>NC_141149.1:67959749-69354749 GCF_053477565.2 Lygodium microphyllum | reverse complement strand
TATGATCAAGTCCTTCAAGTTCACTAAGTCGGTTAAGTTCTGCAAGTCTACAACTCTGCAAGTCACCTAAGTTTGCAACTCTGCAAGTCAGACTAGTCAACTGGAGTCAAAACTGACTTGTGCTCAAAACTCCTAGAAGGGCTGTTCCTGTGCAAAAATTCCGAACTGCAAAGTTGTTCGTTGGAAGGTATTCTACCCATACGCAGGTTCGCTGAAGTATTTTCAGCATACAAAGAAGGAAATATCGCAGATTTTCTGAATATTGAGAAAGAAATACCCAAAAATACATAGCCTTGTAACCCCGAATTTGAGCTACGCTCATCCCACTAACCTGATTTTGAGTGAGAAAGGTCTTTTGAATTTTACAGGATGACGGAACCACATATGGATGATCCTATGGCTGAAGACGACCTACCTGAGCCTACCATGGAGCAAAAACTGGACCTAATTATGATGCAATTGGAAGAAGAACGAAGGGCTAGGCAAGCATTACAAGCGCAATTGGCAAAATTACAAAGAGCGTCTACCGACAAAGAAGAACCTCAAGCTGAAGATTTGATTCGACGTACCATCGACGCCACTCTTGAAGCTCAAACCATTTGCAAGGAATCAAAGATAAGTAAACAAAGTTTCAAATTTCGCACTTTCAATGGCATACAAGAAGGAAAGACTGTTTTATCATTCATTAGTTAGTTTGATGACTATTTCCATGAGGAAACCTATCCAGAAAAAGATAAAATCAAGTGTGTTACTAATCATTTGGTAGACAGAGCATCACTTTGGTGGACTGTAGTACACAAGAGCATAGAATGTCATGCTACTTGAGAAGATTTCAAGAAGAAGTTCATGCAGAATTTTCTTCCACCGCAATTTCATGAGAAGGCTATCAAGCAATGGGATCTACTTCAACAACGGGATCGTGAGCCTATTCCTCAGTATACATAGCGTTTTTGGAATGCACTCCTACAGCTACGCATGCTTGAAGACGTACCAGAGATGACACATAAGTGGAAGTATATGTCTGGACTTCTTGGACATTACTACGCTGAAGTGAATATGTTCAAGCTTGCTACCCTTGAAGACGCCATTTCACTAGCTCACGACACTGAGATAAGTTACGTGGTAGAGACAGATGACCACAGCAATTCCAAGCCAATGGTAATTATGGATCTAAACAATTCAATTCCAATTTTAGAAGATTTAATCCAGGTCGTTTCTCTTCATCATCTTTCCGCAAGAATTGGGCTAAACCACCTGCATTACCATCCAATGTCAATCCAAATCCTAAGCCTATTCCACAAGCAAATCCAAATGTACCTAGACTTCCCGCCATTGCAAATAATGTAACCAAAGCCAAGCCAATAGTATGCTATAAATGCCACCAGCCTGGACATCTCGGAGCAAATTGTCATTCAAAGAAGCCACCAGTTCATATCAACTATCTTGGAGCCATGGACGAAGACGAACATGAGGATATGCCTGATTTCACTGAAGATGAGGACGACACTACTACTACTTCCGATACTTTACTAGGTATGCCTACTCCACATTCATTATTGACTATGAAATGTTTGGTGTATGGAAAGGAAAAGACTATCTTGCACGATGACGGTAGTACTCATGATTTTATTTCAGCAAAATTAGTAAAAGAATTGAAATTATAGACTGTACCTACACATTATCGCATAAAAGCTGCATTTTTAGGCACTAGGTATAATGGTACACAAGAAGTGCAAGATTTAGAGATTCAAATTGGCCAATACACTAAAAGAAGAAATTTCTTAGTTGTTCCATTACAGTCAAGTGACATTATTTTAGGAATGCCTTAGCGACACCAGGATAATCCAAGTATAGATTATTCCACACACACAATGAATATTAATTTTAAAGGAAAATCTATTACATTATATGGTATGCATGCATCTAATGTTTTTCCACTACTTTCGCATACTCAAGCAAAATGTGCATTACGCAAGAGTAGTAAATCATATCTCATTTGGGTGAATGAATTGCAAGCAAAGGAAAATCATATGCACCCTAGGCATAAGGAATTCCTTGCATATTTTAAGGACTGTTTTGCAGAAGACCTACCACCAGGTTTACCTCCTACATGTCCAGAAGACCATAAGATTGATTTGATCCCTGGCACACAACCACCTTGCAAAGCACCATATAGGCACAATCAAATAGAGCAAAAAGAAATCCAGAGTCAAGTAGAAGAATTACTAAATAGAGGTTTAATTCGACCTAGCAGTTCTCCATTCGGTGCACCTGTACTCTTAGTCAAGAAAAAGAATAATACCTATCATATGTGTATTGACTACCGAGCTTTAAATAAGATCACTGTAAAGAATAGGTATCCTATACCTAGAGTTGATGACCTTATGGACAAATTGCAAGGATCTTCTATATTTAGTAAAATTGACCTTAAGTCTGGTTATCATCAGGTGAGGCTAGATAAGTCTGACATATTCAAGACTGCATTTAGAACACAGTTTGGTCATTATGAATTTTTGGTCATGCCATTCGGATTGACTAATGCACCTGCTACCTTTAGTAGAATGATGAACCGTATCTTTTTGAAATATCAGTACTGTGTGATTGTTTTCTTTGATGATATTTTGGTGTTTAGTCAAAATGAGAAAGAACACTATGAGCACTTGTCATTAGTTTTTCAGTTATTGAAAGAAAATCAACTATATGCAAATCCCGAAAAGAGTGAATTCTTTAAGACAGAAATTGAGTATTTAGGTCATATTGTATCATTTGAAGGAATTAAAGTTGATCCTAAGAAAATTGATGCAATATTGAATTGGCCTGTTCCTAAAAATGTGCATGAGTTACGCTCATTCCTTGGTCTTGCTAGTTTCTATAGGAAGTTTGTACGTAATTTTTCATTACTTGCTTTACCATTAACCAAACTTCTCAAGAAAGGAATTGTTTATCAATGGACCGAAAATCAATAGAAATCCTTTGACTTACTGAAACATGCATTAACCAATGCCCCTGTTTTACAGTTGCCTGACTTTAATAGACCATTCTTTCTAGTTGTGACCGATGCTAGCGGATCAGGAATAGGAGATGTACTAATGCAAGACAACCATCCTATAGTATATTCTAGTTGTAAGCTGAAACCCTCTGAGCTGAAATATTCCACATATGACAAAGAACTATTAGCAGTTGTACAAGCATTAAGACAGTGGAAACACTACTTAATGGGTTCAGAATTCATGATAAAGACCGACCAGCAAAGTATTAGACATTTACTTAGCCAACCCCAAATTTCTGACCATCATATCAAATGGGCTTCCTTTATTCAAAGTTTTCATCCTATCATTCAATACCAACCTGGAAAAGAAAATGTAGTAGCTGATGCATTGAGTAGAAGACCTGCAATTCATAATATTTTTGTCATATCTTTTGATTCTTTGATTGCTATGAAAGATACATATCACCAAGATATTACTTTTCATTATGATTGGAATAAATTAGTTCAAAATAATTTCATTCCTGTTGATTCATTGTCATATAATGATGGATTTATGTTTTATGAAAAGAGACTGTGTGTTACTATTCCATTCCGATCTTTTGTTTTGAATGAAATTCATTGTCCCCCATACCAAGGTCATAGAGGTATCATATCTACATTACGTATGTTAACTGAAGATTTTTATTGGCCGCATATGGATGCAGATGTATCTAATTTCGTTTCTGAATGTTTGATTTGTCAAAGAGTTAAGAGACATCATGGTAAACAGTATGGATTACTCATGCCTTTGTCTATTCCATCTAAACCTTGGGAACAAATTTCTATGGATTTCATTACTGGTTTACCTAATACTAAATCTAACCATGATATGATTTGGACAGTTGTAGATAGATTTAGTAAGCAAGCATATTTCATTCCATGTAAGAAAACTTTAACAGTATCACAAGCAGCACAATTATTTTTGAAAACTGTTTTTACTAACCATGGATTGCCAAAAGTTATCATTTCAGATCGTGATTCTAGATTTTGTAACAATTTCTGGATTACCTTGTTTGCTAATCTAGGCACAAAGATTGATTTCTCATCTGCATTTCATCCAGAAACTAATGGACAAACAAAAGCCACAAATAGCACCATTCTAGATCTTTTATGTGCATATACTATCTCTAAACCTCAGACATGGGACACTCATTTGCATTTATTATAGTTTGCATATAATAATACACCGCACACATCTACAAAGAAAGCACCGTTTGAAGTCATTTATGGATATAGGTTATCTACACCTGTTGCATCTTTGTCTAATAGAATTCAGAGTGCTGATGATATTGCTACTATGCATAACAGTATTTTTTATGAGGTTAAGGATATGATTGCTAAAGCCCAGCAATCATATACCAAACACGCCAACAAGAAAAGACAAGCCATGAATTTCAAAGTTGATGATTATGTTTGGCTGAGAATAGAAAAACGTAGACTGCAAAGTGTAGATAGACATCCAGTTGTCAAATTAGCTCCTAGATTTCATGGACCATTTAGAATCATTCATAAAATTAATGATAATGCATTCAAGTTAGAATTACCATCTCATTGGAAAATTCACAATACATTTCACATTAATTTATTGAGACCATTTAGAGGCCAATTACCTGTCCACCCTATTTATGAAAACCCACCTTTATTAGAGGAAGAGACTGAAATACTTGAACCAGAAGCTATCGTAGACACTGACTTTTTGACCACTAGAACTGGCCGAAGGTATTCTAGATATCTAGTAAAATTTAAGAACCATCCTGTAGAGGAAGCACAATGGATGCATGCTAGAGACTTAAATGCTTTCCCCACTCTGTTAGCTCCACATTGAGCTAATAGCAATTGAGGTCAATTGCTATCCCACCCCGGGGGCATGATGCCAGGAGGCATATTCCACGGTGGATTCCGTGAGGTTTTACGGTGGATTCCGTAAACTTTGATGACCGGGGCTCATACACAAAGTGGATTCTTTGTGCGAGAAGTTGATGGAGACGTCTATCCTTTTCGGGCGTTTCATTAATTTAGTGTATACATGGGTGATTCCATAGCGGGTGATTCCGCAAAATACATATTAAATTAATAAACGTTTATGAGTTTAGAGTGCGCACTCGTAATAAATTAAGGTTAGGATTTATTTCTAACCAGTTGATTTATTTATGTAGCTGAAGACTGCTAGGTATTCACTTTTGTCGGTTTAATTGTATTATTTTACTAACGATTGTGAATGCTTCAGTTGATGTGTAGAGATAGCAGTAGTTGCGGAGGAAAGCATTGGAGTCTAGCGAGTATTCAACCTATGGATTATATTTTGATAGGCGTTATGCCTATATTTTGTTATGTCTATTGAGGCATCGATTATTGATTATTATTTTGTATGCGCCTATGCGCACGGATATGTTAATTCTATTTGGGACATTGTGTTGGGCGTGCCAGACTCTATGGGCATCGTCCATTAGCTTTATTTTCTATTTTTGTAAAAGCAAACTCAAAAGCTAAAAGCTGTCATATTTTTGTAAATTGGGCTATTATTGAGCATGAAGATGAAAATATACATAAAATACATGCTTTGTGAAGCGCTCACACAAGGCATGGTGAGAGATTGAACCCAATTGGTCTCTTGCTCTTGTCGTTCATGCTTTTTACATTGTAATTTGTGCAAAAAGATAGAGTTCATTGTTCTTGGGGACCTTCCGGGGTTCACTACATGAGCATACAGCGACCGATCTGCGCACCAACATATTAGACTTTACATACTATAGGCTCGACCGTCCATAGGCAGGTGGAGACTTTATATACATTAATTTTATTGAGTTACAGGAGAAGAAATACCTTCTTAAACAATTTAAGAAAGAAAAAAATAACGATAACAAAAATAAATTGTTTGTCGTAACGTAGACCAAATGGAAAACGATGAAGGCTATGATGTTCAAGATCGCGAGGCATATCTTAATCAGCATGTCCCATGTCCTTGCTCTCAATGTAAGTTGAAAATTAGACAAAAATATCAATTGTCTATGGAACTCGTACGATGCTTTGGCGAGTTTCAATCAAATATCATTGATCAGACGATCTTATATTTTGAAAAAACGGTAAGAAAAGTGTATATCAATTATGCATTGTATTCACTAACTAATTGAATAGCATAAACAAAAACATTAGATGTGGCTGTAAAATTTATTACAGGGAGGTGACGTCTCATCCCAAGGAGGAGTGCATCCTTTGCAGCCAGTTAGAAGAGTTTGTGGGCATGTGATGGATGGAGTGCCTGAGCCAATCCACCACTTGGAAGGTACTACCCAATCTATACCGTCAATACCAGAGGAGATAAGTAGGCTTCCAGAATTTTCTACAATCTTGGAGCCTGAGATGGAGGTAATAATTGATGCATTGATGCCCATGGATATTGAGACATCTGATCCTCTTAACGAGGAAGCATTTATACCACTATATGATGGGTGCTGAGTATCTCACCTAAAGACACTACTTGCACTCCTAAGTGTACAAGCAAAATATGGGTGGAGCAATGCGAATGTGGCCGAGTTGTTCAAGTGCCTTCTACGTATGCTTTGTTGATTTCTTTTTGGAACTATCATAAAAAACAATTGTGCTTTTTCAAGGTGTTTTATGATTTTTTACAGGTTACTAAAGTATCATATATTACCACTTGCAAATACCATGTTTGAGTCTCGTGATAATGCGTGACATGTTTTACGAAAGCTTGGCATGGACTACAACAGTATCCATGCATGTATAAACGATTGCGTACTGTTTCAGGAGAATATGAGGCTATGGAGACATGTCCAAAGTGTGTTGCTCATAGGTATTGATAAGACTTGCAAGGGTAAACCATTCCTCAAAAATTTCTTAGACACTTTCTGCTTATCCCTCATATAGATCACATGTTTCATACATCTAGAATGGCAAGCTTGACAATGTGGCATCATGTGCGGAATAGATCCATAGATGGAGTCCAACAAATGTCAGTGGATTTACGCGTATGGAGCCACATTGACTCTACCTTACTAGGCTTTGCTCGAGAGCCAAGGAATCTTCAGCTTGGTCTTGCTATAGATGGCGTGAATCCATTCAGTCTATGCTCAGCTTCTTACAGTGTGTGACCTGCAATCCTTGTTAACTACAACATCCCTCCATGGCTTTCTACGAAGAAAGGATAACTCATCCTTAGCTTCCTCGTTCCCAACCGCTACAAAGTTCAAGAATATAGACGTGTACCTTCGTCAATTAGTTGATTATCTTAAGATTTTGTGGGAGGAGGGGATCGCAATGGAAGATATGAGCAAGCGCGATGGTCTCGACGGTCCACCAATATTCGATCCATTCTCATACGGACCATGCATGAAGTTTCGGGATTCGGGGAGTGCTCAAGTAAGTAGGCTTCCATTATCATTGGTAATATCTATCATAGCTCGTTCAAGTTTTTATTCACTAGATACAGGTGTTGGGACAGGTCTGGTTACCTTAGGTTATCATGCATGTCCATTGTGTGGGCCACAGTTAGACTCCTGAAGGTCACAAACCATGAAGAAGATGGTATATCAAGAACACCTGCTTTCTTGCCGGAGAATCATGAAATAAGGGAGGCTTTTCTTAGACGACCTCTAGTATGAATGAACACCCAAAGCTAGTACGAGAAAAAAATGGTCCATGCAGAACACTATTTTTGAATTGAAATCAATCACATATTATTCATCTTCAATGTTTTCATAGTTTTCTCTCTCAATCTCTCATATATAGATACACTGTTTTGATTGAATTGGCTATCTCTGGCTCTCTCTCTCTCTCTCTCTCTCTCTCTCTCTCTCTCTCTATCAATAGTACATCATCTCCTCACTACAATACTCAATAATGACTCTCAATAATCCTTCTTAGGTCGTGGATACACCTCCCCAAATTTTATGTCTGTGTCAAAGAGGCACTAGAGCCACTACAGTAACCCTTCATATCTCGTTCCTATCTCTGTCACTCCAGTCTTCTCTTCAGTCTTCAGTAGCTGCTTCTTCCATTTGTTTTAGCTCTTTTGAACTTAGATTCATCCTTTCCAAAAGTTAGAAAACTTTCCTAAATTCACACATACATTCTACAGAACACTTACAAAATATCTACAGAACAGAATAGGAACAGAAACAGAACAGAAACAGAACAGAAACAGAGGCTCTACATAAAATCTA
Source organism: Lygodium microphyllum (assembly GCF_053477565.2). Lineage (NCBI taxonomy): Eukaryota > Viridiplantae > Streptophyta > Polypodiopsida > Schizaeales > Lygodiaceae > Lygodium > Lygodium microphyllum. The sequence goes on along the minus strand of NC_141149.1, from coordinate 69,346,538 downwards.
CAGAAGGTCATCAGAGAATAGCAAATCCTCATAACTCATACTAAAACCATTTCAAACTATCAAAAACTATTCAATAAACTTTCAAAATATCTCAACCTTCATCAATCATCAATCCATGCTTCATACAGAAGAAAATTAGAACAAAACAAAAGCTATACAGAAGGTATCAGAACCAATCAGAACCTCAAGAGAACCTATCGGAACATCACAGAGCTTCATATTTCTACTAAGAATCATCATGAGCTTCCAAAACATAATCAATATAATCCAAAACACTCTCAAACACTTCCATTAACAACCATACATCACTCTAAATCCATCAAAAATCAACCATTCAGACCTCAAAAACAAAAAAAATCAATTAAAAATTCAGTCTTTTCCACTCTCAACATATCCCCACACTTAGAAAGGAAGTGTCCTCGCGACCTAAGGAAAATAATAATAATTTAAGTTTAGTAAAGAGCTCAATTTAATCTTCTTTAGTATCTTCAATAATCACCCCAAACCACGACTTCAACTTATCACCTGTATCTCTAGAAAATACTATAACAAAAGGAAAACATCCTTTTGGATATTATCTCCATTTTTAAAAAATAAATTATTAGCAATCACAAAGTCATAAAGGATATAAGAGTTTTCTTTGAATTAGTATCATCTTAGCTTGTAGTCCAACATCTTCTTCATCAATCCATCTTCAACTTCAACTCCATCCAACAAAGATAAACAATATATGCATACCACATATACAACTCACACAAACACAATACCAGGTAATCGAAATGGCACATGTCCACAAAAAATGGAGAGCACAAAAAAATATTTCCATTAAAGAAAAAGAACTGATACATCCAAAAAGAACTCCACTACTAAGCAGGATACATACACTTCTTCTTAAACTACATGCTAGACTTGAGATGCTCCAAAGTTTTACTATCATCTACAAAATGCGAAGGCACATTCTGGAGGAACTGTATACAACACATCATTTTCAACACATCCTTTCCAACAAAATAAGAAAACCTGGTAGGGAAAGCTTGTGCGAAGTAATACAGAATATCCATCTAAGCAGTAGTCACATCCATATTTGGATTGATGATCAAACGGGGGATACACTTGCAAGTGTTCAGATTAAACTGCAGATGCATAAAAGCAAGGTACCAGCAAAAATGAGCTGCAAGACGCATAGAGGTATCCTCAAAATGAGCATGCACCGAGCAAAATGAAGGTAAGAGTTCGAACATGCTGCAGAGGTATCCCAAGACCCTAGAATGAAAGGCCAGAGTTAAACACCGGTCCTATCACAGAATCATATAGTGTCCATTGTCGTCGACGAAGTATGTCACTATCATACCCTGGTGTATCTAGCACTGATTGAGGAGGAAGGTTAATGTAATCGGATGGAGAGGGCAATGGAATAAGAGAAGAGCATTGTAAAGGAGGATAGGATAGATCATAAAAAGAAGGGAAATGAAGAGATAAGGAAGATGGAAGAGATGGAAAATTCAGCAAAAACTTATGAAGGGAATTTGTTGAAAAAACAGAAGGAACTGGAGGAACTACAGGAGGAGGTTCAGAAGGGGTATGCAATAATGTCGGATTAGCAATGAAATGGAAAAAAGTAAAAACAAGAATGTGAGGGAAATTATAAGGAGTAAAAGACAACAGAGGAATAGTGTCATGGTTGGAAGTGAGGAGGAAAATATATAACAGAAAACGATAGGATATAAGAGAATAAGACAAAAGATCGGTGGGATCTAATGGATAAAAAGAACAACGATAAGCAAGATCTTGGAAAAAAGAATCAGTGAATAATGGATGATGAGCAATATGACGCAACAATTGAGTTTGCAAAGGCTGGATATCAGATTTATGGAATGCACCCCTGAGATGATGAGGTTCCAAACCAATGTCTTCCAAAGGTAGATGCCAAGCATGTCCTCTACACTAAGATGTCTGCTCATGCTAATGCTTCAAACTATCTGCTAGCAGGAGCTCAATTGAGTACACATACATCACTACTTGAAAGATGACATCTCCCACATACAAGTTCTAATCCTCCTCATCAGGAATCTGCAAATGCCCTGTAAGATATATGAAAGATAGCAATTGTACTTCATGCAAAATCAACTCATCAACAAATCTGCCAAACACAGACTTCAGCAAATCTGTAGACCACAAATTCTTCCACCCATCCTCTGGAGGTTCTAAATCCACATTGCTCAAAGAGATATACAAGGAAAAACGCTGCTGATTATACTTGATTCAGAAAGACGGTGGGAGTGACACCAACTCAGCATAACTAGTAAAATCATCCAGCACATAATTCATATATTTTTGAAGGTGTTCTACCTTAGTAGAAAAACCATTACACAACTTTGCCTTCTGCTGTAATTGGTCAAGCTTCTCGTTGGAAGATACTATAGAAGAAACCACAGGAGGTGGAGGAACAAAAAGAGTAACAATCTTCTGATTAAGCTCTGCAATCATCTTCTTCTGTGACTCAACAATTTCCTAAGAAGACTGTACCTGACCTTCACAAGTACCCAGCCTACTGCTCTACTTCCAAGGTAACTACTTGAGCTTCTAACTTCTGAATGGTGGCCTTCTGGGAATCCATCAGGGTAGTAGCTTCAGTCATCTATTTGTGAATATCCGTTAGGGCGGCTTTCTCAAATGCTAGATCCTCCAAAACCTTACTCAATTAACTAGTTAGGGAATCCACTTTTTCCAACAAGGAAGTATACACCCCTGTGTAAATAGATTGAAGACAAGTCGTCAGTGAAGTCTCCAATGTAGCCTGGATACCAAAAATTAGCTGAGGAAGCAAAGGTCCAGCTAACATTGTTTGTAAGGAAGCACGGATATATTTATCCGATTGCCCATCCCTTTGTGCTGCAAATAGATTAGGACATGACAAGAATGAAGGAAGGGAACTAGTAGAAACAGGAGGAATGGAGTCCTGTGCAGGAGAATCAAAAACTGAAATAGAAACATGACTAAGGGGCCCTTTAGTACATATTCTTTTACTGCGAGAGAATCTGGCAGGGGGCTCATCCTCCGAATCAGAATTGGGCTGTAATGGAGGAGGAGTTGGAACAGAAGGTGGAGGATGCTGTTTCGGAAGAGGAGCAGGATCGGGAACTGGGACACCACTAGGAGGAGGTGCAAGGGAGATAATCTTCTGAAGAAAAACATTGTAGGAGACATTACTGCCCTGACCCTTCCAAACTCTCTCAAAATGATGATCCATCTTCGTGAGCATGAATGCTGTCCAATTGAACTTGGCTCCCTCCAAGATCCTAACAGAAGTAGTGAACAGCTCCTTGGAGAGACATTTGGAAGCAGGCTTCCCTGACATGAACCTGTCTTGCAAAAACTAGCAAAATTGTTTCCATACCGAGGAGGAGATGTGAGCTACAGAAACCCCAGAACTGGTGATAACTTTGCTGGAGACCAAAGGAGTAAAGGTTTCTTTCTGCAAGAGAGAAAGGATCTCCTCAGCTGTAATATTGATTTCCACTAGGGACGAAAGACACTGAGAGAGGCAAACACAATGCATCATTGACATTGGATGTGGATAAGCAAAAGCATCGGTTATAAACCAAGCCAGACTGGTTCTTGTAGAATGCCAGGAAGAAGTAGCAAATCGTGTTGTCCATTGGCGGAAACTTCAAAGCCATAAAAGGCGGGGTTCCTTTTACAATCAACAGTCGGGTTCATTTTAATTAAACATTAATGAAGTGCATTTTGTTTATTTGGTGGGTGCAACAATCTGTTGATTGTATTACAATTACATGTGCGTTACGGTGCAATGTGAGAGAGAGGGAAAAAGAGAAAAAACCTGGAAATGGGTGGGTCTGTCTGCAAAGTCTAATACCATGTCCACAAAAAAAAAAGCGCAATCCACAAATACTCCACACAACAGACAAAAAGGTCGACTAAAACTAGTCGTCCTATCGTACAGAAAAACAAAAAAACAACTAACCCATTGACAAAAAATAATGAAACAAATGATACATACGACCAAAACAAAAAGATGGATATATTGGGATATTGAATTGATTGGGGTTTATGGTTATGTTTTTTTAAAAGCTTTTTGTTTGTTTTTTTTATAATATGTTTTGATTTTTTTAATAAAAAGGACGTGCACATGAAATTTCAGAAAACCACTCATGAGTATCAAGTTTCAAAAAGGTACTTAGATTTAATTCACATTATTAAGCTCATTTTCGAGATTTAAAATGAATTTTACATGAATTTGGACATCAAAATCAGGGTTTTGTCTTCAAATAATACTTTGGCCACTTAGGGAAGCATTTTCAATTGGTTAAATATTCTCAAAATATACAAGAGAGTTTATGGTTTTTTTTTGAAATTTTTTGAAAATTATGTTGGTATTTTTATCAAATTTTAAGGAATTTTGACCAATTTTTTAATGTTTTTGAAAAGAATTTTCACTTTTTGAATTTTTTGCAAATTTTTTTCTGAGGTTTCCAGCCTAAAAAATATTTCAATTGTTTGCAAAAATACTGGAGCTTTTTCAAGAATTTGTTTGTAATTTTTTGGATTTTAATTGAATTTTAATGAATATTTGAATTTTTTTAAAGGTGCCTTTAGAGATTTCGTGCCAACTTTGCCTGTGATTCCTATCTCTCCCGAATTTGAAGTACCCGTGACTGCATATGAATGGCTACTGATGACTATGACTGCGTACAAATGGCTGCAAGACCCTACCGCACGAAAAAGGCGGGCGCGCATCCTCGCACATGAACGCATGCGAGCAGCCACCGACACCAAAAGGTCAACCTCAATGCACGAAGGGGGGCAAACAAGGGTGGAGGGGCAAAGGGCGGAGGGAGGGTGTGGGATAGGGGGCTTAGGTGGGAGGTGAGGTAAATGAAGAGAAGGAGAGGGATAAATGTAGGGAGGGGGTCAAATTAGGGGGAGGGGGTCAATTTTGAGGGAGGGGGGTTAAATTTAGGGGAAAGGGCCAAATTTAGGAGGAGGGGGTTAAAGTTGGGGGAAAGGGGGTAAAGTTGGAGGTGGGGAGTAAAGTTGGAGGTAGGGAGAGAAAGTTGGGGATGTGGGTAAAATTTGGGGGGGTTGAAATGTGGGGGGAAGGGTTGAAATGGAGGGGGGATGTGGGGGGTCAAAAATCGAGGGGGAGGGCAGGGGTTGTGTTTTTGGGGGTTTTCAAAAAGGGGGGAGGGTCAGAAAGGGCGGTGGGGGTCAAAATGGGTGGCCGGGGGGGGGAGCAAAAAGCAGCGCCCGGGGAGGGGTGGGTACAAATGGCGGGGGGGCAAGAAGTTGATGACGGGGGGGAGGCAAAAAGCAGAGAGGGTGGGGGGGAGAGGGAGGTGATGGCAGGGAGAGAGAAAGAGAGGGAGAAAGAGAAGAAGGGGAGGGTAGAGAAACCATGATGGTGGGGAGAGAGAAAGAGAGGGAGAAAGAGAAGAAGGGGAGGGTAGAGAAACCGTCGGGTGAGGGGTGGGTTTTTTAAAAATTAATATATGTTTTTTTAAAATAAAGAATAAAAATTTTAAAGAGAAAAATAAAAACCCCCTCGTCCTGCACAGAAGCGTGGGGCGAGGTAAAAAAATTTACAGTAGCGGGAAGCAGCGGGGGCTGCGATGGCAATGGTGAAGGTGCGGATGCCACCGGAGCGTCGCGAGACGTGTAAAATCAAAAACACGCATGTTCACGCACGAGGCGAGGCACACGGGGGCACAATAAAATAAAGAAAAATGAATATCATGCAAACTGTGAACCAGAACGCAATGTAGTAAAAAAGAAATCTGTGTCGAAAGGTGAAGGGGAGATGTCGAAAAAGTACAACAGGGTGCCCGGAACAAGTTAGGGCGTTCACATGGGAAAAATACAAAAAAAGGCTTGAAAACGCATACGACAATTAATATCGAAAAATTTGCTCATCGAAATGAAATGTAGAAAAAGGAAAATTAGTAAGAAACGTCATGCCGAACATGCTTATCATGCCAGAACACAGTTCCGACGGAGATAAGACATGTTCACATGGAGAAAACCCAAAGATCATACCGGAAAATTAATTCAAAAATTAATATGGAACGAGGGGCAATAAAAAAGGAAAAATAAGAGGACACATAAAATCTTCAAGGTTCCCACATCAAAACGCAGTTCGGATGGGGTTAGGAGGCGTTCACATGGAAAAAACAAGAAAGTGGAGCTAAGAAATATCAATAAAAATTAATAACAAAAAATATAGAGGGTGAAATAGGGCAGAGAAAAAAGGAGAATTGTGCAAGAAGGATGGTTGAAGAAGCTTATCTAGTCAAAATGGAATTCTGAAGAGAATAGGGTAGGTTCACATGGAGAAAGGGCAAAAATACGCACAAAGAAGACACAAAAACCCGCAAAAATTAATAATGGAGAACCCGTATAGCGGAAGGATAGGGTGTAAAAAGAAAATATGTCCAAGGGAAGATGTAGGATAGGGCTAGTATGTTAGATTGTTGTTTTGAAGGGAGAAGGACGTGTTCACACGAAAATATATCCATTTAGCGAGAATTGCTTCAAAAATTAATAACTCAAAAACAGTAAGCCGGAACAAGGGGATATAAAAAGGAAAAGTGTGTTAGTCAAAGGGACAAACTGGATTATAACATCAGATATCAGGTTCAGTGAACGTAGGATGCGTTCACATGAAAATACATAAAATTGTTCAAAATGGGATAGCGAATGAACTGTAAGTCGGAACAAGGGTGTATAAAATGGCCAGTTCTAAACAAGGTTATAAGGTTGTATATGAGTCTCAATGAAAGTAAGGTGCATTCACATAGAAAAAGGGCAAAACAAAGGATAAAGGCAATCAGACAAGGAACAACCTTGGGGACAGGGTGAAATAGAATGGATGAGTAGGGCAGGGACCCCATCAGAACATAGAAAATGAATTTCCACTTTGTTGAAATATACAGAGGGTAACCCGTTCCTGAAACCCATTGATGTAATCCTCACTGTCACTTGTGTAGAGGTTGTATGCCTTGTGCGTATTTGATGGTGCAACTGTGCATCCCGCCCTGTGCCGGCATACAGTGCAAGAAGGAAGGCCAGGGAGCCTTACGGTGCAGTGCATAGGAACAGATCATGCGTTGTGCATTGAGAGGATCATCCTGTGCATGCAACACTACGCTCACGCATCTCACCTCTCATTTGATTTGAAGGGAAAAACTGGTCACTCACCCCACCCTTTGTCTTACTCTCAGATAGATATAGAGAGGGTAGCCCATACACACGTCCCCATCCTGTGAGGATGAAAGCTCACATCACTCAAGGGGTTGGTGATGAAGATCATGCCGGCTGTTGTTGTCATCAGGATATTGAAGACGAGCCGTACCCAGGGAGGCAACCAACAAGTCTAGTACTTCAATGATTTGTAAGAAAGGTCATCTGTTAAGAAGGGCAGACAGACTGATATTGCAGAGACAGCACACCAAGGGAGGTGGCTTCAAATTACTTGTTGGAAAGGTTTTGCTGGTGAGTCAGCTATCCTGAATTGCAAGGTGTTACCACCTTTTTCACAGTCAGCTTCCCGTCCAAGGGTGTTTCCACATTTTCTTAAAACGAGGCCTATTATGACAGGGAATTTCTTCATTTTCTCCCATAACAGTTTGTTTGTTTTATTTTGTTTTTTTCTTCTTCTTTTTTCTTTTTTTCGTTAAGAAAGAGAATGGTAGAAATACCATGTGTAAGGACCAACCTTGCCAGTGTTGTTGGATTAGACGAGAAGAGAACAAGGTAGGGTTGAGAGATATCTGTGGGGGGCTAGCAGAATGAGACCGCCTCATAAGGAGAATCATAAGGGCTAACAGAAGCATGAAGAGAATGACAGTGCGACGCCCAAAAGAGAGAGGGTAGGTTGACTGTGATTGTCAAGATCCCCAAGGAGGGAAGTACTTCTTCAGATGATAGCCATTGATCAGAAAATGATCATCAGAGGCATCAACTGTCTACACCTAGACGGAGCCGTTAGGATTGATAGCAAGTACCTTGTATGGGCCCATCCACTGTTGTTGAAGCTTGCTAGGAAACTTGCCAAATCTCCAATCATAGGCTAGGACAAGATCGCCTTCTTTGAACTCCTTGTGATTGATGAAACTATCATGATAGGCCTTGCATCACGCTTGAATGGTTTCCATGCACTGTAGAGCCATCCTCCGAATCTCATCCAAACATTCCAAGTGTAGGAGGACATGTTGAAGTGATTCATCATCTCCCAAGCGTTCTTTAACTACCACTCGCAAAGAGGGCAATTCCAGTTCAACAGGAAAGACGACTTCTATACCATACACTAGCTGGAAAGGGGTCTGTCCAATAGTTGCCTTATGGGAGGTTCTATATGACCAGAGGGCCTCTTTAAATCGATCGTTCTAGTCGTGATGATGTGTGGCAATCGTTCTTGTCAGGATCGAGCAGAGGATGCAATTGGTGACTTCAACTTGGCCGTTGGCTCTAGGGTAGTAAGGAGTGGATTTGCAATGGCAGATCTTATACAACTCTGTCAGCTCCTCCATGATTTTGTTTAGAAAATGGGTACCTCTATCACTTACTAGCTCAAGGGGACTGCCAAAACGTGTGATAATATTTTTCGTACATGAACAGAGCTATACTGTTACCATCATCCCGCTTCAGAGCTTTAGCTTCACACCACTTTGCGACATAATCCGTGCATACTAAGATGTATCTGTGTTGCTTTCGTCTGGTAGGTGAATCAATGGGTCCCATGAAATCAATGCCCCACTTCTAGAATGGCTTTAGGAGAAGAATAGGCTGCAGTGGCATGGCACTTGTTTTGGTGGGTTTCCCCATTCGCTAACAAGCATCACATCTCTTGCAGTAGTCATATGCATCCTTATGAAGGGTCGGCCACTAGTATCCTGCTAACATAGCCTTCATGGCTGTCGCTTCTCCTGCGAAGTGTCCACCACATGGTTCGTCATGGCATGCTTTTAATACTATGCCAATTTTGTCCCCTGCAACGCATCTTCTCAATACTTCATCTTTGCCTCTCTTGTACAGTGCATCACCTAGCAAAGTGTAGGGGGCTGGTTCTAACAGAAGCTTCTTCTTCTCACGGCTTGAGATGCCAAGAGGATATTGTTGAGTTGCCAGGAGGTTGGCTATGTCTAGATACCAGGAAGTAATTGTTTCAACTAGAAACAAGGAAGCATCAGGAAGGTCTGGATCATCTTGTTCCTCTTTTGCAATTTGAGGGATCCGTGATAGATGATTGGCTAGGACATGGGAATGGCCAGGTTTAGTGACCACTTCAAAATCGAACTCTTGGAATAGGAGCAACCATCTCATCAGTCATCCTTTAACATCTGCTTTGTTCATCAAGATGAACAAGCCTTCATGATCCATGTAGAACTTGAAATGCGTTGACAATAGATAGTGTCGAAACTTCTCTAATGCAAACACCATTGCCAAGCACTCAAGCTCTATCACTGTGTAGTTCCGTTTCCTATCAGTGACCTTTTGGCTTGCATAATATATTGGTTGATCTAATTTAGAGAGGCCCTTTTGACATAGGAAATCACCTAGCCCTTCAACTTATGCATCTGTGTGCACATGAAACTCCTTCGTCCAGGCTGAAAAATAGGTGCCTGGATAAGGCACCATTTATGGGTATTAAAGGCTTCTTTGTAGTCATTAGTCCAAAGGAAATCCACATCTTTTCTTAGGAGCTTGTGTAGAGGAGCTGTCGTGGTTGCAAAATGTGCAATAAATCTTCTGTAGGAGCCCACATGGCCAAGAAATCCTCTCAATTGCTTGAGGTTTGTTGGTGCTGTCAAGGCGGTAATCTTCTCAATCTTCATCGGGTCTGTTACAATCCCTTGTACAGAGACAATATGGCCTAGAAGAACTCCCGATGAGATACCAAAGACACATTTGTTGGGGTTGAGAGAAATCCCATACTCTCGGCATCTATCAAAACATTTCTCTAGGTGTCCCCAATTCTCTCGTATTAAGCTATAGACACAAAAGTCATCAAGATACACCTCAAAGAAATCATGCAAATGATTCTGAAAGGCAGCCATCATTACTCATTGGAAGGTAGCAAGATAATTGTAGAGCCCAAATGGCATCACTCTATAGGCATAGGTCCCCCATTCTGTGGTGAAGGTTGTTTTGGATTGGTCCTCTTCTGCGATTTGGACTTGGTTATATCCGCTGAATCCATCCAAGAGGGAATACAGCTCATGGCCTGCCACTATGTCCAACAGTTGATCTGTAAAAGGGATAGGGAAATGATTCTTCTTTATCTTCGAGTTCAGCTTCCGAAATTTCACACATATTCGAAGTTTCCCATTCTTCTTAAGTACTATCACAATGGGCGACACCCATTCACTGTTAGCCACGGGATATATGAACTTGCTTCAAGAAGTTTCAATAATTCGGCATTTACCAGAGTATAATAATTAGGATTCATACGCTTTTTTCTTTGCCTTACAGGTTTGGCATTAGGCTCTAGGTCAATATGATGTTGGCATACGGTGGGATCAATCCCATTTAGATCTTTATATGACCAAGCAAACACGTCTAAGTTCTCCTTTGATAAGTCTTGCAGGACCACTAGTTCTTCTTCTGGAAGATTGAGACCCACTTTTAGGTGACGTTCAGTACCATCAATATCTAGGAACATCATTGTCTTTCACCTTCCACTTCGCAGATAAATGTCCCACGGATTGCTTCTGGATAGAGGTATGACTCTTTCAAGGGAGTAGTGTCATCATCTGATGCTCCACTAGAACCAGTGTCCTCCTTTTAAACAGATGACTCATTTGTCTGTTGAGATTGCTGGAAGGATATCAAAGCTTTGTTTGCTTCTTTGTGAGTGGTGATTTCTTTTGGACTTAGGGATTCATCTTTAGAGGATACATCCAGGAATGTCACATAACACAGACCTTCTAGAAGACGTGGCTCTAATGGCTCTGGCTTCTGTACAAGGGGCATCATCATCATCTTTTCTCCGGAAGAATGAATGGTCAAGGCAACATGAGCCACTGGTGAACTTAATTTTTATGCCTTTGATCCATTGCTTATGCAGATTCTACATACTTTGTGGTCCATTGGTCAACCCAAATGGAACCATGGTCATTCCCTCCAACACCCCGAGATCTTCGGCCTCTGAGGTCTCTGTAGGGGCATCAGCAAGATCATTCACTCAGAGGATCTTCTTTAACTACACTTTCTTAGCCTACTTTGTTTTCTTCCTCATCATTTTCATCATCTTCCTTTGGAGGCTCTGTCTCTGCTTCTATAGTAGAGGCTATGTAGGAGAAGAACAGATCTTCTGCCTCAGTGTCTACTTCTGCTTCTGCCTCTATCTCTGGCTTTGTCTCTATTACTGTCTCTGTGTACTGACATGTAACAGGGAGAATAGTACATCCATGCTTTCTATCTCACTGTCATAGGTGATTTTAGAAGTCAATTCAAGTTAAGGCATGAGGTATTCTCCCATGGACAAGGACTTGGCTTCCTTTAGTAGTTGGCTTACAGTGCCCACTATTAGGGACTGTGCCTCTGTTTTCTTGGGAAAGATCTGTTTAACAGCCTCTTCATCTCATGATGTACCATCTGTTACTTCATTGGAGGAGTCAGTTATGACTTCGATGGATGTGGATCCATTGCCTTTTTTCGATCCATACAAGTTCAATACCACTTTGTTAGATCCTCTGCCTAGGGTTAGGGTTCCTTTGAAACCGTCCGTCCTGGATCTTGCTTGAAAAAGCCAAGGTCTTCCCAATAGCAGAGGGTATGAGTTCCCATAAGAGTTTGGTTTGACCACCAAATATATCAGCCAATAGTCTTTTCCTGCAAGGGTTGTTTTTACGTATGGGAGGATGCCCAACGATTTAGTTCTGCTTTGGTCTACCAATATGATAAGCCACTATGTAGGTTAAATTCCTTGCAACCCTAAGTCCTTCATTGTCACATCCATCATTATGTTTACTGATGAGCCTCCATCAATCAATGCATCTGAAATAAATCATCCTTCTATCCGTAGACTAATCTCTGAGGTTCCAGGATCTAGGAAGGTGTATTGGTCTTGGTCGTTGTTGAAGAAGCAATCTTTAGTCCACTCTTCTTGTCAAGATTCTTTGGAATTTCTTTCGGCAGTTGGGAGATAACATTAGCAACTGCCAAAATGTTAAGTTAGATTTAAAGGTGTCTAGGTCTTTGACCAAGTCATAATCTTTGATAGGATCCACAGGCTTCTCCAGCCTGTTGGGGAATGGGGCTATATCCATTTTCATATTTTCTTTTTCTTCTAGCAATGGCAACATCGGAACTTCTTCTGTTTCTAAAGGTGATCCTACATCGTCTATCTCCTGGACCTCTAGTCCTATTTTTGGGACTGTCTCTCTGACTCTCTATGGCACTACGTACTCTGTACTGCACTGTTATGTCCTGTACTACCCTGTCCCTCTGTTAGCAAGTTAAACTTCACAGTCTTGGCAAGGGTATTATTCTCGTTCTAGACAAATGGTTCCTTCTTCTTGGCACGTGTGATAGTGACAACTTCCAACTCTACCAATTTGGAGGCATGCTGTTGTACCTTCTGTTGGCTATCAGTGGCATTGGCCTTGACATGGGTTGAACTTGGACACTCCTTTGCAATGTGGCTTTCTCCTTTGCATCTACTGCATAAGGGCTTATAATCCATGGATCTTCTAGGGTTTGGACAATTCGGGGAGATATGACTCTTTTCTCCACCTCTGTAGCATTCCACCTTTGATCTTTGACCACCGCCAGACTATTGTCCTCTGTAACTTTGAGAGGGAAACCTCCTTGGACCAAAATAAGAACCAAACTCACTAGGCTTTGGTCCAACATCTTGTGTTGTCATTTTGGATTCTAGCAAGTTGAATCTTGTATTTTCATCTTTCTGTCTTCGTTTGTGCATCTCTTTCGGAGAGCAAATATCCTCTGTATGGTTCTTCCGTAGTAGGAACAAAAGGCTCCAAGAATGGTTGATTTTCAAGTACATTCAGTGGCTAAATCTCCCCCTTGATGACACTTTCCCCACCATGTGTTAGAACACATCACATCTCTCCCAGCTCCCACAGGGGTGGATATATTGGTGGTATTCACCTTCAGCATCTGTAGCTACTTTGTAATCACATCCATAAGCTCTTTCTTGATACTTGCAACTGAGTTGGATAAGTAGTCCTTCAGATTTTCACTTCCTAAAGTACTTGTAGTGGGGTTCTGGGAAGCTTCTGTAATTACTGCAAACACTAGTTGGGTTGATCCAGAAGGTCCTTTGTTCTGGTTTTGATTCAAAGCTCCTGCTAAGCCTTGGGATTGTTGATTCCAGTTGGTAGGGTTCCACTGTTGTTGAGTCGCCATTGGAGGAACTGTTTGAGGTCACTGTTATTGTGGTTGAACCATCATTTGAGGCACTGTCGTCTGTGGCAACCACAATGGATTAGGTGCATTATAATGCGGCACTGTCTGCATCTAGGGATAGGGGTAGGAAACTGTCCATGGGATTACATTTGGTGGGTATACCATTCTTGGCATGGGAGAATGTAAGACTTCTCTTCCTGGAATCATTGACAACCTTGCTTCAACTTCATCATACAATCTTGCACCTTCCACTGCAGCTTCATCATACAATCTTGCACCTTCCATTGCAGCTTACAGATTGACTGGTCTTCTCAATTCCACAAACTTGCAAACTTCTGGTTGTAGGCCTCTAAGAAACACTCCTTTTTGGATAGCTTTGTCCAAATGATGGTTAGTCCATCTCTTCAGGATGGATTCCATTCACGAGACATAAACTTCTACTCTTTCTCCAAAGTACTGACTTAGGTTCATGAACTCTTCTCACATCCGCTCTTCAAAACCTTCACACCTAAATTCAGTGAGGAAGGCCAACTTCAGGCCGTCCCATGTACCAAAATTTCATGCTGCTTGTCTCTCATACCGCTGAAATGCCGTGCCCTTGAAAGTGGCGGGGAATATTACTAACGAATGCTCAAGGGTTCTTGCATTGTTAGCCACACATGCTACCATAAATTCTGTTACGTGAAGATCAGGGTCTTCATTGTACTCTCCCTTAAAAATTGGCAATGGGACTACATTTGTTGGCCTGTCATCAATATTTCTAGGACGAATCTGACTAGGAAGGGGACCTTGAGTCACCATGGGGACTTCTATAAAGAGTGCTTTTAGGGCGTCAAAGGAGGCTTCTGCTGCTGCGAGCTCGTTCTCAACTTTGATTCTTGCCTTCTCTCTTCTCATGTACCTCTGGACTCGTTCTAATGCTTGCCTCTTGATTGCATCATTCATCAGCAGGTTAGCTCCAACCAATTGGTCTGTACTCAATAGAATAGAATCAGAGAGGGCTTCAGTCTCTAGGGGATTCTCTACCCAACATCTCTTCTACTTTCTTCTTTCTTCTTTTCAACATCTCTGAATTCGGCTTTCAAACCACTACAGAGGGGGAGATATTCCGTTTTGAAAGTATCAAAACTCATTCTTCTTAGGATCGTTGTTGTGCCATCATTATAATAATGCCATCTTCTAAGGATTTCAATAATGTATGTTGTGAAAAATACTCTGTCTACCAACTTCCAGTGGGTTGCTAATTGGAAAAATAGAAGATTGTCAGTGCACCAAGCATCCCACGTATCTTGCTGTTGAGCATCCACGAACAAATTCCAACTCTTTTCCTTCTTGTTTTCATGAACCTCCACAGACCATGACTCCTGAAGCTTCTTCACAATCTCCCACTTAATGATGTCTAGAAACTTCTCAATGAATACAAATCTTCCATGGATAGTCATTCTCTCTACTTCTGTTCTTCAATTTGTTCCCAAACAATTTTCCATCAAGATGCAAGTTTCTATTGCTTCAATAGAAAGAGAAAACAATCATTTGCATAGAGCTTGCATCATGATGGTAATATGTTTCCGCCAATGTGGGATGAACTTCTTGTGGGAAGTGTCTTTGATAATAAGAATCTCCAACTCTTCACTGGAAGAAGGAACTTTCAAACATCCATTGAATTCTTCTCTTCTTGGCAATTGTTGGGGTAAAGGCACCTCCGCCGTGCCGCCCCGTGTATTACTACACTGACAGTACCCGCCACTGCACACTGCAAGTGGCGGGCGCCCGTCACGTCACTTTATTCTTTACATTCATTTTTTAGTGACTAGTAAATAAAGGAAGACCCGGTCACACATTGTGACTGTTGGAGTTCCCATTTCTTCTCTCTCTCTTTCTTGCTCTTGCTCTCCCGCCATAGCTCGTGTGCAAGCTTCGATCCTTCTCACCTTTCAACTGGTATCAGAGCTTGGCTTCCTCTTGCTTGAGCTCGACTCGATGCTTCTCTACCTTCGCATCGACTCCCTTCACGCATTGGATCTCCATCCCGACAGCCATATCCGATCTCCCCGAGCTCCCGTCACTCCCCGGCTTCCCGAGCACCTTCCCGGCCTATTGAGGCACCTTCAAGGCATTGATACTGAGGTATTTGATCATTCTTTCAGGGTTTTATTTCAGTCTACAGGTTGCAAACAGCAAGGGCAGCCATGGCTTCAAACCCTTGAAGCTTATTCTCCTCATATTGTGCCTTACACCTATCAAGGCTCAAAGAGGCTTGTCATAGGCCTTTGATAGGCCCTTCTTGAGCCCCCCATTACCCCCTTTTCAGCCCATGTGGAGCAGCAACAAGTTCAGCACCAACAAGGCAGATTGCATCATTTTTTTCCAGGCTGTTAGCACTCGTCTACTTCAACTCCACACTTGGCCATTGCTTCTTGCTCTCTACCTTGATCAAGAGGGCTATAGACTTCATGTTTGATGTCATTCAAGATTTGGGCATTGGTCTTGATCATTCGGGGCTGATTTCTTCAGATTTGGGACTATCATAAACTATCATAACAGGCTGAAAATAGAGCAGCACCATTGGCATTAGCATTTGTTGCTTATACTCCATTCCGCTTGTGCTATTTGATGCCCGTATGCGGTCTACATGATGCCTAGTGCCTTGGGAATGTATGCACATGATTATGCCATGATTTTGGCCTAAAATATTGGCTGATTTGGGACTATTATTTACTATTATACATTGTTGGAAATAGGGCAGCCACACTTGGCATTGGCATTTGATGCTTATACTCTACTCGGATTACCTTGTTTGATGCCAGTATGCGGTCTACATGATGCCTAATGTCTTGGGAATGTATGCATTCGATTTGCCCATGATTTGGCATTGTTTTTGGGCTAGAAATTGATAGCTTTGGAATGTTTAGAGCTACTATACATGAGCGGGCTGAAGCTCATTTGTCACATGTATTGCTTCTCTATCGATATCGGATGTATGCTATGGGTTATGTCATGATGTATTACACTTTGGGGATCAACTTCGAACTCATGATCATGATTTCGGAATGCTTTTGAGCATCGCATTTTCTCCGTTGTTATTGGTTTGCCATTGGTAGTTTGGTCGACTTGACTGGCATTTGGGCCGCTTATGCCTATTGTCTGTACTTGACGGATAAGCTCTATGCATTACATGCTTTGGTCCGTGGTTGATGCCTCTTAGTTCGTCCATGCTTGACAGATATTTTGGAGCTCCGATTTGGATGTTTTGAGCACTTCCGACTCATAGGGATATTGACTTTGGCTTGCTACTGGATGTATTGACCTGACAGAGATCTTGCCATTGGGATTATGTCTTGCTTAGTGGTTGCTACATCAGTTGCTTCATGTATGTCATGCTCTTGGGAAGCGTATGACGCATTGACTTGGTCACTTGTCACTGGTACTTTGTCTTGGGTTGCTTGAGCCCTTAACTCAATTGTACGCCTTTTGTGCCAGTGGGAGCATCTTGCATGCTTACTTGACCTTGAGCATGGATTACATGCTATTGGAGCAGTCTATATCATTGAGCAGTTATAGATGTATTGAGACTTTGGGATTATACTCCGACAATTGGATGTTGCATTGAGTATATGTCTTGGTTCACACGATGCTTATGAGCTGAGTTTTAATTTTGGATCCGCTTTCTTTTGAGCAGACACCTATTTGTGTCAAGTTTTGGTAGTTGGTTCTATATTTTGCCTAGATTGTCTGGGGTGTGCCTCTTACTGGCAAATGCTATTTGACATCTCTCGGTGTTATGCTCATGTATTTTCATTGTCATTTGTCTTTGCTTTGTCCTCTTTATGCCAGCTTTGGACCTAGCATTGTTTATTTGACATTAGATCTAGTTTTGGGACAGTTTGCTCTCATTATTGCAATTCTGAAATTTATTACAGCAAGCATTTATTGGTGGACTGAGCAGTATTTTTTATCCTGAAATATCCTGATTTTGTGTACCTCACCTAGTACTAAGTGGGCAGCATCTTTTGGCACACTTTTCTCGCCATTTGGAGCTCATTTCAGTGGATTTTGGGCATTTTCTGCAATAAAACAGCCAGCAGTTTTACATTGTCTGTGCATTTCCAGCCTGCATTATGGCATCCTCTTCGACTGATAATGCCATATTTAACATCACAAAGTTGGATGGTACCGACTACTCTTATTGGAAGAGTCAAATTTGGCAGGTCTTGGTGCAGAAATCTCAGATTAAGCCACTTCGGTTGAGTGGGGAGTAGCCTGAAACTATAGACAATGACGACTGGCTTGAACTTGATGAGCTATGCAAGTCCACGATTGTATTGTCTCTCACTGAACAGGTACATTATAATGTATTTGAGGAAGCACATAGTGCATGGGATCTATGGAATAAGATCAAGAATCTTTATGATAAGAAAAGTCCGGCGAGTCAGATGTACTGGTTGAAGCAGCTTATGGATCTGCGCATGAAGGATAATGCGACTATGTCTGCTCACTTGAGCCAGTTCCATGCTATACTAAAGAACCTGACTTCGCAGGATATCACCTTTGGAGAGGAAGTAACTTCTCTTTTCTTGCTTGGGACTCTAAATGAGTCATGGGATGTATTCCGCACTGCCCTATGTGCCTCTAGTGCTACTCTGAAACTGAATGATGTTGAGAGTGCTCTTCTGTAGGAAGAGGTTAATTGCAAAAAATTGGATGCCTCTCGTGTTTCACATGCTTTGACAGTTAGAGGCAGGAATGACAGGAATGATCGTGGTAATAACCGTGGTCGTGACTCGCAGAAGGGTCGGTCTAAATCTCGTGGAAAGTCGCGTAGTAAGTCGCGTGGGCGTAACGCTAATGTCACTTGTCATCATTGTGGGAAAAAGGGCCATATCAGACCACAGTGTCATGAGTTGCGCAATGAGAAGCGCAAGGATAAGGGGAAAGAGAAAGTGTAGGAGAAGTCCTCTAATCGAAGCATAGTACCTGCGAAGTCCAGCGTCAAGATTGAGGAAATTAATGTCACGCAGACCGAGGATTTCGATGGTGGTGATGAGTTCATACTTGCAGCTAGTTCTTCTGGTGCCTCACACTTGACTGAGACACCTAGTATGTATGCATAGTGCTGGTTATTGGATTCAGGTGCGTCCTTCCATGTGACACCTTACCGTGAGTGGTTTCACTCTTACCGTACTGTATCTGGATCAGTCAGACTTGGAGATGACATGTCTCTTGATATTGTGGGTTGTGGAGATATTCAGTTGCAGTTCTCCACTGGCAGTTCCTTTTTGCTCAAGGATGTACATCATGTACTTGCACTTACGCGCAGTCTTATGTCTGCAAGACAGTGTGATGATGTAGGGTTTCATGTCTATTTTGGGGATACTGCCTGGAAGATTACAAGAGGCATACTTGTGCTTGCTAGAGGCGCCAAGGTTGGCAGCCTCTATCCTCTTGTTGTATCTGGGTCTTCCGTAGATCATGTTTTGGTAGTGGGTTCTATCCCACATGTATCACTTTGGCATGCCTATTTGGGGGCATATGTCTTTGAAGGAACTGAAAATGTTATCTGGTTTGCAGTATCTTCCGCCTTTGGACTGTGCACGTTTTGACTCATGTGATCATTGTCTTTATGGTAAGCAGAATAGGTCTACGCATAAGAAATCGGGTAGGCCATGCATGAGTGAGCCCTTGGCTTTGGTGCATTCAGATGTTTGTGGGCCCATGCCGTGTATGTCTATGGGTGGCGCGAAGTACTTTGTTACCTTCATTGATGATTTTTCTAGGAAAGTGTGGGCTTATCCCATAAAGCAAAAGTCCGATGTCTTGGTAGTCTTTCAGCGTTGGCTTGCTCTTGTTGAGAACCAGAATGGGTATAGGCTGAAATGCCTTAGGACTGACAATGGGGGAGAATATGTCTCATGTGCTTTTGAGCAGTTTTGTGATGATAGGGGTATTAAGCGTCAGTTGATCGCCCCTTACACCCCCGCCCAGAATGGTTTGGCTGAGCGCATGAACAGGACTATTCAGGAGCTTGTCCACTCTATGCTTAGCCATGCAGGCCTACCACAGAGCTTTTGGGCTGAGGCAGTTAGTACGGCAGTGCATGTCATAAACCGATCGCCTTTTAGTGGATTGGATTTCCAGGTTGTAGAGGAAGTTTGGGTTGGTAAGCCACCCTCTTATGCGCATCTCCGTGTCTTTGGATGTGAGGCATTCTGCCATGTGCCCAAGGACAAGAGGAGTAAGTTGAATCCAAAGAGTATTAAATGCATCTTTCTTGGTTATGGTGATTCAGGAGAGATGGGCTATCGCCTATGGGATCTGCAGGCGCGGAAAATAGTACGCAGCCATGATGTAGTCTTCCATGAAGACAAGATGCACAGGCAGCTTGAGAAAGTGGTTGAGATCCGGAGAGTGATCTTTCGGAAGGAGCCTAGAGCTCCTGCACAACCAGTTGGATAGCCTACAGCTGCAGCAGATGCTCATGGTCAGGGTGTTGGACAGGCAGCTGGGCAGGCAGCAGAGCCTACAATGAGACTGCTAGAGACAGACATCCACCTGATAGATTTCAGCCCTCTATGCATTATATTTTGGTTACAGATGCAGGAGAGCCTTTCACTTATGATGAGGCTATGCGCAAGGGTGACAGTCACTCCTGGGAGAGGGCTATGCACTCTGAGATCGACTCCTTGCATAAGAATGAGACTTGGGATTTGGTTGCCTTGCCTAAGGGCAAGAAGGCTTTGCCATGCAAGTGGGTGTACAAGCTGAAAAGTACCCCTGGACACCCCAAGCCCGCATACAAGGCTAGATTGGTAGCAAAGGGTTTTAAGCAGGAGCATGGTGTAGACTTTGATGAGGTCCTTTCTCCTGTGGTTAAGATGACCACCCTGCACTGGGTCTTGGCTTTGGTTGCTCAGCTTGACTTAGATCTATATCAGATGGATATCAAGACGGCTTTCTTACATGGAGACTTGCATGATGAGATCTATATGGAGTAGCCTAAGGGCTTTGCAGAACCTGGCAGGGAGCACCTAGTGTGCAAGTTGAAGAAAAGTCTTTATGGCTTGAAGCTGGCACCTAGGGAATGGTATCACAGGGCTACAGCAAGAGTGCTATTTATCCGTGTCTTTACACAAAGAAAGCCCGTGATGGTTCATTGCTTATTTTGGTACTCTATGTGGATGATATGCTGATAGCAGGGAAAGCTCATGATGAGCTAGATGATCTTAAATCTCAGCTGAAGAAGAGCTTTGAGATGAAGGATTTGGGACATGCCTCTCACATACTTGGTATGCGCATTAGACGCGACAGGCATCAGGGACTCCTCTACTTGTCACAGAGGGAGTATATTCATAAAGTCCTTGAGTGCTTCCGCATGTAGGACGTAAAGCCTATTGGCTGTCCATTGCCTTCAGCCGTGGGCAGTTTGATGTATGCCATGATAGCCACTCGTCCAGATATTGCCTTTGCAGTTGGTGTTGTGGCACGCTATATGTCTACACCTGGTAGGAAACATTGGGATGCCGTGAAGGGTATCATGAGGTACCTGAAGGGCACAATAGATATGTGTATTTGCTATGGCAGCCAGGATACAGGGGTCGTGGGGTGCACTGACTCCGATTATGCAGGACATGCAGATAGTAGGATGTCCACTTCTGGCTATGTATTCAGCTATGCTGGAGGTGCTGTCTCTTGGATGTCCAGGGTTCAGAAGTGTACGGCTTTGTTTACCACTGAGCCTTAGTATGTTGCAGCACTAAGGCTTGCAAGGAGGCCATATGGCTAGGCCGTCTAGTTGCTGACCTTGGGATTGATGCTATACCTACATTGCATTCAGATTCTATGAGTGCCATTCAATTGGCTAAGAATCCGGTCTTCCATGCGAAGACAAAACACATTGAGGTGAGGTATCACTTCATACGTGGTGTCGTGGAGGACAAGTCTGTTGACCTTGTCAAGATCTCCATTGACGAGAATCCTGCAGATCTGCTCATGAAAAGCCTCACTACTGAGCGCTTTGTCTTCCTCAGGAGATTGATGGGCGTTGGATGAGATGTTGCCTTTCCTCATCCCTTGTACCTATGTACAGTTGTAGTATCTTTTTCTTTTCTTTCTCTCTCACTGGGGAAGATTTTCCTTTAAGTGGGAGGTTGTTGGGGTAAAGGCGCCTCCATCGTGCCGCCCCGTGTATTACTACACTGACAGTACCCGCCACTGCACACTGCAGGTGGCGGGCGCCCGTCACGTCACTTTATTCTTTACATTCATTTTTCATTGACTAGTAAATAAAGGAAGGCCCGGTCACACATTGTGACTATTGGAGTTCCCATTTCTTGTCTCTCTCTTTCTTGCTCTTGCTCTCCCGCCATAGCTCGTGTGCAAGCTTTGATCCTTCTCACCTTTCAGGCAATGCCATTTCCTTCATTTTCAGCCTCTTCTAATGCTTGTTGATGGCAAGTTTCCCCAGGTGCGCACCAAAAACATGGATCCCCAAGAGGAACACCAAGGAAAAAGGGATTCTACTACAAGAAAATATATCTTATAACATCAACAAGCTTTTATTTCATTCTTTTGATGACCAAAACAAAGAAAACAACAATTCTTCACGCAGCATCATAATAGATATCTCCCAAGATTTGATAGAATCAACCATAATCTTCAACATCTTCATAAAATCCATCAATAGAACAAGGAACATAAATGAATGCACCATTTTTGAATGGAAATCAATCGCATAGTATTCATCTTCAATGTTTTCATAGTTTTCTCTCTCAATCTCTCATATATAGATACACTGTTTTGATAGAATTGGCTATCTCTGGCTCTCTCTCTCTCTCTCTCTCTCTCTCAATAGTACATCATCTCCTCACTACAATACTCAATAATGACTCTCAATAATCCTTCTTAGGTCATAGATACACCTCCCAAAAGGTATGCATGTGTCGAAGAGGCACTAAAGCCACTACAGTAACCCTTCATATCTCGCACCTGTCTCTGTCACTCCAGTCTTCTCTTTAGTCTTCAATAGCTACTTCTTCCATTTGTTTTAGCTCTTTTGAAATTAGATTCATCCTTTCCAAAAGTTAGAAAACTTTTCCAAATTCACACATACATTCTACAGAACACTTACAGAAGATCTACAGAACAGAACAGAAACAGAGGCTCTACAGAAGATCATCAGAGAACAGCAAATCCTCATAAATCATACTAAAACCATTCCAAACTATCAAAAACTATTCAATAAACTTTCAAAAGATCTCAACCTTCATCAATCATCAATCCATGCTTCATATAGAAGAAAAGTAGAACAAAATAGAAGCTATACAGAAGGTATTAGAACCAATCAGAACCTCAACAAAACCTATCAAAACATCAGAGAGCTTCATATTTCTACTAAGAATCATCATGAGCTTCCAAAACATAATCAATATCATCAAAAACACTCTCAAACACTTCCATTAACAACCATACATCACTCTAAATCCATAAAAAATCAACCATTTAGACCTAAAAAACAACACAAATCAATCAAAAATTCAGTCTTTTCCACTCTCAACAACCAAGGGAAAAGCCCAAACACGGTGGGTAGCATGATCCACGAAGGTCACAAAATGCAAAGCTCCACCAAGTGACTGGATAGGCATAGGTCTATAAACTGCACAATGGACAAGATCTAGAGGATCGTGCCTCTCGCGATCACCATGAGCCAAAGGGGCTTTGCAAGGACCATAAAAACAATCAGGGCAAGCATCAAGATCTACATGTGACATAGGAGGCAGCAATGAGTTTGAACAAGACAAGATAGCCATCTCTCTATGGTGTATATGGCCTAGGCGATAATGCCATAACAATGCATGTAGTATCCGGATAACTAGAACCATAGAATCTCCCACATGAGAGACATGCAGTGGGTAATGAGAACCAACTCTAGAACCTTTGGCCAAAACCAAGTAACCACGAGACAGATAGACATCATGCAACTGACGGATAGACATCCAGCTCTTACTAAGCATACAAACATGTAATACATCATGGAGCACAAGAGAAGTCCCATAAGGCAAAGCTAGGTGTATGTCCCCTATACCAACAATAGCGTAAGTTTTCTCAAGGCCCAAATCAATACATCTGCCAACCTCCCTATAAGAAGATAACCATGCTCTATGAGGGATAACATGACACGATGCCATAGAGTCCAATAGCCAATCTGAGGCATAGGCCATATCATTGAGCAAGAAAGTTGTAGGGAAACTAGATGACAGGAGTACATGCTCAACTGCATCATCATGGGTAATAATATGTACCTTACCACTAGTAACAATGGTAACACCCATTGCATCTCTTGTATCTCTGAGTCTCTACTCATATCGAGTCTGTCTTTGTCTCTGCTGCTCTCTAATCCATTTGAAACATTTTCTTTTAACATGCCCAAGCTTCCCACAATGGAAGCATACATCTGTAGAAGAAGAAGAAGGCAAAGCATCTAAAGCCTCATCAATAGGGCTATCCAAGACATCTAAAGATCTCAAGGAGTGTAGGGCTGTTCCAACAAAGGGAACTTGCTCATCAAGACAACCGTCTGCAAGAAAATCAGTGGTACAAGCATGCTGTTGCAAGGACTCGTCCGTCCGTAATGGAAAAGGGAACATAGAGGTATTAGGTAAAGATGCAGAAGCTCCCACATGAACAAACCTCGTAGGTAACTGCAAGACATAGCCAACCACATTAGTATAAAGAAAAAGGCATCTATCATAAGAGCATATAAATTTCAGCCATAAAATCAGCCCATAACCATACGCATGAGCATAGCTCTATAGTACATAATGCCATCTGGGAAAAGCCAAGTCAACCCAAGACCGGAAAGAGGCAAAAAATCCTACAAGAGTCAACTCGAGGAAAAGCCCAAGTATCTATACAACAACATCCAAATAAGTGGCTTTGTAAAGTACATGACAATAGACAAAGTGCATAGCCGAGTAAGCATCAAGAGCAACTGCTCTCTAACCTGTATGGGCAAAAGCAACCCAACTAGCATAGAAGCTAGGCAACACAAAAGCAACAAAGCCATAATTACTAAACCCAAACACTGTCAAGAAGTCCACTGATCAAGGAGTAACCCAAAAAGAACCAAGCATCAATGAGCAATGAAAGCTCAATAACCAATAGCCAAGACAATGGAGTAAGCACTACTCAAACATTTATCTACATCCAAGTAAATCTAAGATCCATAATCGGGGCATTAAGGGCCAAATAGTATCCAAGTTGCATAAGTGATAAGCTGACAAAATGCAAATTTCTCCACAAAATTCTCAAATGCAAGTCGATTCAAGCCCAGATATCTGATATATTGCAGCCAACCCAAAAGCATCCACATCAAAGCATGGGGCATAAACCTTGTCAAGTGAAATGCTAGCTGTAAAGAACATGACAGTGAACCAAGAATTGAGCTCTACTCTTTGCTCAAGAAGCATCCATGAGTATAAACATCAAAGTGGCATTATCCAAATATATCAGCATATCATCTTGAGTAGTTAGGAGCACCCGTAGACCATAGGAATAACCAAACTAGAGGTAAAATAACTTATCAACCAAAGTAGCATAAATCCCAACCAACAACGAGGTGTCCGCATCCAAATCAAGGCTCAATAGCTCTCAAATAGCATATCCGGGCATAAACCATGATGACCAAGCATCAATACATCCACCCGAATGTCAACAAAGAGCATTATGCATAAACCGTCCTTGATAAAACATTGCTGCCCAAACATTGTACAAGAGTAAATCCATGCATAAATTGAGCTATGAAAGCTCAAACCAAGTCCCAAAGCATCTCACGAAAACATCCCCAAATCATATGGGCATCAAATACCAAGCCTCGGAAGCATCACATAATCAAGAGCATGACATTTTCTTGCTGTAAATCAACTTAGATCTGTTGTAGAAAATTCTATGATCAAAATTTGGTAGATCTAATATCGCCATTGCATCCAGAGTATGCCAAAAACCCAAGTTAGACTCTTATCTTGCCTATATCGGGCTCCAGATGTTATAAAATCCAAGATACACGCTCGATTTTCTCATAAACTTAAAATATGTATAGCGAATATTATGTTGGCACAAAGGGAGAGTAGATGAGAGAAAAGAAAGATATAGAGAGAGAGGTAGAGAAATTGGCAACACACTAGGGACTGGAAGATGGGCCAGTCCCCTCCCTTGTGGAGTTATATTATTGACAAGGAACAAGCTCCTTCGTTACACATAAGCCTTACTTGTAGATCTTGGAAACAAGATCGTGGTTCCTTGCACGGTATACAACCGACTGACACTTGCACAACTTGGAAGTTGGCACCTTTTGATCATTCCTGAGTCTCATTCTCTCCTACACAATATGTGTAGGGCTCTCCTCTTGGTACTTGATTTCAGCAGAGCTTCCGCAGCACTTGTACCTTCTTTTCTCCTCTTGGAACTTGATTTCAGCAGAGCTTCCACAGCACTTGCACCTTCTCTTCTCCTATTGGAACTTGATTTCAGCAGGGCTTCCGTAGCACTTGCACCTTCTCTTCTCTTGGATACATGCAAAGTGATGCTTCCTTCTACCTCTCCCTTACACCCAAAGAGAGCCTACTCTTTTATAGGCTTTCAAGAGCTTCTCTTCCTGGAGAGAGAGTTGAGTTGTTCTTCATGCAAGATATGGTTGTTCCACTCTGTAGCACTAATTTTGAGATATCTCTTTGTGTGTTGTTTGGATTGAAAAAACGTCTAACACAAAAGTTGTAGATCTCGTTGTTTCCGATAACCCTCACGACCCATTTTTAGAGATCGTTTTTCTATCACGAGATATTTTAAAAATAGATTTAAAAAAAAAAGCTTTTTAAATTATACTATTAACTTGTGGTCCATGCAACCACTTTGAGTCATAGATAAGGAGAGTTCATTAGATTGCCTTGGGCCTCAACCTTAAGATTGAATTCCACACAAAAGCTTGTGTCATTTTAGACCTTAGAAAGAGAAAATCACTTCTCTCCTCACTTCTAGAGGATCACGTCTCTCGTCTTTCTTAGTGAGAGAATTTCCTATCTTGTCTTTTTTAATGAAAGAAAATACCTTAAACCTTGACTTGTAGGGGAGAGGATGACCCCAAATGAATGCAATGCTCATTACACACAAGTAAAACATTCCCAGGCATCCCTAGATGCACACATAAATACATAACACAATGCTAATGCACTTCCTCTTCTTGGAACTCAATCCATCTTCATTTATGTGTAACTCCTTGGTTCTTGTATACACTCTTACACTTGGCAGACACTTCTTTCCTCCTTCATAACTTGTACTGCCTGTACCAGATATCCTCGTCACAGTGCTTTGATCACCCCATTAAGTGATACACTAGGAATATCGGTCTCTAAATGGTCTCATGGCCATGCTAGTTCATCATCAACACTTAAAAAAAGTGAGTCATTAATTTATTGACATGAATTTATTAAATAGAGAATGTGTAATAAGAAATCAATTTAGTGACACCGGATGCCCGAGATATGAGAAAAAATGGGATTTTTGAGCCAAATTTTGAAACAAGTGCAAAAAAAACGTAAGTTGCTACTGCTAGTTATCCTAAGGATAAGGGGCAAATGGGGCATACAAGGTGCCCAGTGAAACCAAGTAACACCTACAAAGAGCCTATGAGGGCTAGGGAGAGGCGGGAGATGAAATCTTGCCTCGAAGGGAAGAAGTCATGGCTGGCATTTAAGCAAAAGCTCTAGGTCTTCAATCCGGGCTAAAGTAATACCGGGCCAAGCTCCATGATCAAGCTCTGATCCAAAGCTCTGATACTAGTTGAAGGGGATGCAATGGCAGTGGAGAAGGAGAAGTGGAAGATGCAGGATAGAAGAGCACACACAATGTAGGTGTTGTCAAGAATGATATGACAACCTTATTACACTTTTATATTACATATGAATAAAAAATGGGCAGTCTATGTACATGGGTAGGCCTAGTGGCCTTTTATCCCAACATGATAGGTATGATGCATTCTCTCAGGTCTGCATTTTCTAAAGATCACCAATTATCAAGGCTAAAATTCCATGATTGGCATAAGATATGTTAAGTTTGTACTACAAATGGATTATGAGTGACTTGCATATTTTGCTATTTGGAGTGTAGTTATTGTTTGTAATGCTTCTTTATTTGTGGTATCTTGTACTACCGATCATGATTGCAGGATGCCTTGCTCCAAAAATACGTGTGGCAATTTACAGATTGTCAAATTTA
Organism: Lygodium microphyllum; assembly: GCF_053477565.2. NCBI lineage: Eukaryota > Viridiplantae > Streptophyta > Polypodiopsida > Schizaeales > Lygodiaceae > Lygodium > Lygodium microphyllum. The sequence goes on along the minus strand of NC_141149.1, from coordinate 69,318,887 downwards.
GTGCAATGGATCTCACAGAAGGAGATCAAGACATCCTCTATTGAATCCGCAAGGCAGAGAGTAGTGGAGACGGTCTGTCTCTTTGAGAAGTACTTGCCCACTAGCATGCTCACGATACAAACCCACCTTTTGGTGCATCTTTAGATGAAGTGGAGATTGCTGGACCTGTCCATACACGATGGATGTTCTTCTTGGAACGCTTCATGAAAACCCTGAAAGGCTTTGTGCGACAACGAGCTCGGCCAGAAGGTAGCATGGTTGAAGGTTGGTTGGTTTATAAGGCGTTAGTGCATAATTTTTTATATATTCACTTACCAAAATATAATTTTTTTTAAAAATATAAAAAATAATTTTATTTTCTAAAATATTTTCTCTCTCTAGGATCACTTAAAAGGGATTTTTGAGACCTTAAAACTCCCCTAATGAAGGTAAACAAGTGTACAATCTGTCAAACTACTAGGCTATTATAATTACTACAAACAAAACTAAAACCATTGCCAGATCAAGCTGAAAAGAAGGGATACTGACCAAGTAATGAACTATCCACAAACTCAATGCAAAGAGCTATCAAGTGAAGGTGACTGCTTGCATAAACAATGCAATAAACTACAATTACAACATGTTGAAAATAAAATACACAAGTAAGAAATCAATGCCAAAGAGGGGCAATCACTGATATAAGACAAACTGCAACTACCAGGGAATAGCTCCAACTAGTAGTGAGTAAACTATCAAAGAATTAGTATGTTAGACTGAGGTACATCCCATAAGCATAACCATAATGCATAGAGTGAGTCACAGGTAACATAAGAGACCAACTAGAGGCACAATGGATTGAGCAATGTAACAAAAGTTCAGTGTATAACTAATCAAGATGCATACATCACTGAAAACATCCTGACAACAGAGACAGGTGCTGGTCCAAAAGTAATGTCAAACCAACCCACTAAGCATCAAATGTGTACATAAAGCATGACAAGAGCATGTATATGTCATGAAATCCAATGTCTCACTATAAGACCCTCAAGCTCAACTGCATAGCCAAAGGCTTAATGTAATCTCCAAATGTCAAGAAGTGTCTCCCATTGGAATGAAAGTCAAATGCCAAACGAGGAAACAAGGCTCAAAACATCACGTGGAAGGCATTCATACATCTAAGGTCAACTAACATACATTTGGGATCATCGAACCCAAGTATTTTGCAAAGCTCTTATTGGATCATCAAATAACCATACATAATAGTAAATGACAATCAATGTCAATATTTAAAGCTCCAATATCACCTCAAAGGAAAATTGGGAGCTTAACCAAGCATGTAACATGAACCATAAGCATCGATACATCACCTGGAATGATTGGTAAGCACCCATGAGAAATAGACATATTCCTTTACTAATAAAATAGTGTTCAACCTTGCTTATTACATCAATAAAAAAACTCTATAAGACTAAGCAAAAGAGTTCTCAAATCAGTCCCAAAGCATTCCAATACATTGGCATAGCATTCCCAGATGACCCAGTATCAAATAGGCATCTCGGAAGCATAAGTGACCTCTAGATAATGAATGAAGTGCTTTTTGAATTGTATGATAGCAAATTGTCACAAATTATGAATCAATGGTGGCTGATCCTATGAGCTCCAACTAATGGCCTAACTCATATTAGTAGAGATGTCAATGAAGTTTCAAATGATTGCCAAGAGCTAGGAGGAGTGCTAAGAGAGCTGAAGGATGGGGCCGACTGATCAGGAATGAGGGGGAAACAAACATGCATAAATGACACTAATGTCGCTACTATTGTTGCTACTCCTACTATTGGTAATGAGTGTTACTAAGCTCGGGTTGAGCTCCTCAATGCTTGTGTAATGGCTTTTATACTAGTTAAATGGAGTGAGCCTTAAAGTGGAAGCACGAAGCATAAGCAAGAGCTACGGTGGAAAGAGCAAGAGTCAAGAAAAGACAAACAAGATGTGGGAGCTCCAACAATCACAATGTATGGTACACTTTATTCAAATATGTGAAAGAATAAAGAATAAAGTGACAGTGATGGCTGTCACCTGCAATGTACAAGTGTGCGGGTATGTGGATAATATTAATGTAACTAATACATGGAGGGTTAGGCACACGGACCTTTACCCCCATCATTATTGACCCAATTAATATCCCAACTAATCCATTAGGGGGAGGAGGAAGCACTAACATTCTCCTTTCCCTAAAAATTCAATCTACTTCGAGTGGGAGTATAACCCCTCTAGTACAAAACCGAAGAGAGAACTCGGTAGTCATGATGGTGCAACCAATTATTGTGATACTTGCATGAATGTTGGACTTTTCCAGTGCTTGGTTTTCCCTATCCATTTTTAATGGGTTAGCAAAGGAGCATGCAAAACTCTGTATTAGTAAGTTCCAAAAGTTAACCTTTAATTTTTGAATTCAGGATGAAGAACATCTTGTTATGTTCTTTAATATGACTTTGAAAGGAAGATCTATGGTGTGGTATCATGGCTCGGAAGCTGGAACCATAACTATGATATATCTATTTTATATGGCCTTTTGAAGAGAGTTTTCCCCTAAGAGAGGTGGCCAATATTGGTTGCATGTTTTGAATGTAATACATCAAGAGCCTCTTGAGAATACACGAGCTTATACCAAGAAATTGAAGGAGGTGTTTCACAAATTGCAAGACTCTATTGCCATTTCATTTGCTACCCAACTGCAATATTTCCGACATGGATTGGATTTCAACATTCAAGTGCAATTAAATAGTGTTCATCTTGCTAATATAGATACTTCCATTACACAAGCACAAGAGATAGAGTCGCAATTACAAGTGGCCTATGCATCTAGAGCAAACCTAAATTCAAGTCTAGGTCATAGAAATAATTTGGTATTGATAAGTGGAAGTTAAGGTGTGGTTAGTATACCTATGACCAATTCTACTAAAAGAGAGGAAGATCCTGAATCTCCTCAAAGCGAGAGAGTATCCTTATCATTGAAAAAATTAAATGCATTAGGGAATCCTTTTGGGAGTGAGACTTTGTTAAGAGATGAATCAAGTGAGGGGTCCAATACAGAAGACATCTACCAACTGACTCTGAATGAGCCGATAGAAACTCAATATAGGATCAAAGATGCAGATGTGATTGAGCTATATCTTAGTATGTTGAATGAGCCATGATCGATTAAATTAGGATCTATGCTTAGTTTGGAAGACAAAAAGAATCCATGATCCAAGAATTTTGTGATATTTTTTATTGGAGCTATCATGAACTGAGGGGTATTCCTCGTCTAATTCTACATACTATTCCCTAGAAGAAGGGTATCTATCCAATTCGACAAAAAGTGGAGGCGTATGCCTTTTGAGCTAAGAGACGGACTATTTGAGGAGCTACAAAAATTGCATATGATGGTCTGATATTTCTTGTATAACACATGGAGTAGTGTTCACTGGTAGTTATCAATTTAAAAAAATAATCAAATCCAACTTTGTGTAGATGTTAGGAAGCTTAATAAGTAGATGGTTAAAGATAACTATTTGCTACCATCTATTGATTAGATTCTAGATTAGTTAGCGGGTAATGATATCTATTCATTTACTGACTGGTTTGTTGGTTGTAACCAAATGGCTATCACAAAGAAAGATAAGTTGAAAACAACATTTATCACTATATATGACACCTTTATGTATCATGTTATGGCTTTTGGATTATGCAATGCACCAGGGTCTTGGCAACACTTATAGCTGATAAAACTTTCACGGTGATATTTTTCTAAAGGAGCTTAAGGTCTTCATTGATGATCTGGGGCAGCTACTACCACTAGGGAGAGACATTTGATCTTTTTAAGAAAATGTCTCAAGCGGTGCAGGTAGTTCTACTTTGCTCTCAATCCAAGGAAGTGCATCTTTGGAGTGCCACCATCACGTACTCCTAAATAAGTACATAACTTTCTGTCATCAGTCTCGCTATCATTAGTTGAATATTATCAATGATTTATTAATGCACTAGCTAAGAGGACATTACCATTGATGAATCTATTGTCCTATAAACGTATATTTTTTGGGAGTGATCTATGTTAAGTATCCTTTGAGAATGTAAAGCAAGAATTGGCAAAAGTGCCAGTCTTGAAAGCACCTAAAAGGGGTGAGACATTTTATATATTTTTAGCAACTACAATGTATAGTATCAATTGTTGTTTAGTCCAGATTTGAAAAAAGAAGTGATGCAATCTGATTATATTTTCTAGTCTCTCACAAATTGGGGGCATCTAAGATTAACTTCCTATATGGACAAACTGTGCCTTCTTGGGATGGTCTTTGCAACGAAGAAATTCAGGCACTTCATGTTGTATAAAAAGGTAGTATTTTATATGAAGGTAGAGGAGCTGATACTATTGATGAATAAGTTGTTTCCACTTGACCACATAACGAAGTGACTAATCACTTTGCAAGATTTTGACTATGAAATTAAGAGCAAGCCACCAAAGTTGCAAGGCCTCATTGAATATCTTGTGGATTTTGGGGAGCTGAAGGAAGTCTTGGCTAAAGGTAGTAACCTTAAGGTCTATTCAAAATCGTTATGGCCTCCATTCCATCCTGGTATGCTACCATAATGCACTATCTATCTAATGGAGAGGCTAGAGTCACTTTGTCCAAGGTTGAAAAGAGGAAAATTAGGCAGTGAGCCTTGAAATTTTCCTTGACTCCAAGAACATTATATCAAAAGGGGTCAATGATGTTTATTGCCAATGTGTCATGCCTAATTCCATTTATCTTGTAAGAGTGTCATGACTCGGCTTGTGGAGGGCACTTTTTTGGACAGTTGAGTACATAGAAAGCTTTGAGAGCTGGATATTAGTGGTCATCCAATTTCCAAGATGCATTTTCATATATATTAAGAGATGTGATATATGCCAAAGACATGACAATAGGGAGATTAGAAAGCACCCACTAACTCCTATCATGGCTATACTATCATTTGAGAGGAAGTAAGACATTGATTTCATTGGACCTATACATCCTTCATCAATTATACAAAAGCATTATATCATTGTAGCAATAGACTCTTTGACGAAGTGGTCTGAAGCCCATGCTATGATGAAGGATAATGTAAAGGAAGGAAATGACTAGTTTTATTTTGGAGCAGATTATTTGCCATTTTGGTCCACCTAAGGATCTTGTGTTTGACCATGGGATACATTTTTTGAATAAAGTGATTGAGGGTTTCACAAAAGCTCTGAAGATTAAGCTTAATAATACCACGCCTTGCAAGCCCAAGCTAATGGGAAAGTAGAGAGTACTAGTAAGTAGCTTGTGGGGATTTTATCCAAGATTGTATCCAAAAGGTAAGCGTGATTGTGATAAGAAGTTCTACGTGGCTATTTGGGCTAATAATATGACATTAAAAAGGGCTACAAGCCACACTCCTTAAAAATTAGTATATGGAGAAGAGTGTGTTTTACCTTTAGAGATTAAGCTACCTATAGGAAGATTCACTCTAAACCATTCTTTGGGTGAAGAAAAAGCATTGCAAGAAAGGTCCACTTCCCTTGCACACCTTGATGAGATTAGATTACAATCCTTGTTACATCAAGAAGTAGGGAAGAAGTAGATGAAAATACTTTATTATTTTTATACTAGGAAGTATAATTTTATTAAGGGTCAATTGGTCCTATATTATGATGCCCGTCATGAGCTCTTCCTAGGCCAATTGAAACTCAAATGGGATGGTCGTATGTATATATACAAGGTATGTAAAAAATAGTTCTAACCCCCAAAATAAGAAAATAAAGGAAGAAAAATTCCAAGAGCAGATGATTATTGCCTTGTGAAGGGCTGGTAGGTTCTTGGGGATGAATCAATAAACCAAGGTTGATGCCTTGTCTTCCTAGGGGTGGCATTTAGCTAAAAAATAAATAAGGATGGTTGAAGCAAAAATAAAAGTGAGTGGAAGAAAAAGGATTTAGTGTCACCTTGGAGAGCTTGGTAGGGTCTTGGATATTAAGACTGGGACCTGAGGCCAATGCCTTGTTCTCCTTGGATCAATCGGGGAAGTTACTATATGTATATATTTTTCATCACATGCATTCAAGGCCTATTTATAAATATCCTTATCTATGAATTTTTCTTAAATAGAACATAATCCTTTTCTATTCAATATGTAAATAGCCCCTTTATATTACACCCTTCTGTATGTAAAAAAAAGTATAAAAATGGTATTTTAAAAATACCTTATTTTGAAACCATGTGATGCACACATATATTCATGAGCAACTTACCAAGCGGAGTTGGATCACAATACGCTCAACTCCCTCCTTTTTACATGCCCAAGTATAAAACATTAAAGGAAAAATGTGGTAAAATGAAACAATATACGCTTTTCAATAGCTCAAGCTATAGGAGTCCTTGCTTAGTAGAAGTTCCTAGTCTAGTTATCCTAGGTCAGGTAGGTAGGTCAGACTATGATGTGGTGGGCCTATTCCTCGTGGACTTCATGATTTGATTTTGTCAGGAGGTAAGGTGAGAGTTGTGTTTGTGCTCTGTTGTGTATTTTTATTTCAAGCACCTCGATGCTATTTATGATTTATATTTGTGCAGATCAGTTCGTAGGTTTGACAGGTTGAGTCACCCTATCCCGTGGTGGTCGCACCAATGAGAGCTGAATTTTAGAGCCAAAATTTAAGTACAAAAGTGGTAGTTTTTGTAGAAAATGGGTCGATCACAAATCAAGGAGCTGGGGTTTTTCTAGGTGCATCTTGGCACCAATAATCCAATGCAAGTGTCCATTCACATCGATCGGAGTTTGTTTGACCCCCATATAATGGTTGCAAGGTTTGGTGTTATAAAGTAGCTACTTGATCCAAAGTTGAAAAGCAACTGATAGAGACCAAGGTAATAGATTTGGATGCTAGAAAGTCGCTCGTCTAGTTGGATCACAAATCCGAGGTTGTTTGCCCCTTCATTTGGCCCGAAACCACTTGTGGGAGAGTATAAATGCAAAAACATGAATCGATTATTTTAACAATTAAAGGTTAATTATGTTTAGAAGAGGAATAATACACAAAACCATGTCATGAGGAGGGAGAGAGTGCAAAATTTTTTGTGTCCCATTTTTAAATGAAAAAATGGAGATTTGTTGATGGCTAAATCATGCCTCCTTCTCCTAACCATGGATTCTTGCAATTCTTTGCTTCAAATTGCTCCAAAATACTCCTGATTTGGTAGTAAATGAAATGATAGAAAATTAGTCTTCTTTCTCCTAATTCTGTCTCCTCTTTATTCTTTGTTTCTATGGTTGCATGTGAGAGAGAGAGGGAGGGCTGAGGTGATGGATTCATGGATGTGGGATGGATCAGATATATAATGGCTCATAGATTGAGTGATTTGGATGTTTCAGCGGGATAGAAAATAACGTCAATGCCTCCATTTTTTTGAAATAGGATGTGTTGAGTATGTAGATTATAGACTAAGTGATCTTCTATTGAATTTTATGAGGAATCTCTAGTTTTTATTATGTAAAATGATTGAAAATATTTAAATATGCTTGAATATATTTGAAATTATAGAATGATAAGTAGTTTTTAGTAATTCACATAATGAAAATAAAAACTATAAAATTTGAAATGCAAGATTTAGTATAAAAATGATAATTTTATGGATTTTTATGGTTCAAATTATATTGTTATGGAGTTATATTGAATATAATATTGAATCACAATCTATATAAGCTTCCTAAATTTGAAAATAAAAAAATTAATTATTATTTAAATAAATAATAAAAATAAAAAATAGATTTTGTGATAAAAACTCTACTTTTTATATGTAAAAATTTACTATAAAATAGGTATATGTGTGTGAATGTATGATGAAGGTAGGGCATGAGGATTTGCCTCAACCTACCTTCATATTTATGTAAAAAGTGCATTTATTGCTTGTTTATATTTAAAAAATGACATGAAACACCCTCTTAAATCAATGCATTCACCCGACACGTTGGGTGATTTGTGGTTAATTTGTTTGAGCACTATATGGCATTACACTTTGCATTTGCATTCGTATACATAATCACTATATTAAGAAATTTGGGAATTTCCATGCACTTTGGGAACCCCCAATACCTGTACTATTGGTTCACATGGTCAAATCTCGTTGTCTTACTTAAAGGTGGAGTCTACCCTAAATGTTGTATAAGCTACCTTCCCAAATTTCACTTTCAAATATGGATAAAGATTTAGTCACATGTCAAATATTTATCACTTATTTGAAAATGGAATTTGGAAAATTCCCAAATTCTCTAATATGGTATTTATAGTTCAAAAAAGAGAAAGTTTCCTAGATGCATTGCAATTGGTTGTTGAAACTATTGATAATGATGAGAGTGTGAGGATCCCTAAGATATAGGACAATACAATTTTCTTTGGGGGATGATTAAGTGAGGAAACAAAAATAGCTCCTAGAATATGCATCTTGTAAAAGAGTGAACAATATTACGATTATGTTCTATATTGGAGATATTATATCTTGGGGCCAATCCTCGAGGTGTACGACAGTTATAGGAGCCACATTGATTGTCGGCTAGGAAGTGCTTTGCATGTGTCTGCAATGAGGTGTCAGTCACCTATATGTGTGGGATACTCTCTTTGTTGGAGTTGGGATGGGAAAAATGGTTGGACTACAAATTGATACAACACATGATTTATTTAGAGTAGTGTATAGCCTCCAGACTCTCTTGGACCTACGAGGCTGTAAGGGTGGTTTGGTGAGCATAAGAGACCGATTAAAGCTCTACAGCTAGTGTCAAGCCCATTTTTGATCCCAACATAAGCATCAAGCAATGTAATTGTTATATATGTTCAATGCTCCACCCTTATAAGGTGCCACTGATGATCCATGGTACTCTAACTTGTAAGGCCCCCATTGTAAGGGAAAGCCATTTGTGAACAACAATGTTGGCTAGGTCTTGACTTGTATGTTAGATGAGGTCTATGTGGTCGGATGGCAAAAGGGTGACCTTTGTGGAGCTAGCCTTTGGGTTAGATAGAATAGTTATGTTGGTAGCAATTCGAGGCATAAAGCATCGAATTCCAAGCAACAAATGAAATATTTCCTAGAATATTACTTGGTTGACTAAAAAAGGTTCATAATATGGTTGAACAAGTCAAATAGACTATCATCCCAACTATAAAAGGAAGATCTCTCCAAAGCCATTGTTAATCTAGTTTTCATCCAATTAGAGAGCTCTTCCAACTACCCTTAAGCTCTTTGCCTATCATCTATCTAGATCACCATCTAAGATTCGCAGTGGAAGCACATAGGTGAATAGAGCTATCTTTATATTAGTTCATTTGAGATTAAAGCAATTTTTGTTCTCATATTTGTTGTGTATTTTGTACTCCTTGCTCAGATTTTGTCCATTGTCCCATGTAATTTCTATATAACATTAGAGCCTAGTGGGCTTTGAGGAGTGAAGAATACGTGAGAGCCAAAGGTTCAAACACCAAAGAGGAGAAACGTCGTTTATTACATCAAGTAGCAGTGCTTGTGCATCAGGTGTTGATGCTATTGTATCAACAATTCAAACATTGAGGATTCGTCCACCAACCTTTAGCAAAGACAAGTTAGATGGTACAAACTACACTTTGTGGAAGTTTAAATTACAACTATCCTTAAATCTTATGAGCTTCTAGAAATAGATTCAGGGGATTGACCCAAAATCACAACCCATCCCCCCAATCCATTAAATTCAAGTATCATGATTCCTTCAAATGTAAATCTTCTATGAGCTTGGAAACGAAGAAATGTAGATGCATTGTGTGCCTTAGTTATGAGTTGTTTTAATAGTGTTTTGACCTTCATTTAGGATACAACCAAGACATTAGAGGCTTGAAACATGTTGAGTTAGTACGAAACATGAAATCAAACAAGGATTCAAAACTTGGAGAATTAACTAGCAGCAAAAAAGTTTGCTAAAGAAGAGATAACTGAAGCATTCATTACTTGGATCAAGAATCTATGCAATCAGATGGCTAGTGTTGGGATACAAAAAAGTAGTGAGGAGCTAGATTGGAAGTGTCTTTGAATTTGTCCACCAAAGTTTGATGGATTGACATTTTCCCTAAATACTCAAGTGAGACCCCAAGCTTTAACATTTGAGAAATTTTGTGTGCTACTAATGGAGAAGGAGTTGTAGCTTAAAGCAGGAGAATGTCGCAGCAACGAAGATATTGCATTCTCTACCAATGCAAAAGGAGTGCAAAAGCCAAAGGTGGATTGGGTGACAAGAAGAATGTGATATTCCAACTTTAATTTAAAATCTTCCTTAAAAAGGAACTTGAAGAACTCTAGATCATTAAATAGAGAAGATCTCAAGCAGAAAAACCCAAGGATCGTAACCAGACATTTTTCTAGATTAAAAGGACTATAGCCATCCGTCCATGGAAGTTACCGTGTGAACGAGAGTTGTGAGTCATATTCGAAGTTGACCAAACACGTTTAAAACTTGGTAAGTAAGGTAAATCACAAAAGCTTTAAGATTTAAAGCTAATGCTTTATAAAAAGAAGAATATTGAGAGAGAGATGATGACAAATAACCTCCCCTTTTTTCAATGGAAAAAAATGGCGAACTATTTTTCCCAATTTTGGCATCTCTGATTTTGAAACAAAAAGCTTAAATTCACCTTCAATAATTTAGTAATTAACTCAAGCAATCTCCCTCTCTTCTCAATTTGATGAGAGGCTTGGATTGAAGCAAGATCATCCGAGAGCCAGACAAATCAGTCATGGAATCTCTAGTTGCCTCTCTGGACCTTAAAGATCAAATCACTAGCATCAAATTGCATCTTGAAAGCTTCAGATTGTTGATTTTATCAAGATCCCTTCCATAAAGAGCTCTTCTTCTTGGCCACAACCCTTCATCTTCAATTTAGACTATAAATACAAGGCATGGGGAGCCATTGAGGGTAGTCTTGTTGAGAATCAGCAATCACACTCACTCAAACAACCTCTTTGTATGGAGCTTTAGGGTCAAGGATATGCAGGCTAACTTATCCCATATGCACAATGGTGCCTACTGTAGTTTCCTACTTTCCTATAAAGCATTGTACTTGCTTCCTTTTCTTAAAGCAATGATTGTACTCTTTTCTTCTCAGTGAAGTGTCAATGTCATTGTCCACATACACAAGACTGTGTTTATGAGTCCAAGTCTCAATCTTGGAACCTAATTCACTTGTGTAACAAACAATGTCTTTTCCATCATGAGTCCACACTTCTCCTTCCATCCTCCATAGCTTCCGCCTTTGCCATGCTCTAGATCCCGCATTTCTCACATGGTATCAGAGCCCACTTGGGCATGGCATTGCTTCTCCAGCCTCTCTTGATTCCGCTCAATCTCAATCTAGCTCAATGTCAGCTCCTGACTTCATCTCCCAACTCTACTCTCACTGAAGCTTCCATGGCAGCCATAGCTAGCAGCACCCTGTCAGATTGAGCTGCTTATATCTCACTCCACAGGTCAAATCTCTTGGAGCTTCCTTTTGGAAAAATATTTCCCAACTCACAAAGCTTCCATGTATCACATCAATCCAGGACATTTGACCATCTCGAGCTCAGCATTGTGAAAATTCTCAATCTCTGCTTTGTGTCTGCCATAGCCAGACAAGACCTACCTCACTTGGAGCTTCAATAACTTCTCAATCAGGCCACTTCAGCTCTTGATTTCTTCTAGGGAGTTGTTCCTCTACTCAAGGTGCTTCATCCTGGCATGAAAATTGATCACATTGCTGCGCCCTGACCCTGGCATTACAGAAATCGTGGAAACATGTCCTGAACTGTGCCGAATCTGTTCGAGCTGCCTGCGCGCGCCATACTGCCAGCAATCTTGACGATTTTCATAGGGCTTTGATAGCCCATGAAGTCAGCTTCCTAGGCATGTAAAATTTTTTGAAAATGATCAAGTATAGCTCCTGGAATGTTGAAAAAACTAGGCCCCTGTCTCAAAAACCCTAATTCCACCATAGCCAAAATTTCTCAAGTTTTTTTTCCTCAGTTTTTCTCTCTCCTGACACTCAACCCAAGCCTCTGTCACTCTAATCCATTAAACCAGCATCAAATCAAGGAGGGGAAGGACTTGAGAAGATTGAAGAACGACCGAACGATCCCGAACAAGAAGAATCAAGCTCAACATTAACACTGACATAGTGTGTTTTCACACTGTCACTAACTGTGTCTCTTAACACACTGCATTCTACTCTTCTACTGATAAAATCTCAGAATTCTGGTGTTGATTTGCTGCTGATCTTGCAACCTCAACATGGGAAAAGACTCTCCAAATGCTCAATTCAAAGGAGTCAGGTTTCACACCTGGCAAACCCGCATCAAGCTCATCTTGATGAAAAAGGGTCTCTAGGCCATTACAAATGGCAAAGAGAAGAAACCTCGGGACGCGGACCTTGCAACTACTTGGCAAAAGAATGATGACAGAGCCCAAGCCATTATCAAACTGGAGCTAGACGACAGTTATATCCACCATGTGGATAATTGTGAGACCTCACAGGATACATGGAAAAGACTTGACACCCTGTTCGGTGCACAATCTAAATCATCAAATTATGGTCTCCTGATTGAGTTCTTCAGGCTTGAAATGAAGTCCAGCACATCACTTGCCACACATCTCAATTACATGGAAGGACTCCTAACCCAACTTGCAGGAATCAACATTAAAATGGATGAAGATGTTTGCATCGGTGTTCTACTTAAGAGTTTGCCTCCTAAATATAATAATGTCTCAACAACTTTAATCAACATGCCAAATCCTGAACTTGTTGATATCCAGGCATCTCTGTTAGAAGAAGAAAAGAAACTTAAAAGCAAAGAAGAGCCCATCACTTCAAAGGATGAACAAATGTTATATGTAAACAACAGATACAAAGGTAAAAAGGAACCGCTCTTTTGTGACTTCTGCAAAAGGACCGGACATACTGAAAAGTTCTGTCATGCTAGGAAGAGGTCCCAAAAGGCCTATCTTGCAGCTGTAAAAGAAGAAGAAGACCATGGACCAAAATATGAAGATGAAGATGAAGATGAAGACCACCAGGATCGGAAGGACAAGACTCATCAGTCCTTCTACTCTCATAACTCTGATAGACTGTTTTAAAAGCCTTGTACTTCCTTGCCCTAATGCTTCCTGCCATAAGCTTTGTAAAACTCCTTATGTAACTTGGCATTACAGTCCCTGTACACTTTGTGAGGCCCATGTTACAGCCTCTGGATGTCCACCATGTTTATGGTACCCACACTTAGCCTTTTCTGCGACAACCTCTAGTATTTTGCCATGTTTGTGATATGCCCACACTTTGCAGGTGGTTCTCATTACAGCCTCTACACACTTTGTGCCTTTCTAGTTGTGATTGAGGAGGGGTGTTGAGAATCAGCAATCACACTCACTCAAACAGCCTCTTTGTATGGAGCTTCAGGGTCAAAGATATGCAGGCTAACTTATCCCATATGCACAATGGTGCCTACTGCAATTTCCTACTTTCCTATAAAGCATTGTACTTGCTTCCTTTTCTTAAAGCAATGATTGTACTCTTTTCTTTTCAGTGAAGTGTCAATGTCATTGTCCACATACACAAGACTATGTTTATGAGTCCAAGTCTCAATCTTGGAACCTAATTCACTTGTGTAACAAACAGTGTCTTTTCCATCACGAGTCCACACTTCTCCTTCCATCCTCCATAGCTTCCGCCTTTGCCATGCTCTAGATCCTGCATTTCTCACAAGTCTGAGCAAAGGGGAGAGGCCCTTCTCAGGAGTATAGAGCAAGAGGGAGTGGGGCAAGAGAAGCGCGAGCATAGGAATTTCTCATCATGAAGACAAGAAGGTACTCCACGAGCTCTTGAATTCAAATCCTCCATCCCTTCTATCCTATTTCTTTGTGGAATTAAGACTCTTCTCAAATTTTCTAAATTCTTGGTAATCACCTTTCCCCCTGTCAATCCCACCAATCTAATTACCCCAAGATCCTTTGCCAAAATCCCCTTTTGCGATCTTGCGATTAAAGACCATGGCCAAAGAAGAAAGTTACAAAGGTCGGGAAAGCAGGAGCTGCCAATAGTGGACACAATTACTACAAACGGAATTGTGAGTACAAGGATTACAAACGAAGCTGCAAATACTAGCAACCAAGCACTCCTCATGGATCCAGAGGTATTATTTAAGAAAAAATAAAAATAACGAGCAATCCTTCATTCCATGAACATGCAACAAAATCTGCATTCATAAAATAACATTTTATTTGATTCTTGCATATAATCTCTTGAAATAATTCTTAACTGCAAATTCTAAGAGGGGGTAACTTGGGTCTGTACAAGATGAACCTAAGCGAGTACAAGGAAGATAGTGTGTCCCTAAAAGATTAACTATTTTTTATTTTTTGTTGATTGAACGAAATCTCTGATGGGTAATCACAGACACTAATCCTTGGTATATAAGAGACCTTGAGATGAAATTGCCAAAGGATACTATTCGTAATTAAAATAACCAATATTTTCTTTTATTGCAGGCAAGGACCCACGAAACTCCAAGGAAGTTATTCTCAAGTATGAAATTCTTGTTTAGATTCAATCCAAACTGTTGGGGTAAAGGCACCTCCGCCGTGCCGCCCCATGTATTACTATACTGACAGTACCCGCCACTGCACACTGCAGGTGGCAGGCGCTTGTCACGTCACTTTATTCTTTACATTCATTTTAGTGACTAGTAAATAAAGGAAGGCCCAGTCACACATTGTGACTATTGGAGTTCCCATTTCTTGTCTCTCTCTTTCTTGCTCTTGCTCTCCCGCCATAGCTCACGTGCAAGCTTCGATCCTTCTCACCTTTCAACTGGTATCAGAGCTTGGCTTCCTCTTGCTCGAGCTCAACTCGGTGCTTCTCTACCTTCGCATGGACTCCCTTCATGCATTGGGTCTCCATCCCGGCAGCCATAGTCGATCTCCCGAGCTTCCGACACTCCCTAGCTTCCCGAGCTCCCTCCCGGCATTGTTGGGCTTCTTCAAGGCCTTGCCCTTGAGGTATTGCATCAGAGTTTGAAGGGTTTTACTTTAGTTCTTAGTTTTAAATAGGTGGAAGAAGAGGGGCATCCATCTTTTGAAGCTTCAAAGCTCCATATCTCCCTTGCCCTTTGCTTTGGGCATTCATGGCTTTGTGTATGCCCTCTTTGGAGCCTCTTTGAGCCTCCCATCCACACCAACATTGCCACATGGAGCAGCCACTTCTCAAGATAGCCTGCACCGAATTTGCGCCAGATTTCTGCGTGCCTACTCATCACGTTTTCAGCCTATATGCCTTGGCTCCTAAATAAGCACTTAAACAATGGTTTCTAGAAGGCATTTGAGCTACTTCGAAAGCCTCTTTAGGCCTTGTGCTTGGAATTGAAGCTTTGGGGCTGACATTCTCTGATTTGGGACTATCATTTATCGTTATACAGTGCTGGAAATAGGGCAGCCACACTTGGCATTGGCATTTGATGCTTATACTCTACTCTAGTTACCTTGTTTGATGCCCGTATACGGCCTACATGATGCCTAGTGCCTTGGGAATGTATGCACATGATTATGCCATGATTTTGGCCTGAAATATTGGCTGAAATTTCTCAGTTTTGATAGTCAAACTTGGCTGTAATAACAGTGGGCTGAAGGTACTTTGGATGCTTTGTCACTTACCTATTGGTACGGGATGTATGCTTTGGGATTTGCCATCATGTATCTAACATTTGGGGACAACTTTGAGCTCATGTTTGAGTCTATAGAATGTATTTGAGCTACGCATAAGCTCCGTCTTAGTTGGTATTCACTTGAATTTGGGCCGACTTGGCATGCTCTTGGACTGCTTATGCCTCATGTCTATGCTTGACAGTTAGGCTTCATACATTCCATGCTTTGGTTGTGATATATGCTGCTTGGTTCGTCTATGCTTTACCGACATTGGGAGCTTTGCCTTGGATGTATTTGAGAATTTCCAACTCAGTTTGATCATTTACTTGGTTGATATCGGATGTCATTGAGTTGACAGAGATCTTATTTTGGGATTATGTATTGCTCGTTGGTTGCTTCCATCAATTGCTTCATGTATGTCATGCTCTTGGGATGTGTATGACGCATTGACTTGGTCACTTGTCACTGGTACTTTGTCTTGGGTTGCTTGAGCCCTTGAGCTCATTTGTATGCCTTTTGTGCCAGTGGGAGCATCTTGCATGCTTACTTGACCTTGAGCAGGGATTACATGCTACTGGAGCAGTTACATGTATTGGAGCAGTCTATGTCATTGAGCAGTTACACATGTATTGAGACTTTGGGATTATACTCTGACAATTGGATGTTGCATTGAGTATATGTCTTGGTTCACAGGATGCTTATGAGCTGAGTCTCAGTTTTGGATCCGCTTTCTTTTGAGCAGACACCTATTTGTGTTAGGTTTTGGCAGTTGCAGGTACATTTTGCCTAGATTGTCTGGGGGTGTGCCTCTTATTGGCAGATGCTATTTGACATCTCTCGGTGTTATGTTCATGTATTTTCACTATCATTTGGCTTTGCTTTGTCCTCTTTATGCCGGCTTTGGACTAGCATTGTTTAGTTGACATTAGATCCAGTTTTGGGACAGTTTGCTCTAATTATTCCAGTTCTGAAATTTATTACAGCAAGCATTTATTGGTGGACTGAGCAGTAGTTTTTATGCTAAAATATCTTGATTTGGTGTATCGCACCTAGTACTAAGTGGGCAGCATCTTTTGGCACACTTTTCTCGCCATTTGAAGCTCATTTCAGTGGATTTTGGGCATTTTCTGCAGTAAAACAACAAGCAGTTTTAGACTGTCTGTGCATTTTCAGCCGGCATTATGGCATCCTCTTCAACTGATAATGCCATATTTAACATCACAAAGTTGGATGGTACCAACTAATCTTATTGGAAGAGTCAAATATGGCAGGTCTTGGTGCAGAAATCTCAGATTAAGCCACTTCGGTTGAGCGGGCAGCAACCTGCAACTATGAACAATGACGAGTGGCTTGAACTTGATGAGCTATGCAAGTCCACGATTGTATTGTCTCTCACTTAACATGTACATTATAATGTATTTGAGAAAGCACAAAGTGCATGGGATCTATGGAATAAGATCAAGAATCTTTATGATAAGAAAAGTCCGGCGAGTCAGATGTACTGGTTGAAGCAGCTTATGGATCTGTGTATGAAGGATAATGCGACTATGTCTGCTCACTTGAGCTAGTTCCATGCTATACTAAAGAACCTGACTTCGCAGGATATCACCTTTGGAGAGGAAGTAACTCCTCTTTTCTTGCTTGGGACTCTGAATGAGTCATGGGATGTATTCCGCACTGCCCTATGTGCCTCTAGTGCTACTCTGAAATTGAATGATGTTGAGAGTGCTCTTTTGTAGGAAGAGGTTAATCGCAAAAACTTGAATGCCTCTCATGTTTCACATGCTTTGACAGTTAGAGGCAGGAATGACAGGAATGATCGTGGTCATGGCCGTGGCCGTGACTCGTAGAATGGTCGGTCTAAATCTCGTGGAAAGTCGCATAGTAAGTCGCGTGGGCGCAACGCTAATATCACTTGTCATCATTGTGGGAAAAAGGGCCATATCAGACCACAGTGTCATGAGTTGCGCAATGAGAAGCGCAAGGATAAGGGGAAAGAGAAAGTGTAGGAGAAGTCCTCTGATTGCAGCATAGTACCTGCGAAGTCTAGCGTCAAGATTGAGGAAATTAATGTCACGCAGACTGAGGATTTCAATGGTGGTGATGAGTTCATACTTGCAGCTAGTTCTTCTGGTGCCTCACACTTGACTGAGACACCTAGTATGTATGCACAGTGTTGGTTATTGGATTCAGGTGCGTCCTTCCATGTGACACCTTACCGTGAGTGGTTTCACTCTTATCGTACTGTATCTAGATCAGTCAGACTTGGAGATGACAGGTCTCTTGATATTATGGGTTGTGGAGATATTCAATTGCAGTTCTCCACTGGCAGTTCCTTTTTGCTCAAGGATGTACATCATGTACTTGCACTTACGCGCAGTCTTATGTCTGCAGGACAGTGTGATGATGTAGGGTTTCATGTCTATTTTGGGGGTTCTGCCTGGAAGATTACAAGAGGCATACTTGTGCTTGCTAGAGGCGCCAAGGCTGGCAGCCTCTATCCTCTTGTTGTATCTGGGTCTTCTGTAGATCATGTTTTGGTAGTGAGTTCTATCCCACATGTATCACTTTGGCATGCCCGTATGGGACATATGTCTTTGAAGGGAATGAAAATGTTATCTGGTTTGCAGTATCTTCCACCTTTGGACTATGCATGTTTTGACTCGTGTGATCACTGTCTTTATGGTAAGTAGAATAGGTCTACGCATAAGAAATCAGGTAATCCATGCATGAGTGAGCCCTTGGCTTTGTTGCATTCAGATGTTTGTGGGCCCATGCTGTGTATTTCTATGGGTGGCGCGAAGTACTTTGTTACCTTCATTGATGATTTTTCTAGGAAAGTGTGGGCTTATCCCATAAAGCAAAAGTCCGATGTCTTGGTAGTCTTTCAGTGTTGGCTTGCTCTTGTTGAGAACCAGACTGGGTATAGGCTGAAATGCCTTAGGACTGACAATGGGGGAGAATATGTCTCACGTGCTTTTGAGCAGTTTTGTGATGATAGGGGTATTAAGCGTCAGTTGACCGCCCCTTACACCCCACCCTTGGCTGAGTGCATGAACAAGACTATTCAGGAGTGTGTCCGCTCTATGCTTAGCCATACAGGCCTACCACAGAGCTTTTGGGCTAAGGCAGTTAGTACGACAATGCATGTCATAAACCAATCGCCTTCTAGTGGATTGGATTTCCAGGTTGTAGAGGAAGTTTGGGCTGGTAAGCCACCCTCTTATGCGCATCTCGATGTCTTTAGATGTGAGGCATTCTTCCATGTGCCCAAGGACAAGAGGATTAAGTTGGATCCAAAGAGCATTAAATGCATCTTTCTTGGTTATGGTGATTTAGGAGAGATGGGCTATCGCCTATGGGATCCGCAGGCACGAAAAATAGTACGCAGCCATGATGTAGTCTTCCATGAAGACAAGATGCACAGGCAGCCTGAGAAGATGGTTGAGATCCGCAGAGTGATCTTTCAGGAGGAGCCTAGACCTCCTGCATAGCCAGTTGGACAGCCTACAGCTGCAGCAGATGCTCATGGTCAGGGTGTTGGACAGGCAGCTGGGCAGGCAGCAAAGCCTGCAATGAGATGGTCTGCTAGAGACAGACATCCACCTGATATATTTCAGCCCTCTACGCATTATGTTTTGGTTACAGATGCAGGAGAACCTTTCACTTATAATGAGGCTATGTGCAGGGGTGACATTCACTCCTGGGAGAGGGCTATGTAGTCTGAGATTGACTCCTTGCATAAGAATGAGACTTGGGATTTGGTTGCCCTGCCTAAGGGCAAGAAGGCTTTGCCATGCAAGTGGGTGTACAAGCTGAAAAGTACCCTTGGACACCCCAAGCCAACATACAAGGCTAGATTGGTAGCAAAGGGTTTTAAGCAGGAGCATGGAGTAGACTTTGATGAGGTCTTTTCTCTTGTGGTTAAGATGACCACCCTGCGCTTGGTCTTGGCTTTGGTTGCTTAGCTTGACTTAGATCTATATCAAATGGATGTCAAGACGGCTTTCTTACATGGGGACTTGCATGATGAGATCTATCTGGAGTAGTGTAAGGGCTTTGCAGAACGTGGCAGGGAGCACCTAGTGTGCAAGTTGAAGAAAAGTCTTTATGGCTTGAAGCTGGCACCTAGGGAATGGTATCATAAGTTTGATGCCTTTATGTAGTCACAGGGCTACAGTAGGAGTGCTATGGATCCGTGTCTTTACACGAAGAAAGCCCGTGATGGTTCATTGCTTATTTTGGTACTCTATGTGGATGATATGCTGATAGCAGGGAAAGCTCATGATGAGCTAGATGCTCTTAAATCTCAGCTGAAGAAGAGCTTTGAGATGAAGGATTTGGGACAGGCCTCTCACATACTTGGTATGTGCATTAGATGCGATAGGCATCAGGGACTTCTCTACTTGTCACAGAGGGAGTATATTCATAAAGTCCTTGAGCGCTTTCACATGCAGGACATAAAGCCTATTGGCTGTCCATTGTCTTCTTATGTGAAGGTATCACAGGCTGATTGTCCGCAGACAGATGAGTAGAGGGCCGAGATGGCCCAGATCCCTAATGCTTCAACCATGGGCAATTTGATGTATGCCATGATAGCCACTCATCCAGATATTGCCTTTGCAGTTGGTGTTGTGCCACGCTATATGGCTACACTTGGCAGGAATCATTGGGATGCTGTGAAGGGTATCATGAGGTACCTGAAGGGCACAACAGATATGTATTTGCTATGGCAGCTAGGATACAGGGGTCGTGGGGTACACTAACTCCGATTATACAGGACATGCGAATAGTAGGAAGTCCACTTCTGGCTATGTATTCACCTATGCTGGAGGTGCTATCTCTTGGATGTCCAGGGTTCAGAAGTGTACGACTTTGTCTACCACTGAGGCCGAGTATGTTGCAGCCACTGAGGCTTGCAAGGAGGCCACATGGCTAGGCTGTCTAGTTGCTGACCTTGGGATTGATGCTATACCTACATTGCATTCGGATTCTATGAGTGCCATTCAGTTGGCTAAGAATCCGGTTTTCTATGCGAAGACGAAACACATTGAGGTGAGGTATCACTTCATACGTGGTGTCGTGGAGGACAAGTCTGTTGACCTTGTCAAGATCTCCACTGATGAGAATCTTGCAGATCTGCTCACAAAAGGCCTCACTACTGAGCACTATTGAATGGAAATCACAAAAAAATCTCCCATGAAGAGGTGTGCTGAATTTTACAACCCCTCCTTCCATGTCATGTGAAAAACCATGATTTGAGCCTCATTAGGACCTAAGACAACTAGACTAGGAATGCCTATTAAGCAAGGACTCCTATGGCCTGGTCCACTTGAATTTATATTATTTTCATGTTTTCACATTCTTTATTTTTTAGTACTTACTACTTGGATATGTAAAAAGAAGGGAGCTGATTGTATTATGACCCAAGGAGAATAGGGCATGAACCTCAGATCTAGTCTCGGAATCCTAGAACCACCTACCAAGTGCTTGTGAGATTACACTAAATCCTTTTTTCTTGTTCACTTTTATTTTTGCTCCAACCATCCTTATTTTATTTTGGCTAGAGGTTATCCATAGGAAGAGCAAGGCATCGGCCTAAGGTTTATTGTTTCATCCCCAGGAACCTACTAGGCCTCCGCAAGGTGATGAACATTCACTCTTTTGAGTTTTTTCTCCTTATTTTCTTATTTCATAGTTTAGAACCCCTTTTTACACATCTCTATATTGTATATATTTCAGACATTTTATTAGTTTCTTCTTTTATTCATCAAGCTTTCCTAATGAACTCAGAACCAATAGGAATTACTAAAACAAGCTTCTTAGCAAGCTAGTAGGACATGCTCACTAGGGCTACCACTAAGACAAATCTTTGCATGCCCAACAATGTCTTCAAAAGAGGAAGACAACTAATCAAGCCTCCCTAGACACGTCTAACCTAATCCTTGGACTTTATGCCTTGACTACTAGTCCCTAACAAAGAAAAACCATCCCCCATATTCTACTTAAAGAGAAAAAACTTCGAAAGGAAAGGCACCACCTAGACTGGCCAGAAGAAGCATCCATGCAACAATTTTCTCCTTGTAGGTGATTCTTCAAACTTGTCTGATGCAATACTAAAAACAAAGAACTATTAAATGCACCTGCACCAAATAAACACATGGCCCTCTTTGTCTAACAAGATAAATCATTTCACTGTAGCAAAAGAAGTGGCCCTTGTGGCCTAAAGAAATAAAACAATACAGGTTATACAACATCCCCCCTTGGAGTGGTATTGAACATACAACAAGATATGTCATTCCAAGGAGAAAATAGGGCTCTCATCCCTAAACGAAATGCATCAAATTATGGCTGGAGCCCCAAGAGGAACACCAAGGAAAAAGGGATTCTACTGTAATAAAATCTATCTTGTAACATCAACAAGCTTTAATTTCATTCTTTTGATGACCAAAACAAAGGAAACAACAATTCTTCATGTAGCATCATAGTAGATATCTCCCACGGATTTGATAGAATCAACCATAATCTTCAACATCTTCATAAAATCCATCAATAGAACAAGGAACAAAAAAGAATAAACCATTTTTGAATGGAAATAAATCACATAGTATTCATCTTCAATGTCTTCATAGTTTTCTTTCTCAATCTCTCATAAAAAGATACACTGTTTTGATAGAATTGGCTATCTCTGGCTGTGTGTGTGTGTGTGTGTGTGTATAATACATTATCTCCTCACTACAATACTCAATAATGACTCTCAATAATCCTTCTTAGGTTGTGGATGCACCTCCCAAGAGGTATGTCTAATGTGAAGAGGCACTAGAGCCACTACAGTGTCTCTTCATAGCTCACTACTGTCACTGTCTCTCCAGTCTTCAGCAGTTGCTTCTTCCATTTGTTTTAGCTCTTTTGAACTTAGATTCATCCTTTCCAAAAGTTCGGAAACTTTTACAAAGTCACACATACATTCTACAGAATACTTACAGAAGATCTACAAAACAATACAGAACAGGAACAGAGCAGAGACAGAACAGAGCAGAGACAGAACAGAGTAGAGACAGAGGCTCTATAGAAGGTTTACAGAAGGTCATCACAAAACAACAAATCCTTATAACTCATACTAAAACCATTCCAAACTATCAAAAACTATTCAATAAGATTTCAAAGGATTTCAACCTTCATCAATCATCAATCCATGCTTCATACATAATAAAATCAGAACAAAACAGAAGTTATACAGAAGGTATCAGAACCAATCAAAACCTCAATAGAACCAATCAGAACATCACAGAGCTTCATATTTCTACTAAGAATCATCATAAACTTCCAAAACATAATAAATATCATCCAAAACACTGTCAAATACTTCCATTAACAATCATACATCACTCTAAATCCATAAAAAATCAATCATTCAGACCTAAAAAACAACAAAAATCAGTCAAAAATTCAGTCTTTTTCCACTCTCAACATATCCCCACACTTAGAAAAGGAAGAGCCCTCGAAACCTAAGGAAAAGAAGAATATAAGTTCACTAAAGAGCTCAATTTTATCTTCTTTAGTGTCTTCAATAATCACTCCACCATGACCCCAACTTATCACCTGTATCTTTAGAAAAGAATACTACTAAAGGAAAACTTCGTTATTTATTAACACATATGATAATCAATAGAAAGTCATAACAAATTTGTAAAGGATATAAGAGGTTCTTCAACTTTCTATCGTAGGCTTGCCATCCACCATCACCATCAATAGTTGAAAAGAGAGCTCTTGAACAAATTATTCAACCAGTACAAACTCACACGTTTTGGACATCTTAGTTTACGCAGAGATACCCAAGCCAAAGCTAACCCATACCGCACTTGGTTCAAAGAGAATGGAAAATAAGAGGGATGTGCTACTTGTTCTCTCTGTCTATAGGGTATAATCCCATTTCGATCCCCTAAAACAGCATGAATTGGGGTTCTAACCTAACAATTCCTAAAGGTCTAACATCGATAAAACCTTATGAGAAGCCTCCCAGTTTTCTAGGACCACCCTACTGTAACCCGTCAGGGATTCCGCCCACCTGCTTCCCTTGATAGCTTTAGTTTTCCAATTAGGTCCTAACAGATTTATGTGCGACATTTAAAATCAGCTTCATTAATTAAGCCTTTTAGAGAATAGGGTTTGCTTGCGTAATTTACAGCACAGACACAAAAATAGAGCAAGAAGTCCTTTTTACAAACAAGTTCCTTAACTTATCTTCAAGTTAATCTTTGTCTCCTACCCATACAAGAGAATTATGTATCCCCTTCTGTCCAACAGAAATACTCCTTCTGCCTTGTAGAAGTAACTAGCCCAAATCACATGGCACCACAAATTCTATCCTTTATCTAGAATAGGATCTTCCAACGCCCTAGACGTTGGGCTCACGACAGTCTCCAGCTCCATCCCGAACTCGGAAAGGGGTGTCCAGAGCTCCAATGAACCAAGTGATCTAGGAGTGAGACACAATTTTCGTGGATGGCCTTTTCACCACTCGACCTTCGGCCCGTGACCCGAGCACTGCCCTCTTAGGTTGAAATGCAGTGTGACCTTGGAGATGATCCATCCACGCAAAATATCCTTCCTTAATTAATCCAATTAAGAATCAAGCACAATCAAGGCAATTGGCCTAATATCATCTTCCAAGAAAACATTCCTTTATTCCCCATGGAGATTTGTCATCACGGAACCCTGTCATGAATTTACCATCAATCACCAGCACTTGGAGTAATCATCCAAACCACAATCCAACAATCAGCTAAATGCACAAGCATTTAGGGAGTTGTTTGATCAACCAAAAAAATGAATTGTATTTTTTTCCCAAACAATACAAGAATAGACGCAATAACAATTGCATCACATATTCACTCTCCCCCTTGGGATCAAAGACCAATTCTATGAAAATTTTACTTAATACGTGTATGCACAAATTTTAATGTCGTTCTTTTTACGATTATACCACACATAATCCCTATCCGATTCTTCCTTGTAATTGTTTTATAAACTAATAAGCCTTATGCAACTAGGTGCAATTAACTTCCCTTGATACATGCACTTTGCAAACTCCATCTTTCGAATATGTGAGATGAAATTTATCCTTTTCAATGACCTATTCTCATGCATCATAGTATGGGGGCTAATGTATCTCATATGAGAATCAAAGCAAGCATCTATCAATTTGGAAATACATTACTTACGACCGGTACCACGGTTGGATTGACAATGATGCCTTCGCCCAAAGCTTCATTGCTAGTTCTGGGATTGCCATCCGCACATGACATTCTTTGCTTGGGGGCCATCGTCCACAAGTAGATTCGGGAAATAGAGAAGGTGGAATAGATTTGAGATAGGAGAGCGTAAGAGAATATGGCTTAGTCAAAGACCGAGATAGGGAAAAATTGAGCTAAGTGTCTTGCTCACAGCCTCTTGGGATAACTCCTCTCTCTCTCTCTCTCTCTCTCTCTCTCTCTCTCTCTCTCTCTCTCTCTCTCTCTCTCTCAAGCTCCTTCTCGTAATCTATTGGAGGGGTATCCCTCTACCTCTCTCTCTTGTAGCCTCTTGCGGTCTTCTTGTGCTCCTTTGTGCCTCGCCATGCCTCATATTTATAGTGAATTACAGAAGAGGGCTTGTGGCTGAGAAAAAGAGCTCTTTGTGGAGGGAATCTTGGAAAAATAAGTGATTTGATGCTCAGATCATAAATCTGATGGTTCCATTGGCTCTACAAGGGGGGTAAAACTTCAAGATCCTTGCTTAGAAATATTTTAGATCACTCGTTTCTCTCCCTATTTGAAGTGTTGCTTACTGCTTGCAAACAACGATCACGGCATGCACGATTTTGCAAATCCCTCTTTTTTTGTATTAAATCTCCAAAACTAACTGAAAAATCAATTGTTGTTTTTTTACATGACATTCAATTCTAAAAATTTACATATCTTTTTAGGATATTTACAATAAGAAATATCCAAAATATCTAAAATATGCTAGTTTTTTCCAAAAATCTATTTTTGGACCATCCATACTATCACATTAACATTAGTGATTAATATGGCTCATAACTCTTGTTCACATTGTAACTTCCGTGAAGGGTGGATACGATTCTTGTGAATCCGAGAAAAATGTCAATTTATGACTCTCGATTTTTAAATTAAAATATTTTTTATTTAAATAAAATTTTTTGTTTAGTTTTTACTTTAGTTAGTCTTTAGTTAGTAATCATACTAACTTATTAATTGAATAACTAACTTTCGAGCTAACCAACTAACTTTTAATTGTGTGGAAATATTACATCCTCCTCCCCTTAGAGAAATCAAGATGTCCTCATCTCAAGAGAACTAGGGGTTTCGTTTTGGAACCTGTGGTGTTAGACCCATCACGCATTCGTTGTGACCCTCTGACCACTCATAAGCATGCAGTCTTTTAGAATAACAACTTATTGTATTTGATTTATCCTAGTATGGATTACAAGAGAAAAATTTATTGTAGTTACATCTCATGAATATCTTCTAGGTTTTTCCTAAGTATTGGATAATTTCCTGTAGGCTCTAAATCACTAAAGAAAATTGTCCTAGGATCCTTTCAGTAGAATAAAGTGGTCCTTTATCACGGAAACTTTGTTTCCAAATTGTCCTCTTTTTTTATATGGACTGAGATCCATGGTCAATTTGACTTTGCTTATAATATTAAAGAATACTCCCAAACTTTGACATTCTAGCAAGACCCAACCTATATTAGTTGAGAATAACACTTAAGAGAAATTCATTGCAAGTTACAACTTTCATTCCTTGCCAGAGTATCTCTAATCATTTACAAGTTCTAGGCTCAAAATAGATGCAACTCATATTACTCAGGTTAACTGTGGTAACAAGAGTAAAGTTTATACCAATACAAGTTGGGTTACATGTCGATAGAACTTCTAGGATTTCTAATCATTTTGAAAAGGTGTAGTGGGCTCTAGGTCTTCGTCTTCATCTGATTCCTCTATATATCCATAGACTGCTCCTATGTAGCTTTGTTTTTTTGGAGGCTCAATGTCCTCTAGACTTAAATCAGGGCAGTCAGCTTGGATGTGTCTTAGCTCATTGCAATGGAAGCATTGATGGTAGGGACATCTCCTACGAATGTGCCCTATCTCACCGCATGTGTGGCATCTCTTGTCTCGATCTCGGGAATCATCTTTGTCACAATTTCCCAAATTAAGTTCTTGGATGAGTGGCTTTGCTCGAAGTAATGCATCTTGCAAGTCCGTTGGGTGCATTGCTTCAAGACGGTGATTTAGAGGAGTGTTTAAGCCATGGCAAAACTTGGATACTTGCTACGTAATATCCATAGGTGGCACGTATTTTAGTAGGGTTACAAACTTCAAGTAGTAGGCTTTCAAGGTTAATTCTAGCTGTTTGAGCTTGAAGAATTCATTCATCCTCAAAGTTTGGCAGGTTGGTGGAAGGTATCATCCGCGTACAGGATCTTTCAGCTGAGCCCAAGCGGCAGCGGCTTCAGAAACACCTTGATCTTTGCACCATTTCTTCCACCATAATGGATCTTGGCCAACTAACTTAATGTAACGTGTCCACTAGTGTTATCCAGGACACGTCTTAGTAGTCCATCGAAAAGGAAGTCTAGAAAGCTCCGCTTGGCACTCCCATGGAATGTTACGAGGTTTGCAATCTAGGGCTTTCTACGTATGCCACATAGCAGAAGTATTCCGGCTATTCCCACTTAGGATCGACCTGAGTTAGGGTTTACCTAATTGGTCATTTTCTAACAGCAACTAGCGTCGGACCCAAGCGAACTACTTTACACAGAAACGCCAGGTCTGAAGCGGACTCACATTGCACTTGGTTCAAGGAGAATGGAAAACGAGAGGGAGGCAAGCAAAACCTCTTTGCCATAAGGCATAGTCCCATTCCGTTCCCCTAAAACAACGTAAATCGGGTTTAATCATAACTCTAGGTCAACGCTTTTATCGTTCATGTCCTTTGACGATCATCCCGCTGTTCCTCATGATTTGAAAAAAGTTCTCGGCCAATCGGGAACACCCATTTGTAGGACAAACCTACGGCCCATCCTCTGCACTTTTCTCGGGTTGTTTTAGTTATTTAATTACCTAACACATTAGTTGGACATGTAACAACCAGCTTCTTTAATTAACCCGTTAGGCACTGGTTCTTTCACATAATCTTATCACTTGACATAGAAAAACAATATCAGACAAGTTCCTTATTAACAGGTTAACATATATATCTTTGAAATACAAAGAGTCCAGCCCATAGGCTTATCCACAATCCACCCGAAGGCTATCCAGCGATCCACAGGGATCACTAATCCAAGTTTTCGCCCGTAGACTAGTATGCGGCCCTCGAGATCCAATCCCGAGTAACGTTAGCCTCTTGTGCAGGACCCGGAAGGTGAGGTATTTACGGCCAGAGGCCCCCTGGCACCCAAGCGTCCTCCTGCTCCAAGTAGTGCTCAACGAAGAGACCTCTCGCAGTGGATTCGGTCCACGTTCCTGACACGGTCAACAACCCCCCTGGTTAGGGTCAGGCAGGCAGTCGGGGGTAGCTGAAGCTACCTCTCCCTTCAGGCCTTCAACCTAAAGTATAGATATTCATTTATCTTTTAATTCATTGGTCAAACAAAGCCAAACAATGCTCTAAAATCTGTAGCAAGCACAAATATTTCCATTGATCATTTTTGTTGGAAAACTGCTAAGGAATGAATCCTTCCTTTCGAATGCATCCAGCACTCGATCCGGGATGACTTGCAACTTGGCAAGACCCCCTATATCTGGGTTAGGGCGTACCCTATTAACCCAACTTGGTCAAACCTTAAAGTTCATAGGGTACTTCAGTTTTTGGTCTTTAATCTCCAATTAATCTTTCTTACTCAAGAAGGATATCAAAGTAGACATCCTCTTGCAAGATAAATTGCGTAAGGATCTGCCATCCTCGTTGCGAGAATTCGGCCTTTCTTCTTGTGATCCAATCACAAGACCATATGACTCCGTACTTAGTGCGCAAGTGCCGCATCGTACTATGTGATAATGGAGTCACGAAACAATCTGTTTCAGGTTCTTTAAGCTGACATTGTTAGAGCTGGGGTTTCGTAGCTTCATTTTTGTAAGATTCTCAGGGACAAACCCTAGATCCTTTTATGATTACAATTCACTATCCCTACATTTAGTGAATGTGGGCAAGTATTTAAGGTATAGACGTTTCTTGGAATTTAACTTATTCCCAACGAGTATTTCACAGCATAGGTGTTTTAAGTTTATATCAATTTGGTTAACTCGAGAAGATAATTTCAAGATCACTTCCACATGATTTGTTGACTATGCATAAATTGATTTCTTAACTCAACGGTTTGAGGTCAGGCATAGGTTAGGTTAATTTCAACTAATATTTCCTTTTCTTTGAGAACAATATTCATGCTAAATAAGCAACCTTTTTCTTGCTAATTTATGCAATTGACAACGATAATTTCATAGAGTTTATGTATCGTAAGAATCGTTTCATGCTTTGCACTTTCCATGATGATTCATTGCGATATGGGTTAATAGTGCGAGATGCAATTTATACTTCTAGGCTTAACCAAAATATAATATTTTAATGGATAATAATCTAGACTTATAATTCATTTCAATGCCAAAAGCTATTTGCCAGAAATGCATTTATGCTTTCTTTAGTTTGCATGTTTCATTTAAAAGTATTGATGGCTAAGTTCCTTCATTGTGAACAACTAGGACAAGAATATATTCTATTTCTAACAATTAACCTTGCATGATTGAATTACAACAATATCACATAAAAATTAGGAAGGAAAACATGGGTTTGGGGTGAGATATCCACATGGATACCGGGAGATGACCCTCCCACAATTGCACCTTGGACTTTCTTAGGAGGCATCGCAATTGTAGTCGTTCGGACGTGGAAGCAACTTTACAACTCTTCTTTGGAATTCACCGTTGCTCCCCTTTCACCGTCCAATTGACAACGATAATGTCATAGAGTTTATGCATCGTAAGAATCGTTTCATGCTTTGCACTTTCCATGATGATTCATTGCGATATCAGTTAATAGTGCGAGACACAATTTATACTTCTAGGCTTAACCGAAATATACTATTTTAATGGATAATAATCTAGACTTATAATTCATTTCAATGCCAAAAGCTATTTGCCAGAAATGCATTTATGCTTTCTTTAGTTTGCATGTTTCATTTAAAAGTATTGATGGATAAGTTCCTTCGTCCTGAACAACTAGGACGAGAATATATTCTATTTCTAACAATTAACCTTGCATGATTGAATTACAACAATATCAAATAAAAATTAGGAAGGAAAATGTGGGTTTGGGGTGAGATATCCACATGGATACCGGGAGATGACCCTCCCGCGGTTGCGCCTTGGACTTTCTTAGGAGGCATCGCAATTGTAGTCGTTTAGACGTGGAAGTAGCTTTACAACTCTTCTTTGGAATTCACCGTCGCTCCCCTTGCACCGTCCGTCAAAAGTAGTTTTTTGGAAGGCTCCCACCTTGAAGTTGAGATTTCGAAAGGGTGTTTTAGAATCTTTTATGACTAAGACCCATTGAAGCCATGGGGAAGGCTTAATGGCCTTATAATGACTCGTTCAACGAGGAATGAAAAGGGATGGAAAAAACACAAGGTGCGGGAGAGAACTGTAAGGGAATATAGTAACCATAAAGGTTATAAGTAAGGTCGAAGGACCCTTAGGCCAAACTTGGAGGAAAGGGGGTTTCAATATGCCACAAGGGGAGGGGATAGGGAAGGTTTAAACATGGAGGAAAGAGGGGTGGTTCCAAAGCTAAGGGATAGGGGTTTAAGGGATTAACACGGGTGGTGTGGTTTCAGGATGCCCAAGGAAAGGGTTTAAGGGTTAATACACGGGGGGTGTGGTTCCAAGGAAAAGGGGGCTTGAGGATTTATAAAATACAAAAAAGGGGGCTTAAGGAAAGGAGGCTAAGTGACTTTTAAAAGCACGGGGGGGGGGGGGGGGAGGTAATAATAGGACCTATAAGCCCACTCTTTATAGGGAAAAAAAATGGGCTTATGATCCTTTAAACACGAGGGGGGGGGGGTGAGGTTCCAAAAAACATAAGAAGGGGGTCTTAGGGGTTTTTAGAACACGGGGGTAATAATAAGGTTTTTGAAAGACACAATAGGGGGTGAAAGGCCTTAAGAGGATTAAAACCGCAAGGGGGGGGGGGGTAGGGAGAATTTGGTGAGGCACAAGAAGGGGGGTGAAAGGGGGCTTAAGGGGATTAAAACCGGGAGGAGAATTAAGGTATAGGAAGGGGGGTTAAGGAGGCCCCCCCCCTTTTAAAAGATTCTGACTTCCAGAAGATTACGTGGGGGGGGGGGGGGGGGTGGAAAGGCCGTCACGACGCAATCAGATGGCAACGGCCATCAGTCAGAGTTTCCACATGGGGGGGAGGGGGGGTGAGTAGGGTCGCCAGTCGACGGGGGCGACGGTGGGTAGTTTGTAGGCAGCCGCGCTGGCTTTAATGGAGGTGGCTCCTCCCTCCTTCCCTTCTACAACAGGACGGCACAATCAGACGGTAGTGGCCTTAGCTTTACCCTCCTCTCTCTCCCTCAACGTTTAGAATGGCCCCTCACTCCTCATGTATTCCGTCTGATTCCTCCCTCAAACTGGCGGCATCCTAGCTCCTGGCTCCTCCTTGTGTTCCCCCCTTTTTTTATAGGGGGAGGGGGAGGTTCCTTCCTCCCCTACGTGGGAGCAGCAGAGCAATTTTACTCCAGTGAGCTCCACAGAGGAGCTTTCATAAACCTTCTATTCCTCTCCCCCTCCAGCATGATTGTCGGCTGGGGGGAATTTTAAAAAAAACATTTATCCTTAAAAATTGCTATATCATTATTTTCCTAATAGAGGTAGTTCATGCGGAAAAAAGTAATTTAGAACATTACACTTAAGTTTCACTATCATTGCTTGATTGGTAGCAACAGTTCTCGATGTAGAGAAATAATCATCTATCAACTCAATCCATATCTCCATCTTTGCTGCGATGTCTATCCCCTCTCCATCAAACTCGGGTCCCTTGAGAAGAAATTTCTTCTCTTGCATGTCTGCATTCATGGGTGCAAAAGGTGCATGACAATCAAGCCATACCACTTAGGTTATTTTGTTTAGGATATGTCTACGAACCATACATTAATCAATCACATATCATTACAAAGTTTCACTCTGATACCAACTATAACCTGTCCACCTATCAACTGTCCAGACATGTTTTTAGCAATCCATCATGAGATGAGTCTAAGCAACGCCGCCTAGCACTCCCATGAATGTAATGGGGTTTGTCGCCTAGGTTTTCTCGAGTCCGCCTCTCAACGGAACGTCCACGGTCAAACCCAGTAGGATCAACTTGAAATTTGGGTTCCTAGTAGACAAGGTCTCCTGATAGCATTCTAGTGTTGGGTTCTCGACATCCTACTTTATGCAAAGATACCCAAGCCAAAGCTGACCCATACTGCACTTAGTTCAAAGAGAATGGGAAATGAGAGGGATGCGTTACTCGACCTCTCTGCCTGTAGGGCATAGTAACATTTCGGTCCCCTAAAACGACATGAATCAGGGTTCTTACCTAACAATTCCTAAAGTTCAAATGTCAGTAAAACCTTGTGAGAAGCCTCCCAATTTTTCGGGGCCACCCTACTGTAGGACAGACCCATCGGGGATTCCACCCACCCGTTCCCTTGATAGCTTTAGTTTTCTAATTAGGTCCTACCACATTTATGTGCGACATTTAAAATCAAATTCATTAATTAACCCTTTTAGGGAACATGGTTCGTTCGCGTAATTTACAGCACACACACAGAAATAGAGCAAGTAGTCCTTTTGACAAACAAGTTTCTTAACTTATATTCAAGTTAGTCTTTGTCTCCTGCCTATAGAAGAGAATTATGTATCCCCTTCTGTCCAATAGAAGTACCCCTTCTTCCTTGCAGAACTTCTGCCTTGGAGAAGTAACTGGTCCAAAACACATGGCACCCTAGGCGATCTAGGAGTGAGACACAATTTCCGTGGATGGCCTTTTCACCACTCGACCTTTGGCCCGTGAATCAAGCAGTGCCCTCTCGAGTTGAAATGCGGTGTGACCTTGGAGATGATCAACGCACGCAAAATTACCTTCTTTAATTAATCCAATTAAGAATAAAGCATAATCAAGGCAACCATCCTAATATCATCTTCCAAGGAAACATTTCTTTATTCCCCATGGGAATTTGTCATCACAGAACCCCGCCATGAATTTACCATCAATCACAAGCACTTGGACTAATCATCGAAACCACAATCTAACAATCAATTGAATGCATAAGCATTTAGGGAGTTGTCTGATCAACCAAAAAAAACCAATTGTATTTTTTTTCCAAACAATACAAGAATAGACGTGATAACAATTGCATCACATATTCGCTCTCCCCCTTGGGATCAAAGGCCGATTCTATGCAAAATTTACTTAATACTTATATGCATAATTTTTAATGTCATTATTTTTACGATTATGCCACGCATAATCTGTGTTTGATTCTTCCTTGTAATTGCTCTATAAACGAATAAGCCTTATGCAACTAGGTGCAATTAACTTCCCTTGATACATGCACTTTCTAAAATCCATCTTTCAAATATCTGAGATGAAATTTATACTTTTCGATGACCTATTCTCGTGCATCATAGTATGGGGGACTAATGTATCTAATATGAGAATCAAAGCAAGCATCTATCAATTTGAAATACATTACTTACGACTGGTATTGCGGTTGGATTGACAATGATGCCTTCGCCCTAAGCTTCATTGCTAGTTCTAGGATTGCCATCTGCATGCCACATTCTTCGCTTAGGGGCCATCGTCCACAAGTAGATTCGAGAAATATAGAAGGTGGAATAGATTCGAGACAGGAGAGCGTAAGAGAAGATGGCTTAGTCGAAGACCGAGATAGGGGAAAATTGAGCTAACTGTCTCCCTCACAGCCTCTTGGGATAACCCCCTCTCTCTCTCTCTCTCTCTCTCTCTCTCTCTCTCTCTCTCTCTCTCTCTCTCTCTCTCTCTCTCTCTCTCTCTCTCTCTCTCTCTCTCTCTCTCTCTCTCTCTTTCTCTCAATCTCCTTCTTGTAATTTATTGGAGGGGTATCCCTCTACCTCTCTCTCTCACAACCTCTCAGGGTATCCTTGTGCTCCCTTGTGCCTCTCCATGCCTTATATTTATAGTGAATTAGAGAATAGGGCTTGTGACTGAGAAAATGAGCTCTTTGTCGAGGGAATCTTGAAAAAATCAGTGATTTGATGCTCAGGTCATAAATCTGATAGTTGCATTGGCTCGAAAAGGGGGGTAAACCCCAAAACCCTTGGTTAAAAATCTTTCAGATCACTCTTTCTTTCTCTCCCTATTTGAAGTGCTATTTATTGCCTACAAACTACAATTGCGGTGCACACGATTTCACAAATCCCTATTTTTTTTGTATTAAATCTCCAAAACTAGCTTTAAAAATGACATCCAACTCTAGAAATTTCCATAGCTTTTTAGGATATTTATAATAAGAAATATCCAAAATATCTAAAATATGCTAATTTTATCCAAAAATATAATATTTTTGAACCATCCATACTATGCACATTAACATTAGTGATTAACATGGCTTATAAATCTTGTTCACATTGTTAGTGATTAATATGGCTGATAACTCTCGTTCACGTTGTAGCTTCCATGAAGGGTAGTGTAAGGTGCCAGGCACGCTTTTAGCGGTCTATCAAGAAACGAATCCAAGTGTCACTGCGCAACACTCCCACAGAATGTTTTGAGTTTTGTCGCCTAGGGTTTTCTGAATCCGCTTCGCAACGGAACATTCACGGCTGACCGAACCCACTAAGATCAACCTGAAATTTGGGCTTCTAATGGTCAAGATCTCCTAACAGCATCCTAGTGTCGGATCCTTGATATCCTACTTTATGCAGAGATACCCAAGCCGAAGCAGTCCCATGCCGCACTTGGTTCAAAGAGAATGGGAAACGAGAGGGATGCACCGCTCAACCACTCTGCCCATAAGGCATAGTTCCATTTCGGTCCCCTAAAACAGCATGAGTCGAGGTTCTATCTTAACAATTTCTAAGGTCAAAGATGGTAAAAATCTTGTGAGAAACCTCCTAGTTTTTTGGGACCACCCTGCCATAGGACAGACCCATCGGGGGCTCTGCCCACCCGCTTCCCTTAATAGCTTTAGTTTTCTAATTAGGTCCTACCACATTTATGTGTGACACTTAAAGTCAGCTTCATTAATTAAGCCTTTTAGGAAACAGGGTTCGTTCGTATAACTTACAGCACAGACACAAAAACAGCGTAAAGCAATCTATTGACAAACAAGTTCAGACAAGTTTCTTAACTTATCTTCAAGTTAATCTTTGTCTCCCGCCCATACGTGAGAAATTAGGTATCCCTTCAGTCCAACAAAAGTATCCCTTCTGCCTTGCAGAAGTAACTGGTCCAAATCACATGGCACCACAATTTCATTACTTTATCTAGAATAGGATCTCCCAACATGCCCAGATGTTGGGGGCCATGGAGATCTTCAACTCCATTCTAGACCTAGCAAGGGGTATCCAAAGCTCCACAACCTAACCCGCAAGTTGTCTAGGAGCGAAACATCATTCCCATCATAGATGATTTTAAGAGCCAACCTATACTTTCATGTTATAGAATATGTGGCGAAACTTGTATTTTAGACTTTTGAAAGTGTGGCAATTTGTTCTCTAAACCAAAGATATCCTATAATCAGTTGGCGAATATTTTTAATGAAAATAATAAAGTAATAAAAGGTTTAAAGTGTCAAGGAAAGAGGATGTCATTAATAAGCTGGTGAAAAAATATGGAGGATGTTATAGATACTTCTAAGAAGACTACAGGGGGTGATCCTAGAGCACTACCTTCTAGGCCACGGCCTAAATAGAATAAAGAGGATGCACAAAAGAAGTAGAAGAAACAAGATGCTAGACCAAAGAAACAACCAGGTTACAAGCTTTCTTCAGATACTGAGTCCGCAATAGATCTTAAAAGCGTATTGAAGGAGAGAATCTTGAATAGCAATATTGAATTCACCTTATGAGAGATTTTGGGAATTATAAAGAGAGTTTCATGAAGAAATTATAGACATCATAAAGAGAAAGAAACATGTGATTCAGACTATAGAAGAGCCTATCATGCAAGGTATCACAATTGAGGAGCTAACTAAGGAGAGTGATGATGAAATTCTTGTTGAGAGTGTTCCAGTATATCCAAAGATTGTGAAGAGTATACAACCAATGCACTATGCAGAGGATCATGCACCTGTAATGATTACCTGCAAGAATTTTTCTAAAAGTCATTGGGCACGAGCAACATGTGAGACAGTGCTTAAGATTGGAGAGATGGAGACACTGTGTGTTGCCTTGCTACATCACAACTCAAAGATAAATGTTATAGTTTGTCGTTTGTGTGAAAGCGGAAAGTGGCATGTAGATGTAGAGCATGGTGAAGATAAGAGCCACCAATAATATTGCAAGAGAGTTATATGCAACATGTCCGAATATGAGGGTGTCCATAGGGAATGCTCAGGGTGATTGCCATTTCTTAATGCAGGATTCATATTCTTATAATGTCATTTTGGGTTAGCCCTTTATCATGAAGCACAGATGGAAGCAAAGGTTATAGATGAAAGATCTACATATATGCAGATCCAAAGCAAAGATGGGAAAAGAGTTGAGGAATTTATGGCAGTCTGTGTAAATCACCCACGAAACAAAGATACATTGCAAGACTCTCCTCTACCTACAAAAGAGCCAAATTTTCACCAGGTTCCTCTGTCCTACAAGACGATGGTGGTACAAGGAGAGAAAATCTCTCGTCTCCTAGTAGCGATGCTTTCTCTTCAAGATTTATTGATCTTTCAGCTGAGAGTTCTGTTAATTTTCACAAAGCTGTAAAGATGTCTACAACTGCCAAGCAATATGCATGAAGAAAGGAAAAAGGGTTGAGAAGAACAAGTTTATTGCAGGATATGAGGAGTGCATTGATGGGATATATGATGGGTTATCTTATGCAAATACTATTACAGAGATTGAAGATATGTTGAAAACTTTTGTGCAAGTACATTCCCTAGATATGTACCATGAGATTGTTGATTTTATGCAACAAAGAGGGTTGGGTACTGAGTTTTCTCAACAAAAAGAGTTATTTGCTTATGTATTTCAGCAAATAGAGAAGAGGAATGGATTATCAGCCAGCAGAGTTAGAAGGAGATGAGTTATTTCAGCCAAAAGAGTTTTATGCTGATTCATTTCAGCATACAAAGTTTGGGGCTATTTATATGCAGAGTCCAAAGAGACTATGAATGATTTATTTCAATTGATAGGGTTGGGTACTCCCCATTTGTAGCAAAAGTTTGGTTTACAAGAGAAAAAGAGTGAAGCCAAGGTTCAAACCAAGTACAAAACAGTTGACAAGAAAGTGAAACCAATTGTAGGGTCGTTACCTCCTAACAATGATGAGCAAATGAAGAGGGTTGCCAAGTAGCCAAATTTGAGGAATCCAAAAAATATTTTTTAGCAAAGACATTAGCAAAATTGAAGATCGGAAATGGGGAGTTCTTGCTTCTTGCAAAGAGACAATGCTTTGAGGAGAATATGCTCATTACTAATGCAATGTTTAAAAAGATCAAAGCTATATTGACAATGAATGCAAAAGAGACAATGAAAGAGCATACTAATGATACCTTGACTAAGAGTATTAATACTAAAATACTTGAGAATGTAGATGAAATGGATAAAGTGCATGTAGATGGTATAGACTCATGATGATACAGAAGAACTAGACATTTTGATTGAGGGTGTTCATATGCAAGATGCAGAAGTTAGAGAGGAGAGCAAAGAAGACATTGTGACAATGTTGCTTGTACAAGACAAAGATACTTTCATAAGTGTTTTTCCCAAATTAATCACAGAGAGATATGCTATGGATTGCAAAGCTAGAAGGGGTGGCAATACTTGACCTGTGTTTCAGGCATAGATGCTAAAATAAGGAGATGCATACATACTTATCTATGGATTTCAAGAGTTTCACCAACCTGAAAAAGGAATGATAGAATATTCAAGTGATTGTCTTCAAGAGGGTGACATATGTAGAATGATGAAGCAAGTTTTCCATCCTAGCAGACTCCAGGTGTTGCTAAGTATGATATAAGACCAAAAGCGAATGTATGGGATGTATGCATGCCTTATTGGTCGATTATCCAATGGCCATTTGATCCAAGAGGAGGGATATTGCTGTAGGTCACTACAATAGTCAGGTTGGAGCATAATTGAAGATCTTGAAAAGTGTTCTATGTTAGTGAGGATTTATGGTGGCCGAAACTTCTAGGATGGGCTTCCATACCTAAGGAAGAGGCCTACCAAGTTTGGTTGTCATCCGACTTGCTATGCGAAAGTTACAGGGACAAGAAGGTCGATGTTTGGCCAAGACTGCGTGCAGCAAAAGATAGTTGCAAGCTACATAGAAAATTTTAGGGTCTAAAATCTTGGAAATTTAGTTTTGAGTTCTTCAAGAGTTGTAGATCAAAATCAAGGCTACAACTTTGCAAAAGAAAGCTCAGAAATCCAAGTTACAGATCAAAAGATATGGGCAATTTTCTACAAGGTCCTATAGGACAATTTTTTGGGCAAAAAGAGATTGAATCTAAATGATGTAAAGTATTGTATGTGACATATACTTTAACAGAGGTGGATAGGACTGTCTTGAGGATACCTAGAGCAGGGAAAAGGTTCAAAGTATTTAAGAGAAGAGATACAAAAGAGTATGCAATGAAGGACTTGATAAAAGAAAGACAAAGATGACAAGGTAGATGAAGATGCACCATTTTCCTTGCTAGGTAGCCTCAAGGCCTAGTGCTATTTACCCTAGCCATAGCAATACGTTTTCATCTCTTTGATGGTTGGGTGGTGTTCATTAAGCCCCATATACCTTTCTTCCTACTCAATGAAGCACCTAGGGTTGTTGCTTGACAAAGGAGAAGCCTATTTCTTCCTATTTCTTACTACTAACAGTTGTGGTGCTGCCTAAGATTAGAGTATCATTGGGTGGGCTAGAGGCATGCATCATCTTCTCTCTTGTCTAAGTCATGATTCTCTGCCTCACAGGTGGACTACTAGAGAAAACTCATATTTGTAGGATTAGGGATGATGTCTATACAATTGAAACAAAAAGGATTCTATGGAAACAACCTGTGTAAAGATATAGTCCAAATTTCTTTGAAGAGGGCAAACAGGACCACTATTGAATCATAAAAATGTCTAGAATTGGCCATGTTGAGAGTTCGAGGTCTGATACATGTACACTGCCTTAACATAATTAAAAAATGTACTAGTTTGTCTAGCTACCAAACAAATCTAAAAATTCACAATATTGATTGATATGTAAATTGCTTCACTTGCTAGCGCCAAAATCTGCAAGACTTGCCTAATGTTATTAGATAGAATTTGATGGGTGCTGAGGGAAAGAAGTCGTTAATGACAACAAAAAATGTTGAGGTTACTAAAGGGGCTTTGTGTAGATATGAGCCATGTCCCACCTCTTTGTTAGTAGCCTAGCATACAGTACTGATGAGGAGTCCCTCCACAAGGCCTTCCAAGCACACAACGAGATTATCGATTGCCATGTCATCATGGACTGCGAGATGAACAGGTCAAAGGGCTTCGGCTTTGTCACCTTCCTTGAGGAGGCTTAAGCAAATGTCGGACAGTAGAAAATAAATAATCAATTCTTGGATGGGCGCATGATTAGGGTGGACCACATGACGCATCGTCCGCGCTGCTGCCTCCCCCTCCCCCATTGCTTGACTTGTCCCCCCGGTATCAAACTTGTTGCAGGCGCCATCGGAGGATTGGGGCTTCAACCCGTCTTCAACTGCTTTGATTCCTAAGAATGCATGCATGGCATATGCTTCTCCCACACCAGGGAGTTGTTCTAGCAAGGGTTTCTAGAAGGGAATATTTTTCCAAAAGATGCTAAGGACAAAATAGCTTCTGGCCAAAAAACAAGGCCACATGGAGGGTTAATCAAGGTTTCTGGGTGCTTCCTTCAAGGAGCGATGTGACTTGTTGGGTGCTGCATCCACATCGATCACCTTTGCAAGAGCATTGTTATGGTTCGTCTCTGACCGCCTCACATCATATCTCCCTTGGTCCAGCTTCATTAATTATTCAAGAACTAATGACTTCATCCCGTTTATTGAAATTTGCTAAGCATAAATGTGTCGTATTAGTGTGTCTTGTGCTACCTGTGCAAGAAACTGCAAGGCTAAGTTAGATATGAAGAGATGGAAAGTGAGATCCCCAGAATGATGTGAATTAGCCAAATCAAAGCACCATCTTGGCATGATTTCCATTTGCTCCTTATTAGCAATGCCAAGGTCAAGGATATTTTGTAGATTGATCTGCTTTGGGGCAGCCAGCTGCCTCACTCTACCAATGCTCAACTCTCTAGCTTTAGGATGTTGCATAAAGTTGAAGCAGATGGCCATCCATGTGATGCTATGAAGAGGTATTTGGAGATTGGTTTGCCTACTGACTGGGGCAAAGAATATGGCTGTTAAATGGAAAAAGACATTGTACTAATGGAAGTGCTGCCATACACTGAAACTAGAAGAGATGAATCATGGCAACGAAGGCATCTCCACTTTGTAGCCATAAGGCTATCCTTACATAAAAAGCATGGTATACAAGCTTTACAAGTTTCGACCTCAGCACAAGTTGCTATAGCCTAAACGGCATTTAAGTTCCAATGTTTTTTACCTTTCTATTCTAGCCATTAGTCTAACAGTTTTTGTTATGTTCCATTTTCAGTGGGCTCTTGTTTTTGCCAGCTTAACATTGTTAATGTACACCATTTTTGTGTACATCCCTTTGTAGGTTGAGATTTTTGTTTTTTGTCTTAGGAACAACTTAATTCTACCATGTGGCCAACTTAAATGAAGGTATTCCAAGAAACATTTGATAAGAATATTCAAAATCATCCCTACACAAAACTACAAAACTCACCTTGAATTTTAGACCAGAAACCTTGATTAACCCTCCATGTGGCCTTGTTTTTTGGCCAGAAGCTATTTTGTCCTTGGCACCTTTTGGAAAACTATTCCCTTCTGGAAATCCTTGCTAGAACAGCTTCCTGGTGTGGGAGAAGCATATGCCATGCATGCATTCTGAGGAATCGAAGCAATTGAAGACGGGTTGAAGCCCCAATCCTTCGATGGTGCCTGCAACAAGTTTGATACCGGGGGGACAAGTCAAGCAACGGGGGAGGGTGAGGCAGTGGCGCGGATGATGCGTCATGTGGTCCACCCTAATCATGCGCCCATCCAAGAACTGATTATTTATTTTCTACTGTGCGACATCTGCTTTAGCCTCCTCAAGGAAGGTGACAAAGCCAAAGCCCTTTGACATGTTCGTCTCGTAGTCCATGATGGCATGGCAATCGATAATCTCGTTGTGTGCTTGGAAGGCCTTGTGGAGGGACTCCTCATCAGTGTTGTATGCTAGGCTACTAACAAAGAGGCGGGATATGGCTCATATCTACACAAAGCCCCTTTAGTAACCTCAACATTTTTTGTTGTCATTAACGACTTCTTTCCCTACAGCACCCATCAAATTCTATCTAATAACATTAGGAAAGTCTTGCAGATTTTGGCGCTAGCAAGTGAAGCAATTTACATATCAATCAATATTGTGAATTTTCAGATTTGTTTGGTGGCAAGACAAATTAGTACATTTTTTTATTCTATTAAGGCAGTGTACATGTATCAGACCTCGAACTCTCAGCGTGGCCAATTCTAGACATTTTTCTGATTCAACAGTGGTCCTGTTTGCCCTCTTCAAAGAACTTTGGATTGTATCTTTACACAGGTTGTTTCCATAGAATCCTTTTGTTTCAATTGTATAGACATCATCCCTAATCCTACAAATATGAGTTTTCTCTAGTAGTCCACCTGTGAGGTAGAGAATCATGGCTTAAACAAGAGAGAGGACGATGCATGCCTCTAGCCCACCTAATGATACTCTAATCTTAGGCAGCACCACAATTGTTAGTAGTAAGAAATAGGAAGAAATAGGCTTCTCCTTTGTCAAGCAACAACACTAGGTGCTTCATTGAGTAGCAAGAAAGGTATATGGGGCTTAATGAGCATATCGCTCCTCAAAGGGTTAAACAAGGCCCAGAGGGAACCAACGAACCATCCTTTAGGCCCTAGGGGGGGGGGGGGGGTTTCAGACCCCTCCCCCCATTAAATTTCTTTTTTCTAAGAAAAATTTTCCCATACGGGGTTTTCAATTTTCCTTCCCCCCAAAATATTTTTTAAAAAATTAAAATTTTCCAGTCAACCCAAAAGAGTACCCTTTTACCTTTTGCGTGCCTTCTCTATTGTTTACGATCAACTGCAAACCACATGATCCATATGCCTCCTCTGTAGACCCAAAACAATGCAATCCTTCCGCGATTATTAGCCATGCCATACATTGTGTGTGAAAATCCAGTAATTTTTCGTTTCAATAGGCCTCATGCACTATTGTGTGGAATGTGAACCCAAATTTGCAATGGTGTTGTGCATGAGACAGATATCACTAGCCAAGAATAGTTATGCCCCCTACATTGTTATGGGCATAATAGGCTGCCACATGAAATGCTAAAATTACAATGAACACCCAATACATTATTGTCGTGCAGAATGTGAGTAGTAGTTGGATATCACTGGCATATTTCAGTTCAGCCCCATGCTCTACGTTGATTGGGGACCTGTGACCCATAATGAATGTTGGATTGCATTTATGTATTCTTCTATGTGCATCTATAGGATGTCATTATTATTGCAAAATGAATCATGCTGTGAATTTGCATGTTACATTGCTTGGCTATGCAAAATCATTTCTTGAAATACAAAAGGTCGTACTATTATGTGAATGGCAAGCATGCATTTACATGTAGCATCATACATGCCAATGTGTTCAATAAACAGATGATATGGAGTATGCATTCCCAATACCCTAAATTGTGAAACATACTATGAGGGTGCTAATGCCTTATAGTTGATCTCACATTTGAAAATGATTTTCACAACATTGAACTAAGGGAACAATGTCATCACACTTCTATGCTCCTAGAAAAAAAATGGCCCTGTGAGTATTGTTTGAACAAAACCATTGCTATGTTGATCAATTGACAACAATGCAAACTCTCATAAAGTCATGTAAAATGTAGCGCATTCAAACTCATCGAGCTTAATGGCAAGCAATTGAACTAAATTATGCAATTTTCTCTTCAACCACATGCTTCCGAGCAGGCTACCATTGGTCCTTTGTTGTTCAAATGTGCATCACAATCCTATATTGCCATGATGGAAAACTTTGCCAGTTAATTGAAATATACCAAATCAATATACCATAGCACCATGTCAAATTTGTAACAATGACAGATTTTTTGTCTTCGACTACACATTTTCATTGAAAACAAACATCCAAATGAACTAGATCCTACCATGAAATGCCTCTACAGGGTCTAACACAAAGGTACCCTATGCCCCCCCCCCCCCCCCCCCCCCCCATTTAAAAAAACAAGGCACTATGTAAAATTACTATGAATCTAAGACATGAAATGCTTTTGTTGCTCATTTATATCTAGAATAAACATGTACATGAAATGATGCACTATTTTATGTGATTAATTTACTATTTGAATGCTTTAATATCAAAACTCCAAAGTCCTCCCAAGTATAGAAATTGTAGCCCTCCCAAGTCTAGCTATGAGGAGGATATTGGGTCTTAGTCTTCAAATTGATCCTTGTAGAGATGATAGAAGAGAAAGCACCCACCCATTGGTAAAAGTGAGGTCTATTTCAACAAAACCGTATGGTACAATTTTGTAGGCATAGCTTTTTCTTTTGTTTTTTTGTGGAGGGAAGGTACAATGCTATTTGAGGGTTTCCATTGAGGAGTTTACAAAGAGAAAGCATTAGTTTTATTCTTATAGACCAAATGCTTTTGGTTTGAATGAGAAAGGTACAAACTAATGGCTAACAATGGATGTTGAAAGAGGCATAGACTCCTTATGAAGTAGGGAGATCCCAAGAAAACATGCTAGTGATTTGAAAATAAACCAACACTTTGTATACCAAGAGAGAAAGTGGTGGTAAAGGAGACATGACTTTTATTTGGGGCTCTCAAATAGACACATCTCAGGCACATCCCCCCCCTCCCCCACCCCCCCCACCCCAACTTCCCCCCATTGTGCCTCTGAAAATTCTCAAATAAAAACACCCATTATGTGAATTCACATTAAGCACATTTA
This sequence comes from Lygodium microphyllum, assembly GCF_053477565.2. NCBI lineage: Eukaryota > Viridiplantae > Streptophyta > Polypodiopsida > Schizaeales > Lygodiaceae > Lygodium > Lygodium microphyllum. The sequence continues at coordinate 69,274,764 of NC_141149.1, read as the reverse complement.
TAAATCCCTTCTATTTTTAGAAAATTGTAAGTCAACATAATAAATATACCCTTTCTTTTGAATACACATGGTATCTTACATGTTCTATAAAGTGGACTCCCTAGGACCATGAGTATCTCAAACCTTTTGGTTCTAAGAATTGTATATATGTATGTATGAATACAAGAGTAGATGTAATGTTGAGTAATGTGTGTGTGCGGAGGAGTGTGTGTGAGTCATGTGTATGAGTATGTAAAGAAAGAGCAAGGATAAATAGTATGTGACATGTGTCTATATATGTACTATGTGTATGAGTACATATGTACATGTGGCAAATGTTTCTATATATATCCCATAAATTATAAATACTGTGGCTAATTTAATATATTTCTTTCAATATTTGTTTCGCATGAATGGCAAAAGAGCCTTCAAAATCTCAATATACCTTAGAAATGTTGGCAAATAAAAAATTTTGGAGTTAAAACTCAACCTACTAGAGTTTCAAAAAAAAAAACCGAAAAAAAAAGTATAGCCATTTGGCGATATATAGCCACTAAAATCATCTATGATTCCCATGGTTGGCCTTTTCACCACTCGACCTTTGACCCATGAAACGAGCAGTGCCCTCTCAGGTTAACGATCATAAAGGTGATCCACCCATGCAATAAATCCTTCCTTAATTAAATCCTTGAAGAATCCAGCACAACAAGGCATTCAGCCCTAATATCAGTTTCTAGGAAAACATTCCTTTATTCACATGGCAACTTGTCATCACAGACCCTTGCCATGCATTTATTATAAATCACAAGCACTTTGAACAATCATCTAAACAACAACTAACAACCAATTGAATGTAAAAGCATTTAGGATGTTGTTAGATCATCCAACAAAAACCAATTATATTCTCGCCAAACAATGCAAGAATAGTTGAGATAATATTTTCATCGCATATTTGCTCTTCCCCTTGGGATCAAAGAGCGATTCTATGTAAAATTTACTTAACTCTTGTATGCACAATTTTTAATTCATGACTATGCCATTCATAACCCTAACCAATTCTCTCTTGTAATTGCTCTATCAATGAATAAGCCATATGCAACTAGGTGCAATTAACTTTCCTTAATACGTGCACTTTGCAAGCTCAATCTTTTGAATAAGTGACATAAAATTTATCCCTTTTGATGACCTATTCTCGTGCATCATAGTATGGGGCCTATAACGTATCTCATACAAGAATCAAAACAAGTATCTATCAATTTGGAAATACATTACTTATGATCGGTACCGCAATTGGATTGACAATGATGCCTTCATCTGAAGCTTCGTTGTTGGTTATGGGATTACCATCATCTGCATGTAAAATTCTTTGCTTGGGGGCCATCGTCTGCAAGTAGACTCAGAGATTAAGAAGGCGGAATAGATTTGAGATGGGAGAGTGTAAGAGAAGATGGTTAAGTCAAGGATCGAGATAGAGGGAATTGAGCTAATTCTCTTCCTTGCAGCCTCTTGGGGTGACTCTTCTCTCTCTCTCTCTCTCTCTCTCTCTCTCTCTCTCTCTCTCTCTCTCTCTCTCTCTCTCTCTCTCTCAAGCTCTCTCTCACAATCTCTTGGAGCGGTAACCTTTTCTCTACCTCTCTCTCGCAGCCTCTCGAGGTCCCCTTATGCTCTCTTGTGCCTCCCCATGCCTCATATTTATAGTGAATTAGAGAAGAGGGCTTGTGGTTGAGAAGTGGAGCTCTTTGTGGAGGGGGATCTTGGAAAGATCAGTGATCTGGTGCTCAGATCATAAATCTGATGATTCCATTGGCTTCGAAAGGGGGGTAAAACTCAAAGACACTTGGTTAGAAAGCTCTTAGTTCACTTCTTTTTTTCTCTGTTCAAGGTGTTGTTTTCTATCTGTAGACCGCAATCACACTGCGTATGATTTTGCAAATCCCTCTCTTTATTTTTCTTTTTATAAAATCTCCAAAACTAACTAAAACATCGCTTGTCTTTTCTTTTAAATGACATCCAATTCTAGAAATCTCCATGTCTTTTTTTGGATAATATCTAAAATATTTAAAATATACTAGTCTTTCCCAAAATCTAATATTTTTGGACCATCCAAACTATACACATTAATACTAGTAATCAATATAGCTCATAAGCCTCGTTCACGTTGTAACTTACGTGAAGGGTGGCTATGATCCTTGTCAATCCAAGAAAAATATCGGATTTACGACTCAAATTTTCTAAACAAATATTTTTAATTAAATAAATATCCTTAATTAATAATATTAGTTAGTTTTTACCTTAGTTAGTAACCTTACTAACTAATTAATTGACTAACTAACTTTCAAACTAACCAACTAACTTCTATTGTGTGGAAATATTACGGGTAGCTACGGTCCTAGTCAATCTGAGAAAAATGTCAAATTACGATTCTCAATTTTTTAAATAAAATATTTTTTATTTGAATAACAATTGTTAGTTAGTTTTTACTTTAGTTAGTAATCATACTAACTTATTAATTGACTAACTAACTTTCGAACTAACCAACTAACTTTTAATTGTGTGGAAATATTACAGTTTCTCTGAGATGAGGACATCTCAATATCTCTAAGGGGAGGAGGATGTAAAATTTTTGTGAAAATTAAAAATTTAGTTAATAAAATAAGTTAGTAAGTAACTAACCTTACTAACTAAAACTAATAACTAACCTTAATAAAACTAATAACAAACTAACAAAAACTAAATTTAGAAAAACTAACATTAAAAAAATAACATAAAAAAAGAATTAAGGGGGGGGGCATTGAACTTACAACCTACCATAAAGGAACCCCCCCCCCCCCCCCCCAATCATCATCATCGTCATCGAAATCATCATCTTCTTGTTCATCGTCATTCTCATCATCATCGTCATCATCATAATCATCATCACCATCGCCAAAAAAAATTCTTATTTATTCCCATACATAGGCATCGATAGCCTCGCAAAACCCCCCATTTCCTACATTAAATAAAAAATAATAATAAACTAAAAAAAGAAAGAGAGAAAGAAGCTTCTCACTTTGAGTGGATGAGTTGTCTTTAACCAAAGAGGCCAGAAAGAGAGGGGATGGGAGAGGCAGCATGCACTCCCTTTTGCCTATATAAAGGCATGCACTCTACTCAGTTTGTAGAGAGGCGCAAGGAAAATTTGAGAGGTTGCGAGAGGGAGGTAGAGAGAGAAAGAGGTAGAAGGATATCCCCCTTCAGGAGGTTGCTATGAGAGGTAGCTAGAGAGGGGGAGAGTTGTTGAGATATCGAGCTCCACTCTTGATATGCCAGGGTGACCATTGTGCATTTATGTCACCGACTTGTTAGTTGCAGATGCGGTTGGTACATCGTCATGAATAATAGCTAGATGACAGTTATCCTTATCTACTCTAGTTCGTGGCTCAGTTAGTATGCCACCTTAGTTAGTTGCATTTGGTTTGAGACCCATATATAGGGTTCTTCTATTTCTATGTACTAGAGTTCTTTTTGGCTTACACAACTAAGAAGAGGAAAATTGTTTTCAGCCTCCACCTGTGTGTGTATTCTCCCATTGTGCAAGCAAGAAAGCTACAAGTGAGACTCCTTCCTTCTCTCCCACAATCTTGACATGGTATCAGAGCCTTGTTCATGGTAAGGAGCTCAAGAAAGCAAACCAAGTTCACAGTGTTCTGGTAAGAGGACTAGTGTTGCTTTATTTTTTCTATTTTAGGAGCAAGTCTCTGCAGGTAGCACAGCCGGAAAGTGCAAGAGTGCATTGTCTCAGATTGAGACGCCCTTCGCAGTGTAGCAAGAGGGCAGTATTTTTTTGGTTTGAGGCCATTTCGGGGCCCGTTTTGGAGGTGAAAGTTTTCTGCACGCACTTAGGAAAAGACCCTATTTTTTAATGTGCGACCACTGTTCTATAGGTCGGTGAAAAGTTACGATAGAAATTGCATCGTATGCCTGTGTGCAGAGACATTGGGAGTTAAAGAATCATCCTTGTTGCCTGTTGATGCAAAATCGTCACTAGGAAGTGACTGTGTGGTCAAATACCACTTTCGTCACTTTTGCAGATTTGCCCTTGTGAGGCTGAAGCTATGTTTTTTGCAGTGACAGAATTCTTTGCAGCATTCTGTAATGGCATATGATTCTCTTTCACAGATTGTCACTGAAAAGCTTGATAAGAATAACTTCCAAGCATGGAAGTTTAGAATGACAAATTTCCTTATGGGAAAAGGATATTGGGAATTTGTTGCAGGAAATGAAGAAGAACCAGTTCTTCCTGATGTTCCCAATCAATAGCAAGTGCAAGCATTTAAAGGATGGCATGAGAGAGCCAGAAAAGTTATGTACTGGCTATCTATCAGTATTCCAGACTCTATGATTGTGCATATTCAGGATGCAAGTACACCAAAGGAGGCATGGGATGCTTTGTCAAAAATGTATAGCACAAATACGCAAGCCAGAAAAATGCAGCTCAAGCAAGAGTTGCACAATGTGCAAAGAGAAAGTTTGAGCATCAATGACTACCACATGAAGGTGAAGAAGATTGTAGATGCACTTGATTCCATTGGGTCACTAGTGGAAGATGATGATTTAGTTTCCGTGACCTTGAAGGGTCTAGGAAAGGATTATGCAAAGTTCCGAACATCCATTTTCGTCCGTGAAAGATTTTCTAATTTTGAGGAGTTGATTGCTCTTCTAATTTTTGAGGAGCAGAGAAATGGTGGTGCATCTTCTTCAGGAGGAACTTCAAAAGAAACTGTATTCTACTCAAATGCTAGAAGAGGTAGAGGCAGAGGTAGAGGAGGCCGATCTGGAGGCCGTAGTAGAAATCAAAATATGTAGCAAACTCAAGAAAACCAGTCCTATGGAGGAGGACGTGGTAACTCTAGAGGCAAGGGGAGCCAAAGAGGTCGTGGTGGATGGCAAAGAGGCCAAAATGCAAACAACAATGTTGAATGCTACTACTGTGGTAAAATGGGTCATATGGCTAAAGACTGCTATAAAAAGCAGAATGACATCATGAATGGAAAATTGCAACAAGGGAATTATGCATCTTCTAGTAGACAGGGTGATGACATAAATGAGCATTTGTTTATGGTGCAGCACATGAACAATTCTGTGACAAGTGCAGAAGAAAGCAACAAAGAGTGGTATGTTGACTCAGGTGCGTCAAACCACATGACAGGTCATGCAGAATGGATGCAGGATGCAAGGAAAATGGAAAAACCAGGATTTGTGGAGACTGGTGATGATACTGTACATCCTATTGTGCAGATTGGAAAAATTCCTTTGTCTATGCAGGATGGGAAAAAGAAATACCTATCGGATGTATTTCATGTCCCGAATATCACCAAGAACCTGGTTTCTGTTGGTCAAATGGTTGAGCAAAGCTTGCATGTCAAATTTAATCCTCATGGATGCTTTGTTGAGGATATGAAAAATAAAGGTCGCTTAATAGCAAAAGGAAAGAAGAAGGGCAGAATGTTTACATTGGATATAGACATGCCTGAATTGAGTGCAGCAATGTTTGCACATGGGACCGGTGTAGTTGCAGATATTGATATCTAGCATAAACGCATTGGTCATGTTAATGTACAGCGACTTAAATCAATGCAAGCCCAAAATATTGTTGCAGGATTGCCTAAATTCAAGGTTGCAAAAATGCATAAGGTATGTGAAGCCTGTCAGTTTGGAAAACAGGCAAGGAAGCAATTTCCTAGACATGTTCAAGAGAGTAAGAAGCCATTGGAATTAATCCACTCAGATATGTGGACTACTAAAGTTGCATCTCTTGGAGGCTGTAATTATTTTGTCACTTTTATTGATGACTATAGCAGAAAAGTTTGGGTGTATTTTATGAAAAAGAAAAGTGAAGTGTTTGGGTATTTCAAAACTCTTAAAGCTATGGTTGAAAAAGAAACAGGCCTGCAAATAAAATGCCTAAGGTCAGATGGAGGGGGAGAGTACCTCTCAAATGAGTTTACAAGGTTCTTGTAGGAGCATGGCATAAAGCAACAATATTTATGTAGTCATACCCCACAACAAAATGGAATTGCAGAAAGGAAAAACATGCATATTGGAGAGGTATCTCGTGCCATGCTCAACGAAAAAGACCTGCCAGATTTTTATTGGACTGAAGCAGTTGCTACAGCAGTCTACATAATGAATAGGACTCCCACTGCAGCAATACCTGGCATGACTCCAGAGGAGAGGTATACTGGTAGGAAACCAGATATTTCTCATTTGAAAATTTTTGGTTGCATTGCCTATGTTCATGTGCCAGATGAGTTGAGATCCAAGTTGCATCCAAAAGCTGAGAAGTGCATCTTTATTGGTTACTCTCTGCAGCAGGCAGAAAGGGTATAGATGCTATAACCCTTCTACTCGTAAGTTTACAATGAGCAGAGATGTTTTTTATGAGATGAGTAGCTGGTATAAACCAATAAATATGATTGATAATGTAGATGCACAAAATGGTAATGCTGCACAAAATTCACAGCAATAGTCACAAGATATTAGTGGACCTAGAGTGTCCTCTAGTAGTGGTTCACATTCTTCACCATGGACAGGCAGATTGAGATCAAGAGAATCTTCTCAAAGCAATGAAGATAGTGGTATGTAGGTATCAGAAAAGGAAAAGAGAAGGTAGATCAGCCCATATTTGATGTGAATGCAGGTCACTTTTATGTGGATGGTGAATCTAGTGGCTCAGAACAGAGCATTGATGATGAGTTGGGCATTCCTGTTAGATATGATCAATGCCCCACCCTCATTAGGTGCTACCAATGATCCATGGTGCTCAAAGTTGTAAGGCCCCCATCATGAGGAGAAGCCAAATGTGAGCCCGGACATTGGTTGAGTCCTGACTTGTATATCAGATGAGGTCTATGTGACCGGATGGCAAAAAGGTGGCTGTTGTGGGTCTAATCTTTTGGTTAGACGGAGTGGTTAAGCTGGTAGCAACTTGAGGCGTAGTGCATCGAGTTGCGGTGTAAGGGAGTTAAAAGGGGCCCCTATTGTGGGGTCCGGGGGCCGCGGAAGCACCCCTAGCCCGATGGTAAAGGGAATATTCCCTTGAATATTCCCTGGCCGACTAGTGGAGGCTCATATGGTAGGTCGGCGACCTAACGACCTTCGCGGGGTATAAAAGCTAAACCCCTTCGTAGCCATCACTCAATCATCTTTCACCCAGTCAGAGTTGTTGTTCGAGCTAGCCTTAAGCTCTTCACCTATCTTCTGTCTAGATCGCCATCTAAGCTTCACACAGTGGAAGCGCACGGGTGGACAGAGCCATCTTTGTATCAGTTGTTTGGAGTTAAAGAGTTTACTGATTCTCCTCTTTTCTGTTGTGTACTCTCTATCTCTTTCTCACATTCTATTCGCTGTGCCGTGTAATATTTTACATGGTATCAGAGCCCAGGGGGCTCTAGAGATCGGAGAGTGTGCAAGAGGCAAAGGCTTCAACAGCAAAGAGAAACTATGTCGACTTTTGGAAGCGGTTATGGTGCATCAGGAAGTGGTGCAGGAGGTGGTGTTGCTGTAGCGGCTATTCAAACACTGAGGATTCGTCCACCAACCTTCAGCGAAGGCAAGTTAGATGGTACAAACTACACCTTGTGGAAGTTCAAAATTACAACTATCCTTGATTCTTATGAGCTTTTGGAGACTGTGCTGGGGACTGACGCAGAACCACAGCCTACCCTCGACCCATCAAATCCTAGTGTGATGATTCCTCCAAATGCGGATCTTCTACAAGCTTGGAAACGAAGGAATGCAGATGCATTGTGTGCCTTAGTTACAAGTTGTTCTGACAATGTTCTGACTTTGATTCAGCATACAACCAAAGCGTCAGAGGCTTGGAATGTACTAAGGAGTCAGTATGAAACACGAAACCAAATAAGGATTCAAAACTTGGAGAATCAACTAGCAGCAGAGAAGTTTGTTGAAGGAGAGACGGTTGAAGCATTCATCACTCGGATTAAGAATCTTCGCGACCAGATGGCTGGCGCTGGGATACAAAAGACTAGCGAAGAGCTAGCTCGGAGGTGTCTTTGGATTTGTCCACAAAAGTTTGATGGACTAGTAACTGCCCTTAATACTCAGGTGAGACCTCAAGCTTTGACTTTTGAGGAGTTTTGTGCATTATTAATGGAGGAGGAGTTGAGGCTGAAAGCCCGAGAAGGAAGCAACAATGGAGATGCTGCATTCTCTGCCAATGCAAAAGGCAAAGGTGTTTCCTCCACCAAAAATGATGGTGACAAAAAGAAGAAGGTCAGAAAGAAGAAGTTTCAAGGAGAGTGCTTCTACTGCAAGAAGAAAGGACATGTAGTTGTAGATTGTCATGTTAAGAAGGCAGATGAAAAGAATGGTACCCTTAAAAGTAAAGGGAAAGAGATAGCCAATACAGCTGAAGCAGAGTTGGAATTATTCATGGCGACCATTGAGGAAGTGTGCTCCTCGGCACAAGAAGAATCTACCACTGACTCATGGGTGTTGGATAGTGGGGCCTCCTGTCACATGACCAACAAGAAAGGTCTATACAGTTCTATGCAGCCTCTACAAGAATCCATCACTGTTGGAAATGATGCTAAATGCCCTGCTGCGGGCACAGGTGCTATTTCTTTTGTTGCTGCAAATGGTGAAGTCAAAAAGCTTTCAAATGTGTTGTATGTTTCCAAAATCATGAGAAATCTATTATCAGTTGTGTTGCCATAACTGATCTTGGTCATGAAGTGAGGTTCAAGAAGATAGGTGCAAAAATTATTGATAGTGCTAGCACAATTGTTGGCAAAGGAGAAAGAAGGAACAACTTGTATGAGCTAAGTGCTCTTACAGCCACTGCTGGAGTGGGCACAAGTAAGCTTTGGCATGAAAGGTTTGGACACATCGGATTTGCAGTATTGAAGGAGATGCAAAAGCAAGGTATGGTTGCTCACCTACCTACAATAACTGAATTGAAGGAACCATGTGAAGCTTGTATGATGGGCAAGCAACAGAGAAAGGCATTTCCACAAGAAAGCAAGAATAGAGCACAGGCTCCTCTAGAGTTGGTGCATGCTAACTTGTGTGGTAAGATGCCTACACAAGCCTTGGGGGGATCTTCTTATTTTATGTTGATTGTCGACGACTACAGTAGGAAGATGTGGATGTACTTCCTTCGTGATAAGGCTCAAGCTTTTGGTAAGTTTAAAGAATGGCTAATACTTGTTGAGAATGAAACAGGGAAAAGTGTGAAGAAATTTAGAACAGATGGTGGTGGTGAGTTCAACTCAAAGGAGTTTGAAGGCTTTTGCAAGAGCAAAGGGATCAAGTGTCAATTGACGACGCCTCACACACCTCAACAGAACGGTGTTGTGGAACGTAGGAATCGCACCATTGTGGAGATGGCAAGATGCATGCTAAAGGGCAAGGGATTGCCTAACCATTTTTGGGCTGAAGCTATTAATACTACAGTCTACATTCTAAATCGGAGCTATACAAAGGCTCTTAAGGGAAAAACACCTCATGAGGCTTACACTGGTAAGAAACCATCTATCTCACATTTTAGAATTTTTAGATGTGAATGTTATGCACATGTTCCAGATGAGAAGAGAAACAAGTTACAACCAAAAAGCAGAAAATGTATCTTCTTGGGTTATAGTGATGAGCAGAAGGCTTACAAGTTATACGTCCAAGAGGCAAAGAAGATCATCGCGAGCCGTGATGTGGTGTTCAAGGAGGAGCCGCATACAGTGGAGGAGGAGAAGGCAAGTTCTTCCACTTTATCATCAAGCGAAGAAGTAGTCCACTATGAACCTGTCCCGAGAGTTATCCCTACCCTTAAGGAGGAGGAAGCATCATCTTCAGATGATGAGAAAAAAGTTCACCAACCTGACATCACCCCACCGAAAAAGCCATTGCCGCGCTGGATGAAGTAGCTCTATGACCACAATAATCCTATGCCTGCATCTGTTGAGGAGAAGGCAGATGGACCAAGGAGGTCTCAGAGAATAGAGGAGCAAAGGAGGGCTTCTGCTCACATAGTCAATATGGCCTTGATGGTTGAGATTATGAGAGAAGTAAAGGAGCCAACTGACTTAGAAAAAGCACTTGCAGATCCATCATGGAAGGCTGCTATTCAGGCGGAGTATGACAGCATAATGAAGAATGACACTTGGGAGCTAGTGGATCGACCAGCAAAGTGGAAGGTTATTGGCACCAAGTGGATCTGGAAGGTAAAGTACAAGGCTAATGGTACCTTAGAAAAGTACAAAGCTAGACTGGTTGCCCAAGGATTTTCACAAGTTGAAGGGTTTGATTTTCAAGAGTCATTTGCCCCAACTGCCAGAATGACCACTATTCGCACAGTACTTGCAGTGGCTGCCCACAAGAAGTGGCCAGTGTACCAAATGGATGTTAAGTCAGCGTTCTTAAATGGTGACCTCAAGGAGGAGGTGTAGGTGGCTCAGCCACCAGGTTTGAGGCCCCCCATTCTGAGAACAAAGTGTGTAAGTTGAAGAAGGCATTGCATGGACTGAAACAAGTCCCTAGAGCATGGTAACAGCGGATAGATAAGTTCTTTTTAAACCTAAACTTCAAAACATGTGTCTTAGATGCTAACTTGTATGTTTAAAGGGATGGTAAAAAGTCTGTAGTGATTGTCATATATGTGGGCAACCTTCTTATTACAGGTGACTATGAAGATATGATCAACCAAACTTGAAAGGCTTTGAGTTCTGAGTTTGAAATGACAGACTTAGGCTTGCTGCACTATTGTTTGGGGATTGAAGTCTGGCAAGAGCCAGGAAAGATCTTCATATCTCAGAAGAAGTATGCATGGGAGATCTCGAAGGCATTTGGCATGACTGAGTGCAAGGAGATAGCTACACCTATGGAGGTGAATGCAAAGTTATTCGTCGAGGATACATTAGCACTAGCAGACATTGGGAGGTATAGGAGGTTGGTCAGCAGTCTGATCTACTTGTGTAACACCAGACCAGATATCATTTTTGCTGTTGGTGTTTTGAGCAGGTTCTCAAACAAACCTCATGAGAGTCATTGGAAGGCTAGGATGTGGGTGCTTAGATACTTGAAGGAAACTCTTGACTATGGTATCACATACAGTTTCGGAACTTCTCTTGTGGGGAACGGTGACTCAGATTGGGCAGGAGACATTGATTCCAAGAAGTCAGTTTCTGATTATTATTTCTCTTTGGGTTCAAGAATTTTCTCTTGGATTAGTAAGAAGCAGCCAACAGTGGCATTGTCTTCTACCGAAGCAGAGTACAAGGCAGCTTGTTTTGCTGCATGTGAAGCAGTATGGTTGAGAAGGATTCTATGGTATATGGGAGTGCAGGATGAAGAACCAACTGTGTGAGATGTGACAATCAGAGTTGCATCGCTATTGCCAAAAATCCAGTGTTTCATGCACGCACCAAACATATAGAGATCCAGTATCACTATGTGCGTGATTTGATCCAGTATCACTATGTCCAACAAAGGAGAATGGAGCAGATATCTTCACCAAAGCACTTACAAAGGATCTGCTTCAAGTTTATCTTTAGAGACTCGGCATTGGGCCGAGGAGATAGTTCACCTATGGGTGGACATTGAGGGGGGTGTTAGATATGATCAATGCCCCACCCTCATTAGGTGCTACCAATGATCCATGGTGCTCAAAGTTGTAAGACCCCCATTATGAGGAGAAGCCAAATGTGAGCCCAGACATTGGTTGAGTCCTGACTTGTATATCAGATGAGGTCTATGTGACCGGATGGCAAAAAGGTGATAGTTGTGGGTCTAATCTTTGTGTTAGACGGAGTGGTTAAGCTGGTAGCAACTCGAGGCGCAGTGCATCGAGTTGCGGTATAAGGGAGTTAAAAGGGGCCCCTATTGTGGAGTCCGAGGGCCGCAGAAGCGGCCCCGATGGTAAAGGGAATATTCCCTCGAATATTCGCTGGCCGACTAGTGGAGGCTCATATGGTAGGTCAGTCAGCAGGCCAACCTAACGACCTTCGTGGGCTATAAAAGGTAAACCCCTTCGTAGCCATCACTCAATCATCTTTCACCCAGTCAGAGTTGTTGTTCGAGCTAGCCTTAAGCTCTTCACCTATCTTTTGTCTAGATCGCCATCTAAGCTTCACATAGTGGAAGTGTATGGGTGGACAGAGCCATCTTTGTATCAGTTGTTTGGAGTTAAAGAATTTATTGATTCTCCTCTTTTCTGTTGTGTACTCTCTATCTCTTTCTCAGATTCTGTTCATTGCACCGTGTAATATTTTACAATTCCTTCTATTGTTACACCTAGAGTAAGGAAGACCAGGGATGTTTTGAGAGCACCTGGAAGTGAGCCTACTTTGCACAGGTCTACTAGAGCTAGGTATCATGTGGATAGGCTGAAATATGATGGATTTATAGCCATTCATTATGCCTATATAGTCAAAGTGATACAGGAACCAGAACCCACCTCTTTTGAGCAAGCCATGGGAAAAGAAAAATGGGAGAAAGCCATGGATGAAGAAATGGATGCTTTGGAAGCAAATGCTACATGGGAATTGGTATCTTTGCCTAAAGATAAGAATGCAATTGGTTGTAAGTGGGTTTATAAGGTGAAGCACAATGCAAATGGTTCTGTGAACAGATACAAGGCAAGATTAGTAGTCAAGGGGTATGCACAAACATATGGCATTGATTATGAAGAAACATTCAGTTCGGTTGCAAGGATGGCAATCGTAAGAGCAGTCATTGCTATGGCTGCATCAAAGGGATGGTCTTTACATCAAATGGATATAAAGAATGCCTTCTTGCATGGTGATTTGCAAGAAGAGGTCTATATGGAGCAGCCACCAGGTTATGTGCATACTGTTCATCCTGAGTTTGTTTGCAGGTTGAAGAAAGCCTTGTATGGCTTGAAACAAGCACCTAGAGCATGGTCTGACAAGATAGGACAGTATCTTGTCACTATTGGCTTTCAGATTTCCAAGGCAGATTTCTCACTTTATGTGAGAAAAACAGATACAGTTGCATGGATACACTGATGCTGATTGGGCTGGTAGTATTTCTGATAGATGATCTACCAGTGGATATGTGTTCTCTTTTAGGAGTGCTGCAGTCACTTGGAGCAGTAAGAAACAGCCTACAGATGCCTTGTCGAGCACAGAGGCTGAGTACAGGGGTGTAGCAATGGCTGCATGTGAGGTAGCTTGGTTGCATAAGCTACTTTATGGTATGCATCAGCCTACAGATGGGCTAGTTGTCATTTATTGTGACAACATGAGCAGTATACACTTGGCAAATAACCCAGTCTATCATGCTAGAACAAAGCACATTGAGGTGCATTATCACTATGTGTGGGAGAGGGTTTTACTAGGTCTTATTGATCTAGTTTATGTCAGTACAGAGGATCAGGTAGCTGACATATTCACAAAGGCATTGGGTGCAGAGAAGCTGTGCAAGGTCAGAGACCTACTTGGTGTGCAGGAATTGGGATTGAGCTCGAGGGGGAGTGTTGAGATATTGAGCTCCACTCGTGATATGCCAGGGTGACCGTTGTGCATTTATGTCACCGACTTGTTAGTTGCAGATGTGGTTGGTACACCACCCATGAATAATAGCTAGATGATAGCTATCCTTATCTACTCTAGTTCGTGGCTCAGTTAGTATGCCACCTTAGTTAGTTGAGTTTGGTTTGAGACCCATATATAGGGTTCTTCTATTTCTATGTACTAGAGTTCTTTTTGGCTTACACAACTAAGAAGAGGAAAATTGTTTTTAGCCTCCACCTGTGTGTGTATTCCCCCATTGTGCAAGCAAGAAAGCTACAAGTGAGACTCCTTCCTTCTCTCCCACAATCTTGACAAGAGTTAGAGAGAGAGTGAGTGAGGGAAGAAGTTCCCGAGCGACTACGACAGAGGTAGTTAGAGAGAGGATTAGAGAGGAAATGAATTAACTCAACCTCCCCCTATCTCGATCTTCATCTCAAAAATCTTCTCTCGCCCTCTCCCATCCCAAATTCATTCCACCTTCTTTATCTCTCGAACCCGCTTTTGAATGATGGCTCCAAAGCAACGAGATGCAAAGACCATGAGAACCATCGCAACCGATCAAAGAATGAGTATTGCCAGAGATATGGGAGTGCTCGAGGTTGCCGGAGTTGCCACTACCAAAACATAACATTAGGTGTGGCAAATGTAAGTGCAAGCAAAGACGAGATTCCCAATGTTGTTGTGCCAGACCAAGTTATTCACAACTCAGAAATAGGAGATTATTTTTCATATCACCACATGAATTAATAAGGTTTTTGCCAAAATTTTACATAAAATATTAGCATTTTCATTAAATGGTACAAGCTACTTGTTAGAGTACATGGACAACATCCATATAGAAATTAAGTACATAAAATATTAGCTTCCATATTTACACTTACATGAAATGATAGAGAGTGTATTAATACACACATAAATGGTTAACTACTACCTATGATTTGTAGTTAAATTAATCAAGATTATAATTCGTATAATCATGATGAAAATAGTTGCATGAGATTATTGCATGAAATAAGTAAAGGACTTTATGTGCACTTAAGATTAGTAAAATAACTTGATATATTGTCAAACGCGATAAGGTTAAGTGCTAACTGATGCTTTAAAAAATGAGTCTATTTAAAGGTCTTGTAAATCATCTTGTTAAGTTATTGTTGCAATATTTTTCTCAGTACCAACTAAAGGAAATTTGCTTATGTTGGGTAAGTTAGCCCTAAATGGAAAATTCCTATCTTGCTTAACATAGTTGAAAGAATTGTATTCAACACTTCTTTATGGGAAAGAGAATCCTCCTTAGAATGTAAGGTTACCTTAGGTTAAGGACCTAACTTCTCTATGTCGAGCTGTGAAGAACTGTACGATGGTGTGATTGTCATTGTTGAAAGGATTGTTTGTGTTTTCTAGAATCTAGATCTTTGATTAAAAACATTGACAAGCAGGATAATGTTGAGAATCAGCAATCACACTCACTAAACAGCCTCTTTGTATGGAGCTTCAGGGTCAAGGATATGCAGGCTAACCTATCCCATATGCACAAGGGTGCCTACTGCAGTTTCCTACTTTTCTATAAAGCATTGTACTTGCTTCCTTTTCTTAATGCAATGATTGTACTCTTTTCTTTTCAATGAAGTGTCAATGTCATTGTCCACATACACAAGACTGTGTTTATGAGTCCAAGTCTCAATCTTGGAACCTAATTCACTTGTGTAACAAACAGTGTCTTTTCCATCATGAGTCCACACTTCTCCTTCCATCCTCCATAGCTTCCACCTTTGCCATGCTCTAGTTCCCGCGTTTCTCACATGGTATCAGAGCCCAGTTGGGCATGGCATTGCTTCTCCAACCTCTCTTGATTCCTCTCAACCTCAATCTAGCTCAATGTCAGCTCATGACTTCATCTCCCAACTCTACTCTCACTGAAGCTTCCATGGCAGCCATAGCCAGCAGCACCCTGTCAGATTGAGCTGCTTATATCTCACTCCACAGGTCAAATCTCTTGGAGTTTCCTTCTGGAAAAGTATTCCCCAACTCACAAAGCTTCCCTGTATCACATCAATCTAGGAGATTTGACCATCTGGAGCTCAGCATTGTGAAAATTCTCAATCTCTGCTCTGTGTCTGCCATAGCCAGACAGGACCTACCTCACTTGGAGCTTCAATAACTTCTCAACTAGGCCACTTCAGCTCTTGATTTCTTTTAGGGAGTTGTTCTTCTACTCAAGGCGCTTCATCCTGGCACAAAAATTGATCACATTGCTGTGCCCTGACCCTGGCATTACAGAAATCGTGGAAACCTGTCCTAAACTGCGCCGAATCTGTTCAAGTTGCCTGCACACGCCATACTGCCAGCGATCTTGATGATTTTCATAGGGCTTTGATAGCCCATGAAGTTAGCATCCTAGGCATGTAAAATTTTTTGAAAATGATCAAGTATAACTCCTGCAATGTTGAAAAAACTAGGCCCCTGTCTCAGAAACCCTAATTCCACCATAGCCAAAATTTCTCAAGCTTTTTTTTCCTTAGTTTTTCTCTCTCCTGACACTCAACCCAAGCCTCTGTCACTCTAATCCATTGACCCGGCATCAAATCAAGGAGGGGAAGGACCTGAGAAGATTGAAGAACAACTGAACGATCCCGAACAAGAAGAATCAAGCTCAACATCAACATTGACATAGTGTGTTTTCACACTGTCACTAACTGTGTCTCTTGACACACTGCATTTTGCTCTTCTACTGATAAAATCTCAAAATTCTGGTGTTGATTTGCTGCTAATCTTGCAACCTCAACATGGGAAAAGACTCTTCAAATGCTCGATTGAAAGGAGTCGGGTTTCACACCTAACAAACCCGCATCAAGCTCATCTTGATGAAAAAGGGTCTTTGGGCCATCACAAATGGCAAAGAGAAGAAACCTCGGGACGCGGACCTTGCAACTACTTGGCAAAATAATGATGACAGAGCCCAGGCCATTATCAAACTAGAGCTAGACGACAGTTATATCCACCATGCGGATAATTGTGAGACCTCACAGGATACATGGAAAAGACTTGACACCTTGTTCGGTGCACAATCTAAATCATCAAAGTATGGTCTCCTGATTGAGTTCTTTAGGCTTGAAATGAAGTCCAGCACATCACTTGCCACACATCTCAATTACATGGAAGGACTCCTAACCCAACTTGTAGGAATCAACATTAAAATGGATGAAGATGCTTGCATCAGTGTTCTACTTAAGATTTTGCCTCCTGAATATAATAATGTATCAACAACTTTAATCAACATGCCAAATCCTGAACTTGTTGATATCCAGGCATCACTGTTAGAAGAAGAAAAGAAACTTAAAAGCAAAGAAGAGCCCAGCACTTCAAAGGATGAACAAATGTTATATGTAAACAACAGATACAAAGGGAAAAAGGAACCGCTCTTCTATGACTTCTGCAAAAGGACCGGACATACTGAAAAGTTCTGTCATGCTAGGAAGAGGTCCCAAAAGGCCTATCTTGCAGCTATGAAAGAAGAAGAAGACCATGGACCTAAAGATGAAGATGAAGATCACCAGGATCGGAAGGACAAGACTCATCAGTCCTTCTACTCTCATAACTTTGATAGACTGTTTTAAAAGCCTTGTACTTCCTTGCCCTAATGCTTCCTGCCATAAGCTTTCTAAAACTCCTTATGTAACTTGGCATTACAGTCCCTGTACACTTTTTGAGGCCCCTATTATAGCCTCTGGATGTCCACCATGTTTATGGTACCCACACTTAGCCTTTTTCTGCGACAACCTCTAGTGTTTTGCCATGTTTGTGGTATGCCCACACTTTGCAGGTGGTTCTCATTACAACCTCTACACACTTTGTGCCTTATCTAGTTGTGATTGAGGAGGAATATTGAGAATCAGAAATCACACTCACTAAACAGCCTCTTTGTATGGAGCTTTAGGGTCAAGGATATGCAAGCTAACCTATCCCATATGCACAATGGTGCCTACTGCAGTTTCCTACTTTCCTATAAAGCATTGTACTTGCTTCCTTTTCTTAATGCACTGATTGTACTCTTTTCTTTTCAGTGGTGTCAATGTCATTGTCCACATACACAAGACTGTGTTTATGAGTCCAAG
The DNA here is from genome assembly GCF_053477565.2 of Lygodium microphyllum. Taxonomy (NCBI): domain Eukaryota; kingdom Viridiplantae; phylum Streptophyta; class Polypodiopsida; order Schizaeales; family Lygodiaceae; genus Lygodium; species Lygodium microphyllum. The sequence goes on along the minus strand of NC_141149.1, from coordinate 69,257,147 downwards.
TCTCAATCTTGGAACCTAATTCACTTGTGTAACAAACAGTGTCTTTTCCATCATGAGTCCACACTTCTCCTTCCATCCTCCATAGCTTCCGCCTTTGCCATGCTCTAGATCCCGCATTTCTCATAGATAAAAGAAAAGATCACACTATGCTACCCCCAAGCTAGCTGCGAGACCCTACTCCAAGGGGGTCATGATTATCACTTCAAGAGGCTTATAAGTCTGTTTGTAGGAAAAAGTAGGGATAGTCTTGAGCAGTAGGAAATGTGGATGTGAGGGGGGGACTCTGGTTGTAGATTCTGCATTACTTCTAGAATCTGGCGAGCCCCTTCGCGGCCAAGGATGGCATCTTGGAACCCTAATACTAGTTACAAGGGAGGAATCTTGGTGGGTAGAATACCCTCGTGGAATTTTGTATATCTTCCGTAGGATCGAAAAGATGGAAATTGTAATAAACTTTCAATATATTAAGGGAATTTATTTTTATTGAAGGGCTATTTGAATTGTATGTGTGTCTCCGAGATATATTATGTGATGGAACCTGTGACTTAATGAACTAATTAAGGAAGATGGTTGTATATGTTTTAAATAAATGTATTATAGGTAATTAAAAAAGCTAAAGATGATACTATCATGAAAGGAAAGCGGGTGGGTGTGACCTTCGATAGGTTTGTCCAACGGTAGGGTAATCCCAATTAGCTAGGAGCTTTTCTAAATAGGTGATAGAAATAGGAAGGCGATAAACTAACTAGTCGCTAGGTAGAACTGACTTGCATTATTTTAGGGGGTTGGAATGGGATTTTGCCTTATGGGTAGGAGGGTCGACGTACTGCACTCCCCTTTGTCTCCCATTCTATTTGAACCCCAAGTGCAATGGTAAGTCCGCTTCAGTTTGAGTAGTCCTGTAGGAAGTGGGAACTCAAAATTACTAACGCTAGCTAGCTATTAGGAGACCCGTCTAATTTCCTACCATTTCATGAAATAGTTAATTGTGAGTAATTGGACCACTTCTTAAATGGTAATAAAGCCATAATAGGAGTCAATGTGCACTTTCAATTCACTTGACTATCATGTCTCTAACATATATTTCACCTCTTTACATATGTAAATGCAACTTGAAAAATAGATGGCTACTAATATCCATCTCTTAAGGCTTTTTTGTTAGTCAAAATTCTAGCAAAGTGCCCTCCATAAGCAGAGTCATAACATCTTCCAAGATAAATGGAACCTCCTCAAGTATGATACAATTGTGATAAACATCATCTACCTCTTGCTGAGATGATATAGAGTTCCTATAATTAAAGCAAACTTTAAGGCTTGTTGTTTAATCTTCCTTTTCTCAGCCTTAGATAGAGAGGCTCCAATGTCTCCTATAGATAGATAATGCGTTATTGCAATATACTAGGATGGAATGGAGGTTGTGTCTATTTTCAATAGACCCTATAGGTTGCTAACTTCAACCAATACTTCCTTCGGCTCTCTGAAGTCTACAAGACACTCCATGATGCCTTGCAATCTCAGTGTCTTACTCTTGATCTCATAATCAAATTCTTGTGCAAAGTGATTAACTACTTTGCTAGGCTATCAAGTGACTATAATTTGTTCACATTTGTCGAAGATTCTACTTTCTCATATAGGATATAGTGCCTAAATTTCTTCATAGCAAATACATTCTTAGGCACAATTTTTTCATATATGTATAATTAAGTTCATTTGATTGTAGCTAACAAAACAATCCATAAAGGAGTATATATCTACCTAGTAATTGATCTAAGATTTGATCAATGAATGGCAACTGATAATAGTTCTTAATTGTTTGTTTGTTGAGCTCTCTAAAATCAACGCAAAGTTGAATTTGATTCTTCTTCTTTTTCTTGAGGACCACCAGTGAACACCACTTTGTGTGTTTCACGGTAAATATCAAGCCAACCTTACATAATTTTTGTAACTCTTTGAATAGTCCATCCCTTAGCTCAAAAGGAATGCACCTCACTTTTTGTTGAACTAGTGGTCGGCTTTGCTCTTTTAGGGGAATAGTATGCATAGCTAAACTAGGGGGAATACCCCTCAATTCATCATAACTCTAGGCAAATATATCACAAAACTCCTAAATTAAGGACACATAGTCCTTCCTTTCTTCCATGTTGAGTGTAACGTGTCCGCTTGTCCACTTGTGGGACATGTCTTAGCAGCCCATCGGGAGGGGAGTCTAGAAAGTGCCACCTGGCACTCGCAAGGAATGTCACAAGGTTTGCGATCTAGGTCTTCTCGAGTCTGCCCCGAAGTGGAAGTATGTGGCCGTTCCCACTTAGGACCAACCTGAAATCTAGGTTTCTTTCCTATCAACCAAGTCTCTAGGAAGTAGCTAGCATCGAGCTCCAGATGAACCACTTTGCATAGGAACAACAGAGTCGAAGCGGATTTATGCTGCACTTGGTTCATGGAGAATGGAAAACAAGAGGGATGCAAAGCTCAACCTCTCTACCCATAAGGCATAGTCCCATTCCGCTCCCTTAAAACAACATAAATCGAGATTCTAACTCTACTGACTCTAGGTCTTCACAGTTTCATTATTACATCTTTTGAGAAAAGTTCCCAGCTAACCAAGACCACCCTTCCATAGGACGGACCCAAGTCACGTCCGTCGCACTTTCCTTGATAGCTTTAGTTGTCTAATTAGGTCCTACCACATTTATGTGCGACATTTAAAATCATCTTCATTAATTAAGCCTTTTAGGGCACAGAGTTCATTTACGTAATTTACAACACATACACAAAAACAAAACAAGCAGTCCTTTTATCAAACAAGTTCCTTAACTTATCTTTAAGTTAATCTTTGTCTCCTGCCCATACAAGAGAATTATGTATCCCTTCTGTCTAGTAGAAGTACCCGGTCCAAATCTCATGGTATCGAAATCTCCATCCTTTATCTAGAATAGGATCTTCCAACATCCCAGATGTTGGGCTCACGGGGATCTCCAACTCCATTTTGTCCAGGCAAGGGGTGTCCAAAGCTCCACCTGACCCACAAGAGGTCTAGGAGTGAGATGCCATTTCCGTGGTTGGCCTTTTCACCACTCGACCATCGGCCTGTGAATCGAGTAGTGTCCTCTCGGGATAATCCGCGATGTGATCTTGAAGATGATCCATGCGTGCAAAATATCCTTAATTAATCCAATCAAAATTCAAGCACAATCAAAGCAATCAGCCCTAATATCATATTCAAGAAAAACATTCCTTTATTCCCATGGCAACTTGCCATTACAAACCCCTGTCATGCCTTTGCCATCAACACAAGCCTTGGAATATTTATCCAAATCACAATGCATCAATTCCTTGATTGAAAGAAAAACATTTAGGGTGTTGTTCAATCAACCAACAAAACTAATTGTATCTTTTCCAAACAATACAATGATAGATGCGACAATAATTCCATAGCATATTCACTCTCCCCCTTGGGGCCAAAGAGTAGAATTTACTTAATATTCCCTCCTTTAGCCTAAGGCATATGCTAAAGGTTCCAATACTACACATGACCTTAGTCCTATCACTCCAATGCAAATTGATCAATCTAGCAAGAGCATTTATGCCTCTTCTCTAAGTGACAATTATATTTTAGCATTTTCCTATTATGCAACATTTTTTTCTTGGCTTTATCTTCCTTTCTCCTAAGACAAGGAGTCGCATGCCATCAATGTAAAGTTTACATAATCTCTCCCATATATGTACCGTGTATATGCATTTGCAAACTTTAAAAAATATTATCCTCAATAAAGATTAATCAAAGACTCATTGATTCTCAATACTTTGGTGTCCCATATGTTGCTTATGCTATGCATGGATTCATCACATAGCAACTAGGTGCAATTTAACTCCCTTTGATACAAGCACTTCACAAACTTCATCTTTGAATATTTGAGATGCGATTTATCCTTTTCAATGACCTATTCTAGCACCACAAGGTATGCAGCCTAATGTATTTCTTGTGAGCATTAAAATAAGCATCTATCAATTTGAAAATGCATTACTTACGACTGGTACCGCAATTGGATTGACAGTGACGCCTTCACCCGAAGCTCCGTTGCTGGTTGTAGGTTTATCATCTGCACGTGACATTCTTTACTTGGAGGCCATCATCCACAAGTAGACTCAAGAGATTAAGAAGGTGGAATAGATTCGATATGGGAGAGCGTAAGAGAAGATGGTTAAATCGAGGATCGAGATAGAGGGAAATTGTGCAGCCTCTCGAGGTAACTCTTCTCTCTCTCTCTCTCTCTCTCTCTCTCTCTCTCTCTCTCTCTCTCTCTCTCTCTCTCTCTCTCAAGCTCTCAAGCTCTCTCTCACAATCTCTTGGAGGGGTATGCTCTCTCTCTCCCTCTCTCTTGCATCCTTTTGGGGTCTCCTTACGCTCCCTTGTGCCTCCCCATGCCTCATATTTATAATGAATTAGAGATGAGGGGATAAGTTTGAGAACAAGAGTGGAGGGGCTCTTAGAAGACTCAGTGATCTGATGCCCAGATCATAAATCTGATGGTTGCATTGGCTCCAAAAGGGGGGTAAAACCCCAAGACACTTGATTAGAAAGCTCTTAGTTCACTCCTTCTTTTCTCTATTCGAAGCGCTGTCTACTGCCTGTAGACTACGATCGTGGCGCATGCGATTTTGCTAGTCACTTTTCTTTATTTCTCTTTTTATAAAATCTCCAAAACTAACTCAAACATCACTTGTATTTTTTTTAAATGTCTTTTAGGTCTATCTTTTTAGGATAATATCTAAAATATAATAGTTTTTTCCCCCCCAAGGATCTAATATTTTTGGACCATTCAAACTATACACATTAATATAAGTGATTAATATGGCTCATAAGTCACGTTCACATTGTACTTTTCATGAAGGGTGTCTACGGTCTTTATCAATTTTAGAAAAATGTCAGATTTATGACTCTTGATTTTTTAAAATATATTTTTAATTGAATGAAAATTATTAGATATTAATGCTAGTCAATTTTTACCTTAATTAGTCTTTAGTTAGTAATCTTATTAACTTATTAATTGACTAACTAACTTTCGAACTAACCAACTAACTTTTATTGCATGGAAATATTACATTGAGTATGGACCCTAATTTGATCGATCGTGAATCATTCGACGTACCAAGGTTTATCTCTATCATATCTATATGTCAGATTCTATCCTAAGCTTCTATAGGTTTGTTCAGAGTTATCTAATAAATGTCCTCCATAGTGTTAGAATCCTCTCTTGATTCATCATTCACCAAAGTCTCACTACCAAAAGGCCCCGCTAGCGCATCCAATTTTTTTGAGGATATGGATGCTCTCTTGCTTTGAGGTGATTCTGGGTAAGCATTGATTATAACTCATCTGATACCTCTATCAAAGATCAAATGACCAATCGGTGTGTTGACTTGGCAATCGAATTGGAAGATCCATGGCCTTCCTAATAGTTCTTGTAGCTTGGCCACCCTACAAACCTAATGACCCAAGATCCAAGATACACTCAACATTAGCAATGGTTACATGGACTTTGGTAATACAACCCTTTGGTTGTCTCAAACTGTCATCAGCCCCACCATCCTTTGAATTGTGGAGGTATCATTTTGAATCTCTAATCCTAGCCTCTCCATCAATTTTGAGATCATAATATTGATGCAGGATCATGTATCCACAATGGCATGGTCCACCAATATACCATCAGAATAAGCTAGTACCCTTGGGCAATGTTTTTTCACTACAACCTTTCCTCTTTGCAAAATCTGCCCTAGTCCCTCATCTTGTTGAAGATTGTTTCCTTTTCCTTGATGATTAATAAGACATGACTGTCTATTTCCTTGCTAAATGGAACTAATATTTCTCTAGCAGGTATTGGATAAGTGGCTAGACTTCCCACATATGTTGCATTTAACATTGGGATAGTTTCGAGTAAAGTGTTGACTAACATACCATTTGTGAATAAACTTTGATGAACCACCCTCTTCAAGGCATCAGCTCCCTATTAAGTTTTCTTGCTTCTTTAGAAAGTTTATGTCTATGACTATTTGTCTATACTATTCAGATATCATATCACTATAATGCTTCGTCATGTTCTTGACTTCCCCAAGAACATTCGATGCACTAGACTCATAACCATAATCGTTTGCTTAGCATTCCAATGGCTTAACCACCTGGTTAGATATTGATGGCTAATTTATTTAGTTGACAACATAGGTATATTTTGCATGACACCTCCTCTTGCATTAGGGTTTGTTATGGGTGGACTTATTGTATCTTAACCTACACTAATTGTAATTGATGCCAAATTATTGTTAGGACCTAGATTGAATAGAGATTTTTCCTAGATGCATAGACCACTTGTAATCATGACTCTACCTCATCTGTTCACATAATGGCAATATCTATATTAGCAAGAGGAGTCCTACTCAATTGCACTTGGATATTGAAATCCAATCCATGTAGAAAGTGTTGTAGTTGGGCAACAAGTGGAATGGCAATAGAGGATTGCAATTTGTGGAACATCTCCTTGAATTTCTTAGCATAAGCTCGAGCATTCTCATGAGGCTCTTGACATGTTACATTCAAAACATGTAGCCAATATTGACCACCTCTCTTAGGGGAAAACTCTCTTCGAAAGGGAACATAAAATAGATCTATCATAGTTATGGTTCCAGCTTCCAAGCCATGATACCACAACACAACTCTTCCTTTCAAAGTCATATTAAAGAACATCATAAGATGTCCTTCATCTTGAATCTAGCAGTTAAACATTAACTTTTGGAACTCACACTAATATGGATTTCTACATCCTCTTCTACTAGCCCATTAAAAAGGGGTAGGGAAAAAGAAGCGTTGGCAAAACCATCATTCTTGCAAAAGTATCACAATTGGTTGTCATAATAATGATTGAGTTTGCTCTTATACTCCCACTCGAAGTGGACTGAACTTTTGGGAAAAGGGAAATGTTATAGCTTCCTCCTCGCACTAACGGACTAACTAGGATATTTGGGCTAGTAAGAGCTCTCACTCTTAGTAATATTGGAGTGTTGCACTTAGGAGAATACTTCTGAAGGGTCTTTGCTCTCTGTCTAGCCCTTTTGGCTCTTTCTTGACATTGAATGTAGGCTTAATGGTTTCTATCAAGATATATTGGATCTATTTCAATGCTCTTTGGTATACACTAGCTAACTAGGTCCCTATTAGCCAAGGTTTGAAAACTACCGCTTATTAGTGGCTCTCGAAAAATGCACCACTACTGTCAGGACAAAAAATGGGCTCAACACTGGCTCTATCAACTCTAGCTAGGCTCCTACACACACCAAACAACCCTGATGGCCTTGCAGCCAAGAACATCTAGATAATATAAAATGGTTTATTTAGCTGACATGATTGTAGACATAAGTTTCAAATTGTAGTCCAAAAATTTGCTCATCATCTGTCTTTAAGCATAGGGAGCTTCCCACAATAGGTGACTACTTCATCTTGATTTACACATACAGAGGGCACCCCCCAACTAAATATTATGGCCCTTGTGGCTATCCTATACCCCAAGGATACATAATCTTAACACATAAAGAACAACAAAACATAGCTCTCTCTTTTTATTTTTTCGATCCAAGATAGTTATTATTTCCTCACACAAACTTTTTCCAAAAATAGCTACTCTAATCTATGGCAAAAGAACCTCTTTCACTCAACGTAGGTCAATCGGCAGAGCAGACAAGTGCTATACATTCAAGAGTTCTTCTTTGATATAGTGCTTTTCATACACATGTAGTGTGTCATGTCCTAGTGTGCTCAAATAGTCTTAACTAAAAACCAATTGTGTGATATTCTCAAATAAAACATGACACACGATTAGCTTAGTTCTGTCTTCTCAAACTTGCACATGTTAGCTTAGTTCTGTCTTCTCAAATAGTCTTAACTAAAAACCATTCATTTTTTCAAGAAATAAAACTTGGCATTTCAGCCTCTTCATTCCACATTGATTCATTACATAGAACATTCTTTATGTTATATCATATTTTCCCATAGAAATACCCCCATACGGGCACTTTAACACACAAATGAGTGTAGATTGAAGCCAAACCTCATGACCTATAGCCCACCATACATCCAAACATGTTCTACTATTTTATTCCGTCTTTAATATTTAAAATTAAATTTTCTAATTTTAACTCTTTTTTCTTAATTTTTTCTATTATAAATACATATTATTTTGCAAAGTAATCATATAATAGCAAAGAACAACCATGGTAACTAACATACACTATTTCATCCACATACAACATTACTTCTACCAATTTTATCAATTATCATCATATTTCTCAAATTTACGTGTTTTTCGTGTACTAGATAATTACTTTTTGAATTTTAATAGCTCCACATTCTAAAATTTTGGGCTTGAAGCCCTTAAACACAACACATATCACTTTCATATCAAATTTTAGCCTATATACATCTCAATTTCATGACAAAAACAATAATAGAATTGAATTTCCTTTAAAACCACGACTTACCATAAGAAAACCACGTAATTTTTCATGATTTGCAGAGACAAGTAGATTGCCCACTAACACTCCACACAACTGATACTAATTACCTTCCTGATTGCTTACTCCATTTCTTATATCTTGTTGTGATCCGCCACCCCTTTCCCTTGATCCTCTCAGCCCACATGAATATCAATTATGGGGAGAGAGAAAGACTGATTTTCTAACTTTCAACATAGTACATCATTTCTCGTGTTTGTTGCAATGATCTAAGGTAAAAATTTACATCATCTCATGCCCATGGCTATGGCTCATGATTCAATTGGATGGAAATCACCAAAAAATCCCCCCTGAAGAAGTGCACTAAAATTTGCACCCCATCCTCCCATGTCATGTGAAAACCCATGCTTTGAGCCTCATTAGGCTTGTAACTCACCTACTTATCAAATATCCGGTTCATCTTCCTTGCATTTATACTATTGGTAAGTGGTTTGCTTAAACTAAGGAGGCCCAAACAAACTCATATTCGAGATATGAAAATACACATGTGTGCCTGGCACCATTTTCTACTAAATTGGCCTCCTGAATGCTATTTTCAACTTCTAAATTAAGTAGTTGCTTTGTAACGCAAAATTTACGCCTCTTGAAATGGGCCATCTAATGAATTGCAATTGACAAACATATGCTTTCAACACATTCCAAACCACTTTCTTTCACTTATAAAACTCTAGTGCCTCTTAATTTTTACTACAAATACTTCATTTTTAACTTCATTTTTGGTGCCTAGATACACCTCTCAGTGGTGGTTGACTAGGAAAGATTCATAATATGGTCATACATGCTAACTAAACTATCTTCCCATGCTATAAAGGCAAGACCCCTCCAAATCCATTGTCAATCTATCTTTCACCTAGTCAAAGTTCTTCCAGCTACCCTTAAGCTCTTGGGCCTATTATCTATCTGAAGTGCCATCTAAGCTTCACAATGGAAGTGCATGGGTAGATAGAGCTATCTTTGTACCTGTTCATTTGAGATTGAAGAAGTTTTTGTTCTTCTCATATTTGTTGTGTGTTCTCTACTCCTTGCTCAGATTTTATCAATTGTGCAGTGTAACTTCTATAGTAATCTGTATAGAGGGTTTCCTTTCATGAAACATTCTTAATGCTCTTTTGCTATCCCATCCCAAGAATAGTTGATATATTTTTGTATCATGTTTTGCCAAGTTAGCACATTTCTTATTCCATACAAGGCATCTAAAGAGTATCCTTGCTTAATGGTGTGTTCGAGTGCCCAAAGTAATTTCCTTATGTAATTGTGTGTGAGTGTCTCTACATTCTTCATCATACCAACCATTTGGGGGGCTATAGAGTGTGGAGGTTTGTGTCATGATACAATGTATGGGAATGCATATATAGATGAAGTATGCAAACCTTCAACCAAGGGGATATGATAATATGTCTCATACATTTGTAGTAAATTGAGGAGGTGGTATGGTAAATTGCTTTTGTGATAGGACGCCTCAAGTTCTCAAAGTTTCTAATGTCTAGTATCAATGCTGGTGATCCCATCAAGTAATCTAGAGTACTTGCTCCTTGTTTATGATTCTAGCATGTCAAGGCATTTGATCCCATCTAACATGAAAGGCCATTGAAAATGGTTAATCAATGTACACTACCCAAAGCTAATAAGTGTGTTCCATAACTATTCATTTATGTATCTAGAGACATCTTGTGTAGACCAACCTAGTCTACATCAATCTCCTTAAACATGGCATCATCTTGTATATACAACTCAGTTTTTCTAGCACTAGTTTGCGCATCAAAGTCCTCTAGTAATAGTACTCCTCCCAAGCTAGCATATTTAATGTAAAATTTATGTTGTCCGCCGTAAGGTCCCCCTCCCTCCCTTTTTCTTTTTAACAAATTAATAACGTAAAATTTTTAATGTCCCCCCTATCAATGCCATCGATTGGTGGTGGGATTGGGAGTTGAACTTGGAAAAGTTGAACTTGGAAAAGCAGTGATGAGGGAAGGGACGTCTAGCGAGGAAGGAGGAGATCATGATGGGAAAATATGGGACGTGGTAGGAAGAGGAGGTCAAGGATCATGAAAATGACAATTGCGATGGGGGGGAGGGGCACATGTGTGCTACCTCCAACCCCCACTAATCTCTCCTTCTCCTTCCAAGATGTATAGTCTACATGGTAGGAGGGCCAGTGTGGCCACTGAGGTAAAGACAAAGGGAGGGAGCCCCGAGACAATACCCCTATAACACCCTTCTTCCCTTCTCCTATAAAAGCCCCCCTTAAGAAAGGATAGGAATCCTCCTCCTTTTTCCCCCCTAGTTATCACCAACTTTCCTTTACAAAGTCATTCCCCCCCACCTCTCCTTTCCTTTTAGTAGTATTGTTATTTTGCTTCCCCTTGTTGCTACCAAAATTTTGAGAAAAAGAAGGAGAGGGAGAGGTAGTGAAGGAGAGAATGAGAGATAGAGGAGAGGGAAGGGAAGTTTAGAGAATAGAAGAGTAAGAGAGGGAGAGAAGAGGTTTAAGAACAAATCCCTTGTTGGGAAAAGGCTTTGAGTACTACCTCTCCCCACCGCAAATCCCGTAGCCACTCCATCAATTGTCTTAAAGGGACAAGAGATCGCGAAATTCAAGACAAAGCATAAGGGAACTCTGGCACCAAGGAGTCCCTCGAGAGAAGTGAAGGTAGCATTCCAGTTTCGAGATGGCAGCAAAGTGGAAACTCTCCCAAGTAACTAGAAAAGCCACGACTATGGGAGAAGGATCAGGCAAAGATGCCACCATCAACACGAATGGTTTATCATGCATGAACACTAACTCAACACTCCAAAATCAGATACCACTACTGTGTCTAGAAACTAAAATTGAACTTTTAATCATGGCATCATTAGGAAAATAATCATACCTTACATCAAGTAACTTACATATTTTGAAAGGAATCCGAAAGGGGCTTAATAACCATGAGTTGTCGAGAATAGATTAAGCATCTACGGGTTCTTGTCGAAATTAAGTTAAGTATTAGGTTAGATCTTTCACAAATGCATCATAGCTTGTCGGGGTACATACATATTCTGTATAGGTCAATTGCATCTTGTAGACCATCATAGTAAATTAACTCGCATTTACAGTGAATGCATGTATACTCGTATTTGAATAATTAGGCCATGCCTTTTGAGTTGCATAGATGCACTACAAGAGACTTTTATGAATAGGGATCTCGCATCGCATCGAAAACTCAGGGAAGGCCTACATTCTAGATTTGCATGGCATCTTCAATAGCCCCAATTGCACCACATAATAGAGAATGCACCTAAAAAGGTAGGTTTAAGATGCGCATGTCAAGTGCTAAACTTATCTGCAAGGGTCAGTCTAGTAAATGAAACCTTACATGACAAGTGAAGCTAAGACTTAAGTTCGACTCAACTAGGGTTCTAGTCGCAAATAGATCAGGTTTCCCTTACGTCCATATTTTTAATTAGATTCAGCATGCTCTTGGGTCCCTACCCCAAATGCCAACCACGATGGATTCAAAATACTCTTGGGTATATCATTTTCAAAAAAAAAAAAGATACATCTTGAAGTTGACACAAGAAGGTTCAAATGTCATACGTACATGATGAATTACTATTCTCTAAGTACATTCGATGATCGCAACTATTTCAGAATGGTAAATAGACTTAATTTATGTTTGACTTGCAAGAGGACTAAACACAAGTTTGTGCTATCTTGAGGGGAGGAAATCCTAGGGTGAACTTAGAACCTTGAAAAAATTCTAAGATGGGAAAAAGGTTACCAAATGACCAAATAAAATCCTAGACCAAGATCCTACGATAAGAACCAAATGATAGCAACCTAGGGAAGCTGTCATCCAAAACTATAGCGTAATTGCTTACCCCTATTATATAAAAGAGAGATCGGAAGGAGGGCAAGGCAAGAAAGACCCAAGAAGGGCAACATTGAGCATTTACGATGAGGACTCCACCTTAGCAAATGTCATGAGCACTCACTTTCATTGTTGTTTGTGCTTATAAATCTAGATTCAATGTATGTCTATGAAATGAATGTATGACCCAAGATCACAACAGAAATTTGAATAAAAAATTAGGTTGAATTCAACAAGGGCATGCCAAGCTACCCCTAGCTGGCCGCTAACCCTAGCCACAGGGGTTTGAAATAACCGTGACGGGAACATGGGCCGAACCCACCAAGAGAGGTCTCTCTGTGGGTTAGCTTGAATGCAGGAGGACGCTTGGATGCCAGGGGGCTGTGGCTGTAAATTCCTTGCCTTCTTTGCGTCCTAGTCAAACAATCTAGATGACTTGGGATAGATTCTCAAGGCCTGTTACTAGTACAAGGACGGAATCTTGGAGGAAATAAGGCACACCCTCATGGATTGTGGAATTTCTCCTTTTTGGACAAGACTTGTATTTTAGTTAAAAGGATAATATAAAGTTCACTTCCAAAGAACTTGTCAGAAATTGTTTTTGTGTCAGTGCTATAAGTTATGCAAATGAACTGCGTTTCCTAAAAGGCTTAATTAAGGAAGCTGTTTTTTTTAATGTCACACATAAATGTGATAGGACCTTATTAGATAACTAAAGAATGCCATTGACGGAAGTGGGTGGGCAGAACCCCTGACGGATCCGTCCTATGGTAGGGTGGTCCCAGAGAACTCGGAGGCTTCTCACAAGGTTCTATATACATATGACCTTTAGGAGGTAATATTAGATTAAAATCCGATTCATGTTGTTTTAGGGGACTGGGATGGGACTATCCCTTATGGGCAGAGAGGTTGAGCGGTGCATCCCTCTCATTTCCCATTCTCTTTGAACCAAGTGCGGCATGGATTTGCTTCGGATTGGGTATCTTTTCATAAAGTAGGATGTCCAGGATTCGACACTAGAATGCTGTTAGGAGACCTTGGTAACTAGAAACCCAAATTTTTAGGTCGATCCTAGTGGGTTCTCGGCCACAAACGTTCCGTTGCGAGGCAAACTTGGGAAACCTTGGACAACAAACCTTGCAACATTCCATGGGAGTGTCAAGCGGTGACGCTTAGATTCATTTCTCAATGGACCGCTAAAAACATGCTTGTATAGCTATTAGACGGGCACGTTATAGTTTTGGTATCAAAGAAAATAAATGAATGAAACAATCCAAATAGGAATAAATTGGGATAAGTGACATGATGGTTTCACTAGGAAATAATTTCTTTTCTTTCACTCACTTGTGGATTATTGCTGCTTCCAAACCTACCAGGCATGGAGTAGGTTCCTCGTATTTCACATCATGTTCAAGTTGGCTATGAACTCTTCAAGTTATCATCAATGGATTGACATGATGGGGATCCTGGATTGAATCTAGAATCCCTCATCATTGTATGTGGAAAGATGTTGGACTTGGAGTGCAGGATATTGCTATATAGATGCAAACCGACTCACCTATCTTCAAAACAATATGAAGAGGCTAAAATGGTTGCAGGACTTGAAGGTCATCAAGTTATTCATCTTCCATGAGGCTCATGTTAATTCGATCATCCTACACATTGGATGCCGGAAAGCAGAACAAAATAGCTATATCTATGATGAGGTTGTCAAAGTCTTGCCAGCTCTGATAGAATTAAAGTAATGGGGCGAAGTGAACGTCATGGCTATAAAAAACGGGGACTTCTAGAGCTTCCCATGACTTATCGCTTTCTGAGAATCCATTCTCCCAATCCATATTATTATTCTGTCATTGTAGCTGAATCTAGTAGGGAATTATTAACCTAGCATTGATGTATCTATTTGAAAGAAAATCATACAAGCCAAACTCTATCTATTCCCGAATAATTGTACTTGAAGCTTATGTTTCTTTATGAATAAATAAGAATTTGTGTTTATTTGATTTCTCATACGGTAGTAATGAAAAATAATTTGCGCATTGATTCAAGACATGTAGAGATATGTAAATGTTATCTTAACGTAAAGGTTTTAAATTCAAAACCAGATATAGCCCCAAGTGCAAAACTAGAGTCTTATTTCCGCACTAAGCCCCACAGAGGCTCAAGAGAAGAAGTTTCTACTCAAATAGATTAAACCACCAGAATTCAATAGAAAAGGGAAGTTTATTGAAGCTGATGCCGAAGTCTGGTGTGAGGTGCCCGCCCATCGGTTTTCCAGGCACTCTTTTAGTGGTCTATCGAGAAAGGACTCTAAGCGTCACTACTCGGCACTCCTAGGGAATGTTCCGATTTTTGTCACCTAGGGCTTCTCGAATCCGCCTCGCAACGGAACGTTCATGACCGAACCCACTAGAATCGACCTGAAATTCGGGTTCCTAGTTGTCAAGGTCTCCTGTTAGCATTCTAGCTTCGGGTTTTGGACAACCTACTTTACGCAGAGATACCCAATCCGAAGCAGATCCATGCCGCACTTGGTTCAAAGAGAATGGGAAACGAGAGGGATGCGTTGCTCAACCTCTATGCCCATAGGGCATAATCCCATTCCGGTCCCCTAAAACAGCATGAATCAAGGTTCTATCCTAACAATTTCTAAGGTCGAAGATGGTAAACCTTCAGGGAAGCCTCCCAGTTCTCTGGGACCACCCTGCCGTAGGACGGACCCGTTGGGGGTTCCACCCACCCGCTTCCCTTAATAGCTTTAGTTTTCGAATTAGGTCCTACCAGATTTATGTGTGACACTTAAAATCAGCTTCATTAATTAAGCCTTTTAGGGAATAGGGTTCGTTCGCATAACTTATAGCACAGACACAAAAACAGAGCAAAGCAGTCTATTGACAAACAAGTTCAAACAAGTTCCTTAACTTATCTTCAAGTTAATCTTTGTCTCCCGTCCATACAAGAGAAATTATGTATCACTTCTGTCCAACAGAAGTATCCCTTCTGCCCTGCAAAAGTAACTGGTCCAATTCACATGGCACCACAAACTCAATCCTTTATCTAGAATAGGAACTCCCAACATGCCCAGATGTTGGGGGCTATGGAGGTCTTCTACTCCATTCTAGACCTAGCAAGGGGTGTCCATAGCTCCAATTGACCCGCAAGTGCTGTCTAGGAGCGAAACATCATTCCCGTGGTTGGCCTTTTCACCAATCGACCTTCGGCCCATGAATCGAGTAGTGCCCTCTCGGGTTAATATGCGGTGCGGCCATGGAGGTGATCCACCCGTACAATATATCCTTCCTTAATAAAATCCTTTAAGGATCAAGCACAAACAAGGCATTCAACCTAATATCATTTTCCAAGAAAACATTCATTTATTCCCATGGCGACTTGTCATCACAGACCCTTGCCATGCATTTACCATAAATCACAAGCACTTGGAATAATCATCCAAACAACAACTAACAGCCAGTTGAATATAAAAGCATTTAGGATGTTGTTCGATCAATCAACAAAACCAATTGCATTCTTTCCAACCAATGCAAAAATAGAGGATATAACATTTTCATCGTATATTTGCTCTCCCCCTTGGGATCTAAGAGCAATACTATCCAAAAATGTTTATTAACACTTCCTTCCTTCGGCTAGGGCATATGTTAAGGGTTCAAACACTATTCATGATGTAAGTCCTATAGGTCACTTACCTTGATTGATAACCCAACCCTGAATTTGGATTAGCAAAATTCATAATTATCCAATGGATCTCAAGACATCCTAGTTTTAACCCCTATGATCAATTTCTTGTACTAGCTCTTAGTCAAGTCATGAGGCAACTAGAAAATTATCCTCATATATCAAACATGTTATAGGCATAACGTGTAAATACTTGATAAGATAAGTGCGAGATGATCTCAAGTAATTAGACTCCAACAAGCCTTGCATTGAGCTAGAATCTAGTTTTTCTTAATATTTGGGCTCTTAGGTTAAGTACTTTTGAAGTATCTAAACTTTAAACTAGTAGATTCTCAATGTCATATTCTTTCCGTAATTATGCTATTTGTAACCCTTGACTATACTTTAATCTAGCACTTGTATGCACAATCTTTTAATATCGTTCTTTTGACGGCTATGCCATTCATAATGCTTGACTAATTCTTCCTTGTAATTACTCTACTAGCAAATAAATCATATGTAACTAGGTGCAATTATCTTCCCTTGATATATGAACTTTATAAACTCCATCTTCCGAGTAGGTGAGATGAAATTTATCCTTTCCCATAACCTATACTCGTGCATCGTAGTATGGGGCCTAACGTATCTCATACGAGAATCAAAGCAAGCATCTATTAATTCGAAAATACATTACTTACGACCGAAACCGCAGTTGGATTGACAGTGATGCCTTTTCCCGAAGCCTTGTTGCTGGTTGCAGGATTGTCATCCATACGCAACATTCTTCGCTTGGAGGCCATCGTTCGCAAGTGGACTCAAGAGATTAAGAAGGTGGAATAGATTCAAGATGGGAGATTGTAAGAGAAGATGGTTAAGTCCAGGATCGAGATAAAGGGAATTGAGCTAATTCTCTCCCTTGCAGCCTCTCGAGGTGACTCTTCTCTCTCTCTCTCTCTCTCAAGCTTTCTTTCAAGCTCTTCCTCACAATCTCTTCGAGGGGTATCCTTCTCTCTACCTCTCTCTCGTAGCCTCTCGGGGTCTCCATATGCTTCCTTATGCCTCTCCCATGCCCCATACTTATAGTGAATTAGAGAAGAGGGCTTGTGGTTGAGAAGTGGAGCTCTTTATGGAGGGGGATCTTGGAAAGATCAGTGATCTAACGCTCAGATCATAAATCTGATGGTTCCATTGGCTCCGAAAGGGGGGTAAAACGCCAAGAAACTTGGTTAGAAAGCTCTTAGTTCACTCCTTCTTTTCTGTGTTCAAAGTGTTGTCCTCTACCTGTGTACTGCGATCGCGGCGCGCGCGATTTCGCAAATCCTCTCTTTATTTTTTTTCTTTTTATAAAATCTCTAAACTAACTAAAATATTAATTGTCTTTCTTTTTAAATGACATCCATTTCTAAAAATCTCCATATCTTTTTTTTAAGGATAATATCTAAAATATCTAAAATATACTAGCTTTGCCCAAAATCTAATGTTTTTGGACCATCCAAACTATACACATTAATCTAATGATTAATATAACTCATAAGTTTCCTTCACGTTGTAATTTACGTGAAGGGTGGCTACGGTCCTTGCCAATTCTAGAAAAATATCAAATTTATGACTCTCAATTTTTCTAAATAAAATATTTTAATTAAATAAAAATTATTAATAATTAATGTTAGTTAGTTTTTACCTTAGTTAGTCTTTAGTTAGTAATCTTACTAACTTATTAATTGACTAACTAACTTTCAAACTAACCGACTAACTTTTATTGTGCGGAGATATTACATCCTCCTCCACTTAGAGAAATCGAGATGTCCTCATCTCGAGAGAAATGGGGGGGTATCATTTTGAAACCTGTGGGTTATGGACCCACCATTCTTTCACTACACTACTTTGATCTCTCACGGACATATGGCCTTTTGAAAAAAATAACAACCTATTGTATTTGATATATCTAAGTCTTGATGACAAGATAAAATTTATTGTAGTTACATCTCATGGATATCTTCTAGGTTTTTCCTAAGCACTTGGTATATTCTAGATCACAAGAGTTTGTATGGCTTATTTCTTGTAAGCTCAAGTTATCTTCGAGCTTCGTTCTGTCCAATGTTGTGGCACTTGGAGCATCGGTGTTTAGGGTGCTTTGGACATTCCCTTTTGAAATGACCTAACTCCCTACAATAGAAACAGTGTGGAGATTTATCACTTGCGGTCACAAAGTTCTTGGTTGTCCTTGGCAGGATTTTCTTCTTTAGACCAAAGTGTCCTAGGATTCTTTTAGCAGATTGGAGTGGTTCTTTATCTTAGAAACTACATTTCCAGATTGTCATGTCTTTAGTTCAGGACTAAGCTCCATGGACAATTGGCTTTGCTTGTAATACTAAAGAATACTTCCAAGCTTCGACATTCTGGTAAGAGCAAATCTACATTAGTTGAGAAGAAAGGACTTAAGAGAAATTCATTGCACATTATAACTATCATTCCTTGCTAGAGTATCTCTAATCATTTGCAAGTTCTAGGCTCAAAATAGATGCAACTCATATTACTCAAGTTAAGAGTAAAGTTTATTCTGATACAAGCTGTATTTCATGTCGAAAAAATTTCTAGGATTTCTAATAATCCTGAAGTGGTGTAGTAGGTTCTAAGTCTTCGTCTTTGTCTGATTCCTCTATATATCCAAAGACTGCACTTGTGTAGCTTCGTTTTCTTGGAGGCTCCGTATCTTTTGGACTTAAGTTAGGGCGATTTGCTTGGACATGTCCTAGTTCATCGCAATGGAAACATTGATGGTAGGGACATCTCCTACGGATGTGCCCTATCTCTCCACATGTATGGCATCTCTTACCCAGATCTCGGAAGTCATCTTTACTACAATTTTCCGATTTAAATTCTTGGACGATTGGATTTGCTCACAGTAATGCGTCTTGCAAGTCCGTTGGACGCATTGCTTCAAGACAATGGTTCAAAGGAGTGTTTAGGCCATGGCAAAACTTAGATACTTGCTGTGCAATATCCATAGGTGGTGCATATTTTAGTAGGGTTACAAACTTTGAGTAGTAAGCTTCCAAAGTTAATTCTAGTTGCTTTAGCCTGAAGAATTCATTCATCTTCAAAGTCTGGTAGGTTGGCAGAAGGTATCGTCCGCGTATATCATCTTTCAACTGAACCCAAGTAACAGCAGCTTCAGAAACACCTTCATCTTTGCACCATTGCTTCCACTATAATAGAGCCTGGCCAACTAACTTAAGTTTGGCTATCATTACTTGATTGGTAGAGGCAGTTCCCGAAGCAAAGAAATAGTCATCCAACGACTCAATCCATATCTCTGCCTATGCTGCAATGTCTATCCCTTCTCCATCAAACTCGGGTGCCTTAATTTGCTTGAGAAGGAATTTCTTCTCTTGCATGTCAACATTCGTGGGTGCAGAAGGTGCCTAACAATCAAGCCATATTGCTTAGATTGTTTTGTTTAGGATATGTCTACAAATCATTCATTAATCAATCACGTATCATTACAAAATTTTGCTCTGATACCAACTGTGAGGTGCGTGCCCATCGGCTTTCCAGGCGCTCTTTTAGTGGTCTATCGAGAAACGAATCTAAGCGTTGCTGCCCGGCACTCCCAGGGAATATTCCGAGTTTTGTCGCCTAGGGTTTCCCGAATCCGCCTCACAACGGAACGTTCATGATCGAACCAAGTAGGATTGACCTGAATTTTGGGTTCCTAGTTGTCAAGGTCTCCTGTTAGCATTCTAGCGTTGGGTTTTGGACATCCTACTTTACGCAGAGATACCCAATCCGAAGCAGATCCATGCCGCACTTGGTTCAAAGAGAATGGGAAACGAGAGGGATGTGTTGCTCAACCTCTATGCCCATAGGGCATAGTCCCATTCCGGTCCCCTAAAACGGCATGAATCAAGGTTCTATCCTAACAATTTCTAAGGTCGAAGACGGTAAACCTTGTGGGAAGCCTCCCAGTTCTCTGGGACCACCCTGCCGTAGGATGGACCCGTTTGGGGTTCCGCCCACCCGCTTCCCTTAATAGCTTTAGTTTTCTAATTAGGTCCTACCACATTTATGTGTGACACTTAAAATCAGCTTCATTAATTAAGCCTTTTAGGGAACAGGGTTCGTTCGCATAACTTACAGCACAGACACAAAAACAGAGCAAAGCAATCTATTGACAAACAAGTTCAAACAAGTTCCTTAACTTATCTTCAAGTTAATCTTTGTCTCCCGCCCATACAAGAGAAATTATGTATCACTTCTGTCCAACAGAAGTATCCTTTCTGCCCTCCAGAAGTAACTAGTCCAATTCACATGGCACCACAAACTCAATCCCTTATCTAGAATAGGATCTCCCAACATGCCCACATGTTGGGGGCCACGGAGGTCTTCAACTCCATTCTAGACCTAGCAAGGGGTGCCCATAGCTCCAACTGACCTGCAAGTGCTGTCTAGGAGCAAAACATCATTCCCGTGGTTGGCCTTTTCACCACTCGACCTTCGGCCCATGAATCGAGTAGTACCCTCTCGGGTGAATACGTGGTGCGACCATGGAGGTGATCCCCCCGTACAATATATCCTTCCTTAATTAAATCCTTTAAGAATCAAGCACAAACAAGGCATTCAGCCTAATATCATTTTCCGAGAAAACATTCATTTATTCCCATGGCGACTTGTCATCACAGACCCTTGTCATGCATTTACCATAAATCACAAGCACTTGGAATAATTGTCCAAACAACAACAAACAACCAGTTGAATGTAAAAGCATTTAGGATGTTGTTCAATCAATCAACAAAACCAATTGCATTATTTCCAACCAATGCAAAAATAGAGGATATAACATTTTCATCGTATATTTGCTCTCCCCCTTGGGATCTAAGAGCAATACTATCCAAAAATGTTTATTAACACTTCCTTCCTTCGGCTAGGGCATATGTTAAGGGTTCAAACACTATTCATGATGTAAGTCCTATAGGTCACTTACCTTGATTGATAACCCAACCCTGAATTTGGATTAGCAAAAGTCATCATTATCCAATGGATCTCAAGACATCCTAGTTTTAACCCCTATGATCAATTTCTTGTACTAGCTCTTAGTCAAGTCATGAGGCAACTAGAAAATTATCCTCATATATCAAACATGTTATAGGCATAACGTGTAAATACTTGATAAGATAAGTGCGAGATGATCTCAAGTAATTAGACTCCAACAGGCCTTGCTTTGAGCTAGAATCTAGTTTTTCTTAATATTTGGGCTCTTAGGTTAAGTACTTTTGAAGTATCTAAACTTTAAACTAGTAGATTCTCAATGTCATATTCTTTCCGTAATTATGCTATTTGTAACCCTTGACTATACTTTAATCTAGCACTTGTATGCACAATCTTTTAATGTCGTTCTTTTGACAGCTATGCCATTCATAACGCTTGACTAATTCTTCCTTGTAATTACTCTACTAGCAAATAAATCATATGTAACTAGGTGCAATTATCTTCCCTTGATATATGAACTTTACAAACTCCATCTTTCGAGTAGGTGAGATGAAATTTATCCTTTCCTATAACCTATACTCGTGCATCGTAGTATGGGGCCTAACGTATCTCATACGAGAATCAAAGCAAGCATCTATTAATTCAAAAATACATTACTTACGATCGGAACCGCAGTTGGATTGACAGTGATGCCTTTTCCCGAAGCCTTGTTGTTGGTTGCAGGATTGTCATCCGCACGCGACATTCTTCGCTTGGAGGCCATCGTCCGCAAGTAGACTCAAGAGATTAAGAAGGTGGAATAGATTCAAGATGGGAGATCGTAAGAGAAGATGGTTAAGTCCAGGATCGAGATAGAGGGAATTGAGCTAATTCTCTCCCTTGCAACCTCTCGAGGTGACTCTTCTCTCTCTCTCTCTCTCTCAAGCTTTCTTTCAAGCTCTTCCTCACAATCTCTTAGAGGGGTATCCTTCTCTCTACCTCTCTCTCGCAGCCTCTCGGGGTCTCCTTATGCTTCCTTATGCCTCTCCCATGCCCCATATTTATAGTGAATTAGAGAAGAGGGCTTGTGGTTGAGAAGTGGAGCTCTTTATGGAGGGGGATCTTGGAAAGATCAGTGATTTGATGCTCAGATAATAAATCTGATGGTTCCATTGGCTCCATAAGGGGGGTAAAACGCCAAGACACTTGGTTAGAAAGCTCAAGTTCACTCCTTTTCTGTGTTCAAAGTGCTGTCCATTGCTTGTGTACTACGATCACGGCGTGCGTGATTTTGCAAATCCTCTCTTTATTTTTTTTCTTTTTATAAAATCTCCAAACTAACTAAAATATCACTTGTCTTTCCTTTTAAATGACATCCAGTTCTAAAAATCTCCATATCTTTTTTTTAAGGATAATATCTAAAATATCTAAAATATACTAGCTTTGCCCAAAATCTAATGTTTTTGGACCATCCAAACTATATACATTAATCTAGTGATTAATATAACTCATAAGTCTCCTTCATGTTGTAATTTACGTGAAGGGTGGCTACGGTCCTTGCCAATCCGAGAAAAATATCGAATTTACGACTCTCGATTTTTCAAAATAAAATATTTTAAATTAAATAAAAATTATTAATAATTAATGTTAGTTAGTTTTTACCTTAGTTAGTCTTTAGTTAGTAATCTTACTAACTTATTAATTGACTAACTAACTTTCAAACTAACCGACTAACTTTTATTGTGCGGAGATATTACATCCTCCTCCCCTTAGAGAAATCGAGATGTCCTCATCTCGAGAGAAATGGGGGGATATCATTTTGAAACCTTTGGGTTATGGACCCACCATGCTTTCGCTACGCTACTTTGATCTCTCACGGACATACGGTCTTTTGAAAAAAATAACAACCTATTGTATTTGATATATCTGAGTCTTGATGACAAGATAAAATTTATTGTAGTTACATCTCATGGATATCTTCTAGGTTTTTCCTAAGCACTTGGTATATTCTAGATCACTGGAGCTTGTACGGCTTCTTTCTTGTAAGCTCAAGTTCTCTTTGAGCTCCATTATGTCCAATGTTGTGGCACTCTAAGCATGGGTGTTTAGGGTGCTTTGGACATTCCCTTTTGAAATGACCTAACTCCCTGCAATAGAAACAGTGTGGAGATTCATCACTTGCGGTCACAAGGTTCTTGGTTGTCCTTGGCAGGATTTTCTTCTTTAGACCAAAGTGTCCTAGGATTCTTTTAGCAGATTGGAGTGGTCCTTTATCTTGGAAACTACATCTCCAGATTGTCATGTCTTTAGTGCAGGACTAAGCTCCATGGACAATTGGCTTTGCTTGTAATACTAAAGAATACTTCCAAGCTTCGACATTCTGGTAAGACCAAAGCTACATTAGTTGAGAAGAAACGACTTAAGAGAAATTCATTGCACATTATAACTATCATTCCTTGCTAGACTATCTCTAATCATTTGCAAGTTCTAGGCTCAAAATAGATGCAACTCATATTACTCAAGTTAAGAGTAAAGTTTATTCTGATACAAGTTGTATTTCATGTCGACAAAATTTCTAGGATTTCTAATAATCCTGAAGTGGTGTAGTAGGTTCTAAGTCTTCGTCTTCGTCTGATTCCTCTATATATCCGAAGACTGCACTTGTGTAGCTTCGTTTTCCTGGAGGCTCTGTATCTTTTGGACTTAAGTTAGGGCGATTTGCTTGAACATGTCCTAGTTCATTGCGATGGAAACATTGATGGTAGGGACATATCCTACGGATGTGCCCTATCTCTCCACATGTATGGCATCTCTTACCCAGATCTCGGGAGTCATCTTTACTACAATTTTCCGATTTAAATTCTTGGACAATTGAATTTGCTCAGAGTTATACGTCTTGCAAGTCCGTTGGATGCATTGCTTTAAGATGATGGCTCAAAGGAGTGTTTAGGCCATGGAAAAACTTAGATACTTGTTGTGCAATATCCATAGGTGGTGCATATTTTAGTAGGGTTACAAACTTTGAGTAGTAAGCTTCCAAAGTTAATTCTAGTTGCTTTAGCCTGAAGAATTCATTCATCTTCAAGGTCTGGTAGGTTGGCGGAAGGTATCGTCCGCGTATAGCGTCTTTCAGCTGAACCCAAGTAACAGCAGCTTCAGAAACACCTTCATCTTTGCACCATTGCTTCCACCATAATAGAGCCTGGCCAACTAACTTAAGTTTGGCTATCATTGCTTGATTGGTAGAGGCAGTTCCTGAAGCAAAGAAATAGTCATCCAACGACTCAATCCATATCTCTGCCTATGCTGCAATGTCTATCCCTTCTCCATCAAACTCGGGTGCCTTAATTTGCTTGAGAAGGAATTTCTTCTCTTGCATGTCAACATTCGTGGGTGCAGAAGGTGCCTAACAATCAAGCCATATTGCTTAGATTGTTTTGTTTAGGATATGTCTACAAATCATTCATTAATCAATCACGTATCATTACAAAATTTTGCTCTGATACCAACTGTGAGGTGCGTGCCCATCGGCTTTCCAGGCGCTCTTTTAGTGGTCTATCGAGAAACGAATCTAAGCGTTGCTGCCCGGCACTCCCAGGGAATATTTCGAGTTTTGTCGCCTAGGGTTTCCCGAATCCGCCTCGCAACGGAAGGTTCATGATCGAACCTACTAGGATTGACCTGAAATTTGGGTTCCTAGTTGTCAAGGTCTCCTGTTAGCATTCTAGCTTCGGGTTTTGGACATCCTACTTTACGCACAGATACCCAATCCAAAGCAGATCCATGCCGCACTTGGTTCAAAGAGAATGGGAAACGAGAGGGATGTGTTGCTCAACCTCTATGCCCATAGGGCATAGTCCCATTCCGATCCCCTAAAATGGCATGAATCGAGGTTCTATCCTAACAATTTCTAAGGTTGAAGACGGTAAACCTTGTGGGAAGCCTCCCAGTTCTCTGGGACCACCCTGCCGTAGGATGGACCCGTTTGGGGTTCCGCCCACCCGCTTCCCTTAATAGCTTTAGTTTTCTAATTAGGTCCTACCACATTTATGTGTGACACTTAAAATCAGCTTCATTAATTAAGCCTTTTAGGGAACAGGGTTCGTTCGCATAACTTACAGCACAGACACAAAAACAGAGCAAAGCAATCTATTGACAAACAAGTTCAAACAAGTTCCTTAACTTATCTTCAAGTTAATCTTTGTCTCCCGCCCATACAAGAGAAATTATGTATCACTTCTGTCCAACAGAAGTATCCTTTCTGCCCTCCAGAAGTAACTAGTCCAATTCACATGGCACCACAAACTCAATCCCTTATCTAGAATAGGATCTCCCAACATGCCCACATGTTGGGGGCCACGGAGGTCTTCAACTCCATTCTAGACCTAGCAAGGGGTGCCCATAGCTCCAACTGATCCGCAAGTGCTATCTAGGAGTGAAACATCATTCCCGTGGTTGGCCTTTTCACCACTCGACCTTCGGCCCATGAATCGAGTAGTGCCCTCTCGGGTGAATACGTGGTGCGACCATGGAGGTGATCCCCCGGTACAATATATCCTTCCTTAATTAAATCCTTTAAGAATCAAGCACAAACAAGGCATTCGGCCTAATATCATTTTTCGAGAAAACATTCATTTATTCCCATGGCGACTTGTCATCACAGACCCTTGCCATGCATTTACCATAAATCACAAGCAGTTGGAATAATCGTCCAAACAACAACTAACAACCAGTTGAATATAAAAGCATTTAGGATGTTGTTCAATCAATCAACAAAACCAATTGCATTCTTTCCAACCAATGCAAAAATAGAGGATATAACATTTTCATCGTATATTTGCTCTCCCCCTTGGGATCTAAGAGCAATACTATCCAAAAATGTTTATTAACACTTCCTTCCTTCGGCTAGGGCATATGTTAAGGGTTCAAACACTATTCACGATGTAAGTCCTATAGGTCACTTACCTTGATTGATAACCCAATCTTGAATTTGGATTGGAAAAAGTCATCATTATCCAATGGATCTCAAGACATCCTAGTTTTAACCCCTATGATCAATTTCTTGTACTAGCTCTTAGTCAAGTCATGAGGCAACTAGAAAATTATCATCATATATCAAACATCTTCTAGGCATAACGTGTAAATACTTGATAAGATAAGTGCGAGATGATCTCAAGTAATTAGACTCCAACAGGCCTTGCATTGAGCTAGAATCTAGTTTTTCTTAATATTTGGGCTCTTAGGCTAAGTACTTTTGAAGTATCTAAACTTTAAACTAGTAGATTCTCAATGTCATATTCTTTCCGTAATTATGCTATTTGTAACCCTTGACTATACTTTAATCTAGCACTTGTATGCACAATCTTTTAATGTCGTTGTTTTGACGGCTATGCCATTCATAACGCTTGACTAATTCTTCCTTGTAATTACTCTACTAGCTAATAAATTATATGTAACTAGGTGCAATTATCTTCCTTGATATATGCACTTTACAAACTCCATCTTCCGAGTAGGTGAGATGAAATTTATCCTTTCCCATAACCTATACTCGTGCATCGTAGTATGGGGCCTAACGCATCTCATACGAGAATCAAATCAAGCATCTATTAATTTGAAAATACATTACTTACGACCGGAACTGCAATTGGATTGATAGTGATGCCTTTGCCCAAAGCCTTGTTGCTGGTTGCAGGATTGTCATCTGCACACGACATTCTTCGCTTGGAGGCCATCATCCGCAAGTAGACTCAAGAGATTAAGAAGGTGGAATAGATTCAAGATGGGAGATCGTAAGAGAAGATGGTTAAGTCTGTTGAGAATCAACAATCACACTCAAACAGCCTCTTTGTATGGAGTCTCAGGGTCAAGGATATGCAGGCTAACCTATCCCATATGCACAATGGTGCCTACTGCAGTTTCCTACTTTCCTATAAAGCATTGTACTTGCTTCCTTTCTTAATGCAATGATAGTACTCTTTTCTTTTCAGTGAAGTGTCAATGTCATTGTCCACATACACAAGATTGTGTTTATGAGTCCAAGTCTCAATCTTGGAACCTAATTCACTTGTGTAACAAATAGTGTCCTGTCTTCTCCATCATGAGTCCACACTTCTCATTTCATCCTCCATAGCTTCCGGTTTTGCCATGCTCTAGATCCCGCATTTCTCACATGGTATCAGAGCCCAGTTGGGCATGGCATTGCTTGTCTAGCCTCTCTTGATTCCTTTCAACCTCAGTCTAGCTCAATATCAGCTCATGACTTCATCTCCCAACTCTACTCTCACTGAAGCTTCCATGGCAGCCATAGCCAGCAGCACCCTGTCAGATTGAGCTGCTTATATCTCACTCCACAAGTCAAATCTCTTGGAGCTTCCTTCTGGAAAATATTCCCCAACTCACAAAGCTTCCCTGTATCACATCAATCCAGGACATTGGACCATCTGGAGCTCAGCATTGTGAAAATCCTCAATCTCTGCTCTGTGTCTGCCATAGCCAGACAGGACCTACCTTACTTGGAGCTTCCATAACTCTTCAACCAGGCCATTTCAGCCCACGATTTCTTCTAGGGAGTTGTTCCTCCGCTCAAGGCAATTCATCCTGGCACAAAAATTGACTACATTACTGGGCCCTGGCTCCAGCATTGCGGAAATCGCGGAATCCTGTCAAAACTGCGCCTGCTTCTTTTCGACGTGTCTGCGTGCTTCATACAGGCCACAATCTTGACGATTATGATAGGGATTTGGTAGGCCATGAAGTCAGCTTCCTAGGCATATAAAATTTTTTGAAAATGATCCACTGTAGCTCCTGTAATCAGCAAAAAACCAGGCCCCTGTCTCAGAAACCCTAATTCCACCATAGCCAAAGCTTCAAAATTCTGACATTTTTCACTGTTTCTCTCACTGAAGTTATCAACAGTGATTTTAATCACTGAGAGCAATACTCTCTGAAGTTCATTAAAGTACTGTCACTCAGATCTGAAGGTATCAGCATCAAATCAAGAAGGGGAAGATCACTTGGATTTTAAAAGAGTAAAAGACTTTTGCAGATTTGGTATTCATTGACACTTAGTTAGTGTTTTTTAGCACTTGTGTCTCTCAACCAATTCTTCTGTTGCTCAAATCTAATAAGTCTGAAGTTGATTTGCTACTGTTCCCGTAAGTCTAACATGGGCAAAGACTCTCCAAATGCTCGATTCAAAGGAGTCGGGTTCCACACTTGGCAAACCCGCATCAAGCTCATCCTGATGAAGAAGGGTCTTTGGGCCATCACAAATGGCAAAGAGAAGAAACCTCCGGACGCGGACCTTGCAACTACTTGGCAAAAGAATGATGACAGAGCACAGGCCATTATCAAACTGGAGCTAGACGACAGTTATATCCATCATGTGGATAACTGTGAGACCTCACAGGATACATGGAAAAGACTTGACACCCTGTTCGGTGCACAATCTAAATCATCAAAGTATGGTCTCCTAATTGAGTTCTTCAGGCTTGAAATGAAGTCCAGCACATCACTTGCCACACATCTCAATTACATGGAAGGACTCCTAACCCAACTTGCAGGAATCAACATTAAAATGGATGAAGATGTTTGCATCGGTGTTCTACTTAAGAGTTTGCCTCCTGAATATAATAATGTATCAACAACTTTAATCAACATGCCAAATCCTGAACTTGTTGATATCCAGGCATCACTGTTAGAAGAAGAAAAGAAGCTAAAAACTAAAGAAGAACCAAGTACCTCTAGAGATGAGCATGCATTATATGTTGGCAACAGGTACAAAGGCAAGAAGGATTAGCTCTTCTGTGACTTTTGCAAAAGGACCGGACACACCGAGAAGTTCTGCCACGCAAGAAAGAGATCCCAAAAGGCCTATCTAGTCGCAGTCAAAGAAGAAGAAGAAAATGGAGCAAAGGAAGAAGAAGATGAAGATGAAGACCACCAGGATCGGAAGGATAAGACTCATCAGTCCTTGTACTCTCATAATTCTGATAGACTGTTTTAAAAGCTTTGTACTTCCTTACCCTAATGCTTCCTGCCATAAGCTTTGTAAACTCCTTATGTAACTTGGCATTACAGTCCCTGTACACTTTGTGAGGCCCCTGTTACAGCCTCTGGATGTCCACCATGTTTATGGTACCCACACTTAGCTTTTTTGTGACAGCCTTTGGTGTTTTGCCATGTCTGTGGTATGCCCACACTTTGCAGGTGGTTCTCATTACAGCCTCTACACACTTTGTGCCTTTTCTAGTTGTGATTGAGGAGGGGTGTTGAGAATCAGCAATCACACTCAAACAGCCTCTTTGTATGGAGTCTCAGGGTCAAGGATATGCAGGCTAACCTATCCCATATGCACAATGGTGCCTACTGCACTTTCCTACTTTCCTATAAAGCATTGTACTTGCTTCCTTTCTTAATGCAATGATAGTACTCTTTTCTTTTCAGTGAAGTGTCAATGTCATTGTCCACATACACAAGATTGTGTTTATGAGTCCAAGTCTCAATCTTGGAACCTAATTCACTTGTGTAACAAACAGTGTCCTGTCTTCTCCATCATGAGTCCACACTTCTCATTTCATCCTCCATAGCTTCCGGTTTTGCCATGCTCTAGATCCCACATTTCTCCCAAAGTCGAGGATCGAGATAGAGGGAATTGAGCTAATTCTCTCCCTTGCAACCTCTCGAGGTGACTCTTCTCTCTCTCTCTCTCAAGCTCTCTTTCAAGCTCTTCCTCACAATCTCTTGGAGGGGTATCCTTCTCTCTATCTCACTCTCACAGCCTCTCGGGGTCTCCTTATGCTTCCTTATGCCTCTCCCATGCCCCATATTTATAGTGAATTAGAGAAGAGGGCTTGTGGTTGAGAAGTGGAGCTCATTGTGGAGGGGGATATTGGAAAGATCAGTGATCTGATGCTCAGATAATAAATCCGATGGTTCCATTGGCTCCAAAAGGGGGGTAAAACGCCAAGACACTTGGTTAGAAAGCTCAAGTTCACTCATTTTCTGTGTTCAAAGTGCTGTCCATTGCCTGTGTACTACGATCGCGGCGTGCGTGATTTTGTAAATCCTCTCTTTATTTTTTTTCTTTTTATAAAATCTCCAAACTAACTAAAATATCACTTGTCTTTCCTTTTAAATGACATCCAGTTCTAAAAATCTCCATATCTTTTTTTTAAAGGATAATATCTAAAATATACTAGCTTTGCCCAAAATCCATTTTTTTTGAACCATCCAAACTATACACATTAACATAGTGATTAATATAACTCATAAGTCTCCTTCACGTTGTAATTTACGTGAAGGGTGGCTACGGTCCTTGCCAATCCGAGAAAAATATCGAATTTACGACTCTCGATTTTTCTAAATAAAATATTTTAAATTAAATAAAAATTATTAATAATTAATGTTAGTTAGTTTTTACCTTAGTTATAGTCTTTAGTTAGTAATCTTACTAACTTATTAATTGACTAACTAACTTTCAAACTAACCAACTAACTTTTATTGTGCGGAGATATTACATCTGGATTGAATCGATAGAGGATTACTTCATTGCAGTGGGAACAACACCTATAAACCAAGCTATGATTGCCAACCTCAAGCTTATCAACGAGGCTAGACTCTAGTGGAAGCAATAGTGTAAGGACTAAGTAGTCTCTAAAAACACAATAACTTGGGAGAAACTAAAGGAAGCAACGCAAGAAAGATACATGCCACCTGCATACAGAACTCAGAAGACAAATGAGTTCTTCAAGTTAAAACAGTTGAGCCTATCTCTGGAATTGTATTACTCGAGATTTGTCTCCTTGTTGAAATACACCCCAACAATGAGTATTCCCCAACAAGTCTCGAAGTTTTGTGGTGGGTTGAACCCCACCATTGAGCACTCGGTCGGAATCAATGCGTCCTTTAAATTTGCAAGATGCTTTGATAAGAGCAAGACCTATTGCCCAAGAAGTCCAGCCAAGGCCCAGAAATAATAGACCTTGGTCTCACAAAGACCAGAATCCAAGGATGTTGAAAGTTCAATTAAAAAGGGCATAAGGACAAAGTCAAGGTCAATGGAAGAAGCAAAATGCAATCAGTGACTTTATCCCTACTCAACGAAGTGATCAAAGTATGCATTTTTTCCAGTGTAATGAATTTGGACACTTCAAAAGGGAATGTCCCAAATGTAGCAGAGAGCATCACCAAGGAAAACTCAATGACCAATCCAAAGATACCAGTGGCCGCAAATGTGTAACAATGGAAAGGGCAAAAACTTCCAATATCTCCTCTAAGGGAATCAACGAAGAAGAAGACCCATCCATGGAAGTTGAGATTGAGAGGGCATCCGTTCATGCCACTCTCCATAAAAGGGGGCCAAACCACCAATTCACGGTGATACAAACACTATCAGATTACCAAGGTAAGAAATTCAAAACCGTGATTGACTGTGGCAGTACTCACCCTTTCATTTCACCAGCTTGTGCAAGAAGGTTAGGGATAGCCATTGCAGTTGCACCTACTTTGCTTGTCAAACTAGCAAATGGGCAAGAAATCACTTGCACCAGACAAACTGCTAAGGTGGAACGAGCCCTCATCTATTAAGTTCAAGGGGTGATGAATCTAGGAGTCCATGAGTGCCTACTTGGGATGGATTGGCTAATCCCCAATGACACTCACATTCATTGTGGGAAAGGATAAGCCTCCTTTTGTAATCCTAAAGATAAGTAGGTAACAACACAAGGAGAAGTAGGTAAACCAAAGATCCAGTTAGCTAAGCAATGCAAATAGTTCAAGGAATAAGGAAAGGATTACTTGTCTACCTAGGTAGGGGACACCAATGAAGAACAATCATGGCTAAAAGAGTATGCGGATGTGTTCCTAGAAGAGTTGACTGAGTTACAACCACCTAGGGAAGTGGATCATGAGATTAAGCTAACACCACGAGCTACACCACTGGTCGCAAAAAGACCTACAAGATGTCCATTTCAGAAGCTATTGAGTTAAAGGAACAACTCAAACAGCTATTGGACCAAGGATACATATGGCCCAACAGTTCTCCTTGGGAAGCTCCAATCATGTTCCAAAAGAAGAAGGATGGTATACTTCGCCTTTGCATCGATTATAGAGGCCTGAACCAAGTAACCATCAAGAATAAATATCCTATCCCTAAGATAGACGAGTTACTAGATTGATTTTAGGGAGAAATTTTTTTCTCCAAGGTCGATTTGAGGTCATGATACTACCAGATTTGTGTCAAAGAAGAAGATATTCCTAAGACGGCATTCAACACAAGATATGGTCATTTTGAATTCACAATAATGTCTTTTGGATTGACTAATTCCATTGCCACCTTTTTAACTGGCTAATGCAAAAAAAAAAAGACCATATCTTGACGATTTTGTGCTTGTCTTCTTTGATGATACCTTGGTTTATTCCAAGGAAGAGGAGGATCATGAATCCCAAGTTCGCATCATCCTTGAGACCATGAGAACTCATAAGCTCTATGCTAAGAAGAAAAAGTGTGACGTCCTGAAGAGGCAAATTGAATACCTTGGATTTATTTTGTCAAATGAAGGAATCTCTATAGATCCTACAAAGGCTAAGGATGTCCAAGAGTGGCCTCCACCAACTACTATTAAAGAAGTGCGTAGCTTTCTTGGACTAACAGGTTGGTATAGGATGTTCATTAAGGACTACATGTTAATTGCAGCACCCCTTAAAATTTTACTGAAGAAGCAGGTTGCCATAGCGTGGATGCCCACTGAACAATCAAGTTTTGATCAGCTCAAACATAACTTAGTGGCGGCACCGATTCTAAGGCTCCCTGACTTGAGCAAGGAATTTGAAGTTGTCAGGGATGCTAGTTTACTTACACTAGGGTGTGTACTAATGCAAGGTCATCCTATAGCGTATTCTTCGAGGAAGCTAAAACCCATGAAAGGAATTATGCTAGCCATGACCTGGAGCTATTAGGAGGTTATTCATGCTCTCAAGCTTTGGCGGCACTATTTGCTTGGCAACAAGTTCTCTTTGGTCATCGACCATAAGAGCCTTAAATGGATCTTCACCTAGACCTACCTCAATATGAGGCAACATCGTTGGATTGAGGTTGTGCAAGAACATGACTTTGAGATCAGGTATCGGCCTAGCAAAGAGAATGTAGTTGACGATGCATTAAGTCGCACCAATTCTCTTATTATGGAGGAACCCTCCATGGCAGCATCATTAGCAACTATGGTATCAATACCTAGCAACCCTATCCTTGAACTAGCAAAGGAGGAAGCTAGCCATGATCCAGAATATCTGAAGACGAAGAAGGAGATTTGGAAAAGGACCAAAACCCCAAACTTAAGGTCAAGTATCAAGAATTTTCTGTCAATGAGGGAGTTTTCTACCTTAGGACAAGATTGTGCATACCCTCAAGCAGGAAACTCAAACAGAGAATACTTTGGGAAGCACATGATTCCCCCTTTTCAAGCCATCCCGGATATGTCAAGACCCTCAACACAGTCAAAAGAAGTTACCATTGGGAAAGGATTAAGGGGGGACGTGCTCAATATGTCACGGAATGTTTGTCTTGCCAATGCATTAAGGAGGAACATGTCATAATGCCTAAAAAATGGCAACCTCTTGATATCCACCAAATGAAGTGGGTATTTATCAGCATGAACTTATTTGTTGGGTTACCTTCAGTCCAAGGAGGATACAACTCAATTATGGTTATAGTAGACACGCTCACTAAGGTTGCACACCTCATTCCAATCAAAACAAACTATAAAGCTTTAGACATTGCCAGATTGTTCATCAAGGAGATATTCAAACTCCATGGGTTTCCTAAAAGGATCATTAGTGACCGCGATTCCCTCTTCACATCTCATTTTTGGAGAGGGATATTTGAGGCCATTGGGACTCAACTCTATTTCAGTACAGCCTATCACTATCAAACTAATGGCCAAATGGAGAGAGTCAACCAAATCATTGAAGACATTCTTAGGGCATATTGCTGTCACAAACCCAGGAAATGGATCCAATATCTACCATTGGTAGAGTTCTCCTGTAATGCTTCTTACCAACAAAGCATTCAAATGACACCTTTTCAAGCATTGTATGGGCATGATTTCTATACTCCATTGAGATTTTCAAATCCTATGTTGAGGGTAGAAGTTTCTAGAAAATTTCTTGAGGAGATGGATGAGTAGATCAAGGCCATCAAACAAGACATTAGAGTCACCAAGGATAGGCAGAAAGCCTATGCAGATCTAAATAGACAAGAGCGACTCTTCAAAGAAGAGATATGGTTTTTATTCACATACAACCCAAGAAGATTTCCTTATTACTGGGAGAATTTAAGAAACTGAGTCCAATGTATTGTGGACCCTACAAGATCCTCAAGTGCTTAGGGCCCAGTGCTTACAAACTCCAACTCCCTGAGAACGTAAAGGTTCACAATGTATTCCATGTTAGTCTACTAAATAAATATGCATCCAATCCTAACCATGTACTCAATGATCAACAAGTTATAATGCCAAGCCAAGGAGTCCTTGAGCCCTAGCCAGATAGAATCCTAGACATGCAGGAAAAGAGATTGAGGAGTAGAACCCTCAAAGAGTACCACATCTAGTGGAAGGACTATCCAGAAGAAGATGCCACATGGATTGATGAGAGTACTCTCAACCAACAATACACCCAATTCCTTTCGAGATGAGGGGGCATATCGATTCCTTAAGGAGGGAAGGATGTAAAGTTCCCACCATCTGTCGTAATGTCTCCCTCGTCCCCTTTCTCTTTTTAACAAATTAATAATGTAAAATTTTTAATGCTCCCCCCACTATCAACGCTATCGGTTGGTGGCGGGAGGGGGAGTTGAACTTGGAAAAGCAGTGATGAGGGAAGGGACATCTAGCACCCGATGGAGAAGGAGGAGATCACAATGGGAAAAGATGGAACGTGGCGGGCAGAGGAGGTTGAGGATCATGAAAATGACAATTGAGATGGGGGGGAGGGGCACACGTGTGCTACCTCCAACCCCCACTAATCTCTTCTTCTCCTTCTAGGAGATATAGTTTCTCCATGGCGGGAGAGCAAGTTTGGCCGCCAAGGTAAAGACAGAAGGAGGGAGTCCCGAGACAATACCCCTATAACACCCTTCTTCCCTTCCCCTATAATCCCCCCCCCCCCCCCCCCCCCCCTTAAGAAAGGATGGGAATCCTCCTCCTTTTCCCCCCTAGTTATCACCAACTTTCCTTTACAAAGTCATTTTCCTTCCCTCCTTTCCTTTCAGTAGCATTGTTATTTTTCTTCCCCCTATTGCTGCCAAAATTGTGAGAAAAATAAGGAGAGAGAGAGGTAGGGAAGGAGAGAATGAGAGATAGAGGAGAGGGAAGGAAAATCTAGAGTATAGAAGAGTAAGAGAGGGAGAGAAGAGGTTCAAGAACAAAT
The DNA here is from genome assembly GCF_053477565.2 of Lygodium microphyllum. NCBI lineage: Eukaryota > Viridiplantae > Streptophyta > Polypodiopsida > Schizaeales > Lygodiaceae > Lygodium > Lygodium microphyllum. The sequence continues at coordinate 69,221,676 of NC_141149.1, read as the reverse complement.
CCCTTATTGGGCAAAGGCTCGAGTACCATCTCTCCCTACTGCAAGTCCCGTAGCCACTGCATCCATTGCCTTATAGGGACAAGAGACCACAAAATTCAAGACAAAGTGTAAGGGAACTAATGGGACCTAAAATAGCCCAGCACTGTCTATAGCACTATCCGGACCTCTAACATGCACAAGACAACCCCATGGCCTCGCGGTTAGGAGTGTCTACAGGATACATTGCCCTGCCATTATACATACATTTTTCATTTGTATCGTGTTTTGTAGTCAAACCCTTAACCTTCTCAGAGTACTCAGAGGGAGACCCTACACATTTTGGTGCAATTCACCATGTAGAACAACATAGGAGGCACCCCTTGATTGATTGCCATGGCTCCACTACAACTCTCCTACACCTTGGGTATTGGCCCCTCGATGCATCGCTAACACATATAACACATACGAAACAGACTCCGCTCTTGGTACCAATATTATATTGTTCCAGGAATGTACCAATCCTCACTTACTTGTCCCCTTGGACCCATCGTTTAGACCTACAGCTTGGGTGCCTTACTCTCTCCAACGTGGGTCATTTATAATTCAACCAATTACTGTGCATACCAAGAATAGATGCCATGTGTATATGATTCATGCAATGGTGTATGCCTTATGTTGTGCACAAACAATTATGGTTTAAAATCATCCTATGTGTCGTGCAAAAACAACCCTTTTAATGAATTTCCATTAATACGCAATGATGCGTTGTACGAACCTAGCACCAAGGCAACCCTCGTGCTACTAGATCCATTATTTTCAAATAAACCACATCCTAAATGTTATGCATAAAAAATAACAATCAGACTTTGTATTATTTCAACATTTAAACTATTGTATAACATCATCTTCCCCCTCACCGTTTCGATTTTGTTGTGCATAGGTGTAGAGGTTCTTTTATGTAATTTTTAATATGTAAAAGCAATAAAATATGCACTTTAACACAAAGGACAAGGGAAAAAGTGAGGCTTAACCTCATGCTTCAACCCCTAAGACATTCACATACATAGATCTTATTTTTTCATTTTTTTTCACATAAAAAATCCATTATTTTCTATTTTCTCTATTTTTTCCTATTTATTTTAAATAGAAAATATGCAATTTCTAGTTTTTTCTAATGATTGATCATTGGAACTGAAACTTAGCATTTTTGCTTATTTTATCCCATGTCCACTCATTTTTCTCCACTCAAAATTAAAAAAAACTATCAATTTCCATCAAAATTAGTGGTTTTTCGGGTTTTGAAAATTTATAATCGCTGTAAATCAATATGGGTTCTGCACAATAGTGATTGCAGCCCTCAAACATAATGCAAGGAACATTCAAATAAAATTTTAGCCCATGTGCACACCATTTAGACTAAATTATTTCATAAAATAGAGCATACCGCCTTTTTGCATGTTTCGGGTTTCTTGAATATTTAATTGGGACCGTGTATCGACCAATGAGCCATGGATTTCAGCATGGATCTTCAGCCTCCTCAACCTCTTGGAACAATTCAGTGCCTCTTGGACAAGCATCCATCACCCGATTCTCTTCTTGATTCTTGCCACATGAACTGCCTCTATGCAGGAGAGAGAGGGAGGAGAGAGAAAGACTGGTTTTTTATCTCTTTGCTCAATGCATCAATTCGTGATCAGATTCTGGTGATGGAGGGCAAAGAATAGAGGCATCTCAGGCCCCAGAGGACTCTCTCTCTCTCTCTCTGTAGATCAAAAAATAGCCAATCATTGCCAAGATGGGAGGCGCAAAAAAAAATGCGCCTCCCCTCCCCCCCAATGGCATTTCATTTCTTTGGCTTAAGCTCAAGATTAAGCTTTTAAACATAAATTATTTAGTTCATAGCTTGTGCTTTCACACTTCCGGCAAGTGGTTTTTCCAGTTTTGAGGGGACAAACAATGTCAAAATTGAGATCCATCTAGACAGGTGGTTCTGTGACGTCGAAATCTACAAAGCTAGGCCCCATCACGCTCTTCCCGACTTCCAAATCCAGTAGCCACTTCACAACCCCGAACCTTGCAGGGATTAAATGGGGGATCAAACGACCTCGGAATGGAGATCTAAGACTTGCGTTGGATTCCTACTGTCGTTTTGCATCTAGGAAAACTCCAGCTCAGCCATCCGCCACTATTTGATTTCCATGAAAATAAACACTAGCACTATAGGGACTTGTCACTTTAAATCGTATTGATTGCCATCATTGCCTTCGACAAAGTCTATTTTTCCCCTAAAATTTGGAATTGGGACCTTGTATCGACCAACGAGCCATGGATTTCAGCATGGATCTTCGGCCTTCAGCCTCCTCAGCCTCTAGGAACAATCCGGTGCCTCCTGGACAAGCATCCATCACCCGATTCTCTTCTTGATTCTTGCCACATGAACTGCCTCTATGGAGGAGAGAGAGTGAGGAGAGAGAAAGGCTGGTTTTTATCTCTTTGCTCAATGCATCAATTCGTGATCAGATTCAGGCGATGGAGGGCGAAGAATAGAGGCATCTGAGGCCCTAAAGGATTCTCTCTCTTTGTAGATCAAAAATTGTCCAATCATTGCCAAGATGGGAGGCGCCAAAACAAATGCGCCTCCCCCCCACCAATGGCATTTCATTTCTTTGGCTTAAGCTCAAGCTTAAACTTTAAAACATAAATTATTTAGCTCATAGCTTGTGCTTTCACACTTTCGGCAAGTGGTTTTTCCAGTTTTGAGGGGACAAACGATATCGAAATTGAGATCCATCTAGACGGGTGGTACCGTGATGTCGAAATCTACAAAGCTAGGCCCCATCATGCTCTTCCCGACTTCCAGATCCAGTAGCCACTTCACAACCCCAAACCTTGCAGGGATTAAATGGGGGATCAAACGACCTCGGAATGGAGATCTGAGACTTGCGTTGGATTCCTACTGTCATTTTGCATCTAGGAAAACTCCAGCTCGACCATCCGCCACTATTTGATTTCCATGAAAATAAACACTAGCACTATAGGGACTTGTCACTTTAAATCGTACTGGTTGCCACCGCCGCCTTCAACAAAGTCTATTTTTCCCCTGAAAATTGGAATTTTTGGCTATTTTTAAGCACTTCTCAGTATAAAAAATCATATGTCATTGGCGACCATGGGATAGGGCAACTCAGCCCATCGAATCCCACAAACAAATCTACACATAAACACAGCCACAAATAGCATCAAGCTTATACAAAAAAGATACACATCAAAACACATCACATCTCTCACCCTACCCCCTGTCAAAACCAAGGCATGAAATCCACGAGGAGTAGGCCTAGCATAATGTAACAGAAAGTCTAAAGCTAGTCACTAACCAATTGCTGCATCATAGCCATGCTAAAAAGAACTATCAGAGAGGTCATCCTAAGTGGTGGTCTGAACTACCTACCTAACTAAGGACAACTCAACTAAGAGCTCCTACAAGGTGAGAACTCTTATAGCCTGATCAACAAATATTATCTTTTAGCACATGGGGTCTTTAGCCTCTTAATTTTCAAACTCAATCGTGTAAAAAGGAGGGAGTTGAGCGTAGTGAACCAAGGAGATTAGGGCATCGGCCTCAGGTCCAGTCTCAATACCCAAGAACCTACCAAGCGCTCACAAGGCGACACTATTCATTTTCCTTTTGTATCTTCCACTCACTTTTATTTTCGCTCCAATCTTCCTATCCATTTCCTATTTTCCAGCTAGAAACCACCCCTAGGAAGGCAAGGCATTGGCCTCGGGTCTTGTCTCATCCCCAGGAACCTACCAGGCCTTCGCAAGGCGATAAACAACATCTTAAGGATTTTTATTTCTTTTCTTTTCTATTTTTATAGGGGTTAGAACCCCTTTTTACACACCTCTGTATATTCATATATTGTCTTTCAGATATTTAGGGTTTTACCTCTTTCCATCATTATTTTAGTAGGTTTCTCTAACTGCCTCACAACTAATAAGAACTCCTAGAATGGCCACCTAGCAGGTCAGTAGAACAAGGTCACTAGAATTCCCTTCTAAAACAAATCTTTCAATGCCTGACAATGCCTTTGCAGGAGGCAATGACTACTCAGACCTTCCCTAGACATACAGAGCCTAAACCTAGGACTTCATGCCTCGAGTGCCCGTCCCCAATAAAGAAAAGAAAGTAACCCTTATATGCACATATATCATTAATTGCTTAAGGAAAAATGCTCAGAAAGGGGACGAAACCTCTTGGAATGGCCACAAGAAGCTCCTTTGCAGCAAAGCCTCCCTCCAGCGACTTCGTCAACCTATATGATGCAATCACTACAATAAAAACCCATTAATTATATCCACACCAAACAGAAAAATGGCCCTCTTGGCCTAAAGAAATAGTATATTTCACTGCAAACTAGCTGGCCCTCTTGGCCTAAAGATGGATAGGTCATTCTTATCCATGCAATATAGGGTCATCTTGACATATACATCACATCCTATGAAACTAACCAGGATACCAAGGATAGCAACAATTGGATGGTGAGCCCCATGCTACTCATGCCACGCAACTTAAGGCTTGATCTTCTAAGGGTTTGTAAATCCACTAGCCCAAGACTTTCTACTGATATAACCTTGATATGGCCTATCCTTCCTTGGATACCATTGGCTAGGCGAATGATATCATTGGCCTCGCATGTCCCATATTTATTGTCATCCAAATGAACTGGTCGTTCAAGCGGCTTAGAGGCTCCTTCAATAGAAAGAATCACAACTTGGTGCTCATTCAAACCTTCCCTATTTGGGTTTTGACATAAGTCAATGTTGCAACCAAAACTAGGTAGGGTTTCAATCCGAGACCCATCACACGACTTTATCCTAGGGCGGTGCATATTGTCAGACGTATCATTATGGCCTTTTATCACACCTACAGAGGAATTGATCACAATATATCCTTATGGTGTTATTGCCCTTGTATCTAACACACTAGCCACATTTTGAGAGATCTTGGGTTTCCAAACCCATCTCACATCCCTTCTTGCATTCTTAGGCTGCATTGATTGCCCACATTGGTCCAATAGACTCACTATGGATTTATTGCTATAGCCAGATGGCCTCACATACTTATGATTTCTATTTAGTACAGGTGGACCTTTGGCATCATGCATCTTCTTCATACGAGAGGTATTTACTTGCTTTTGTCTGTTTTGCAACTGCTTAGCCATAGGAATCATGCTTAACATCTACTCGAAAGCATGATTCATCACTAAACTGAAAAGGCTTCTCAAGAGCCTTACTAGCAGCACAACTAGGATCACTCATAGCATAGTTATTCATACTCATAGGCCCGATGGTCCTATCAATGCCGCCATTGCAACTACCTCTCAGGGATCATTGCAAGCCTTGATGGGACTTACTAGGCTTGGAATCTTTTCATCCCTAAGGGGTATAGTATCCCTACTATTGCCATTTTCTGCTTGGAGATTTTGGCTACCAAGGTTCCCCTCATAGGCTGCCTTGGTATCAACAAGTGAGCTATCTCCTTGTAGAAATGGTTGGAAGCTAGGATGTGCTTGTACTGAGTGGGGAAAACTCCAAAAGTTTTCCCAACATCTCTGAATATGTCCCTCATAATCAATGGCATGCATCTTTGCTTCCCTTAACGACTTAGGATTCCGCATTCCCACTTGGAATTGCATGTTAGTCTCTAAGCCACTCCAAAAGAGCTCACATAGCACATCACTTGACAATGCAATAGCTCTTCTTGGCCAAAGCCTCAGAAGATCATCAAAGGCTCTAGCATATTCTTTAACAAAACGATAGGACTCATACCTAGTCTGCATCAGCTGCCCTTAAACTTGGGTCATAAGCACCTTCTTCTCATATTCATCTAAAATTTATCACATAGCTCATCAAAGGATTTGATCGACCCTCTTGGGAGGCTCCAATACCATTTCCTAGCTTCTCCCTTCAGGGTGCTTGAGAATACGAGCATTCGATGAATATCATTGAACCCACTTGCAAGGCAAGTTAGGCCGTATTCTCGTAAATGCACCATCGGATCCTCATTAACCAGCCCATGAAACACTAGGAGATCTTTATAAGGAGGAGAGGATTTGGTCCTTTCCTTCGGGATCAGCACTGGAGCATTAAAATCCTCCTAATCATAACCTAACTCTAGTGTCTTAGAGTCTCCAACCTCTTCCATTTCCACCTTTACTGGTGTAGGGAGGTTAATATTATCCTTTCCATCCCTTTCTGCCAACTCACAAAGTGGTCTAGGGAGTCCTATAGCTCTTAGCATGTCATTTTGATCCTTTCTTAGAGGATCTTCCATATCTTGCCCCTTCCTAGGCAGTTCCATGATGGCTTTATCTAGGAGTTTCTGCCCCTCGTCAAAAGCAAACTTATCCTTAGTATTTAGGTTCTAGGGACCGTCCCTTGTAAGTAATGGTTTTCCCTTTACAACTAGGGCTTCTATAATCCTCGTGATACCTAAAATTTTGGCACAATGCCCCACCACATGGGATGTTTCAGCCATAATTGCGCCACTGTATGTCGTGTTTTTCCCATAGCACTACGGTTTTAGCATAATCACTTGTTGATGCCATGACCACCATAGCTCCCAACATACCGGTTCCATGCCCACTAGGTTGATGGATGGTTATATATGATTTCTCTTGGGTAGAGACCACACCAAGGTGAACCTTGACCCATTCCATCACATTAGGGGATGGGGTAATCATTAACTGGTTACTCTTCTCATCACCTAAATTATCTCATGTAGAGGATTCATGCTCTACATAACTAACTAAGTCCATTAGTAAGTTTTGTATAGGGAAAGCCAAGGTTTTCTATCCTTAAACAAACCCCATGTTATGGTTAGCTTAGCACACTCTTAATGGAAAGTATAAACATAGGTCCCTTCATGACCTAGATTCGTAGACTGCCACTTATAGGCAGCTCCATGCAGACGCACCACTAATGGGACCTAAAATGGGCCAGCACTGGCTATAGCACTAGCTGGACCTCTAACATGGCACAAGACAACCCCATGGCCTCACGGTTAGGAGTGTCTACACGACACATTTCCTTGCCATCGCACATACATTTTACATTTGTATCGTATTTTGTAGTCCAACCCTTAACCTTCTCAGACTCCTCGGAAGGAGACCCTACGCATTTTGATGCAATTCACCATGAAGAACAACGTAGGATGCACCCATCGGCTGATTGTCGTGGCCCCAATGCGACTCGCCTACACCTTGGGGATTGACCCCTGGATGCGTCACTAACACATATAACATATACCAAACAGACTCCACTCTTGGTACCGATATTATATCGTTCCAGGAATGTACCAATCCTCACTTACTTGTCCCCTTGGACCCATCGTTTAGACCTACATCTTGGGTGCCTTACTCTCTCCAATGTGGGTCATTTATAATTCAACCAATTGCTGTGCATACCAGGAATAGATACCATATGTATATGATTCATGCAATGATGTATGCCTTATTTTGTGCACAAACAATTATGGTTTAAAATTATCCTATGTGTCATGCAAAAACAACCCTTTTAATGAATTTCCGTTAATACGCAATGCTGTGTTTTAGGAACCTAGCACCAAGGCAACCCTCGTGCTACTAGATCCATTATTTTCAAATAAACCGCATCCTAAATGTTATGCATAAAAAAGAACAATCAGACTTTGTGTTATTTCAGCATTTAAACTATTGTATAACATCATCCTCCCCCTCACCATTTCGATTTTGCTGCAATGCATAGATGAAGAGGTTCATTTATGTCATTTTTTGTATGTAAAATCAATAAAATATGCACTTTAACACAAAGGAAAAGGGAAAAACTGAGGCTTAACCTCATGTTTAAGCCTAATCAGACATTCACATACATTGATCTTATTTTTTTATTTTTTTTCCACGCAAGAAACCTAATTTTCTATATTTTCTCTATTTTCCCTATTTATTCCTATTTATTTTTAATATAAAATAGGTATTTTTTGTTTTTTTCTTATGACTAATCATTGGAACTAAAACTCAACATTTTTCCTTATTTTATCCCATGTCCACTCAAAATAAAAAAAACTATCAATTTTCATGAAAATTAGTGGTTTTTTAGATTTTGAAATTTTATAATTGCTGTAAATTAATACGGGTTCTACATAACAGTGATTGTAGCCCTCAAACATAATGCAAGGAACATTCAAATAAAATTTCAACCCCTGTGCACACCATTTAGACCATGAACGATAAAAAACAAGCAAATTTCTTTCATAAAATAGAGCATACCTCCTTTTTGCGTGTTTTGAGTTTCTTGAATATTTAATTGGGACCGTGTATCGACCAACCAGCCATGGATTTCAACATGGATCTTCAGCCTTCAGTCTCCTTAGCCTCTTGGAACAATCTGGTGCCTCTCTCAGACAAGCATCCATCACATGATTCTCTTCTTGATTCTTGCCACATGAACTACCTCTATGCAAGAGAGAGAGGGAGGAGAGAGAAAGACTATTTTTTAATCTCTTTGCTCAGTGCATCAATTTGTGATTAGATTCTAGCGATGGAGGGCGAAGAATAGAGGCATCTCATGCCCCAGAGGATTCTCTCTCTCTCTCTCTCTCTCACTCTCTCTGTGTGTAGATAAAAAATGGCCAATCATTGCCAAGATGGAAGGTGCAAAAAAAAAAGCGCCTCCCCCCATGGCATTTCATTTCTTTGGCTTAAGCTCAAGCTTAAGCTTTAAAACATAAAGTATCTAGTTCATAGCTTGTGCTTTCACACTTCCGGCAAGTGGTTTTTCCAGTTTTGAGGGAGCAAACTATGTAAAAATTGAGATCCGTCTGGACGGCAGGTGGTTCTGTGGCGTCGAAATCTACAAAGCTAAGCCCCGTCACGCTCTTCTTGGCTTCCAAATCCAGTAGCCGCTTCACAACCTCGAACCTTGCAAGGATTAAATGGGGGATCAAATGACCTCGGAATGGAGATTTGAGACTTGCATTGGATTCCTGACGTCGTTTTGCATCTACGAAAACTCCAACTCAGCCGTCCACCATCGTTTGATTTCCATGAAAATGAGCACTAGTGCTTTAAGGACTTGCTACTTAAAATCATATTGATTGCCACTTCCGCCTTCGACAAAGTCTATTTTTCCCTCGAAATTCCAAATTTTTGACTATTTTTAAGCACTTCTCGGCATAAAAAATCATCTATCATGAATTATGGCACCAAGGATTCCATTGAGAGAAGTGAAGGTCGCATTCCAGTTTTGAGATGGCACCAAAGCAAAAACTCTCCCAAGTAACTGGAAAAGCCGTGACTATGGGAGAAGGATCGGGCAAAGACGCCACCATCAACCGGAATGGTTTATCAGTCATGAACGCTAACTCAACACTCCAAAACTAGGTACCGCTATTGTGTCTAGAAATTGAAATCGAACATTTAAGCATAGCATCATTAGGAAAAAAAATCATACCTCGCATCGAATAACTTGCATATTTTGAAAGGAAGCTGAAAGGGGTTTAATAACCATGATTTGTCGAGAATAGATTAAGCATCTACGGGTTATTGCAGAAATTAAGTTAAGCATTAGATTCGATCTTTCACAAATGCATCATAGATTGCCAAGGTACATAAATATTTTGTATAGGTCAATTGTATCCCGTAGACCATCATAGTAAATTAACTCGCATTTACTGTGAATGCATGTATACTCGTATTTGAATAATTAGGTCATGCCTTTTGAGTTGCATAGATGCACTACAAGAGACTTTTATGAATAGGGATCTCACATCGCATCGAAAACTCAGGGAAGACCTGCATTCTAGATTTGCATGGCATCTTAAATAGCCGCAATTGCACCACATAATAGAGAATGCACCTAAAAAGGTAGGTTTAAGATGTGCATGTCAAGTGCTAAACTTATCTGCAAGGGTCACTCTAGTAAATGAAACCTTACATGACAAGTGAAGCTAAGACTTAAGACTCAACTAGGGTTCTAGTCGCAAATAGATCAGGTTTCCCTTATGTCCATATTTTTAATTAGAGTCAACATGCTCTTGGGTCCCTACCCCAATAGCCAACCTCGATGGATTCAAAATACTCTTGGGTATATCATTAAAAAAAAAAAGATGTCTTGAAGTTGACACAAGAAGGTTCAAAAGTCATACGCACATGATGAATGACTATTCTCTAAGTACATTTGATGCTTGCAACTATTTCGGAATGGTAAATAGACTTAATTTATGTTTGACTTGCAAGAGGAGTAAACATGAGTTCTTGCTATCTTGAGGGGAGGAAATCCTAGGGTTAACTTAGAACCCTAACAAAATTATAAGATGGGAAAAAGGTTACCAAATGACCAAATAAAATCCTAGACCAAGATCCTACGATAAGAACCAAAGGATAGTAACCTAGGGAAGCTCTCGAAAGATGATGGAAAATGATGTCAAGGCAAGAAAGACCCAAGAAGGGCAACGTTGAGCATTTAAGATGAAGACTCCACCTAAGCAAATGTCATGAGCACTCGCTTTCATTGTTATTTGTGCTTGTAAATCTAGATTCAATGTCTATGAAAGGAATGTATGACCCAAGCTCACAATAGAAAATTTGAATAATAAATCAGGTTGAATTCAAGAAGGGTGTGCCAAGCTACCCCCAATTGGCCACCAGCCCTAGCCAAGGGGGTTTGAAATAACCATGAAGGGAACATGGACTGAACCCACCACAAGAGGTCTCTTGGTGGGTTAGCTTGAAAGTAGGAGGATGCTTGGATGCTAGGGGGGCTGTGGTTGTAAATTCCCTGCCTCCAGGTTCTACTCAAATGATCTACGTGACTTGTTATAGATTCTCGAGGCCCTGTTACTAGTACAAGGGTAAAATCTTGGAGTAAATAGGACGCAACCTCACGAATTGCGAAATTCATCCTTTTTGGACAAGAGTTGTATTTTAGTTAAAAGGATAATATAAAGTTCACTTCCAAAGAACTTGGGTGAATTGTTTTTGTGTCAGTGCTATAAGTTACACAAATAAACAGTGTTTCCTAAAAGGCTTAATTAAGGAATCTATTTTTTTTAAATGTCACACATAAATGTGATAAGACATTATTAGATAACTAAAGAATGCCATTGAGGGAAGCGGGTGGGTGGAACCCCTGATGGATAGGGTGGTCCCAGAGAACTCGGAGGCTTCTCACAAGGTTCTATAGACATACGACCTTTAGGTAATATGAGATTAGAACCTAATTCATGCGGTTTTAGGGGACCGAAATGGGACTATGCCTTATGGGCAGAGAGGTTGAGCGGTGCATCCCTCTCGTTTTCCATTCTCTTTGAACCAAGTGCGGTATGGATCTGCTTCGAACTGGATATATCTGTGTAAAGTAGGATGCCCAGGATCCGATGCTAGAATGTTGTTAGGAGACCTCGATAACTAGAAAACCAAATTTCAGGTCCATCCTAGTGGGTTCAACCGTGAACATTCCATTGCAAGGCGAGCTCAAGAAACAGTAGATGAAAAACCCTAGAACATTCCATGGGAGTGCTAGGCACGCTGACACTTAGATTTGTTTCTCGATGGACCACTAAAAACATGCATGTATAGCTGTTAGGTGGGCACGTTACATTTAATGATATATTCAAACAATGCATCAAATGGTTACCCATCTTATGATCTATATCTTGAATTTACAGGGGGAAAATAGCATATAGCAATGAGAATATCATGTATCATTTCTACCTGTATCCTAAAATGCATGCATCTTGCATCATTGTCTTTTCATAGCACTTGCACTACATCTTGAGGCTTTCATGAAAGAGTATGGCCATGCCTCTAGAACTCCTAGTGCTACTAGGTTTTCTAGCATGTGGGTAGAATGCACTCTCCCATATGTACCCATGAACATCTAGAAATTGACCTCCTTTACATTTATGTATTTCTGTATCCATGGCCAAGTCTATACTTTGAAAACTATCCTCAAAATATCTCACATCTAGATGTAATAATCCATTGCAATTCCATGTCAAAAGTGTTTCATAGGCTATGTAACATCATTGTGATCGACCTTCTTCAATAATCACTTTGCTATCTTTGTACACTGCATATTCTTATTCCTTTTGTGCCTCCAAAATCCTGGGCATGCTTGCCCTTCTATGTTCTAGTTGGGCATCCTCATTGAGGTATATCTTTTCCCCTTTTATAGCCCAATGTTTTGTGAGACAAGCTCTCTTCTTATCTAAACTCTCAAATTTCAACATGGGGATATGTTCTCTCTTGTCTATTGTGTCTCATACATTCCATGCATCTAAGATGGGTGTTTCCTTTACTCCCATTTTATCACTTAGAGCAGTTGCATCTTCTTTTGGGATACCTTTCTTGACCCATCTCATCACATGGATTCAAAGTGCCCAACTCTTTCATCTTGCTTCTTCCTCTATGGTTTCATTCATCAATTCTATTTTGTTTGCATGTTTCCCTTTGTTCTTTTTTGCTAGCTCAATCCATTCAACATTTTCCATAATGACACATTTCACTATTTCCATTTACTTCCTTGCTCCTTCAACTACACCTATCCATGGGTGCATATCTTTTTTGTAGTATTGCATCTCTTTTTCTATTTTTGTTGCATTGTGTGATGGCCTTCGCACATCAAATTTCTCTTTATATGCTAGTAGGTCTTTCTTGCATGCATCTAAGTCCTGTTTAAGTTGAGAAATTTCTTCATCTTTGATGATTATGCAAGTATTAGTATATTTCTTCCAACTTTCCATTTCCATTCTCCATGTTGTATCTAGTTTCTCAAGGTTTTCCATCAATTCAAACTATAATTTTGCCTTTATTTTGTTGTATTTACCATGTTTCCACTCTAATGCATGTTTGCATTTGTATTTTTATTTCTTCCTATAGTTTGTAATGCAGTGATGCACACATTGATGTGTGCATCTCTTTAAATTTAGCTCATATGAAGGATTCCATATCCACCATGACCCCCATGCCTATTGTTTTCAATAATTTTGCAACCTTTGAGCATCTTTTAATGCTTGTTGGTGTGGGTGCATCACGCATGCATCTCTAGTAATGTTTTGGGAGGGCTTGAAAGGATTGTTCTTTGTCCATGGTATCACCCTATTTTCTTGGAGATGTTGGTTCACCCATGTTTGCTACATTGGATTTTGTACCAAAGTATGTACTATTGCATTCACAGTACTAGCATATTTTACTCTTTGAGTGTCTTGTCAAACATAAACTATTTGATGTCAAGATTACATTGCTTTGCATTAGAGTCCATGAAGTACTAAAAGTATATAAGTTCACAATCATCAAGTGCCAAGACATCAAAGTTCAGAGCTATCTGAGAGCATCAAGGTTCACATCTATATTGGCTATATATGGGATGCTCTCAAATGCATTAGCTGAGTTTGTTTATTGATGGCCCTTAGAACTCCTGCATTGCTTATATGTATCACTGCAATGCTCAATGCACTATGTAATCATTGTCTTCAAGACCCCAAACAAGTGAGTGTATGTTATCAGACTAAACATAGACTCGGTATTCATCACTCAAACTTATAATTCATATGGCATTTGTCACTCACAAGGGGACATGCACACACACACGCACACATGCACGCACGCACGCACGCGCATGCACACACACACACACACACACACACACACACACTCTCTCTCTCTCTCTCTCTCTCTCTCTCTCTCTCTCTCTCTCTCTCTCTCTCTCTCTCTCTCTCTCTCTCTCTCTCTCTCTCTCTCTCTCTCTCTCTCTCTCTCTCTCTCTCTCTCTCTCTCTCTCTCTCTCTTTCACTCAGACACACATTAGGAGAACCTTAAGGTAATTTCCTCCACCAAGCTCTCAAGCTCATGAACATCATGGGTCCAAAAGTTCAGCGATTGGCCACACTTATTCTAAGTTTTACTTCAAGATGTTGACATCTAAAGCTAGTCTCATCAAATATTTTGAGCCTTCATGTCTTGACAATTAAAATGAGCATTAGTTGATTACCAAGCGGAATTGACAACCATCCTAAATGATATTCTCAACTTTCTACTTTGAGTTCCTAGTGTCAAATACCCTAAGTCTTCACAACAATTAGCTATCACCTTAGGACCCATAGTACCATCTCGAGGTCCACAAGAGCCACCACTCGATGATCTCAAGGAGCCTCCAACCCAAAGACCATGAGATTCATATTTACTTGGAGAGCCACGCAAGAGTACATATCATCCTAAAGGAAAATAATAAGGCTAAAAACAAAGGAAAATAAAGCAAGCACGATCAAAAGTACAAGACACAAGAAAAAGTCCAACGGAAAAGCACAATAAAAAATCATAAACAAAGAAAAAAAAAATCAAATTAAAGTGAAAAGAAAAAAGCAAAGATGACACACTAAAAGGAAAAAAAGAGGAAAAAGCAAACATGAAAATCCAATGGTGGAGGCTACCTTGATTCATGTTAGGACTCATTTTCCTTCTCTTGCGCCAAAGTAGTGGCTAATTGGGTACAAGAATGGTGAGATGCTCCAATGTTTGCTGAGTCCTAGAGTTGGAGATGTTGAGATGTTGAGCTCTACATAAGCTAGCATCCATTATGGACCTTGATGATATGGCAAGATATTATTCACCAGTTACGCCAATGATTCTACAATTGGACTACACCCACATAGTCCATCCTTGGTTATGGCATTTTCATTGTGCCACCTCTTCTTTTCTTAGCAAGTTCACACATAGTGATTGTGTGTATATACATTGTGATACATTCATATTAGTCTTCTATCATATTTTAGACTTAGGCTTTCTTTTGTGTGGAATAAGAAGGAAGAAGAATAATAATATTTCAACCCTATCTCTATGTGTGTTTGCTGAAGTCTCCATTGCCTTATGTGTGTGCTCTTGGTTTCTTTATCTCTCTCCTATCTTTTCTATTTTTAGGAGAGGGCCAATTTTCTTACTTCTAGGTTAGTTTTAGAGAGCATTTGATGATGCTTCCTTGAATGTAGAATCATAAAAATGTACCTAAATTGTCCACATTGTAAGGTCGGTTGGTCACACACATAGCTCACAAAGATATGATGTGAAATTGTTCAAGAGTGATGGTTCATGGAATCAACCTGCAATGTAGAGCTTTTTCTCACTCAAAAGCTTGTTAATTTGACGATTGCTATGATATTTCGACTATATTTTCAATATTATCGACTTCGTGTAATTAGATTTGTAGAATTCTTGACCATTAAATAGAGGAAGTCTAAAAAAAAAAGTCTGGAGTTTGTAACCTGACACTTTCCTAGGTTGATAGGGATTGTAGGCATCCTTTACAGAAGTCACCACATGAACACCAGTCATGGGTCATAAGTCACAATTGACTAAACCCATTTAAAACTTAGCAAAGTAAGGCAATTTTAAAAGCTTTAAGCTTTAAAGCTTAGAGCTTTATGAGAAAAAAAAAGAAAATTAAGAGGAAGATGGCGACAAATAGACTACTGCCCCCCTTTTTTGAAAAAAAAAATGGTGCATGATTTCTCCTAAAATTGGAGATCCTAAATGCTCAAGAAAAAGCCTAAATTCTCCTTCTCAATCACAGTAGAAAACTCCAACAATATCTCCCTCTTCTCAAATCATCCAAGAGCCAGCAAATCAATCATGGCATCTTTAGCAGCCTCTCTTGATCTCAAAGATCAAATCACTAGCATCAAATTGCATCTTGAAAGCTTCTAGATTGCTAATTTTCCAAGATACCCTCCATAAAGAGCTCCTCTTCTTGGCCACAACCCTTCTTCTCCAATCTAACTATAAATATGAGGCATGAGGAGCCATTGGAGGACATCCTAGGAAAGAGAGAAGAAACTCTTCTTAAGAATATAGAGCAAGAGGGAGTGGGGCAAGAGAAGCGCAAGGATGGGAATTCTCGTCATGAAGACAGGGAGGATACTTCACAGGCTCTTAGAATTGAACCCTCTATCCCTTCTATGTAACATGCTTGCCTATCGGCTATCCAAACATGTTTTAGCAGTCCATTGAGAAACGAGTCTAAGCATTGCCACCTGACACTCCCATGGAATGTTCCAGGGTTTGTCACCTAGGGTTTCCCGAGTCCACCTCGCAATGGAACGTTCGCAGCCAAACCCACTAGGATCGACATGAAATTTGGGTTTCTAGGGCCAATGTCTCCTAACAGCATTCTATGTCGAGTTTTGGACATCCTAATTTATGCAGAGATACCCAATCTGAAGTAGATACACACCGCACTTGGTTCAAAGAGAATGGGAAATGAGGGGGATGTGCGCTCATCCTCTCTGCCCGTAGGGCATAGTTTCATTTCGGTCCCCTAAAACGGCATGAATCGGGTTCTAAATTAATAATACCTAAAGTCGAATGGCGATAAATCCTTGTGAGAAGCCTCCCAGCTCTCTGGGACCACCCTACTGTAGGACGAACCGGTCAAGGATTCTGTCCATCCGCTTCCCTTGATAGCTTTAGTTTTCAAATTAGGTCCTACCACATTTATGTGCAACACTTAAAATAAGCTTCATCAATTCAGCCTTTTAGGAAACATAGTTCGTTTGCCTAATTTATAGCACAGACACAAAAACAAAACAAGCAATCCTTTTGACAAGCAAGTTCCTTAACTTATCTTCAAGTTAATCTTTGTCTCTTGCCCATACAGGAGAACTATGTATCCCTTCTGTCCAACAGAAGTACTGGTCCAAATCACATGGTACCATAATTTCCATTCTTCATCTAGAATAGGATCTTCCAATGGCCCAGACATTGGGCTCACGGTAGTCTACAACTCCGTTCCAGACTCAGCAAGGGGTTTCCAGAGCTCCACTGATCCTGAGCGACCTAGGAGTGAGACATACTTTCTGTGGTTGGCCTTTTCACCACTCGACCTTCAGCCCGTGAATCGAGCAGTGCCCTCTCGGGGTAACCCATGGTGCAATCTTTGAGATGATCCACCCGTGTAAATATTCTTCCTTAATTAACCAATTAAGAATCAAGCATAATCAAGGCAATCAGCCCTAATATCATCTTCTAGGAAAACATTCCTTTATTCCCATGGCAACTTGTCAGTACTCACCCCTGCCATGCATTTACCATCAACACAAGCCTTGGAATATTTATCCAAATTACAATGGAACAATCAATTGATTGAAAGAAAAACATTCAGGGTGTTGTTCAATCAACCAACAAAACTAATTGTATTTTTCCCAAACAACACAAGAATAGACGCGATAATAATTCCATCGCATATTCGCTCTTCCCCTTGAACACCATATTGGGGAATATGGGAATTTCCCATAAGTTTGAGACACGTGGTCAAATATTTAGATTTGTCATAACTTGTACACTATAACTCCAAATCGAGCGCTCTATAGCTCAATAGATTCCATTTTTCAAGCACTTTCTATGATAGGTCACATCATATGGTTTTGAGAAACTTATGGGCATGTTATCCAGGTGCCACCTTTTTTGCATTTAAAAAATGGAAATTGGGAGATTCCCAAACTCACTAATATTGTGTTCTTGGGATCAAAGAGTGATTCTATGCAAAATTGACTTAATACTTGTATGCACAATTCCTAATGTTATTCTTTTTATGATTATGCTATTCATAACCTCTGAGACTGATTGCCCTATCAACGAATAAGCCATATGCAACTAAATGCAAGTAACTTTCCTTATCTTGAATGATCAAGAAAAAGCCTGCATTCTCCTCAATCACAATAGAAAACTCTAGCAATCTCCTCCTCTTCTCAGTTTTGACGAGAGGCTTAGATTGAAGCAAGATCATCCAAGAGCCAAGCAAATCAATCATGGCATCTTTGGTAGCCTCTCTGGAACTCAAAGATCAAATCACCAGCATCACATTGCATCTTGAAAGCTTCCAAATTGTTGATTTGCCAAGATATCCTCCATGAAGAGATCCTCTTCTTGGCCACAACCTTTCTTCTCCAATCTAACTATAAATATGAGGCATGAGGAGCCGTTGGAGGGCAGCCTGGGCAAGAGAGGAGAGGTTCTTCTTGAGAATATAGAGCAAGCTGGAGTGGGGCAAGAGAAATGCAAGGATGGGAACTCTCATCATGAAGCCAAGGAGGATACTCCACAGGATCTTGGAATTGAATCCTCTATCTCTTCTATCCCACTTCCCTATGTAATCATGACTCTTCTCGATTTTTCTAAATTCCTAGTGATCCATCCCCCATCAATCAAATTCCCATCAATCCAATTGTGACAAACCTAAGCTCCCTTGCCAAAATCCCCTTTACAATCTCGCAATTAAAGACCATGGCCCCAAGGAAGAAAGCTATGAAGGTCGCGAAGGTAGGAGCTACCAATAACGTGCAGACACAATCACTACAAACTGAATGATGAGTACTAGGATTAGAAATGAATCCGCGAATACCATCAACCAAGCACTCGTCATCATGGATCCCTAGGTACTATATTTTGATAATAAAGGTAGTTAGGAGGCCATCATCCCATGAATTAGCAATCAACAAAAAGTTGCATTCATAAAATATGATTTTATTTATTTCTTGCATATAATGTTTTAAAGGAATTCTTAATCACAAATTCCAAGGGGTAATTTGTGTTTGTACAAAATGTACCAAGGAGAGTACAAGGAAGGTACTATGTCTCTAAAAGACTCAATATTTTTTATTTGTATTGATCTAACAAAATCTATGATGGATAAACATAGAAGCTAATTCTCATTATACAAAAGACCTTAGGATGGAATTGTCAAATGAATACTTTTTGTAATAAAACTAACAAATGTCTTTTTTTTGAATCGCGCAGGCAAGGACCCACGAAACTCCATTGAGAAAAGTCCACCAAGGGAGTTATTCTCAAAAATAGAATTCTTGTTTAGATTTAGTCTTTCAAACTAGATCTTGAGGAAGAGAAAAGCTCTTACGAACTGCCAACAACCCTTCAAATTCTAGATAGTATCATGGAAGTTCCAATACTATTTTAGGAACTAAACTTGGAGGGAATAATAACTTCAGGTTGACATCATTCTAGCTAGAATAGAAAACATTGTAAAAAGTTATTTTTCTTAAAGGAACTATTGAGAAGTGAAAGGTGAGAAGGATCGACGCTTGCACGCGAGCTATGGCGGGAGAGCAAGAGCAAGAAAGAGAGATACAAGAAATTGTCAAGATTGTGGGAGAGAAGGAAGGAGTCTCACTTGAAGCTTTCTTGCTTGCACAATGGGGGAAGACACACAAGGGTGGAGGCTGAAAACAGTTTTCCTCTTCTTAGTTGTGTAAGCCAAAAGAACTCAAGTACAAAGAAATAGAAGAACCCTATATATGGGTCTCAAACCAAACTCAACTAACTAAGGTGGCATACTAACTGAGCCACGAACTAGAGTAGATAAGGATAGCTATCATGTAGCTATTATTCATGGGCGGTGTACCAACCGCGTCTGCAACTGACAAGTCGGTGACATAAATACACAACGGTCACCCTGGCGTATCACGAGTGGAGCCCGATATCTCAACAGAAATGGGAACTCCAACAATCACAATGTGTGATCGGGCCTTCCTTTATTTACTAGTCACTAAAAAATGAATGTAAAGAATAAAGTGACGTGATGGGCGTCCGCCACCTGCAGTGTGCAGTGGCGGGTACTGTCAGTGTAGTAATACACGGGGTGGCACGGCGGAGGCGCCTTTACCCCAACAACCTCCCACTTAAAGGCGAATCTACCCCAGTGAGAGAGAAAGAAAAGAAAAAGACAGTACAACTGTACATAGGTACAAGGGATGAGGAAAGGCAAAATCTCATCCAACACCCATCAATCTCCTGAGGAAGGCAAAGCGCTCAGTAATGAGGCTTTTCGTGAGTAGATCTGCAGGATTCTCGTCAGTGGAGATCTTGACAAGGTCAACAGACTTGTCCTCCACGACACCACGTATGAAGTGATACCTTACCTCAATGTGTTTTGTCTTCGCATGGAAGACCGGATTCTTAGCCAACTGAATGGCACTCGTAGAATCCGAATGTAGTGTAGGTATAGCATCAATCCCAAGGTCAACAACTAGACGGTCGAGCCATATGGCCTCCTTGCAAGCCTCAGTGGGGCTTTATCATACTCGGCCTCAGTGGTAGACAAAGCCGTACACTTCTGAACCATGGACATCCAAGACACAACACCTCCAGCATAGGTGAATACATAGCCAGAAGTGGACTTCCTACTATCTGCATGTCCTACATAATCGGAGTCAGTGTACCCCATGACCCCTGTATCCTGGCTGCCATAGCAAATACACATATCTGTTGTGCCCTTCAGGTACCTCATGATATCCTTCATGGGATCCCAATGTTTCCTACCAGGTGTAGCCATATAGCGTGCCACAACACCAACTGCAAAGGCAATATCTGGACGAGTGGCTATCATGGCATATATCAAACTGCCCACGGCTGAAGCATAAGGGATCTGGGCCATCTCGGCCCTCTGCTCATCTGTCTGCGGACAATCGGCCTGTGATACCTTCACATAAGAAGGCAATGGACAGCCAATAGGCTTTACGTCTTGCATGCGGAAGCACTCAAGGACTTTATGAATATACTCCCTCTGTGACAAGTAGAGGAGTCCATGATGCCTGTCATGTCTAATGCGCATACCAAGTATGTGAGAGGCTTGTCCCAAATCCTTCATCTCAAAGCTCTTCTTCAGCTGAGATTTAAGAGCATCTAGCTCATCATGAGCTTTCCCTGCTATCAGCATATCATCCACATAGAGTACCAAAATAAGCAATGAACCATCACGGGCTTTCTTCGTGTAAAGGCACGGATCCATAGCACTCTTGCTGTAGCCCTGTGACTACATAAAGGCATCAAACTTATGATACCATTCCCTAGGTGCCTGCTTCAAGCCATAAAGACTTTTCTTCAACTTGCACACTAGGTGCTCCCTATTAGGTTCTGCAAAGCCCTTAGGCTGCTCCATATAGATCTCATCATGCAAGTCTCCATGTAAGAAAGCCGTCTTGACATCCATCTGATATAGTTCTAAGTCAAGCTGAGCAACCAAAGCCAAGACCAAGCGCAGGGTGGTCATCTTAACCACATGAGAAAAGACCTCATCAAAGTCTACACCATGCTCCTGCTTAAAACCCTTTGCTAGCAATCTAGCCTTGTATGCCGACTTGGGGTGTCCAAGGGTACTTTTCAGCTTGTACACCCACTTGCATGGCAAAGCCTTCTTGCCCTTAGGCAAGGCGACCAAATCCCAAGTCTCATTCTTATGCAAGGAGTCGATCTCAGATTGCATAGCCCTCTCCCAGGAGTGACTGTCACCCCTGCGCATAGCCTCATCATAAGTGAAAGGCTCTCCTGCATTTGTAACCAAAATATAATGCATAGAGGGCTGAAATCTATCAGGTGGATGTCTGTCTCTAGTAGACCGTCTCACTACAGGCTCTGCTGCCTGCCCAACTGTCTGTCCAACACCCTGACCATGAGCATCTGCTGCAGTTGTAGGCTGTCCAACTGGCTGTGCAGGAGCTATAGGCTCCTCCTGAAAGATCACTCTACGGATCTCAACCACTTTCTTAGGCTGCCTGTGCATCTTGTCTTCATGGAAGACTACATCATGGCTGCGTACTATTTTTCGCGCCTGCGGATCCCATAAGCAATAGCCCATCTCTCCTGAATCACCATTAGCAAGAAAGATGCATTTAATGCTCTTTGGATCCAACTTACTCCTCTTGTCCTTGGGCACATGGCCGAATGCCTCACATCCAAAGACACAGAGATGCGCATAAGAGGGTGGCTTACCAGCCCAAACTTCCTTTGCAACTTGGAAATCCAATCCACTAGAAGGCGATTGGTTTATGACATGCACTGCTGTACTAACTGCCTCAGCCCAAAAGCTCTATGGTAGGCCTGCATGGCTAAGCATAGAGCGGACACACTCCTGAATAGTCCTGTTCATGCGCTCAGCCAAACCATTCTGGGCGGGGGTGTAAGGGGCGGTCAACTGACGCTTAATACCCTTGTCATCACAAAACTACTCAAAAGCACGTGAGACATATTCTCCCCCATTGTCAGTCCTAAGGCATTTTAGCCTATACCCAGTCTGGTTTTCAACAAGAGCAAGCCAACGCTGAAAGACTGCCAAGACATTGGACTTTTGCTTTATGGGATAAGCCCACACTTTCTTAGAAAAATCATCAATGAAGGTAACAAAGTACTTCGCGCCACCCATAGACATACACGGCATGGGCCCACAAACATCTGAATGCACCAAAGCCAAGGGCTCACTCATGCATGGCCTACCCGAT
The DNA here is from genome assembly GCF_053477565.2 of Lygodium microphyllum. Classification (NCBI taxonomy): domain Eukaryota; kingdom Viridiplantae; phylum Streptophyta; class Polypodiopsida; order Schizaeales; family Lygodiaceae; genus Lygodium; species Lygodium microphyllum. Next base: position 69,199,379 of record NC_141149.1, on the reverse strand, counting down.
TTCTTATGCGTAGACCTATTCTGCTTACCATAAAGACAATGATCACACGAGTCAAAACGTGCATAGTCCAAAGGTGGAAGATACTGCAAACCAGATAACATTTTCATTCCCTTCAAAGACATATGCCCCAAACGGGCATGCCAAAGTGATACATGTGGGATAGAGCCCACTGCCAAAACATGGTCTACAGAAGACCCAGATACAACAAGAGGATAGAGGCTGCCAGCCTTGGCGCCTCTAGCAAGCACAAGTCTACCTTTGATAATCTTCCAGGCAGAATCCCCAAAACAGACATGAAACCCTGCATCATCCAACTGTCCTGCAGATATAAGACTACGCGTAAGCGCAGGTACATGACGTACATCCCTGAGCAAAAAGGAATTGCCAGTGGAAAAATGCAACTGAATATCTCCACATCCCACAATATCAAGAGACCTGTCATCTCCAAGTCTGACTGATCCAGATACAGTACGGAAAGAGTGAAACCACTCACAGTAAGGCGTCACATGGAAGGATGCACCTGAATCCAATAACCAGCACTGTACATACATACTAGGTGTCTCAGTCAAGTGTGAAGCATTAGAAGAACTAGCTGCAAGTATGAACTCATCACTATCATCGGAATCCTCGGTCTGCATGACATTAATTTCTTCAATCTTGACGCTGGACTTCGTAAGTACTATGTTGCGATCAGAGGACTTCTCATGCACTTTCTCTTTGCCCTTATCCTTGGGCTTCTCATTGCGCAACTCATGACACAGTGGTTTACATGGCCCTTTTTCCCACAATGATGACAAGTGACATTAGCGTTGCACCCACGCGACTTACTACGCGACTTTCCACGAGATTTAGACCGACCCTTCTACGAGTCACGGCCACGGTTATTACCACGATCATTCCTGTCATTCGTGCCTCTAACTGTCAAAGCATGTGAAATACGAGAGGCATCCAAGTTTTTGCCATTAAACTCTTCCTACAGAAGTGCATTCTCAACATCATTCAGTTTCAGAGTAGCACTAGAGGCACATAGGGCAGTGCGGAATACATCCCATGACTCATTCAGAGTCCCAAGCAAGAAAAGAGGAGTTACTTCCTCTCCAAAGGTGATATCCTGCAAAGTCAGGTTCTTCAGTATAGCATGGAACTGGCTCAAGTGAGCAGACATAGTCGCATTATCCTTCATGCGCAGATCCATAAGCTGCTTCAACCAGTACATCTGACTCACCAGACTTTTCTTATCATAAAGATTCTTGATCTTATTCCATAGATCCCATGCACTCTATGCTTCCTCAAATACATTATAATGTACATGTTCAGTGAGAGACAATACAATTGTGGACTTGCATAGCTCATCAAGTTCAAGCCAGTCGTCACTGTCCATAGTTTCAGGCTGCTCCCCACTCAACCGAAGTGGCTTAATCTAAGATTTCTGCACCAAGACCTGCCAAATTTGACTCTTCCAATAAGAGTAATTGGTACCATCCAACTTTGTGATGTTAAATATGGCATTATCAATCAAAGAGGATGCCATAATGCAGGCTGAAAATGCACAGACAATGTAAAACTGCTAGTTGTTTTACTGCAGAAAATGCCCAAAATCCACTGAAATGAGCTCCAAATGGCAAGAAAAGTGTGCCAAAAGATGCTGCCCACTTAGGACTAGGTGCGGGACATCAAATCAGGATATTTCAGCATAAAAAAAACTGCTCAATCCACCAACAAATGCTTGCTGTAATAAATTTCAGAATTGCAATAATGAGAGCAAACTGTCCCAAAACTGGATCTAATGTCAACTAAACAATGCTAGGTCCAAAGCCGGCATAAAGAGGACAAAGCAAAGCCAAATGACAGTGAAAATACATGACCATAACACCGAGAGATGTCAAATAGCATCTGCTAGTAAGAGGCACACCCCCAGACAATCTAGGCAAAATGTAGAACCAACTGCCAAAACTTGACACAAATAGGTGTCTGCTCAAAAGAAAGCGGATCCAAAATTGAGACTTAGCTCATAAGCATCCTTTGAACCAAGATATATACTCAATGCAACATCCAATTGTCGGAGTATAATCCCAAAGTCTCAATACATCTATAACTGCTCAATGACATAGACTGCTCCAATAGCATGTAATCCCTGCTCAAGGTCAAGTAAGCATGCAAGATGCTCCCACTGGCACAAAAGGCGTACAATCGAGTTAAGGGCTCAAGAAACCCAAGACAAAGTACTAGTGACAAGTGACCAAGTCAATGTGTCATACGCTTCCGAAGAGCATGACATACATGAAGCAATTGATGTAGCAACCACTAAGTAAGACATAATCCCAATGGCAAGATCTCTGTCAAGTCAATACATCCAGTAGCAAGCCAAAGTCAATATCCCTGTGAGTCAGAAGTGCTCAAAATACCCAAATCGGAGCTCCAAAATATCTGTCAAGCATGGACGAAACTAAGAGGCATCAACCACAAACCAAAGCATGTAATGCATAGAGCTTATCCGTCAAGTACAGACAATAGGCATAAGCGGCCCAAATGCCAGTCAAGTCGACCAAACTGCCAATGAAAAACCAATAACAACGGAGCAAATGTGATGCTCAAAAGCATTCCAGAATCATGATTATGAGTTTTAAGTCGATCCCCAAAGTGTAATACATCATGACATAACCCATAGCATACATCCGGTATCGATAGAGAAGCAATACATGTGACAAATGAGCTTCAGCCCGCTCATGTACAGCAGCTCTAAACAGTCCAAAACTGTCAATTTCCAGCCCAAAAACAATGCCAAATCATGGGCAAATCGAATGCATACATTCCCAAGACATTAGGCATCATGTAGACCGCATACGGGCATCAAACAAGGTAACCGGAGTAGAGTATAAGCATCAAATGCCAATGCCAAGTGTGGCTGCCCTGTTTCCAGCACTATATAACAGTAAATAACAGTCCCAAATCAGCCAATATTTTAGGACAAAATCATGGCATAATCATGTGCATACATTCCCAAGGCACTAGGCATCATGTAGACCGCATACGGGCATCAAATAGCACAACCGGAATGGAGTATAAGCAACAAATGCTAATGCCAATGGTGCTGCCCTGTTTTCAGCCTATTATGAGAGTTTATGACAGTCCCAAATCTGAAGAAATCAGCCCCAAATGATCAATACCAATGCCCAAAGCTTGAATGACATCAAACATGAAGTCTATAGCCCTCTTGATCAAGGTAGAGAGCAAGAAGCAATGACCAAGTGTGGAGCTGAAGTAGATGAGTGCTAACAGCCTGGAAAAAAATGGTGCACTCTGCCTTGTTGGTGCTGAACTTGCTGCTACTCCACATGGCCTGAAAAGGGGGTAATGGGGGGCTCAAGAAGGGCCTATCAAAGGCCTATGACAAGCCTCTTTGAGCCTTGATAGGTGTAAGGCACAATATGAGGAGAATAAGCTTCAAGGGTTTGAAGCCATGGCTGCCCTTGCTGTTTGCAACCGGTAGACTGAAATAAAACCCTGAAAGAATGATCAAATACCTCAATATCAATGCCTTGAAGGTGCCTCAATAGGCCGGGAAGGTGCTCGGGAAGCCGGGGAGTGACGGGAGCTCGGGGAGATCGGATATGGCTGCCAGGATGGAGATCCAATGTGTGAAGGGAGTCAATGCAAAGGTAGAGAAGCACCGAGTCAAGCTCGGAAGCCAAGCTCTGATACCAGTTGAAAGGCAAGAAGGATCAAAGCTTGCACGCGAGCTATGGCGGGAGAGCAAGAGCAAGAAAGAGAGATACAAGAAATGGGAACTCCAACAGTCACAATGTGTGACCGGGCCTTCCTTTATTTACTAGTCGCTAAAAAATGAATGTAAAGAATAAAGTGACGTGACGGGCGCCCGCCACCTGCAGTGTGCAGTGGTGGGTACTGTCATTGTAGTAATACACAGGGCTGCACGACAGAGGCGCCTTTACCCCAACAAGAAGGGATTGCTTTACTTTGTTTTTGTGTCGTGAAATAAAGGCATGTAACGAATTTGTATCAGGAGATAATTCAAAGAAGTTGTTTTATAGGTTGAACCTAAGGTGGTAGGTAATTAGGTAATTAAAAATACTCTCTCGAGGAAAGTGGGAGGATGGATCGTTGACTGCTAATGGATCCAGACCTATGGTTGGGTGGTCGTGCTGAGCCAAGAGCTTTCCTAAGAAGGAATAAAAATCACATTTTTTTATAGACCATTACAGATCAGAATGCCTGACTTGCATCGCTTTAGAACCATGGGCAGAAAGGATCAAAGTGCCATACTTCCCTTTGCGTCACATTCTCTTTGAACCTAATACAATGCAAGCCTGTTTGAGTCAGCAAATAGTATAAGGGGTGGAAACTCAAATCGTTGATGCTAATCAATCATTAATAGTTGATTTAACCAAAAAGAATCCAATCAATCTTCATGGGAATGGCCGAAACTTCCACTATAGGAGAGACTCAAGTGAGCCTAGTTGCAAACTTCGAGGGTTCTCATCAAAATCCCAAACGACATTTTCTAGGACATCTCTTGATGCACTACTAAGAACATACTGCCAAGGAATCAACTCAAGCATGCATGTTACAATTGCCTTGTAATAATGTGATCTTACAAAATAGATAGGGTCATATTTGAGGAGGATGATGATTCTTCATTGTTTGGCTATGGTGACAACTTTTCTTCCTAAAGGGGTGGCTTCATGGTGAATTATGTACCATTTCTTAAGAAACCAACTAGACGAGTTGCAAAAACATTGTAAGCTGTCAACAGTGCAAGTGTCTTTGAGAATGGTATCTTTCATATATGAAGGAAATATTCAACATGTTTGTAACTGCTATTGTGGAATTTCATGTGCTAGTCTAGGACACAAACACTCTTGCATAAGAGACATTCTAGTTCCTCTCATGTGGGGTGCCATTGGGATGTGAGGAAGACCAAATCTATGTTAGCCAATCCTAGATCTATTGTTATAAATAGTTTGGTGATGGTGCTGAATGTAAAACCTCCTTGTATGAAACAATAATACATTGGATTCTCTACGAGGGTTGACAAGTCTTATGCTGCATTGCAGGTCAAGTGGCATTGGTGTGATTTCTTTAGGCTTTCTCATTCAGTATGGAGGAAGTTTATAAGATTTGAGAGGAAACATCCTTTTCCAAAGGTTAATTGGTTGTAGACAAGCTTGTGTGAGGGGCATGTGTAGTCAATTCAGATGATTGATAGGTTGGCTTATCCTAGGTGGATGTAGAAGGTGGGGAGGGAGTAATATGAGAGAGAAGATTAAATGCCCTAAGGAGTCCACCTTGGGTTAACCCTCTATATAACATGCATTCAAATGGTATTTTTAAAATCCAAATTTTGAAAATTTTACACCATTTTGTATACGCCTTTTGTAAATTTTGAAGGTAATATTTATATTCCTTTTGTAAATCTAAATTTTGAGATGAGGTTAATTTTTATAACCCCTTATATACAATTTTAAAAAAAAACACAACTTTACACCCAGTGTTTTCATGATGATCCAAGTTGAATATCCATATATCATATCAATATTTTAAACGTTTTTTCTTTCGTTGATACACACATAAATACGAGAGTGCGCAGTCTTGTATGTTAAAATACTGAGAATGTATGCTATGGAGGAGCAATAGACAATCATAATGATGCAAAAGAATTGACAAGGAAGAACAACTAATATTATCCAAGCATAATGCAAGTACAACTGATTGATAATGACTGACTGAATGAGTGTGGGGATGAGTGCCTTTTATAGGCTTACAATAGGTGGTATTGGTAGGTGGAGATAGGTGGAAAGAGACCATGGTATTCAGCAATCGTGGTTTTAATAAATCGTGCATACATGACCTAGTCTAAGGCTTTATTTGTAGTTTGTTTCTTTGCCTTGTTTGTCTCATACAAAGAGGCTATGGTGGATGTGATTGCACATTTCTCGACACCCCTCCTCAATCACAACCGTAAAATACACTGAGTATACAGAGGCTGTCGTGAGTAGAACCTTGCTAAGTGTAGAGATGGAAGAGACAAAAACAACCATAAAAAGCTAGAGGCTGTTACAAGGCCTCACTAAGTGTGTAGAGGCTGTAGTGTGCAGAGGCTACATGAGAAGTTTAGGAGTTTATGGTGGGAACATAAGGCAAGTCCACATGTTGAACTTTAAAATAGTCTATCATCAGAAAATGAGCTACAAAAGAGGGACTGGTGAGTCTTATCCTTTTGATCTTGGATTTCTTATTCTCCTTCTTCTTCAATGTTGTCTTCATCTTCTTTGACTGTAGCAAGATATGCTCTTTTAGACTTTTTCTTAGCATAGCGGAATTTCTCAATATGCCCAGGTTTCTTACAAAAGTCACAGACTACACTCTTCTTCCCTTTCACATAGAGGAGTTGTTGGTCTCCTCTTGGGATGCTTGTTTCTCCTTTGTTCTTGACCTTCTTAGAGAGGCTTTGATGTCCACAAGCTTTGGCTTTGGCATGTTGATTAATGTGGTAGACACATTATCAAATTCACGTGGAAGACTTTTGAGAAGCACTCCAATGCAAATGTCTTCATCCATCTTCAAGTTGATTCTTACAAGTTGTGCCAACAAGATTTCCATATAATTCAAATGAGTTGCAAGTGAGATATTACTTTGCATGTCGAGCCTAAAAAATTCAATTAGTAAACCATATTTTGAGGATTTGGAATGAGCTCCAAATAAGGTTTCTAATCGATCCCATGTTGTGTAAGAGGTTTCACAATCATCAACATGATGAATGTAGCTATCATTAAGTTCGAGCTTGATAATAGCTTGATTCTTATCATCATTTTTATCCCATACAACTGAAAGTGCGGCTTCCCTTGATTTCTTCTCTTGACCACTTGTGATTGACCACAAGCCTTTCTTCATTAGGATCAATTTGATCCTAGTTTGCCATGTATGGAATCAAATGTCATTGAATCGAGATGTCGGTGAATCCTTGCCCATTTTGAGATTTGCAAGATTAGCAACAAATCAGCTCCAAACAATTCCAGTTTCAGTTGAGCACAAGTGCTAAGAATCACTAGGTGATTAGTATTAAGAGATACTAGGCAATTTAGTGACTATGATGCCCTTGAAGTTGAAATCTTCAAGATCTAATGCAAGTTCGAGTCTTCCCCTCCTTGATTTGATGTTCGAGTTGCAAAAAAAATCAATTTTGATTAGAGGCAAAGCTGATTGTGTTAACTGACATTAGTGCTAAAAGCACTAGATGAGTGACAATGGACATTGTTTCTTAAAATGCTTGAGAATCTCGTTAAGATCTTCTCTCCTTGCTGGTAAATAACTTGAATGCTTGCTGAAGAGTAAGTGTTGTCATAGATTAGAGATTCAGTGACTTGATTTGAGCCACAGGAGTGAGAGAAGGAAGTAAAACAAGATCTTGAAGCTTGATAGCTATGGAGTCTGTACTAGGGTTTCAGGGGACAGCTTGGTTTTTCACCTCGTGTGAGCTGAATACTTGATCATTTCCAAAATTGTTTTGATAGAAATGAAGCTTAGGAAGTAGGCTATCAAAGCCCTATGATGCTCGTCAGCATCGCAATGTGTACATGTGAAATTCGTCTTACAAACAGCAGAAGACGAAATCGATATTTTTCTCAGATTAACAAGGACCATAACCACCCTTCACGAAAGTTACAATGTGAACGAGAGTTATGAGTCATATTAAACACTAGTGTTAATATGTATAGTATGGATGGTCCAAAAATATTAGATTTTGGGCAAAACTAGTATATTTTAGATATTTTAGATATTATCCTAAAAGATATGGAGATTTCTAAAACAAGATGTCATTTAAAAGAAAAGACAAGTGATGTTTTAGTTAGTTTTGGAGATTTTATAAAAAGGAAAAAAATAATGAGAGTGATTGGTGAAATCGCTCACGCTGCGATCGCAGTCTACGGGCAGTAGACATCACTTCAAACAGGGAGAGAAAGAAGAAGTGATCTGAAAAAATTCTAAACAAGTGTCTTGGAGATTTACCCCCCTCTTGGAGTTAATAGAACCATCAAATTTATGATCTAAGCACCAGATCACTGATTCTTCCAAGAGCCCCTCCACCAAGAACTTTTATTCTCAGATGCATCCCCTCTTCTTTAATTCATTATAAATATGAGGCATGGGGAGGCACAAGGGAGCATAAGGAGACCCTGAGAGGTTGCGAGAGAGAGGTAGAGAGAAGAATACTCCTCCAAGAGATTGTGAGAGAGAGCTTCACAGAGAGAGAGAGAGAGAGATACCCCGAGAGGCTGCAAGGGAGAGAGTTAGCTCAATTCCCTCTATCTCGATCCTCAACTTAGCCATCTTCTCTTACGCTCTCCCATCTCGAATCTATTCCACCTTCTTAATCTCTTGAGTCTACTTGCGGACGGTGGCCTCTAAGCAAAGAATGTCACGTGCCAATGGCAATCCTACAACCAGCACAACGAAGCTTCGAGCGAACGCATCACTGTCAATCCAACTACGGTTCCGGTCATAAGTAATGTATTTCTAAATTGATAGATGCTTGCTTTGATTCTCGCATGAGATACATTAGGCCCATTCTATGATGTACGAGAATAGGTCATGGGAAGGGATAAGCCTCTTCTCATATATTCGAAAGATGGATTTTGCAAAATGCATATATCAAGGGAAGTTAATTGCACTTATTTGCATATGGATTATTCATGGATAGAGCAATCGTTGAGGGGTTATGAATAGCATAATCATAAAAAGAATGACATTAAGAATTGTGCATACAAGTATTAAGTAAATTTTGCATAGAATTGCTCTTTGATCCCAAGGGGGAGAGCAAATATGCGATGGAATTATTATTGTGTCTATTATTGTATTGTTTGGAAAAAATACAATTAGTTTTATTGGGTGATTGAACGACACCCTAAATGTTTTTTTCAATCAATTGATTGTTGCATTGTGATTTGGATAAATATTCCAATTGCTTGTGTTTGATGGTAAAAGCATGGCAAGGGTCAGTAATGACAAGTAGCCATGGATAATAAAGGAATGTTTCACTGGAAGATGATATTAGGTTGATTGCCTTCATCATGCTAGATTCATAAATGGATTAATTAAGGAAGGATATTTTGGTGGATCATCTCCAAGATTGCACCGCGGATTACCTTGAGGGGGCACTGCTCGATTCGTGGGCTGAAGGTCGAGTGGTAAAAAGGCCAACCACAGAAGTTGTGTCTCACTCCTAGGTTGATTGGGGTCAGTGGAGCTCTAGACACCCCTTGCCTAGACCGGAACAGAATTGTAGACTACCGTGAGCCCAACGTCTGGGGCATTGGAAGATGCTATTCTAGATTAATGATGGAAATTATGGTGCCATGTGATTTCTACCAGGTACTTCTGTTGGATAGAAGGGATACATAATTATCCTATATGGGCACGAGACAATGATTAACTTGAAGATAAGTTAAGGAACTTGTTTGTCAAAAGGACTGCTTGTTTTGTTTTCATGTCAGTGCTGTAAATTATGCAAATGAATCTCGTTCCCTAAAAGGTCAAATTAAAGAAGTTGATTGTGAATTTCATACATAAATGTGATAGGACCCAATTAGAAAACTAAAGCTATCAAGGGAAACGGGTGGACGGTGTGTCCTACGATAGGGTGGTCCTAGAGAATTGGGAGGATTCTCACAAGGTTTACCATTGTTTGACCTTTAGGTATGCTTAGGTTAGAACCTGCTTCATGTCCTTTTAGGGGACCACAATGGGACTATGCCCTACAAGTAGAGAGGTTGAGTAGCGCATCCCTCTCGTTTCCCATTCTCTTTGAACCAAGTGCGGCATGGATTTGCTTCGGCTTGGGCATCTTTGTGTAAAGTAGAATGTCCAAAATCCGACACTAGGATGCTGTTTGGAGACCTTATCTACTAGGAACCCAAAATTTAGGTCAATCCTAGTGGGCTTGGTTGAAAACTTTCAGTTGCGAGGCGTGCTCGGGAAACCCTAAGCAACAAACCCCGTAACATTACATGGGAGTGCCAGGCAACGGCACTTAGATTCATTTCTCATGGACTGCTAAAACATGCTTGGAGAGCGGATAGGCATGCACATTACAGCAATAGGACTAAAAGTGTCTTCATAGTCTAGCCCATACTATTGACCATAACCCTCCACAGCCAACCTAGCTTTGTATCTCTCAAGCTAGCCATTTGATTTACATTTGACTTTGTAAACCCACTTGCATCCAATAGACAATTTTTCTTTCAAGTAGCTTAACTAAATCCCAAGTTCCATTTTTCAGTAAAGCATCATATTCTTCACCCATTGCTTTACACCAATTTTCATCTTTAACTGTCTTTGCAAATGATGTGGGTTCTTTGTACTTCATCACTTATATCATGTATGCATAGTGTCTAGGCGAGTACCCACTATAAGTAAATCTATCAATAGGTTTTCTTTCTCTCTATGATCTTTGTAGGTGAGGTGCACTATATTTGATTCCGATCTCTCATGAGGTGGCACATACCTTTGCTTAACACCAGGTGTAACAATTGTAGGCATTCCAAACTCATTATCTAGACTATTAGTCCAATCATACCTTGATGTCAACAAACTTGTTACATCTTCAAGTGCCTTCCCTTTTCCTCTATCCATGTCCAATCTCCCCCTCATTGACATATCTTTGTCAGTGGACTATGATCCATGACTGTGCAATCTACCTGTCCAAGGACTCACACTGGCAGATACATCATGCGCATGTCCACTAATAGTAGTAGTATCTTGCATTCCATTTTTAGCATATGTACTTTGTGAAGACTCTTCATGAACTGATACTTGCTTAGCACCGTACCAGGGTGCTAGCTCATCAAATACTACATAATAGTTGATCAAAGTATCATGAGTAAATGAAACATAACACTTATAAGTCTTCCATTTCTATAAGCAACCAATAAAGACAACCTTCGTTGCTTTCGAATCAAGCTTCCTCCCTTGTTTCTCATCAAGTACATGGACATATGCAATGCTACCAAATACTTTTAGGTATCTAATGTTAGGCTAATATCCATAAAGCTGCTCAAATGGAGTCTTCTCATGTATAGCAATTGTAGGTGTCCGATTCATTACATAAACAACAATTAGAACTACTTCAACCCAGTAAAAGAAAGAGGCATATTTTTCTCGTTTAACATTGCCTTTCCTACTTCCATAATCATTGTGTTCTGCCATTCAACCACTCTATTTTGTTGTGGAATATAACTACATGTATACTATCTCCTAATCCCATGCTTAATCATGTACATGTTAAAATCCTTTGATACATTCACCATCACCTGATATCAGATCGTAGGCATGAGATATAGCAACTAAACTCTTTCATTGCATGAGATTTGAATCATAAAGCTATCTAGAACCTCATCAAAATGTATAGCCAAGTATATCTACTGAAATCATTCACAAAAGGCACATAATATCTAGATCCTCCAAGAGATACATTATGTGAAGGTCACCATACATTTGAATGAATTAGTTGTAAACATCTACTACTATTCCGTATATGTCTGACAAATGGAAAGTGGGATTTTTTACCGAATTGACAAGCTAAACATGTGTCCCCAAATCATAATATTTAAACTTTGGCAACCTTGTAACAATATCCTTTTGCCACATATTTTTCAACCTCTAGACATTTATGTGTTCAATGTGTTTATGTTAGATGTCTATGTCTCTTAGACTTGTTAGAAATAAAGCTCCACACATATCTCATTATGTTTGTGCGATTGACCGACACCAGTTGGACACAGCTGTACATGTCTTTGTCATTGTATAAGTTGGTGTAGACTTGACCTAACCATAGTTACATGATGGTTAGTGTGAAACCTATTGTACTCTTTCTTTCAGTTATTAACTATGTAATGGAATAGTGAAGAAGAAGAAGAAGATGAGCTAAAGCTCATCTTCTTCTTCTTCACTATGTAATGGAGGAAGACCATGAGCTGAAGCTCATGGTCTTCCTCCACTCTCTGTCTCTCCCTCTCTTCCAATATGGTATTAGAGCCATGAACCATGGAGTTCATGTGAGCTTAGCTTGGGTGAAATGCCACATGGAAGAGCCTAGTTTGGATGAGCATTGACAAAAAGAAGATAGCATGAAGTGCCAATTTAAAAAACAAAATTAGTGGATAGCGTAATGGTAGAAATTTTGCACCTGTTTTTCCTGCAATTTTGCACCTATTCTTTCAGCATACAATGCTTTACAAAGGTCATGCTCAATGCCATGGACTTGAGCTTCTAAATCATACATCTAAGCATGACAATAATGCAATGGAGTGCATATCTGGATGAGTTTATATCAGTCATTCTGTCCCGGAAATAATGACAGCTCATATTTGAAACTCTACAATTCAAGGATGCTTGGAAAAGCATACGGACTATCTCTCATGCATTTAAGAATTAGTTTGGAATGTTAAATACTTAACTTTGAAAAGCTCTAAATGGTTGAAATTTGTCTTGGAATTTCTAGAACCAATACACGGCACCGTTTGATTCATAAATGCCTTGGAATGATGGATATGACTATCTAGAATGCTGGGTGAATGTCTCAGCAATACCCATGTACACTTGGGCATGATTAAAAGGGATTAAAAATTCAATTTTGGAGTTCATTTAGAGATCTAAAATTAAGCCTAAACTGCTATGTACTTGAATGGACAGCATGTATTTTTTCATGATTGATAGACATGAACTCTCTGACATGCTCAGAAAGCATCATTGAAGCATAGGTATATACAAGGAGGACATATGCACTTGTTCTTTTTCCTTGGAGCTGAAATTTGGAGGTCAAAACATTCAAATTTGGGAGCCTTTTACAAGCTGAAAACTGTCATGGATCTGTGGACAGCAAGCATTGTCTGCACTTGAAGCATTACACGACATTGGTTGGTTCCTATGAACTATATGACTTGGGATATGTCTACTGAATGTCTAGAGGACTAAGACAAGATGAAAATTGAAGTCTAGCGCTGAAAAAAAATGTATCTAAAGTGTCTTGGCTAGGTACAAGCACGGAATGTAGTCCATGACTTTGCTTCTTGAAGACAGAGTGTCTATGGTTGTATGTATGGTCATGTATTGACCCCGCCACATTGAAGCAAATGTATGAAGTTATTTGAAGACATTTTGGGGCTGGATAGACTTTTTTTTGTAGAGTTTTTTTTACTACAACCTGTAGGCAAGATATTTAACACTTGTACTTGTCTATGCACTGATATGTGCCCAAATGATCATGTATGGAACCCTACATGTACTAGCACAGATGTCTGTGAGCTTTTGTGACATGTATGACATGCATACACCTTGTTTTTTACTGTAAGTCAACTGTTGGTCATTTATAACCTACAAAATTTAGATTATATGTTTGCTTGACTGCAATAAGGATACATGATACAGATTTAAAGCAACTACATGGTTTATGTACTAACTGATGTAACTATGGGTTGTGGATGTTTTGAGATGTTGATGGGCTGAAATACCTTGGTTTTAACAATGAATTTATTGCAAAAAATGGTCATAAAGAGTCAAAGACTGTAGTTAGCTAGTCGAACTTGTTGGCAAGTAGTCAGGCAGATCATACTATTACAACATGGCAATTGCACAAAGCACTAACAACATTACCTAAATTGTTGGTGAGAAGTTGGATAACAAGAATTTTGCATTGTGGAAATTCAAAATGGTTGGCAGAGGATATTGGGATCTATGCATTGGTGATGAAGCTGGATCTAAATTGCCTGAACAGCCGACACATGATCAGAGAAGAGCTCATAAACACTGGACAGAGAGAGCATGCAAAGTGCTACATTGGTTTTCCTTATGTATATTTGATGCTATGGCAATACAAATCATTGGATGTGATTTCTCGAATGATGCTTGGGACATACTCATGAAGAACTATGGAAATGTAACACATGCAAGAAAGATTCAGCTAAAACAGTAATTCAACAACATGTCTAGGAATGATAGAGGCATCGAGGCCTACACAACATAGATTAAGACCATAGTGGACCAAATTTCCACTATTGGATAGTGTCCTTTATTCTAGCCAGCGTGGAAAAGGCGACAGAGGCCATGGCTTGTTTCGAGGCCGAGGAGACATTCGAAAAACTTATGGACAGCAGCTGTAGAGTAATTGGCATGGCACAAATACACAGGGCCAAAGTGGATCTGGAGGCTTTAGAGATAGGGGGAGATCAAACCGAGGCAGAGGTGGTGGATCTTGGCAGTCAAATGATCAGTCCAAAAGGGACAAGGACTGTCATTATTGTGGCAAATATGGGCACATTGCAAAGGATTGTCATAAGAAGCATGCATATATGAAGGCTAATGGCAGACAACATGGGAACTGTACATCTTCTAGCGGTGCTCATGATGAGCAGGGTGACAGGTTGTTTGCCATGTAGCATGTGTCCAAGAATGCACCTAGGTAGAGCAGAGATGAGAGATGGTAAATTGACTCTGGGGTCTCTAACCATATGACACCCCATGGAGAGTGGTTCGATAAGTTGGTTGCAGGTTCACATGGTTATGTTTGTACTGAGGATGACACCTAGCATGACATTCAGTACATAGAAAGTTGTTCTGTTGATGATGCTTGACGACAAGAAAAAGATCATGCATGATGTATTGCATGTACCATCAATAACTAAGAATCTCTTGTCAAAGGGATAGATGATAGAACAAAATTTGCAAGTTATATTCAATAAATATGGATGCTTTATTGAACAATACGATAATGGCTGCAAATTAATTGCTCGAGATAGAAGGGATGGTAGGATGTTTACATTGGATGCAACAGTTCTAGAACTTAAGGCAACCATGTTTGCACATGATGAGGGTGCTATTCAGGATGTTGAGATTTGGCATAAGAGGATTGGCCATGTTAATGTTCAAAAGCTAAAATCTATGCAGTAGAAAGAGGTGGTACTTGGATTGCCCAAATTCAAGTATAATGATCTTGGCCATGTATGTCATGCATGTCAGTTTGGAAAGTAGGCACGATTTCCCTTTATGAGACATGTGAAGAATAGTCGAGACTCTTGTAGTTGATACACTTTGATGTTTGGGGTCCGTCTCATAATGCTTCATTTGGAGGTGCTCATTACTATGTATCTTTCATTGATGATTTCAATAGGTACACGTGGCTATACATATTGAAACATGAAGATGAAGTGTTTGATGCATTCAGAGATTTCAAGAAGCATGCTAAAAATGAGTTGGGCCACTATATCTCTTGTCTTAGATCAATGGAGGCAGAGAATATGTCTCTAAAGATTTTGGCAAATATCTAGCAAAGTATGGGATCAAAAGACAGCTTACTTGCAGCTATACACTGTAGAAAAATGGTATAGCAGAAAGGAAAAATAGGGTATTGATGGAGCCAGCTAGAGCTATGCTGAATGAAAAGTGTTTGTCTAATGCTTACTGGGCTGAAGCAGTGGTGACTATTGTATATGTGTTGAATAGAACCCCTACAGCAGTGATTCATGACATAAAACCTTATGAGAGGTTGTATGGTCATACGCCTAACATTAGGCACTTAAAGGTATTTGGTTTCATTACATACGTACATATTCTTGATGAAAAGAGGAAGAAATTGGATCTTAAAGCTATCAAGAGCATGTTTTTGGGTTATGCACAGGATAGGAAGGCCTATAAATGTTATGTGTCATCTACTCATGAGACGTTGATAAGCAGAGATGTTGTCTTTGACAAGCTAGCTTTTTACTATGGGAATCCAATTGTAGTACCTATTGATGGATCAACTAGCACAAGTAATGCTGAAAATACACATGCAGTTAGTACATCTATGAGTGGTTCGACAAGTGATGTGTCATCTACAATGAGTCCTTGGTCAAGACGGTTGGCAGAATTACACTCCTACATCCACTGACACAGACATGTCAGTGAGGGGGAGATTGGATAAGGGAAAAGAAAATATGTTTAAGGATGTAACAGGTCCACTAACTACAAGTTATGAGTCGTCCAGTAGTGATAGCTTGGACAGTGCGTTGGGGATTCCTTCTGTTATGATGTTTGATATAAGGCAGAATCTTTATGTACCGCCTCATGAGAGGCAAGCTTGGAGTGAGCCACAATTCAGGAGGTCAAAAAGGGTCAAATGACCAATTGAAAAACTTACATACATTGGATATTTAGCTTGTCATTATGCCTATATGACTAAGGTGAAAGGTTTCAAAGAACCCACTAAGTTTGATGAGGCACTTGCATATGAGAACTGGTGTATTGCCATGGACGAAGAGTATTCAGATTTGGTTGGAAATGGAACATGGGATTTGGTTTAGTTTCCTGAAGAAAAAGCCCCCATTGGTTGAAAATGGGTGTACAAGTTTAAATGCAAGTTATATGGGTCATTGGAACACTATAATGCTAGGTTGGTTGCAAAGGGATATGCATAGCAGTATGTCCTTGACTATGAGGAGACTTTCAGCCCTGTGGCTAAAATGGCAATAATCATAATAGGCATTGCATTGGTAGCAGCTAAAGGTTAGGAGTTATGGCAAATGGATGTGAAAAATGATTTTCTGAATGGTGACTTACAGTAATAAGTTTATATGGAGCAACCTGAAGGCTATGTGCATCCAAATTTTCCAACATATGTATGCAAGCTGAAAAAGGCATTATATGGTCTAAAGTAGGCACCTAAAGCTTGGAATGCTCGAATTAGCAGTTATTTAAAACAACATGGATTTAGATTAGGTGATGTAGATCACAATTTATTTGCGAAGAAGACAGATCATGGCTATGTATTTCTGGTTGTCTATGTTGATGATGTAATCATTATTGGAGATGATGAGAGCGGGATTGCTGAAATAAAGTCACTATTGCAGGCTGGATTCAAAGTCAAAGATCTTGGTGAGCTGAAATATTTTCTGGGAATTGAGGTACTGGCTATGCCTCAATGCATATGGTTATTGCAGAAGTAGTATGCTTATTATGACATGTTACAGAAGTATGGTATGGCTAAATGTAAGGCTATGGATGCACCCCTATCCTAAAATGTCAAGCTGCAGATTGATGTTGGGACTAAGATAGAGAATGTTACCATGTATAGACAAATGGTGGGCAGCTTGATCTATTTGGCTATTACTCGGCCTGACTTGAGCTATGCGGTGGGGCTGATCAGTCAAGTCATGCAGAAGCCTCACAAATTGCATTTGGATGCAATCAAGAGGATCATGAGGTATGTAAAGAATACTGCAAATTATGGGTTGTTTTATGCATATGGAAAACCCCTTGGCTTAATAGGGTATACCAATGTTGACTGGGCTGGTTGTGCCTATGACACGATGTCACCCAATGGATATGCATTTGGATTGGGTAGCAGCATGATCAGTTAGCAAAGTAAAAAATAGCCTACAGTAGTACAGAAGCTGAGTACAAGGGTGTGGCCTTAGCGGCCTGTGAAGCAGTTTGATTGCTAAAATTACTGAATGACTTGGGGATACACTTGGACAGCAAAGTAAAGCTACATTGTGATAATATGAGCAGTGTGATGCTTGCAAGCAATCCCATCTACCATGCAAGATCTAAACATATTGAAGAACATTACCATTTCATCATAGAAAAGGTACTAGCAGAGTAGATTGACTTGATGCATGTGAAGAATGAAGACCAGGTAGCAAATATCTCTACCAAATCACTTGGTAAAGAAAAGTTCATCTACTTTAGGCATCTACTTGGAGTGTTGTAGATGATTTGAGCTTGAGGGGGAGTGTTAGAAATCAAGCTCCACATGTATCTCATTATGTCTATGTGACTGATTGACACCAGCTAGATACAGTTGTACATGTGTATGTTATTGAATAAGTCTGTGTAGACTTGACCTCTAACCATAGTTACATGATGGTTAGTGTGAAACCTATTGTACTCTCTCTTTTCAGTTAGTGACTATGTAATGGAATAGTGAAGAAGAAGAAGATGAGATGAAGCTCATGGTCTTGCTCCACTCTTTGTCTCTCCCTCTCTTCCAATTACACTTCCATCATCATGAGCAAACATTGTAGCCTTCAATTTAGTAATATTTGCATCCAATGTAAACATTCTGCCATATCTTTTACCCTTTTAATCAACTTGTAAACTTTGCCATATTCCTCCATAAAGCAACCATCTTTGTTAAGCCATACCTACAGGTTTTTTTTCAGCCATTTGGCCAACCAATAACATATTCTTTGTAATGGATGGAACATGCAAAACATCATACAATTTCTTATTCCTGCCATCAGACATAACCAATGGAATAAATCCTGTATGAGTTATGTCATGCTAGGTGTCATCTCCAATGCATACATGACCATTTGTACTTGCTTTCATTTCTTCAAACTACTCACCATGTGGTTTCATATGATTTGATGCTCCTAAATCAATATACCATATGTCATTATATTTGTCTTGCTCAGTAGCCACATTCTGTATATATATCACAAGAAATAACATGTCACCACTCTCATGCTCTGCATGATTGGATGAGGCATTATGTCCCTGTTTCCTACCTCTTTGATTCACTTGCTTCTTCCAACACTCTTTAGTAATGTGTCCTTATTTTCCATAGTAGTGATAGTCCTTGTCCTTGTGGGCATTATCATGAATAATTTGCGACTGCCAAAATCCTTTGCCTCTAGAATGAGACCTCCCCCTCTCTGGGAGTGTCCACCACCTCTTGCATAATGTATTTGTTGATTTTTCATATTCTGAGATGCATTTTCTTGACTTCCTCTATCATAGAAGGACCCCCTACCACGGCTAGCACGGCCTCTCTGATTTAAGTAAAACACTGCATCTTTGCCTTTAGCTACTAGAGGTAGTAGCTAAACCCAATTTCACCTCTTCATCATCAATAAGAAATGCAACTAGCTCATTAAAGTTAGGCATTTCAAATCTCACCAATATTGACATATCAAATGACTTGTATTCAGGTCCAAGACCATTCAAGGTCATTGCAACCAAATCCTCATCCTCAACTTCAGTTCCAATAGTTTCCAATTGATTTGCAAGAGTCTTTATCTCTGTTAGATAATCTAGATATGGACCATCCTTTCCTCTCCATGGTATTGAACTTCTATTTTAGCCAAATTTTATGTGCACTAGTGGCAGTGCCATAGTACTTCATCAAGATTTCCCAAGGATCTTTAGGAGACTTGCCATTCATTAACTACATGACCATTGTATCCGTAATGCATAATGAGAGCCAGTGCAAGACTCTATGCACACGTTCAAGCCAAGCATGGTGTGCCTTCTTGTGCTGTTCAAGAGTTGGATGTCTATTTAGAAGCTTAGGTTCAGCTTCATCATCTGTCATAAGACCCCAATAACCTTTCTTGATGAGAAAGTTCTCCATGTAAAATTTCTAGATAGCATAATTATTTTGAGAGAAAAATACTTAAAACAAATCATAAGGCTTTCCACAATTCCCATTCACCATGTTGGCCTCACTAGACATCTGTATAAACTCCAATCAGTGCTATGCAATGTAATACATGCTATCCAGATTTACTTATGGCACTACGTATATTGTGTTCTACATATAAGTGAAGCAAGGAAATTTCTCAATATGTCCAACCAATAAAGGATGATACCTAGATCACTACTTGCTCAATATCTTCAAAGTTTAAACCATCCGCTAATCAAGTCAAGGTCTGCTCAGTATGTCAAGGCATTGCTTACAACAACATAATCTTGCATGTCATCATGATGTCCTTGAATAGATGGAATGCTGGTTCCTTATAGCATTGAGCCTTCACTAGTGCTAGATAAGCACCACTAAATAGGCATGATACTCATTTCTTGTTCAAGACAAAGCATAGCTATTCTAGTAGACTATGATACTCCCAATCATCTAGTGAATGCATGTGTAGTTTTGGGAAAATCACGTTGAATCTTGATGTCGAAGAGCTCATTATTGAGCATTCATCAATGACATGCCGACTAGATAGTCAGCTACATATGATGCTTCACAATGCCAAGAATCACTCCAACTACAATATCCACACTTCAAGCTTCATCAGCATGATAACACCTGAGATGTCCATGTAGTTAATCAACATGCACAATTCTAGAGGATTAATGCTTGAGATGCATGCTCATCATGCTGGCCATTAAGGTATGCTCTTAACCTCTAGTACATGTCACTGATCCTTCTTATCACACCTCAATAGACTCAACAAATAGGGACCTCAAAAGACTAATATATACCCTTTAGATATTTGGTTATAGCTACCAATATCTTCCTCCAAGGATTCACACTCTAGCTCCCACAATCCAAACTTACAAGCATTGAGGGTTTCATGGCTCTAATACCAAGTTCAATATGCAAAGAAAGGGGGAGAGAGAGAAAGAGAGAGAGAGAGAGAGAGAGTGGAGCATACAGGGCATAGTACTCTCTTCAGTCTTCTTCATTTCCATTATTCTCTTTCTATTAACTTACACACCCAATATCTAGTAAGACCTAAGTCTACATAACAGTGCGTAAAGGGACTTAGTCACTAATTAACTAGTAGGACTAGTTCTGAAAGACATTATTATGGCACACCTATCATCTCGCTAACCTATAGCTGGAGAGAGTCAGTACATCCATAGAGCTTGATTCTTTATAGTACCCGCAATTCAAACACCAAGGATTTGTCCACTAGTCTCCAACAAAGTAAAGTTAGATGGTACAAAAACTATTCTTTGTGAAAGTTTAAAATCACAACTATCATTGATTCTTATGAGCTTTTGGAGACGATGCTAGGGACTAACCCAAAACCATAGCCCACTCCCGACCTATCAAATTTGAGTGTTATGATCCCTACAAATGCAGGTCTTCTACGAGCTTGGAAATGAAATAACATAGATGCAACGTGTGCCTTAGTTACAAGTAGTTCTGACCATTTTTTGGCCTTGATTCAACATACAACCAAAGCATTAGAGGCTTGGAACGTACTGAGGAGCCAATACAAAAGGAAAAATCAAACAAGGATTTAGAACTTGGAGAATCAACTAGTAGTAGAGAGGTTTGCTAAAGGAGAGACAAATGAAGTATTCATCACTCAAATCAAGAATTTACATAACCAGATGGCTATAAAAGACTAGTAAGGAGCTAGCTCAGAGGTATCTTCATATTTATCCACCAAAGATTGATGGATTGGTAACTTCCCTAAACACTCAAGTGAGGCCCCAAGCTTTAATTTTTGAGGAATTTTGTGCATTACTAATGGAGGAGGCATTGAAACTTAAAGCCCAAGAAGGTAGTATCAATGGAGATGCTACATTCTCCTCCACCAATGTGTAATATTTCCATGCAATAAAAGTTAGTTAGTCAATTAATAAGTTAGTAAGGTTGCTAGCTAAAGTTAAAAAAATTAACTAACGTTAATAACTAACTAAAATTAAAAATAAATAAATAAATAAAATCAAGAGTCGTAATTTGATATTTTTCGTGGATTGGCAAGGACCATAGCCACCCTTCACTGAAGTTACAATGTGAGCGAGAGTTATGAGCTATATTAATCACTAGTGTTAATGTCTATAGTATGGATGGTCTAAAAATATTATATTTTTGGACAAGACTAGTATATTTTAGATATTATTTATTGTAAATATCTTAAAGAGATATGAAAATTTCTAGAATTGGATATCATGTAAAAAAAAAGGTAAGAGATTTTTCAGCTAGATTTGGAAATTTAATGAAAAAGAAAGGAATGGGAAAATCACGCGCATCGTGATCACAGTCTACAACAGAAAATAGCACTTCGAACCGTACTGCTTGTCTCTTTTCGTGGTCCATTCCGACATCCCAAGAAATTATGAAAATTTCCCAACCGTCACTTGGTGGGTCTTTAAGCTGTTGCCTTCGACGAAGTCTATTTTTTCTTGAAATTTAGATTTTTTGGCTATTTTTAAGAATGTTTCCGGGGAAAAATCCACCGCTCATTGCCGACCACAGGATTGGGTGGCTCAGTGTGTTGAATCCCACAAACAGATTTGCACATAAACACAAATGCAAAGAGCATCAAGTTGTTATAGAAAATACTCAACAAAACACATCACAGCTCTCACCCTATCCCGTGTCAAAACCAAGGCATGAAATCCACGAGGAGTAGGAAGAGCATAATCTGACAGAAAAGCCTAAAGCTAGTCACTAACCAACTATTCCAACATGGCCAAACTAGAAAACCTATCAAAGAGGTCATCCTAAGTGGTGGTCTGAACTACCATCCTAACGAAGGACAACTCAACTAGGAGTGTCTCATAGGCGAGGACTCCTATAGCTTGATCAATAAATATTATCTTTTTTAGCACATTCTCCTTCCAGGCTTTTATTTTCCATACTCGGACATGTAAAAAGGAGGGATCTGAGCGTAGTGACCCAAGGAGAACAAGGCATCGGCCGTAGATCCTGTATCAATACTACCCAAAAACCTACCAAGCCCTCGCAAGAGGCGACGCTCAATTCTTTTTTTATGCTCACTGTTATTTTCACTCCAACCTTCTCTTATTCTTATTTTTTAAGCTAAATGCCACCCCTAGGAAGACAAGCATCGGTGGCCATGGGTCTTGTCTCATCCCTAGGAACCTACCAGGCCTTCGTAAGGCCATGAACAACTACTTAAGGATTTTTTCTTTCTTTCCTTTCCTATACACACCTCCATATATTTATTGTTAGCTAGATTCAGAACTTATTCTTTTCTTGATATTTAAGTGCAATCTTCTCTAATTGCCTCACAACTAATAGAAACTCCTAGAACAACTGCCTAACAAGTCAACAGAATAGGGTCACTAGGATTGCCATCTAAAATAAGTCTTCCAGTGCCTAACAATGCCTTTGCAGGAGGCAATGACTACTTAGACCTCCCACATACATACATAACCTAAACCTGGGACTTCATGCCTTGATCGTCGCCGGTCCCCAACAAACAAAAATAAAGCACCCTTACGTACACATACATCATTATTTGCTTAAGGGAAAAGACTCGGGAAGGGGGATGAAACCACCTGGAATGGCTACAATAAACTCTTCCATAGCAAAGGCTCCCTCCAATGTCTTCGTCAACCTATATGATGCAATCACTAAACAAAAAGCCATTAAATGTACCTGCACCAAACAGACATAGGGCCCTCTTGGCCTAAAGAAATAGCATATTTTACTACAAACTAATTGACCCTCTTGGCCTTTAAAAATCAATCATGACACTACAAAACTAACTAGCCCTCTTGGCCTAATGAGATTAAAAAAACCAACTCATATAGATCCCTCCTTGGAAAAAGGCATATATACAAAAATAAGCTCCATTCCAAGGGAAAAAATAGGGCTCTCAGCCCTAAACTAGATGCATCAAGTTGTGACCCATCCCTCCTGCATATATAGCAAGAGGGGTATGCATAACATGTCGTCTGATCAACCTACGAGTCCAAGAATATAGTAGTGGTAGATGGGTCTCGGCCACTCTTTGTCATTACCCATGCCAACCATTGCCTACCATATAGCGCATGGTTTAATAAAATTCCCCATAAGTGATGAAGACATGTCTCATTATCAATAACAACATCCGAACTAGGACCACAGTTGAAAAATAGGTCCTCTTCATAAGTGCAATTTGCTAGGGAATCCGCAAACTGATTCCAAGAACGTGGAACCAACTGAAGAGATACGCTCTCAAATTCATCAAGTAGGGTTATAGTAACTCATGTTGTGGATAAAGGCGCCTCCGCCTAGCCGCCCGGGGTAAATGCACCTCGGCCTACCCACCCGTGTATTACTACACTGATAGTCACCACCACTGCACATTGCAGGTGGTGGGCGCATGTCATCGTCACTTTATTCTTTATTCTTTTAGTGACAGTTTGAATAAAGGAAGGCCCTGTCACACATTGTGACTGTTGGAGTTCCCATTACTTGTCTCTCTCTTACTTGCTCTTGCTCTCCTGCCATAGCTCTCGAGTCCAAGCTTCGATCCTTCTCACCTTTCAACTGGTATCAGAGCTCGGCTTCTTGACTCTTGAGCTTGGTTTATGGCATTCTCAGCTTCCCATCGACTCCCCACTCGCATTGGGTCTCCTTCCTGGCAGCCATATCCGCCTCCTTCGAGCTCCCGTCACTCCCCAGCTTCCCGACCACCTTCCCGGTATTGTTGGGCACCTTCAAGGCATTACATCAGAGGTATTGCTTCATTCTCCATAGGGTTTTACTTCAGCTTTCAGTTTGCAGGTCTGACAGTAGGAAAAGGGCAGCCATTGGTTGAGCCTCTCATTGGAGTTGAAGCTCTCTCTACCACTTAGGCTTGATTCAAGCCCTCCATTGGCCCCTTTGGGCCCCTTGAGGCCCACCCTACCTGCCCCTTGATCCCAAGAGGGCCTGCAAATTTTCCCACACTAGCTGAACAGTTTGTGCCAGCAGTCCAGGCCATTCCCACAACACATTTTCAGCCCTTGGCCTTGTTGTAGGCTCTTGGTCAGCCTTCTATCTATTGGGCATTACCCTTTGACTCCTTGTGTAGGCACCCTTCACTTGGCATTGAGCTTTAAGCTCCCCACATTCAAATCTTGGCTGAGCTTCATACTGTTTATAGGTATACCTGCTGTAATACAGAGCAGCCCTCCTACATCTCATGCCTATGGTGAGTCGTGATAGCTTAATGATGCCCGTATGCCATTAGATGCCTACATATTGTTGGTGGATGCTATGTTGATGGTTTGCCATTAGTTTGGCACTCATTTGGGTCTACAAATACTCAGTTTTGAGTAGTAAATCACTGCTATAATAAAAGTGGGCTGAAGTTATTCTACATGCTTTGGGTTATGCCTATTGGTTCCAGATTATGTCTTGGATGTATGTCATGAAGTATTAATGTTTGGGGTATGACTTTGAGCTTGGATTTCATTCCGTTGGATGCTTTTGGAAGAGCTTTGACATTACGCACTCATCGACATGGTTCATGCTTGGCAGTGGTATATGCTTTGACAGTGATGCTCCTTAGGTTTTTGCATACCCGTTGCCTATAGCTTGATGCTCATGTCACGGTTGATTACCCTATGCATACATTGAGCTTGAGTGCTCATTGAAGCTCTACCTTGGATGCAATTTGGATTATCTGGAGTTGTCTTGGATGTTACTTGGCTCATCAGAGTTTGGATTGGGATGTATTTGATGTCTTACATACTTATGGATGCTACATACGGATGCTCTACCACCTACATGTTCGAGATGTACTATTGATGTATTGTCTTGGACTTATATCATTGGCACTGTGTCTTGCCTTGGTTTGAGCTCTTGAGCTCGTACATACAGCTTTTGTGTCAGTGGTGGGAGCATTCTTGAATGCTTATCAGACATTGAGCAAGTGGTGCTTTTATGCATTGAGCAGTTATAGACTATTGAGACTTTGGGATTTCTTACCCTTTGGGATGATACATTATATATCTTCATTCACTGTATGCTTATGAGCTGAGTCTCAGATTTGGATCCGTATCTTTGTGAGCTGACACCTACTTGTGTCAAGTTTTGGTAGTGGCAGGAACACTTTGCCCCGTTGATTGGGGGGTGTACCTACTCACTGATAGATGTTTGTATGACATGTTTGGGTATTGGATTCATGCTTATCGACTATCGTATGCCTATGCTATGCCCGCATGATGCCGGCTTTGGTCTCGACAGTATCTGATTAACCTAGGATCCGATTTTGGCAATGTTAGATCTCATTTATTGAAATCTGTAATTTATTACAGCAAGCATATATGTATGGACCGACATGGATTTTTCATGCAGAAACATTCTAAAATGATGTACTTTCACTAATACTTGGTGGGAAGTGACTTTGGTTACACTTTTCTTGCCATTTTCTCTCGTTTTTTGGTGATTTTTGGTCATTTTTTGCAGTAAACAGCAAGTAGTTTTGAATTGTCTATAGTCTTCCAGCCTGCATTATGGCAAGTTCGTCCACTGATCATGCTATTTTCAACATCACTAAGCTTGATGGTACGAAGTACACTTATTGGAAGAGCCAGATTTGGCAAGTGTTGGTGCAAAAATCGCAGATCAAACCTTTGAGGTTGAGCGGGCATCCGCCTGCAACTATGCCAGATGAGGAATGGCTTGAGCTTGATGAGTTATGAAAGTCCACTATTGTATTGTCTCTCATAGAACATGTTCATTAGAATGTCTTTCAGAGTGCATGGAAGTTGTGGGATAAAATCAAGAATCTCTATGACAAGAAAATTCTGGTGAGTTAGATGTATTGGCTGAAGCAGCTTATGGATTTGCGCATGAAGGAGAATGTGACTATGTTTGCTCACTTGAGCCAATTCCATGCTATACTCAAGAACTTGATTTCACAGGAAATCATTTTTGCAGAGGATGTCACTCCTCTTTTCTTGCTTGGCACTCTTAATGAGTCATGGGATGTATTCCGCACTACATTATGTGCCTCTACTGCTACCTTGAAATTATCTGATGTTGAGAGTGCTCTTCTGTAGCTAGGAAGAGGTTAACCGTAAGAATTTGGATGCTTCTCGTGTGTCGCATGCTATGATAGTTAGAGGCAGGACTGATGGATATGGAAAGCGTGGTAGTGGTAGTGGCCGTGGACGGGATTCTCAGAAATCTCGGTCCAAGTCTCGTGGGAAGTCACATAGCAAATTCCGTGGCAAGAATGCAGATGTTACTTGTCACCATTGTGGGAATGAAAGGCGCAAAGATAAGGGGAAAGACAAAGTGCAGGATAAGTCTTCCGATCACATCATAGTGCCTGCAAAGTCCAGTGTTAAAATTAAAGAGATCAATGTTATGCAGCTTGAGGATGTTGATGATGATGATTATATCCTTGCAGCGTCTTCTAGTGCTTCACAGATGATAGAGATGCACTCTATGTATGCACAGTGTTGGCTCTTGGACTCAGGTGCATTCTTTCATGCGACACCTTGCCGAGAGTGGTTTCATTCATACTGTACTGTTTCGGGTTCTGTGCGCTTGGGTGATGACACCTCTCTTGATATTGTGGGCATTGGTGATGTTAGGCTGCAGTTTCCTTCTACCAGTAGTTTTGTTATGCAGGATGTATGTCATGTACCTGCTTTGACATGCAGTCTCATGTCAGTGGACAACTTGATGACGCAGGTTATCATGTATCTTTTGGATGACGCAGGTTATCATGTATCTTTTGGAGCCTCTATCCCTTGATTGTATCAGCTTCTTCCCTTGATCATCTTTTGTCTGTGGGTTCTATCCCACATGTATCTCTTTGGCATGCCGGTTTGGGCCATATGTCTTTGAAGGGAATGAAAATGCTTTCTAGTTTGTAGTACTTACCGCCCCTTGATTTTGCATGTTTTGATTCCTATGAGCATTGTCTTTATGGCAGGCAGACTAGGTCTATGCATAAGAAGTCTGGTAGGCCACGCATGAGTGAGCCCTTGGCATTGGTACATTCAGATATCTATGGGCCCATGCCTTGTCAGTCTATGGGTGGTGCAAAGTATTTTTTTACGTTCATAGATGATTTTTCACAAAAATTTTGGGATTATCCCATTAAGCTGAAATCCGATGTCTTGGCTGTGTTTCAGAGATGGCTTGCATTGGTTGAGAATCAGTCTGGGTATAGGCTAAAATTCCTAAGGACAGATAATGGGGGGTGAGTATGTCTCACATGCTTTTGGGCAGTTATGTGATGAGAGGGGTATTAAGCATCAATTGACCGCCCCCTACACCCCCCCAGAATGGTTTGGCTGAGCGGATGAATAGAACCATCCAGGAGCATGTATGTAGTATGCTTAGCCACACAAGCCTACCACAGAGCTTTTGGGCTAAGGCAGTTAGTACAGTTGTGCATGTCATAAACAAATCACCTTCTAGTGGTTTGGATTTCCAGGTTGCAAAGGAGGTATGGACTGGAAAACCTCCCTCTTATGCGCATCTCCGTGTCTTTGGATGTGAGGCATTTTTCCATGTGCCCAGGGACAAGAGAAGTAAGCTGGATCCTAAGAGTGTCAAATACATTTTCCTTGGTTATGGGGATGCAAGAGAGATGGGTTACCATCTTTGGAATAAGCAGGTGCACGAAAAGTCATCCGCAGTCATGATGTAGTCTTCCATGAAGACAATATGCATCGGTAGCTTGAGAGAGTTGTTGAGATCCGCAGGGTCATATTTCAAGAGGAGCGGAAAGATCTTGCAGAGCCAGTTGGGCAACCTACAGCTGCAGTAGATGTTCATGGTCAGGGTGTTGGATAGGTAGCTGGGCAGGCAGCAGAGCCCGCCATGAGACGCGGTCTACTAGAGACAGACATCCACCTGATAGATTTCATCCCTTGATGCATTATGTCTTGGTTACAGATGCAGGAGAGCCTTTCACATATGATGAGGCTATGCACAGGGGTGACAGTCACTCCTGGGAGAGGGCTATGCAGTCTGAGATAGACTCCTTGCATAAGAATGAGTCTTGGGATTTGGTTTCCTTGCCTATGAGCAAGAATGGTTTGCCATGCAAGTGGGTGTACAAGCTGAAAAGTACCCCTAGACACCCCAAGCCGGCATACAAGGCTAGATTGGTAGCAAAGGGTTTTAAGCAGGAGCATGGTGTGGACTTTGATGAGGTCTTTTCTCGTGTGGTTAAGATGACCACCCTGCGCTTAGTCTTGGCTTTGGTTGCTCAGCTTGACTTGGATTTATACCAAATGGATGTCAAGACGGCTTTCTTACATGGGGACTTGCATGATGAGATTTATATGGAGCAACCTAAGGGATTTCTTACATGGGGACTTGCATGGGGAGATTTATATGGAGCACTCTAAGGGCTTTGCAGAACCTGACAGGGAGCACCTAGTGTACAAACTAAAGAAAAGTATTTATGGCTTGAAACAGGCAACTAGGGAGTGGTATCATAAGTTTGATGCCTTTACGCAGTCATAGGGTTACAGCAGGAGTGCTATGGATCCGTGTCTTTACATGAAGAAAGCATGTGATGGTTCTTTATTGATTTTGGTCCTCTATGTGGATGATATGCTGATAGCAAGGAAAGCTCATGATGAGCTAGATGCTCTTAAGGTTCAGCTCAAGAAGAGCTTTGAGATGAGAGATCTGGGACAGGCCACTCACATACTTGGAATGCGCATTAGACACAACAGGCATCAAGGACTCCTCTACTTGTCACAGAGGGAGTGTATTCATAAAGTCCTTGAGCGCTTTTGCATGCAAGACGTAAAGCCTATTGTCGGTCCATTGCCTTCTCATGTGAAGGTATCAATGGCTGATTGTCTGCAAACGCATGAGTAGAGGGCCGAGATGGCCAAGATTCCCTATGCATCCACAGTGGGTAGTCTTATGTATGCCGTGATAGCCACTCGTCTAGATATTGCTTTTGTAGTTGGTGTTGTGGCACACTATATGGCTACACCTTGCAAGAAGCATTGGGATGCTGTGAAGGGTATCATGAGGTATCTGAAGAGCATTGGAGATATGTGCATATGCTATGGCAGCCAGGATACAGGAGTCGTGGGGTACACTGACTTTGATTATGCAGGACATGTAGATAGTAGGAAGTCCACTTCCGGCTATGTATTCACATATGCTGGAGGTGGTGTTTCTTAGATGTCTAGGGTGCAGAAATGCACGGCCCTTTCTTCTATAGAGGTCGAGTATGTTGCAGCCCACTGAGGCTTGCAAGGAGGCCATTTAGTTGGGTTGTCTGGTTACTGACTTTGGTATTGATGCTATCCCTACACTGCATTCAGATTCTATGAGTACTATTCAATTAGCCAAGAATCCGGTCTTCAATGCGAAGACGAAACACATTTAGGTGAGGTATCACTTCGTACATGGGGTCATTGAGGACAAGTCTATTGATCTTGTCAAGATCTCGACTGACCAAAATCCTATAGATCTGCTCATGAAAAGCCTCTCTACAGAGCGCTTTGCCTTCCTCAGGAGATTGATGGGCGTGGGATGAGGTGATGTCTTTTCTCATCCTGTTGTACATGTGTATATGTCGTACTATCTTTTCCTTTTTCTTTTCACTCCTCACTAGGGCAGATTCGCCTTTAAGTGGGAGGTTGTTGGGGGTAAAGGCGCCTCCGCCTAGTTGCCCAGGGTAAAGGTGCCTCCGCCTAGCCACCCGTGTATTACTACACTGATAGTCACCACCACTGCACACTGAAGGTGGCGGGCGCCCGTCACTGTCACTTTATTTTTTATTCTTTTAGTGACAATTTGAATAAAGGAAGGCGCGGTCACACATTGTGATTGTTGGAGTTCCCATTACTTGTCTCTCTCTTACTTGCTCTTGCTCTCCCACCATAGCTCTTGAGTCCAAGCTTCGATCCTTCTCACCTTTCAACTCAATAATACATGCAAAGGATAGGATTCTGGATTGTGTATGTCTCATTGAGTTGATTTAAGATCAGTTGGGAATCCCCTTTTACTAACAATTGCCAAATACCACCTGTCTTGGCAATGTTCAGTCCCATAACCAAGGCTTTATAGTCCACCATGTTGTTAGTGAATCCTACCCTAATATAAATAGCTAATTTCATTGTAACTCTAAGTCGGGAATCTTGGATAACGACTCCAACACTTCCTTTTTTAGTAGGGCCCTTGGACTCTCCATTAAAGTATAATGTATATGTACACAAAGGGTTTACATAGCCAGCCATCAAGAACTCCTCTATTCGTAATTATGATAGTTAAAATTCAATATGGTTAGAGGATGAACTAACGGCTCTATCCCACCTTCTTCATTAAACTCAATAGGGATGCTTGTCAAAATTTGTAAGCATTGATGGCAGAAAACTTCGATTTCCCACACAAAGGTTCCATCTTCTTGCTCAATCACTTTATATCCTTTGCTCCACCAAATAAGATTCCCTTGATGATATCTTTGCTCTAGATATGGGTGCTCCAAATATGGGATTAACCGCCCCATCAACCCATTTAAGCTCTCCTATAGGTCTCGGATCAGCCCCAGCATGGACCTGCAATGCTTTTAGCATGTTAGCATACTAAAAAATAATAAGGTTTAATCTTATTAAGATTAACCTTATTTTTAAATTACACTCCCTGTAGATCAACTAGTAAAGCCACGGACTTATTTTTATTGTAAGGGCCATTCCATCTAGGTTCTAGCTTCTCAAGAAATAGCTCCCTACATGCATCATAGTATAGAACTAATTGTCATTTCTTAAATGTATATTTCTTCACTTGTAGATCATGTAGCTGCTTTGTTCGATGCTTAACTACCTCTTGGTGCAATAGACTCTACAATTTAAGCTCATCCAAGTGGTCTATAGTCGTAAACTGCTCGAATAGGGCATCTTCATCATTCCCAAAGAATGATTGATTGCGAATCCAATGGTTGCCAACTCAATTTCTAAGAGCAAGTCACACTCCTCCCCATAAACTAATTTGAATGGGGTGTGGCCATTGGCTCGTTTAAACGTCGTGTTATACGCCCACACCAGCACATATAATTTTGTATCCCAGCCCCTCTAATATTTCCGCAACAAAATATTGAAGACCCTAGATCCCGCACATCCCGCACAAGAGCAATTTGGAGTGATCTCTTGCAAATAAAAACTTTCGGCTAAGTGCTCCCTCCACGTGCACTAACAAACTCCAACCGGCGTCGCGTATAGGAAGCCATGGCTAAAAACCGTAGCCCATGCGGGAACACCCCTTCATGGGACAAAAAGATAATGGAGTAAGTGCAAATTTATTTATTAAACCCCCTCCCCTTTAGCCATTGCATGGCGGGGAAAGGGAGTTTGAGTAATGGCATGGAGGTGCATGGGGGAGAAGGGCATGCACCCTGCCACATGTGTGGATACCCTCCCTTCACAACCTATAAGAACCCTCCTCTCCTAAGCTTGAGGAGGAGGGGAGAGAGAGAGGATCGTGCTGTTGCCACCGCCTATGGAACTGCCCACCGCCAACAGCTGCCACCATGCCGCCTGGTCGCTGCTGCCTTCATCGCCATCATCACCATCATCATCATCATCATCATCATCATCATCATCATCATCATCATCATCATCATCATCATTATCATCATCATCATCATCGTCGTCGTCTTCATCTCCTTCATCATCCTCAATCATCACTTTCTCTCTCCACATCATCCCTGTCTCACAGAAGCTTGGAAGCTTCTATTGGAAGCTTCTAACTAAAGCTTCTCTAGGCCTTGTCATCACGTGCTTCCCCAAGTTTTTAAAACAGTGTCCTGCAAGGCTTGTGTCCTGCGCGAAGGAGGAGATATCGGACAGAAGTGACTTTGTAACGTGTAAGAGAGCCAAGAGGAAGTTTGCTAAATCGAAATCTATTGCACCATGGCTCCCAAGCAAAAGATGAGAGGAGCACATGTGGGAGCTTCCAACTGGAGTACCCGAGTGGACAACGCCCCGATTCTTAATGCCCAGGTTCCGATAATACTCCCGCATGAAAGGATGCATTAAGCATGTCTTTAATTCTCGTAGGAAAATTTAAATGCATTTACTCATTCGATTTACAAGGTTTAGTGGCATGTCGAGTGCTTGCATTTGCTTGCACTTCCGTGGTCATGAGTAGCTACATTTTCGAACGTATGATGCATAAGTTAAAAGATGGAATTTGTGAGAAGGAATCCTTGTTGCATCTCGCAAAGGATAAGGCTTATGTCGAATAATGCACTTATGCAATAAATTCTTGATTGTGACTCATATATAAGATAATCATAGACAGCCATTAAATGATGTCCGAATAGTTGCAATGCATGGAAAGGATTTATGTACTTTGCAAACCGCATGCGATGGTAGTTACATTATAGGTTGGGTTAAGTGACAAAGGATGGATTAAATCAATGATGGACTCACAGCATTCGCTCATGCATGGAGTTCTTTATCAAAGTTTGAATGCATCTTCATTAAAAAGATTAAATCTTTGAATTTGATGCATCAACGTAGGGTTTACAAGAATAGTTCCGAATGTAAATCAACGTCGCATAAGGCAAGGAAAAGAAGAGATCACTATAGATCCAATAGTTGCAAAAAAGTTCTTTGGTCTTGAAATTGCATGGAATGATGCATCTCACCTATCTCACAGTTACTTACATCTTTTAGGGAAAAAGTACTTGCAAATTTAGAAGAAAGTATTTGCATCTTTAAAGGGAAGATCATCGTTAATCATAGGTTGGTTAGATCAACTAAGTAATTTGCATATAATTAAGTAGCTTGCATGAGCATCATAAAGGTATGATTAGTTAGCATATGACGATCACCTCAATGTGCTCGGTAGGGTTAAGCTATGATAAAATTCTACCTAGTATCACACTTAGGATGCCGATCTAATAATTCCAATCTCAAAGGTCCTACCCACGTTCTCGAAATGTTAGGACTATCTAATCGGCCATGCAAGAATGATCTAGGGTTCTCACCCTAAGGATCGATTGACCAAATGCTAGATTTCCACAAGGGATCTAGGAACCCTAGGGCCAACAAAACCTTTATCGGCCTAGTAGGGTTAGGTTTTGGATTGGGTCAATAGGACTCCCAAACCCTACATCTTGACCAAGGAATACCATGTGATGAGAAAAATAATCCCACAAGTTAGGTGCTGACACCTATCTCGTGCAACAAGTTGCAACGTCACATGATTTGTGTCTAAATCAAAAAATAGTATTGCCACTCCTTAGAATAAGGTTGGCGAGTTCTAAGTACAAGTCTAATTTTCTAGAGGATGAGTAGTCATCCTGCTACATCACCCTTCCTTGATGCTGATTTTCCAAGTTAGGGGAGTTACGAATTTTCCAAGAAAGAAATTGACCAACCAAGTTAGGGCGACAAGGTTGTCTAGGATTTATAGTCTATAATTTAAGGATACCTAAGGTAGTGACAATTTGAGTCAACAGGGGATAAACCCTAACCCAAGGAAAAAGGGTTAAATAAGCAACTTAGCTTACGAAACCCTTGGGATCTTGCCAAGTGGCGATTGATCCAGGATCGAATGCTGGGAGCATTTGGGAAGAAGGATTCACACCTTAGCAGTTGGCCGTCCAAACAAACACTGGAATGTTCTTGATTATACACTTAGGTACACTATTTGTACTTCTTTGCTCAAGGAACTAATTCTGAAAAAACATCTAATGCTTCAGGTTGAAATCCTGGAGGGAGAGGCAGTATCAGTTACCTCTGACTGTCTTCCTGACCCTATCGAAGGGGGTTGTTAGCCGCACCGGGTACGTGGACCGAACCCGGCGCGAGATATCTCTTCGTGGGTGTTGCTTGGAGCAGGAGGATGCTTGGGTGTCAGGGGAGGCTTTGGCCATAAATCCCTTGCCTCTGGATCTTGCATAAGAGGCCAACGTGACTCAAGATGGGATCTCGAGGTCTACATACTAGTCAACGGGCGAAAACTTGGAATAGCGATCCCTGTGGATTGCTGGAATAGCCTTCGGGGTGGATATTGATGTATTCCAAAGACTGATAAATAAAGATCAATTGTTGAAAACGGAACTTGCTTGACATTTTTTTTCTATGTCAGTGCTTAAGTTACATGAAGGAACCAGTGTTTAATTGGTTAATTAAGGAAGTTGTTTTTGCTTGTCAGACTAAATGTGGTAGGTAATTAGATAACTAAAACAACCCGAGGAAAGTGTGGTGGAGGTGACCCTGTGTCCGTCCTATGGAAGGGTGGTCTCGGGAACTTTTCTGAAAGGAATTGACAGCGAGGTAACAATGACCTAGAACTATAAGAGGTAGAGTCCCGATTTATGTTGTTTTAGGGGAACGGAATGGGACTATGCCTTACACGCAGAGAGTCAAGCTTCCCATCCCTCTCATTTCCCATTCTCCATGAACTAAGTGCATTATAAATCCACTTCATGATGTTTCTGCATAAAGTAGTTTGTCTGGGGCTCGATGCTAGCTACTTTCTAGGAACTTGACCATTAGGAAAACCCTGATTCAAGTCGGTCCTAAGTGGGAATGGCCAGAATGCTTCTACTTCATGGCAAACTCAGGAAGACCTAGATCGCAAACCCCATGACATTCCTTGGGAGTGCCGGGCAACGCTTTCTAGACTCTCTTCCCAATGGGCTGCTAAGACATGTCCTAGAAGTGGACAAGGGGGCACTTTACAGTTGGTATTAGAGCGAACCAACGGGATCTACTATTTACAAGGAAAATTAATGAGGGGAAATAGAGCAATGCTACCGTTAAGAACATTTCCTTACTTACTTATGAATGCTGGCCTGCAGAGTCGTGAAGGATAGAACAAATTCTTGGTGTTCCGGGTTATGTTTATGACTACAATGGGTGCTTCGGATTATCGATGGAGGCTAGGTATGATGAATATCCTAGACCGCATCTACAATCCTTCACCCCTGTACGTGGAACGGAGATGGACGGGTGAATCAGGAATTTATTACATAGCTACCCACCGACTTGCGTGCCTTCAGACCAACTTGAAGAGAATCAAGTGGATGGAGGATTTAAAGATCGTGAAGCTGTACATTTTTGTCAAGGCTCATGCAAACGCAACCCTACATGTCGGCGGACGAAAGGTCAAGCAGAACAAGTATGTGTACGAGGAAGAAACTCAAATAATCCCTGCCAATAGAATCAAGGTGTTGGGACGTTATGAGAAGAACGGGTATCAAAGGAAAGGATACCCCAAGCTTCCTATGAACTACCGATTCCTAAAAATCCATGACCCCACCCCATATTATTACTCAGTTCACGTAGCCGAATGTAACACAATCCTGTTTTCCCCAAATTGATGTCCCAATTAGCTTGTTCTACCTTCCCAAAATAGATGTAGTCAAAAGGGCTATGCCCATATGAATGAAATAGACTTTTTATCACTGTCTGTCATGGCTGTAAGTGTTGGTAAAGGAGTTAAGTGATTGGGTCACTTGGCTAAAAGCCGAACTGAGCATATTAATGTAATATGAGAAACGTTTAGTAAGTTTTTAACGTAAAGAATCTTAATGCCCAGGCGCAACCTCAAGTGTAGATTCCTAGTCCGACCCCTGCACTAAATATGGCTATAATTCAAGAGAAGAAGTTCCTTCTCAAACAAATCAAGCCACTTGAATTCGATGGTAAGGGAAGGACCGTCCAAATTGACGCCGAGGTCTAGATCAAATCCATGGAGGATTATTTCGAGGCAGCAGGTACTGCACCCGCTAACCAAGCGATGCTCGCCAAACTAAAGCTTACCGGCAAAGCAAGACTTTGGTTGAAGCAATGGTGCAGGGACCAAGGGATCTCGGAAGGGTTAGTTACTTTAAGAGAAGCTTAAAAAAGTTGTGCGAGGGAGATATTTACCACCTGCCTATCGCACGCAAAAGATGAACGAATTCTATGAATTAAAGTAGCTTGGACTATCCCTGGATGCATACTATTCAAAGTTTGTCTCTCTCTTGAAGTACACGCCATAGATGGATATGACACAACAAGTATCAAAGTTTTGTGCTAGGTTAAATCCACCCATAAACACCCGTCTAGAATCAATGCGCCCAACAGACCTTCAGGACGCGCTCATTCAAGTTGCACCGATAATACAGGAGGTGCAGACCAAGCCAAGAAATAATAGGACTTGGTCTTACAAGGATTAGAACAAGGGAGTGTATAGGTCTCAGGCTAAGAGAGCGCAAGGCCAAAATCAGGCACAAAGGAAGAAAGCTAGGGCCAACACTATCAACAACTTCACTCCTACACAAGGTAATGGCCGCAATCTCTGTTGCTTCCATTGCAACAAGCCTGGTCACTTTAAAAGGTAGTGTCCCAAGCTTAGCAGAGGACATCATCAAGGGCCATTCCAAGGAGCCGCCCATGGACAAGGAGCCACCGTCATGGCCAGAGGGAGAACCTCCAGTGTTGCCAACAAGGAGTTGGGTGATGAAGAAGATCCAACCCTGGAAGCAAACATTGAGAGGGCAACGATTCATGCCGCTCTTCACAAGAAAGGCCCGAATTGCCAATTCTCGGCAATTCAAACTCCATCAAATTATCAAGATAAAAGCTTCAAAACCTTGATTGATTGTGGCAATACAAATTCCTTCATTTCACCAGTCTATGCAAGAAGATTAGAAATAACCAAAAAAGATGCATCTACCTTACTTGTGGAATTAGCAAATGGTCGTGAAGCCTCTTGTACCAGGCAAACTGCTAAGGTGAAATTCCTAATGGGTGGAAAGACGACTTCGATCAGATTCAGGGTAATGAACCTAGGTGTCCATGAATGTTTGCTTGGAAGGGATTGGCTAATACCTAATGATGCCCACATCCATTGTGGAGCTTCTGCCCGCCGCCTGTGGAACTTCCCGCTGCCAACAGTTGTCGCCATGCCGCCTAGTCGCTGCCACCTTCATCACCATCATCATCATCATCATCATCATCATCATCATCATCATCTCCTTCATCATCCTCATCATCACTTTCTCTCTCCACGTCATCCCTGTCTCACAGAAGCTTGGAAGCTTCTAACTAAAGCTTCTCTAGGCCTTGTTATCCTGTGCTTCCTCGGGTTTTTAAAACTATGTCCTGCAAGGCCTGTGTCTTGTGTGGAGGAGGAGATATCGGACAGAAGTGACTTCGTAACGCGTAAGAGAGCCAAGAGGAAGTTTGCTGAATCAAAATCTGCTGCACCCATGGCTCCCAAGCAAAAGATGAGAGAAGCACATGCGGGAGCTTCCAACTGGAGTATGCAAGTGGACAACACCCCGATTCTTAATGCCCAGGTTCCGATAATACTCCCGCATGAAAGGATGCATTAAGCATGTCTTTAATTCTCGTAGGAAAATTTAAATGCATTTACTCATTCGATTTACAAGGTTTAGTGGCATGTCGAGTGCTTGCATTTGCTTGCACTTCCGTGGTCATGAGTAGCTACATTTTCGAACGTATGATGCATAAGTTAAAAGATGGAATTTGTGAGAAGGAATCCTTGTTGCATCTCGCAAAGGATAAGGCTTATGTCGAATAATGCACTTATGCAATAAATTCTTGATTGTGACTCATATATAAGATAATCATAGACAGCCATTAAATGATGTCCGAATAGTTGCAATGCATGGAAAGGATTTATGTACTTTGCAAACCGCATGCGATGGTAGTTACATTATAGGTTGGGTTAAGTGACAAAGGATGGATTAAATCAATGATGGACTCACAGCATTCGCTCATGCATGGAGTTCTTTATCAAAGTTTGAATGCATCTTCATTAAAAAGATTAAATCTTTGAATTTGATGCATCAACGTAGGGTTTACAAGAATAGTTCCGAATGTAAATCAACGTCGCATAAGGCAAGGAAAAGAAGAGATCACTATAGATCCAATAGTTGCAAAAAAGTTCTTTGGTCTTGAAATTGCATGGAATGATGCATCTCACCTATCTCACAGTTACTTACATCTTTTAGGGAAAAAGTACTTGCAAATTTAGAAGAAAGTATTTGCATCTTTAAAGGGAAGATCATCGTTAATCATAGGTTGGTTAGATCAACTAAGTAATTTGCATATAATTAAGTAGCTTGCATGAGCATCATAAAGGTATGATTAGTTAGCATATGACGATCACCTCAATGTGCTCGGTAGGGTTAAGCTATGATAAAATTCTACCTAGTATCACACTTAGGATGCCGATCTAATAATTCCAATCTCAAAGGTCCTACCCACGTTCTCGAAATGTTAGGACTATCTAATCGGCCATGCAAGAATGATCTAGGGTTCTCACCCTAAGGATCGATTGACCAAATGCTAGATTTCCACAAGGGATCTAGGAACCCTAGGGCCAACAAAACCTTTATCGGCCTAGTAGGGTTAGGTTTTGGATTGGGTCAATAGGACTCCCAAACCCTACATCTTGACCAAAGGTATTCTTGACCAAGGAATACCGTGTGATGAGAAAAATAATCCCACAAGTTAGGTGCTAACACCTATCTCGTGCAACAAGTTGCAACGTCACATGATTTGTGTCTAGATCACAAAATAGTATTGCCACTCCTTAGAACAAGGTTGGCGAGTTCTAAGTACGAGTCTAAATTTCTAGAGGATGAGTAGTCATCCTGCTACATCACCCTTGCTTGGTGTTGATTTGCCAAGTTAGGGGAGTTACGAATTTGCCAAGAAAGCAATTGACCAACCAAGTTAGGGCGACAAGGTTGTCCAGGATTTATTGTCTATAATTTAAGGATACCTAAGGTAATGACAATTTGGGTCAATAGGGTAAAAACCCTAACCCAAGGAAAAAGGGGTAAACAAGCAACTCAACTTACGAAGCCCTTGGGATCTTGCCAAGTCGCGAATGATCCAGGATCGAATGCTGGGAGAGTTTGGGGGCCGTCCAAATGACCACTAGAATGTTCTTGATTGTACACTTAGGTACATTGTTTGTACTTCTTTGCTCAAGGAACTAATTCTGAAAAAACATCTAATGCTTCAAGTTGAAAGCCTAGAGGGAGAGGCAATATCAATTACCTCCGACTGTCTGCCTGACCCTATCCAAGGGGGTTGTTAGCCGTGCCGGGTACGTGGACAGAACCTGCCACGAGAGGTCTCTCTGTGGGTGCTACTTGGAGTAGGAGGACGCTTGGGTGCCAGGGGAGGCTCTGGCCAAAAATCCCTTGCCTCTGGATCCTGCACAAGAGGCCGACGTGACTCGAGATGGGATCTCAAGGCCCACATACTAGTCAACGGGCGGAAACTTGGAATAGCGATCCCTGTGGATTGCTGAAATAGCCTTCGGGCTGGATATTTGATGTATTTCAAAGACTGATAAATAAATATCAATTGTTGAAAAATGAACTTTCTTGACATTGTTTTTCTATGTCAGTGCTTAAGTTACGTGAAGGAACCAATGTTTAATTGGTTAATTAAGGAAGCTGTTTTTGCTTGTCAAACTAAATGTGGTAGGTAATTAGATAACTAAAGTAACCTGAGGAAAGTGCAGTGGACGTGACCCTAGGTCCGTCCTACGGAAGGGTGGTCCTGGTTGGCTGGGAACTTTTCTCAAAGAAATTGATAGAAAGTAACAATGACCTAGAAACTATAAGAGCTAGAGTCCCAATTTATGCTGTTTTAGGGGAACGGAATGGGACTATGCCTTACGGGCAAAGAGGTCGAGCTTCGCATCCCTCTCATTTTCCATTCTCCTTGAACCAAGTGCATTATAAATCCGCTATGACCCTGATGTTTCTGCATAAAGTAGTTCGACGCTAGCTACTTTCTAGGAACTTGACCATTAGGAAAACCTTGATTCAGGTCGGTCCTAAGTGGGAACGGTCGGAATGCTTCCACTTCATGGCAGACTCAGGAAGACCTAGATTGCAAACCCCATGACATTCATTAGGAGTGACGGGCAGCGCTTTCTAGACTCTCTTCCTGATGGGCTGCTAAGATTTGTCCTACAAGTGGACAAGGGGACACGTTATAGCCCCGTTTCTTTTCAAAGACTATCTTCGACAAGATATCCACAAGCTGCTTATTAGTACTTTCAATTGGTCCATTTGCTTGCGGATTATATGGGGTGATCTTGTTATGCTTAATTTTCCATGCTTCAGTCATACTTTTAATCACATTGTTTAGGAAGTGAGTTCCACAATCCGATATTATTTCCTTTGGTGGACCAAAACGGCAAATGATCTGCTCAAGTAGGAAACTCACAGTCTTTTTTGCATTGTCCTGCCTCGTCACTTGTGGTTCTAATCACTTTGTAAAGTAATCAGTTGCTACTATAATGTATCTCTTCTAAATAGTAGATGATGGGGCAATAGGACCCGCAAAGTCAATGCCCCACTTCTAAAATGGAAGGGTAGCCATAATTGGCATAAGTGGCCGCTTCATATTCTCTGTATTGTCATATCTTTGACATGTATCACATCTCTTAACATACTCAAATGAATCCTGGAAGATGGACAGCCACCAATATCTAGCTCTTAAAGCCTTTTGTGCCGTCAACTGCCTAGCAAAGTGCCCCCCACAAGCAGAGTCATGGCACTCCTCCAATATAAATGGAACCTCATCAAGCATCATACATCGTGGATAGATATCATCAACACCCTGCTAATATAGTGTTCCTGGGATCAAGGAAAATTTCAATGCCTGCTATTTAATTTTCCTCTTCTCGAATTTTGATAGAGTAGCTCCAGTCTCTCTCGTAGATAGGTAGTGTGTTATAGCAGCATACCAGGAGGGAATAGACGTCGTATCAATCCTTAAACAATCTTTCCATCTCACTTCCTTCAGCCAAGACCTCTTTTGGCTCTCCAAAATCCACAAGACCTCTTTTGGCTCTTCGAAATCCACAAGACATTCTACAATGCCTTGTAGATTTGGTGGCTTGCTCTTAATCTCATAATCCAACTCCTGCAAAGTGATCAACCACTTTGCTAAACAATCAGGTGGATGTAACTTGTTCAACAACAATCGAAGCCCTTCCTCCTTTGTATAAAAAACCACCTTCTCATAGAGAATGTAGTGCCTGAACTTTTTGGTCACAAATACCATCTCAAGGCACAACTTTTCCATATAGGTGTAGTTAATTTCCGATATGCCCACCTTCCAACTAGCAAAAGCAATCAGATGGTACCATTTTTCCTCCCAAATTTGGGCCAAACAACAACTGATACTACACATTGTTGCTGCTGAAAATATATAGAACATTTCACACCTTTTAGGTGCTTTTAAAACAGGTGCTTTGGCCAGCTCCTACTTCACAACATCAAAAGATATCTTGCAAGCATCACTCCATGCAAACTAACAGTTGAAGGACAATGGTTCATCAATGGCAATGTTCTTTCTGCCAGGGCATTGATAAACCTCTAATAATACCCTACCGATGAAAAAAAGCTATGCACCTCCTTTGGAGTACGTGCTAGACTCATGGCAACTATGACCTTGATCTTCTCAAGGTCAATTGTGATCCCTTTTGAACTGACCACATGACCTAACAATAGCGCATAAGGTACCCCAAAGACACACTTTCGTGGGTTAAGAGCTATGAAAAATTGTCTGCAATGCTCAAAATACTTCCGCAAAATAATCAACTGCCTTTATCTTGTGGTGGTTGCCCCCAGATTGTCAATGAATACTTTCAACTCCTCTAGGGAGATGTCACTAAAGGTCTTGTCGGCTGTTCTTTTCCACAAACCAGGTGCATTATATAAACCAAATGCCATCACATGGTATGAAAATGTACCAAAGAGAGTAACAAGTGTCATTTTAAGCTTGTCTTGCTCAACAATCACCATTTGGTTATACCCCACAAAGCAATCCATGAACGAATATATTTCCCTACCCGCTAGTTGATCCAAAATTTGGTCAATAAACAACAGTGGGTAGTAGTCTTTAGCAGTCTGCTCATTCAACTCTCTAAAGTCTACATAAAGTCGGATTTGATTATTTTTCTTATTTCTAATCACAACTGGTAAACACCATTCAATATGCTGAACAAAGAAGATCAAACCTACTTTTCGCAACCTCTAAAGCTCCTCAAACATCCCGTCCCTTAGTTCAAAAGGCATCTGCCTTACTTTTTGATGTATGGGCCGATTTCCTTCCTTTAGTGGAATGGTATACATAGCCAGAGACTGGGGGGAATGCCCCTTAGTTCGTCAAGCTCCAAGTAAAGATGTCATAGAACTCCTGAATCAGGGACACATATTCCTCTCTCTCTTTTGAATTGAGCATGGAACCTAATTTGATCGGCCGCAAATCACTAGATGTACCAAGATCCAACTAAATAATGTCTGTGTCTCTTATTCAATCTTGAGGCTCTATCAGCTCATTCAAAGTGATTTGATAAATGTCCTCTGTAGTGGACCCTTTTTAGATCCATCACTCAATGACATCTCACTACCATATGAATCATCTACTATTTTTAGTTCAGTAGAGGATAAATGAGCTCTCTCACTCTAAGGAGACTCAAGGTAAGCATCCACTATTACATGATTAGCACCTCTATCTAGAATCACTCGATGAGCGGGTATATCGACTTAACAGTCCATTCGTAAAATCCATGACCTGCCTAGAAAAACTCGATAGCTAGGATGTCCTGCAAACCTTATCACCCTAAAGTCGAGATAGCATTCCACGCTTGCAACAGTAACGTGGAATTTCATACACATAGTACATACATAGATA
This sequence comes from Lygodium microphyllum, assembly GCF_053477565.2. Taxonomy (NCBI): domain Eukaryota; kingdom Viridiplantae; phylum Streptophyta; class Polypodiopsida; order Schizaeales; family Lygodiaceae; genus Lygodium; species Lygodium microphyllum. The sequence goes on along the minus strand of NC_141149.1, from coordinate 69,156,236 downwards.
CATGTCACATACTACTTATCCTTGCTCTTTCTTTACATACTCATACACATGACTCACACACACCCCTCCGCACACACACATTACTCAACATTACATCTACTCTTGTATTCATACATACATATATACAATTCTTAGAACCAAAAGGTTTGAGGTACTCATGGTCCTAGGGAGTCCACCTTATAGAACATGTAAGATACCACGTGTGTTCAAAAGAAAGGGTATATATATTTTGTTGGCTAACATTTTTCTAAAAATAGAAGGGATTTATAAATGTGCTCAATGTAAATTCAGATTATGGGTGTTTTTATTTGAAAATTCTCAGAGGCACAATAGGGGGAAATTTGGGGGGGGGGAGGGGTGATGTGCTTGAGATGTGTCTATTTGAGAGCCCAAAATAAAAGTCATGTCTCCTTTACCACCACTTTCTCTCTTGATATACAAAGTGTTGGTTTATTTTCAAATCACTAGCCTATTTGCTTGGGATCTCCCTACTTCATAAGGAGTCTATGCCTCTTTCAACATCCATTGTTAGCTGTTAGTTTGTATCTTTCTCATTCAAACCAAAAGCATCTGGTCTATAAGAATAAAACTAATGCTTTCTCTTGGTAAACTCCTCAATGGCAACCCTCAAATGGCATTGTACCTTCCCTCCACAAAAAGACAAAAGAAAAAGCTATGCCTACAAAATTATACCATACGGTTTTGTTGAAATAGACCTCACTTTTACCAATGGGTTGGTGCTTTCTCTTCTAATCACCTTATCATCCTCTACATGCTAAGGCCACTTGCTTCAATCTATGAGGATACACCCTCCTCCATGATCTCTACAAGGATCAATTTGAAGACTGAGACCCAATATCCTCCTCATAGCTAGAATTGGGAGGGCTACAATTGCTATACTTGGGAGGACTTTGGAGTTTTGATCTTAAAGCATTCAAATAGTAAATTAATCACATAAAACAGTGCATCATTTCATGTACATGTTTATTCTAGATACAAATGAGCAACAAAAGCATTTCATGTCTTAGATTCATAGTAATTTTACATAGTGCCTTGTTTTTTTTTTTGGGGGGGGGGGGGGGGCATAGGGTACCTTTGTGTTAGACCCTGTAGAGGCATTTCATGGTAGGATCTAGTTCATTTGGATGTTTGTTTTCGATGCAAATGTGCAGTTGAAGACAAAATATCTGTCATTGTTACAAATTTGACATGGTGCCATAGTATATTGATTTGGTATATTTCAATTAACTAGAAAAGTTTTCCATCATGGCAATGGAGGATTGTGATGTACATTTGAACAACAAAGGACCAATGGCAGTCTACTCGAAAGCATGTGGTTGAAGAGAAAATTGCATAATTTAGTTCAATTGCTTGGCATTAAGCACGATGAGTTTGAAGGCGCTACATTTTACATGACTTTATGAGAGTTTGCATTGTTGTCAATTGATCAACATAGCAATGGTTTTGTTCAAGCAATACTCACAGGGTCATTTTTTTTCTAGGAGCATAGAAGTGTGATGACATTGTTCCCTTAGTTCAATGTTGTGAAAATCATTTTCAAATGTGAGATCAAGTATAAGGCATTAGCACCCTCATAGTATGTTTCACAATTTAGGGCATTGGGAATGCATTCTCCATATCATATGTTTATTGAACACATTGGCATGTATGATGTTACATGTAAATGCATGCTTGCCATTCACATAATAGTACGACCTTTTGTATTTCAAGAAATGATTTTGCATAGCCAAGCAATGTAACATGCAAATTCACAGCATGATTCATTTTGCAAGAATAATGACATCCAATAGATGCACATAAAAGAAGACATAAAATGCAATCCAACAATCATTATGGGTCATAGGTCCCCAGTCAACGTAGAGCATGGGGCTGAACTGAAATATGCTAGTGATATCCAACTACTACGCACATTGCGCACAACAATAATGTATTGGGTGTTCATTGTAATTTTAGCATTTCATGTGACAGTCTATTGTGCCCATAACAATGTAGGGGGCATAACTATTCTTGGCTAGTGATATCTGTCTCGTGCACAACACCATTGCAAATTTGGGTTTACATTCCACACAGTAGTGCATGAGGCCTATTGAAACGAAAACTTACTGGATTTTCACACACAATGCATGGCATGGCTAATAGTCGCGGAATGATTGCATTGTTTTGGGTCTACAGAGGAGGCATATGGATCATGTGGTTTGCAGCTGATCGTAAACAATAGAGAAGGCACGCAAAAGGCAGAAGGGTACTCTTTTGGGTTGACTGGCAAATTTTAAATTTTTTTAAAATATTTTGGGGGGAAGGGAAATTGAAAACCCTGTATGGGAAATTTTTTCTTAGAAAAAAGAAATTTTATGGGGGGAGGGGTCTGAAACCCCCCCTAGGGCCTAAAGGATGGTTCATTGGTTCCCTCTGGACTCGTCGCCTCTCGGGAACCGCTCTTAACCCGTCCCTGAAATTCATAACACACACACACACACGCATGCAGTTAGCGAGCTTAAACCAGCTCTCCCTTTATTAGGCCGTTGGGCCGGCGGGAGAAGGGAGGGGAGGGTGGGAGGTTCCTTCCTTTTTACTGTTATCGGCCAGTCCAGCTAAATTAGATCGACGGTATAGAAGTCCAGACATGCAACCAACTTAGGGACCCAAATGGGGTACGAGCTCGAATCCCGTCAACTTCACATCTTGGAAAGGATTGCACGCTTGGAGAGCTGCTCTCATCATCTGTCCTCTCACATCATATCTCCCTTGGTCTAGCTTCGTTAATTATTCAGGAATAATGACTGCATCCTGTTTATTGAAATTTGTTAAGCATAAATGTGTCGTATCAGTGTGTCTTGTGCTACCTGTGCAAGAAACTGCAAGGCTAAGTCAAATATGAAGAGATGGAAAGTGAGATCCCTAGAATGATGTGAATTAGCCAAATCAAAGCACCATCTTGGCATGATTTCCATTTGCTCCTTATTATCAATGCCAAGGTCAAGGGTAGTTTGTACATTGATCTGCTTTGGGGCAGCCAATTGCCTCACTCTACCAATGTTCAACTCTCTAGCTTTAGGATGTTGCATAAAGTTGAAGCAGATGGCCATCCATGTGATGCTATGAAGAGGTATTTGGAGATTGGTTTGCCTACTGACTGGGGCAAAGAATATGGCTGTTAAATGGAAAAAGACATTGTACTAATGGAAGTGCTGCCATACACTGAAACTGGAAGAGATGAATCATGGCAACGAAGGCATCTCCACTTTGTAGCCATAAGGCTGTCCTTACATAAAAAACATGGTATACAAGCTTTACGAGTTTCGGCCTTAGCACAAGTTGCTATAGCCTGAACAACATTTAAGTTCCAATGTTTCTTACCTTTCTGTTCTAGCCATTAGTCTAATAGTTTTTGTTATGTTCCATTTTCAATGGGCTCTTGTTTTGCCAGCTTAACATTTTCAATGTACACCATTTTTGTATACATCCCTTTGTAGGTTGAGATTTTTGTTTTTTGTCTTAGGAACAACTTAATTCTACCATGTGGCCAACTTAAATGAAGGTCTTCCAAGCAACATTTGATAAGAATATTCAAAATCATCCCTGCACAAAACTACAAAACTCACCTTGAATTTTAGACCAGAAACCTTGATTAACCCTCCATGAGGCCTTGTTTTTTGGCTAGAAGCTATTTTGTCCTTGGACCTTTTGGAAAACTATTCCCTTCTGGAAACCCTTGCTAGAACATCTCCTTGGTGTGGGAGAAGCATATGCCATGCATGCATTCTGAGGAATTGAAGCAATTGAAGATAGGATGAAGTGCCAATCCTCCGATGGCGCCTGCAACAAGTTTGATACCAGGGGGACAAGTCAAGCAATGGGGGAGGGGGAGGCAGCGGCACGGACGATGCGTCATGTGGTCCACCCTAATCATGCGCCCACCCAAGAACTGATTATTCATTTTCTACTGTGCGACATCTGCTTGAGCCTCCTCAAAGAAGGTGACAAAGCCAAAGCCCTTTGACCTGTTTGTCTTGCAGTCCATGATGACATGGCAGTGGATAATCTCGTTGTGTACTTGGAAGGCCTTGTGGAGGGACTCCTCATCAGTGTTGTATGCTAGGCTACTAACAAAGAGGTGGAACATGGCTCATATCTACACAAAGCCCCTTTGGTAACCTCAACATTTGTTGTTGTCATTAATGACTTCTTTCCCTACAGCACCCATCAAATTCTATCTAATAACATTAGGCAAGTCTTGCAGATTTTGGCGCCAGCAAGTGAAGCAGTTTACATATCAATCAATATTGTGAATTTTCATATTTTTTTTGGTGGCTGGACAAACTAGTACATTTTTTTATTTTGTTAAGGCAGTGTACATGTATCAGACCTTGAACTCTCAGCGTGGCCAACTCTAGACCTTTCTCTGATTCAACAGTGGTCCTGTTTGCCCTCTTCAAAGAACTTTGGACTGTATCTTTACACAGGTTGTTTCCATAGAATCCTTTTGTTTCAATTGTATAGGCATCATCCCTAATCCTACAAATATGAGTTTTCGCTAGTAGTCCACCTGTGAGGCAGAGAATCATGGCTTAGACAAGAGAGAGGACGATGCATGCCTCTAGCCCACCCAATGATACTCTAATCTTAGGCAGCACCACAACTATTAGTAGTAAGAAATAGGAAGAAATAGGCTTCTCCTTTGTCAAGCAACAACCCTAAGTGCTTCATTGAGTAGTAAGAAAGGTATATGGGGCTTAATGAGCACCACCCAAGCATCAAAGGGATCAAAACATATTGGTGTGGCTAGGGTGAATAGCACCATGCCTTGAGGCTGCCTAACAAGGAAAATGGTGCATCTTCATCTACCTTGTCATCTTTGTCTTTCTTTTATCAAGTCCTCCATTGCATACTCTTCTGTATCTCTTCTCTTAAATACTTTGAACCTTTTCCCTGCTCTAGGTATCCTCAAGTCAGTCCTATCCACCTCTGTTAAAGTATATGTCGCATATAGTACTTTACATCCTTTAGATTCAATCTCTTTCTACCCGAAAAACTGTCCTATAGGACCTTGTAGAGAACTGCCCATATCTTTTGATCCGTAACTTGGATTGCTGAGCTTTCTTTTGCAAAGTTGTAGCCTTGATTTTGATCTACAACTCTTGTAAAGAAATCAGAACTAAATTTCAAATATTTCAAACCCTAAAATTTTCTGTGCAGCTTGCAACTGTCTTTTACTGCATGTAGTCTTGGCCAAACATTGAACCTTCTTGTCCCTGTAACTTTCGCATAGCAAGTCAGATGACAAACAAACTTGGTAGGCCTCTTCCCTAGGTATAGAAGCCCATCCTAGAAGTTCCAGCCACCATAAATCCTTGCTGACATAGAACAATTTTCAAGATCTTTAATTATGCTCCAACCTGACTACTGTAGTGACCTACAACAATATCCCTCCTCTTGGATCAAATGGCCGTTGGATAATCAACCAAGGCATGCATACATCCCATACATTCGCTTTTGGTCTTATATCATACTTAGCAACACATAGAGTCTGCTAGGATGGAAAAATTGCTTCATCATTCTACATATGTCGCCCTCTTGAAGACAATCACTTGAATATTCTATCATTCTTTTTTCAGGTTGGTGAAACTCTTGAAATCCATAGATAAGTATGTATACATCTCCTTGTTTTAGCATCCATGTCTGAAACACAGGTCGAGTATTGCCACCCCCTCTAGCTTTGCAATCCATAGCATATATCTCTGTGATTAATTTGGGAAAAACACCTATGAAAGTATCTTTGTCTTGTACAAGCAACATTGTCACAATGTCTTCTTTGCTCTCCTCTCTAACTTCTGCATCTTGCATATGAACACCCTCAATCAAAATGTCAAGTTCTTCTGTATTATCCTGAGTCTATACCATCTACATGCACTTTATCCATTTCATCTACATTCTCAAGTATTTTAGTATTTATACTCTTAGTCAAGGTATCATTAGTATGCTCTTTCATTGTCTCTTTTGCATTCATTGTCGATATAGCTTCGATCTTTTTAAACATTGCATCAATAATGAGCATATTCTCCTCAAAGCATTGTCTCTTTGCAAGAAGCAAGAACTCCCCATTTCCGATCTTCAATTTTGCTAATTTCTTCGTTTAAAAAAAAAATTGGATTCCTCAAATTCGGCTGCTTGGTAACCCTCTTCATTTGCTCATCATTGTTAGGAGGTAACGACCCTGCAACTGGTTTCACTTTCTTGTCAATTATTTTGTACTTGGTTTGAACCTTGGCTTCACTCTTTTTCTCTTGTAAACCCAATTTTTGTTGCAAACGGGGAGTACTCAACCCTATCAGTTGAAATAAATCATTCATAGTCTCTTTGGACTCTGCATATAAATAGCACCAAACTTTGTATGCTGAAATGAATCAGCATAAAACTCTTTTGGCTGAAATAACTCATCCCCTTCTAACTCTGCTGGATGATAATTCAGCCCTCTTTTCTATTTGCTGAAATACATAAGCAAATAACTCTTTTTGTTGAGAAAACTCAGTAACCAACCCTCTTTGTTGCATAAAATCAACAATCTCATGGTACATATCTAGGGAATGTACTTGCACAAAAAATTTCAACATATCTTCAATCTCTGTAATAGTATTCGCATAAGACAACCCATCATATAGCCCATCAATGCACTCCTCATCCTGCAATAAACTTGTTCTTCTCAACCCTTTTTCCTTCCTTCATGCATATTGCTTGGCAGCTGTAGACATATTTGCAACTTTGTGAAAATTAACAGAACTCTCAGCTGAAAGATCAATAAATCTTGAAGAAAAAGCATCGCTACCAAGAGGCGAGAGATTTTCTCTCCTTTTACCACCATCGTCTTGTAGGATAGAGGAACCTAGTGAAAATTTGGCTCTTTTGCAGGTAGAGGAGAATCCCGCAATGTATCTTTGTTTCGTGGGTGATTTACACAGACTACCATAAATTGCTCAGCTATTTTCCCATCTTTGCTTTGGATCCGCATACATGTAGATCCGTCATCTATAACCTTTGCTTCCATCTGTGCTTCATGATAAAGGGCTAACCCAAAATGACATTATAAGAATATGAATCCTGCATTAAGTTCCCTATGGACACCCTCATATTTGGGCATGTTCCATATAACTCTATTGTAATATTATTGGTGGCTCTCATCTTCACCATGTTCTACATCTACATGCCACTTTCCGCTCTCACACAAACGACAAACTATAACATTTATATTTGAGTTGTGATGTAGCAAGGCAACACACGATGTTTCTATCTCTCCTATCTTAAGCACTATCTCATAGGTTGCTCGTGCCCAATGACTTTTAGAAAAATGCTTGCAGGTAATCATTACAGGTTCATGATCCTCTGCATAGTGCATTGGTTGTATACTCTTCACAATCTTTGGATATACTGCAACACTTTCAACAAGAATTTCATCATCACTCTCCTTAGTCAGCTCCTCAATTGTGATACCTTCTTCTATAGTCTGAATCACGTGTTTCTTTCTCTTTATGATGTCTATAATTTCTTCATGAAACTCTCTTTACAGTTGCTATTCAAGATTCTCTCCTTCAATACGCTTTTAAGATCTATTGCAGACCCAGTATCTGAAGCAAGCTTGTAACCTGGTTGTTTCTTTGGTCTAGCATCTTGTTTCTTCTACTTCTTCTATGCATCCTCTTTATTCTATTTAGGCCGTGGTCTAGAAGGTGGTGCTGTAGGCTCACCCCCTGTAGTCTTCTTGGAAGTATCTATAACATCCTCCATAGTTTTTCACCAACTTATTAATGACATCCTCTTTCCTTGACACTTTAAACCTTTTATTACTTTATTATTTTCATAAAAAATATTCACCAACTGATTATAGGATATCTTTGGTTTAGAGAACAAATCGCCACACTTTCGAAAGTCTAAAATACAAGTTTCGCCACATATTCTATAACATGAAAGTATACATTGGCTCTTAAAATCATCTATGATGTTAGCATTTGTGGGTGCAAAAGGTGCTTGTCAATCAAGCAATACCACTTAGGTTATTCTATTTAGGATATGTCTACGAACCATACATTAATCAATCACATATCATTACGAAGTTTTGCTCTGATACCAATTGTAACGTGCTTGCCTATCAACTATCCATGCACGTTTTTAGCGGTTCATCGAGAGAGGAATATAAGCAATGCTGCCCAACACACCCATGGAATGTTACAGGGTTTTTTGCCTAGGGTTTTTTGAGTCTGCCTTGCAACGAAACGTTCGGGGCCTCGAACCCACTGGGATTGACCTGAAATTTGGGTCCCTGGTGATCAAGGTCTCCTGACAGCACTGTAGCGTCGGGTCTTGGATATCCTACTTTACGTAGAGATACCCAAGCTGAAGCAAATCCATGCCGCACTTGGTTCAAAGAGAACGGGAAATGAGAGGGATGTGTTGCTCAACCTCTCTACCCGTAGGGCATAGTGCCATTTCGGTCCCCTAAAATTGCATGAATCATGGTTTTAACCTAACAATTTCTTGATAGGACGTTGGTAAAACCTTGTGATAAGCCTTCCAGTTCTCTAGGACTGCCCTGCTACCGTCAAGGCATGGACTCGTCGGGGGTTCCGCCCACCCGCTTCCCTTGATGATAGGAAACATATTTAGTTTTCTACTTACCTAGGAACACATTTAAGTGATAACATATACAAATAGCTTCATTAATTAACCTATAAATCATGCATTCCTTTATGTAATCTTATGCATTGACACAAAAATAGTATCACACAAGTTCCTTGAAAAATAAACTTTATGTTAAGATCCAAATTGGATCACAATTTTTGTTAATGGACAATCCCACAATCCATAAGGATGCTATTTTATTTCCCTCCAAGTTTCTACCCTTGCACTAGTAATAAAGCCTCAAAGTCTAAGCCCAAGTCATGTGGTATGCCTGAGTAGGACCCGAAGGCAAGGGATTTACAGCCAGAGCCCCCTTGGTACCCGAGCATCATCCTATAGACAAGTCAATTCCACAAAAGACCTCTCATGGGTCCAAATTCTCGGTTTGGATATTTATAACCCCCATTGGATAGGGTTGGCGGCTAGCTGGGGGGGCTTAGCACACCTTTCCCAAGTTTTTAACCTTCTCCATTTTTCAGGAGATCTTTATCAGCCTCTTTAATCAACAAAACTTTTACAAACAAGTATCCTATTTACAAGCACAAACAGAAGAGCACAATTTGTACTAAACAATTTCCTTGTTTTCAGGTGAGATTGGCCATGATGCATTTGTATCAAATCCTCGATGTTATCATCCATATCACTCGTGTGACAGAGGTATCCTAGGTACAAATCCTCTTGCTCTTGGATGAGTAATTTACACTTCATCCCTTGATTATCCTTGCAATAGGAATTGCAGTTTGCCTTTAATAGGCGTTACTATTCCCATTAGTATCTCCATGAAACCCTACCCATTCCTCTAGGATTAGAGTTTTCGCATAAGTTAAATTAAGTCATCCTAGATCACTCTAGGCTCTGTTTAGGATCCCTCCTATTCTCATTATCCCACTCTTTTGATTTCTTTGCAGAAATCACTATCAGATGCCTCATGTACGATTAGAATAACTCTGCCGCGGTTTGGATGACCACCACTATCATGGGGTTTTATTTTTCCACGATAGCAAACCCTAGTTTGCTATGAGTAGTCACATGTTTGTGGGAAATTATGCTCTTGACAACGAGTGTGGAAATAGAAATTAGTGGTCTTATGGGTTGATGTTTCCATGGTCTTGATAGTTGGGTCACAATTATCGCTTTAAGGTTTACCTATTGATCAAGAATCCTTAAGATAACCTGAGTTGACCTTATTACTTGGACAATTTGAAATAGTCTAATTATCTGTGTCATTATCACAAGCAGATAGGAGCTTGTATGTCCTTCAAGTATTCATTATTGTAGATACAATTTTTATGCTTCAATGAATGTAAGCAACCTAATTCATGCACATTGCAACCATGGGGTGTAAATGCAATTTTGTGAAAAAGGAAGGACACTTTTATCTCCTTCAATTATTTCCTCTTTGCAAGTGAACCGGAAATTGTATACACTACTTATGCAAGCGAAGAAGAACTTAACTCTTTGCACATGCAGTGAAGCAAGAATTTTAATGCTCCATGAACAAAAACCAATACAAAATCCCTAACTTCTGTGTGCACCAATGTGAAGTCTATTATGCAAATTGTTACATTCTATGACATGCCTTTAGTTCAATAAAATCCATAATTCTTGCTAACGTGAATATAAATACAATCTCCAACATAATTTTTAATGTAACATAATTGGTGACTTGCTATCATGAATTTTGACACGAATAATTTTTTTCTACTTAATGTAATCAATCTACATGTATTGTTCCTTTAAGATGATTTCTACCATATCTAGAGTAAAATTTATTGAATGCTCATGGTTATTAAGTGTTGTGGTTCCTTAACTCATAGCTCCATCATTTGATACGTGATTAGCATTCACTTGAGCCCCCCTTCTCTTCTGAGCCATTGCTTAGCTCAAGTCTTCTTCAACAGATGTGCGCATGGACTATTATGGAAGCTTGCTCATGAACCTAAGGTGACACATGTGTCTCTTGCAAGGTAGCTGCCGGCTTGGGTTGCAAATTTTTTTTGCAAAGTAGTGCAAAATTTCCACCACTATTATGGTCATTACATACTCTTGGGTGAGTAGCACTTGATATCTATATGTAAAATAGACTTGGAAGGAAGGCGTGTGGAGGGGTTGTTATGATAGGGATTCTTTGGAAGTTTCTAGAATTTTCTTGGCTTCCTTCTCTTCTCTGATCAGTGTCACGATGAATTTGGGAGGGGGAAAAAATGATGAATCACAGTACTGGGGCAGGAGGAGTTTATAAGTGTTGGGGGGTAATGAGGGTGGTATGGGGAAGTGTGAGATTTCTCTCGAGGTTGGACTGGATCTCTCTCTCCCCCTCTCTTTCTCTCTTGGCCATGCTTTCTCATGGTGGCCATGCTAGTGGACCACGTGGCAATCATGGTGGGGAGATGGACTAGAGAGGGGGGGAAGGAACTAATTCCTTCAAGGCTTCTCCTCCCCATCCACTTGTTGTTTTCCATCTACTCTCTCTCTCTCTCTCTCTCTATCATGACAAGGAGAGATAGAGAGAGGTAAAAAAGAAATTGAACTTATTAACATAAACTAGTTGATACTCATTTCAATGTAATGGAACTATCAGTTTGAGTCATTGTTAGTGCCATTGTCCATCCTACACAAGAATGTGTTTATGAGTCCAAGCTTCCATTTGGAACCTAACTTACTTGTGTAATAGTTAGTCTATCTAAGTCTATGCCACCAATCATGAGTTTTATATTCATCTTCCATCCTCCATAGCTCCTGCCATGCTCTAGATCCATGTTTTTGACATTGTATCAGAGCTCAACTAAGCATGGCATAGCTCCATACACTACTTCTCTAGTCCCTCTTCACCTCTAGTCATCTTTGTCCAGCTCACATCCAACTCATGACTCCATCTTCAACTTTATCTTCTTCTTCGACCTTGTGGCGGCCATAGCATAGACTGCAGCTACCCACCTTGGAGCTTCTAGATCTCTCTCTATAGGCCATATCTTCCAGTGATTCCTTTTGGAGTTATCTTTATTTTCCCAGGGCGCTTCCTCTTGGTACTTCAAACACAAAAATTAGTGGTCTACAGCTTGAACATTGGTAAAATCTATGGCCGCTGTCTTGGTTGCGCTTGCGTGTTGTCATACGGTTGGATCTACGCCTATGTGTTGTGATTCACCCTCCACCTATAGGGCATTTAAAGGCCATCACATGAGCTTCCTCCTGGTAAATTTTGAGCCCAAATGCTCTACTGTAGCTGTTGCAATTAAAAAGATACCAGTTGACCTGTTGAAACCCTAAAGAAAGCGATAGCTCATTTTCACTAGAGCTCATAAAACTCTTAAATTTCTCACTCCTTTGGGCTCAATCAACCCTGTGCAATTCTGATTAACTATGATCTACTCAATTTCCCATTCAAATCAGCAAGAAAATCACAACAAATCAACAAGCAAGTGCTCCAACATCAAGATTCAACTTAGAGATTCAAGAACAAGATAATATTTTTTTGATACTCATTTAGTGTTGATGAAAATTAATATTCTTATGTCTATTGACACATTGAAGTATAATTCTTTTGCTGAGCAAACTCAAAATTTGAAGCTCATTCTTAATTGTGGGAATGATCAAAATCTAGTTTTTTATGAAGATACTTGTTTTGAAGAGTGATACAACTCTCCTTTCCAAATTGCACTACATAGAAGATGCCTTTATTCTATCTACATGAAAAAATATAGATGCCTACTCTAAAGTGAAATTAATGATTTCATTTGAAGTTTTTGAAGACATTCCAACTGCATTGGTCATCATACAAAACTCAAAGTTGGTAGTACCTTTGCTTGAGGGGGACAAGAAGAGCAAAGTCAAAGTCAAAGAAGTTGCAAGCAAAGTAAAGAGTGACAAAGCAAGAAAAATAAAGGACAAGATGTTATATGATCTCAAGAGAAAATTCGATGTAATGCCAAACCATGAGTCAAAGCCATATGAAATCCCAAAATATGTCACCCAAGATTTATCTCATGGTTCAACAAGTTATGTCAAGTCAGAGCAATGTACCTATTTGTAGCCATCTCAAACTCATTGAGAAAAAGAGCCTTACAAAGAAGACTAGAGCACAAGATAATGAAGAACAATTCAAAGATGAAAAACATGAAGAAAATACCAAGAAGACCAAAGATAGCAATATGAAGATTGATGACATCACCAAAGGATGGCAAAGAAGGAAAAGAAAAATGAAGAAGATACACTCCGCTACTGACAACAAAAACTTTCCATAAGTGGATCATGTTTTCCCATAGTGGATCTTTGTTTCCCGTAGTGGATCTTGTTTCCCATAGTGGATGTAAAAGCCCTTACCAAAGATGTAAAGTTTCAAGCTTTAACTTGACTAGGCTGCCTGGCTATGAGCTAGTCTCCCAGACCATGTCATCATGTATGGGAGGTGTCGGGACCTACAACAAGCCCCACACTAGCTATAATCACTAGCCATGTCTCTCTACACTCAAAAGAACATGCCCTCTTGGCCTCATGGCCAGGAGTGTCCTAAGGGACACACTGCCCTAACCTCTATTGTAAATTTCACATTTGTTTCCATTGATGCGTCGCTAACACAAATAACATAGGCATCACAAACTCCACTCTTATTTTAGAATGATCTAGGAGATAAGATATTTCCTTAACATTTTCCCAAGGAACCCAAACGCCTAAACCTACAACTTAGGTATCTCACGACTCAGTGTGGGCCATATGTATAAGAAACCAATTGCAATGCATCCAAGAGTTACCATGTGATATGTGCAATGCAAGTGTGAATGCCATGGTGCTCAAACATCTTATGATTCATAAATTAGCATTGTGAAGTGCAACAAACATGTCTTTCAATTATTTTAGCCTATACATCATGCTCTGTTGCTAAGGGTTAGCACCAAGCATCCTTGTGCTGCTTGACCCCCTTTTAACTTAATTTATAAACATCCTATGTGATATGCACAAAAAAATATATAAGAATTTCTAATGTTCTCAGCAACTAATCAACATCAAAACCCCTCTTCCCCCCTACCGTTTAGGTTATGCATTAGTGATAGATGTAAAGAGCGCTTTTTCATGATTTTCTTGTAAAAAGCAGTAAAAACAAACTTTAACATGAAAACACAGCTAAATTAAGTCTTATCCCTCATACTACATCCATGCCATACATTCACGGACATAAAACATATTTTTTCTTAATTTTCTAGCCCAAAAGACTAATTTTCTCTATATTTTTACCATTTTTCTTTATTTATTTAGATAAAAATTTTATATTTTTGATTTATGGATTGAGACTAATCACAATTATTGAGCATTGAATTTATATTCATTTCTAATCCATATAAATCCCAAAATCACAACAAAACCCCCAAAATTTATATTTTTCATGAAAACTACATAATTGTGGGTTTTGCGTGTTTGGATGTAAATTATTAAACGACTAAATTTTCTGGTTTTCTTCAATATTTTTTATAAACTTCATTATTTTCATTCAAGGAAATCCATTTACAAACAATTTTATCAAACATCTTTCATAAAATGAATGAAATGAGTGCTTACGCATAGAAACCCGATTTCGAAGGCATGTATTTAATGGTTGGGAGGCCGTTGATACTCATTTATGGCCCTTAATACTCTCTCCAACTCTAATCTACAATCTACTTTGCTCTCGTACCATTATTCCATCAATATCTCGCATCCAACTGCTTCCCTTCTTCCATAGGATCATGCATGTGAACAATCATTAAGAGGAGAGAAGAGGGAGGAGAGAGAAATGCTAGATTTCCAACTCCACCACCGAATAGCCATTCCTTGATCTGAAATTGGTGACGGGAAGCAAAAATTTGATGAATATCATTGCCCTACTCAGATTGGTGCCTTGCTTGTAGCCACCATCATAGCCCCCCTACCCTAAAATCGTTGCCAAGAAGGGGGGCGTCGTTTTTTTTTCCCAACACCATTTCACGCCCCCCCCCCCCCCCCCCCCCCCCCCCCCCCCCCCCTCATATCACAATTTTTTGAGGGGGGCCATGCCCAAAATTTTTTAAAATCTTAGCAATGTCACTTGGCATTGTTCGGCCTCCCGCATCTCTCCACTCGACGCCCGAATTCAGATCCGAAAAATCCTGCTTGGCTAACTCAACATTCGAGATGACAAGGAAGCTCTCTCTCTTCAATCTGGCTATCATAAAAATTACAAAAAATCTACAACCACCGCAACGGCCTAATTTTTGCATTTTTGTCTTCCTTGGTCTCTAAAATTGTTGGATCTTCAGGTTTCGCTTCCGTCAACTTTAAATTCCTGCCTACAATTTACACATATCCGCTTCTTTTTGGCACTTCACATGGATTTAAAAACTACTCTCATTGGCAACCATGGGATAGGGTGACTCAGCCCGTTGAATCCCACAAACTAATCTGCACAAACAACAACGAAAGAAAGCATCAAGCTACCACAAAAAATGTACTTAACAAAGCACCAAAACAGCCCACACACTACCCCTTGATAGAATCAAGGCATGAAAATCCATAAGGGATAGGTCTAGCATAATCTGACAGAAATCCAGAGCGAGTTGCAAACCAATTGCTTTAACAGACTGGCTAAAAAAACTATCAAAGAGGTCATCCTTCTTGTAACACATTTTCCTTGCAAGGTTTCCATACTCAGGTGTGTAAAAAGGAGGGAGTTGAGTGTAAAGTGACCCAAGTAGAATAGGGCATCGGCCTGAGGTCCTAATTTGGTACCCAAGAACTTACCAAGCTCTCGCAAGGTGACACTTAATCCTTTTCTATTTTGCTCACTTTTACTTTCGATCCAACCTTCATTTTTTTTTCTTTTAGCTAACTTCTACCCCTCAGGTCTTTGACTCATCCCCAGAAACCTATCACGCCTCCACAAGGCGATAATCAGCTACTTGTAGGAAATTTCTTTCTTTTTCTTTTCACTACTTTTCTAATTGTGGGGTTAGAATCCCTTTTTACACACCTTTATAAAATTTATTTTTAGATATATTGAGCACTTTCTTTTCTTTGCTATTTTGGCATGCTTCTCTAATTGCCTCACACTAGCAAGGATGCCTAGGATAACTTCCCTAGCAAGTAGGGAGGATAGGGTCACAAGGACTTTCCTCTATCACAGGTCTTTAATGCCTGACAATGTCCTAACAGGAGGTAGACAACTACTCAAACCTCCCCCAGATATACCTAACCAAACCCTAGGACTTCATGCCTTGATTGCCAGTCCCCACAAACGAGAAGAAAATAACCCCACATACACATATAACACTATTAGCTTAAGGGAAAACTCAGGAAGGTGATGATACCACATGGAATGGCCACAAGAAGCTCCCTTGCAGCAAAGGCTCCCTCCAGGCACTTCATCCAACCTGTGTGATGCAATCACTAAAACAGAAAACCCTTAAAACATACCTATACCAAACAAATGTATGGACCTCTTGGCCTAAAGGAATATAACAGTTCACAAAAGAAATGACCCTCTTGGCCTAACATAAATTATTTTTTTCTAGCCAAATATGGTCTACTTGGCATGTAAATTGTATCTCATCAAACTAACCAAGCTAAACCAAAGCCACAAGTCCAAGCCTTCCTACTGATATAACCTTAGTATGGGCTATTCCTCTTTGTGTGCTATTAGCTGAACGAATGGCCTCCTTAGGCTTGAGTGTCTTATCATCCAAATAGATTGGTTGTTCTAGCTTTCTAAAAGCCTTCTTATAGAGAGATCTGTGGATTTTGGCTCATTTAACCTTTTCCTATTTGGATTTTTTTATGTGTTATTGTTACTACCCAAATTAGGTAGGCATTGAATCCTAGACCCATCACATCGATGCATCCCAGAGCAGTGCATATTGTTAGATGTATCATAATGGCCTCTTGTCTCAGCCACTTCGGAATTGACCATGGCATGTCCATTTGGAACTTTTTGCTTGTGATCTACTAGCAACAATTTTAGAGATTTTGGGCCTCCAAACCCATCTCTTTCTAATCTTTGTATGGCTTGATTGGCTGCCACCACTCCTTTTATTTTGATATTCTTTCATGATGATTGATCCATCTCAATTCACTTGTTATCTATCACTTTCCTTGAAGCAAATCCTTCTACTAAAATCAACTCTAGGTGGATCTTTACCATTGTAAATCCCTAGTTTCCTATTAACCTAGTTCTCAATGGTTGAGATAGCCTCCACATTGTAGCATATATCAGTTATGTTGTGTGGCGTCATCTCATTGGCATGATTTTGTTTCAAACTTAGACCACTGATGGGTTGCTTAACCACTCCTCCCCTATTAGGTCTACACCCATTTCTATCTAGCTCATTGCTTTGGAACATGGGATTGGCTACACTAGGATGCTAGGGTTCTTGGGCCTCAAGATCATTATAGTTAATGCTAGGATTCTCCCTAGTATACCTCTCATTTGCACCTCCAGCATGAATAACATTTAGCAAATCTTGCCAATCCTTATGGAATTCAAGGGTGTGGGGAAAAATCCAATAGCTCTCCCAACATCTCTGAATACATATTTCATAATCTTCTACTTGAATCTTTGCCTCCTTCAGTGACTTAGGGTTTCTCATCCTAATTTGGAACTGCATATTTGTTTCCAAGCCGGTAACAAAGAGTTCACCAAGCATGTCTTTTGGTAATTGACTGACTTTCCTTGGCCAAAGCTTCAAAATGTCATCAAAGGCTCTCATGTACTCTTTAATGGAGGTATCCGAGTCTGCATAAGCTATCCCAAGTCCTGAGTCATGGGAACCTTCTTCTCATATTCATCCAAAAATCCATCGCATAATTCCTTGAATGATTTGATTGACCGTCTTGGGAGGCTCCAATACCATTTCCTAGCCTCTCACTTTAGGGTATTCAAGAACACAAGCATCCAGTACCCTTTCTGCTAACTCACAGAGTGGTTTAGGGAGTCCAACATGTCACAATAGGGAATCTGCCCCTAGTGGTACTTTAGCAAGGCTAATCTCATCTACCACCACTTTGCTAGAACCTTCGACAAGTCCCAATAGAACCTTTCTTACTAACAATGGTCTTCCACACACATAGACACCATTTGATGCTTTATGGATCTTAGCAATTCCACTATGATACCCAAGTATGTCAGGCACTAGTATCGGGGATCGGAGTCATGTATTATTGTGTGCATATTAACCATTGTTATCATAGTCTTTTCATCTAAAGAGTCATCATCCTTAGTGGATGACTCTACCCTCTTAGCCTCACTTTGCTCTCTAATGTTTTCTCTAACTCCCATGGCCTATTAATCTCAAATGTCGCTCCATAGGTACTTTCCCATAGTGGCCCAAACTCAAGCATGGTGTCACTTTTGGGGAAAATGATAAAATAGTCGACTAACCAAAGATCCCACTAAACCATTTAGGATGGACAAAGTATCTTTTGGGTTATGGGGATTCCTTGGATTAAGTGTCATGCGGATGATGAGACTGAAGTATTAATCAACATGCATTTAATATCCACCACTTCAAGGGGACTTCCAATTAGAAACTAAGAAAAATAATTGGTCCCTCTTATAGCCAAGATTCGAAAACTGCCACTTAGTGGCTCCCAGCAAACGCTCCACCTATTGTGGGACTTAAAATGGGCCCCACACTGGCTATAAGCACTAGCTAGGCCTCTCTACACTCAATGAACACACCCCTTGGTCTCGCGGCCAAGAGCGTCTAAGGGACACACTGCCCTAACCTCTATCGTAAATTTTACGTTTGTTTTGAGTTGTAATCTAATGGTTAAGCCTCCCCCACACTCCTTAGAGGGAGTCCCTACACATATATTAGTATAAAATACCTCATAAGCATAAACAAAAGGAGGCACCCCTCTGACTGAATGTCGTGGCTCCACTGCGCTCTCCTACACCTTGAGGATTGGCCCCTTGATGCGCCGCCAACACAAATAACACAGGCGTCACAAACTCCACTCTTATTTCAGAATGATCCAGGAGATAATATAATTCCTCACTTAACATTTTTCCAAGTAACCAAAATGCCTAAACCTATAGCTTAGAAATGCGTAAACCTATAGCTTAGGTATCTCACAACTCAACCTGGGTCATATATATAAAAAACCAATTGCAATGCATCCAAGAGTTACCATGTGATATGTGCAACTCAAGTGTGAATGCCATGGTGCTCAAACATTTTATGATTCATAAAACAATGTTGTGAAGTGCAACAAACATGTCTTTCAATGATTTTAGCCTATACGTCATGTTGTGTTGCTAAGGGTCAGTACCGAGCATCCTTGTGCTACTTGACCCCCTTTTAACTTAATTGATAAATGTCCTATATGGTATGCACAAAAAAATAGATTAGAATTTCTTATGTTCTCAGCAACTAATCAGAATCAAAACCCATCTTCCCCCCTACCGTTTAGGTTATGTATCGATGATAGGTGTAAAGAGCGGTTCTCCATGTTTTTCTTATAAAAAGAAGTAAAAATGGACTTGAATATAAAGACACAATTGAACTAAGGCTTATCCCTCATGCTATAGCCATGCCATACATTTACTGACATAAAATATATTTTTTCTTAATTTCCTAGTAAAAAAGACTAATTTTCTCCATTTTTTCACTATTTTTCTTCATTTATTTAGATAAAAGTTTTGATATTTCTGCTTTATGGATTGAGATTGATCACAAATATGGAGCATTGATTTTATATTTATTTCTAATCCATATAAATCCAAAAATCACAACAAAACCCCCAAATTTTATCATTTTCATGAAAACTGCATGATTGTATGTTTTTGCATGTTTGGATGTAAATTATTAAATGACTAATTTTTTTGGTTTTCTTTAATAGTTTTAATAAATTTCAATATTTTCAATCAAAGGAATCCATTTACAAACAATTTCATCAAACATATTTCATAAAACAAATGAAATGAATACTTATGCATAGAAACTCGATTTTGGAGGTGCGTATTTAATGGTTGGGAGGCCGTTGATGCTCATTTATGGTTGCTGATACTCTCTCCAACTCTGATCTATGATCTACTCCGCTCCGGTACCATTATTCCATCAATATCTTGCATTCATCTACTTCCCTTCTTACATAGGAACATGAGTCTGAATAGCCATCAAGAGGAGAGAGGAGGGAGGAGAGAGAAAGACTAGATTTCCAAGTCCACCACTTGATAGCCATTCCTTGATCTAAAACCGATGGACGAGAAGTAAAAATTTGATGAAGATCATTGCCCTTCTTTGACTACCTTGCTTGTAGCCATCATAGCCCCCTACCCCAAAATCATTGCCAAGAAGGGGGGTAGCGTTTTTTTTCCTGGCACCATTTCAAAATGCCCCCCCCCCAAATCATGATTTTTTGAGGGGGGCCAATTGGTCCCCGAAAGGGCCATGCCCAAATTTTTTTAAAATCTTGGTCATTTTAACCTTGGCACTATCATCCGGCCTCCTGCATCTCTCCCATCGCGACACCCGAATTTAGATCCAAAAATTTTTTCCTAATCGACTCAACATCCCAAACAACTAGGAAGCTCTCTCTCTTCAATCTGGCCATCGCAAAAATCAATAAAAATCCACAACCACTACAACAATCAAAGTTTTGCATTTCCATCTTCCTTGGTCTCTAAAATTGTCAGACCTTGAGGTTCCGCTTCCGTCGGCTTTAAATTCCTTCCTAAAATTATCACATATCCACTTCTTTTCGTCACTTCATAGGGCTTTAAAAACTTCTCTTAGGAGTCAAAAGCCACCAAGTGTAGGAACTCATTATTTGAGGGGGGTGTTGAGAATAGAAAATGATGCTTGATATGTGTGCCCTAAAGAGGCTAGAAGATAGACATATGATGTATGCTCTAGGAAGAGATGACAGAATCCCATAAGCACAGTGAGGTACAACAATACTATCTAAAAGCTATAAAGGCATGTACTTGTTGACACTCATTTCAATGTAATGAAACTATCAGTTTGAGTCATTGTTAGTGTCATTGTCCATCCTACACAAGAATGTGTTTATGAGTCCAAGCTTCCATATTGGAACCTAATTCACTTGTGTAACAGTTAGTCTATCTAAGTCTATGTTACCAATGAGTTGTGTATTCATCTTCCATTCTCCATAGCTCGTGTTATGCTCTAAATCTGTGCTTTTGACAATCTTGAGCATCTATATATAGAGTAGCGTTACCACCAAGGTCGAGTGATATAGTGGAGTAAAGGTTATCAGGTTATTGAGTGGCAAGATGGATCTTTCACGTGGGATATCAAGGTCTACTAACACCATTGTCAAAAGACTTGTACAAGTATTCTGATTGAGTTGAGCAAGGAAGGAGAGATTGTACCTATCATACATCCTCTCTCTCAACTCGACTTTGATTATCATAAGTATAAGTATGCTGATTAGTATGATGTGGCCTATCACTGAAGATTAGGTCTATACCTTGTATTTTGATAGAGCTTCTAGAGGACCCGCTAAACACGTGAGTGTTGGTGTGGTCATTAAAGATCCTTGATGCCATACTAATTATGCTTTTGTTGAAGACACGAGTACATTTAGGACATGAGAATACATTTAGGACACTCTTTTACTAATAATATGGGACTTACAATTAGGACACTCTTTTACTAATAATATGGGACTTACAATTAGGACACTCACGTGTTGGTGTGGCCTATCACTGAAGACTAGATTTCCTAGCCAATTGTGCTTTTGTTGAAGATATCTTTTTTAATTGTGGTTCAGGAGAGCTCTAGCAATTACTTTCTAACATTAGTCCAGGACTACTTTGGGGCCTTCTTGCTGACATGTCCTATTTTGGCCGCCAATGGCTAGTTTGGGTTATGAGTCAGGTAGCAATTGAGCACCTTCCTACTCTATCATGAATGTATAGGATTGTTTATCATCATATTCGTCAGACACCCCTTGCTATTTATGCAAGGGGTTAGACAATTATTGAGATGTTGGCAATCATACCTGGCTTAGACTCTTTGTATGGAGTAATGTGGGCTTAGGATACAAAATCCCATATGCACAGTGGTGGAAAGTATAGCCTAGTCTATTCCTATAAAGCATTGTACTTGCTCTCTTTTAATGCAATATCATGCTGCTTTCCTCTTTCAGTTAGTGTCATTGTCAATCCACTACACAAGATTGTGTTTATGGCTTCCATCTTGGAACCTAATTCACTTGTGTGACGGTTTTCTACACAAGATTGTGTTTATGGCTTCCATCTTGGAGCCTAATTCACTTATGTAACGGTTGTCTACTCATTGTCTATGTCAACATGAATCTAACCTTCATCTTCTATCCACCATAGCTTCTGCCATGCTCTAAATCTGACATTCCAACATGGTATCAAAGCTCATATGAGCATGATCAGCTCCTCACTCTACTTCTTGAGCTCTCATTCACTTCTACCCAGCTTGGTATCAGCTCAATACTTCATTTCCTACTCCAGCTTCACCTTCACCTTCACTAAAGCTTTCAATGCTGCCATGGACAACAGTACCCTATCTACTTACAACACCTAGATCTCTCTCCACAATCAATATCTCCATACAATTTATTTTAACATCTTTCCCTCTACTCAGGGCACACCATCCTATCACATTATAGTACAACATTGCTGATCTATATGCCCATCATTGCATAAATTCAAGATCGCTGCCCTGTTTGCGCATACTACTATTCGTACACCTAGCATGTAGGCCGTGAGCTAGTCCAAGATCATAGGGCTTTGGAAGCCCATTAGCTAAGCTTCATTTCCATAAAAAAAACTTGTGGAAATGATTGAGTATAGAGCACACACAAAGAGAAAAACTAGGCCCCTGTCCTACAAACCCTAATTTGCCATAGCCATTTCAACTTCAAGCTTCTCTTCTACTTCATTTTCTCTCTCCTACCACTCAAACCAAATCTGTGCCACTTTGACTCACTGAGAATTGAAGTTTCTAGCAAGCATTTCTCATCAAATCAGCAAGGAGGGGAGAAATCCTAGCATCAACTCTCAACATCAAGTGCTCGAAAGCATAATATCTATTGATACTTATCAAGTGTTATTTGACATTACATTCCTTGTGCCCCTTGACACAATTAAATCTTTTGCTGCTCAAATCTAAGAGTTTTTTGTGTTGATTTGATACTCCAATATAGGAAAAGACTCTCCAACTATTCGATTCAAAGGGATTAAGTTTCACACTTGGAAAACCCACATCAAGTGCATCCTAATGAAGAAGGGTCTTTGGGCCATTACCAATGGCAAAGAGAAGAAGCCTCAGGATGCGGACCTTGTAGCTACTTGGAAAAAGAATGATGACAAAGCACATGCCATCATTAAGCCAAAAGTGGATGATAGCTACATCCACTATGTGGAATCTTGTGAAACCTTAATGATACATGGAAGAGATTAGATACTTTGTTTGGTGCACAATCAAAGTCATCTAAGTATAGATTACTGATTGAATTTTTCAGGCTAGATATGAAACATAACATATCTTTTGCAACTCATTTAAACTACATGGAAAGTCTCTTAACTCAGCTTGCAAGAATTGATCTCAAGATGGATGAAGATATTTATATTGGTGTGTTGTTAGAAAGCCTGCCTCCTAACTATAATAATGTGTCAACTACATTGATCAACATGCCTAGTCCTAAACTAGTTGATATTAAGGCCTCCCTACTAGAAGAAGAAAATGAGGTAAAATCCAAAGAAGAACCAAGCACCTCTAAAGATGAACAAATGTTATATGTCAATAATAGGTACAAGGGCAAGAAAGATCAACCGGTACATGACTTCTGCAAAAGGATCGAGCACATGGAGAAATTCTATCATGCCAGGAAGAGGTCTCAAAAGGCCTATCTAGTTGCTGTAAAGAAGAAGAAGACCATGGAGCAAAATAAGAAGAAGACCACCATGAGAAGAATAAACCTCATTAGTCCTATTCTAATAGAATTTTTATTCTTGTATTGCCTAGCCCTAATGCTTCTGACATAAGCTTGTAAACTTCTCATGTAACATTGTACTACAGTCTCTGTACACTTTGTGAGGCCCCTGTTATAGCCTCTAGATGTCCACAATGTCTTTGGTACCCACACTTATCCTTTTGTGCGATAGTCTCCTATGGTGTTTACCATGTTTGTGTTGTGCCCACACTTTGCAAGTGGTTGCTCATTAAATCCTCTACACACTTTGTATTTCTTTGGCTGTGATTGGGGAGGGGTGTTGAGATATTGGCAATCACACCTAGCTTAGACTCTTTCTATGGAGCAGTGTGGGCTCAGGATACAGAATCCCATATGCATAGTGGTTGAAAGTACAGCCTAGTCTATTCCTATAAAGCATTGTACTTGCTCTCTTTAAATGCAATATCATGATGCTTCCTCTTTTAGTTAGTATGATTGTCAATCCACTACACAAGATTGTGTTTATGAGTCCAAGCTTTCATCTTGGAGCCTAATTCACTTGTGTAACAGTTGTCTACTCATTGTCTATGTCAACATGAATCTAACCTTCATCTTCCATCCACCATAACTTTTGCCATGCGCTAGATCTGACATTCCAACACCAATAACCTGATGCATTTAATGTAGAGCTTGAGGAGCCCTTATCCTTGGTCGATCTTATGCTTCACTAGAGTTATGTCAAGACCAAGGGTTTGTTTCAGGAGTACGCTTCTAAATGGTCGTTTTGCAGATTATCTCATTAGGCCAAGGGGGCTAGTCATTTTGTAGTGAAATGTCGCATCTTGTTAGGCCAAGAGGGCCATATGTCTATTTAGGTGTGACTGCGGTTAATGGGTTTTGTTTAGTGCTGTGCTAGACAGATTTAGTGGAACCTGGAGGGAGCCTCTTGCAATGCAGAAGCTTCGTGTGGCCAAGTCTAGGTGATGTTATTCATTTATGAGTATTTTTTTAAAATCCTATATGTGTTTATGTACTTGGGGAGCATTGTTCTTTCATAGGAAACTGGCAATCAAGGTATGACATCCTAGGGTTAGGTTAGGTATATCTAGGGGAGGTTCGAGTTATTGTCTACCCCCTGTAAAGTCATTGTCAAGCATTGAAAGACTTGTTTTTAGAAGGCAGTCCTAGTGACCCTGTTCTGCTAGCCTACTAGGCAGCTATTCTAGGAGTCCCTATTAGTAGTGAGGCGAGAAGTGTGTTGTAGTAAAAAAAAGAGAAAATTTTGAATATATTTGAAATATAAAAATACACAAGTTTGTAAAAAGGGGTTCTAACCCTAAAATAGAAATAAGAAAGAAAGAAAAAACCCCAACAACAATTGATTATCGCCTTGTGAAGGCCTGATAGGTTTCTAAAGATGAGTCAGCAGACCCGGGGCGGGCCTATGCCTTGTCTTCCTAGGGATGGCATCTAGCTGACAAAGAATACTAAGGAACACTGGAGCGAAAACAAAAGTAAGTATAAGAAAAATATTGAAGTGTCTCGTTTTGCGAGAGCTTGGTAGGTTCTTGGGTACCAAGTTAGGACCTAACGTCGATGCCCTATTCTCCTTGGGTCACTATGCTTAGCTCACTTCTTTTTACACACCTGAGTATGGAAACCTTGAAAGCAAAAATGTGTCAAAAGAAAATGTATGATGACCAAGCTATAAGAGTTCTCACCTAGTAGGAGCTCCTAGCCCAGTTTTCCTAAGTTAGGTAAGTAGTTCAGGCCACCACCTAGGATGACTTCTTTGATAGTTCTTTTTAGCTAGTCTGTGTTGGAGTAGTTGGTTAGCAACTCACTCTAGACTTTTGTTAGAGGTTACGCTGGGCCTATCCCTTGAGGATTCTCATGCCTTGATTTTGTTAGCAGGTAGGGTGAGAGCTGTTCTTGTGCTTTGATTGAATATTCTATTTTGTGGCACCTTGATGCTTTTTATGGTTGTTGTTTTGCAGATCAGTTTGTGGGATTCGATGATGGGCTGAGTCGCGCTATTTTGTGGTCGCCAATAAGAGCTAGATTTTGGGACCCGTTTTTTATGCAGAAAAGTGCCCAAGAGGCATAAAAGACCAATTTCTCATGCAAAATGAGACGGTTGTGGATCGATGAGCTAGATTTTTTGAGATAGAGTTCAATGCTAGGAATGTAGTGCAAGTCTCGGCTCATTGATTGGAGTCCATTTGACTCCCCATTTAATCCATGCAAGGTTTCACGTTATTAAGTAGCTATGTGATCCCGGAGCCGAAAAGCATGTGATTGAGGCAATATTTATAGATTGTGATGCCATAGAGCCACCTATCTAGACGGATCTTGAATCCGAGTTTATTTGCCTTGCCAAAATGAAAAAATCCACTTCCTTAGAGTGAAAACACCTAAATTGAAACTAGATATTTTAATGGTTAAGCTAAATAGCTTAAATGAAAAAACATGAATTCTGGGGGGGAGGGGGGGACACTATTTTTTCGATGTCCCCTCCTTAAATAAAAATTTGATTTTTGTGCCCCTTGTTGACATCAAAGGGATAGAAGAAGGAAGCAAGACAGAGAATTTCCACGCTTTCCAATGCTTCAATCTATTAAAAAAATGATGCATTCTATCAAGAGATCAGTTTTAAGTCTTTCCCTCTCCTCTTGTTGTGTATTTCCATGGTTGATTCTATGAGAGAAGGGGGTGTGCTGAGATGAGAGATTTTGATCATGGGATGATGCTAGAGCATAAAGGAGTGTATAATATCGAGGTTGGAGGATTGTCAATGGCTATTGGAAAG
The DNA here is from genome assembly GCF_053477565.2 of Lygodium microphyllum. NCBI lineage: Eukaryota > Viridiplantae > Streptophyta > Polypodiopsida > Schizaeales > Lygodiaceae > Lygodium > Lygodium microphyllum. The sequence goes on along the minus strand of NC_141149.1, from coordinate 69,129,835 downwards.
CATCAACAGGCCTCCAATTATGAGATATGTACATCATAAGGCACGGTTTCATGTGAGTAAGTCACAAATTTTAGTGTTTTATGATAAATTTTAGTTGAAAATGGATGGATTTGATTGCCAATGTTGTGATTTAAGAAAAATTATATGTTTTTTGGATTTTGTCATGCGTATAGTGTTTATATGGGATGAAATATGATAGAAAAATAATTCTTAGTAATATTAATTAGTCAAAATTAGTAAATTAAAAAATATCAATAAGTATCCATAAATAAATATAAAAAATTAAAAAAATTAAAAAAATTTAAGGTTTTGTATCTCTGAAAAATAGAGACAAATAATATTTGTGTTTGTGAATGTATAGTAAGGCTGAGGCATGAGGTTTAGCTCTATCTCTATGTTAAAGTGGGTATTTATTGCTTTCTTGAAGGAAAAAAAACATAAAAAATGCTATCTAAACCTACCACTGAATGCACAATCTTAAAGTGGTAGAGAGAATGGGGGTGTTAAGTATTGATTATACACTAAATTCTAATGTTTTTTTTAATGTATGGCATATATGATACATGTGGTTTAAAATAAAGAGGTGTAGAGGGAGCTCACACTCAACCACCCCAAGACCCATGGACCGCTTATTGCTTTAAGCGTTTCAAGCGAGCAAAAATGGCTATCTCTCACCTAGCCGATGTGCCTTCGATCCTACCAGGATGTAGTGAGCTTACCTTGATGCCCGAATGAGTAGTGTCCTCCTTCAAGCAACAAGCTGATAGCTCCACGATTCATGATGCAAGCTCAAGCATCCTCAAGCCTCTATCTCCAAGCTCCATCCTCCATATCCGCACGTGAGACAAGAGAAGAGAAGAGAAGAGAAGAAGAAGAGAGGAGATGATGGAGAGCTTCTTCTTCAAGATCCCTCACCCTCACATACTCACTCTCTCACACTCTCACACTCCCTCTCTCAAGCACACACAAGCAAGCAAGAAGGAGAGAAAAAGGGAAGAAGAAGAGTCCACTTTAGCCACACACCAAAGAATGAGCTTCTCATTCACTTTTGACTTTATACACAAAACCCTTATCCCTTTGGGTACCCATCCCTTTTACATGTATAACCATTGTGGCAAGGTTCCCTTTTTCCCATTCCCTTCTAGTTGACCTTTCTATATACCTACGCCCATCTACCCTTTACAATTTGTATAGGAGGGAGCCTAGCACTCTTTTACAAAAGTTTTAGGGGCGCCTTGCATTTAAAAATGTGCCTTTGCCTTTGACTTAGCTTTTGAGGATTCCCTTGCGCTTTTGGCTTTTTTCCTTCTTGATTCTTCCTTTTTGTGTCTACATTTGGAGTTTTCTTGGACTTATTTTCTTCGTTTTGAATTGAGGTTAACATTACACCCCTCCTAGATGAGTGCTAGTCCCATGGCACTTGCATGTCTATGTTGATGAGGGCTCGGTGATCTGAAAGGTGGTTGGTGAGTTGATGATGATGGGACCTCTTGGGGATTAGTCATTGGAGAGAAGCTGATCAAAATGCTGAGGTGGTGGAGGGGCCAAGAATGGTTGGAGTGGATGACGAGGCCTTCGAAGTTGGTGGTTTGCAGCCTTTGTCTATACCTGAAAAGAAAAAAAAGTGTGCTACCTAGGGGGAGTGTCTACCTTACCATGTGGTGCCTTGTGTTTGTGCTAGTGGAACTGGAAACTGGGTCTCCTGACCATATGCACAAGCCTGGGTGTTGTCTCACACTTGAGGACCTAGTTCATGCATAAGGAAGGTGCAGTGGGTGCGGCTTAGGGAGACATGTTAACCATATGTGAGTGTGACCTCCCTAGGTATATCTTGCCCTTGATGTGCGCTAAGCATGATGTGGGAAATCAATATGGGCTAGGGGTTAGTGATAGAGCCAGCCAACTGAAGCCACCAAACACCCTAACCCCTAGATGCAATGGTTGTGGCCTACGTGCAGTGAGGTGATTTAATTGCTTTTTCTTGTGATTTCCTTCTCTTTTCTTTTTCCTTTGTTATTTATCATTTCTTTTTATTTCTTCTTCTTCTTCTTCTTCTCTCTTTTTTCTTTTTCCTTTTTTTAAAAATTACATAAATATAACGAGAAGCTAATCTTCATCATTCGAGTCATGAGAGGGTGGTTTTAGGGGCTTAATATATTTTTCAAGGAATTTCTAGCTCTGCATGTACCCCTTGAGGTTCAGACGTACTTGGAGAGTGGTGGTGGAAAGGAATGGATGACTGCAGCAGGTGAAGTGACTATCATTCATGCCTTCTAAGAGGTCTAAGAAAAATGAGGGGAGTAAAGAATCTTGCATCATTAATCTAGTCATAGTGCAGCTGTCTATGCCATTCAAATTAAAAAAGAATGCTAGGAGGTGGTGCTCTTATGTTTTCAGATCCTGCCTTAGTAGTATCCTAAGTAATCTAAAAAAGCTACACATGGTGATGAAAGTGAGATTGCGGCAAGAAGAGAATTCATCAATGAAGAAGACTATTGAGTTGTATAGGTTCTTTTACGTGAAGACTAAGGCTTCTTCGGGTTTAGTAGCATTCACATTATAGATCCATGGAAAGTCATATTTGCAGTGGATGCTTGGATTAAAATCCACTCCTACCCTTCTTGGATATGGCATGAAAGTTGGGTTATTCCTTTCAATGGGTGGGGTGCTACAAAATGTCATCCAGGCATCCATGTTAACATAAAAAATGCACCTTCTCCACATTGGTTGGCATTCATAGCCCTTCAGTGCTCTAGGTACTTCAAAAAATTTGTTTTGCAAAAAATTTGTGTCCTTTGTCCCCCATAAGGTAGGGTTGTGTGCCCTCTTGGATATCCATTTGTCTCCCAACCTACTTCCAACATTAATTACCTCTTCCACCACCTTAACTAGCCATAGTACTCTTCTACATAAGTTGGCAAAAAATCAAAAATTGAAGTCGAATGGCTCACAAGCAGTCTCTTATTGCTCCCAAATTATCCCTTAATGCTTGCTAGGAAGCCATCTTGGCTTGGTGGGATAGATGTTGTTGGCACTACTACTGGTTAGGCATTCAATCTTCTCCGTGCTTGCTCTACCATCTATTGTCTCTTCTTCTTAAGCTCTTAGTGCACAGATTGGATGCCGTAAGCGCGCGTAGTGAGCGTCAGAAGGTCCCCAAGAACAAAAGAACTCTACTTTTTGCACAAAACACAATGTAGAAAGCATGTACGTCATGAACAAGAGACCAATTGGGTGCAATCTCCCCCCATGCCTTGTGTGAGCGCTCCACAAAGCATGTATTTTATGTATTAATCATCTTCAAGCTCAAATAATAGCCCAAATTACAAAATAGCACGCTTTTGGCTTTTGAGTTTGCTTTAGTGCCAAATAGAAATAAAGCTAATGGGCGGGTGCTCAAGAAGTGAGGCATACCCAATACAATGTCCAAATACAAATATCTAAATCGTGTGCCTATGTGCATACAAAAATAATAAATAAATATCAAACGCCCTGATAAATAGGTGCGACAAAATATAGGCACCATGCCTAAGGTATGCGCCCATCAAAATATTGACGATAACTCGAATACACGCTATCCTCCAATACTTTCCACTGCCACTGCTGCTATCTCTACATATCAACTGAAGCATTCACAATCATTAGTAAAATAATACAATTAAACCGACAAAAGTGAATACCTAGCAGTCTTCAACTACATAAATAAATCAATTGGTTAGAGATCAATCCTAACCTTAATTTATCACGAGTGCGCACTCTAAACTCATAAACGTTTATTAATTTAATATGTATTTTGCAGAATCACCCGCTATGGAATCACCCATGTACACACTAAATTAACAAAATGCTTGAAAAGGATAGGCGCCCCAATCAACTTCTCGCACAAAGAATCCACTTTGTGTATGAGCCCCGGTAATAAAAGTTTACGGAATCCACCGTAAAACCTCACGAAATCCACTGTGGCACGGAATCCACTGTGAAATATGCCTCCTGGCATCAGCTCTGCTCTTCTTTTTGCAGAGATGTCCACTTTGTTGCTGCTCTTCTTGTTGAGGGGAATGGGGTAGTGGGACGAGTTCTTCCTCTTAAGGTACCATCTCAAAACTTGTTCCTACCTCGCTCCCTTACTTGTCCTTATATTGTGCTTCCTTGACAAACCCTAGGGCATCCATTACTTGTGGGGTCAAGCCTACCCTAGTAGATAACTCCTTTGTTCTTTGAGTCTAAGGAGGCTGACACCCACCGGTTGCGCTACCATATGCAATCCTGCCCTCAAGGCCATGTGAGCAATCCCTATCTTTCTCTTCAATGGTTCAAGGGCTCCCCTTCTTCTATTTGAGAGATGTCCAAGATTATGTTAAGAAAGGCACATTTTTGGGTCTCTAGGCTCACTTGAGAAACCTCTGCCCTGCTCTCTAATAACACTTTATCTCCTTCCACACAAGCCAGATGATGCGCCAAGTTGTTGACTCTTTTTTCATTATGATTAGCCCAATTTTTTGCTCTCTTTTTCATTTCTTCAAGGCTCTCCCCTTACCTTTGAGCCACAACTATGAGTCTTTGCTCTTGATCTTCAATCTCTCTCTCCAACCTCTTTTTCTCCTCCTTCCCCAAGGTTGCCTTTTTCAAAATTTCTATCTCCTTCTGATACATGCGTGCCCTTTCCTCTCTTGTTGCTTCTAGCATTTATGTGACGTCTTGGACATTCTTCATTGCTTCTTGCAGCTCTTCATACAACTTTGCCAGCTTATCGATACATTGTTGCATCCTCACTAGGCCATGTTTCTCCTAAGCTAGCCTTGCCTCCCACTTTCCTTCTTCGTCTTCCTTAGCTTCGAGCTTTACCTTCAACTCATGTATTTCTTTCTGGCACATAGCTACTTGGTGGGTCTTCTCTAATTGGGATGCCACCATGGACTCCTTTTCCGCTTCTAACTCAGCCCCACTGCTACCTTCTTATCCTCATTTGCTTTCTCTAACTGTGAGAGAAGCTCTTGGACATACTCATCATAGTTTGCAGGTGGCATCATTGTTGTGGGAATGGAGGTTGTGGAGGTTTCCACCCTTTGCCTCTTAAGGTCATGTCTCGACTTGCCTTGCCCTTGCCTTCTTTCACTAGAGGGAGGCGTGATCTCTGGAACTTGGGCACTTGAACTTGGGCCTTCATCTGCTGGTGGGCTCATTGCACCCAGCTCATCCTATCTGCACTGTTGTTCTATTGACATGCACGTTGCTAGCATGATGTCCTCTTCTTCCTTCCTTCTCAATTCTTCCTCTTTTTCAACTGCCTTCCTCCTCTCCTATTTGGTTCTCTTTGATTCTTCGTTTAATCTCTCTAACTCCTCCTTTTCTTTATTTTTTCTTTCTTTCTCCGCTTTCTTAGATTCTTTCTTAGCCTTTTCTAAGTCTGCCTTCTCCTTTTTCTTGATTTCTTAGTCCTTCCATGGCTAGATTGTGTTTCCTTTTCCTCCTCTTTGTCACTTACTATTCTCTCACTAGATTGTTCTCGTTCATGGCAGGGGCGACCTTTCATGTGCAGGCCTTTTCTTTACTTTCTTAGCCCTTCCATGGCTAGATTGTGTTTTCTTTTCCTCCTCTTTGTCACTTACTAATCTCTCACTGGATTGTTCTTGGTCATGGCGGGGGGCAACCTTTCTAGTGTCTCATTGACCCCTTCTTCATCATTCTGCGTCTCTTTCACTACCTCTTGGATAAGAGCCGACAGAAATCCTCCATACCCAATGAACAAGGCTTTTGATGATGGTTTCTTTCTTTCAGCTCCACCTTTTGATGTGCGATCATCTTTCTTACATACCCATTCCAATTGACCTCATCCAGTGAGTGGGATGTAAAGCTCTCTAACATGGGCACATTGATTCTATGCATGAGCGAATTATACATTTGGCTAGAGAATAGGGAGTGGATGACCTTTTCCTGAAACCTTACTTCTAGATCCGGGATGTATTGGATGTTGATGCCATCATTGGTCAGAACCTGGTCCTTCTTTATGTTCAACATGGCATAGACATCCCTTTTGGGCCTCCCTTCCACATTGTGCTCCATCCCTAGTGCCTTCTCCACCAAGGCTTTACTCAACTGGACCTGCACATGCTTGGCTTCTTCTCCTCTTCCAACTATTATAGTGCCACATTCTCTGTCGAGATCATAGGTTCTCAAGAACTCTATGCAGTTAGTGTGGTTGAGTCTCATGCCCAAATTTCTCAACATATTTAGCAAGTTTGCACTATTCCACAACTCTTTTGGTAGCCTTATCCTTGGCCATGACTTCTTTAATGTTGTGGATAGTTCTGAACTTTAGTTGGTTGTTGTAGGCATGGCTTTCAAGGGAGATGTGGTACTTTTTCCTTTCATGTTTTGTGAATGGAAGCCAATAGGCCCGATCCTGTTGTGCTGCCATTTTAAGTTCCTACCATAATACCATAGCTCACCATTAGTGTCCTTAAGATAATTTCTTGCTAAAAGATAAGCAAGAATTGATTATTATTTTATGGAAAGAATAAAAAAATTAAGTACAAAAAGATAAATTTCCTTCAAGTAGTCCATTCATTCCAAAAAAATTATGACACTTTTCCTCAATCACAATTTGATTTTCATCCATTATTTTCCTCTTTTGGACATTGATTGAGGCTTTTTTCCTTGCATGTTTGATTCACCTTACCCCCTCCCAGGGTTGAGAGGTCAAGGGAATTCAATGCATGCTCTCGGTATTTTACTTTCGCATGAGCCAAGCATAAAAGTTTGGATTGTATTCTAGATTAGCATATTGGTTTATGTCAAAAGGATGGATGCCTACTTGAGTGATGCAGGTGAGAACATCCATGAGGAAGTCATCAAAGTCTATTTGACTAGCAATGTGTAACTCCTCCTCAGTCAGAATTCGATCTAAATACGGGTGGGTCAGGAGGTGCTCTTCTAGGGGTCAATGCGAATGGTGGTCAACACCCTATAGGAGGTTGGAGCTACGTAAATGGGGTCATGCTTTGAGGTTTTTATTGCAAATTGTTGCTCCACATTGGTCATGATTTGGTAGCCCTCTTGCTGCCATTGAAGTCTGAGAGTATACAATTTCCTCAAGAAAGAGGAGTCATTGTTAGCAAGTCATTTCAACTCCTCCATTTCCTAGTCGGTGGCAAGGACTGTGCTCTTATCATAAGATGTAATGAGGCATTGTTTTCATGCGTGTTCTCGAGATATCTTGGTGGAAATTAATTCCTCAGCTGGCTTGGGAGCCTTAACAAATATGAATTTGGATTTCTCCCATAAGCAAGGCAGCGTACGTACCTCTGTTGCTAAATGCTTGTCCAAAAGACCTAAGTCTAGCCTATCATAGCTTTTTTCTGCTTGTAAGAAGGTCTAAGGCTTGTAGGTGGTTTGGGGTTTGACAGAACTAAACAATTCAGTAGAGCTGATGGTTGTGGCTTTGTTCTTGATGACGTGCTTGAGTCATTGGTGCACTCGGTTGAGCTTGTGATGCAAATGTCACACTACTACATGTTGGTGAGGTTTTAGAACACTAGCAGGACTAGGCTGCGATACTGTGTGAGTAGCAAGCTGTGGCTCTGGCCGATAGACTTGTTCTAGCTTATGCATTGAGGCTCTATGGGCTTCCAATCTGAGTCGTTTGTGGCATTGGGGCATTTTTTGTCATGTGGCTTGGTGTGGTCAAGGTTGTGGGTGACATTTGAGTAGTGACCTTGGCCATCTTGGCTTTAGGTATCCATATCCAAGCATTACCCTTGTAATAGCCTTACACTCAACAAGATCTTCGGGAGACCATTTGTTGATGCCTATAGTTCCTCCTCTGCCTCCTAGGTCTCGAATATGAGTTCCTAGCCTTGTGAGGTTGTGATTGTGTGCTTTTAGGTGGTGACCTTTGATGTTTAGGCATCCATTTGAACTATGGTGCATGGGCCTTACCTTTGGTTTCAGCGTTTTGCTAGTTTTGAGGTTTGGTGCAGGTTATGACAAGTTACAACCCCCCTCCTTAGGCTTGGTGGTGGGTATCTCTATCATTGGCTTTGTAGGATTTGATGGAGCCGTACTGCCCTTGCTAAAAGGAATGATTGTATGTATGTTGCCGATGGCTAGATGAATGCGCTATGATTGGTAGTCAACATTACAAAATGTTTACTTTTTAAACATACATCCTATTAGTGATTCCATACCTACATCCTTTGCATTCGGCAACACATAAAAGATCATTGGTATGATTTCAGACTCGATAGAGACTGCAACCTTGCACTTTCTCAGAAGTGCATATGATGGACCCCCAAATGGGTTGAGTTTGACATTAGTGGGTTGCAATTGTGGTTTGCCAATTTGAATCCAATGATCGTGAGTCAAGATATTAAAGTTAGCTCCCTCATCAATCAATGCATCAAATGTATGTGTTTGCTTGGTAGTGACAATCATGCCAAGTAAGCTGGAGCCACGACTTTCACATCTTCATCTTCAATCTCCGTGATAGTGGCCACTCATACATTGATAGGGGACTCTAGCATTAGAGGCTCATATAGTGGGTGCATGGGTTGGTAGTACTTCTTTATGTGACTGTCATCAAAAAATCCTATGCCCTCACCCTCTAGGGTTTCAAGTTTTGCATTACTAGATTTGGATGATGGTGCAAACTTTGAAAGGTCCAAGGCCCCAAAACTTCATTTTCTTCTTATGTCCTTTGACTGAGTACAATAGTACTAAGTTGCCATGTTCAAAATCTTGTTGCTTGACGTTCTTGTCAAACCAACTCTTGCATCATGCCTTCTTGCATATCAATGCATGGGTGGCTAGACAAGTCTCTGATAAGCATTCTAGCTTGATTAGGTGCTCCTTCCATGCCTCTCTTCCATCCCATCTCTCTTGAAGAGCTATTCTCAAGCTCAGAACAAGACCTTAACGGGTAGAATTGCTTCTGTTTCGTATGTCAACTTGAAGGGAGTCTATCCTACATCCATTTTACAGGCTTTCTGATAGGCCCATAAGGCTGCCATTAGTTTGTTACCCCAGTCACTACATGAAACTGAGACTACTTTGGTCAAGATATTCACCAAGTTTTTATTAGTAGACTCAGCACATGGCCATTTTCCTGAGGGTAGTAAGGTGAGTATTTTTTATGGATGATCAAGAAGGTGAATAGGAGGTAAGCGATCACTTCATTGATGAAGTGTGTGCCTTGATCACTAACCAGTTCAATGGGACAGTCCAATCACGAGATCACTTGCTCCCATAGGAACTTAGGGTCCTAGCATTAGTTTTCCTCGTGGCTCATGCTTGCGCTCATTTTGTGAGATAATTGATGGCAACAATGATGTACTTGGCCTACAAATACTATATTGTGGGACTAATACGCCTAATGAAGTCAATCCCCCACTTCTCGAATGGTTTCTTGCAATGACTGGACTTAACTCCATTTTGTCCTTGCAAATAGGTACCTTGGTTAGTTGGCACTCGTCCCACCACAATTGAGACTGCAGCACCTTGGAGGATGTCATGTCTCTGCTAAAATGTCCTCCTGCAATCCCATCATCTGCCTTTGTAAGTATATCATGGATTTCATTCTCACACACACATCTTTGTAGCAACCCATCTTGCCCTAGCCTATAGAGTTTGCATGCTATCATTTGATAGGGTTGTATTTTAAGGATGAGTTGCTTAAGTTGAGCGATTTTTAATGGATCTTTTAGGCAAAAGCACTTGGACTATGTCGTCTGCCCAATATGGCATCAAGTCAGCTCTAAACAAATCTCGTTCGCTAGACAAGTTAAATAGGTGTGCATTTGGCAATTTGTCCGTAATGCCCTATCCGCCAATAGCTTCTCCAGTGGGTATGTTAGACATATGATCAACCATGTAATGCTGCTTTCCCTTTCATACAACCATAGAGAATTCAAATTCTAAAAGAAAAAGTAACCATCGAACAATGTGTCATGTATGCTACTTTCCCTTTCGTACAACCATAGAGAAGTCAAATCATAAAAGCAAAAGTAACCATCGAACAATGTGTCCTGTATGCTACTTTCCCTTTTGTACAACCATAGAGAAGTCAAATTCTAAAAGCAAAAGTAACCATCGAACAATGTGTCCTATAGTGCAAGGTTTGTTAACAAGATATAGCAAGGCTTGATGGTCAACAAAGAAGGTAAAAAGCGTAGCCAAAAGATAATGTCAAAATTTCTTTACAACAAACACCATAGCTAAACCCTCTCTCTTTGTCACTAAGTAGCTCATTTCCATATCCGTCAGTTGTCTGCTAGCAAAGCTCATTGATAGCCTAGATTGTGTTCACTGGGATGGAATAACACAGCTCCCATGGCAAACTTCAAAGCATCAATATGAATGTGGAAGGTTATGGTACATTGTATTGGGTATGCTTGACTCTTTGGGCACCGCCCATTAGCTTTATTTCTATTTTGTGCTAAAGCAAACTCAAAAGCTAAAAGCTTGCTATTTTGTAATTTGGGCTATTATTTGAGCTTGAAGATGAATAATACATAAAATACATGCTTTGTGGAGCGCTCACACAAGGCATGGGGGGAGATTGCACCCAATTGGTCTCTTCTTTATGTCGTGCATGCTTTTTACCTTGAGTTTTGTGCGAAAAATAGAGTTCTTTTGTTCTTGGAGACCTTCCGGCATTCACTATGCGAGCGTACATCATCCGATCTGTGCACCAGTGGTATCAGAGCGAAGCTGAGATCAAGAGCTTCCAATCGCTACCCATCTTGTGCAAAGGCGGAGCTCCTGGAACGATCGAGCTCTACGGTCAATCTCGTCGCGAATGGTCGATATGGGTGGATTCCTGGTGGTCAAGAACCTTTGTTCCCATCTTTAGATCGCGAAGGACCGCCGGCCTGCAGCAGTGGAGGACCACTCCTACATCCTCTCATACAAGTCGTGGTTACACATAGATAAGCTCTATATCTTCAAAAGCTTAAAAGTTTTCATTAGTATTAAGCTTAATAATAAAGCTTAAAGAAGCTTTAAGCTTCACAAATTTCAACTCGGCATATCAGAGGATGCTCGCGGAATTTTTGGCGGCTGAAATCCCCCCCCCTAAAATTCACCGTTTTCATCAATCTAAGCTATAAGCTTAATCACTTAAGCTTTCAAATCTCACAAGCTTAATAAATTCTGCAAGTCTTCCAAGTTCAAGTTCTGCAAGTTTGCTAAATCAACCAAGTTTTGCAAGTCATGGTACTCTGCAAGTCACCTAAGTCTGCAACTCTGCAAGTCAGACAAGTCACTTGAAGTCAAAACTGACTTCTGTTCAAAACTCATAGAAAGGCTGTTCCTGCGCAGAAACTCCGAACTGTAAAGTTGTTCATTGGAAGGTACTGTTCATATACGCAGGTTTGCTGAACCATTTTCAGCACACGCAAAAGGATAAAATGCAGATTTTTCAAAGATTATAAATTCCGCAATACCAAAGACGAAGATTGTGAAAGCCACACACAAAAATATATAAGCCTTGTACACCTGAACTTGAGCTACGCTCATCCCGCTAATTGGATTTTGAGAGTGTGAGGTCTTTTGAAGTTTTGTAGGATGACTGAATCACATATGGATGATTTAATGGCTAAAGGTGATCTTCCTGAACTTACGATGGAGCAATTATGATGCAGTTGGATGAAGAACGACGAGCTAGGCAAGCATTGCAAGTTCAATTGGCTAATTTACAAAGATCGACTACCGACAAAGAGGAACCTCAATCTGAAGACCTTATTCGACGTACCATCGACGCGACTCTCGAAGCTCAATCCATCCACAAGGAAACAAAGATAAGTAAAAGAAATTTCAAATTCTATACTTTCAATGGCACTCGAGAGGGAAAAATTGTTCTTGCATTCATCAGTCAGTTTGATGATTACTTTCATGAGGAAACATACGTAGAAAAAGATAAAATCAAGTGTGTCACTAATCATTTAGTGGATAGAGCATCTCTTTGGTGGACCGTGGTTCGTAAGAGTATAGATTGTCCCACTACCTGGGAGAATTTCAAGAAGAAGTTTATGCAGAATTTCCTTCCTCCACAATTTCATGAAAAAGCCATAAAGCAATGGGACATTCTTCAGCGAGATCGTGAGTCTATTCCTTAGTACACCGAACGCTTTTGGAATGCATTACTCCAGTTACGCATGCTTGAAGACGTACCTGAAGCGACACACAAGCGCAAGTATATGTCTGGATTACTTGGGCATTACTACGCTGAAGTTAATATGTTCAAGCCTGCAACTCTTGAAGATGTAATTTCTTTAGCTCATGACACTGAAGATAAGCTTCGAGGAAGAGACAAGCGTCCACAGCAATTCCAAGCCAATGGTAGCTATGGATCTAAGCAATTCAATTCAAATTTTAGAAGATTTAATCAAGGTCATTTTCCTTCATCATCTTTCCGTAAAACTTGGGCAAAACCATATGCTTTACCATCCAATATCAACCAAAACCCCAAGCCTATTCCACAGCCAAATCCTAATGTTCCTAGACTTCCTGCCATTGCAAACAATGTAACCAAAGCCAAACCTATAGTGTGTTATAAATGCCACCAACCTGGACATCTAGCAGCCAATTGCCATTCGAAGAAGCCACCTGTCCATTTCAACTACCTTGGAGCAATGGAAGATGACGAACATGAAGAAATGCCTGATTTCACGGAAGATGAAGACGACATTACCACTCCTTCGGATACTTTACTAGGTATGCCACCTCCACATTTTTTATTGACAATGAAATGTTTAGTGCATGGAAAGGAAAATATTATTTTGCATGATGATGGTAGTACTCATGATTTTATTTCTGCAAAACTAGTGAAAGAATTGAAGTTACAAACTGTTCCTATGCATTATCGCATTAAAGCAACATTCTTAGGTACTAGGTATAATGGAACACAGGAAGTGCATAACTTAGAAATTCAAATTGGTGAATATAATGAAAGAAGGAAATTTCTAGTTGTACCATTACAGTCTAGTGATATTATTTTAGGTATGCCTTGGCGTCATCAGCATAACCCTGATATAGATTATTCCACACATTTGATTAATATTCAATTTCAAGGAAAACATATTACATTGTATGGTATGCATGCATCTAATGCTTTTCCACTGCTTTCGCATACTCAAGCTAAACGTGCATTACACAAAAGTAGTAAATCTTATCTCATTTGGGTGAATGAACTGCAAGTTAAAGAAAACCATATGCACCCTAGGCATAAAGAATTTCTTGCACACTTTAAAGACTATTTTGCAGAAGATCTACCACCTGATTTACCTCCTTCACGTCCAGAAGACCATAAAATAGATTTGATTCCTGGTACACAACCACCTTGTAAAGCACCATATAGGCATAACCAGATAGAGAAAAAATAAATTCAAAGTCAAGTTGAGGAATTACTAAATAGAGGATTGATTAGAGTAGTTCTCCATTTGGTGCACCTGTTTTGTTAGTAAAGAAGAAAAATAATACTTATCATATGTGCATTGACTATCGTGCTTTAAATAAGATCACAGTAAAGAATAGATATCCAATTCCTAGAGTCAATGACCTTATGGATAAACTCCAAGGTACTGCCATATTTAGTAAAATAGACCTTAAATCTGGTTATCATCAGGTGAGATTAGATAAGTTTGACATATTCAAGACTGCATTTAGGACACAATTTGATCATTATGAATTCTTAGTAATGCCTTTTGGATTGACTAATGGACATGCTACATTTAGTAGAATGATGAATCGTATATTTTTGAAATATCAGCATTGTGTTATAGTCTTCTTTGATGATATTTTGGTGTTTAGTAAAAATGAGAAAGAACATTATGAACATTTGTCCTTGGTTTTCAAGTTATTAAAAGATAATCAACTGTATGCTAATCTAGAAAAGAGTGAGTTCTTTAAAACAGAATTGAATAATTAGGTCATATCGTATCATCAGATGGTATTAAGGTTGACCCTAAGAAAATAGAAGCAATATTGAATTGGCATATACCTAAAAATGTGCATGAGTTACGATCTTTCCTAGGTCTTGCTAGTTTCTACAGGAATTTTGTGCATAATTTTTCATTACTTGCTTTGCCTTTGACTAAACTTTTGAAGAAAGATATTGTTTATCATTGGTCCGATAATCAACAGAAATCCTTTGACTTATTGAAACATGCATTAACCCATGCTCCTATATTACAACTACCTGATTTTAATAGACCATTCTTTTTAGTAGTGACTGATGCTAGTGGATCTGGAATAGGAGCCGTACTTATGCAAGACAATCATCCCATAGCCTATTCTAGTTGTAAACTGAAACTCTCCGACCTTAAATATTCCACATATGATAAAGAATTATTAGCTGTAGTAAAAGCTCTAAGACAATGGAAACACTACCTAATGGGTTCTAAATTTATGATTAAGACCGACCAACAAAGTATTAGACATTTACTTAGCCAACCCCAAATATCTGATAGACATATCAAATGGGCATCCTTTATTCAGAGTTTTCATCCTATCATTCAATATCAACCCGGTAAAGAAAATGTAGTGGCTGATGCATTAAGTAGAAGACCTGCCATTCATAATATTTCTGTTATATCATTTGATTCTTTAATTCCTATGAAAGATACTTATCATCAGGACATTACTTTTCATGCTGATTGGAATAAATTAGTTGAAAATAACTGGATTCCAATTGATTCACTGTCTTATAATGATGGATTCATGTTTTATGAAAAGAGATTATGTGTTACAGTTCCATTCAGATCTTTTGTTTTGAATGAGATTCATTGTCCTCCATATCAAGGTCATAGAGGTATCATATCTACTTTACGTATATTAACTGAAGATTTTCATTGGCCGTATATGGACACTGATGTATCTAACTTTGTTTTTGAATGTTTGATTTGTCAAAGAGTTAAGAGACATCACGGTAAATAATATGGATTACTTATGCCTTTATCTATTCCATCAAGACCATGGGAACAAATTTCTATGGATTTTATTACTGGTTTACCTAATACTAAAGCTAACCATGATATGATTTGGACTGTAGTAGACAGGTTTAGTAAACAAGCATATTTCATTCCATGTAAGAAAACTTTAACAGCATCACAGGCAGCACAATTGTTTTTGAAAACTGTTTTTACTAACCATGGATTACCAAAAGTTATTATTTCTGTTCGTGATTCTAGATTTTGTAACAACTTTTGGATTACTTTATTTGCTAACCTAAGCACAAATATTGATTTCTCATATGTATTTCATCCTGAAACTAATGGATAAACAGAAGCCACTAACAGTACTATTCTAGATCTTTTACGTGCTTACACTATTTCTAAACCACAAACATGGGACACATATTTGCATTTATTACAGTTTGCATATAACAATACACTACACATATCTACAAAGAAAGCACCGTTTGAAGTGATTTATGGTTATAGATTGTTTACACCTGTTGCATCTTTATGAAATAGAATTCAGAGTGCTGATGATATTGCTAGTATGCACGCTACTATTTTTGATGAGGTTAAAGACATGATTGCCAAAGCCTAGCAATCATATACCAAACAAGCCAATAAGAAAAGACAAGTAATGAATTTCAAAGTTGACGACTATGTTTGGTTAAGAATAGAAAAACGTAGATTACAAAGTGTAGATAGACACCCAGTTGTGAAATTAGCCCCTAGATTCTATGAACCATTTAAGATCATTCACAAAATTAATGACAATGCATTCAAGTTAGAATTACCATCTCACTGAAAATTTCATAACACATTTCACATTAGTTTATTACGACCCTTTAGAGGCCAATTACCTGTACACCCTGTTTATGAAAACCCACCTTTGTTAGAGGAAGAGACTGAAATACTTGAACCTGAAGCTATCACAGATACTGACTTTATGACCACTAGAACTAGCCGAAGATATACTAGATATCTAGTCAAATTTAAGAACCATCCTGTAGAGGAAGCCCAATGGATGCACGCTAGAGACTTAAATGCTTTCTCCACTCTGCTAGCTCCACATTGAGCTAATAGCAATTGAGGTCAATTGCTATCCCACCCCAGGGGTATGATGCCAGGAGACATATTTCACGGTGGATTCCATGCTACGGTGGATTCCGTGAGGTTTTACGGTGGTTTCTGTAAACTTTGATGACCGGGGCTCATACATAAAGTGGATTCTTTGTGCAAGAAGTTGATGGGGATGCCTATCCTTTTTGGGCATTTCATTAATTTAGTGTGTCATAGCGGGTGATTCCACAAAATGCATATTAAATTAATAAACATTTATGAGTTTAGAGTGCGCACTCGTAATAAATTAAGGTTAGGATTGATTTCTAACCAGTTGATTTATTTATGTAGCTAAAGACTGCTAGGTATTCACTTTTGTCAGTTTAATTGTATTATTTTACTAACGATTGTGAATGCTTCAGTTGATGTTGTGTAGAGATAGCAGCAGTGGCGGAGGAAAGCATTGAAGGATAGCGAGTATTCGAGTTATCACTTATATTTTGATGGGCGCAGACCTTAGGCATGGTGCCTATATTTTGTCACGCCTATTTATTGAGGCGTTGGATATTTGTTTATTATTTTGTATGTGCATGGGCGCATGATTATGTTATTTGTACTTGGACATTGTATTGGGTATGCCTGACTCTTTGGGCACCGCCCATTTGCTTTATTTCTATTTTGTGCTAAAGCAAACTCAAAAGCTAAAAGCTTGCTATTTTGTAATTTGGGCTATTATTTGAGCTTGAAGATGATTAATACATAAAATACATGCTTTGTGGAGCGCTCACACAAGGCATGGGGGGAGATTGCACCCAATTGGTCTCTTGTTCATGTCGTGCATGCTTTTTACCTTGAGTTTTGTGCAAAAAGTAGAGTTCTTTTGTTCTTGGGGACCTTCCAGCATTCACTACGTGAGCGTACAGCATCCGATCTACGCACCATCTCTCGCTCTTGTGCACACTTGAATCTTTGCTTCCACTCCGATTTTCCATAGAGACTGGCCATTCTTTGGATGTTGAGGTTCTAGAGCTAGCCTTGTCTCAGTTTGAGCTCTTGGAGCTCCTCTCCTTGAGTTGGTCATCCACTCAAATGGCCTCTTCAATGACCCTAGTCAACACATCTCACTACAAGCTTGAGTTGCCTTCCAAGGCCTTGTAGAGCTCTTCACTACATATTCCATTGATAAAGACAGTGGACACTACCCTCTTAATCGTTCGTTCGTTTGTCAAAATTGTCTTAAAGGGACTCCACACATGGGTAATGTAGTCCCATATGTCCTCCTTGTCTTTCTGCTTTACGTTCATCAATTGCACTACCAGATTGTCCGAGAACCTAGCCGCTGAGAATCTCTTAATAAAGAGATTCTTGAGGTTATTGAATTTGTTGCACTCTACGGTATTTAAGCTCATGTACCAAGTCCTACCTTGATCACCTAAGCATAGGCCAAAGGCTTGCGAGCGTTGGGGTAAATCGGCGAGGCTGTTGGACTCACATACTTGCTTGAATTGCCCTACAAAGCTATAGGGATTGGTACTTGTCTAACTGCTTAGCAACAAAACTGATTTTTGGGCTCACAAACTTGCTTGAGCTACCGCCTACAAAGCTGTAGGGATCCTCATTTGGTTGGTACTTGTCTAACTACTTAGCAACAACATGGATTTTTGGCTGGCTCTTGGAGCCTTGGTTGACTTCTAATCCTACGAGTAATGAGTTTGCTAGTGTTGTTGCGCTTTTCTCTACCGACGTGTTATCCAATAGTCGCTTCATGAGAAGCTTGCTCAATGTAAGGTCCCCTTCTAGCGCTCTCTCTCTCTCTCTCTCTCTCTCTCTCTCTCTCTCTCTCTCTCTCTCTCTCTCTCTCTCTCTCTCTCTCTCTCTCTCTCTCTCTCTCTCTCTCTCTCTCTCTCTCTCTCTCTCTCTCTCTCTCTCTCTCTCTCTCTCTCTCTCTCTCTCTCTCTCTCTCTCCCTCTCTCTCTCTCTATCTCTTTGCGTTAGGTCCTGTTCAATTTTCATTTGCTAAATGTTCTATCGCAAGCTTTTAGCTTGTTGTTCCTGAGTGTATGCCACTATGCCTTGCAAAGCTATTTGTACTAGTTCCTCTCCTCTTCAAGATCCGCTATGATGTCCTCATATGGCCTACCATGGTGGTCCATTTGGGTTTGCAAGTTGTACTTTCTCACCATTTGTTGGATTTCATCCAAAAAATCCCTCAAATCGAGCTCTTTGTTGCATCTTTGGTTTGTGCTGGTCTCTACCATATATGCAATCTCTTGTTCTACCAGGGTGTCGATGAGGTTGATTAAATTGGCTAGATTCACACCTTCAATGATGTCAAACGTTCGATTCGTCTAGCTCCTGTGTCGTGTCTTCCTCTTGGTTCTACCACTTTGGGTTCTCAATTACCCATCTAAGTTTTAGGGTCTTCTCCTACTTGTGTGTTTGTTCAGTTTATTAATTCTAAGTGAGTTCTTTCCTACATACAAACATTCCTCAACTTAAGTTCACTTTGTGTGTGTGTGGTGCTCTTTTCCATGCATTGTGCACTCAGGGGGGTCACTCATGAATATATGTATATATAACTTGAGTTCAAAATAAGGGGTTTTTAAAACACTATTTTTATACATTTTTTACATACAAAAGGGTGTCATATAAAGGGGTTACTTACAGATTGAATAGAAAAGGGTTGTGTTTTATTCAAGAAAACTTCACAGATTAGGATATTTATAAATAGACCATGAACGCACGTTATATAGAGAATATATATATAGTGAACCCCTCGAGATTGTGCAAAAGCGAGCTTTTAAATTTTCTTCAAGTGCACTTTAAGTGTCAAAAATAGTTTGGGGCGCAATGTAGAATGATCGATGTAGATCTCGCACTCTCGTCTACGTCTTGGTTGGATAGGGCTTTAGGCTCAATCTTGTTGACCACTCTCAGTGGTCTCTAGGGTCTATGCTGCATCTTTCCGCTCAATCAAGGTCCAACTCAAGATCTATGGTTCAGTTTGGTACTCTTAGCAGGGTGGACAGCTAATAGGTTGGCTGGCATTACTTCTAAGTCTACAATTTGCTAGTTCTCTTGTTTCTTACACCTGAAAGGTGTTTTGTTTGTTTGTATCGCTCTCAGGGGTTTGTACAGCTATGGTCCACCAAGTCAGCTAGGGTCTACAGATGTCAACTTTGACAAATTCTATATTCAACCTAGTTGGTTCAAATTGCAAGGTTTGAGTGTCAAATTTGGCCCGTTTGAGTATCCTAAGGCCGAATGATATCAGGCCGAATGTCTGAGGGCCGCCAAACACCACATGGCAAGGTGGGCTCATTCGATTCGAATGGGCCGAATATGGTGGTATGACTGGGTAGGGTCAAGTGGGCTGAAGGTCGAATCAATCAGGCTGAATGGCTGAGTAAAGCATCCGAATGTGACTGGGCCGAATGGCCGTGGGCCGATTTTGGGGGCTCAACCCAAAGTGGCCATCCGAGTCTGGAACTTGGATGGTCAAGTGCGACAACGCGTGTTGGCAAGGGCGATGATTTTGGTTCAAAGCAATCGATTCCTAGCATCCTAGGTCACATGCACTTCTAGAATAGATCAATGGACAAAGATCAAGGTTTGCATATACCTGACATGCTCGAAAACCTTGAATCTATCAATCCACTGCAAAGGTTTGGTATCTCCAAGCTCTCTCTCTCTCTCTCTGTGACCACTGATATCACACGCATTCTGCATGATTCTGCTACACTCAGTTTTCCACATCACACATACACGCACCCCCCTCGGACATGTACCATGCCACAGAACAGGTGGTATGATGATGAGTGCAGAGATCTACGTCGACAGCTACGCAATTTGGAGGCCAGAGAAGAGATCACACACAGACAGGTGCAGAGACGCATGCACCGCTTGACCCGCCGTAAAAAGCGGGAATGGGAGGAGGAGAGATATTGGGATATATACCACCTTCTTATGAGCAGAGATTGTGCAGAGGCATGGAGGCAGATCAGAGAACCACGCTCACCCACACCGATACATGACCCTGCAGTATGGCATGGATACGCACAGAGTTTATATCATGTACCCGCATGATACCCACACCATGTACACCGAGACCAGGTATTTCATCCTTTTTCACCACTAGTATGGTGAAACATGCTATCTCACGGTTACAGCATGGCCGCGCTTGAGACCAGTTTGATCTTTAGGCAGAGCATATTATATATGGCAGAGACACATTGGCTCCACTCATTGCTCACCTCTTCAACCGTGCATTGTCTGAGGGGTTCCCTGGCTCGTGGACAGAGCACACCATTGTACCTATCCACAAGTCAGGGGATCCTATGGATCCTAACACATATAGGACCATCATGATTGGGCCAGTTTTGTCCAAACTTTATGGCACGGTGATGGAGGAGGAGCTCAGCACGCTGGCAGAGAGAGAGTGCATGTGCACACCCGGACAGGCAGGGTTCAGACGGGCATTTTCTACCATAGACCACATCTTCACTCTCCGTTGTCTGATCGACCAGACAACACGAGTGAAGAAATAGAGATTGTATTGTTGCTTTGTGGATTTCCACAAAGCCTTTGACACGGTTCTGAGAGAGAGGCTTTTCAGACGCCTACTTGATCTAGGGGTGGATGATGACATGATGTGGGGTATTTATGCACTATATGAGCGGGTTACTGGCAGAGTCAGATGTCCGGGAGGTATATCAGATCCCCTTGTGAGCACCATTGGTGTGAAGTAAGGATGCCCACTCTCACCGACTCTATTTGGGCTATACATTGATGAGATAGCAGAGTTTATTCAATAGCGAGCCGGTGGAGGTATAGATCTCAGTGGAGCCACAATTCATATCTTACTATATGTAGATGACATTGTGTTGGTCTCAGACTCAGCTCAGGGATTACAGCAGCATTTATTAGCATTAGATGATTTTTGCATACAGAGAGGCATGACAGTGAACCTTGGTAAAACCAAGGTTCTTATATTCCATACATCAGCTCAGATACGCAGACAGAGTATTTTCATGGCAGTAGGAGGGAGTATTGAGGTCACTGGATCATATGTATATTTGGGAGTCACCTTTACAGCAGCTTCAGGGACTTTCTCGATGACACAGGCAGCTCATGACCGCCTCACTAGAGGATACTCAGCATTGGCTCTTATGGAGCGACAGTGTCATCAGGCACATTTCCAGGAGCCCCACACCAAGGGGTGGCTCTTTGATACTCTAGTCACTCCAGTACTAATGCATGGAGCAGCTATATGGGGGCCAGGCCTTGCCGATTATGTATGGACATTGATGGAGACGGTGTTGCAGAGAGGAAAAACAGGGTCCTGATGGAATCAGCTAGAGCTATGCTGAATGAGAAATGTCTGCCAAATGGTTATTGGGCTGAAGCAGTGATGACTGCTGTCTATGTGCTGAATTGAACCCCTACAGCAGGGATTCATGATGTCACTCCATATGAGAGGCTATATAGTCATAAACCTGATATTTCGCACTTGAAGGTATTTGGCAGCATTGCATATGTGCATATACCGAATGAGAAGAGGAAGAAATTGGACCCTAAGGCAATGAAGAGTGTGTTTGTGGGATATGCACAGGAACGAAAAGCTTATAAGTGTTATGTACCTTCTACACATGAGATACTCATAAGCAGAGATGTGGTATTTGATGAGTTAGCATCCTGGTATGGAAATCCTATTGCAATGCCTACTAATGGCTCACCCAATATGAGTCGTGCTAAAAATACTCCTGCAGAGAGTGCTTCCATGAGTGGTCAAACAGGTGATGTATCATCTATAGTGAGTCCTTGGACAGGACGATTGCGCAGTCACACTACTGCATCCACTGACACGGATATGTCAGTGAGGGGGAGAACAGATAAGGGAAAAGAAAAGGTTTTTGAAGATGTAACAGGTCCACTCACTGTAGGTTATGACTCCTCTAGCAGTGACAACTTAGACAGTGAATTGGGGATTCTGTCTGTTATGATGCCAGGTGCTAGGCAGAGTCATTATGTGCCGCCTCATGAGAGGCAAGCTCACAGTGAGCCACAACTCAGGAGATTAGAGAGGGTCAGACGACCTATTGATAGGTACACTTACACTAGATATTCAGCCCGTCATTATGCTTATATGACGAAAGTAACAGGTTTTAGAGAACCAAGTAAGTTTGATGAGGCAGTTGCAGACGAGGATTGGCATGTTGTTAAGGATGAGGAATATTCAGCTTTGGCTGAAAATGGCACATGGGATTTGGTACAATTGCCTGAGGGAAAAACACCTATTAGCTGCAAGTGGGTGTATAAGGTAAAATGTAAATTAGATGGATCATTGGAAAGATACAAGGCCAAGCTGGTTGCAAAAGGATATGCGCAGCAGTATGGTCTTGATTATGAGGAAACTTTCAGCCCTGTAGCAAAGATGGCTACAGTTTGAACTGTGATTGCTTTGGCAGTAGCTAGAGGCTGGAAACTATGGTAGATGGACGTAAAGAATGCCTTCTGAATGGAGAGTTACATGAAGAAGTTTACATGGAATATCCTGAAGGCTATGTGCATCCAAAATTTCCAGCACATGTATGCCGGTTGAAAAAGGCATTATATGGGCTGAAACAGGCACCCAGAGCATGGAATGCTTGCATCAGCAGTTATTTGCAGCAACATGGTTTCCGATTGGGTGATGCTGATCATAGTTTGTTTGTGAAGAAGATAGATCATGGCTATGTATTCCTAGTTGTCTATGTTGATGACTTGATCATTACAGGAGATAATGAAAGCGGGATTGTTGAAGTAAAGACATGTTTACAGGCTGAGTTTAAGGTCAAGGAACTAGGAGAGCTGAAATATTTTTTGGGGATTGAGGTTGTCTCTACACCTCAAGGCATATGGCTGCTACAGAAGTAGTATGCTCAGGACATGTTACAGAAATATGGTATGGCTGATTGCAAGCCTATGGATACGCCTTTAGAGCAGAATGTCAAGTTGCAGATTGATGTTGGGACAGAGATTGAGAATGTTACCATGTACAGACAGATGGTAGGCTAGCTTTATCTATCTCACGATCACTAGACCTAACTTGAGTTATGCTATGGGGTTGATCAGTCAATTCATGCAGAAGCCTGACAAACCACACTTGGATGCAGTCAGGAGAATTCTGAGATATGTAAAGAGTACCATAGATCCTGGGCTATTTTATGCATATGGGAAACCCCTTGACTTGATGGGGTATATTGATGTTGACTGGGCTGGTTGCACTTATGAGACAGGAGGTCAACCAGTGGCTATGCATTTGGATTGGGTAGTAGCATGATCAATTGGCAGAGTAAGAAACAGCCTATAGTTGCACTGTCCAGTACGGAAGCACAGTATCGTGGTGTGGCCTGTGAAGCTATGTGGTTATAGAAGTTGATGAATGACTTGGGAGTACACTTGGATAGCAAAGTAAGGCTGTACTGTGACAATTTAAGCAGTGTCATGTTAGCAAGCAATCCTATTTATCATGCAAGATCGAAACACATTGAGGTTCACTATCATTTCATCAGGGAAATGGTTTTAGCAGATCAGATTGACTTGGAGCATGTGAAGATTGAAGACCAGGTAGCAGACATCTTTACCAAATCACTTGGTAAAGATAAGTTCATTCACTTTAGACAGCAAATTGGAGTGATGCAAATGATTTGAGTTTTGTTTTGAGCTTGAGGGGGAGTGTTGGAAGTCAAGCTCACTTCAGTCCGTCTTTATGAGTGACCGACATCTATGACAATGTTGGGTTTCCAGGGGGGTCAAAGATGTGAACAGGGTGGCCAAGACTGTCAGGCAGGTTCAAAAACCCTCTATTTTAAGTTCTAGTGGAGTGGTCCGATTTTGAGACTCTGATGGGCTGGTTCGATTTTGAGACTTGGATAGGGCGGTCCAATTGTGAAAATTAGACAGTCCGATTTTTACTTTGGTCCAATTCTCACAGTTGGACAAGGTGGTCTGATTGTGGCGCTAGGACTAATGGTCCGATTCTCACACTAGGAAAAGTGGTATGATCCTTGCAGTTGGTCCAATTTTGAGACTAGGACATGTGGTCCGATTTTGGGACTCGGACGGGCTGGTCCGATTCTAGCAGTCAGACAGAGTGGTCCAATTCTAGTAGTTAGACGGGGTGGTCCAATTCTAGTAGTCGGACCAAAAATCGGGTGGTCTGACTTTGGGACTTGGAGGGCTGGTCTGACTGCACAGACGACAACCCACGGGTTGCACGCAATGACTCAAGCTCAGCGCCTACTCCATGGAATCATCCATTGCCTTCCAGATAGGTGCAAAACACTACAAGGAAATGCCAGACATACTTGGAATCACTGTGGTGCTCAAATCGAATGGCACTCCAAGGATCTCCCTGCAGCTCTCTCTCTCTCTCTCTCTCTCTCTCTCTCTTTCTCTCTCCCTGGCTCTCAAGCTCACTCTCTCTCACAAAGTAGAATGTCAAATGTGGTCTTTCCTGGTTCCTTGGGCCTCTTATTGCCCCATCTGAGCCTGTTGTAATCTCAGAAGCTAATCCCTCACACTCTTCCAACCAAAAATTTGAATTTGTGCCCCTACTTCCCTTTTCCAGCAGCAGCAGAACCCTTTCTGTTAACCTAATGCAACAAAAATCAAAAACAGAGATGGAGATGGATGGTCCTACTCTAATATTCAACAACAAATCAAAATACTTATTTGCTCCAAGGATTAAAGCCTCCTAAATCTCCTAACTATCTTGAGTACTGGTTGGGATGCAAACCCTACTTCTATGCTCGATTCGATATGCACAGTGCTCGAGGCTCGATTCCGTCGGTCCTGAAAATGGAACCAAAATGAAGGTGAGCTATGGATCTCTACCCCGAGACCTATAGACCACTTATTGATCAAGCGTTTCAAGCCGAGTGGCCATGGCTACCTCTCACATAGCCGACATGCAATGCCTACCTTACGGGTATAGTGAGCTTACCTTGATGCTCGATCGAGTTCCCTCCTCTCTCTTGCACTCCAGTAGCTCCACTATCCTTGCGGCAAGCTCAAGAAACCTCAAGCCCTCTCCGTCAAGCTCCATCCTCCATAGCCGCGCGAGAAAAGAGAGGAGAAGAGAAGAAGAGAAGATGAAGAGAGAAGATGGGGAGCTTCTTCTCCACGATCCCTCACTCTCACACATTCACTCCCTCACTCCCTTACACTCCCTCAATCCCTCACTTAAGCACAAGCAAGAAGGCAAGAAACAAGAGAAGAAGAAGAAGAAGCTTTGGCCACACATAAGAATGAGCTTCTCATTCACTTTTCAACTTTATATACAAAATCCTAAATCCCTTTTGGGCAGTCATCCCCTTATCCCCTTTTTTACATGGTCGACTGTGGCCTAGGCCCTTTTTCCCATTGTCCTCCTATCTTCTTAGCTTCCTTCCTACTGCCCATCTACCTTTACAAATTGCACGGGTGAGAACCTGGTGCTCCTTAAATTAAATCACGATGTGCTTGCACTCTTTTACAAAAGTATTGACTTGCACTTTTCCTTGTGTAACTTTCTCTCTTATTTGGGACTTTTCTGCACTTCTTGTGTTTCTAGATTTTCCTTGTGCGCCTTTGTCTTCCGTTTCACTTTTCCTTGGCCTTTTTCTTCTGCTTTAGCTTTTCCAGATTTTCCACCTTGTTCGTCTGATAGTTAATAAGGTTTCCCTCTCAGAGTTACAGAGGATGACTGTCTGATGGTGGTCAGAGATCAGAGGTGGAGTGTAATAGACGTGGAGAAAAGAGTCATATTTCACCAAATTGTCAAAACCCTAGAAGGTTTGCAGATTACAAGCCCTTATGGAGTTGATGCAAAGGAGAAATCCACATTGCAAAAGATTGTCCAAGTCTACCTGTTGTGAAATCTACTTCTGATATCCAATAGAAGACTCAAGAACCCACTTCCAATTTGGTGGAATTGGAAGTGGCCACCATAATGCATACAAAGAAAGGAGAATTGCTAATTCCAAAAGAGAATGTTTCTTCTACCAAGATTGTGAAGTTCAGTCTCCCTCAGGAAAAGTATAACAATGCAGTCCGGAACAATGAAGTACAGAGTACTATAGAGCCATAGAGATCCACGGAGACAATTGCAGAGATAGAACTAGAGGTCCAGGAGATAGAGGATGCGAAAGTACCTCCTTATGTAGAAGAAGCACAAATGTTGCCACTCCTAGAAGAAAAAGGGAAGATAAAAGTGGGTGTGGCCCCATTTCCTAGCCGATTGGAAAAGCGTGTGGATCCTATCAAAGAGTATGATTTAGTCAAAGATCTAGACATTTTTAAACCAAACTTAACATTTTGATAGTTGTTGATGTTGTCTCCCAGCTGTCGAAAGAAATTCAAAAGCATACTGACTAGAAGAAGAGGCTTAAGAAGTGTTCCCTCTGTGGTGACCAAGTCCAATAGACCCTCAAAACCCGTAAAGGAAGTAGATGTGGCTAACGCCTTACTAGATCTTGGAACCCCAGAGATTTGCATATGGATTGAAGGGTGATTTATTGTAGATGCATTGATTGATGGAGGCTTGTCAATAAACATAATGAGAGATGTGACAATGAAGGATCTAGGATTGCAAGGAATGCAACCTACATAGTGGCTTATCACATTGGCAAACCAAAGTAGAATCAAACCGTTGGGCATTCTCCCATACGTAAAGACAACCCTCACAAGAAGAGACTATTGGCTGACATATCTAGTGGTCAAACCAAATTCCTATGGGACCTCATACCCTGTGCTATTGGGAAGACCTTGACTTTTTGAAGCAAGAGCAAGGATGGATTGGTTCAAAGGGACCCTAACCCTAGGTAGAGGACCCAATAAAGTAGTGTTGAAGTTTTATGGATTGCAAAAAGGCAACCATCCACATCCATTGAAGTTGTAATCAACTCCTCTAATGAAGTAATGGATGGTGCATCAAGAGACAAAGAGGCTATCAAATAGATATTTCCCAAGAAAACAGAGGCACAATCCCTAACAATGGGCATTGTAAGCAAATTACCAAAGGAAGTAAAGTCTTTGCCTATGGGTGAATATCTCCTGCGTGAACGCGAATGGACTTCTGAAATCACCTTTGACAGTGAGATAGAAGCATGGATATATTTTTCTCCTTATTACATGGCAGTCACAAAGACAGAGCCAAAGACAAAGACAGACACAAAGATAGAGGCAAAAGTAGAAGAAGAAGACACAATAGAGAGCTTGTTCTTCTCTTACACAACACCCAAAGATGTAGAAATAGAATCTGAAGAGGACGAAGGTGATAATGCAGAAGAAGATTATGAAAGCAAGATAGAAGGATCTATCCTACTCACAAAAAAGGAGAGATGAGGAAGAAGTTCCTGAAGTTTCTAAAGCCTCAGAAGTAGAAGATCCCTTTCTATTTGATAGAATGATTGGGGTACCCTTTGGACTGAATAATGAGTCACGTCGTGAGCAAAGCCTTTATAAGAAATGGATTAAGAGGAATAGGCCTTCCTTTGGCAGTGGCTGTTGTCATCCAAAGTTACCCTTAAAGAAGATGATGGCGATGCACCTTACCAGCAACCCCTAGCCCTGCATCCCAAACAGAATGTAGAAAGTTCCTGTTATGTGATGTTCTTGGATGCATCTTCAAAAGACGAATCCTCGAGCCAAGAAGTAACTCATCCCCAACCTAAACTCAAAACCTCAATGATACCCTTTCAACCTCCCAAAGAGCAAGAAAAGCCTCCATTAAAAGACAATAGTAGTTTTAGTGCATCACCAGAAGATGAGACCACTCCCTTGAAGGAGTCAGATCTTTACCCAAAAGTAGTCCGTGGGACATTTATTTGTGAAGTGGAAGGTTAAAGGCAATCAACATTTGTGGATGTTGATGGTATTGAATGTCATGTTACAAGTAGATCTAAATCTTCCAGAAGAGGAACTAGTGGTCTTGCGAGACCTACTAAAGGAGAACTTAGACATGTTTACATGGTCATATAAAGATCTAAAGGGGATTGATCCCATAGTTTTCCAACACCACATTGACCTAGAGCCTGATGTCAAACTTTTGAGGTAAAGATAGAGGCGTATGAATCCCAATTATTTTGCTCTAGTGAAGGTCGAATTATTGAAGCTCCTTGAAGCTAAGTTCATTTATCTAGTGGTTAACATTGAATGGGTTCCACCCATTGTGGTTGTACCCAAGAAGAACAAGAAACTTCAAATATGTGTGGACATTCGAAAGCTAAATTCCAAGACAAAGAACGATCATTTCCCTGTCTCTTTTACAGACCAACTATTAGACACAGTGGCAGGCCATGAGCTCTATTCCCTCTTGGATGGATTCAGCATATACAACCAAGTCCAAATTGCAAAAGAAGACCAATCCAAAACAACCTTCACAACCGAATGGGGAACCTATGCTTACAGAGTGATGCCATTTGGGCTTTGTAATGCTCCTACTACTTTCCAACAAGTGATGATGGATGCCTGCCATAACCATTTACATGATTTCATTGAGTTGTATCTTGATGACTTCTGTGTCTATAGCCTAATTCATGAGCATTGGGGACACCTCGAGTAGTGTTTTGATAGATGTCGAGAGTATGGGATTTCTCTCAACCCCAACAAATGTGTCTTTGGCATCTCATCAGGAGTTCTTCTAGGTCACATTGTCTCTATACAAGGGATATCAACAGACCCTACAAAGATTGAGAAAATTATAACCTTTACAGCACCAACCAACCTCAAATAGTTGAGGGGATTTCTAGGCCATGTGGGCTACTACACAAGGTTCATAGCCCATTTTGCAACAACGGCAATCCTTTCAGGACTCTGAAGCAATTTTCGATTGAGGCTCCCATCTTGCAACCTCTTGATTGGACGAAGGAGTCCCATGTACATACTAATGCATCAGTTGAAGGATTAGGTTCAGTCCTATGCCAGAAGGGATCCTGAAAGCTGGATCAACCCATTTATAATGAAAGCAGAAAGGTCACTGACAGAGAGCGGAACTATATAGTGACAAAGCTGGAGTGTTTGGCAATGGTGTTTGCCCTAAACAATTTCTCCACTACCTGTTGTCAACACGTTTTAAATTTTATATGGATTATGAGGCCATGTCCTTCCTAATGAACAAAGCAAATGTGAAGGGAAGAATGATGAGATGGCTTCTTCCATTCCAAGAGTTTGACTTTGAGGTAATCACCAAACTTGGTTGCTCCCATGTTCTGGCTGATCGTCTGTCGTGTATCCAGCAAAATGCAGATGAGGAGCATGATGATCCAGACCTCCCTGATGCTCCCTTGTTTCAAGTCAAAACTGTCACCCCTTGTTATGCAGACATCGCCAACCTATTGGCAACCCAAAAATATCCTCCTGGCATCTCTAGTCGGGAAAGGAAGAAGCTTTTGTTAGAATCAGCCCCCTACACCCTATTAGGTGGCACACTGTAAAAGAAAGGCAAAGATGAAGTGCTCAGAAGATGTGTTGTAGGAGATGAGATAGGGATTGTTCTGAAGGCTTGCCATGACGAGCCATGTGGAGGCCACTTTGCAGGAGAAGCAATAGCCAAAAAGACTCTGTTACCAAGATACTAGGGCCGACCCTCCATAAGGATGCCTATGAATATTGTAAGTGATGTGATGCATGTCAACGGATAGAAAAACCCACCAAGACCAGTGCCATGCCACAACAACCTATCCTTCCCTTGAAGCTATTCAAGAAGTAGTGCATCGACTTCGTATTCTAATCAATCCCCCCACAAGATGGAAGGAGAACAGATACATCTCGGTATGTACGGATTATTTCACCAAGTGGTGTAAGCTAAAGAAGCAGAATGATGGAAATAGAATGGCCTTGTTTCTGTACGAGAATATCATCACCCGTTTTGGCAGTCCCCTAGAGCTGGTAAGTGAAAAAGGCACTCATTTCATTAATAAGGCCATGGAAGAACTCACAATTCGGTAAGTTTCTTGGCAAGCTTCAACAATGATGGATGGGCTCCTATAAGATACTTGCTCTCAACCCTAATGGCCATGTCCAAGTGAAGGCCATTGATGCCTCTGATGATCCTTTCCTGATCAATGGATATCACCTAAAGAAGGACTTCCCTCCCTAGGGATCCTGACAATCACAGTCGACCCACCCTTCCCCTTTTGAGCGTCACATTGTCTTTCTCCTCATGCTCCATCTTCTTCATGAGGTGGCCTCATTTTGCTAGCCCCTCACAAATACCTCCCACCTCTACCTTGTTCTCTTCTCGTATGATCCAGCAACGGTGGTGAGGATGGTCCTGACAAATGGTATTTCTACCATTCTCTTTATTTTTAAAAGAGAAAAGAAAAAAAGAAAAAATATATATCAGTCATGGGAGAAAAGGACTTCGGTCCCTATCATGCCGACCTATTCTTCGAGAAAAGGTGGAAACACCCTCGGGAGTAGGAAAGAAAGAAAGAAAGAAAGAGAAAGAGAAAAAGAAAAAGAAAAAGTGTTATGGGAGAAAAGGAAGCAATTCCTTGTCATAGCAAGCCTCGTTCTAAGAAAAGGTGGAAACACCCTTGGATGGGAAGTTGGCTATGGAAAAGATGGTAACACCCCGCAGTCCAGGATAGCTGAATCATCAGCATACACTTTTCCAAAAGAAATTCCAAAGCCACCTCCCTTGGACCTGTGCTATCTGTGTACTCCCCGCAGAATATGTGATTCCCTAACACAGATGACATGATCTCCAAAAAATCTACAGTACCATATATATGGACTACCTCCCTAGGTATGCCTAGTCATCAACTCCGTGATGCTAGCAATAGACAAAGCAATCTTCATCGACAAACAATTGACTGATGTGAGCTCTCATTCTAACATGATGGGCTATGAGTATGGGCTGCCCTCTATATTTATCAACAGAGCATGAGACAAAGGGTGAGGTGAGTGACCAGTCCTTTCCCTTGAATTCAAATGAGAGGTGAGCTGTGTGGAATGGAGGGTTGCATGCATGGGCTGGGCCTTTCAATGCACAATGCACGATTTGTTCATATGCACTGCACTATAAGGCTCTCTAGCCTTCCTTCTCGCACTATATGCCAGCAGAGGGCGAAATACATTGCTGCACCATCAAATGCATACAAGGCATACAACCTTTGCACAAGCGACTGTAAAGATAACAATAATGGGTGTAAAGATTGGGTTTCCCTCCTGTATTCTCAAACAGAGTATCAGTCAGAGGAGGGATGAGTGTGACTATTGTGTCCTCAAAACAATCATCACGAGGTGAGATTGAGGGACGTTACGACACTTGGCGCAAGGTATGTTTTCCTTTTCCTACCCACAAGATGGGTCTCTGCCATCATCACAAGACACATCACCCTGTAATGTACACTGCACTATAAGGCTCCCTGGCCTTCCTACTTGCCTCTATGCAAGACGAGGTTGAACACACTTATGCACCATCAACTGTGCACCTTGATATACTCCTTCTGTCCCATTTTCCTTGTCAATTTCTAAACCGGGTTTATGTTATGGGGTTCTCTACGAGATTCATTGAGTGATGTACACTATGGGGCAAGTGACTGTTCTTTCCTCCCCATTTGAGTGATTGTGCATTGAGTGCAATATCCTTCATCATCACCCGAATTCCTGCACCTTCATCAGCAAAGTTGCCTCACTGGGTACTACTGCATGATCCTTGCCATGTTAAACATATGCCGTGAAGACATGTTGGTACCTCCTGTAGCCGACTACGACATAGGACACGGTGTCAATAGTCAACCGCAATGCTTGGCAAACATGGCCAAGTTTTTTTAACCCTACACCTTCTGTTTGCAAGTGACGGTCATGTTTTAAGTGTGGGGACGTTAAGTACAATCTGGTTACATGTCTTATATTCATGCGGAGTCATTTCACCCTACCCAATAAGGTTTTAAGTGTGGGAGTGCATTCCTACGCGTGTGCGGAGCATACATCTTGCATTGTCATTCATGGAATCTGCGTATATCCCATGTCTTCACTTTACTTTAATGGGTCCCTTGCCCACCCACCACCAGCCCTCGTCTCCCTTACCTATGAGGCCATTCCTATTGTTATTTTTCTTTATATGTCATTTTGGTCATTTTTCCATGTGAACACACCCTAAGTTTACAAAAACCCAAATCCAACCTTACAACCATGTGTATCCCTTTAAAATGTACATTTTTCCCTTTTACCATCCCTTGTTTCAAGCAACAAATTGAAAGTTATTAATTTTTAAAGCAATTCTTACACATTGGATGTTTTTCCATGTGAATGATCCTTTATTGTTTTGAAACGTTGATTTGATGTGACAGCCAACCTTTCATATGACATTTTTTCTTTCAATGTATGGTCTATTGGTTATTAATTTTTACAGGTTTACATGTCTTTTTTGTGCATATTTTAGTCATTTTCCCATGTGATCCTACCCTATTCTCCTCGAAATTCAATTCTGAGTGGATAGCCTTGACTTTCCCCCCTTCCTACCCATTTCCCCTCTTTCCCTTGCCCTGTTCCGACCTACGGATTTTTTGTTATTAATTTTTATAGATGTTTTCGAGCTTTATTTTATTGTTTTTCCCATGTGAATGCCTCCTAACCCCATTGGAACCGAGTTTTAATGTGCCAACCCTAGAGATCATCTATGTCCTGAAATTTCTTCTTTTGAGTGCCCTCCATTCCGGTGGACAAAACATTAACTATTAATTTCTGAATCCCTTTTCAGGTACGATTGTTGGGTTTTTTCCATGTGAATGCATCTTATCTTGATTGGAATTGTGTTCTGATGTGATAGGATTGACCGAGCATATTTTGGACATCTTTCTCATTTTTCTCACCCTTCGTTTTGACGAATGGATTCTGTGCTATTAATTCCTGAATGAATTTTGGGGCTCAATTTTTACCTTTTTTCCATATGAACGCCCTGCATTCTCCTCGGACCCCCTATTGCATTTTTCCACTGTCTTCCCCTTGCCTTCCAACACATTTTCTGTTTTTATGGCATTTCATTCCGATGCACGGTTTGGGTTTTATTAAATTTTTTGTGTTTTTACGTGTGTAAACAAACAATTAGGATTCCTTCCCTCCTCTCTCTCCTCCTCTTCTTTCTTTTCTCTCTTCTTCTTCTTCTTCTTCTTCTTCTTCTTCTCCTTCTCCTTCTCCTTCTCTCTCTCTCTCTCTCTCTCTCTCTCTCTCTCTCTCTCTCTCTCTCTCTCTCTCTCTCTCTCTCTCTCTCTCTCTCTCTCTCTCTCTCTCTCTCTCTCTCTCTCTCTCTCTCTCTCTCTCTCTCTCTCTCTTCTGCATCCCACCTCCCACTCCCTCCCTTTTCCCTCCTCCCTCCATCTCCTCCGCCCCATTCTCATCCTTCTCCTCCTCTTCCTCCTACCCCTCCCCCTTGCTCGTTGGTAGGGCCTTGCCCCCCCTTTACCCGTCTCCTCTCCCTGGAAGCGTTGCCTGCTAGTCATCTTCGTCATCGCCTCTCTTGCTTGCTTCGTTGCCCCACCGGTCCCTCACCACCGCCATTGTTGTGCACCCACCCGCCCTTGGGTGGTCCACCACCCCACCCGCTTACCCACCTCACAAGCCCCCCCACATCCACCCCACCCCCCAGTCCCACCTGCCACCCCACCCCCCTTTGCCCCAATGTGTCACCTAACACCGCCTCATCCCACCACCCCGATTGTGGGTATTCCTGCATGCGTGGGCATTGTTGATCGTAACTGTGACTTGCTCGTGAGCTGTTAAGCAGCTATTCATGCACGCGGACGCATGTGTCCCCTTGTTCATGCGGTGGTGCAAACGTTAGCATCTGTTCATGCACCGTAGTTGTTCCATGCTAGTGGTTATTCAAATGCAATTTTCAAACCTGAACCCATTTTAAAAATCCATTAAAAACACCAAAAACCATAAAATAAGTTTTAAAAAAGAAAGCATACAAAATTTATAAAAATTTAAAAAATCACAAAAAATAATTGAAAAATTCTTCATCAATTGTTGATTTTTGGAATCATTTTTCTTTGCTGAACACACATGAATAAATGACAAAAAATATTATTAAATTTTCAAAATCCTTTCACAATAAAAATATTAAAATTTTTAAAAAATTTCCAAAAAAATCCCAAGAAATTTTCACATACTCTTTCACATTTTTTTCAATATTTCATGAGTTTACATTGCCTATATAAATGTTGAACTCATTTAAAGAGAGAAAAACAAACCAACAAAACACCACACAAACAAACAAATAAAAACAAAAACCCCGAATCCAATACCTAATTCATTCACACTCATTTTGAAATTTCACACATCACTTGAAAAACAAAACGATCCAAACACAAACTCTCTAATGCCTCCATACATAAACTTTAAGGAAAAAAACAAAAAAGAACCAAAAATAAAAACAAAAAAACAAATAACCACACACACCCCAACATCATTAAACCAACCAAAACTACATGAAACAAACCAAAAATAAAGCTCACAAAACCCATTTACATTTTGGAACCCTCATTTATCTTTTTTTTTTAAGAGAGAAAAAAAAGAACAAACAACAAACAAACAAACAAAGAACCACAATATACACATCCTAAAAATCAATCTTATCTACAACTTTTACCCTTCCACCACCCATCTCCACAATTTAAAAAGAAAAAACAAAGCAAAACATAAACACCAAACTAAAATAAAACCAAATACACAACTTTAATGTTAAACGAAATACCCCACCCAAAATCCTATTAAATGGCCAATAAATCTTCAGACAAACCCATAACATTTTTCAAATTCCCATTCCCTAACGATGTGATCATCCGCATTGCACAAGTCCCCCATCTTTTTCTTTGGTGCATCATGGTATTCGTCTTGTGGTTTGTATTTGATAGGAGGCAGATTGTTTCCTAGTCGCCTTGTTGTTACCACTTGAGGATTTTTTTTCTATTTTGTGTGGAGTCTTTGGACGGAGAGTAGATTTTAGACCTTGCAGGTGTCCACCCATTGCCATGTTCATTTCCTTTTTCCCTCTTCCACGTGTACCATAACACACCATTAATTGTAATTTAAAATCTATCGATTGTTGCACCCACCAAATGAACACATTGCACATCATAAATTGTAATTAAAATGAACTCAATCGTTAATTATAAAAGGAACCCTGCCGTTGCACAAGCACTGTTGTAGCATAACCCACCTAATTTCTAAAATTCATTCACAATGCATACGCACACGTGCTATACACACATTTAAATTGTAATTAAAATAAACCCCTTGAAGTCACACATGCAAACATCATATAACTGTAAAAATGAATTGCATTTATAGAGACCCCTATTCTAATTAGTTAGTTATTTTGTCAAAGTGGGGTTGGGTTACAAAATCGATCCACCATGCATTAAGGGTTTAATACAAAAATGAATTGCAAACTAATTTTTCATTGATTAAAATGATTGCGATAGTGATCACTCACTCACTTCACCTCACTTTAGGTATACACTCAACGATTACAAGGATTGGGATTCCTTAGTCTAGATGTAATGTCCCTGTGCCCATAGGAACCCCCCCCCCCCCCCCTTTCTTTTCTTTTTTTTTCAAAATTTTTTCCCCTCTCCCTCCCCCCCCCTCGACAGTACGTCGAGGAGAGAGAGAGAGGGAGCGAAGTAGGAAAGCGGGGTGCATGCCGCCCAAGTGGCAACGTACCACTGCGCCCCCCTATAAAGGCTGCGCCCCTCCTCCCCGTTAGAGAGAAGTCCCCCCCCTCC
Source organism: Lygodium microphyllum (assembly GCF_053477565.2). Taxonomy (NCBI): domain Eukaryota; kingdom Viridiplantae; phylum Streptophyta; class Polypodiopsida; order Schizaeales; family Lygodiaceae; genus Lygodium; species Lygodium microphyllum. Next base: position 69,094,065 of record NC_141149.1, on the reverse strand, counting down.
CTCGACCTTAGAGCTATGAGACCTGCGCATTAGCCAATTGCGCCTCCACCCCAGGCCGTGATGATAGCTTCCCTCCCCCCCTTCGTCCTGGTGATCACGCCCCTAGGCTTCCCCCCCTCCAACTCTAATAGTCGCTCCTCACCCTCCTCCGCCTCAGTGCAGCAATACCCCTCCCCCAGCATCGCGGTAGCAACAGGCTCCCTGGGGGCCTCCATTAGAGTACCCTTCACCCCCCAATTACAAAATGCTGTGGGACCCTCCCTAGGCCCCCAAACAAGCCGTCTTTTCCCCCCTGGTTGCTTCATGCCGTGGGGAGAACGCTTGGGTGCCAGTGGGGGCTCTGGAAATCGCTTGATGTAGGAGAACGCTTGGGTGCCAGTGGGGGCTCTGGCCATAAATCCCAATGCCTCCGGGCCCTACACAAGTGTTCTACATTACTCGAGATGGGATCTCGAGGTCTTGATACTAGTTACAAGGCGGAATCTTAGAAGGATAAACCTTTGGGTTTTATTGCCGGAAGATGAAAGGATTTTTCTGCGGAGGTAGAAAGAAGCACTTAATTCTCCTGTATGGGTAAGAGACACATATTAATCCGAAGATAAGTTAAGGAAGTGTTTGATCTTGTTTTAACTTGTCTTCGTGTTTGTGGGGTCTAAATTACGTAAAAGAACCTGTGACTAACAAGTTAATTAAGGAAGCTGCTTTTATGTGTCAAGCATAACATGGTAGGTAATTAGATAACTAAAACAACCTTGAGGGAAGCGTGGTGGATGTGACCAATGGATCTATCCTACGGAAGGGTGGTCTTGGTTAGCCAAGAGCTTTCCTCAAAGGAGAAGTTAATAGGAAATGTTAGGAAAAAGTTGGTCTATGACCTTAGACAATGTTGTGACTAGGAACTTGGACTTCAGGTCTATCCTAGTGGGAACGATCGGATAAGTTCCGTTGCGGGGCAGACTCAAGAGGCCCTAGTTGAAAAACCCCATGTCATTTCCTTGGGAGTGCGGGGCGGCGTCTTCTAGATATATCTCTCGATGGTCTACTAAGACGTGTCCCCGATTTGAGGAGCAGGCACGTTACAGTTGGTATTAGAGAAAAACTTCTTAATGATGCATGATTGATTAATGTTCGGATCATAGACATATCCTAAAAAACCTAAGTGGTATGGCTTGATTGTCAGGAACCTTCTGCACCCACGAATGCTGACATGCAAGAGAAGAAGTTCATTCTCAAGCAAATTAAGCCACCCGAGTTTGATGGCAAGGGAAGGACTGTTCAAGCTGACGCCGAGATCTGGATTGAGTCCATGGAGGACTATTTTGAGGCAGCAGGAACTGCCCCTGCTAACCAAGCCATGCTCACCAAACTTAAGCTTACAAGCAAAGCGAGACTTTGGTGAAAATAGTGGTGCAGAGACCAAGCGATCTTGGAGGGGACATTCACTTGGGATAAGCTTAAGGAAGCTGTGCGAGGGAGGTATCTGCCACCTGCCTATCGCACACAAAAGATGAATGAATTCTACGACTTGAAGCAGCTAGGATTATCCCTTGAAGCATACTATTCAAAGTTCGTTTCACTCCTAAAGTATGCACCCCCAATGGATATGACACAACAGGTGTCAAAGTTCTGTGCTAGGTTAAATCCACCCATAAACACTCGACTGGAATCAATGCGCCCAATGGACTTGCAAGACGCATTACTCCAAGTGAATCCAATCATCCAAGAACTTAAATCAGGCAACTATGATGAAGATGACTCACGAGATCAAGACAAGAGGTGCCACAAGTGCGGAGAGGTAGGACACATCCGTAAAAGATGTCCCAACTGCCGATGTTTCCACTGCAATGAACTAGGACACATCCAAACAGATTGTCCCGAGTTGGACCCTAAGAATCAAGAATGTGCAATCAAAGGAAGCCGTCTAAACTCTACTTTTGGCTCATATTATGAATCACATGATGATGAAGGCCTGGAGCCTGTTGTAACCTTTGAGGATGACTAGATATCCTAGGAAGATATACTTGAGGTAATAAGTCTTGTACTTGGAATAAAACCTATTGAATCCCATGAGTTGTGGCAAGTTGTTATTTTAAGATAAGAATTTGAGTAATCGGAGTTGCACAGTGAAAGCGTGATGAGACCTAACCCACAGGTTTTAGAACCCAATAATAACTGGTTATCAATGAACCCTAAGCGCATTCGAGATGAGGACATCTCGATTCCTCTAAGGGGGAGAGAATGTAATGTCCCCATGCCCATAGGAATCCCACCCCCCCCCCTTTCTTTTCTTGTTTTTTCAAAAAAAATTTCCCTCTCCCTTCCCCCCCAACAGTACGTCGGGGAGAGAGAGAGAGAGGGAGTGAAGTAGGAAAGGGGGGTGCATGCCACCCAGGTGGCGGCATACCACTGCACCCCCTATAAAGGCTGCGCCCCCTTCTCCCCGTTAGAGAGAAGTCCCCCCCCTCCCCCGACCTCAGAGCTATGAGACCTATGCACTAGCCAACTGCGCCTCCACCCCAGGCCGTGACGATAGCTTTCCCCCCACTCCATCCTGGTGATCATGCCCCTGGGCTTCCCCCCCTCCAACTCCAACAGTCGCTCCTCGGCCTCCTCTGCCTTAGCGCAGCAGTAACCCCCTTCCCCAGCATCTCGGCAGCACAGCGGACTCCTTGGGGGCCTTCGTTAGAGCACTAAGAGCGGAATTTTGGTGCCGAGAAGTGCTTAAAAATAGCTAAAAATTACGAATATCAAGGGAAAAATATTCAACATCGAAGGGGGCGGCTCGATCTAGGACGATTTTAAACGCCAAAGTGCTTTAAAGGAGCCCGAGCGACACTTGTTGATTTTTCATAATTTTTCAGATAGTCATGTGGGTTGACAAGAGCTACTAGCCAATGCGCGATGCCAAATCGGACACCTAGGATTTTTTAGAGCTCAATTCGGAGACCGGACGGGGAAGGAGCCAAGAAATCGGGCAAGATACAAAAAGGTGGACCAAACTTTGGCCAAGTGGGCATGACCCTTGGGAAGTTGGGCGTTTTATGCAACATTTAACTTGGCAAAAATCGTGGGCATGAGGGAGAGGAAGAAAACGACGTCTGTTCTGGCGCCGAAATTTGCGCCATGGGAGGATGGGAAGCATCATGTAGCTTACAAACACCCTGCCTAATCGATTATGGGGCTTCATTCCCCTCTGCCTGCACTACAAGGATTTGAGCTAGTAGCGATGCCGATTAGCGACGGCGGATAGCGGCGTCGCTATTTGCATCGCATTTGCGACGCAAATAGCGACGCTCCACAGGGAAAAAAAGCGGCCGAAACCGAGCACGGTTTTCATTTCGTGTTTGCGGCTTGTGAGTTTTGAGAGCAAGAGCGAGGGAGAGAGAGACCATCGTGAGAGAAGGAGAGGAAGAAGACTTGCCGCCGCCGCCGCCGTTGTTCGCAAAGGAGAGGAGGAGCCTTCATCGCAAAGAGGAGCCGCCCCACGCTCACCATATCTCATCGGTGAGTCTCTCTCTCTCTTTCTTTTGCTTGTTTAAGGTTTAAATCACTTTCTTTTTTTCTTGTTTAGGAGAGGAAATGAGAGAGAAAGAGAGGGAGAGGGAGAGAGAGGGAGAGAAAGAGAAAGAGAGGGAGAGGGAGAGGGAGAGGGAGAGGGAGAGGGAGAGGAAGAGGGAGGGGGAGGAAATGAGAGAGGGAGAGAAAGAGAAAGAGAGGGAGAGGGAGGGAGACGGAGAGTGCATTCTCTCTCTCCCTCTCCCTTTTGCTTGTTTAATGTTTAAATCACTTTATTTTTTGCTTGTTTAGGAGAGGAAATGAGAGAGTAAGAGAGAAAGAGAGGGAGAGAGAGAGGGAGGGAGAGGAAATGAGAGAGGGAGAGAAAGAGAAAGAGAGGGAGAGGGAGGGAGAGTGCATTCTCTCTCTCCCTCTCCCTTTTGCTTGTTTAATGTTTAAATCACTTTATTTTTTGCTTGTTTAGGAGAGGAAATGAGAGAGAAAGAGAGGAGAGAAAGAGAGGGAGAGGGAGAGGGAGGGAGAGTGCATTGTCTCTCTCCCTCTCCCTTTTGCTTGTTTAATGTTTAAATCACTTTATTTTTTTCTTGTTTAGGAAATGAGAGAGAAAGAGATAAAGAGAGGGAAAGAAAGAGAGCGAGAGGGAGAGGGAGGGGAAGGAAATGAGAGAGGGAGAGAAAGAGAAATAGAGGGAGAGGGAGAGGGAGGGAGAGTGCATTCTCTCTCTCACTCTCCCTCTTGCTTGTTTAATGTTTGAATCACTTTCTTTTTTGCTTGTTTAGGAGAGGAAATGAGAGAGAAAGAGAGAAAGAGAGGGAGAGGGAGAGAGAGGGAGAGAAAGAGAGGGAGAGGGAGGGGAAGGAAATGAGAGAGGGAGAGAAAGAGAAAGAGAGGGAGAGGGAGAGGGAGAGGGAGGGGAAGGAAATGAGAGAGGGAGAGAAAGAGAAAGAGAGGGAGAGGGAGAGGGAGAGGGAGAGGGAGGGAGAGTGCATTCTCTCTCTCCCTCTCCCTTTTGCTTTTGGAGAGTGTTAAGATATATTGTGAGAGGGAGAGGAAATACAAGAGAAAGAGAAAGAGAGGGAGGGAGAGGGAGAGAAAGAGAAAGATACCATATATTGAAATGATAGCATATCCATGATTATGGTAATGGTATCCACTTTACTTTTTTTATGGGTACCATTACATCGACTCCTTAAGGGGGCTAAAAACTAGTCATACCATTTATAAAGTCTAATTAGGAGATTTAAGATGCACGATAATAGACTTATCGATAATGGTATGCAATGTGCTTTGCCATGGGCCACGTACATTGGTGACTCTTTAAGATGGCTTAAAATTGGTCATGTCCTTCATAATGTCCAAGTAGGGGATCTAATTGTGATATGCATAATTCATTGTTTTTGTATTAACTTTATAGGCATAACAAATTAAAAATCATGCCAACTAGTCAACGGAAGGACTAAAAGAAAATGATACCCTAGCTAATGGTCATTACGGTACTTCATCAAAATGAACCCAAAAGTATTGTTATAGAAGAAGAATCCCTTAAATTGAGTATAGGATATTTTCTCTCAGGTCTTATGACTATGAGTAGAATTGATTGAAATAAATTTTATTACTATAGTTGATAAATTTCATAGATGACATTAATTTTAATAGGCGATCCTAGAACAAAAAAACCACATTTCTAAGATGCTTTTTGTTGAGACTGATTTATTATTAGACTAAGATATCCTCAATGATGCTCATAAATGGATTACTTATACTCAAAGCCCTCTAGTGCAGTTTTTTACAATAACGAATAATTATCTACCGAGACAAACAAATCCTTGAGCATGATACAAGGCCGAGATATAACATCAATAAATCTCTCAACTACTATGTACAATGCAAGATTTATGGTCAACTTGCAACTTGACGTACATCTCCATAAAGCTATCCATTTAAGCCTCGTTTGCTGTAATGTAGATAAGATGGAAAACGAAGAAGATCTTATTGTTCAAGATCGCGAGACGTATCTTAATCAGCATGTCCCATGTCATTGCTCTCAATGCAAGTTGGCAATTAGACGAAAACGCCGATTGTCTATAGAACACGTACAACGATTTGGCGAGTTTCAATCTGAGATCATTGATCAGCCAATTGCAGATTTTCAGCAAACGGTAATTTGAAGTTAATATTAATCATGCATTGTACTCACAAGCTAATTGAAAACCATACACAATAAGATTGGGTCTTATTGGCAAATTTTCTATCCAGGGGGGTGATGTCTCGACCCAAGGGGGAGTGCACCCTTTGCGGCCAATTAGAAGAGTTCGTGGACGTATGATGGATGGATTGCTGGAGCCAATCCACCACTCGCAAGGCCCATCTATACCGTCAATGCCAGAGGAGACAGACAACCTTCCCGACCTACCTACAATCTTGGAGCCTGAGATAGAGGCAATGATCAATGCATTGATTCCCATGGATGTTGAGACATCTGACCCGCTTAGAGAGGAAGCATCCATACCATTATATGATGGGTGCCGAGTATCTCGGTTGAAGACATTGCTTGCACTCTTAAGTGTGCAAGCAAAATACGGTTGGAGCGATACGAGTGTGACCAAGTTATTCAGGTACCTTGCACATAGGCTTCAGTGAATTTTTATTTTACAGTATTATTGCAAACATTTGTGCTTTTTCAAGGTGTTTTATGATTTTTTTTCAGGTTATTAAAATATCATATATTACCACCTGCAAATACCATGCTTGAGTCTCGTGATGATGCACGACATGTTTTACGGAAGCTTGGCATGGACTACAATAACATCCATGCATGTATCAACGACTGCATACTGTTTCGAGATGAATATGAGACTATGGAGACATGTCCAAAGTGTGGTGCTCACAGGTATCGACAAGACTTGCAAGGGCAAACCATCCCTCAAAAAGTTCTCAAACAATTTCCGCTCATCCCCCACATAAACCACATGTTCCGCACGTCTGGCATGGCAAGCTTGACAATGTGGCATGTGCAGAATAGGTCCATGGATGGAGCTCAACGAATATCAGTAGATTCGCGCGCATGGAGCCACATTGACTCTACCTTCCTAGGCTTTGCACGAGAGCCAAGGAATCTTCGGCTCGGTCTCTCCATGGATGGTGTGAACCCATTTGGTCTGCGCTTGACTTCTTACAGTGTGTGGCCTATAGTGCTTGTCAACTACAACATCCCTCCATGGCTTTCTACAAAGAAATGACATTTCATTCTTAGCTTTCTCGTCTCGGGCCGCTACAAAGTAAAAAATATGGACGTGTATCTTCGTCCATTAGTCGATGAGCTTAAGATTTTGTGGGAGGAGGGAGTCACTGTGCAAGATATGAGCAAGCGTGATGGTCGGCGGTCAGCAACATTCGAGCCATTCTCATGTAGACGATGCATGACTTTCCGGGATTGGGAGAGTGCTCAGGTGAGCAGACCTCTGTTCTCGCTGGTAATATCTATATTTTATTTCATTCAATCAAGTATTCACTAGGTCGTGGCTCGCCTTACAGGTCTAGTTACCTCAGGTTATCATGCATGTCCATTGTGTGGGCCACAGTTAGACTCCCGAAGGTCACGAACCATGAAGAAGATGGTATATCAAGGACACGCCGCTTTCTTGCCAGAGGATCATGAACTCAGGGAAGGTTTTCTTGGACGACCTCCAACACGTATGAACACTGCAAGCTGGTACAAGCTGAAAATGGTAAACCTGGAATCACATCCAAATGAAATGCAACGGTTCTTAGTTTTCTATGAGTTGCCATATTGGACCCACTTATAGGTCAACCACTTGTTGGATCCCATACATATTTTCAAGAATATGGGCATCTTGCTATGGGACCACATCACAAGAAAGAGAGACACTATAGGGTCACGAATGGATTTGAAGGAGGTAGGTAAGATGGAGGCGCTTTGGCCGCAGTCGAGTGCTGAAGGGGGAGTGCAGCTTCCTCGCTCTCCTTGGGTTTTGTCCACCAAAGAAGAGCACATTGTAAAGCAAGCAATCAAGTCTATCTGCACTCCGACGGGTATGATGCGTTCTCTCAAGTTCGCATTTTTTTAAAGATGACCAATTGTCAGGGCTAAAATCCCATGATTGGCATAAGATATGTCAGGTTTGTGAACAGAATGGATTGTAATTAGCGTGGGCATTTTGCAATTTGAAAAGTAACAATTATTCATAATGCTTTCTCATTTGTGGCAGTTTGTCCTACCGATCACGATCGCATGATGCCTTACTCCAGAAATTCACGGGGCCATTTACAAGTTGTCGACTTTGGTGCAATGGATTCACAGAAAGAGATTAAGATGTTCTCTATTGAATCCGCAAGGCGGGGAGTAGTGGAGACGGTCTGTCTCTTTGAGAAATACCTGCCCACTAGCATGCTCACGATACAAGTTCACCTTCTTGTGCATCTTGTGGACGAAGTGGAGATTGTTGGACCTGTCCATACGTGATGGATGTTCTTCCTGGAGTGCTTCATAAAAACCCTGAAAGGCTTTGTGCGACAACGAGCTCGTCCAAAAGGTAGCATGGCGGAAGATTGGTTGGTGTCAGAGGCGTTAGTGCATATCTCACAATGGCTACCAACGGTGGAACCAGACAATGAAATGCTATGGACGCTGAAGGACGATGATAGACTGACTGGAGATGTGGTGGTTGGAAATGGGGTAGAAAAAAGAATGGATGCCTCAATGGAAGAGAAGGTGAATCGCTTTTGTATGTGGCACCATGCCTCCATGGAGACGTGGCTCACCAAGTACCAGATTGCAAGGCAAGATCGAGAGGAAGCGCGAGCTGAATTCCGACGCAGTACGCGTCATCGACCGATTCGATATCCCGAAGGCATGGAGTAGATGCCGCGGTTTATGTCAACACGATGGTTGCATGGAGCCTTGACCGTAGCATCCAGCAAAGGAACAGAGGTCTCAATGGAGAAGTGGGAGTTCTCGAGGGGATGTAGTCCAAAGGTGATGAGGGGTTTAGAATATGTCGTATCTAAATTTTATATGCGACATCTAATTTGAGTGTTTCAATGTACAGTACAAAATATATAGTGTAGCATGGTAGCACAGACGGCATTTTCGCATGGAGCGTATTGACAAAATGCGCTCCACAATGGACTATGGTGTCATGGCAATGTTTGAGCAAGAGAGCCAGCGATGAGCAACGGATCCGAACACGATTGTAGATGAGATGGAGTATTTTGGAAACTTGCAAAGTATTATTACGATGGATTACCATAGCTTCTCCATGATACTATTCGATGTGCGGTGGTTCAAAGTGGTACTTGGAGGAGCTGGAGCAACAGTTCGACGAGGTCCATCTGGATTTCTCGAAATAGATTCCAAAAAAAAATGGAAGGATTTGCGCGACACCTTTGTGTTGCCGGCCCATTGTGAATAGGTGCATAGAGTCATTTGCTTGCTAATTGTAATACGACATGGTTTATGTCACAATGGTTTGAGCTCGCTTTGTACGTGTTTGTGAACATGTAATCTTCTATCCAAACCCCCGACAACCTCGATGGTGGTATGTTATACCTTCAACTTCTCGAAGTGCGAGAGTATATTATCAAAGCGATGTTCCGGACATAGATGAAGATAATATGCAAATAGAGGGGTCGATATTACAAGGGGTGGAGGCCGCCGCAAGCTTGGAGCCCGCGTCGGCTAACAATGATGGAAATACAGAAGTCCAAGAATTTTTTGAGAATAAGGCAGATTCATTCTTTTGTGGTGACATATCTATCGACCTTCCAGTGTATGCAGAGTTGTGTCAGGAGATTAACATGGGACCATAGGATACTTCATTCTTGGAGAATTGTATTACTCAATTTATTGTTTAGATATTCCATAAAGATACATAAGATATGCATTTTAAGAGGGATTTTTCAAAAATGATTTATATTACTGTGCTTTGTATAGTTTAAATTGATTATTCTAACACCATTTTTTATCTGTGCATGTGACATTTTCATGATGAGTTGAGGAATGAGCGATGAGGAGTTTCAGGACATGATGGCACGTATATCTCTAGACCAACTCGCGAGATTTAGAGAGATGGCAGACCAGGAGCTGTCTCGTTCTTCGTCAGGGCGCTCTACTAGATCTGCTTCAGCGCGATCAGATGCTTCAGCTTTGATCAGACAATCTCGATGCTCACAACTTGGGCCAGAGGGAGGGACTGCATCGGGATCAGGGGGATGCTGCTGTGGAGACACGGATGTGGTGTCTCCGTTTCGTCGTTCAGTTGGAGCTGTATCACCTCCAGGATTTGTCACACCTGTGGGGACGTCTACTCCAGTTACTCCGGCTTTTGCACAGCCGTCAGCAGGTGGCACCCCTTTTGGTGGCACCCCCTTTGGTGGCACCCCTTTGAGTGCCACTCCGAGAAAGGTTACCCCCGTTGGTACACCGAATGTAGAGGGGTCTCCTGGATATGCCCAGGAGCGTGGATGGAGATGGGAGAGGACCCATCTTAGGCAGACTCCTAGGGGTTATGGATACCTGGTTGATAGTAGGTCAGGAGCCATCATCATCAATGATGAGGGGAGGAGGGTGATGGCTCGCATGAGAGAGTTGTGCCAACAAGTTTTTCGGCACAACGTCCTGGATCATTGGAAGAACATACCGGAGGAGAGCAAGGACTACATAGTAGCATCTTTGCATGAGGAGTTTCCGGTGCCAGCCGCAGTAGATAAATTCTCTACGGGCTGGATGATGGATTGCATGCGTGCATACATGTCACATAGACGATCCGACGCACACAAGGCAATCAAGAGTGGGGCTGCAAAGCCCGAGTGGTTAGATGCAGACGACTGGCACCGACTGAGGGAGGAGGCTACGAATTCGCCAGGACGTTGGAGTCAGCAGGAGGCGGCGAGGACACGACTCGAGGCCGGAGTGGTCCATCATCTTGGGAGTGGCGGCCACAGGACATATTTGGAGGACTTTGTAAGTTTCTCTTTTGTTTTGCTTGTTTTTTTTTTTTGAAATATTCTTTGTATTAACAATCATGTTTCTAACAGTTAGCATTTTGTTTTCTTTGCAGTATTTCATTACAAATCGCGATCCGCAAGACCTTGAGACTCGATATGCAGAGAGGCAAGGTCTCAATGCATTGATCGACCGATTGTATAGATGATGCGGCCCTGTAAGTCACTCATCTTTCTTGTCCATAGTTACCATGAGATATTTGAATGCATTATTGTATGGTGGATTGATGTGTTGTTTCTTTTTCTGCAAAATCCGTTCGATGCTCCTTTGTGAGACGAGACAAGCTTTCGGGGAACGAGGATTTGTAGCTCGCCCTTGGATCCTTGGAGCTCACACACCTTTAGTTTTTAGTCGCCTGATCTATGTAGACATTTTCTATGTATTAGTGATATCCTTTCATGATTGTACCAATTGCATTTTATGCGATCATGTATTTATTTCACATATCAGTTTTATGCCCTGCCACAAAAAAAAAATTCCGTGTTATTTACCGTCGTTATTTGAGTTGCAAATTTACTGCTCGCGTCGCTATTGGCCTCGCTATGTGCGTTGCAAATTTACTGATTGCGTCGCTATTTGCGTCGCAAATGCGACGCATATAGCGACGCCAATAGCGACGTTTCTATGGCGTTGTCAATAACGACGCTTTTTGCGACGACGGGGGCAAATTTTGTTGTTTGTATTTTCGTCACTTTAAACGTCGGTATAAGGTCTATATCTTGTACTGCTGTGGACTCTATCGCCTATCTTCGCTCCTCCAATGGTGGCTTGAATGTAGAGATGGAAATCTAGTCTTTCTCTCTCCTCCCTCTCTCTCTCCTAAGGGCAAATTCATGTGGTGAAGAAGAGGAAGAAGAATGGATGATAGATACTTGTCCAATGAAGACCGGATTGCTCTGTGGTTCAAGAGGAAGGAAGATTGCTGATTGTGGACTATCATGAGCATTAATGGTGGCTGGAAATCAGTCCCGAGATATGGCAAATAAAAACCCGTAACCCGCAAAGAACGGTAATCTCATTTTTACAAAGGAAAATGGTGTTTTTATGCAATTTGCTTCATGAATACTTGTTCCCATGGGATAATTATGCATTATAATGTTGTTTGCAATGTCTTCCAACTATTTATGATTAGAAAATCAAAAAATCATAAGTGTTGTGGATGAAATTAATAGTGTAAAACTCATAAACACATGAAATATGGAAAAATTAGGTGTTTTTGAGATATAAATGGAAAATATACTAAGACACACCAACTAAATTTGTTATTTTGCTACAAATTAACCTAAGGGCCACAACGCACAACTCATTTTGAATTTTTAGTCATTTAATATTGTAAAAAATACAATAAAAATAGGAAAAATAAGAAAAAAATAGGGAAAAAATGGATTTTGAGTGCCAAAAATTAAGGAAAAATAAGATTCATGTTTGTGGATATATGGGGGGTCTGAAGTATGAGGTTTAGCATCAATTCAGCCCTACCTTTATGTTCTAGTGAGTTTTTATTGCTTTTCATACAATAAAAATGTGGAAAATGAACCCTAAACCGATCAATAATGCACAATCTAAACGGGTGAGGGGGTAGAGTGTATAAAAAGTGTTTAAATGCTGAATGAAATGATGAAAAGCTTGCTGGTTTTTATGCATACCATTCAGGTTGGTCGATAATTAAGGATTAAGAACCTAGTAGCATGAGGGTTTCTCGGTGCTAGGTTCATGCAACACCACATACGAGCGATAGTTGAAATCATTGAAAGAAATGTTTTCCACTTGTGTACCAATGGTGATTTTCTTAATTGTTTGAGCACGTGGACATTCACAATTTGCATGAAGCATGAAATTTAAAAGTATCAGACAATACCTCCTGGATGCATAGCAATTGCTTTCTAGAGACATGACCAGCATTGAGTGAGTAAGGTTGCCCAAGCTGGAGGCTAGGCATTGGGTCTAGGGGAAAGTGAAGTGAGGAAGCATGGTATATCTGTTGAGATATCGAGCTCCATCGTGATATGCCAGGGTGACCGTTGTGCATTTATGTCACCGACTTGTCAGTTGTAGATGCGGTTGGTACACCGCCCATGAATAACAGCTAGATGACAGCTATCCTTATCTACTCTAGTTCGTGGCTCAGTTAGTATGCCACCTTAGTTAGTTGTCTTTGGTTTGAGACCCATATATAGGGTTCTTCTATTTCTTTGTATTAGAGTTCTTTTGGCTTACACAACTAAGAAGAGGAAAAACTATTTTCAGCCTCCACCTCTGTGTGTATTCCCCCATTGTGCAAGCAAGAAAGCTACAAGTGAGACTCCTTCCTTCTCTCCCACAAACTTGACATGGTATCAAAGCCTTGTTCGTGGTAAGGAGCTCAAGAAAGCAAGCCAAGCTCGCAGTGTTTTGGTAAGAGGAGCCGTGTTGCTTTCATTTTCTGTTTTGGGAGCAGATCTCTGTAGGTAGCACAGTCGAAAATTGCAAGAGTGCATTGTCTCAGGTTGAGATGCCCTTCGTGGTGAAGCAAGAGGGCAGTATATGCTGCAGATATGGGCTTCAGCCCTCAACGACCCTGTTTTTTTTATTTGAGGCCATTTCGGGGCTTGTTTTGGAGGCGGAAGTTTTCTACACGCACTCAGAAAAAGGCCCAGTTTTATGTTGTGCAGCCGCTGTTCTACAAGTCGGTGAAAATTTATTGTAGAAATTGCATCGTATGCTTGTGCGCAGAGACATTGGGAGTTTCAGAATCATCCTTGGTTCCTGTTTATGCAAAATCATCACTAGGAAGTGACTGTGTGGTCAAATACCACTTTCGCCAGTTTTGCAGATTTGCCCTTGTGAGGGTGAAGCTGAGTTTTTTGCAGTGAAAGAATTTTTTGCAGTGTTCTGTAATGGCATCTGATTCTCTTTTACAGATTGTAACTAAAAAGCTTGACAAGAATAACTTCCAGGCATGGAAGTTTAGAATGACGAATTTCCTTATGGAAAAAGGATATTGGGAATTCGTTGCAGGAAATGAAGAAGAACCAGTTCTTCCTGATGTTCCCAATCAACAGCAAATGCAGACATTTAAAGCATGGCATGAGAGAGCCAGGAAAGTTATGTACTGGCTGTCTATCAGTATTTCGGACTCTATGATTGTGCATATTCAGGATGCAAGTACGCCAAAGGAGGCATGGGATACTTTGTCAAAAAAGTATAGCACCAATACACAAGCCAGGAAAATGCAGCTCAGGCAAGAGTTGCATAATGTGCAAAGAGAAAATATGAGTATCAATGACTACCACATGAAGGTGAAGAAGATTGCAGATGCACTTGCTTCCATTGGGTCGCCAGTGGAAGATGATGATTTAGTTTCTGTGACCATGAATAGTCTAGGAAAGGATTATGCACAGTTTCGGACATCCATTTCAGTTCGTGAAAGATTTCCTGATTTTGAGGAGTTGATTGCTCTTCTAATTTCTGAGGAGCAGAGAAATGGTGGTGCATCTTCTTTAGGAGGAACTTCAAAAGAAACTGTCTTCTACTCAAATGCTGGAAGAGGTAGAGGCAGAGGTAGAGGAGGCCGATTTGGAGGCCATGATAGAAATCAGAATATGCAGCAAACTCAAGAAAACCAGTCCTATGGAGGAGGACGTGGTAACTCTAGAGGCAGGGGGAGCCAAAGAGGTCGTGGTGGATAGCAAAGAGGCCAAAATGCAAACAGTAATGTTGAATGCTACTACTATGGTAAAATGGATCATATGGCTAAAGACTGCTATAAAAAGCAGAATGACATCATGAATGGAAAACTGCAACAAGGAAATTATGCATCTTCTAGTAGACAGGGTGATGACAGAAATGAGCATTTGTTCATGGTGCAGCACATGAACAATTCTGTGACAAGTGCAGAAGAAAGCAACGATGTGTGGTATGTTGACTCAGGTGCATCAAACCACATGACAGGTCATGCAGAATGGATGGAGGATGCAAGGAAAATGGAAAAACCAGGATTTGTGGAGACTGGTGATGATACTGTACATCCTATTGTGCAGATTGGAAAAATTCCCTTGTCTATGCAGGATGGGAAAAAGAAATACATGTCCCATGTATTTCATGTTCCGAATATCACCAAGAATCTGGTTTCTGTTGATCAAATGGTTGAGCACGGCTTGCAAGTCAGATTTAATCCTCATGGATGCTTTGTTGAGGATATGAAAAATAAAGGTCGCTTGATAGCAAAAGGAAAGAAGAAGGGCAGAATGTTTACATTGGATGCAGACATGTCTGAATTGAGTGCAGCAATGTTTGCACATGGGACCGGTGTAGTTGCAGATATTGATATCTGGCATAAACGCATTGGTCATGTTAATATACAGCGACTTAAATCAATGCAGGCCCAAAATATTGTTGCAGGATTGCCAAAATTCAAGGTTGCAGAAATGCATAAGGTATGTGAAGCCTGTCAGTTTGGAAAACAGGCAAGGAAACCATTTCCTAGACATGTTCAAGAGAGTAAGAAGCCATTGGAATTAATCCACTCTGATGTGTGGACTACTAAAGTTGCATCTCTTGGAGGCTGTCATTATTTTGTCACTTTTATTGATGACTATAGCAGAAAAGTTTGGGTGTATTTTATGAAAAAGAAAAGTGAAGTTTTTTGGCATTTCAAAACTCTTAAAGCTATGGTTGAAAAAGAAACAGGCCTGCAAATAAAATGCCTAAGGTCAGATGGAGGGGGAGAGTACCTCTCAAATGAGTTTGCAAGGTTCCTGCAGGAGCATGGCATAAAGCAGCAATATTCATGCAGTCATACCCCACAACAAAATGGAATTGCAGAAAGGAAAAACAGGCATATTGGAGAGGTATCTCGTGCCATGCTCAACGAAAAAGACTTGTCATATTTTTACTGGGCTGAAGTAGTTGCTACAGCAGTCTACATAATAAACAGGACTCCCACTGTAGCAATACATGGGATGACTCCAGAGGAGAGGTATACTGGTAGGAAACCAGATATTTCTCATTTGAAAATCTTTAGTTGCATTGCCTATGTACATGTGCCAGATGAGTTGAGGTCCAAGTTGGATCCAAAAGCTGAGAAGTGCATCTTTATTGGTTACTCTCTGTAGCAAAAAGGGTATAGATGCTATAACCCTTCTACTCGTAAGTTTATAGTGAGTAGAGATGTTGTTTTTGATGAGATGAGTAGCTGGTATAAACCAGTAAATGTGATTGATGATGTAGATGCACAAAATGGTAATGCTGCACAGAATTCACAGCAGCAGTCACAAAATATTAGTGGACCTGGAGCGTCCTCTAGCAGTGGTTCACATTCTTCACCATGGACAGGCAGATTGAGATCAGGAGAATCTTCTCAAAGCAATGCAGATAGTGGTATGCAAGTATCATGAAAAGGAAAAGAGAAGGTCGATCAGCCCATGTTTGATGTGAATGCAGGTCACTCTTATGTGGATGGTGAATCCAGTGGCTCACAATAGAGCATTGATGATGAGTTGGGTATTCCTTCTATTGTTACACCTGGAGTAAGGAAGACCAGGGATGTTTTGAAAGCACCTAGGAGTGAACCTACTTTGTGCAGGTCTACCAGAGCTAGGTATCCTGTGGATAGGCTGAAATATGATGGATTTACAGCCATTCACTATGCATATATGGTCAAAGTGATACAGGAACCAGAACCCACTTCTTTTGAGCAAGCCATGGGAAAAGAAAAATGGGAGAAAGCCATGGATGAAGAAATGGATGCCTTGGAAGCAAATGCTACATGGGAATTGGTACCTTTGCCTAAAGGTAAGAATGCAATTGGCTGTAAGTGGGTTTATAAGGTGAAGCACAATGCAGATGGTTCTGTGAATAGATACAAGGCAAGATTAGTAGTCAAGGGGTATGCACAAACATATGGCATTGATTATGAAGAAACATTCAGTCCGGTTGCAAGGATGGCAACCGTAAGAACAGTCATTGCTATGGTTGCATCAAAGGAATAGTCTTTACATCAGATGGATGTAAAGAATGCCTTCTTGCATGGTGACTTGCAAGAAGAGGTCTATATGGAGCAGCCACCAGGTTATGTGCATGATGTTCATCCTGAGTTTGTTTGCAGGTTGAAGAAAGCCTTGTATGGCTTGAAGCAAGCACCTAGAGCATGGTCTGACAAGATAGGACAATATCTTGTCACTATTGGCTTTCAAATTTCGAAGGCAGATTTCTCACTTTATGTGAGAAAAACAGAGAAAGGTATTATGCTACTTGTCATTTATGTTGATGATTTGATTATGACAGGTGACAGGGATGAAGATATCTTTCATGTGAAAATGCTATTGAAGCAGAAGTTTGAGATGAAGGATTTGGGAGAGCTGCGTTATTTCTTGGACATTGAGGTGATTAGATCACCAAGTGGGATACAACTCTTGCAGAGGCAGTATGGATTGGACATGCTATCCAAATATGGGATGACAGGCTGTAAGCCTATTTTGGTTCCTTTGGAGCAGAATGTGAAGCTAAACACACATGCAGGTGAGCTTCTGGAAGACCCTACTATGTACAGACGCATAGCAGGAAGTTTGATTTATATGACTATTACCAGGCCAGATTTGAGCTATGCTGTTGGATTGGTAAGTCAGTTTATGCAGGCTCCAAGGAAACCGCATTTGGATGCGGCTAGACGCATACTCAGGTATGTGAAGTCCACATTGCAGTATGGACTGTTTTATGAGATTAGGGTTCAGATACAGCTGCATGGATACACTGATGCTGATTGGGCTAGTAGTATTTCTGATAGACGATCTACCAGTGGATATGTGTTCTCTTTTGGGAGTGCTGCAGTCACTTGGAGTAGCAAGAAATAGCCTACAGTTGCCTTGTCGAGCACAGAGGCTGAGTACAGGGGTGCAACAATGGCTGCATGTGAGGTAGCTTGGTTGCATAAGCTACTTTATGATATGCATCAGCCTACAGATGCGCCAATTGTCATTTATTGTGACAACATGAGCAGTATACACTTGGCAAATAACCCAGTCTATCATGCTAGAACAAAGCACATTGAGGTGCATTATCACTATGTGCGGGAGAGGGTTTTACTAGGTCTTATTGATCTAGTTTATGTCAGCACAGAGGATCAAGTAGCTGACATATTTACGAAGGCATTGGGCGCAGAGAAGCTACGCAAGTTCAGAGACCTGCTTGGTGTGCAGGAATTGGGATTGAGCTCGAGGGGGAGTGTTGAGATATCGAGCTCCACTCGTGATATGCCAGGGTGACCGTTGTGCATTTATATCACCGACTTGTCAGTTGTAGATGCGGTTGATACGCCGCCCATGAATAACAGCTAGATGACAGCTATCCTTATCTACTCTAGTTTGTGGCTCAGTTAGTATGCCACCTTAGTTAATTGTCTTTGGTTTGAGACCCATATATAGGGTTCTTCTATTTCTTTGTATTAGAGTTCTTTTGGCTTACACAACTAAGAAGAGGAAAAACTGTTTTCAGCCTCCACCTCTATGTGTATTCCCCCATTGTGCAAGCAAGAAAGCTACAAGTGAGACTCCTTCCTTCTCTCCCACAATCTTGACAATATCTCCTGGAAATATGTGAATCATAAAAGAGAGAAGTTTTTGTTCATATGTTATATATGTTTAGCGACGCATCGAGGGGCCAATCCCCAAGGTGTAGGAGAGTCGCAGTGAGGTACGGCAGTTAGCCGTTGGAGGACCTCCTATGTTGTCAAGATTGTGGGAGAGAAGGAAGGAGTCTCGCTTGAAGCTTTCTTGCTTGCACAATGGGGGAAGACACACAAGGGTGGAGGCTGAAAACAGTTTTCCTCTTCTTAGTTGTGTAAGCCAAAAAGAACTCTTGTACAAAGAAATAGAAGAACCCTCTATATGGGTCTCAAACCAAACTCAACTAACTAAGGTGGCATACTAACTGAGCCACAAACTAGAGTAGATAAGGATAGCTATCATGTAGCTATTATTCATGGGCGGTGTACCAACCGCGTCTGCAACTGACAAGTCGGTGACATAAATACACAACGGTCATCCTGGCGTATCACGAGTGGAGCTCGATATCTCAACACTCCCCCTCGAGCTCAATCCCAATTCCTGCACACCAAGCAGGTCTCTGAACTTGCGCAGCTTCTCTGCGCCCAATGCCTTCGTGAATATGTCAGCTACCTGATCCTCTGTGCTGACATAAACTAGATCAATAAGACCTAGTAAAACCCTCTCTCGCACATAGTGATAATGCACCTCAATGTGCTTTGTTCTAGCATGATAGACTGGGTTATTTGCCAAGTGTATACTACTCATGTTGCCACAATAAATGACAACTGGCCCATCTGTAGACTGATGCATATCATAAAGTAGCTTATGCAACCAAGCTACTTCACATGCAGCCATTGCTGCACCCCTGTACTCAGCCTCTGTGCTCGACAAGGCAACTGTAGGCTGTTTCTTGCTGCTCCAAGTGACTGCAGCACTCCCAAAAGAGAATACATATCCACTGGTAGATCGTCTATCAGAAATACTACCAGCCCAATCAGCATCAGTGTATCCATGCAACTGTATCTGAACCCCAGTCTCATAAAATAGTCCATACTGCAATGTGGACTTCACATACCTGAGTATGCGTCTAGCCGCATCCAAATGCGGTTTCCTTGGAGCCTGCATAAACTGACTTACCAATCCAACAGCATAGCTCAAATCTGGCCTGGTAATAGTCATATAAATCAAGCTTCCTACTATGCGTCTGTACATAGTAGGGTCTTCCAGAAGCGCACCTGCATCTGTGCTCAGCTTCACATTCTGCTCCAAAGGAACTGAAATAGGCTTACAGCCTGTCATCCCATATTTGGACAGCATGTCCAATCCATACTGCCTCTGCAAGAGCTGTATCCCACTTGGTGATCTAATCACCTCAATGCCCAAGAAATAACGCAGCTCTCCCAAATCCTTCATCTCAAACTTCTGCTTCAATAGCATTTTCACATGAAGGATATCTTCATCACTGTCACCTGTCATAATCAAATCATCAACATAAATGACAAGTAGCATAATACCTTTCTCTGTTTTTCTCACATAAAGTGAGAAATCTACCTTGGAAATCTGAAAGCCAATAGTGACAAGATACTGTCCTATCTTGTCAGACCATGCTCTAGGTGCTTGCTTCAAGCCATACAAGGCTTTCTTCAACCTGCAAACAAACTCAGGATGAACGGCATGCATATAACATGGTGGCTGCTCCATATAGACCTCTTCTTGCAAATCACCATGCAAGAAGGCATTCTTTACATCCATCTGATGTAAAGACCATCCCTTTGATGCAGCCATAGCAATGACTGCTCTTACGGTTGCCATCCTTGCAACCGGACTGAATGTTTCTTCATAGTCAATGCCATATGTTTGTGCATACCCCTTGACTACTAATCTTGCCTTGTATCTGTTCACAGAACCATCTGCATTGTGCTTCACCTTATAAACCCACTTACAGCCAATTGCATTTTTACCTTTAGGCAAAGGTACCAATTCCCATGTAGCATTTGCTTCCAAGGCATCCATTTCTTCATCCATGGCTTTCTCCCATTTTTCTTTTCCCATGGCTTCCTCAAAAGAAGTGGGTTCTGGTTCCTGTATTACTTTAACCATATATGCATAGTGAATGGCTGTAAATCCATCATATTTCAGCCTATCCACAGGATACCTAGCTCTCGTAGACCTGCGCAAAGTAGGTTCACTCCCAGGTGCTCTCAAAACATCCCTGGTCTTCCTTACTCCAGGTGTAACAATAGAAGGAATACCCAACTCATCATCAATGCTCTGTTCTGAGCCACTAGATTCACCATCCACATAAGAGTGACCTGCATTCACATCAAACATGGGCTGATCAACCTTCTCTTTTCCTTTTTGTGATACCTGCATACCACTATCTGCATTACTTTGAGAAGATTCTCCTGATCTCAATCTGCCTGTCCATGGCGAAGAATGTGAACCACTACTAGAGGATGCTCCAGGTCCACTAATATTTTGTGACTGCTGCTGTGAATTTTGTGCAGCATTACCATTTTGTGCATCTACATCATCAATCACATTTACTGGTTTATACCAGCTACTCATCTCATCAAAAACAACATCTCTGCTCACTGTAAACTTACGAGTAGAAGGGTTATAGCATCTATACCCTTTTTGCTGCAGAGAGTAACCAATAAAGATGCACTTCTCAGCTTTTGGATCCAGCTTGGATCTCAGCTCATCTGGCACATGTACATAGGCAATGCAACCAAAAATTTTCAAATGAGAAATATCTGGTTTCCTACCAGTATACCTCTCCTCTGGAGTCATTCCATGTATTGCTGCAGTGGGTGTCCTGTTCATTATGTAGACTGCTGTAGCAACTGCTTCAGCCCAATAAAAATCTGGCAAGTCTTTTTCATTTAGCATGGCACGAGATACCTCTCCAATATGCCTGTTTTTTCTTTCTGCAATTCCATTTTGTTGTGGGGTATGACTGCATGAATATTGCTGCTTTATGCCATGCTCCTGCAGGAACCTTGCAAACTCATTTGAGAGGTACTCTCCCCCTCCATCTGACCTTAGGCATTTTATCTGCAGGCCTGTTTCTTTTTCAACCATCGCTTTAAGAGTTTTGAAATGCCCAAAAACTTCACTTTTCTTGTTCATAAAATACACCCAAACTTTTCTGCTATAGTCATCAATAAAACTGACAAAATAATGACAGCCTCCAAGAGATGCAGCTTTAGTTGTCCACACATCAGAGTGGATTAATTCCAATGGCTTCTTACTCTCTTGAACATGTCTAGGAAATGGTTTCCTTGCCTGTTTTCCAAACTGAAGGCTTCACATACCTTATGCATTTCTGCAACCTTGAATTTCGGCAAACCTGCAACAATATTTTGGGCCTGCATTGATTTAAGTCGCTGTACATTAACATGACCAATGCGTTTATGCCAGATATCAATATCTGCAACTACACCGGTCCCATGTGCAAACATTGCTGCACTCAATTCAGACATGTCTGCATCCAACGTAAACATTCTGCCCTTGTTCTTTCCTTTTGCTATCAAGCGACCTTTATTTTTCATATCCTCAACAAAGCATCCATGAGGATTAAATCTGACCTGCAAGCCCTGTTCAACCATTTGACCAACAGAAACCAGATTCTTGGTGATATTCGGGACATGAAATACATCGGACAGGTATTTCTTTTTCCCATCCTGCATAGACAAGGGAATTTTTCCAATCTGCACAATAGGATGTGCAGTATCATCACCAGTCTCCACAAATCTTGGTTTTTCCATTTTCCTTGCATCCTCCATCCATTCTGCATGACCTGTCATGTGGTTTGATGCACCTGAGTCAACATACCATACATCATTGCTTTCTTCTGCACTTGTCACAGAATTGTTCATGTGCTGCACCATGAACAAATGCTCATTTCTGTCATCACCCTGTCTACTAGAAGATGCATAATTCCCTTGTTGCAGTTTTCCATTCATGATGTCATTCTGCTTTTTATAGCAGTCTTTAGCCATATGACCCATTTTACCACAGTAGTAGCATTCAACATTACTGTTTGCATTTTGACCTCTTTGCCATCCACCACGACCTCTTTGGCTCCCCCTGCCTCTAGAGTTACCACGTCCTCCTCCATAGGACTGGTTTTCTTGAGTCTGCTGCATATTCTGATTTCTGCCACGGCCTCCAAATCGGCCTCCTCTACCTCTGCCTCTACCTCTTCTAGCATTTGAGTAGAAGACAGCTTCTTTTGAAGTTCCTCCTGAAGAAGATGCACCACCATTTCTCTGTTCCTCAGAAATTAGAAGAGCAATCAACTCCTCAAAATCAGGAAATCTTTCACGAACTGAAATGGATGTCCGAAACTGTGCATAATCCTTTCCTAGACCATTCAAGGTCACAGAAACTAAATCATCATCTTCCACTGGCGACCCAATGGAAGCAAGTGTATCTGCAATCTTCTTCACCTTCATGTGGTAGTCGTTGATGCTCATATTTTCTCTTTGCACATTGTGCAACTCTTGCTTGAGCTGCATTTTCCTGGCTTGCGTATTTGTGCTATACATTTTTGACAAAGTATCCCATGCCTCCTTTGGCGTACTTGCATCCTGAATATGCACAATCATAGAGTCTAAAATGCTGATAGACAGCCAGTACATAACTTTCCTGGCTCTCTCATGCCATGTTTTAAATGCCTGCATTTGTTGTTGATTGGGAACATCAGGAAGAACTGGTTCTTCTTCATTTCCTGCAACAAATTCCCAATATTCTTTTCCCATAAGGAAATTCGTCATTCTAAACTTCCATGCCTGGAAGTTGTTCTTGTCAAGCTTTTCAGTGACAATCTGTGAAAGAGAATCAGACGCCATTACAGAATACTGCAAGAAATTCTGTCACTGCAAAAAACACAGCTTCACCCTCACAAGGGCAAATCTGCAAAACTGGCGAAAGTGGTATTTGACCACACAGTCACTTCCTAGTGACGATTTTGCATAAACAGGAACCACGGATGATTCTGAAACTCCCAATGTCTCTGCGCACAAGCATACGATGCAATTTCTACAGTAACTTTTCACCGACCTGTAGAACAGTGGCTGCACAGCATAAAACTGAGCCTTTTCCTGAGTGCGTGCAGAAAACTTCCGTCTGCAAAACAGGCCCCGAAATGGCCTCAAACCAAAAAAAAAGGTCGCCATGGGCTAAAGCCCTCTCCCGCAGCATATACTGCCCTCTTGCTTCACCGCGAAGGGCGTCTCAACCTGAGACAATGCACTCCTGCAATTTCCGGCTGTGCTACCTGCAGAGATCTGCTCCCAAAACAGAAAATGAAAGCAACACTGCTCCTCTTACCAGACCACCGCGAGCTTGGCTTGCTTTCTTGAGCTCCTTACCACGAACAAGGCTCTGATACCATGTCAAGATTGTGGGAGAGAAGGAAGGAGTCTCGCTTGAAGCTTTCTTGCTTGCACAATGGGGGAAGACACACAAGGGTGGAGGCTGAAAACAGTTTTCCTCTTCTTAGTTGTGTAAGCCAAAAAGAACTCTTGTACAAAGAAATAGAAGAACCCTCTATATGGGTCTCAAACCAAACTCAACTAACTAAGGTGGCATACTAACTGAGCCACAAACTAGAGTAGATAAGGATAGCTATCATGTAGCTATTATTCATGGGCGGTGTACCAACCGCGTCTGCAACTGACAAGTCGGTGACATAAATACACAACGGTCATCCTGGCGTATCACGAGTGGAGCTCGATATCTTAACATATGTTTGTACTTCGTGCTATTTGCCAATGTGCTGGGACTCCCTCTGAGGAGTGTTAATTGGGTTAGAGTTGGACTACGAGACATAATACAAACGCAAAATGTTTAGGAAGATGATGTATGTGTCATCCATGCTCCTGGCTGCGAGGCCGTGGGGTTGTTGAGCGCATGATAGAGGTCCGGCTAGTACATGAGCCAGTGCCAGCCCGTTTCAGGTCCCATCAGCGGTGTGTCTGCCGGGAGCCGCTTAGAAGTGGCGGTCCTCGAATCCTGGTTGTCTAGGGACCAGTTAGCAGTTTATGCCAAAGGATATTGAGATTGATTCGTTATTCATCGATAAGCATCGTCTAGCTGAAATCCAAAAGCAAGAGAGAGATGAAAGAGGTAGGCGACGTGCTGAAATTCTTAGGAGGTATTCCCCTAAGCGTAGCGGTGCTGAACCCTTACGAGGGAGTGGAGCTAGTGGTCTTGATGCCACAAGTAGTAAGTTAGGAGAAGGTGGAAGCTCTAGTGCTCCCCTTCCTTCCATAAGGCAGTCTACATCAAGTGCGGGAGGTGTAACCTCACCATCCCCTATTCCTAGTGCAAATCCAATTTTCGTCATGGCGCAGCCCATTGCAATTCCTGCAGGAACGACGGATTTGCCGGCTCTAGGTTACCCGCTACCCATTTTTAATGGGCTAGTTGAGGAAGATGTGGAACTCCACATCAGGGAGTTTCAAAAGCTGATGTTCAACTGTTGCATCCAAGAAGAAGGACATTTAATGATGTTCTTCAACATGACTCTCAAAGAAAGAGCTACCATATGGTATCATGGTTTAGAAGCCGGAACCATATTGAATATTGATGCATTTTATGGAGCTTTTCGAAGGGAGTTTGCCCCTGAATGGGGTGGGCAATATTGGTTGCGTATACTCAACGTGACCCACCAAGAACCACATGAGGATAATCGTGCTTATGCAAAGAAACTAAAAGAGGTTTTCCGTAAGTTGGACACCTCTATTCCTATCCCCGCAGCTGCCCAATTATAATATTTTCTGCATGGCTTGGACTTTAATATCCAGTTGCAGTTGAGTAGTGTCCCTTTGGGGGATATAGATACTACCATTACACGAGCACAAGAAGTGGAATCCTGACTACAAGCAGCCTATGCCTCTCGAGGCATTTCGAATATAGGTCTAGCATTGGGAAATAATATGGCGATAGCCTCCTTCCCTTCTTCTCCTCCCTCTCCTCCCCTCCTCCCTTCTCTCCTCCCTCCTCCCCGTCATTCTCCCTCCCCTCCTTCCCCTCCCTCCTACCCTCGCCGGGCGCTCCAGTCGCCCGCCTCCTGACGCCGTCCTGCCAGCCTCGCAGCCACCCGTGCTGCCCCTGCTCGCCGTAGCAGCGCCCGTAGCAGCGCCCGTCACAGCCCTCCCCGCCAGGTCGCTGCTCCTCGCCGACCGCACCAGTCGCCCGCCGCCATCCGCCCTGGGCCGCTTCCTGACACCTTTAGCTTCCCCGCAGCCGCCGCCAACGACCACGTCGTCCTCCTCCCGCCTTCCCCCTGCACACCACGTGCCCTTTCCCCCCAGTTCACTTACACCACCCCACCCCCACACTAATCCCTTTTCCCCCAGCACACACACTAACCTTCCCCCACCCCCACACTAATTCCCTTTCCCCCAGAACACACCCCCACCTCCCCCACCCCATACAAGCCCCCCTTCACACCCCCCACTAAGCTCACTCACCTCCTATCTAGCCCCTATTCACACCCCCCACACACAAGTCCCCCTTTCCCACCATAACCACCCTCATCCCCACCCAAGTCCCCCAGTCCCACCACTAACCCACCCTACCTCCACACAAGCCCCCTTTCCCCCCCAAGAAATCCGCTGAACCGCAGAAACCTCCCCGTAAGCCCCCTATCACCCGCAGCAACCCCTCTTTACGCCCCCTTCATCTGCCGACAACCAGCAGTCCCCCACCGACCCCGCAGATACCATTCTCCACCCCTTGACACACGTGCGCGTGGGAGCTTGAGGTTGATCGTGTGATTGATCGTGCGCGGGTGCGGGACTTTGATCATCGGTTGCTGACACGCAGCTGCCACGCAGCTTATTTCTGGGTATTTTCCCAGATTTTTAATTCACACACCCGCAAACCCTTTTAAAATTAACAAAAATAAATAAAAACACAAAAAAAAACATTGAAAAATTCAAAAAAATCATTCACAAACACTTAAAATTCTGAAAAATTTCTAGAAAAATCTAGAAAATTCTTATTCTTTCTGCAACCCATGGCCATATTTTTCTAAACCTGTAATTTTTAGAAAAAGCATTTCTGCCCATTTTAAAATTCCAAAATCTTTTAAATCTATCCAAAAAATAAAAAAAAAAAAAATTATTTAAAATGCTAAAAATTTCCAAATTACTTTCTGGAAAATTCCTAATACTTCCATTAACATTTTTACTTATTTTTGGCATATTTTTCTAAGCTATCACAATATTTCATTTCCCACCTAAATTCCTTAAAAATACAAAAAAAAAACCTTTTTCATCCAAACACGAACTAAACATCTCGAAAAACATCCAGATATTTTTGGATTGAGGAGAGCGCATTCTTTGCATTTTCATACACCCACTACCAGGTATTTTCCCTTTTATTTGTTATTTTTTTTCAGCTACCCCAAAACCCACAGTTAATTCCTAAATTAAAAACACAAAAAAAAGAAAAAAAGTCACAACAAAAAAAAACACAAAACCAAACAAACACATACTAATTAAAAAAACAAAACAAAAATGAACCCTCCACACCACCATGGCACGCGCATTCGCACTAAACACACCATATTTTTTTAATTAAAATAAACCTGCTGTTCACTTAGCACGCGCTAAGTGCGCTAAAGAGGCACTTTAATTTTTAATTAAAATGAACCAGCCGTCACATGAGCACGCGCTGGCAAAAAAGCGCTCCACATCACCTTAATTTGTAATCAATGAACTTGCATTTAGAGACCCAGTCTGGGTATCGAAGTCCGGGTTTCGAATTAAAGCACCGTTTTAACCTAATAATTGGTAATTAAATTTTTAAAGAAGGAACCGCCGTTTTCTTGCTAAGGTTTATCACTTAATAAAATTTCACCCATTCTTAATAATTTATTAAAATAAACCCTTCATTAAATTAATTCCCCCTCACTGCACTTACATTTCCCTTTTTAATGAACCCGGTTTCGTGGGATGGGTATGCACAGTCATTGGAGTTATTTCCATGGTCAAACACCGGTTTATCCAAGATGTGCTCTTGATATGTGTAGGTTGTGGTGATGTTTTGGTTTACTGTCTTTGTTACGGTTAAGGGTACGGTGTGTAGTTTTTTCTTTTATTGCCTGATACAAGGTTTTGGGTGTTTGTATGATGCATAGCATAAAGCTTTTGGTCGCATAAGTCTCAAGGTCATGTCGAATTTTTTCTAGGCTGTGGTTTGCTTGGGGATAGTTAGTCGAGTCACATT
Source organism: Lygodium microphyllum (assembly GCF_053477565.2). Taxonomy (NCBI): domain Eukaryota; kingdom Viridiplantae; phylum Streptophyta; class Polypodiopsida; order Schizaeales; family Lygodiaceae; genus Lygodium; species Lygodium microphyllum. The sequence continues at coordinate 69,066,756 of NC_141149.1, read as the reverse complement.
TTATTTTTTTGGTTGTTCTCTTATCCTTGGTTTTTTGTATGTTGCTTTGCAGGCATTCTCCTTGATTGTCTGTGTTTGTGGTGTGTATGTAACCATCTGAATGGTGCCTTCTCACGCTCCTCCCCCTATCCAATATGTCCCACTAGTCAGTAGGGATTACTCTTCCCTACTCACTTTTGAGCCTCTCACGAAGGCGGGACTCGCTGCTTTTGTGGCTACCTCCTTTCCATTGCTTCCAGAGGATCCATCGTTGTGTGATGAGTTTCTGGCCTCCTACAGCAAGAAGTCGGGACTGGTCCAGGGTATTTCTATGACTTTGACACCTCGAGGCCTAGGGAAGGCTCTGTCTCTTCCCTTCAAAAGTGAACCTTTTGTTACCACTCGTCAGCTTTTCTCTAATGAAGAAATTCTGAAGCTGCTACAAAAGCAAACAAGGAAAATGTTAGATGTTAAGAAGGTGATAAACTCTTCAAGAGTTTCCTTTTCCATGATCACTGATCCTGTGTGGAAGATGGTCTGTCAGTTTCTCCAGGACATGTTTATGCCTGCCAAAACGCCATCCCAGTACTTGTCCAAAGAGCTTTTCACAGCTTCAAGGATGGTGTTGAAAGGAGTCGCTATTGATTGGAGCACTTACCATCTCACTAAAATGGATCAACATTTCGTCAAAGTCACCAGGGGTAATGTTACCAATGTCACCTATGGATCATATTTGTCTACCTTCTTGACCTATTCAAGTTTACAGAAGAGTGTGCCTCCACCTCCTCCATCAGATCCAGTACCTCCTCCTCCACCTTCAGATGAGTCAGAACCTATTGATATAGAGGATGATGATTCTCCACCTCCCCTGGTCATCCAACGTAAACGCTTGAAGCAGGTAGCGGATAAAGCTCCTTCGGTTCTTCCTTCAGTGCCCATTCGTGCTACCTATGGCAGTGATCTCCCTGGGTATCTCACTTGTAATAACCTATTCAGAGCGCATCGAGAAGGTTCGTTGGATATATCAGTTCCCTCACTGAATAGTCTAGTCTCAGGAGATGCAATTCCTTTCCTCTGTAAAGATACAGAGGAAGAAGTTCCATTGAATTGTGAGAGAGAAGGAATCCTTACAGAGGAAAGGAATTCTGAATAGCCAAGTCCTGCTGTGAGAGAGAAGGAAGAAGTCCTACTGTGAAAGAGAAGGAGATACAACTGTACGCTTCCTTTTATGAAGAGCTTATGCAATCTAAGGACCAGTTGCATAAGGCAACATCCGAGTTAGCCTCTGCTAAGGATACCCTCGCAGATTTGTTTAATCAGATGGAACAACAAACCCAACTGGTTGCAACCCAAAGAGATGAGATCTCTTCTTTGAAGATCCAGTTATTTACTAGAGGCTCAATCAGAGATTACTAGCCTTTCAGAGGAGAAGGAGAGGATGTCCAGAGAAGCGCAGGAGTTCCAAACTCTCTTAGATGACAAACTTTCAGCCTTACAGACTGCTAATGACACAGTGGAATCGCAAGCTTCCCAAATCAAGCAGTTGCAAGATCAACTGGCAAAGTCACGGTCTGTTCCTTCAAGCCCTAATGTTCCCTTGATTCCTTCTCTCTCATAGCAGGACTTGGCTGCTCTTCAGAGACAGGCTACCTTGTGTCCTCTATTCCAAGACAAAGTGGAAAGACTGCAATCCAGAATGGCTTTGTTATGGTCTACATTTGAGCAGTTTCAGGAATATGTTCCACCAGTTTCTTTCTCCACTACCAATTACAGAAGTTGGCCTTCTACATGAAGTTTTCCACAATGGATTTACCTCTTCCAAAGGATGGATGGAGTGGGGCTTGGTCTGCTGAGTTACTTACAGAGGTGGTCAGGATGGTGTTTGAAGATTCTATCACGACAGATACCATGTTGATGTCCTACATGTATCTACGAGGAGACTTGTTAATTCCAGATGAGGTGGATATGGCTTGGTATGTGGGGGATGTGGTTCTACAAGCTGTTTTGTATGTCAACCATTTTGAGTTGTGCATAGCTGACATGTTCTAGAATTACTCCTCCAAAGTGGTTAATTGTCCTGATAATTCCTGGCATACCATGATTGATTCAGTGGTCCTGAATCAAAGATAGAACACAGCCCCTACCTATGCCCAGAGTACTAATCAACTGAGGGTGGATCTCTTCGCTTATCTTTCAAAACATAATCCGTTTGATTCTACCTTCTTTGATGCCTATCATAGAAGATCTCTCTTAGGACCTTCTGTTCCTACCCTTTTGTATTACCAACAAATGGCTCACCGATATGATCTATATCTTTCCCTTTGTCAATCCAATTCCACAACTATTTTACCCCTTCTTTTCCAACCTTCATCTTTCCCTCAAATTCCCATTTTTACATGCTGCTCCTTTATTGAGGATATAGTATTTTCCCCTTCTCCACCATGTCCTTCTCCATTCATTCATGTACCTTCCACCTTTTCTATTTATCAGTTAACACCCTTTTTAACTGATTCCATACAAATTTCTGCCACTCTTTCTTTAAATCATTCTTCCTTTTATGATTTTGCCTACCCCTCACTTCATCCACTTTTCCTTATTCCACTTCCCTCTCCTAATACTTCTGTATCTCAACCACCTCAGTTGGTTAGTGACTATGATGGGTTTGATCATCAGATTTCCAGAAGAAGGGGATGGAGCTCGAATGATTCCCTTACAGGACCTCAGATCAATTGGCCAGTAATTCCAGGAGAATGGACAGCTGCCAGTCAAGCTTATCAGAACTATATTCATTTTGCTCAGCAGTATTCACAGTCTGTAGATCCTTCAGTGAGATTAACTGCTCACTTTGCTTGGTACGTGGCGTATATGCATAGACACTCTCATAATGATTCCAAGCCTATTCCAAAGTTGTGCATGAATGTCAATGTGAGCATTGATTCCCAGCAGCTGGATATATTGTATTTTCATACCCTTTGTTTGCCTAGCAGATACCTTGTCATGTTGGAAAGGATGTGCTGTCTTCAGTTTTTTCAGAATCCTCCCAAAACATTTGTAGATGAATCCTTGTCTATGGATCGTTTCCGAAATCATCAATCTTTCAAGAGGGATCATCTTCATTGATACCTTTTCCAATGTATAATGGTTGATTTTTAATGAAAATCTCTCTTTTTAGAGGAGTTATTCAGATGGTTGTTTGTGTGTAGTGTTTGTGTTGTGGGTTAATTTATGTAAAAAGAACGTGGTGATTGCCTATTGGATTGGATTTTGTGCGAGCTACATTTTGGAGAATTGTGGTGATGGGGTCGTGGTTGGAGAGTTGAAGATGCTGATGAAGAAGAAGAAGAAACCTCTTATATCCTTTAAAAGTTTGTTGTGATTTCTAGTTTGATAAGCAGTGTTAATGTATAAAGGGTTTTCCTTTCGTTGTATTTTTATATCAGATACAGGTTATAAGATGGGGTCGTGGTTGGATGGATTGTTTTTTAAGAGATATTGAATATCAAAGTTGAGCTTTTTGGAATGAACTTGTATTCCCTTTTTCCTGGGTCGCAAGGACGCTTCCTTATTAAGTATGGGGATATGTTGAGTGTTGAAATGACTTGTTTTTTGGCTGATTTTTGTTGTTTTTGAGAGCTGAATGGTTGATTTTATGATATGATTGATTGGTTCGGAAGTGGTTTGAGAGTGTTTTCGAAGTTCATGATGTTTATTAGTGGTTCTGTGATGTTCTGATAGGTTCTGATTGGTTCTGTATACCTTATGTATAGCTTTTGTTTTGTTCTGATTGTCTTCTGTAAGGAGGGATGGAGTATTGATTGATGAAGATTGAGATCTTGTGAAAGCTTATTGAATGGTTTTTGAGAGTTTGGAATGGTTTGAGTATGAGTTATAAGGTTTTGATGACCTTCTGTAGGTCTTCTATAGAGCTTCTGTCTCTGTTTTGTTCTGTACTGTAGTTGTTCTGGTACTGTAATGTGACTGTTCTGTATGCTTCTGTATGTGTTCTGTTGGATGAAAGTGTAGCTTGGGAAAGTTTTCTAGCCTTGGAAAGAGGTGAATACAAGTGCAAAAGAGCTGAAAGAAGTAGCTGCTAAAGACTCGAGTGAAGACTGGAGTGAAGTGACAGTAGTGAGCTATGAAAAGACAATGTAGTGGCTCTGGTGACTCTTCATATCAGACATACCTCTTGGGAGGGGTATCCACGACCTAAGAGGGATTATTGAGAGTGATTTTTGAGAGATTTTAGTGAGGATATGATGTATTATTGATGGAGAGAGAGAGGGAGAGTTAGAGATAGTCAATTCTACTGAACAGAGTGATTGCACATGAGAGATTGAGAGAGAAGACTATGAAGATATTGAAGATGAATAATATGTGATATATTTCCATTCAAAGATGGTGTATTCCTTTTCTTTCTTTGTTCTATTGATGGATTTTGTGAAGATGTTGAAGAATATGGTTGATTCTATCAAATCCGTGGGAGATCTACATGATGCTGCATGAAGATTTGTTGTGCCTGGTGTTCTTTTCTTCATTGTGATCATATAAAACCTAATAAACAAGATTGTTGATGTTACAAGATAGATTTTCTTGCAAGAGAATTCCCTTTTCCTTGGTGTTCCTCTTGGGGCTCCAGTAATGTCATGAACCACTTGGTAATGTATGGTGGATGCAATGCAAGAAGAGCAGGGTATGTAGTGGGAACTGGTCTTAGCAATGAGCTATGGATGCAAGGAATGTATGGCTTTATGGCGCATTGAGAGCCATCATTGAGGCCTTGGATGTCTGGGATAAGACCCTCACCATTGGGATAAAGTATGCTCCTTGAGGGAGCCTTTGCAGGATATTGCAGACAACGAGTCCTACACAATCAGCCCGCAAGAATTGATTACAAAAAACCCTTCTTGTGTGATTGAGCGCGAGCTCTATATCTTGATTTGAAGAGGGCATCTTCCCCTTCAATCTGAGCTAAAAACCTCCCCATTATGCCCTATGGTTTGGGAGATACACTCAGTTTTGTGCTCAGAGGTACTGTAGGATAGGCAGCAGTCCTACACAGTCAGCCCGCAAGAATTGATTACAGCAAATCCTTCTTGTGTGATTGAGCAAAAGCTTTATAGCTTGATTTGAATAGGGCATCTTTCCCTTCAATCTGAGCTAAAAACCTCCCCATTCCACCCTACGGTCTAAGAGATACACCCAATTTTGTGCCCAGAGGTACTATGGGATAGGCAGCAGTCCTACACAGTCTGCCCACAAAAAGTGATGTTCAGCAAAGCCCTGATCATCTACTGTCAGAGATATTTTTACATACCTCGTAGAGGGGATCAAGGGCTTTCATTTGAATCAGAAATTTTGGCAATCGGAGTTCCCTAGCTCAAGTTATCATCATTTCTGTAACAAGGGGTCTGGTAGACTACACTTGGGATGGCAGGCCACAAGGGTAAAGCAAAGGCCCAGGAGGAATTTCAGCGTGAAGTAAGGGGCTCCCGTGCCTCAATGAATGATCCTAGCTCAGCCCAGGAGGATCGTGAAGACTTGTTTGAAGAAGGTGGCCCCGAGATAGATCGCTTGTCTCTGCTCAACCAAACCCTATGCCAACATGAGACCCGTCATGTTGAACGACATCGAGAGATGGAGCAACGCCACAAGGAGATGGAAACCCGCCAAGATCAGCGTCATTCCAAGATGATGGCCAAGATGGACTTACTCATAGAGCACATGGGCGCCCTCATTCCCGCCATTGCCCCCCCTCGGATCGACCCAAGAAGTATGTCCCTCCCCGTGAGGCTAACCACCCTCCCCCCTTGGAGACCGGGCACAGCCCATAAGGACTTGGTGGTACCTATGGCATCCCCCATAGCACTTATGAGACGGGTGAGCCCTCCACTCGACATGATGAGCCCCTCCTTCCCTCCCCCGTTACGAATTCTTCCAGCCCATCATTGGCACCCCAACTCCCCCGTAATGGAAGCTACTTGCACACTCAAGGGAATGGCTCCAATGCAAACCTTGGGCAGCATGGAATGCACAGAGTGCATGGGCAGCATGCACATGGCAATGGGCAGCATATATATGGTAATGGGTAGCATGGACATTTTGGACAGCAAGGTCCTAATGGGCAATTTGGTCCTCATGTAATGCATGGGAAGCATGGCCCCCATGGGAATTTTGGACAGCAAGGCATGTATGGGCAGCATGTAGCACATGGCATTCATGGGCAGCCAGGCCCAAATGAGCTACGTGACAAGATTGTGTTTACAAAATTCAATGGGCAATCCTCATCCTCAGCTGAACTAGAGGAATGGACCTCTAAATTGGAAGCCTATTTTCTCATCTACCCTCGTACCGATGAAGCAAAGATCATTTTTTCCTCCCTTCACTTAGAAGGTTTTGCCCACACTGGTGGTGATTTGTTCAACGAGAAAACTAGTAGTTTCGTGATTGGGAAGAGTTCAAGAGGCACATGATCCAAGTTTTTGTCTCCCCGGTGGAAAAAGAACGCTTGGCTAGGCAATGGTATCAGTTTGATCAGCAAAATCTCACCGTGAGGGAGTACAGCAACCAGTTTATGAACCTATCCATGTATGTTAAGGCAGTTAGTGATGAGGCCTAATTGCATAAATACATTTATGGGCTAGATGCGCATCTCTCAGCTGATGTAATGGCTCAAAAGCCAGCCACCCTATTTGCAACCATAGAATTGGCCGAACGCTATGGTCGAAAGTACAGCCGCAATGAGAGCACGCAGCCCATTGTCGGACATCAAAGATACCCTATTAGGCAACCCCCATATGCTAATAATTATCGCAGCAATAATGCAGGGAATGGCAGCCTCAAAATTTATACTTACACCACTTTTAATGCTGGAAGGAAATATGGCAGTTTTGGGACAGCACCACCCTCCAAAAGTGACCCAAAGTATGCTGAAAATAAGGCCAGGAATGGCTTCGGTCCCAACAACGGTCAGAAATTCATTCCTCCTGAACTTGTCAAGGATAGAAAAGCCAAAGGCTTGTGTTTTAAATGCGGGGATAAGTACACAACTGATCATGCATTCAAATGCCCCTTTAAGAACGCAATTGTCAAGTTTAATAGCATGTATGTGCTGGAAGATAGTGACAAGCTGAAAGAGGACATGCATAAAGCTCTCAAATAATGACACTTTCTGAGAATGCTGAATATGAGGAGGATATTGATCCCAATCAGTTTTATGACTCACCAGACAGGTTCCCTTTTGACCCCGGTGGCTACCCCGTTGATGACATGCTTGGGAATGACCCTTGGCACCCCTCATTCACCTCTATATCAGCCTGCTCAATCTCCATGGATGCATGGACCGGCTCTAGGAGTCCGAACACCTTACGGGTGCATGGTAACATTGATGGCAAGAGTGTATACATCCTCATAGATAGTGGTAGCACACACAGCTTTGTAAATAAATCAACTCTTAGCCATTTGACATGTGTTTCCACTAAATTACAGCAACCCCTTCGGGTTCAAGTGGCCAATGGAAATGAGGAAGTGAGCTCCCATGTATGCACACAAGTGTCTCTCATGCTGGCTGAAAATTACACAGCAAAGGTGGACTTGATTACCCTTGATATGGGCCTCGTGGATGTTGTATTGGGATGTGATTGGCTTCAGCAGTTGGGAAAAATCTCTATGGACTTCTCTCAGCTGTACATGGATTTTGTAATGCATGGGCAGCTTGTACACTTGGAGGGAATCAAAGAAAATGCAGATTTTCAACTTATAACAATAAGACAACTCAAAAAGGATTTCAAGAAGCGCTCCCAAATCTTTTTCTTGCATTTGCATAACGATAATGATGACCAACACACCTTGGGGAAGCAAAATGCAGCACTAAAAGCACTTTTGGCTGAGTATGAGGACCTATTTCAGCCTCCCACTACCCTTCCCCCTAAAAGATTGGTGGATCACCCGATTGACTTAGAGCCCCATGCCAAGCCCATCAATAAACCCCCATATAGACTCTCTAAATGTGAGAGAGAGGAAGTAGCAAAGCAAGTCAAGGAGCTCATTGAGATGGGATTCATAGAGCCTATCTCTTCCCCTTATGCCTCCCCAGTCCTATTGGTTATTGGTTAAGAAAAAGGACGGATCTTTCCGGTTGTGCATTGACTACCGTGATCTCAATAAGATCATCGTCAAAAATAGATACCCCATCCCTCGAATTGATGACTTGCTTGATGAACTCAAGGGTGCATGCTACTTCACTAAGATTGATTTGCAATCCGGTTACCACCAAATCAGAATGCGGACGGGTGATGAAGTCAAAACAGCCTTTCGGACTGACCGTGGCTTGTACCATTTCCTTGTCATGCCATTTGGGCTCACAAATGCCCCCGCCACATTTCAGAGCTTAATGAACAAGATATTGCAGCCATGGCTTTTTCAGTTTGTGTTGGTATTCTTTGATGATATACTCATTTACAGCAAGTCAATGCATGAGCACTTGAAGCATGTCAGGCAAATTTTTGATGTACTAAGAGAGCACCGCCTCTTTGCCAAAGAAAGCAAGTGTGTCTTTATGAAAACGGAGGTTGAGTACTTACGACACATCGTTAGTAAAAAAGGCATCCAAGCTGATCCTAAAAAAGTGCAATGTGTCCGGGAGTGGCCCACCCCCACTACCACTACCTCCTTGCGTGGTTTTCTTGGTCTCTCCTCCTTTTATAGGAGATTTATTCGCCATTATGCCACAATTGCAGCCCCATTAACAGACCAGCTGAAAAAAGAGGCTTTCCTATGGGATGAATCGGCTGCCCGCAGCTTTCAGCAGTTGAAAGACTTGCTCACTTCAGCCCCCATCCTCGTATGCCCCGATTTTTCAAAGAATTTTACCATCTAGTGTGATGCTAGTGGACGGGGTATTGATGCAGTTTTGCTGCAGGAACATGGGGTAATAGCATTTGAGAGCCGAAAATTGGATGATAAAGAGAGAGAGTTGCATGTCTATGATCAGGAGATGTTGGCAGTCATTCATGCTATCAAAAAGTGGCATCACTACTTGTATGGCAGTAGATTTAAGGTAAAAAGTGACCACCGTGTGCTCAAATATTTCTTGACTCAGTCCAACCTCACTCCCAAACAACGTAGATGGGTGGCGACACTACAAAACTATGACTTTGAGATTACCCACACCCATGGAAAGGACAATGTAGTGGCCGATGCACTCTCTCGCATGTGGGCATGCAAGGTCTCATCCATCACTGAACTCCACCATGATTGGATTGAAGAGCTCCAAGAGGCATACTTGCTTGATGCTTAATTCAGCCCTCTATCCAGAAATTACAGCAAGGTGTCTTGGATGAGAATTCCCAATATCAGCTCCATAATGGCCTCATTTGGATCCATGGCCATATTGTGATTCCCCATGCCTCTCCCCTCACCCAAAGGATCCTTAAAGAGATGCATTCTTCCCCGATTTCTGGCCACTTAGGGTTCTTCAAAACATACGATCGAGTTTCAAAAAGCTTCCATTGGAAAGGCCTATGGTGGGATGTAAAAGACTTTGTGTCTAGATGTGTGCCTTGCCAACAAAATAAAGATAGCTCTCTTAAACCGAGTGGTTTGTTGCAGCCTTTACCTATTCTCGAAGGAAAATGGACCCACATTACCATGGATTTCATCACTGGTTTACCTACAACCAAGAAGGGTTGGGATAGCATTTACGTGGTAGTTGACCGACTCACTAAAGCAGCCCATTTCATCCCTACAAAATCCCAGTTTATAGCATCCCAAGTTACCACTCAGTTTATGGAGCATGTTTTTAAGTTGCATGGGTTGCCTCAAGTCATAGTACATGACCGGGACACCAAATTTATGAGTCAGTTTTGGCAGACCATTTTCAGCTCCATGGGGACCAAATTGGCTCCCTCTACAGCCTATCATCCCCAAACGGATGGGCAGACCAAAAGAGTCAATAAGTGGCTTGAAACTTATTTGTGATATTTTTGTCATGATGTGCAGAATTCTTGGGATGTATGGCTGCACTTGGCTGAATTTTCTTACAACAACTCCACTCATTCAAGCATTGAAGTCTCTCCCTTCAAAGCATTGTATGGTTATCGGGTGCCCCTTCCTATCGTGATCTTCAATGAAAAGCTCAACCCCTTGGGAAAAGAAGAGCTGGATCACATGCAAGCTCTACTTCAACAATGCAAGGTAAACCTCAAAAGGGCTCAAGAGCACATGAAGCTCCATGCTGATGCAAAAAGAAGACCCCTTGACTTTCAAGAGGGTGAAATGGTACTCCTCAAGGTCCCCAAATCCCGTTATGCCACACTAAAGGACAGCTCTCGGCAACAAGTTGGCACACCGTTACTATGGGCCCTACAAGATCATTAAGAAGGTCGGGGACTTGGCTTACCGCCTCCAACTCCCTTCCACCACTAAGATCCATGATGTCTTCCACATGAGCCAATTGAAACCTTTCATTGGCACTCCCAAAGATCATGTAGAGGAGCTCCCACCCATAGATGAGGAGGGCCTTATTCAATACATTCCGGAAGCGGTCATTGGGCAACGTGAAAAGCAACTCCGCACCCATTCCATACATGAATACTTGATCAAATGGCAAGGCCTACCAATAGAGGAAGCCTCTTGGAGCCCAGCATCTATATTGGATGAATTTCCACACCTCAAGGAGGCTGTGTTGGCTAGCACCTCACCATGATCCCTGTTTTAGACTGCAGTCTGCATCTGGACAGCCACCTGTTTTGTACCAGATTTGGTCCTGGTCCACTCTCAGCCCCATCCTCCATACATGGCCAGAAAGTATACCTCGAGGGCTCCGTTTCGACACCTTACTTGCCCCGATCAGAGTTCCCTAGTGGAAGTTATGGCTGTTTTTCTCCAGCCATACCATCTGGGACTGCACACTAAAAATTCTTGGACAGCCCTTTATTTTGTACCATTTTTGGTTCTGACCTGATTGCAGCCCCCCAACCACATGGGCTGAAAGTACATCTCATGGGCTTCGTAAGATACCTCAATTGTCCCATTTGGAGTTTCTCACACAAAGTTATGGCTGATTTCCTACAACACACTCTTACAGTCCATGACTACATCCCTTATTTTTTAGGACAAAAACTTTATGAGACGGGATGGTTTGTAATGAACGGGAATCACGAGAATATGGCATGGGAACATACCAGTCACAGTGACGGTATATAAGGTGTAAGAGGGTATTTCGAGGCATCACAGAAATTATCAAGAAACTCTCTTTTCACATTCTCAAGCTCCCATGGCTTCCTCTTCTTCTTCCTCTCTCCCTCTTTCTCTCTCTTATTCTTGCCTTTCTCTCATCTCTCCCTCTTCTTCTGCAATCCTTCTCTCTCTCTTTCCCCTTAGTTAGGACAGTTAGGCCTCCTTCATTACATCACTGATGCTAACGGATCAGGAATAGGAGCTGTTCTTATGCAAGTTTCACATCCCGTAGCCTATTCTAGCTGCAAACTTAAACCCTCTGAACTGAAGTATTCTATTGGTTGAAGATTTTTACTGGCGACAAATGTAAATCTGATGATTGTAACTTTGTTTCTAAATGTCTAATTTGTCAACGAGTCAAGCAACACCATGGTAAGCAATATGGTTTGTTAATGTCTTTACCAATTCTTGAACGACCATGGGAACATATTTCAATGGATTTAGAAACTAGTTTTCCTAACACACTAGCTAATCATGACATGATTTGGACTATTGTAGATCAATTTAGCAAACAAGCATATTTTCTACCATGCAAGAAAACATTAACTGCATCTCAAGCTGCACAATTGTTTTTTAATACTATTTTCACTAACCATGGTTTGCCAAAAGTTATTATTTCAGATCATGATTCTAGATTCTGTAACAATTTTCGGACTACTTTGTTTGCTGATTTAGTTACTAAGATTGATTTCTCATCTGCATTTCATCTTGAAACCAATGGGCAAACAGAAGCTACTAATAGCACCATTCTAAATCTTTTGCATGCATACACAATTTCAAACCACAAACACGGGATACACATTTACATCTACTTCAATTTGCATACAATAATACACCACATACAAGTACACATAAAGCACATTTTGAAATCGTTTATGGACATAGATTGCCTACACCTGTTACATCATTGTCAAAAAAAGTTAAAGCTATTGATGATATTGCCAATATGCATGCTATTATTTCTACTCAAGTTAAATATATGATTGCGAGAACCCATCAATCATACACTAAACAAGCTAATAAGAAAAGAAAGCCCATGAGTTTCAAAGTTGATGATTATGTTTGGTTATGCATTGAAAAGAGAAGTTTGCAAAGTTTTGAGAAACACCCTGTTGTTAAGTTAGCCCCTAGATTTTATGGACCTTTCAAAATCATCACAAAATCAATGACAATGCATTTAAATTAGAACTATCTCCACATTGGAAAATCCACAATACTTCTCATATCAATTTACTACAACCTTTTAGAGACCAATTACTTGTTCACTTTGTCTATGAAAATCCTCCTTTGTTAGAAGAAGAAATTGAAATCCTTGAACCTGAGCCTATTCTAGACATTGACTTTATGAACACTAGAACTGGCCGAAGATATTCTAGATATTTGATTAAGTTTAAAAATCATCATGTCGAAGAGGTCAAATGGATGCACACCCACAACCTAAGTGCTTACCCCTCATTGCTCACTCCACATTGAGCTAATAATAATTGAGGATAATTGCTATCCCACCCTGGGGGCATGATGCCAAGATGTATATTTCATGGTGAATTCTGTGAGACCACGGTGGATTCCGTGAGGTTTTTATTCCACAATGGATTCCATGAGAACACCATATTAGATATTTTGGGAATTTCCCAAGTCCCACTTTGAATGAATGTCTTACTTTTGTGAATGAAAGAGAGCACTATGTTTATGTTTATCTTTAAAGGGCACTTTGTATGTTACAAATATGAGAGCAGACATCTTGAGAGCTTAAATGATGAATGTAAGCTATGTAGCTATTACGAGATTTGGATTTCACCTCTATCTTTTCTAGCATACTAACAAAATATGATGTTGTATGGTGGTGGAAACATCAAGGAGGCTTAACTAGTATATACCTAGGAAATTTCCAAGTTTAATGTAAGAATACAAAGGTTTGATGGAGTGGAGAGAGAATTTATAATACAAGAGCCTTAAACATTGTATGAAAATATATTATCATGGCCAAATTTTATAATGTTATGGATTTGAATATATCATAATACGAGTTTTTTCTTTTAGATATAGCATCATTTAAAGTGACATGTATAAGTTTCATGAACTAGAACCTTAAAAGAGTCACCACTAACTAGGTGTGGTTTAATAACTTGATCTAATACCATATCGTAATAAGTTTGGATAACCTATGATGTGACGGTTCTTTTTTTGTGTAAACCAATAGACACAAGTATGTCAAATAATTGCTCACTCCATTTATATTTTTTGTATGTATATGCATGATATATAAATATCTTTTATTTAAAATTTCTATCTATCTTGACAATATATGGACAAGATGGATATTGACTTTGGCCAAAATTAACGAGTTTCACACTTTGACTAGCTAAATGAATTTTCATATCATAAAATAAAGATTTATATACCAAGCTAGAAGTTTATGATTTTTCTAAGCCTAAAGATTTAACCTTTGACCAATGGTTTGTGCTTCCAAAGAAATAGACATAAATTTTATAATCAATCAAGACTTATTTGTTAGCTAAGACATAAAGTACAAAATTGGACTTAAACCACTTTATAAGAAATTTCAACACAATCAACTAATGTTATTGAAAGAATAAAAAACATTAAGTAGATTCTCCTCATTGATATTAGTGGCGTTTAAAAACACCAAGGTAGCTACACAAAACACTTTAAATTTTTAACAAGCATATATTTTATAGCCATGCAAAAGCCCTTAATGTAAGGGATATATTTACTATGGAAGTCAAAATTAGTCCATATAGAGTCATTGTCTTGTTGCATCATGTATATTGGAAAAATACAACTTTTGTAAATAGCTGCAATACCATTTATGAAATGTTTGTGATATCCTAACTCATGAGCAAGTTGCATTGCTTCCATATCTTTCAAAGTAGAGACTAAAGGAGTCTGCTTCAACATGGATAATTGTGAGTTGTTCAATGTAAGTGATAGAATATGTGAGGCATTTGTTGAGTATGCTTGTATATTAGATGGTTATAAAGTACAAAATAGGATTTAAACCACTTTATAAAAATTTTCAACACAATTAATTAATGTTATTGAAAGAATAAAAAATATCAAGTAGATTCTCTCATTGATATTGGTGGTGTTTAGAAACACAAAGGTAAGTACATAAAACACTTTAAATTTCTAACAAGCATATATTTCATAGTCATATAAAATACTTTAACGTAAGGGATATATTTATTATGAAAGTCAAAATTAGTCCATATAGAGTCACCGCCTTCTTGTTAATCATGTATATTGGAAAAATACAAAATTTGTAGATTTTTTATAAAACATTTAGCTTCAATACCATTTATGAAATGTTTGTAATATCTTAACTCATGAGCAAGTTACATTTCTTCCATATCTTTCAAAGTAGAGACTAAAGGAGTTTACTTCAATATGGATAATTGTGAGTTGTTGAATGTAAGTGATAGACAATGCGAGGCATTTGTTGAGTATGCTTGTATAGTAGACTATCATAAAGTACAAAATACGATTTAAACCACTTTATAAGAAATTTCAATACAATTAACTAATGTTATTGAAACAATAAGAAACATCAAGTAGATTCTCTCATTGATATTGGTGGTGTTTAGAAACACCAAGGTAATTACATAAAACACTTTAAATTTCTAACAAGCATATATTTCATAGCCATGCAAAAGCCTTTAATGTAAGGGATATATCTATTATGAAAGTCAAAATTAATCCATATAGAGTCAGCGCCTTCTTGTTACATAATGTATATTGGAAAAATACAAATTTTGTAGATTTTGTATAAAGCGTTTAGCTGCACTACCATTTATGAAATGTTTGTGATATCCTAACTCATGAGCAAGTTGCATTGCTTCCATATCTTTCAAAGTAGAGACTAAAGGAGTTTGCTTCAACATGGATAATTGTGAGCTGTTCAATGTAAGAGACGGATGACGTGAAGCATTTATTGAGGATGTTTGTATAATAGATGGTCTCTTGAAGCAAGAAGTAATTGAAGATTGAACATATATACCATCTTTATCAATCATGGTCTCGTGCGGTGCTGATGATGAAGATGAAATACCATCATTCTCTGCTCTAGTCCATTCATCAATGACAACCTTGAATTGAGCATACAATTCATGTCCATATTGAACTAGATCCTGTCCATATCGATCAAACTTGATGACTTCACGTGCATCATGGTATTTGCTTAAGCGAGTCAAGTATGGTAGAAGTTCTTTGATCAAGATAGAGTCTTCACGATCAATATCAAATGTTTTTGGATAAATGAAATTCTCAATAGGATTTGGACATCCTTTGTAAGGACTATCATCTATGAGAATAGTCTTGGTATGCTGACAAACATCTCCATATTGATCCCATACATACTTCAGAGGCTTGAACATTGCTTCTACTCCCATCTTATCTGGCCTATATATGATTTTGAGTCGATGTCTATGACATTGTTCTTGGCCCCAAATCATGAAGAAAGGATACTTCCTTTTTGCATTGATCTCCAAGCACTTAATAACTGCCATGACATTCTTATGTAAAGCTGTTGACCAAACTCCCACTTGAAATCTTGCAAATAAGGCTTCAAGAAACTCCATACATCCTGGTCGAAGAACAAGTCATTGCTTTCCCATTTGAAAGCTTTGAAACCTTTTAGACTTAGCAAAGCATCATTGTAAAAGAAGACCATTGAGATCAAGTATTACACATAATTGTGTTGCATTTCTTATCAAGGAAACATCAATCACATCATTGTGCTCTACTGTTGTTGAATCTGCTAGATATCCAACCATAGATGTCTTAGTTGAAATTACAAATAAGAAAAAGAAGCACATTAGATTCATTTACTTCCTCTTCATTCTACCTAATTTTTTAGCTATAAACTGGCATAGAACACTAAAGCAATTTAACTTCACATTGATAAATACATAAATAGGTACTACTTAAAAAATGATGTCTTAAGAAAAGAGATTGTTGACCATGTGGTCAAATCTAATCAAAAGTAATATCATGAGGTGAAAAAAATATATATGACAAATTTTTTGAAGTAAAATCTATTCTAATAAAGTCATTTTTCCATATCTACTTTTTATCGCTAGTTATAACAATAGATTCTTGTAATTAGTTGTACAAATTATATTATCATTATAATATTTAACATACTCAATTTTTAAAAAGACCTTCAAAATGGCATGTACAAAGAAGATGTTTATTAGTCCTAATTATTAAAAGAAAATTTAAACATGATACTTTTGACCATGTGACCAAAACTATGTCACATATAAGTGACACATGACAATTTAATTGAGATAAGTTATACTTTATTTGAATAAGTTTTCATAGTTTCTTCTTAAGGACTAACCATTCTATTTTTGAACTAGTTATATCCCATAGATATTTAAACTCACGAATTGTAACAAGAATTTTACCTTAATATTCCATATACACATCTCAAAAGATACATTGGAGAGAAATCTTTGTTGCAATATTTATAACTGAGGTAAAACTCCTTTGGGAGGTGCAATGAATCTTTTTTGGGGTGTGCAATATATTGTTGGCTTTCTTATCGTAAGGTACATGCATAGACATACACTAGTGATGTAGTAAAAGAGGCTATAAGAGATAAGAGATTTGACCATGTGGACAAATCTAACCAAAACTAACATGACAAGATCATAACACAACACATATAAGAGTTTAATTGAAATAAGATCTAAAATAGACTTAAGTAAATTTTGCATAGATAGCTCAAACTTTTCATTATGATAAGTATTCTTACACACTAGATTACAATTAAATAGTTATCCTTACAAAAAATGATAAATTTTAATGAGCTCTTTAATACCGATTTGGTAAAATATTTACTTAAATAAAATTTTTAAACCAAACATGCTTGGTACCTTTTATAAAAAATAAAAAAACCAAAGACATAGTTTCTTTAATTAATATCATCAAAGAAAGAAAATATTGCAAATGCTAATGGAAGTAACTTCTCAAGAAAAAAATCAAAATTACATCAATGTGTCTTCCTTGATGAAAGGAGAAGGAACGCAATTTAAACACCTGAAGTAGCCCTTAATTTCTCTTTCATAATTAGACTTACTATATCTTGGCTTCATTCTTCTATGCCCTCGGGTGGTACTTCAAGAACTTGAACTTCATTAGGAGGAACCTCTTGGGAGTTTGAATTTTGTTTGGCACTCTCATGGACCCTCCACAATTGTGCTTCAACCTCTCTTTGCTCTTGAGTGTTGCAAACCACTGCAATAGTCTTCATATGATTTATCAATGACACCTTAGATGCAAGTCCACTTGCATATACATCAAATACAACCTCATGAGCATCATTGAATGCTTTGATTTTAGTTTCCATAACTTTCATTTTCTTTCTCAAAATGGCCTTTGCAATCCTTTGTTCTTCTTCAAGATCTTCATCATTTCACTCCTTGTCCAAGCCTTCAAAGTCCAAAATGGAAGGCTTGTTGATATTGTTTATATATCACTCAAAATTGATGAAGCTTTTCTCCATGGTCACTAATGTCAAAACCACAAAAGAATCTATAGATCCAAAAGCAAACGTTCTATCCATTGGTAGGAAGTCAACACTACCAACTAGCATGCGATACTTGCAAGAAATACTTTCAAGAGCATTTTTCAAAGCTGCCATTTGCTTTCGATCAAGAAATGATAACAACATGAATTGTTTAGGTTCACATGTCATTTGTAGTAGAGTGGATACAACCTTTCCAAACTTTATAGAGTCCCATTTCATTCCCTCAACCCCATGTGCTGCATCTAGAACAACAATCCCAATGGTAATTGGATCTCTGTAAACATTATGTATAAGATCAAAGGTTTCTAGATTGCATCCGACAACATATACACGCCAAGGGGAAGTAGTGAAGGATTGAAGAGGATTTTGCTTTTTTCCAATTAGGAAGTTCACAATATCTTTTGCTCCATTTGGTAGGGACCCTGCATCAGCTCCACGTGTGAGCTTCTTTGATACCCAATCTTTGCAAATGCCTAAAATCTTTGTGTAGACTTCATCATTGATATCATAATCATCAACAAGCTCTTCCCAAGTCTTCATCACAGTGCTACTTTCTAGAACTAAAGCATTGAAAAGAGTGACTAATTCCTCCTTTAGGACCCTATCTTGCTTGATTTGCTTAGCCCTTGTTTCCATGTCAATCATATCTTCCTTATCCCATTTGTTTCTAAGAAAAAGGATATGACCTTCATTGATCTCCTCTTGTAGTGTAAGGATGTCTCCATCCTTTAAACCCATAAGGCAACGAAATGCAACAGGAGAAGGTTGCCTTCCCTTTTTTCTCAAACTCTCCTCTTGGGATATAAGTTCACCTCTAGAGTATCTCTTCATGATTTTGATCCAACTATCAAATATTTCTTGGGAGCTAACAATCATATGGCAATCTCTAGATGCACAATTTTCTCCAATGTATGCCACAAATCTCTGCAAAAAAAAGATCAAAATAGTGAGCATAGAACAAAAGAAAGAGCACCACACTAATCTTCACAAAAAAAGAAGGTAAGCTTATATATGATTACCTGCCATGGTACTCTTTGAGAGCTTGTCTTAGAAAGCCCTTGTTGGGGTTTTGATGGAGAACCAAATGCTAGCCACACTGATCTCTTAATTGTTGAAGTTGCTCAACATAAGGTGCATTCTTCATAACATTATGTGATTCCATATTTGTCATTCGTGAAAGCTCAATGCACATTTCCACAGGACAATCAACTAATATTCTAGTATTTCTTGTGGTGTATAAATTCTTGGTTGCTAGACAACGTGTAGTATTACTCTGAATATATATCTTTGCTGCATGAATTGAGTGAAGCCCTGATATAATCCAATAACTATAAGTGTCCAACTTATTAGCATCCACCTCATCACGCTGCATGGGTCTCTTCTCATTGTTGTCTTGTACAAAAGGCATAAGATATACTGTTGTTGCTGGGTTCACGGGAGTCTTTATGAAAGATGTGGTTAGCTTCTCTACATAATCCCAACATAGTGACCTATAAGCATACAAAGGAGGTGCCTCATAACACCTATCAACGAGAATAGGAAATTGTGTTGTTGGCCCAAATGGAAAGAAATTTTCAAACATGTGAAATCCTGATTCTTCCTTCTTTCCCTTCTTCTTAACTATTTCAGGAAAATCGAATGTTCTTTCTACTCCCTTGACCTCAAAAGAAATTATTGGCTTTGCAGGTGTAACTTCTAACATGGAAGGTAAAGTGGCATCATTCTTAGGAGTGTTAGCAGCCATACTAACAACAAGAGCTTGTGACAAGGAACTTTGTTGAGGTGATTTTGACTTTGAACTTGTGGGATTCCATGAATTGTTTTCTTCTTGAGGAGAAGATGAAGATCTCAAGTCTATTTGTTTATCTTGGAGCTTCATTCTTTTGTTGGGGCGATCACATTTTCTTGATAGGGAAAGTAGCTCACTATTTTGAACAGCTTGGAATGCTAATATAATGTCTTATGTGCCCTTTACCTCCTCAAATAAGGTCCATCCCATTGTTTTCAAAGAGTATTCTTCATCCTCTTTAATACTGGCAAAGTGAAATGACAAAGGATCAAGTTTGTATACTACATTTTTCCCCTTGATCTTAACAAGATTACATGGTATTCCCTCTTTCCCAGCACATCCATCTGTTATCTTCTCTATGACACCATCTTGTTGAAAAAATGCAATATCACTCTTCAAAGTGAATAAGAGAACATTGTCAGCTCTTTTTCCTTGACTATCATAAACATCCACATACCATGGATACACAAAACCACCACTAACTCCATCAACGGTTTGGGTCTCCTTTTTGGATGTGCTATCTTTCTTTGCCATTGAATAGTTCTACAAAGAGAAAAAGTTGTTAGACAAAAGTGGATTTAAAAATATTCAAAATTCACAAAACCCAATAAATGTATAAGATTTCTAAGTTGAAAATTGAAAACACAACAACACAAGATTTTATGAAATACAAGACAAATGTACTCTAAAGGGACTCCTCCATAAAATGAAATATTGAAATTTGAGATTAAGTGTGGTATGAGATCCAACCATAAATATGTGTGCTTATGTATCAAATCTCATGGATTATCCTAGCCCTAAGTTAGCACTAATTATGTTTCTCTTGCAAGAATCATATAGTAAAAACTTTGCCATGGACTTCAGTGAGAAGATCAAATTCTATTAATAGTGAGACTTGACCATGGACTTAACAAAATGGTCAAGTGATAATGAAATGTTGAGTGTGAGTGTGGTATGAGATATAGTGAAAAATCGTTGTGGTTATGTAGAAAATGTCATGGATGATTTTGTCCCTAAGTTAATATTGGATTTCTTCTCCATGTAAGTTTCCTATGCAAGGATCATACTCTAGGAACTTTGCTAAGATTTTTGGCCATGTGGTCAAATCCTATTTAATCAAAGAATGAGATTTAGTCCAATATGAGATCCACCTATATATCAATGTGGTTATGTAGCAATCTCACAATTCCATTTGGCCCAAAGTTAACATTTTAATTACTGCACATGTAAGTTTCCCTTGAAATGAGCTATATTGTAGAAACATTGTCATTGGTTTTAGCCATGTGGTCAACTCCTATTTAGTCATAAGATTTATCTATCAGATTAGAAACTTTGCATTGGTTTTTTACCATAGGGTTCTTAAAGGCTAGTTAAAGGGAGGATGCAGTTTATTGTGATATGAGATTCACATATAAACAAATATAGCTATGTAGCAAATCCCATAGATATCAATATAAGATAAAGCAAAAAACACTTGAAAGGTGGAGATTTGACCTCATTGCAAAACCTACAAGACAAGATGATTTCTATAAACTAGTTTTAACCATATGGCCAAATCTAGTTTCATAACCATATGAAGAAAGTGATTCATTTGTTGTAACATGCTGTGAAATTGGATTTGACTATATAGCCAAATATTATTTTATAATGGAATGAAAAAGTAGTCTCATGGTTTGTAAGATTTATGAGATTAGATTTGATCATATGGCTAAACAAAACAAGAATGGGGATTCTTGGATGCTAGCATTGATAACAAATGAAAGATTTGACCATATGGCCAATTTTTATTTTATAGTGGAATGGAAAAAGTGGCTAATTTGTGGCAAAATGATATGATATTTATAGGAAGTAATAAAAAATTGAAATGAAAGAAATGGTTAATGGAAACAAAGTGGTTTTTTTGTTGCACAACAAGTTTTGACCACATGGCGAGACTTCCTATAAATATAGTAGGTAATCAAGGAGTTCCAAGTAGAACATGGTCTTCCTTTTTTGGAGATAATATAGAAGATGTTTTTCTTAGAACATTTTTCCATACAACCAAATCTAGCATACCCAAAATTTGTGTGATTGGACCCACCATAGACTTAGTCTTAATTTTTTAGGATCGAATTCCAAAAAAGTGGTTCGTTTGTTGCAAGACAAGATTTTACCACATGGCCAAATTATAGAAAGTAAGGAATTCTAAGTAGAAACTAGCCTTTCCCTTTGGAAGTAAGAAAGGGTTGATAATATAAGAAAGCATTTGACCAAATGGCAAAATGTCATTCTTGTAGTAAAATGAACAAAGTGCTTGATTGGCTGCAAGATATTGTGATACTACAGGAGTCCTTATTTTGGCCAAGAGATAGCTTAAGGAGAAGATTTGGCCACATGGCAAAATCTCATAGTATATTGGAAAAAAGAACATAAATTACTTCTTATATTATAAGAAAAGATTTGACCTCATGGCCAAATCTCAGATTGTATTGAATAAAATAACAAAAAG
This sequence comes from Lygodium microphyllum, assembly GCF_053477565.2. NCBI lineage: Eukaryota > Viridiplantae > Streptophyta > Polypodiopsida > Schizaeales > Lygodiaceae > Lygodium > Lygodium microphyllum. The sequence continues at coordinate 69,044,712 of NC_141149.1, read as the reverse complement.
TACTTATATTGCAAGAAATTTTTTGACCATATGGTCTAATCTATAAATTGATGAAAGATCATGATATGTGTGGTTAGAAAATCAAATTACATCCTATGGCAAAATCATATTGAGTATTTGTAAGTATTGTATAGCCATATGCTTATTGCAAAATTATAAAAAGTGTAACCATAAAATCTGATGGTAATGCTTTTACTATGAAAATACAGTATAATGGAAAGTTCTATATAGTAAAGTATAATACAATGTATAAGAACTTGATAAAATGCTCTAATATTACAGAATGATACAATAAATATAAGGCTAGGTTTAGCCTTGAGGCAAAATCTTGAGGTATATAGCATCACAGAATAGAAAGAAAGGCTAGTATTTTGAAAGCACTCATCATTGATAAAAGCATTGCACAAACCATTTATTCCATATTCACATCTAAGAGACTTTTTTCAACATTACACAAATCATATACTTCATATTCACAACAAAAAGAGTATTTTCAACGGTGCAAGAAGTCATGTTTTCAATATTGACGTAGAGTGAAGCTATCACTTGCAAGGTAGTGGTTGGACAACAAAAAACACAAGCACTCCAGGAGATCAATCAAGCAATCGAGAAGAAGAAGAAGACATTGAATTCTCAAGAGTGAGTGCCTAATCTCATTGCTACAGAAATACATATTGCATTTAGTTTTCATACATGATTCTTATTTAGAAAATGCTTTTGGTGTTTGATCTTAATATTATTCAATACTAATCATACAAAAGAGTAGTAGTGTGATTTGTAGTAATTGTATGGATTGAAATGGTCATAATCAATGTAGTTTAACTCAAAATCAGAAATGAAGTAGGAAAAAGTTGAAAACCTGTTGTAATTAGTAGGTCAGTAATGTGTGCCAACGTAACTGAAATCACTCGTGAAGTAGGAGCAGGCACGGTGTGGACTAGTAATCATTCACTAGCAAGATTTTTTATTTGAAGACGCACGTAATTTTGGTCATAATACCCTGATTCAAACCAGAAATTGCATTGCACAATCTGTTTCAGTTTGAGAAAATGAAACAGTGGAGAGTAGTCAAAGAAATATCCTGATTCAAACCAGAAATTGAATTGCACAATCTGTTTCAGTTTGAGAAAATGAAACAGTGGAGAGTAGTTCAAAGAAATACCCAGGTTCAAACCAGAAATTGCACTGCACAATCTGTTTTAGCTTGAGAAAATGAAACAGTGGAGAGTAGTCAAAGAAGAGGAGGGGGATAGAACCACCAAAGATTAGGGTTGCAACACCTGTAGTAAGAGAGGGGCGACAGGAGCAGAGATAAAGACACAGAGGATCAGAGATGCGAAACCTACAATTGTAAAAACACAACAGAGAAAACGCCTAGATTAGAGAGTTACGTGCAAGAGAGAGGGAGGGGAAGAGAAACTCATTTTGAAAAACGTCATGATTAGTTGTAAAGACCGACTCATGAAACGAATCATTTAATGTATCACGCTATTCGAATAACCATAACTTGTTACGGAATACGAGTAGATTTAGATCTTATTTTTGTATCTATTTTTTAATTTTATTAAAGATTTCAAGTCTCGATTTTTTCAAAAATCACGTAATGGCTATACCGTAGGCCGCCGGGGTCTACCGGCAGCCCCCGGACCCCGCCGTTGGGGGCGTTGCCCCCAAACCCCCACCGGGGGCGCTGCCCCCTGGACCCCCCGTTGGGGGTGTTGCCCCCAAACCCCCACCGAGGGCGCTGCCCCTCAACCCCCGCTGGGGGCGTTGCCCCCAAACCCCCACAAGGGGGCGCTGCCCCCTGGACCCCCCGTTAGGGACATTGCCCCCACACCAGGGGCGCTACCCTCGAACCCCCGCTAGGGGCGTTGCCCCCAAACCCCCATCAGGGACATTGCCCCCAAACCCCCATCAGGGACATTGCTCCCAAACCCCCACACCAGAGGCACTACCCTCGAACCCCCGCTAGGGGCATTGCCCCCAAACCCCCATCAAGGACACTACCCCCAAGCCCCTACTAGAGGTGTTGCCCGCATACCCCCACCAAAAGCCCTACTGCTTAAATACCCCATTGGGAGCTTTGCCCCCAAATCCCTACAACGAGTGCTATCTTGAAACCCCAACTAGGGGCATTGCTCCCAAACCTCCACTGAGGAAGACATTGCCCTCAAACTCTTACTAGGGGCATTTCTCCTAGACCAGCTCTTTCCCCCTCGCCCCTCCTTAAGAACCCACCATTGTGATATTGCCCCTATTTCCACAGCTAGAGATTTTTCCTACATACTCTCTATCCTACCCTACTAGAGATTCTACTCTCGAACTATCACAAAGGTGGGTTCAAAATCCTCAATGATATTACACATTACACATTAGATACATTTAATATACATAATCTCACAAAATATGATTTAATATATTTAAATTATATTTATTAATTATTAATAAATTAATTTAATATATATATTTTTAAATTATATTTTGATAATATATTCCATAATATGCACATAGTACGATATACTAATATAACATGATTTAGACTAATAATATAACTTAAAAATAAAATGTAATATGATACATTTTACTATTATCAACAAGTAGGTAGTATAAGATTTATAAATATTTAACCATGATAAAAATTATCTTTCCTTCTCAAATAGCTTCTAATTGATGCTAAAATTTTCTCAATATTTATAACTTTGTGTCATAGTGAATGAAATCTCCTATTCTTTAGCGGTCATTGTGGTTTCAACATTTAAGCACAAGGTCAAAGTTTCTCAAAAATATTTTTTTCCTTATTGTCATGTGGAATACATGAAATAAAGGTTTTGATCATTTGATCAAATATTTTCCAATGGAGATCACAGAAATTATTTATTCTTGTTGACATACAATAAAGGCTTTGAACATTTGGCTAAATCTTGTTCTATGGACATCACAAAAAATTATTATTCTTGCTATCATCTAGGTTAAATACATGTTTTGACCATATGGCTAAATCTTTTCTTGTGGATATCACAAAGAATTTTAATCCTAAGTCTTGTCTAAAATAGTTGCAATAGAGGTTTTGACCATCTAGCTAAATCCTTTTCCATAAAGATCACAATGAACTTTTATCATTATTATATGTATTTGGCTTGAGTTTTGACCATTTGGCTAAATATTTTTCTATGGAGACCACAATGAGCTTTTATCCTTTTTGTCATGTGAAATACATACAACAAAGGTTTCAATCATTTGACTATGTTTTCCCCTATGGGGATCACAAATAATTTTTATATTTGCTATGTATGGAATACATACAATAGATTTTTGACCACGTGGCTAAATCTTTTCCTATACACATTATAAATAATTTTAATCATTGTTCTCGTGTTGAATAGATATAGTACAAGTTTTGAACATCTGCTATATCTTTTCCCAATGAGAACACACAATGAAGTTTTTGCTTACTCAAAGAGTAGCTACTAAAATAAAGTAAAATCAAGGCAACTAAAAATAATAGAAGAAACTTTTCTTATTTATTTTAGGGCGGCACAATTCATGAGAAAGTTTGTTTTTTGCCATATGGTCAAATCTATCGCCTTCTTTCTGTACGATGTTTCCATTAATACTTTCTATTATGGAAGTTGGACTCATTCTATCTAATGTTTAAGTACTTTTTTTGTTTCAATGAAATTTGATACTTCATTGTATTTAGCAATTTCATCACTATTTTCTTCTTTCTGAGAGGTGACAACATACAAATGATAAAATCTCCATTTTCTCACTTGTACAGGTATCATGAATAAGGAATTTTATTTTGGAGAAACTGTGAATTTGCTAGTTGATCATGAGATTGTTGCACTTGGTAGAGTGCATGCAATACATCCAAATAAGACATGCCATGGAGAAACACTTGAAGATGGATATATTTCAGTGGCTATTGATAAATGTTTAAATGTAGTAGCATATTTGCCATTCCCAACAATTGATGCAACGAAGGTTCATGAAGCTGTAGGTGGTTTTGCAAAATGGGGCAAGAAAGATGTGGTGGTTGTTTCAAACTCAATAACAATTCATTACAAAGGAGATGATTACGAATCAGACCATGTCCTATCTTCTAAGGATATTGATGTGCTTAGCATTCGTGAAAGTTGGAGAGAACGTAGAGTAATGCTATGGACAGAAGGCAACACTGTGTGTGTTGGGACAGGGGTTATATTATTGGCTTTTCCATATGATGTGATAAACTTTGAATTGCTAGGAGAAGAGGATGTTGGTGTGGTGATAGATAAAGCCCTTGATCAAACCACAGGAACATACATAGATGACAACCTCCACTGTGTCACTTTGGAAAGATGGCCTATTAAGCAAGTCACCTTTGATGATGGAACATCACTGCTACAACAACAATCATACATGCAATTTGTCTCTACAAATGCTTGTGCCAAAAACATGGAAGATACCAATGAAGATTATGTTTCTGCAAAAAAATCAATTTTTGTTCAGAAGAGATCATATTGTATGGTCAATAGAAAGCCTCGAATTATTGCCCCTAAGGGTGCAAACTTGAGGACTTCTATGGACTCCATTTCACAGGTTTCCATGATTGATTGTTGCCAAGAAAAGTGTTGTCAGTTTCCTGATAGAGAAGCAATGCAACAATTACATAAATACTATTGGGAATTGCAATTTGAAGACCGCACAAACTATGTTTATGACAAGTTTGAATCATCATGCAGGATTGATTACTTGGGAACAAGGAAGTACAACTTTATCTTCAATGGACAAGTGGTATGTGGAAGGGCATGGTATGAGATTCATGGAATCCCAAAGACATCTTTTTACAGGTACAAAACACAATTTGAGCATGGCGTGAGGAGGCCAATGCATGGAAACAAGGGGGTAATAAGAGCAGCTTGGGATCACACAGAGATGGGAAGAGCCATCCTTAGAGACTTTCTTAAGAAGAATGCAGAGCAAATGCCACACAAGAGTAGAACAATGCAAGATGGATCAAGGGAGACACAATTGGTCATCCCAGATGTTTATAAGCAGGTAGATATATGGGCAAAAGTAAATACAACATTGAGTGGTATTGGATGTAAGCAAATGTCCTTGTCCACCTTCAATCGTATTTGGAACACAGAGTTCAAGCATGTAACCTTAGCAAAGACAAGTGAGTTTTCCAAATGTAGTATTTGCTCAGAGATCAAAGAGCAACTTACAGCAACAAAGTGTCTTCAAGAGCGAAATGTGCTTCTAAAGAAGCGTCAATGTCACATGCTACAACAACAAAGTTGTCGGAACATATACTATAGTTGGTGCTTGGCCTCAGCATTAGATCCAGATAAAAACTTGTGCATCATACATGATAAAATGGACCAGCAAAAGACAGCTATCCCTAGGTTAAGGCTTCGATCAAAAGAGACTGAAAGATCTACTCAACTACCAGTTTCTTTAACAAGCATGATTACACATGGACATGGAGAAGGTAGATATGGACATTTCTCACTTGATCTATGGCCTCATGATCCTAACTTCACAATTGCCTCATTGTCATTGTGCTTTAGGAACTTGGAGCGACTACATAGGCATGCAAATGGTGATCTACAAGTAGATGGAATGCCAAGATCAACCTCTGTGCTACTAAATGCCCTCAACTCAAAAAAAGCACTAGACCACCATCAAGGTGTTGCACAAAATAAATCATGCATGGAAGATAATACACCACAGGATGACCATCATCATTTCAAACGATTGCCAAAGAACTTACTTCTACAACTTGATAATTGTGGGTCAGAAAACAAAAATCGCTATCTCTTTGCATATCATTGCTTGTTGCACGAGGAACATTCAAGATGATCTAGCTTGGGTTTCTCATGGTGGGTCATACACATGAAGATATCGATGCAATGTTCAGAAAATTTTCAGAGAAGCTAAGGACGAGCATGACCTTCACTTTTCCTCATCTTATGCAACATTTTGAATCATGCCAAATGATTAGTCCTACACCTTTCTTATTGACACATGTGCCTGACTTTAAGAGATACATTGAGGGATACTTGTGTGATTCAAAAGATACACTTGTTGGTCACTCAAAACCTCTTCAATTTTGGTTTTATATGCAAGGAGATACACCTATCATGCAATACAAGATGCATCCAAAGTCCCCATACTGGTTACCAAGAGAAGGTGGCATTGAATTATGGAAGAGAGACCTTGCAGGAAAGCCTACTCTTCCAAAGGGTGTTCCAATGTTGCTGCCCATGTTTGAGTACATTAAGGATCATCAAGAAGTAGTAAGTGGAGTTAAAGATTATCTGAAGTATTGGGAAAGATGGTCAAATGTACAAGGACCTGAAGCAAAGTTCACAAAGTTTATAACGCCAGTGATTGATTATTTGAAACATATGATCTACGCTCTTCAAACTCCAAATGTCCAAGAAGATTTATTTTTCATAGATTTTTGGCCAAGAACACAAAGTGATGTAACCAATATAGATGTAGATAATGCAGATGACTTCATTGGATTGGAAGAGTTGAATGATCACTATTGTGGTCCTCTGAGCAAACGACCCAAACATGCATTTGAACCAATGCTTGATGTTAAGAAAAATGACTTTGTGCTTGTTAGACCTTCAGATCCAATATATCCAATATGGCTCGGTGTTACACAAACTGAGGTCGATACAAGTAGACATTCCAAAAACTTCAACAAGGTACGTATACAATATTGGGCACCGTTTTGTAGTCATCAAAATGCTACAGATGCAGAGGTGTATTTTAATTGTTGGGATAAATATTGGATGTGCAACAAAAAAGATCCTAAACGATGGGAAACAATAGATAGCATTGTCTTCTCTTGGATGAAGAATGGTACAAAATCTCCCAAAAAAATAAAAATTCCCCCAAAGGTTATATTGAAGGCTAAAGAAAGTCTACATGAATCCATCGACTGAAGATTTTCCTTGAATATTTCAAGGATATTAAAACTAAGGTGTTTATTAACACCACCTTTTTGAGTTTTTTTCAATCTCTTGGAAACAACCATAGGCAGTAATATGTTTAATTGCACCAAGTTCCAAATTAATGAAATTCCCAAAATTCATGAAATCCATTTTGATTTAGTTTTCCCATATTGATGGGAAATTCCCAAAATCCCGAATATGGAGTTTGAGGTTTTGTGGTGGATATCGTAAAACTATATTTATTTGTCGGGGATCATACACAAGGTGGATTCCTTATGGGAGAAGTTGACAGGGGCACCTGTTCTTTTCGAGTATCATACTAATTTAATGTGCACATGGGTGATTTTGCAAAATACATATTTAAATTAATGGATGTTTATGAGTTTAGAGTACACTCGTATTAAATTAAGGTTAGGACATAGTTCTAACCTATTTATTTATTTTATAGCTGAAGACTATTAGGTATTCACTTTTGTCGATTTAATTTTACTTTTTTTTAACAATTATGAATGCTTCAGTTGATGTGTAGAGCAGGCAGCAGTGCTCGCGTTGGGAAGCACCAGGCGATGGCGTGTATTCAAATTACCTAGAAGAAATTATCATTTTTTATGGGCACATGCCTTATCATTAAAGATGTGACACTAATATTTATTTAGATGTGCTTATTTATTAAAGAACTTGACAAATATTTATTATTTTGTATGCGCATAGACGCTTGATTTAAATATTTCATTATTGGACATTGTATTTGGGTCCAATCCTATTTTGGGGATGCCGAATTGCTTTACTCTTTATTTGGGAAAAAGCAAACACAAAAGCCAAAGCATGCTAATTGTAAATTGGGCTATTTTTGAGCTTTTGGAGATTAATAAATTTATAAATACATGCTTTGTGAAGCGCTCACACAAGGCATGGGGGGGAGAGTGTACCCAATTTGTCTTTTTGTCTCATGTCATGCAAACTCTCTTCTTGCTTTAATGAAGTTTATGTAGAGTTCTTTGTTCTTGGGGACCTTCTGACATTCACTACATGCACATACAACATCTCATTTGTGCACCATCATCTTCCTCTACTCCCCCACTTGTGAATCAGTATGTGCCATTGTCAGTACATGATTATTCCCTCCTTTTGGAGGTGGATTGTATTCACAGTGCTGGTCTTCATTCTTTTGTGGCTCTGAAGTTTCCAGTAGTGGGGACAACATGATCTGCTACTCCTTCTTAGCGTCATACAAGAACCAGTCTGACTTGGTTTATAAACGACACTTCTGCTTATCCATAGTCAACATCAATGATGTGTTGTGTTTGCCTCTTTCAGTTTCTTTTGTCCCTAGTGGAAACCAATTATTAACAGCTCAAGAGATAATTTCCCTTCTTCAAAAGGAGACGTCTACCCCTTTGGTGTCCAGCAAGGTTATTACCAGTTTAGGGGTTTCTGTATGTGCCAGTATGTGCCATTGCCAGTACATGATTATTCCCTCCTTCTAGAGGCGGATTGTATTCATAGTGATAGTCTTCGTCCTTTTGTGGCCCTGAAGTTTCCAGCAGTGAGGACAACATGATCTACTACTCCTTCCTAGCGTCATATAAGAACCAGTCTGACTTGGTTTATAAACAACGCTTCTGCTTATCCATAGTCAACATCAGTGATGTGTTGTGTTTGCCTCTTTCAGTTTCTTTTGTCCCTAGTAGAAACCAATTATTAACAGCTCAAGAGATAATTTTCCTTCTTCAGAAGGAGACGTCTACCCCTTTGGTGTCCAGCAAGGTTATTACCAGTTTAGGGGTTTCTATTGCTCTTATTGCATCCCTGATATGGAAGCAACTTTGCCAGTTTCTGCAAGATAGATTTATGTCGGTGGGCAACCCTACTTCTAAATGTCTCTCTAAGGAGCTTTTCACCGCTTCTGTTCAGATCCTGGATGGGGCTAAATTTAATTGGTCAGCCTTTATGTTAGCCAAGATGGATCAACATTTTCAAAGAGTAAAAAAAGGTTAGTGTAGTAATGTGTCTTACAGTGCTTTCCTTCAGAAGATTATCACTCTTGCCTCTCCTCCTAGTGGTGTGCTAGTGGCTGATCATGCTTCTCTTCCGAAGCAGCCACCACTTCGTGTTCCATTCCCTCCCCCATTATAGAAAAATTCAGATTCAAAGGATGAGCCCCCTCCAAGATTTTTGTAAATCAAGTGCCAACATTACTAAAGGGCCACCTAGTCCTTCTACAATATTAGCTACAAATCCTTCGGTCAAGGATACTACTCCTCCTGTTTCTAGCAATTCCCTTCATGCATTCCTCTCATGTCCTAACCTATTTGTAGATCATAGGGATGGATATCTAGATCAGTAGATTCCTGCTTCCTTATAGACATTGATAGCTGGACTGTTGCTCTCTCAAATAGTTTCTGGTGTCCAGTCTACGTTGGAGACCCCCCTTATGTCTTGTCTTTAGTCTGTTTACACAGGAGTGGATACTTCCTTGCAAGACAAGGTGGATTCATTGACCAGCCAGTTGAGTAAAGCCTTGGAGGATTTGACATTAGAAAAAGCTATCTTGAGTGACATTGATAAGTAGATGACTAAGGCAACTGTTTTGATGGGTAACCAAAAAGCCGAAATTCAAGAGCTAGAAGTTAAATTAGCTACATTAGAAGCTGAGAATCTATCCTTAACAACTAACAAAAATGCAGCTCTTGAGGAGATGTTAGAGACAACTCATAAATTGGGTACTTGCAAGGGTTAATTGCAACATTCTCACGAAACTGTTGAGGCCCAAAAGAATCTTATTGAGGAGCTTAATCAGAAAGTTGCCACTCTTTCTATTCCTCCTCCAACCCCTGTAGTTTCTTGAGTCGTATCTTCTAGAGAGGAGATGGACCCATTGCAGCAAAAAGCTAAGATGTGTGACGGATTTGCTGCTAAAGTATAATGCCTCCAACAGTGCATGAATTGTGTGCAGGAAGATTTTATTTGCTATATTGACTTGCTGACACCACCTCCTTCCTTTTGGGTTAAATATCATCAGCACAGTTTTTCCTTATACATATCCTTAAGCAATGTGGATTTGGAATCTCTAAAGGATGGATGGTCAAATCTCTAGTTTGTAGATTTGTCAAGAGCTATTTTTTATAGATTCATGGATGAGTTGGTTTCCCATGAAGTTCAATTATTATCTTTTATGTATCTTCTAGGCCATTTGCAGATCCTTGATGAGGAAGATCTAAATGTTTATGTTGGGGATGTGATCTTGCAAGCTGTTATGTATGTGCACTCAATGGAGCTTTTGCTAGCAGAGAGTTTGAAGACTTATCATGAGCAGACATCTTGGTGTAAAGGACATGACTGGCATCCACATTTGGAGATCGTTGCTTTGGAACCTTGTCATCTCAATAGTGTATTCCATAAATTTGATATCCAGCCTTTACAATATTAGTTATTGAGCTATCTTGCTAATCATATATTATTTATTGATTCCTTTTTCCAGGATCTTCATTTTTGTTGTTATTTATATCCATTGGATCTTGCAGAACTTTTGTCTTATACCCTCATATCTTATCATTTTCCTTTATATCTTTCTCTTCTTTCTTCTAAACATGATACCATTCCTCTTTTATCTTTTACCCCTTTTGGGTCGCCTCACATTCCCGTGTTTACCATTTGTCCTTTTATTGCTGATCCCACGATATCTCCTACCTCTTCTGAACCTCTTCCTACCATTCCTATTCCTTCTATTTTTTCAGCAGATTCCCTTCAAACCTTTTTGATGCATTCTCCATATTTTCCACCTTCCTTATCACTTTATTTACCCTCATTCTCTGACTTATCTTATCCTCCGTTACAATCTTCTCCTCTTATTTCATTGCCCTCTCTATCTGATTACATTAACCTTCCTCCCCAGACATTGTTGGATACACCTGGCTATGATCATGACATTCTTCATTAACGACAATGGATGCTACATGATTTTGTGACAGGACCGGTGTTTAACTCTGGTGTTTAGCTGGCCTTTTATTCTAGGGTCCTGGGATACACCTGTGGCATGTTTGAATTCTTATCTTCATTTTGCAAGAATACATATTACTTTTTGAGGATACCACTATTCATCTTGTGGCTCATTTTTGCTGGTATCTTGCTTTCATGTATCGTTAATCTCATTTTAATACTTAGAAGAGTATCCCCCAGCTATTCATAAATCCAAATGTGGCTGTAATTGTTGCTCAAATGGATGTATTGTAGTACTTTGCACAGGCCTTCCCCACCAGGTTTATCATTGTACTGGAAAGGATGTGTTATCTCTAGTTCCTCCGAGATGTACCTTAGTACTTTGTAGATGAGAACAAAGCCTTGGAATGTCTTAAACTCAATATGGAATTTAAGAAGAAATATCTTCATCCAGCTTAGCAGAAGAGGGTTTTCATGATTGTATCATCTTTTTTCTTAATGAAAAACTTTTCATTCGCTCTTCATTTTTGGGAGCGTATGCCATTCAGACTACCTGCTTTTGTGTCAAGTGTCAGTGTATGTAATATATTTCTCTCAAGTGGAGTTGAAGATAAATATGGACCTAATCGCAAAGCTAATTGATGGATGGATGGACAGAAGAAACTTCTTATATCCTTTACCGGTTTGTTTTTTTTGTTGATTTTAAGAAGTGTTAATGGATAAAGCGTTTTCCTTTTGTTATATGCTTTCTTAGATACAGGTGATAAGTTGGGGTCATGGTTGGGTGGATAATTGAAGATACTAAAGAAGATCGGGTTGAGCTCTTTAATGAACTTGTACTCCCTTTTTCTTAGGTCGCAAGGACGCTTCCTTATTAAGTGTGGGAATATGTTGAAGACTGAAATGGCTAGATTTTTTGGCTGATTTTTGTTGTTTTTGAAGGCTTAATGGTTGATTTTTGATGAATTTTGAGTAATGACTAGTTGTTTTGGAAGTGTTTGGAAGTGTTTTGGATGAGATTGATTATTTTTTGGAAGCTCATGATGATTCTCAATAGAAATATAAGGCTTTGTGATGTTCTAATGGGTTTTGTTGAGATTCTGTTTAGCTTCTATTTTGTTCTGATTTTCTATTGTATGAGGCATGGATTGATGATTGATGGAAGTTGAGGTCTTTTGAAAGCTCATTGAATGGTTTTTGATAGTTTGGAATGGTTTTAGTATGAGTTATGTGGTTTTGATGCTTTCTGTTAACCTTTTGTGAAACCTTCTGTGAAATCTTGTATTGATCTTTTGTGAGCTTGTGTAAACCTTTTGTAGATTTTTTGTAAGTGTTCTGTGGAATGTATGTATGATTTTGGGAAATTTTTCTAGCCTTGGAAAGAGGTGAATAAAAGTTCAAAAGATCTCAAGAAAGTCAAAGAAGCAGCTGATGAAGACTCAAGAGAAGATTGGAGTGAAGTGACAGTGATGAGCTATGAAGAGTCATTGTAGTGGCTTGGTGACCTTTCATATCAAACACACCTTTTGGAAGGGGCATCCACAACTAAGAGAAGGTTATTCCAAGTGATTATTGAGTATTGTAGTGACGTTTTGATGTACTATTGAGAGTGTATTAGTGTGAGAGAGATCATAAGATAGTCAATTCTATCAAAGACAATGTATCTTTCTATGAAAGACTATGAGAGAAAACTAAGAAGACAATGAAGATGAATACTATGTGATATTTTTCCATTAAAAGTGGTGTTTATCTTGTGTTCTCTTTTTTTTCCTGATGAATTATATGAAGAATATGAAGAGAATGATGAATTTTGTTGAAGATAAAGTCGTAGGAGTTTGTTTCTATGATGATGCATGAAGATTTCTTGCTAGTGGTATTCTTTTCCTTGTTGTGGTTCTCTAAAGAATGAAACAAAAGCTTGTTGATATTACAAGATAGATTTTCTTGCAGTAGAAACCCTTTTCCTTGGTGTCTCTCTTAGGGCTTCATCCCAAGAGGTCCAAATGATGCCAAACACATGCCAAAGATGTAGGGTACAATGCCAAGTGATTTCCAAGCCTAAGAGCAAATGCCATAAGCTATAGATATGAGCAATCTTGCTCCTAAGAAATAGGTGTAGTGAAGCTGGTTGAGTTGAGGCTTACACAACTATTGGTAGCCATGCTAGAGCACTTATTAGTACTCAATTAGGCCTACTCAATGGAAAGAAGCCCACATAGGCTGGGAAGAAACCTATGAAGCATAAGACTAATGTATACCTTCTTGAGTAATAGTCATTAACCTTGAGCTAAAGCCTTCAAATATATACTAAAGTGAATGTTGAGAAATATCCTTGATGAATGGCTCTAATACTTGTTGAAGGGACAAGCCCGAGTGAGAGCATGAGCAAGCAAAAGTAAGGGAAGTGCAAGCTATCATAGATAAAGTAAGAGAGAAAGAGAGAAAGGCTCAAGATATGGAAACTTCAAGAGTCACAATGTGTGATTGGCCTTCCCTTATTCATTACTCATTGAAAAAATAAAGAATGAAATGACAATGATGGACACTCACCACCTATATTGTACATGTATGTAGGTACTATAAGTGTAATGAATACACGAGTGGAATAGGCACATGTGCCTCTACCCCTAAGAGATTGGTTGTGTTGCAAATCCGTTTTGAGGGGCTGTTTTCATGACTACTTGCAAAAAATGAAAACCCCTAGTATTGCATCTTGTGGGTAGGATTTTGTGTGCTTAATTTTTTGTGTGACTATCTATTTTGTTGCTTTCTAGCCAAACTTTTTATGCATTCTTATGTTAGAATTTTTAAAATCATAGTTTCGGATTTGTTTTACTTGATGCACTTGATTTTGTTAGTCAAGAATGGTGTTTCCTTGGACATGTTGATGCTAGACTTTGATTGTAGGTATTGGATATATTGAATTAGGGATACTTTCTTATCGATATTTTTGCACCTCACTGGGATTATGGGTCCATGAGTACTGCACATTGCAAAAGTTGGATACATTGCACTTGGGGGTCATCTCCCATTCTCTTTCATCTAGAACTATGCCATTAGATGGGTCGATGCACTTATCACACATTACTGAGCACTTGCATGGCATAAGACCTACTGCAACTATATGTAGTAAACTCTAGTTGCATGTGCACTTGAGAGAGCACTTATTATTGTGCATGCACCAAAGTTGGAACATTCTTCACTAAATTAGGAACCTAGGATGTGTAATGTGCCGCCCGAGCTATTCCTTGGAAATACTTCTTAGTAGCCCATTAAGAGATGTCCTAGGAAGCACCATCCGGGATTTTGATAAAACCCTCATAGTTTGCTAACTAGGCTCGCTTGAGTTTACCCTGCAGTGGAAGTTTCGGGCCATCCCCATGAGGATCGACTTGAGTTTTTTTTGTCAAATTTATTACTAGCGGCTAATTAATATTAACAAATTCTAAACTGATGTGAGTTGGTCTTTCTAGTTTCTAATGGTTCATCAAGTGCCATTTTTATTCCTTCTTAGGAAGCTCTCGGCTTACTGAGACCACCCAGCCATAGGTTTGGATCCACCATCAGGGGTCCATCCTCCACTTTCCTTGAGGAAGTAATTTTAGTTACCTAATTACCTACCACGTTAGGTTCAACATATAAAAATAACTTCTTTGCATTATCTTCTGATACGAATTCATTATACACCCTTAATTTATGACACAAAAATAGAGTAAAGCAATTCCTTCTTAATAGTTTTTTTCAAAAAAATGACATTTTATAAATATTTCTTGTTCGAAAGTATTATTCTCTCCAAGTTCCATTCCCCAACTAGTATTAGAACTTCTAGGACAATGTCTAGAAATCAAAGGGTAGTTGACAGTTCGTAAGAGCCAAAGGAGTTTACGACCATAGCTCCCTGGTATCCTCACCTCCTCTTGTATCGACTAGAGTTCCCTACGATAAGACCTTTCGCATCATGATTGGTCTAAACTCACTAATGAAAAACAAAAAAAGAAAAGCCCCTTGGAGTAGGTTTTATTCACATTGGCCTTGGCGAGGTCTAGCACCATCAAGAACACTACCTCAACGACGTTCTATGTTCATCGGAATAATCCTTCAGTTGGCAATCTGTACTCAATCATCTATCTTTTAGCATGATGATTTTAGGAAAGATTAGTACCTAGCTTACAATCACAAACATATTATTTTAAATGCATTATACATAAACTTTTAACAAGTTTATTTTGAGGAAAAATATTTTTTTTTCAAAAATAATAACATCAGGAGAATTTAGCATAAGTGTCAAAATATCATCGATACAAATCAGCATAAGTGGCAATATTATTTCGAGATAAATCAGCATAAGTGGAAAAATAACTTTGAGACAAATCAAAATAAGTGGCAAAATAACTTTGAGACAAATTAGCATAAGTGGCAAAATAGCTTTGAGGCAAATCAACATTAGTGGCAATACCTTCCAATAGTCTTCTTGGACTTCCTCTTTCTTGGGGATTGGTTTGGATTGAATTTAAGCAAGAATTTCATACTTGAGGATAACTCCCTTGGAGTTTTGTGGGTCTTTGCTTGCAATAAAAGAAAATATTGGTTAGTTTTGTATAGCTACTCAAATTTTTTAAGAAAGTTGTAAGGGTTGTCACTAGCATGGTATTTGTCTAGTTGTTATGCGACTAAGGGAATTCTTGTCTACTCTCTAGCACTTGAAGTGTTTCCCATTTTGGTTAGGATGGTTTGTGTGATATGGGTCTCTACTTGCATCATATTAGAGCAATCAAATAGGCATTGTTGCACAAGATCTGAGAGGGAAACCAATGATAAGGCTCTTGCTCCTACATGCAACAACATTCTACAATAGATGCTTTCCATTTTTGCTTGCATGGTTGCACGTTGATGTTGAGTGTCATGGTTAAGTTGAGGGTATTCATCCCCTAGCCTTGCAACTCTCCAAGTTTCCTTTCCACAAACTCAGAATCATGATTGAGACATCAAAATACATAGCTTGTTGGAAGCTATTGATTAAGGCTTGAAAGTCATTTGAGGCATCTCCTAAGCCCTTAGTTGTCTCCATTGTGCTTGGTGTCATCCCCATGGTTTCTCTTACCACTCAGTGGACTAATTGGATAACTAGGTCAATTAGTCATGGATAGGGGTGTTTTCAATGTCTACAAATATGCTAGGACTAGGATTTCTACTCAATGTGGGTGTTGGAAGGTTAGTCACTTTGTATTTGCATGCATCTACATCATGAACTTAGTCCTAGGTATTTCTGTGAGTTCATCATTCTAGTTCTTGTCTCTTGTCCTTGATTTCCTTAAGTCTCTTACATTATCCATTTTCTATTTTTGACTTCATTGAATATTGAGCAAGCAAGGTTTGCTTGACTATAGTTCTACTTGTGCTTGTACATTGTGTGCAAATAGGCTTTTTCTTCTTGTCAAAGTACGTGTGTGAAATACTTTTATGCAACACTTCAAATTTTCAAAAAAATGTATTCTGAGTCAAGATGAGCATGGGTTCTTTTGGTTTTCTTGATAGTTTATTTTGCCCTATTGAGTTTTTATTTCCTTGTTACCACAATTACCCTTTCCATTCATTGTGTGTGTGTGTGTGTGTGTGTGTGTGTGTGCACGCACGCATGCGGACATGTGCGTGCAACCACATGCTAATGGTGGGATGCAATGATTGAGTGGTAGTGCATTAATGTGCATGTGCCCTAGTTTACATGCATAGAAGAAGGTGTACTAATGTGCACATTCAATAGAGGTTAGAGTATCTAACTGTAGTGCTCAAAGTGTAAGTTTTGCTCAAGTAAAGAGATGGAGGTGACATAGGGTACAACATGTTAATGCATATGAACACTAAGTGATACATACTAGTTGCACAGTAGTGCACGTATGTGATGTGTAGTGTACTAGGTTTGCAATGCTCCTAGGATGCCATGCAAGAGTCATGTGACTATGTGTGTGCTAGTATGGTCATTTAGTCCATTTGGCAAGACACCTCCTCTATCCTTAATACTTTATGAGCTCCCGCCTTTCGAACATGATGGGAGGACTTCTTTTGGTTGTTGTATCGTGCCTCTATGCATTAATAGATATGCAAGAGGTAATGCACAATAGGCCTTAAGGTAGAGTTGCAACCCGATCCAATTTTGTGTAAGGTAATGAAGCATCCTAAGGTATGTGCACTAACCTAAATGCAATGTGTGTAAGAGGTCATACATGCAAGGATGCCAAAAAAGATCTACACTTCAAGCCATTTTTAGATATTCCTTTGGCCAATGCTCATATATGTATACTTCATACACTTGTAGAATAATTGAAAAACTTGCTCATCTTTATATAGGGTTTGTTTGGAAGCTAAAACCCTTATCAACTAGACAAGATTGTGTAACAAAGATCAAGCAAATTTTATCTACAATTGGTTTGCTTGGAGGTGATGTTGTTATTAAACCAGATCTTCAAAAGAAAAAGAATGGAAATCATGTACCCAAAAAGCCATCTATTGGTGGGGTGCAAGCTAGAGGGTTCCTAGGCTTTCATGGAAAGCTTGGCAATATAAATTTTGAAATGGGGGTTCAACCATTAAATATAATCAATGGAATCCCCTACAAAAAGCAATTAAGCATTATGCTAATAATGAACATGCTCAAAAAAATAACAAAGCCAACTCTTGGAAAATATTAGATAAAATATTTTTAAGTGTGATAAAATTGATTGAAAAGATGATGATATCAAAGACTTTAAAGACAATTGAACATTTTCAAAAAGGCAATGAAAAAAGCTTGGGATAGTCAACACTTCACTCACTATATAATAAAAAGTTGTTTTCTTTCTTCATTATCTAACCCATATAAGATATTTAACTAAATTTCTTTATTTTTTGCTTGTGCGGTATATTTTACACAACCATGCTCCATATTTCATCAAAAAATATGGAATCTATTTGGTCAAACCAAGGCATGAAAGAATCACATTATCAAGCAAGAACAAAATACTTCACATAGACAAGTCATGGAGGAGGTGTAGAAATTACAAGGCACAATGGACACAATCTAAGCAAGGAGTAGAGAACACACAACAAATATGAGAAGAACAAAGACTACTTTAATTTCAAATGAATAGATACAAAGATGGCTTTGTCCACCCGGGCACTTTCATTGTGAAGCTTAGATGGTGATCCAAACAAATTATAGGTAAAGGGTAGCTAGAAAAGCTCTAACTAGGTGAAAGATAGATAGACAATGGCTTTGAAGGGGTCTTCCTTTTATAGCCTAGAAAGGTAGTCTAGTCAGCTTGTTTGACCATATTATGAACTTTCCCCAGTGTTGGCCAAGGAATATTCCCTTTACTGTCGTTACGATATCTAACACCTCCTATGGGAGCCTTCGCTCGACCGCCAAGACCCACGGACCGCTTATTGCTCAGGCATTTCAAGTCAAATGCTAATGGCTACCTCTCACATCGTCGTACACACTCTCAATTCTACAAGTGTAGTGAGCTTACCTCAATGCCCAATCGAGTACTCTCCTCTCTCATGCATGCCGGTAGCTCCACAATCCAAGAAACAAGCTCAATCCTCCACCTTCAAGCTCCATGCTCCATAGCCGCACACGCAAGAGACAAGAGAAGAGAAGAAGAGAGGAGAAGATTGAGAGCTTTTCCACCACAGTCCCTCACTCTCACACACTCACTTCCTCACACTCCCTCCCTCAAGTACAAGCACAAGAAAGCAAGAAAAAGAAAAAGGAGAAGAGGAAGAAGAAGAAGTAGTAGTAGAAGAGTCACTTTGCCACATAGTAAGAATGAGCTTCTCGATTCACTTTTTGGCTTTTATACATGCCCTCATCCATTTGGGCACCCATCTCCTTTTTACATGACCAGCCATCTTGCCAAGGTCCTCTTTTTCTATTCTCTTCTATTTACATTATGCCTTCACCTATGTCCATCTACTCTTTTGGGGGGCAGGGGACGCCTTTACATTTTAAAATGAGCCTTTGCCTTTGCCTCAACTTTTAAGATTGCTCTTGCTCTTTTGGCCTTTTCTCCTCTTATCCTTCTGTCGAGCCGCTTTTTTTTCACTTTGCTCCATAGTTTTGAATTTTCTCGAATTTTCTTCGCTTCCTTTTTCTCTGTATTGCACTAGGGTTAACATTACCCCCTCCTAGTCGAGTGCCAGTCCCATGGCACTTGCAGGACTTTGTCGATGAGGGCTAGGATGATTAAAGGGTGGTCATGTGAGTCGATAATGGGGATTTTATAGGGATTGGACATGGGAGAGAAGCATGTTGAAATGGTTGAGGTTGTGGAGACCAACGGTATATTGAATGGGTAACGGGGCGTATGAAGTGAGTGGTTAGGCGCGGGTTGTCAACTTCACTTGAAAGAGAAAAGAGAGTCACTACCTAGGGATGTGCCTACCTCACTGTGCACTGCATTGCATCTGTGCCAATGAAACTGGGAGCTAGGTTGAGTTTGAGGCATTGCCCCACACTTGAGGACCCAATTTGTGTATAGGGAAAGTGTGGTGGTGTAGCTTAGGGAGATACGTCTAACCATAGGCGAGTATAACCTCCCTAGGTATGTCCTGCCCTTGATGTGCCCTAAGTGTGAAGTGGGGGCAAAAGAGCTAGGGGGTTAGAGATGGAGTTATCCGACCAAGGCCACTAGATGTCCCTAGCTTGATGACCCCTAGGTACAATGATTGTGGTGTTCATCAAGTGAGGTGTAATTTCCCACTTCCTACTTGATTTTATTTTCTTTCATTGCTCTTGTCTTTCCTTTTTTCTCTTGTCTTTCTATTTTTCTCTTTCTTGCTTCCTTTTTCTTTTTTTCTTTTTTAATGTGCATGAGGAGCTAGTCTTCGACTTCCTAGTCATGAGAGGAGAAGGCTAGCGGCTTAAGGGACTTACTTGTTGAGATATCAAGCTCCACTTGTGATATGCCAAGGTGACCATTGTGCATTTATATCACCGACTTGTCAATTGCAGATGCGGTTGGTACACCGTCCATGAATAATAGCTAGATGACAGCTATCCTTATCTACTCTAGTTCATGGCTCAGTTAGTATACCACCTTAGTTAGTTGAGTTTGGTTTGAGACCCATATATAGGGTTCATCTATTTCTATGTACTTGAGTTCTTTTGGCTTACACAACTAAGAATAGGAAAATTGTTTTCAGCCTCCACCTTTGTGTGTATTCCCCCATTGTGCAAGCAAGAAAGCTACAAGTGAGACTCTTTCCTTCTCTCCCACAATCTTGATATGGTATCAGAGCCTTGCTCGTGGTAAGGAGCTCAAGAAAGCAAACCAAGTTCGCGGTGTTCTGGTAAGAGGACCAGTGTTGCTTTCATTTTTCTGTTTTGGGAGTAAGTCTCTGCAGGTAGCATAGCCGGAAAGTGCAAGAGTGCATTGTCTCAAATTGAGACGCCCTTTGTGGTGTAGCAAGAGGGCAGTATATGTTGCGGGCAAGGGCTTTAGCTCTTGGTTGCTCTATTTTTTTGATTTGAGGCTGTTTCGGGGCCTGTTTTGGAGGCGAAAGCTTTTTGCACGCACTGTTCTACAGATCGGTGAAAAGTTATTGTAGAAATTGCATCGTATGCCTGTGTGCAGAGACGTTGGGAGTTACAGAATCATCCTTGTTGCCTATTGATGCAAAATTGTCACTAGGAAGTGAGTGTGTAGTCAAATACCACTTTCGTTAGTTTTGCAGATTTGCCCTTGTGAGGCTGAAGCTGTGTTCTTTGCAGTGACAGAATTTTTTGCAGTGTTCTGTAATGGCATATGATTCTCTTTCACAGATTGTCACTGAAAAGCTTGACAAGAACAACTTCCAAGCATGGAAGTTCAGAATGACGAATTTCCTTATGGGAAAAGGATATTGGGAATTCGTTGTAGAAAATGAAGAAGAACCAGTTCTTCCTGATGTTCCCAATCAACATAGCAAATGCCGGGATTTAAAGCATGGCATGAGAGAGCCAAGAAAGTTATGTACTGACTGTCTATCGGCATTTCAGACTCTATGATTGTGCATATTCAAGATGCAAGTACGCCAAAGAAGACATGGGATACTTTATCAAAAATGTATAGCACAAATACCAAAAAAATGCACCTTAAGCAAGAGTTGCACAATGTGCAAAGAGAAAGTATGAGCATCAATGACTACCACATGAAGGTGAAGAAGATTGCAGATGCACTTGCTTCCACTGGGTCGCTAGTGGAAGATAATGATTTAGTTTCTGTGACCTTGAATGGTCTAGGAAAGGATTATATACAGTTCCGAACATCCATTTCCATCCGTGAAAGATTGCCTGATTTTGAGGAGTTGATTGCTCTTCTAATTTCTGAGGAGCAGAGAAATGATGGTGCATCTTCTTCAGGAGGAACTTCAAAAGAAGCTGTCTTCTACTCATATGCTAGAAGAGGTAGAGGAGGCAAATCTGGAGGCCATGGTAGAAATCAAAATATACAGCAAACTCAAGAAAATCAGTCCTATGGAGGAGGACGTGGTAACTCTAGAGGCAGGGGAGCCAAAGAGGTCATGGTGGATGGCAAAGAGGCCAAAATGCAAACAGCAATGTTGAATGCTACTATTGTGGTAAAATGGGTCATATGGCTAAAGACTGCTATAAAAAGCAGAATGACATCATGAATGGAAAATTGCAACAAGGAAATTATGCATCTTCTAGTAGACAGAGTGATGGCAGAAATGAGCATTTGTTTATGGTGCAGCACATGACTAATTCTGTGACAAATGCACAAGAAAGCAATGATGTGTGGTATGTTAACTCAGGTGCATCAAACCACATGACAGGTCATGTAGAATGGATGCAGGATGCAAGGAAAATGGAAAAACCAGGATTTGTGGAGACTGGTGATGATACTGCACATCCTATTGTACAAGGTGCATCCTATTGAAATACTTGTCGGATGTATTTCATGTCCCGAATATCACCAAGAACCTAGTTTCTGTTGGTTAAGTGGTTGAGCAGGGCTTGCAGGTCAGATTTAATTCTCATGGATGCTTTGTTGAGGATATGAAAAATAAAGGTCGCTTGATAGCAAAAGGAAAGAAGAAGGGCAGAATGTTTACGTTGGATGCAGACATACTTAAATTGAGTGCAGCAATGTTTGCACATGGGACCGGTGTAGTTGCAGATATTTATATCTGGCATAAACGCATTGGTCATATTAATGTACAGTGACTTAAATCAATGCAAGCCCAAAATATTGTTGTAGGATTGCCTAAATTCAAGGTTGCAGAAATGCATAAGGTATGTGAAGCCTATCAATTTGGAAAATATGCAAGAAAACCATTTCCTAGACATGTTCAAGAGAGTAAGAAGCCATTGGAATTAATCCACTCTGATGTGTGGACTACTAAAGCTGCATCTCTTGGAGGCTCTCATTATTTTGTCAGTTTTATTGATGACTATAGCAGAAAAGTTTGGGTGTATTTTATGATAAAGAAAAGTGAAGTTTTTGGGCATTTCAAAACTCTTAAAACTATGGTTGAAAAAGAAACAGGCCTGTAAATAAAATGCCTAAGGTTAGATGGAGGGGGAGAGTATCTCTCAAATGAGTTTACAAGGTTCTTGCAGGAGCATGGCATAAAGCAGCAATATTCATGTAGTCATACCCCACAAAAAAATGGAATTGCAGAAAGAAAAAATAGACATATTGGAGAGGTATCTCGTGCCATGCTCAATGAAAAAGACCTGCCATATTTTTACTGGGCTGAGGCAGTTGCTACAGCAGTCTACATAATGAACAGAACTCCCACTGCAGCAATACATGGCATGACTACAGAGAAGAGGCATACTGGTAAAAAACCAGATATTTCTCATTTGAAAATTTTTTGTTGCATTGCCTATGTTCATGTGCCAGATGAGTTGAGATCCAAGTTGGATCCAAAAGCTGAGAAGTGCATCTTTATTGGTTACTCTCTACAGTAAAAAGGGTATAAATGCTAGGGATGTTAAGCGGAGGGTATTGTTACATTGATGGAAACTATATTGCTTACCTCTAGAATAATTTAAAGAGGCTAAGGTGGATGGAAACCCTTAAGGTTGGCAAGATCTATCTCTTTTATGAGGCTAGTGTAAACTCAAACATGTTCACTGAAGGACGATAAGTCAAATTAAATTGGTACATCTATGAGGAGGTTACAAAGGCTATATCGGCTGACCAAGTCATGGTTGTAGAACGCTCCGATTGCCGCAACTACAAGAAAGATAGATTACTTGATCTTCCCCTAAAATATAGATTTCTAGATATCCATTCCTAGAATCCTAATTACTATGCAATGGATATATTGCAATGACATGCCTAGATTGTGGTAGAAAAACCCTTTCCAAGAAGAATATGAGCTTCCGAACTACTCGAATAGTGTATTGCCTTCCTATTGACATAAAGAATTATTTTTGTCCACCCATTTGTCTCCTTGATAATTAGGAATAGTGGGAAGATATTATCTGTTTGATGACCTTTTTTTCTGGTTAAAATTAAAACTCTCTTTTGAGGTGTAAACCCTTATCATTATCAAAAGGCCAAGTAGTACATAATTTTATTCCTAAATTAATGAGTAGATTAAGCAAGTAAACATCTTTTTTTGAATATGGTTGGAGAGAAAATTGATCATAAAATTTGCATAATTCCTCAAAACATCACCCCGAATCTCAATATTACAAAAGCTCAAGAGAAGAAAATCCTTCTGAAGCAGTGCAAGCCACCGGAGTTTGATGGTAAAGGGAGAGACATTCCAACTAAAGCAAAAACATGGATAGAATCTATGGAAGACTATTTCACTATTGTAGGGACTGTACCTTCAAATTAAGCCATGATCGCCAAACTAAAACTCACAAGAGATGCCCATCTTTGGTGGAAACAATGGTGCAAGGACCAAAGAATGTGTGAAAGTGCTATCACTTGGGACAAGATTAAGGACACTGCGTATGGGAGGTATCTTCCACCCGCATATTAAGCCCAGAAGATGAATGCATTTTTCAACCTAAAGTAGTTCAGCCTAAGCCTAGAAGCTTACTACTCCAAATTTGTAACACTTCTAAAATATGCACCTATGATGGATGTTTAACAGCAAGTATCCAAATTTTGTAATTGTCTAAATCCGCCCCTAAATACATGCCTTGAATCAATGAGACCATCATATTTATACAATGCATTGATTCAAGCAGCTCCAATAGTTCAAGAGATTGAACAAAGGCCAAGAAATGCAAAAATTTGGAACATAAACAGTTAGAATAAGGGCAACTTCCAAGGTTATGCAAAAAAAATCCCAAGAGCAATACCAACCAAACAGGATGAAGAAAGCCAAATCAAATGTAGTGGGAAACTTTATACCCACGAGAAAGAGCAATGAGGCTCCAAGGTGCTTCTATTGCAAGGAACTAGGACATTTCAAGAGGCAATGCCCAAAGCTTGGCTAAGGTCAATTTCACGAGCAAAACCAAGATTCCAAGGGAAAGGTTACTGGAATAAACCTAAAGGAGGTCAATAATGATAAAGATCCCACAATGGAATCTAATATGGAAAGAGCCAAAGTACACGCCACTCTCAATAAGAAGGGTCCAAATCGCCAATTCTCAGTAATTCAAACACCAGCAAATTGTCAAGGTAACCCTTTTGAATTTTAATTGACTGTGGAAGTACCCACTCCTTGCATCACCAAAATATGTGAAAAGACTAGGCATAAACACTACTCTTGCACCTAATTTGCTTGTGGAGTTAGCAAACGGCAAAGAAGTTCTATCAACACAACAAACTAGCAAGGTAGAATTTAACTTGGATGGCAATTCTTCCCAAATGAGCTTCCAAATTATGAACCTTAGGGCTTATGAATGTTTTCTAGGTATGGATTGGTTAATTCCAAATAATACCCATATCTATTGCAAAAATGGCCAAATCACACTCAAAACTCAAAAGGAGAACAAGTAACCACTCGAGGAGAACCAGAAAACCCTAAGGTTTAGCTGGCTAAGCTTCCCAAATAGTAAAAGGACTAAAGAAAGGATTACCCGTCTATCTATTTAAACTCAACAAGACCGAGTAGGATAGTGAAGCCAAGGATCAACCATCTTGGCTAAAAGAATATGTCGATGTTTTTCCAGAAGACCTAACAAAGCTTCCACAAGCAAGGGAAGTAGATCACGAAATTCAACTCATTCCAAGCACTGCCCCCATTGCCAAACGGCCCTATGGAATGTCAATTCCTCAAGCCATTGAGCTAAAAGAACAACTCAAGCAACTATTAGACTAGGGATACATCTAGCCAAGTAATTCACCATGGGGAGCCCCGTTACTATTTCAGAAAAAGAAAGATGAAACACTATGCCTTTGTATCAATTACCGTGGATTAAAACAGGTGGCAATGAAAAACAAATATCCAATTCCCAGGATAGACGAGTTGCTTGACCAACTCCAAGGAGCAAAGGTCTTTTCAATGATCAATCTCAAATCAAGCTATTATCAAATAAGAATTAGGGAGAAAGATATCCCTAAAAGTTCTTTTAACACAAGATACGATCATTATGAGTCTATTGTGATGTCATTTTTTTTTCTCCTTAGAGATTGTAACTATCTTGATATAGCAAGGCAATGCACTATAGGAATATTGGCAAAATATCCAAGTCTTAAATCTTAATTGTAAACAAATCAATTGTAGTATAAATAAAAAGCAAGTATTTGCACTAATCAAAAGGCAAGGGCAAACCCATACAAATAAGAAATTATATTTTGCAAGGAGAAAAGTCATGGGCATATAAAAAGCAATCATGTATGTTACATAACTAGCAATACACCGGCAAACAAAACTAAGCAATCAAAAGAATGAGTCATACTAACCAAAAGGACAACCATAGGCACCATCCTCCTAATTGGTCTCCAAGCTATTCTTCCAATTGACATGGCCAGGAGTCAACATAGGTCCCTGTTGAAGGTGGCAGGAGCTTTTGTTAATCCAGGCCAAATATATATTGATGAATGAGAGAAGGTGGCTTCCATGTGTTACGTGATCTTCAAGGCATGATCTAACAACCCTAAAAAAATATGATATATAATAAGCTTTGCAACAAATTATTTTTGCAATTACAACATTTTCTCTGTCTCATAATTGTGCACATTGTATGTGTGATCCTAATCGTACTAGTTTCTCCTATGTCTATGCCTCCAAGGCATTAAAATGAAAATATGTTTCTTGGTTTAAAGTTAAACTTGTAATGTTGAATCTTGGGTCACTATCTAGTACAACATTACTTATAATTTGACTATGAGACAGAACAAATGGCAAAAGTAGTCAAATAAAATAATGGTCCAAGTGGAGCTAGACTATCTTGTGTCCTCTGTACCACATCCACTACTAGCACTACTTTCAAGGTTACCACATTCAACACTAGAGGAATCAGAAGGATCACATTGGAGAATCTAGAGTGGATGATCCCAGAATGCTCACAAGTTCATCTACTCTAGATTCTCCAATATATCCTCCACATGAACTTGTAAGTTAGAATTTTCTAATGAGGCTCATGGCATTGAATTCTCCTTCTCTATATGTCGTTTTTACGGATGCAATGCTTTTCCAATGTATTACTTTTGAGATAAATTGAGTATCTTTTTGTCTCTCTATCCCACATAATGTGCATGCAAGAATATAACTAACATTCCCAAAGTCCTTCACATCAAAGGTTTCATATAGCTTTTTTTTAGTGCATCCATGCCCATGAATGACTTCCCAAAACAATAGAATGACATCCACATAATCAAAACCATGACGCTACCATCCCTAACCTTCCAAGTATATAGGCAACAATAATTCGTCTCACTTCTAGTGTACCCCTAAGACTACATAAAAGCATCAAACTTATGTTGAGATATCGAGCTCCACTCGTGATACGCCAGGGTGACCGTTGTGTATTTATGTCACCGACTTGTCAGTTGCAGACGCGGTTGGTACACCGCCCATGAATAATAGCTACATGATAGCTATCCTTATCTACTCTAGTTCGTGGCTCAGTTAGTATGCCACCTTAGTTAGTTGAGTTTGGTTTGAGACCCATATATAGGGTTCATCTATTTCTATGTACTTGAGTTCTTTTGGCTTCCACAACTAAGAAGAGGAAAATTGTTTTCAGCCTCCACCTTTGTGTGTATTCCCCCATTGTGCAAGCAAGAAAGCTACAAGTGAGACTCTTTCCTTCTCTCCCACAATCTTGATATATAGGGTTCTTCTATTTCTTTGTACTAGAGTTCTTTTGGCTTACACAACTAAGAAGAGGAAAACTGTTTTCAGCCTCCACCCTTGTGTGTCTTCCCCCATTGTGCAAGCAAGAAAGCTTCAAGCGAGACTCATTCCTTCTCTCCCACAATCTTAACATGGTATCAGAGCCTTGTTCGTGGTAAGGAGCTCAAGAAAGCAAGCCAAGCTCGCGGTGTTCTGGTAATAGGAGCAGTGTTGCTTTCATCTTCTGTTTTGGGAGCAGATCTCTGCAGGTAGCACAGCCGGAAAGTGCAGGAGTGCATTGTCTCAGGTTGAGACGCCCTTCGCGGTGAAGTAAGAGGACAGTATATGCTGCAGGCAAGGGCTTTAGCCCTTGGCGACCTTGTTTTTTTAATTTGAGGCCATTTCGGGGCCTGTTTTGGAGGCGGAAGTTTTCTGCACGCACTCAAGAAAAGGCTCAGTTTTATGCTGCGCAGCCACTGTTCTACAGGTCGGTGAATAGTTACTGTAAAAATTGCATTGTATGCTTGTCCGCAGAGACATTGGGAGTTATAGAATCATGCCTGTTGCCTGTTGATGCAAAATCGTCACTAGGAAGTGATTGTGTGGTCAAATACCACTTTCGCCAGTTTTGCAGATTTTCCCTTGTGAGGGTGAAGCTGTGATTTTTGCAGTGACAGAATTTTTTGCAGTCTTCTGTAATGGCATCTGATTCTCTTTCACAGATTGTCACTGAAAAGCTTGACAAGAACAACTTCCAAGCATGGAAGTTTAGAATGACGAATTTCCTTATGGGAAAAGGATATTGGGAATTTGTTGCAGGAAATGAAGAAGAACCAGTTCTTCCTGATGTTCCCAATCAACAGCAAATGCAGGCATTTAAAGCATGGCATGAGAGAGCCAAGAAAGTTATGTATTGGCTGTCTATCAGCATTTCAGACTCTATGATTGTTCATATTCAGGATGCAAGTACGCCAAAGGAGGCATGGGATACTTTGTCAAAAATGTATAGCACAAATACGCAAGCCAGGAAAATGCAGCTCAAGCAAGAGTTGCACAATGTGCAAAGAGAAAATATGAGCATCAACGACTACCACATGAAGGTGAAGAAGATTGCAGATGCACTTGCTTCCATTGGGTCACCAGTGGAAGATGATGATTTAGTTTCTGTGACCTTGAATGGTCTAGGAAAGGATTATGCACAGTTTCGGACATCCATTTCAGTTCGTGAAAGATTTTCTGATTTTGAGGAGCTGATTGCTCTTCTCATTTCTGAGGAGCAAAGAAATGGTGGTGCATCTTCTTCAGGAGGAACTTCAAAAGAAGCTGTCTTCTACTCAAATGCTGGAAGAGGTAGAGGCAGAGGTAGAGGAGGCCGATATGGAGGCCGTGGTAGAAATCAGAATATGCAGCAAACTCAAGAAAACCAGTTCTATAGAGAAGGACGTGGTAACTCTAGAGGCAGGGGGAGCCAAAGAGGTCGTGGTGGATGGCAAAGAGGCCAAAATGCAAACAGCAATGTTGAATGCTACTATTGTGGTAAAATGGGTCATATGGCTAAAGACTGCTATAAAAAGCAGAATGACATCATGAATGGAAAACTGCAACAAGGAAATTATGCATCCTCTAGTAGACAGGGTGATGACAGAAATGAGCATCTATTTATGGTGCAGCACATGAACAACTCTGTGACAAATGCAGAAGAAAGCAATGATGTATGGTATGTTGACTCAGGTGCATCAAACCACATGACAGGTCATGCAGAATGGATGGAGGATGCAAGGAAAATGGAAAAACCAGGATTTGTGGAGACTGGTGATGATACTGTACATCCTATTGTGCAGATTGGAAAATTTCCCTTGTCTATGCAGGATGGGAAAAAGAAATACATGTCCGATGTATTTCATGTCCCGAATATCACCAAGAATCTGGTTTCTGTTGGTCAAATGGTTGAACAGGGCTTGCAAGTCAGATTTAATCCTCATGGATGCTTTGTTGAGGATATGAAAAATAAAGGTCGCTTGATAGCAAAAGGAAAGAAGAAGGGCAGAATGTTTAGATTGGATGCAGACATGTCTGAATTGAGTGCAGCAATGTTTGCACATGGGACCGGTGTAGTTGCAGATATTGATATCTGGCATAAACGCATTGGTCATGTTAATGTACAGCGACTTAAATCAATGCAGGCCCAAAATATTGTTGCAGGTTTGCCGAAATTCAAGGTTGCAGAAATGCATAAGGTATGTGAAGCCTGTCAATTTGGAAAACATGCAAGGAAACCATTTCCTAGACATGTTCAAGAGAGTAAGAAACCATTGGAATTAATCCACTCTGATGTGTGGACAACTAAAGCTGCATCTCTTGGAGGATGTCATTATTTTGTCAGTTTTATTGATGACTATAGCAGAAAAGTTTGGGTGTATTTTATGAAAAAGAAAAGTGAAGTTTTTGGGCATTTCAAAACTCTTAAAGCGATGGTTGAAAAAGAAACAGGCCTGCAGATAAAATGCCTAAGATCAGATGGAGGGGGAGAGTACCTCTCAAATGAGTTTGCAAGGTTCCTGCAGGAGCATGGCATAAAGCAGCAATATTCATGCAGTCATACCCCACAACAAAATGGAATTGCAGAAAGGAAAAACATGCATATTGGAGAGGTATCTCGTGCCATGCTCAATGAAAAAGACTTGCCAGATTTTTATTGGGCTGAAGCAGTTGCTACAGCAGTCTACATAATGAACAGGACTCCCACTGCAGCAATACTTGGAATGACTCCAGAGGAGAGGTATACTGGTAGAAAACCAGATATTTTTCATTTGAAAATTTTTTGTTGCATTGCCTATGTACATGTGCCAGATGAATTGAGATCCAAGTTGGATCCAAAAGCTGAGAAGTGCATCTTTATTGGTTACTCTCTGCAGCAAAAAGGGTATAGATGCTATAACCCTTCTACTCGTAAGTTTACAGTGAGCAGAGATGTTATTTTTTATGAGATGAGTAGCTGGTATAAACCAGTAAATGTGATTGATGATGTGGATGCACAAAATGGTAATGCTGCACAGAATTCACAGCAGCAGTCACAAAATATTAGTGGACCTGGAGCGTCCTCTAGCAGTGGTTCACATTCTTCGCCATGGACAGGCAGATTGAGATCAGGAGAATCTTCTCAAAGTAATGCAGATAGTGGTATGCATGTATCACGAAAAGGAAAAGAGAAGGTTGATCAGCCCATGTTTGATGTGAATACAGGTCACTCTTATGTGGATGGTGAATCCAGTGGCTCAGAACAGAGCATTGATGATGAGTTGGGTATTCCTTCTATTGTTACACCTGGAGTAAGGAAGACCAGGGATGTTTTGAGAGCACCTGGGAGTGAACCTACTTTGCGCAGGTCTACGAGAGCTAGGTATCCTGTGGATAGGCTGAAATATGATGGATTTACAGCCATTCACTATGCATATATGGTCAAAGTGATACAGGAACCAGAACCCACATCTTTTGAGCAAGCCATGGGAAAAGAAAAATGGGAGAAAGCCATGGATG
The DNA here is from genome assembly GCF_053477565.2 of Lygodium microphyllum. NCBI lineage: Eukaryota > Viridiplantae > Streptophyta > Polypodiopsida > Schizaeales > Lygodiaceae > Lygodium > Lygodium microphyllum. Next base: position 69,014,050 of record NC_141149.1, on the reverse strand, counting down.
AAGAAATGGATGCCTTGGAAGCAAACGCTACATGGGAGTTAGTACCTTTGCCTAAAGATAAGAATGCAATTGGCTGTAAGTGGGTTTATAAGGTGAAGCACAATGCAGATGGTTCTGTGAACAAATACAAGGCAAGATTAGTAGTCAAGGAGTATGCACAAACATATGGCATTGACTATGAAGAAACATTCAGTCCAATTGCAAGGATAGCAACTGTAAGAGCAGTCATTGCTATGGCTGCATCAAAGGGATGGTCTTTACATCAGATGGATGTAAAGAATGCCTTCTTGCATGGTGATTTGCAAGAAGAGGTCTATATGGAGCAGCCACCAGGTTATGTGCATGTTGTTCATCCTGAGTTTGTTTGCAGGTTGAAGAAAGCCTTGTATGGCTTGAAGCAAGCACCTAGAGCATGGTCTGACAAGATAGGACAGTATCTTGTCACTATTGGCTTTCAGATTTCCAAGGCAGATTTCTCACTTTATGTGAGAAAAACAGAGAAAGGTATTATGCTACTTGTCATTTATGTTGATGATTTGATTATGACAGGTGACAGTGATGAAGATATCCTTCATGTGAAAATGCTATTGAAGCAGAAGTTTGAGATGAAGGATTTGGGAGAGCTGTGTTATTTCTTGGGCATTGAGGTGATTAGATCACCAAGTGGGATACAGCTCTTGCAGAGGCAGTATGGATTGGACATGCTGTCCAAATATGGGATGACAGGCTATAAGCCAATTTCAGTTCCTTTGGAGCAAAATGTGAAGCTGAGCACAGATGCAGGTGAGCTTCTAGAAGACCCTACTATGTACAGACGCATAGTAGGAAGTTTGATTTATATGACTATTACCAGGCCAGATTTGAGCTATGATGTTGGATTGGTAAGTCAGTTTATGCAGGCTCCAAGGAAACCACATTTGGATGCGGCTAGACGCATACTCAGGTATGTGAAGTCCACATTGCAGTATGGACTATTTTATGAGACTGGGGTTCATATACAGTTGCATGGATACACTGATGCTGATTGGGCTTGTAGTATTTCTGATAGACGATCTACCAGTGGATATATGTTCTCTTTTGGGAGTGCTGCAGTCACTTGGAGCAGCAAGAAACAGCCTACAGTTGCCTTGTCGAGCACAGAGGCTGAGTACAGGGGTGCAGCAATGGCTGCATGTGAGGTAGCTTGGTTGCATAAGCTACTTTATGATATGCATCAGTCTACAGATGGACCAGTTGTCATTTATTGTGACAACATGAGTAGTATACACTTGGCAAATAATCCAGTCTATCATGCTAGAACAAAGCACATTGAGGTGCATTATCACTATGTGCGAGAGAGGGTTTTACTAGGTCTTATTGATCTAGTTTATGTCAGCATAGAGGATCAGGTAGCTGACATATTCACGAAGGCATTGGGCGCAGAGAAGCTACGCAAGTTCAGAGACCTGCTTGGTGTGCAGGAATTGGGATTGAGCTCGAGGGGGAGTGTTGAGATATCGAGCTCCACTCGTGATACGCCAGGGTGACAGTTGTGTATTTATGTCACCGACTTATCAGTTGCAGACACGGTTGGTACACCACCCATGAATAATAGCTACATGATAGCTATCCTTATCTACTCTAGTTCGTGGCTCAGTTAGTATGCCACCTTAGTTAGTTGAGTTTGGTTTGAGACCCATATATAGGGTTCTTCTATTTCTTTGTACTAGAGTTCTTTTGGCTTACACAACTAAGAAGAGGAAAACTGTTTTCAGCCTCCACCCTTGTGTATCTTCCCCCATTGTGCAAGCAAGAAAGCTTCAAGCGAGACTCCTTCCTTCTCTCCCACAATCTTGACAACTTATGATACCATTCCCTATTTCAAACCATTAAGCATATATGCAACTTTCACACCCACTGTTCATTGCCTTTCACAACACTCTTCAAACTACTATATGTGAATATCCTTATGCAAATCCCCATGCAAGAAAACTAACTTGATGTCCATTTGAACCAAGTGCATACCTTTTTGGAAACTAATGCAAGTAACATACGAGGGGTGTTCATCTTAACTATTGGTAAGAATATCTCATTAAAGTTCAATCCCCTTCCCATGCTTGAATTCATTGGCCACCAATCTTGCCTTGTCCTTAGACAACACAGGAGATGACAACACCTTCAATTTGTATACCCACTTGCATAGTAGTACATGTTTTCCGTTATGTAAAGGAACTAACTTCCAAGTAGCCCTTTTCACCAAAGAATCTATCTCTAGCTGAATAGCTCTCTTCCATTGTCATCCCTTGTCATAGCATTAGCATAATGTGAAGGCTGACTACAAGCCATAACCATGACATAGTATGGATCAACAGCTCGGGGAATTTACATGAATATATAAGCCTATCATGTGAATATATTTTTAAAATACACTGTTTAAACATTTTTTATATACAAAATCTTGTCATTTAAAGGACAACAAATTGAATAGAAAATAGAAATTTTTATTTATCAAAACCACAATTAAGGGGTTTTTAAAATAGGCCTTGAATACATGTGATAGGGAGGACTTACATATAGTGAATCCTCTGAGCTCAACATGAACTTCTAGCTATCCCACCTGTCTATCTTGTAAAACACGAGGCTATTCACTTGCTTGTGACACTCTCACCTCAACATTAGCTCATTGTCTAAGCCCTACATCATGTGGAGGAGCATGCCATTTATTTGCTAATTTGATGATCATCCATCCTCCTAGAACACTACCTTCTGGATCTGAACTATTTTAAGGGGCTTTCTATGCATCTTATCCTTCGTTAAAATGACATAATGACTACATATTAGCTTCTTAGACTCAAGATCACATAAGTAATATCCCATTTCTTCTAAATCTCTATATCCAAGAAAAATACATTCCTTGGACTTAACATCAAGCTTGCTCTACTTTTTCATAGGTACATGTATAAATGCATCACAACCAAAGACATGCAAGTGATCATAACTAGGCCTCTTTCATAACTCCTCTAGAATTTTTCCATCCAATGGCGTATTGTCTTTATAGATTCATCCCAAAACCCATTAGTAAAACTAGTATCCTATTTATCTTCTTAGCCACACCATTTTAAACACAATTCTCTAGATTTATCAACTCTCTTTTGATACCATGGCTAGCACAAAATTATCTATAAAGTCATGAAAAGTGTATTCACCACTATTATTAGTTTTTAAGCACTTGAGCTTTATTCTTGACTAAATCTCTATAAATGCCAAGAACTTTTGAAATGCATCTAGCATGTCACTCTTGTCACACAAAGAGGGTACACCTAAACCTTTCTAGTAGCATCATATATAAAAGTAGCATCATGGAGGATAGGCCCATAACCTCTCTTGTATTTTCAAGCTTTATGAACATACTTCCTTGTATTTTCATGCATATTTTCAAGGTTTTGGAAACAAACCAAATCATCTACTAGCAATATTGTCAACCCTATAGAAAAAGCATAAGTACCTACTAAAAGAGGCAAGAGCCTTTTCTGTCTAGTACCATCATAGTCCCCATTTAAAATAGCATATGCTAAAAACCCATATTTTCTTGATATTCATTGAACATATGCAATTCAGAATTAGGCTTTATAGTTCCTTTGACTATCCCTTTTTTATGTCACTTCATTAGCATCATCTTGCATTCCCCTTATGTTTGAGAGTTTCAAATCCTCAGTTGAGTGTTTAATCCCTTCCAAGCTTATTTCCTTCACAATGACCTGACTAGATTCATCTATACTCTTTAAGTGGTGATATTCAATTCTAAGTTTCAGGTCCATCTCAACTCTCTTTTGCAAGTTTTCCCTTGAGTTAAGTCTCAACCCTTAAGGAGTTTGATCTCTCTTTATGAGTTTCTAATTTCCAAGGTTTATATAGGCTCCACTTAATTTTTGTTTCTTGATTTATTTTTCATTAATATGTGGTGACGTCTTTAAACTTATCCCCTTAATGTGATTCTTTGTAAAGTATAAATAGTTCTTATTACAATAAGGTGTGTAAATGGAATATATCTTATGTGCACAACCAGGCTTTACTTTTTTTCCAAAACAATCTGTTCTACATTGACTTATATGACTCATTTGCACGACTTGCTCGATCAAGCTTTTTGCTTTCCAACCAAAAGTATTATGCCATCATCGTTTGTGGAACATGGTGTAGTGGTTGCATATTGTGAAGTTGATGGGCAGTTGACCAAGGCGGTCGAGTAGATGAGCATTTGAATCAAGGTGGAAGTGTTGAGTGACATACATGGGGCAATATTCAAAAGGCAAAGAAGCAAAGCTAGTAGGCATTTTAATCAAAAAGGTCAAGTGTGTAAAAGTGGTTCAAGTTTGTTGGCCAAGTGGTTGGGCAACCAAGATAATATGCATTAGGGCCAAGCTATGGGGTAGTGGAGCTGAGTTGAAGGGATATTAAATGGCCATGTGAGGCCAACGGCCAGTTAGTGGGGTGGCCTTATGATGGCTAAGGTGCCATTTGAGTGGTCAACAATTTAGCCACAAGTTACTAATTGTTGGTGGTGTTGTTGGGATGGGGGAAATCAAGCAAGCCAATAGCAAAAATAAAAAAATCTACGACTATTTGAAAAAAATTTACCTTGAATGGTGAGGCTTGACAATCACTAAGAAAGTTAATCATTGTGCCTATTCATTTGCATTGATGCTAATGTTGCAAATTATGGGACACCACTTGAGCTTCCTCTCCCTTCTCTTCTCCTTACCTTCTTGCTACTTGGGAACCATGACCTACTGCAACCTCCTCAAAATAAGAAGCGACATCAAAAATTAGCTTGCTTTCCTTCCAAGTCAAACCTAAAAACTAGGAGCCCTGTTTCTCTTTCTTTTCTCTCCCAAAAGCTCTCTAAACTCTTACTACATGATGCCCTCTACTAGACAATCAATCTTCCTCCATTTATAGTCCATAGCGGCTTAAGTATAACCAACAAATTGAAAAAAATTAAAGATTTTTACTATTTTTAACTTAATCTTCAAGATTATTCTACTCCAATCCTATTTTGCAAGAAAATTTTGATTAAATGACCAATAAAATGAATTAATGCCCTCTTGATTTTCTCTTTTTGAACTATAAGCTTCGTTTCTGTTGCACAACAAAAGAATGTGCACCTCAATGACCAATTCCATCTTAGTCTTGGAAACGGAACCAAAATGTTGCATCTCACAAGCACAACAATGGGAAGTTAGACAAAACTCTTATTAGTTTGAGAGTGAACCACCTCGAACAAGATACCTCTCTCATAGTCATTGCACCACACACACACACACACTCTCTCTCTCTCTCTCTCTCTCTCTCTCTCTCCACACAAGCGAAAGGATGGCGAGAAGCAAGACTAGCTCTTGTAATGTTGCATGTACCAAAATGAGCTCTTTTATTAACTCTTTAGCTTTTATACATCAAGTCTTCAATTTTACTATTCTCTCCAAACATTGGGCACCCCTCTTTTTGGGCTTTGATTGGTCCTTCTTAATTTTTGCAAGCTAGTAAGGTTAGTTGGACCATCTTCTTCTAAAAGTAAATAGAGGGTTCCATCCCCACAATATCACAATTGTTGTGGGTTGTTTTCCTTTCTCAAAAATTGTATTATACTTTGCACAGAGTGAACCATGATCTCCTCAAAACGTAGTTACATCATAATTTTCTTGGAAATTTTACAAATGCTTCAAAAAGTAATCCTTGAGGAGCTCCCAAAAAGTGATATCATCATTTGACCACAGCACCTGTGTCTTTGTTGTGTGCTTGTGAGGATTGTGAGCTTTGCACCTGAACCCCAAGTCTTGAATTCATGCTCTTGTACTTCAGAGATGGGGACAAATAGAAAGCTAGTATGATCATTGATAATAAGCAAGTTTAAATCATATGTCACTTCAAGATCTCATGTGGAATGATTCCTATAACTTTTGACTCTCTATAATTTAGCTAATCTTCATCTACATCTACCAAAAAAGGTGAGGAAAAGCCTCAAAACTTACCTTTTCAAGGCACTTCCAACAAAAAGGTTTATTTATTTTGACATTTTTCACCTCTCTTTCTTTGTTTTTAGCACTGTTGATGTGACTCTTGCAAAATGACCTTCAAAGTCAAAACTATAAGAACATGGCCAATTGGTGGAAAATCTAGTCCTTTAGCAAACCCACGTGTATATAGGAATTTCGATTGCTTTGGCTCTTACAACCCCCCAAACTTAGTCTTCTTTGTAGCAATTTGAAGTAAATTGCAAAGAATGCTATTAGAAACAATCAAATGTTTCTATGTGTAGCAAACAACATAAATCACTAGCAATGATCATCTTCCTGGTGGAAAATCTAATCCTTTAACAAACCCATATGTGTTAATAGGAATTTTGATTGCTTTGGCTCTTACAACCCCCCAAACTTATTATTTGTAGCAATTTGATGTACATTGCAAAGAATGCTATTAGAAACAATCAAATGTTTCTATGTGTAGCAAACAACAACATAAATCACTAACAATGATCATCTTCCTTATAAGAACCAATTTCACTTTCAAAAACCTCTACGTACGACTTTGCTACATTTTCCAACACTAGGAGGAACTATTTGGCTAGCAAGAAATTTGAAGAGTGCATATCTCTTTATCAACCAGATTATAATTTTCTTATTGTAGTGTACACTCTTATTGTCGACTTGTCTTACGATTCAAAGAATAGTGAAGGTACCTCTAGTACACCAAAAACCAGCATCAAACCTTCTTAAATTTGAGGTTCAATATAACATCACTCTAGTGTGAACTGCATGGGCAAAGAAATAATATTAGGCTAACAAAAGAATTCTAATTATTTCTCAACTAGGATCTCCTAACATCTAGTGTTCAAAACCTTAACTTGCACCATAGGAAATTACGTGATAATGAATGTATTTCTTATAGGAAAATTTTCATATTTTCTTAATTGACTTTTGTTAAGGGGACCCACAACAAAGACTATTTGTTTTCTCGATTGGGAGTGTATGATACATTTTTCAAAAATACAAATGGAGATTAGCTCAAAAGAGACTTAACACTTATGAAAACACATAAAACACACATCATACTCACAAAAATATGCCTAGCTTATGTGTATGTTGTTCATTTTGAGGTTTGTTTGCAAGTTGAAAAAAGCCTTATATGGCTTAAAGCAAGCACCTAGAGCATAGTCTGACAAGATATTACAGTATCTTGTCACTATTGCCTTTCAAATTTCCAAGGCAGATTTCTCACTTTATGTGAGAAAAACAAAGAAATGTATTATATTGCTTGTCATTTATGTTGATGATTTGATTATCACATGTGACAGTGATAAAGATATCCTTCATGTGAAAATGCTACTGAAGCAAAAGTTTGAGATGAAAAATTTGAAAAAGCTGTATTATTTCTTGGGCATTGAGGTGATTAGATTACCAAGTGGGATACAACTCTTGAAGAGGCAGTATGGATTGGATATGCTGTCCAATATGTAAAAACATAGTATCTATTGTGGATATGGTAAGGTTTCGCACATGCCCATTAACACATCATCAAAAACCACTTTTCTTGGATTTTGAATTAATCTTTTAGTATTTTGCTTCTCACGGTCCACCAAAGGATTCATATATATATATATATATATATCTATCTATCTATCTCTCTCAATAAATTCGTTTACATGCATATCCTTACCTATTTGAATTACCCTATGACCATGGGTAACACACACATAACTATTATAGAGGAAATAATCATTCAAAATTTTATTGTTTCAAGATCTTCATCAAACTTTTTAGGGAACACGATGTTTTTTTTTTTAAGGTTTTAGTCAAGGTTTCAAAAATAGAACTATTGAGCACTAAAGAAAAGGAAAATGAGAAAAAAGAGAGTGATGCCACCAATCATCTAATATTGTTGTTGGACCTAAGTTTGGAGGAAAGTAAAAAATCAATAAAGCATCATTCCCCTAGTTGTATCTAGTTGTGATGTGATTGAGAAATTGATTGAATTCTCATTTGCATGTTTGGCCTAAAAACTAGCTCCCATGTGTTTCATGTCTAATGTTTTCTATGTTTGTTAAATGAAATAATAGTGAGCATGAATAACGAGTGATTTGATAAAATTTAGATTTCCAAACTTGTTTCTAGCACACAAACAACAAGTTTGGGCTAATTATGTACATGAATACTTCCTTGACATCAATTTGCAATTTCTAAATTGATGATAGAACTGGGACGAAATGAAAGAAGAAGCATATGGGCCATAGTGTGTATAAGTCATTCGAGTGAGTGGAAAGGGAGCATTATGAATTAAGCAAGAAACTAGTTCCAAAAAAAGTAGTTATGTCTATTGTATCTTTGAAAGCAACAAAGAATGTTCCATTGCTCCTGTGATTTGAAATATATCAGACAATATATTGGATCAATACCATGTTCCTTTAAGGTTTGTTGAATAGATGGAAGTTATTTTTACTCTTTAAGATTTGATAAATATTCTTGTCAAGCAAATACTAACATTTATAAGGTCCATAGAGTCAAGTTGTGATTATTGATAACACAGTGTAAAAATTGAAGTTTACAAGAAAGAATATAGGTACGTTTCTCAAATATTCTATGAAGGATAACTTGTACGGATTAGTTGACCACTAGAATCCTACTCTTTAGCATTCTTATAAGATGGAGTACTTCCTAGTATACTTTACCTATGAGAAATCATCTCAACATGCATGAATGCTCCTACATATGCCAAGACCAAGACTTGTGGTGATCCAATTGTTTGTCAATTCGATCTTTAATAAACTCTAGACACAAGATTGAAAAACTTAAAAGGGGTTGACATGGCAAAGGTAATATATTCAATAAATCTTGTGTATGATATCTCTACCAAGACTTGTGGTGATCCAATTATTTGTCAATTCAACGTATAATAAACTCTAAATACAACATCAAAAAACTTGCAAGGGGTTGGCATGGCAAAGATAATATAACAAGACGATCGTGTATAATATGTCTAGAGAGTCATGTGAACTATCTCCTTAACATGAGCGAGCTACACATATTAAGTCTCTAAGGTTGTCAACATTTAATTGTTTCTATGATGACTTCTTGGGTTGTTTGACCCACTAAATTTCCAATGAGAACATGTTTATATGATACATGATGAACTTATTCCAAGTTTCTTCATTGCTCAATTCATGCCATCATTATGTCTTTTTATGCGATCATTATTTTTGAATATTAGCAATTCTAACTATTACAATTGTCACAAGTTATGACTTACCTCTTCCAAAACTTGTTATTTTTTTAAGGCTAGAGAAGTCTCTTGCTTTGTTACCTAGATCTTGGAAGATATCATATATTTGAGTGGTGGATTACCCTCAACACTTGTATTCATTGATGCTACTTGGAACCTTTTTAATTTGTGGTTATTATGAGATAGTGATATTGTTGTAATTACAAATACATGCCATTTTGCAAATATTGATATGCTTAAAGAAATTGAACCATAACTAAAGTACATTGAATACATGATTGTCACATGGATCATTTTTAGTACTAATAATTAAATCTATAAGTTTACTAAATGCAAACAAAATGACAAATCCATCGCCACACTTGTTAGTATATTGTAAAGGTGCCTCATTTGTTAACTATATAATTTGTGCCTTACTTCAAGAAAGCTCAATGCATAAGAAAACACATTTTCTACTAACTTCAACAAAAGAAAACGATATTTGAACCAATGAGGCCATGCCAATAATATAGATAATGCAAATATCATTGGGTTTGTATATACACGAGTGCTTGAACCTGTAGTTTTGAAAAGTAGTATAAGCACATGGGAAGTGTTTGCCTAAAACAAGATTTTTAGCATCTATATATTAGACTACAATTTATAGTCCTGACCATGCACATATACAACCATAGAACAAAGTTATATGAAAGGGTAAACCTATGGGTTATTGAATAAACATGTTATTTGCAATTTCTATGTAACATGTGGCCTTATGCACCAAAACCTCTATACAATGACTTGAGTAGAAGGCTTTCACGAGTAGAAGGCTTTCACAACTACTCTCGACTATTCTATGCCTACAAGTAGCCACTTATTATCCTCATTTGCTCTATCGATGAGACAAAATCCTAAAAAACAATAACTTTCTCTCCAGTTGAAACGAATATACAAAAAAGCATCCATGCATTATCATTTAAACCATTCAATGCAACTCAAACTAAGCCCTCATCGTCCTACATTGAGTATGTGTATTCCAATACCCTTTGGTTTCACTACATACTTAATAACTTGTCCAATTTTCCTTCTTGACATAGTCAACTTGGTTGGAATGCCTTGGTATTTCCATTACAAAAGTTCTTCAAAACGATATCCTTTAGGAAGCTTGTATCATGACTACAACCATTCATAGTATCAACCACAAACAATTAATATAGCCCAATACATAAACCTAAGGGCCTTTTCATTCCAAGCCTTTGGTGTCCTTGATTCTTCATGGCTAGTTTCCCATTAATGTGCGCTAGGGAGCTTGTATCTTGAATATGGTCATTCATAGTATTAACCACTAACAATGAATAGCCTAACACATAACCTTGAGGGACTTTCCATTCCAAGCCTCTTGAGTTCTTTTGCGGCTAGTTTCCCATGAGTGATGGTGGATACAACCCACATTCTACGGTTGTTGAAATGACATGTATAATGGCATTGCATACATCTCTGTGACACTCAACTTATTAAAGACCAAATGCACTACATGTTTCAAATTGATGCAACCACAACCACAACCACGACCGACTCTTACAAACACACTACCTTGTGTTTGGAGGATACTCACAATATTCAAAAGCAAACTTGTTACAAACGTATTGTTTTGACTTTTGGATTCTGCTATTTGTTGAATACTTCCAAATTGCATCTACAAGTTCCATCCATATTAGTGTTGCAATTATGCACCTTATTTTTGTAGTATATATACATTCTCTTCGCACAGAAGCTATGATAGCACACACTAAAAACTTGTGTTTTAACACATAGCACCACTAAACCCTTCCCTTGCTCAACATGGCCTCTAGCATTTTTCCATGTAAGGTTGAGGCACAATGAACAAAAATCACACACAATGCAAAAATCAAACTTTTTTATCAGTTGGAGTTGGGCCTAAAAGAACTTGCTACCCCTTTGAACATTTTGCAAGGCGTGCAAGGCAACCTACTACACCTCTTACCCTCAAATTGAGCAAAAGTCCATATAAAGTCAAATCACTTCTACTCTCTAAGCTTCTAAAAAGCTATTAAAGTTTGAGCAATGAGCATGCATTGACAATTGGCTATCACGACCCTGCCTACTTATAGCATATAGCTTGTTTTCTTGAGTGGGTAGATCAACATTTCACGGTTAATTCTCATGCCATTGCAATTTGTGGTATACGATAGTTATTCCTACTACACAAGCATTTGCAAGAATCCATGCGCAATCACAACTTATTCACAAGCTTGAATGTAACGGACAAATTTTGAGTCAAACAATATTCTCGGTGGTGCTGGTATGGTTAATATGCTTCTTGTTTTCTCTGTATGTATTGTGAAGGAGCGTTTAGTAGATAGCACCAAACTGGTTGGAACACTTCCAATGTTGATGCATTACCCGCCAGAATAGGTGGGTAGCCTCCATACGCGAGGAAGTCTGTTTATGCATTTTCCCATACGAGAACTTTTATACTATCGCAAAACTCTAGATTCTCTGTAGTTTTATCCCACCAAAAGTGAGTTTAAACAAGTCCACAACCAGGTCACCGCTAGGGGGACAATTAACACTATGCTAGAATTAGAAGGATTGCTAGATATGGCAACACTTTAGCAAAAAGCGTTCACTGACATTCATGAAGTGAAAACAGAGGCCTTACATTCATGAAGTACAAACAAGACAAGTCTAGGGCGAGAAAATTTGTAACGTTTCAAGTGCAGCATCTTTTAAGGAAAGGAGTTTTCGAAAAATACCTTTAGTAAGCTTGCACATTAGATATGATGAAGGTGTTGGGTAACATCAAATAGGATCAATAAGCCAGTCAACCATTCCCTTTAACTGATACATATAGGCTCTTAGTGCTCCACGACTAAGCTACACACTCGTCAACACCAGCAGAGATCAAATAGCTAGTGATCTTTAAGTTCTTACAAGCCTTAATAAGCACGCCAATCATGCTCAAGAATTAATTGACATCAATAACAGTATGCCCTTAATTAAGGTCCGGGGTAAGAGCACCTTGTTGCACTGGTTCGTGGTCATGCTAAGCAAGGCTGCTATCTTATTTTGTGACTTGACCTTGTGGGATCATCCTGTTTATTGTCCCTCTTTCTGTGGTACTTTCAAGGGTATCAACCAAACCTAATACAAAAAAAAAAATATGACACAGGGCAAAGCTCTAATCCACATACGTTTGCCATTCTTAACAAAACTTTTGATCAAGGCTACCTAATCTACTTGACAGCACCACACAGATTCCACAGTTCACTCTTGACTAAGTTTGTCCCATACGTAACTGCTTTGAATCCCTGGTCAGAAATTGCAGCGAGCTCGTTCTCACATTATCTTCTATTGAAATGAGAGCTTTCGCAAACTATCTTTTTATTGCATACTGTGCTAAACCAACCACAAATGTTTCATAGTTTGTTTAAGGAACTGATGTCATTTACCTAAATCTTCAAACAAGTTCTAACTACGAGAGACTGGATGAACTAATGTATGAAAGACCTCTGATGCAACAAATCCCGAAGTTCTTTGCTAGCATTGCCAGTTAGGGCATTTGCTATTACAAGAGTATGGTGACTGGAATTCTTCTTTGAAAATTTACACTTAAATTTAGTGGTCTACTGTTATAAAAGAGTGCCAATAGCAAAAGGGGAATGCTTGGGCACATGTGCATGCACTGGTTATAACATGATCTTTCCTGGAAAGCACAGCCTTGAGTTGTTAATTTTTAGATGCTTGGGCAATGCTGTAAGCACTTGATGACCGTATATTTATTATTGACATGGCAAGACATTTGAGTTAGCAAGATAGTGTTGCACTGCTGGAACTTCAGAATCCAGCCAGCCAGCTCAGCACAGAGAGCAAATGCATTCAGCATTAGCATCCAAGCAAAGACCTTGGTTCTACCTGTAAAAAGGAAGACTTGGCGAGTCTGTAGATATGACTAAAGTCTAAGGATTATCTGTCCTTCAATGGACAAACGTGGAAATCAATGTTCATCATGAGAAGACCTCGCAGAAGATGAGGGTAAGAATGTATGCATGACTTTAGCATAAAGATAAGGAAAATCTGCAAAAACGTTTAAATGTACACAGACAAAAAGAGATGGGCATCATGCCCTCAATCCCAATAAAACTAGAAGAGCTCCCACATAGTCAAACTCCATTAATCTTCTTGCCAAGCGCCTTTTTGAATTCGTGAAAGGAGGGTATCGGAGCTTTAAATCAAGCCAAAAAGTACGATACAGCACTGCTTTGGGATGGCTGAACATATCAAAGCTGTACTTTCCATGGTAGGAACCTGAACCGCTCTCCCCAAACCCACCGAAAGGAAATCCATCTAGAACAAACTGCAGAGCACACAATTCATTCATTTTAGCAGTGGCATAGCAAGAGTTCCTGCAAGCTCTGCATATTAAAATGATTTATATTAATCATGCTAGAGACATATAACAGATGTACATGGAGCTTGTTCTCCATCTACATGACAATCAAAGCACAAGTGATAAACATCCATCATGAATTTCTGCACAACGCGTGCTTTGGAGACGAGTTCCAGCATCTGTCTAAACAGGTACAAGGTGTAACATTTAGGAGCATGCATAGAAAATATTTGGTAAATGTCTGTTCTATAGACATTGCAAAAGCTGTACATGTGCATTTGAAGTCACACTGCACCTCCGGAACAGTGATAAAACACTCTCTTTTGGTAGCTTGTCTCAATGTCAAAGACCAGAGCCAACCACAAAACTTGTCCACATTTCTCAGCACTTGGATACAAAACAGCATGCGATACGAGCAAGCATGCTTCAGATTGCATATTTTTATCTCCAAGCATGCCATATGCTAGACCCATTCACAATATATTAGCAAACAAGTTTAGTGCTTGGGCAAGGGAGAGAACATTTACACATTGTATTGAGGAAGGTCACTCTGCCAAACATTTATAGAATCCATAGAAGGTCCTTGTGGAGGGCAAGAAAAAGAAATGATTGAAAGTGGGAAATTCTGCTGGATAAAGACTCAAAAGGCTGCAATATCTTATATCATCAGCCTAGAATGAGGTCTTGATCAAAGGGCAGCTCAAAAAAGTGAGGCGGTTGTAAAAATGTACAACTCATAGCATTTCAAACTGGAGTGATAATGTGCACATTCTCTATTGTATTCACTCCCACAGAGGTAAGAAAACCAAAATAAAAGCACTGGACAGGTGAGCACATACTTGTACAACAGCATCATTGAAGACTACAGATCCAGCTTGCATTTTTACTGCCTTCTGTTTGACATCATTGCTTCCAGTAAAAACATAAATAGCGATTGGCTTGGGACGAGCCTTTATGTACTCAATGCCTTCATCTATATGTTCCACCTACAAGCATAGAAGCATAAGTATGCCAAATAAGGCACTCACCTGGTCACATCACATGAATGAAGAGAATACCTCAATAATTGGTAATATTGGACCAAAAATTTCCTCCTTCATCACTAATGAATCCTGTGAGGGATTAAGCAGAATCGTTGGATCCATGTTGCTGCAATGCAGTAAATCAAGTTCAGTCTATTCTGGCAAAAACAGTCATTGGACATGAACTATATACTTAAATCAAAAAATCCATGAAAAGACATCCATAGAACATGACATTGCATATCAGTGGGCCATAAAGCAAACAAAGATATTCTCAAAAGAACATAAAGAAGCAGAACCCATTTTAGGTAAGTCCAGTGCAGGATTGGATTCTTGCCAGGAATTTACCAAAAATCAGGTCTCACAAGTTCTTTGTGAAGGTGAGACCTTGGGGCAAAGGACCACACTTTCAAGCTACCCCATTAAGAAGTATAGAAACCCCCCATGCATATTGGAGTCGACACTCACCTGTTCCATAGTTGGAGTCCCAAGGGGCAATGGGCATAGTTGGGGTGCCTTAAGTGCCCCAAGTAAGTTTTCAATATTCTGATCCCCAATGGGCATGTTGAGTTACCAGACTATGTCCCTCCCTAACAAGCACAAATGCCAGTCTTTAAGGAACTACAGTGAGCAAGTTAGTTTCCTAAGGGTGGACCCATGTAATGATGACAAACAGGTGGCACCACAAGCAGCGCTTTCATGCTGATGTCAAAGGTCTTAGCTGAAAGGAAAATCTTTTATAGAACCATTCTTAATGCAGGCACCCGTAACTGAGATGAAATCATATGCATGAACCTATTATCAAGAGCTTAAGCTCTACTGCATGCAAATACTAGAGATACACCCCTATGTGGGTAGACTTGGAACTCCAAACTTTTACAAGATTGTAGAAAGAAGCATACTTAGCATGTGAAACACATTGAAAGATAGAGTCAGTAGATGAAACACAATTAACCATTAGAATGTAGACAGTACCACCCTGCCACATGATAACTGCCTCACTTGGGATTGAAAATTGGAAGACAACAAGGGCTACATTATAAGTCAAAATTGAAGCTCTGAGAGAATCCAGAATTGATTTTAAGTATTATACTGCAACATATCAAAATTCTGGATCGAGCAACTGAGCCATTCAACCTCTTCTTTTTGAATCATAGTGTTCTTGGTGCAGCCCAGTTACATGTCTCGATGGAATACATGGGGATAAACTGATGCAAGAAACCCAACAAATACATGAACTCTACCAGCTATGCGAGCAGAAACCCCCATTTTATGTGCTCACTTAGATCGCTTTACAACAGGAGCATTCCAAACAACAGATGTTCACTGCCACTCTTACAATAGAAGTTGAAACGGTGGATGATTTGCAAAAGTCTTCACACCCTGGATGCTTTGCACCTTAATTTCTAAGCCACAATAACTGCTAATGTAAGGATTCTATGGCTGAATAATTCAGAATCATAACAAGGATGTTACCTACATGGTTGCATGTTTCCAAACATCAAACAAATCTTTCACCAAATCATATTTCGAAAATGCATCATTCAAGAATCCAATACACCATAAAGGGGCCTTGGGACATGATGTACACTTCCATGGAAATCATTGGAAACATGGCATAGAATGAAAAGGAACTAATATTCACATAATCCATTTACAATAGCTGAGCAGGTACTTCGAAGACTAGTTGCAGGGCTTATCAAACACTGACGAAAGCAAACACTTTACCCCTGAGATTAAATCCTCTGAACTCAATAAGAATGACTGAGTTTTATATGGGTTACTGAGCTATCTTTCAACAGACTATCTACCAGCCATTAGCTGGAAGACAGCATCCCCAAACTTCCAATTTTACACCTGAGAGTAGCCCCTCTGAACTCCATAAGAATAACTGTGTTTCATAGTTCCTCAGCTATCTTTCAACAATTGCCTTATCCAGCCATTAGCTGGCAGATACTATCTACAAGCTAATACCTGGAAGATAGCATCTCCAAACTTGCAAGTTTCTTCCCTGTTCACTCTCAAACTCTTAGTATTGTTTGATGATCTTTTGGACCTAATGTTCATAAACTTCCATTTTTCAACTTTTTACACTCCTTTTTCATAAGATCATGCTCTAATAAAGTACTAATCTCTTCCACTTGCTGCAATGTCACTACACACACCTCATAAAAAGTAATAAAAAGAGGCACATGTTATTGTGGACTGTGATTTGATATGTCAGAAGAACATGGAAAACTACTGTTGAGACACTTTGTCACATAATCTTTCAAGCCACCTGTCTAAAGGTTTACTTAACTTCCTAAACACACAAAAATTAACATGTCGAATCATATGCTTGGAATGTCCCTAGAAAGATCTTCCTCCTTATAACTTGCACACTGTGTGGTGGTGCGTTTATTCAGTCATGGTGAGAAAAGCTTGAAATGTCCCTATAGGAATGAGCAGAGGTTACTAAGCTTACAGTTTGGCTTCATCAATATTACCCCCTTCAACAATGCATTCTGCCACCATATCTTCCTCAAGATAGCTCCTCAGCCTCTCCAAATGCCTTCTGTTGACAACTCGACCATGGTCTTGCGAAGAGGTTGCATTCTCTCCATAATATTCAGTTATTGTGCTCTTGATTTTCTTAATCTGAAAGCAAGCCCCAATAACAGTGGGCAAAATCAACATTGTCAAACACTCCTCCCCCCCGGAAAGAAAAAAAAAAGCCCTCACCAGTTTTTGGGTAACTGAAGCTTCTACAAGAACATAATCGGGAGCAATGCATGCCTGCCCATAAGATGTGTTCCACTTTGCAAATACCACTCTTCTGGCAGTCACCTATCAGCAATCATAAGACCATCCATTTCAAAATTGTCCACTTTTTCTGGTCAATCAACAGTAGTCTTGATGTTAGAGATTTGATATTGTTAATGATATACTACTTTGACCTTAAATTATGGAAAAATAGAAATTTCCTACTTTCCATGTTCTTATTTATAACGTTCTCATTGCACTAATTCTGTTAACGAGTTCTTACATCTAGGTCAGTTGTCGAATCTACAAGAACTGGGCATTTTCCGCCCAATTCAAGGGTAATGGGGGTCAAGTATTTAGTTGCAGCAGCCATCACAATTTTCCCAACTGCAGAGCTGCCTACAAACTCCCAAAAAAAAAGAGAGAGAGAAATAAGGAAAGCTATTATAGAGCACAAACCCCTGAGATGATAAGATCATCCACATATAAGATAATCAAAACACACCTGTCACCCTCAACCTTATAGTAAAGTTATAAGCAATACCAAAGACCTAGCTAGTTTGAGGCATAAATAAACCTGAAGTTCTGAGCACAATAAATTTAGTTCAAAGTCGTTAGATGCAAACAAGGACAACCTTTTTCATGTAGCTTGACACCAAAGCTTTCCATCATTGAACAAAAACGCCACATGCAGACTCAAAAGGATACTAGAGCATACATGTTTCTCAAAAAGCAACTGGACAAGATTATCGAACTTTCCTTTCTGCTTCTATTACAGAAGCACCTTGTAACTTTGGCCTTCTAAGGACCAATTACACCATCATCAAGCCTAAGATGTCGAAATAGATAAGGCACACCATATGAGAATCTTAAGGTCGGTTCAATGCAAAGGATGATACATACCTAGCATTAAAAAGTATGTTGTATGATGGGATCCATGCAGAAACATAAATCTTTAATTATTGCTAATAGCAGAATGAGAAGTGATTTTCAGCTCTTCATTTCTTAAAATATTTCAACCTGTGAAGAAGATTTTGTCCCATTTTTGTTCAAGTAAAATTGTACACTCCTCGACACCTCCTTCCACTACACGCACAACCCTTGAATCCAGGTAGGCTGGCAAGAGTTTAGCCAATAGTGCAGACGTGGCTTGTGCCACCTCAGATGGCTTTACCACTACTGCATTGCCTGCGGCAATGGCTCCCAAAAGTGGATCCAAGGCTAATGCTGCAAAGCACATGAAGTCTGAATCAGTCTACAGGATCGTGCTGAATACAAGAAACTGCTAGAGATTACAAAAACATATCCTGAAGTGAGGACATGAAACATGCAGCAAGTGTGATGATGCCTCTTTTAACTTTCAGAAGATGGATAATCACAAAATTTATCATCATATGCATGTGGGAAGTTGAATAATCTTAATATTGCAAGTTCAGATGTTAAAACATCAACTACTTTCCCACAAAATCTATACTTTTTGCTCCATTCTGCTCTACCTTTTTCAGTTTCACACTAATAAGGTTAGAGAACAAAGTACATTTCTCTAAAAGGCAAAGATACCATGTGACATGAAAAAATGCAGAAGCATGGACCCCAAACATGCATACAACAAAAGGTGACGCATGACTCCTTAAGTCAGACTTGAGGGTATAAGGTACCTGCAAAACACACAACCCACAACCCACCTTTTTTGTGAAACAATTGCAGCCTATGTTAATGTACAATGAGGACCATTCTCAGTATGAACACAGCCTATCTCAAAAACATTTTTAAAAAAGAGCATCCTAATCCTAATGAATATCATGGAGTCTAAGGCAGTCATATCACTGATGCAAAACCATAAATGTGAGAGATGATTTCAATGGGTGCATTGCAACATCTCTACAAGAAAAACTTGCAATGCCTCTTGTGGAAACAAATGCCCCAAAGGCCAGCACATCCACCTGCAAAATTTGACCTTGTGTTTGGCCAGGAATTATCTCATCTCTTAGCCAACTATGACAATTGGATGTTAGCTCTTCCGTACAAAAAGTAATGTATTCAATGCATAAACGTCTATAGAGAGCATCCATGTTTCCCAAATAGGCAATTCCTGATTTGTAAGGGACCTAAGACTTTTGCTCAAGAATGCACTGTTTGTCAAAAACAAGTTTGATAAACTGGTTACAAGACATCCCGAGGGCTCATGCCCTCCATTCCCTATCACTATTGGATTCAACTTAAAGCCTAACTCTGATCTCAATGGCTTTGCAATGATAAGAGTGTGTCAAAGGGTGTTGTCTAGTAAACCCTAATCATCAAGGTTTTGTTTCTAATTGTCACTGCAAACTACCTAGGTTTTCTAGGTAAACCCAAACCCAGCTCTTAGATATGTCACAATGATAGAGTTGGTTATCTACTACAACCTAAACCCAGCCACTGGATGATGTAGAGAACTTAAGAAACATCCGATTTATATTTCGTGTTAATATTTTGACCATGACCGTGTAGGGGAGGATGATTACCTTCACCAATGTGGTGAAAGGTCTATAAGTGTCTTAATGTACATGGTTGAAGACTAAAGTTTATACCATGGAAGACGTGGTAGATAGATGGATAAAGTCGAAATCCTAAATGATGTTGATTGCTCCTAAACTTAAGTGGTATAGATAGATATATTAGCCTAGAAAAGTGAAAGGTCACTTGATCCTAAAAGGCGAAAAACATAGAATTGCTAAGGCCACTCAACCAATGTGATTTCTTTCACATATGCACTTTGGCTGGCTTGGTCACTACTCATGACTAAGCATCAACAAATGAGTTGCATTTTACTACTTGCTAATTTAACCACTTTTTATTTGACAGCTGGTGACCACCAATTTACAGCACAGAATTAGATTATTAATATTTAGAGTTGTGGACATCAATACTAAAGTCATACACACAACGCTGAATGGAAAAGACTATTCACCTCGAATTGATCATGCCTCAAACTTGGGCAAAATTGGATCCTGAGAAAAATTTGCCAAAATAATTATCTCATGTACTTTGTATAAGATATGACCTTTTTGTATGATATTTGGATCTTCTGACAAAAACGTGACACCTTAAGCAAAGCCACAGGACCAATAATTGAGAGAAGAGCATTTAAAAAGAAAACTTAATTTACTGAAAAGGGTTCACACACCATCATGTGCAGTTTTCAAAATATGGGAAGTGTCAAAAGTCACCTCAACATGGGCACAAATCATTCAAGCTGCTGCTCACCAAGCAATTTGGGGTTTTATTTCCCATCAAATTTTATTGAGATGTTTTGAAGTCAATTTCTCCATCAAGCTTTAGAATATTAAATAGCTATACTATCATTATGATTGGTGCTTCCCTATGGATTTGTTATTTCTTGTGCACAAGTGCAAGAGATGGGTTTTTTTTTTTTGAGGCACATGGATAATGGGTAGTGGATTGAAAAATGGATATACATATTCATATACAACAGAATGTAGTATACATCTATAAGATTGTTACTTCACATGTGTGAGATGTCACTGCCCCTATCACAAAGAATTTCACAGGAGAATCGGACTAACTATTTGTGTATGCAAGTGTGTGTGTGTGTGTGTGTGTGTGTGTGTGTGTGTGTGTGTGAAGCCACATAAGGGCCAAAACTCTCTTTTAACTCTACTGAACAATATAGAGTATGAGCTTCAAAATGTAGCACATTATCACTTTTTAAAGAGCAACAACACGATAAATACTTTATAATATTACAACCCAAAACTTTTTAAAAGCAGCAGCTAATCAATAATAATAATAATAACTCACAAAGAGGAAAGTTCCAAGGAGCTATAATAAGAATAACACCCAATGGTTCCGACATCACTTCAGCTTTAGTTGGAAATGTCACCAGAGGCGTGTATACCTACAAAAATATAACAAGGTTATAGCAAACTCCTACAACACAGATCTAAAAATCATTTTCCAAGTAAGAAGTTAATCTTAAAGAGAGTCCTTCAAAAAAAAAAAAGACTTTTGAGGAACAAAAACTTTTGGCCTACACAAGGTCAAGGGAATAGTTCACAATATGAAAGTTGAAAGACACAAGCAACGATACCCATGAATTTCAAGCATTTTGCTTTAAAACTTATTTAAGCCCAACCTTGCATTAAATCATTTTCATTATAGATTGAAAGAGCCTAGAAATTGATCCTTTTGGCACAAATGGTATAGCTTTGAGCACATCACAATACTAGATTTAAAATGGCCCACAACTTTATCATAGTACTAGCCTACAATTTAACAAAAATTCAGCTGTATATAATGTATAACCTAACATTTACCTTAAGACTGTTAGACAGTGTCATTTCCTGGACAGTCCGCATATCAGCAGTCAGACAGCAGAGCAGTATGGCCAGAGTGCAGGCGCAGAGGAGGCCACGTCAGCTGGTTGGACAGGGTGCCACATGGCACAGATTCTGCAGTCGGTCAGTTTTCTGCAGTCGGCTGCATTAATTGCAGCCAACCTGGTGCTGGGAATTTCCTACTTTTCGGCATATTTATAGCCAGTTTTGTGGCACACTCCAGCATGCGGAAAAGGAGTTCGGTGAGTAATGATGTTGGCCATTTTGGAGTCTTATAATTTGGCAGAACTAGTGATGGAGGAGATTAACAAGCCCTTGGTGAGGAATGAATCCAAACTCTCTTTCAAAGCTGGTGTAGAGTTGACCAAGGCCCAGTCTCATTGGGACAAACTGAATGCTAGGATTCAATCTTTTCTGTTTCTGTCTTGCACCACAACCGTGATAGCTCACATCGAGCACTTCACGATGGCTCGTGAGATATGGCTGGAGCTCAACCAAATGTACAACCGGATGACCCTAATGAAGAGGGTTTCTTTGGAGGTGTAGATGCAGACTTTGCCCGTGAATAAGTCTTCTTCGCTTCGGGAGCACATCAACAAGCTTCGGCAGCTTCAAATGCAAGTTCAAAATGTGGGGAAGCCTATTTCCTCTGAAGACATAGCGATCACTTTACTATCCCAGGTGCCGCCACGATTCGGTACTTTTTATTCCGCTCTTATTGCATCAAGGCAGGAGTGGACTCTTTGGTGGGAAGAGTTGGTTCCTATGGTCTTGGACCAGGAGGAACAATTGAAGGAACAGAATGCTTCCAAACCGGAGGCATTGGTTGGTCAAGCCTCTCAAAAGAAGGGGGAAGGACACGAAGGATTCTGGAGCGATGGCTGCACCCTCATCAGCTGCTTTTCTACACTTAGCAGTCATTGAGGACTCTACACCTAAGAATTCTGATGCTGCGATAATAGCTCCCCAAGCTTGAGAGTGGATCGTGGACAGTGGTGCCTCCAGATGAAAGCCTAAATTTGGAACACGTAGGGTCTTTGAGGTGGACTATGCCATGTATGAGGATTCCTTTTACCAAAAATTTCAAAAATGCAAGTGTTGCAAGGATATGCCTTATTAGATCGTTTTCCTTTGCATCTTGATATGATTAGGCAGTCTATAAATGCTTTTCAAGGTCTTTTGGGCAAGCTGCCCTTGCGCTTCAAGTCCTCATTTCTAAATCATGTTGTCTTCAAAGAATATGAAACTCATGTTCCCTTTTGGCCAAGCCACTCCCATCCATGTGTCAACACATTTGGGCTTCAAGCAGCATGCTTTCATCATGGAAAAAAGGGGCCATTAAGTTGATTCCTAAAGTTCTCTCCCCTTTTAAACTTGCGCATTGGAGACCCATATCCTTAATGTGCACCATCTATAAGATCTTTGATAAGATATTGGCAAATTATCTTCATAAGCAACTACCTTGTCTGGTGCATCCTCATTAGTACGGCTTCATTAAGGGCTTGAAACATTCTGAATAATATCACGAATGCCTAAATGGCCATCGATTATGTGTAACATATACAACAAGAGGTGCTTTGGTACAACTGGACTTGGAAAGGCCTTATAATTCCTAGAATGGTCTTTTCTTGTGGATCTCATGCAAGGCATGGGCTTTGGGCCTCGTATGTTTAGGATGATCTATGCAATCAGTGTAGGGACTACATCCATTGTTAGGCTTAATTGTGGAGTTATTGAGCCCTTCCCCTTGCATGCTTGGCTCGCCATGGCCGTCCTCTAAGCCCTCTTTTGTTTGCACTTGCCACTCATCCCATTCTTTGTATGTTGTTGCATATTGTTGATATGGAACAATGGGTTGGTTTATCTCTTCCTTTGTCCCAGCATTTTGTTGGTCAGAAGACACCTTCATGGTTTTAAAAGCAGATGCTTCTAGTCTTCGCAAAGCTTTGGATGTTTGGAATTTGTTTGGACATGCATTGGATCTCTACATTAATGCTACGAAATCAACCCTTGTTGCTTCCACAAGCTCCAATTTGTTGGATTTGGGATGGTAGGGTGTGGTCATTCAACAAGGAGACATTGTGAGACGTCTTGGCTATCCCTTGGGAGTGGATATGCAGCTCAAACACTTGCTGAATTGGATCTCCCAAAAACTAGAAGCCAAATTTGTTTATTGGAAATCTGAAGCTTGGCCCTTCCATGTATGCCTTAAAAGTGGCAAAGACCATAATGCTCCCCATGCTCACTTATTTTTTGCCATTGTTGGACTAGGTCTAATGTTGCTTTGAAGGATCTCACTTACCACTTTTGTTTTATGTAGTGGAAGAAAGACTTGTGTAGTGTGTCATATCATGACTATCTTGGAATCATGTTTGCACATTGAAATCCCTCGGGGTTGGGACTTTTTTAGATGTGGAGACCCACATGATAGCCCTTTGCCGATCGCTTTTGTAGGCTATGTGTACTGAACAACAACCTAGGATGATTATTGCTTGTTTTTTTCTTGAAGATCATGGTCTTTGGTAGGGTAATGCAAAGATTTTGGGTTCATGGTGGCCTGTTCTGTATGTTGAGATCCAATTCTCTGCTTCAATTCTCCTTAATCACTTGGTATGTTCATGGAAACTAGTGCTTTGCAATGTCCAATGGCACCCAATCAAGCATAGGTTGGCTATCAATTCTTTCCAAATGGAAATTCTAGCAATACCTTGTCTCCTCTCATGGGAGGACAAATCGAAGGATAGACCCAAATTTAATTATATGGCTTGCCTTGGATTGGTCTCAATGGTTGATGAGACTCTCTTGCCTCACAACACACTTATGTCTTTTCGCACTATTAAACAGGTCTTCCGAGTCCCGCTTGGCTACTGTGACCTTTAGGGCAAGGTTTCTAGACTTTTGTAGGATCCTTCCAGGCCACTTAAGTCTCTAGTGTTCTTTAGTTAATCAAATTTATCACCTCATGATCAAAGATCATTCAAGGTTGACCATCAAAGCCAATGCACTTTGGGGACTACATAAAACTAAAGCTTAGTGGAAGTTGACGATGATGGAAGGATGGCACAGAAGATGCCATTCAAATGTAAGGTATTCATCTAGCGCATGTTGGTGGGTGGTCTTTCCCTTGCTTCAGCTCTTCGCTATCATGGTATTTCCAATGGGAACCATTTCTTTTGTAATATTACAATGGAGTCTTCCAGTCACACTGATAAATTTTGTCCTTTCGAGTGGAAAATTTTGCTCCTCATTTTTGACATAAGGCATGGTGTGGTGGGCACAATATATGTTCTTTTGATTGGGTTTTTGGTAAGCCTAATCATCATGGTAAGACAACCCCATATGAAGATTCTATTTTACTTTCTTAGATTTTGGGGGGGTTGTCATATTTGGGTCACTCACAATGCATTCTTTTTTATGCTGCCTTGGGCATCTTGAGTCGCGTTGCAAAGTTGAAAGGACTTCTTCAGCAGTAGCTTGATCTTATTTAGCATGTTGATACTTCGTCTACAAAGGATTTAATACCTTTGCATCGAGCAGTCTCCTTAGTGACCTTGCCCTGATTTCACTACTCCTTTTTATCCTTTTCTTGTGTTGCTTCAAAAAAGAGAGCTTAGTTTATGCATGATGGCTTAGAGCCATCTTGCATCTTGTAATCTTGTATCTTTTTCATAATTAATAGAATTACCTATTACAAAAAAAAAAAGAATTACATTGTAATGAGAGGAAAACCAACCCCTCTTTTATAGGATTTTATTGAAGCAAACCACGGGCACGAAGTGTTTGAACCACACATAATCACAATGGGTTGATTTGCCACAATTTTGAAAATTAGGATTTAAAAGCCTTGATTTTTGCATAAATTGGAAAGCAAGCTGATCTTCTTCTCTTGTGCTTTGATGTGTTCAAATTGAGTAAAGTGCTAGATAAGCATATATAAAGCAAGTGGCTTAAATTTCAATGATAGAGCTTGTTGAAAATGAAGACAGAGAGGCCTTCAATATATAGATAAGCATATACGAAGCATGTGGCTTAAATTTCAATGATACAGCTTGTTGAAAATGAAGAGAGAGAGGACTTCAATATATAGATATGGAGCTTGGGTGCTCAAAAGTGGAAAATAGAGGCTATAAATGATGAAACGTTTGTTAAAAATGATAGTGTTGAGCAAAATGACAAGTGTGGAACACCTAACACGTCCTATTCTAGATGTCACTTGTTAATTTTCTAGTAAAAAAAGACTCTAAATCTTCTACTCAAAATCTCTTAAATGGCTAAGAATTTGAGATGGGTATTAGAGACAAAATTATTCATTGTGAAATTTTGGAATCTTTAACAACATATTTTTTATTTGAGTAACTTTTAAAATAGTAACCTCATAAATTTTCAGAGTCATAATTTAGATTTTGGAGAGCTTAATTATATAGATTCACTTCTTCATGGTTTTTTTTTGGATCGTGAGTATTTGGTTTTACTTTTTGAAACCACTCATTATATGGACTTTAATCAATGTGACTACTCAAATAAAAAAGATTTAGTCATTTGGGTTTTTGGTCAATTTGACTACTCGAATAAACTTTTAGTTCTTCCTTGGACATCTCATCGATGACAACCCAAGTATAATATTAAGGCATTCTAGCCATTTGCCACCCGTGAATAAAAAGATGAACATTTAATTATATTTTAAAACACTCAAACAATATAAATCACCTTCCAAGATATATGACCATCCAATTAATTTGAATCATTGGTCCAATACATCTTGATAATACTTGATATAGAGAGAGTTGGTTATAGAGACCAATCCTCAAGATGTTGAAATGCTATCCTAAATGGGTGCATGATAGGGGGACATGTCACGTTTTAGTGGGATATCCCTTGAATTATCCTTGATAAAAGGGATACAAGGAATGTGTCTTAAGATGACACTTATTGGGGATAGTTGGCTATAGCTGACTTGTAGTGTGTTTTGGTTGTGGTCGTGCTTTTGTTCTTCACTATTGTTACCTATCATGCACCTACTGAGTCATTGACATTCTTTGTCATCTTCAAACTATCTTTCAACTTATTCACTGCAATTATAACATTTTATTCTATGAAGAAATGCTCTAAACAAAAAAAAAAACAAAACCCATCGTATGACAAAGCACAGATTGATAAACACATAATACAGTTAGGTTCAAGTTAGGGTAACTCTAGGATCAAGGCAGAGGTTATAAGCTATAGTATGTGTCATACTTTCAACGGATCTCGAATCGCAACAAAAGTAGCTTTCGAGTGTTAAACGCTAGCAAATGTAGCCAAGGAGACAACAGTGCGAGAGAGAGAGAGAGAGAGAGAGAGAGAGACTAAAAACGCATGTATGCAAGGATAGAGAAAACTAGAGACTATGTAAAAGAGATAAACACAAGCTGATTGTGTTGGGTGACAGGTGTAGACCGATGACAAAAATACAAATGCCGATGGCGATAGTTAAAGAAAAGAGGTTGACTATAATTGCAAGTAGAATAATGATCGCAACAACCCCTATTGAAGGGAATTAGATACAGATAATGGCAACTGGCCTTAGAGACAACAAACACAAATTCCTTGATGTTGGCCACAGCTCCAAGATGTAGGCAATGGTTACAAAGACTAGAAACAGGTGCCACGCGATAGCAAACTGCGATGGAAGGCTCTGATCAGATATCCTCTGCGAACGGGTGTGGGCAACTGAGATACAGTTTTTAAAACCTTGCAAAAATGAGATTAAGAGAGTGGTGGGCTGCATGCCTATTGATAGAAAGTTTAGGACATCCATATTAGGATTTTGAGTCATTGCTTAGCTTTATATTGGGATCTAAACGTCTGGCTACAAGCCATGTCTTGTGAGAGTGATAGTGATCCACTAATTGAAGGATAACTAATGCAAGAATGCAACGGAAGGACATCGACTGTGCCATAGAAGAAAAGGTCTCCTCATAATTTATACCATGCTTTTGGTGAAACCCTTCATCAACAATGTTCGCCATAGGTGGATGCATGGATGAACGTGCAACAAAATGTATTTGATGTGCATTGGATGGTTGAAAACTGGAAACATGTTACCTAATCTTTTTTTTCTTGAGCCAGTTCTTCTTATGTTTCACATACTCTTGTGGGTTAAGGTTATCATGAATCATTATTTGATGTCGGTGGGATGGTTAGGATTTAAAAGTAGTGTGATGCACCAAAAGAAAAATCTACTTAATCAACAGATGAATAAGAGGTAGAGTATCTAATCATCTTCTTTTTTAGCCACTTCTTATGTTCCATAGATTGGTATGGGTCAAGGTTATCATGAATATTACACTTGTTTCTTGCATATCAGTTGAAGTAAAGAAAGAAGGTCTAGATGAATTTAAACTTCTTTACCATTCATCGGAGTTTAATGGGTTTCAAGAGATTGGATATGGCATGTAACCCATGTTGAAGTGTCCTTAGGCTAGAAGTTTAGGATTCTTGTTAGCATCATACTTGGGTTGTTCACCTTCCCCTAGGTTGTATGCATGGTCATCTGGATGTTATGTTGAAGGGATAGGACTTGGAGGGTAATGTGGCATAAGGCTTAATCCTAGCTTCGCCTTCTCCATTCGCATCTTCAGAATCTCTTAACACTCATAATGAGTCAAACAACTGCACCCATCGAGGGACTTGCCAAGGTCAAGGAGGTGAATCTAGCCCAGGAAGGGGAGACACACCAACCCTGCAGATTGTCAATTACTTCTAGATGTCCAAGTTGTAGGTTCCCATAGACTTATTTTTCATTAATGTACATGGTATAACTGAAAATTATATGCTAAATACAAAAGAACTTGTATAACTAAGGTGATTATTGGATAATAATGCCTGAATTTTGTATTTCCCCCTTCATTTCCATTGTATCACCAAGAGACAAAGATACCTTTCTCTTCCTCTCCCACCCAGCCTTCCTTTTATAGGTTGACACTCCGATGCTATGACTTCTCCACATGCACACCATTGCGTGCTTCTCTTCTAGCATCATCGAAACACCCACCGATGCTCACCAACATGAACCTTTGCTCCCTACCCCGCTGCTGGAGTAGCTAGAGTATATACATCTTCCCCCTGACACTCGTGCCACCTCTTCCTTTTGGACCACAAAGTCTATTTTGCGTCAACTTTCAGAATTTTTATGCTCAAGGCAATAAGACGCATCCAATGTACACTAAGCCCTTTCGAGCCACAGGAGGATCGATTGGTACCATAGCCTCCTTCGTGACTGTTGCAATGTGCTATAGAGGTTGCTTCCACTTCTTCTAGGGTTTCAAAAATGTCACCTCGACAACCCACAATTCTACAATCCACTCCTCCAAGAGACAATGATTGTAGGATACTGTCCCCTTGGAAATCCGCTCCTTCGAGAGACAATGATTGTCCGACACCTTCTATTACTTCGGCTCCACAATCTACTCCACTGAGAGACAATAACTATTGCCCATCCCTCAACCTGAGCCCCTCTTTTCCCTACCCTTGACTACTTAGGTTCGAGAGGCCACCTCTGAGAGTTATGCAATATCTTTGATACACCAAATGCCGCCTTCTTTGTAACGTGTCCACTCGTATCTTCAAGACAAATCTTAGCAGTCCATCGGAAAGGATGTCTAGAAAGCTCCGCCCGGCATTCCCATGGAATGTTACGGTGTTTGCGATCTAAAACTTTCCGCGTCTGCCACGTAGCGGAAGTATTCCGGCCATTTCCGGACCGACCTAAATTAGGGTTTTCCCTATTGGTCATTTCCTAACGCCAACTAGCGTCGAACCCAAGCGAACTACTTTACGCAGAAACGCCACGTCCGAAGCGGATTCATGCTGCACTTGGTTCAAGGAGAATGGGAAACGAGAGGGATACGAAGCTCAACCTCTCTGCCATAAGACATAGTCACATTCCGTTTCCCTAAAACAACGTAAATCAGAATCAATTATAACTCTAGGTCAACGCTTTTGTGTTTCGTGTTCTTTGACGATCTTCAGGCTATCCATCTTGATTGAGAAAAATTCCCGGCCAACTGAGACCACCCATTCGTAGGACGGACCTATAGCCACATCCACCGCACTTTCCTCAGGTTGTTTTAGTTGTTTAATTACCTAATACATTTAGTTGGACATGTATCAATCAACTTCCTTAATTAACCTGTTAGGCATTGGTTCCTTCACGTAATCATATCACTTAACATAGAAAAGCAATGTCAAACAAGTTCCTTTTTAACAGGTTATCATATTTATCTTTGAAATACACAAAGTCCAGCCCGTAGGCTTAAACACAATCCGCCCAAAGGCTATCCAGCAATCCACAGGGATCACCAATCCAAGATTCTGCCCATAGACTAGTATGCGGGTCTCGAGATCTAATCCCGAGTCATGTTAGCCTCTTGTGCAAGGCCCGGAAGGCGAGGGATTTACGGCCAATGCCCCCCTGGCACCCAAGCGTCCTCCTGCTCCAAGTAGCGCTCAACGCAGAGACCTCTCGCGGCGGGTTCGGTCCACCTTCCTGGCGCCGTTAACAACCCCCTTGGTTAGGGTCAGGCAGGCAGTCGGGGATAACTGAAGCTGCTTCTCCCTTCAGGCCTTCAACCTGAAGTGTTACATATTCATTTATCATTTAATTCATTGGTCAAACAAAGCAAAAGAGTGCTCTTAAATCTATAACAAGCACAAACATTTCCATTGGTCGTTTATTATTGGCCAACTGCTAAGGAATGAATTCCTTCCTTTCGAATGCGTCGAGCACTCGATCCAGGATGACTTGCGACTTGGCAAGATCCCCTATATCCTGGGTTAGGGCATACCCTATTAACCCAACTTGGTCAAACCTTAAGTTCATAGATTATTCCAATTTATCTGCTAGTCTTTTGCTTCCAAGCAATTATCTTTACTCAAGAAAGATACTATATTAGGATGATTATTCATCCACTTGCAAGATAACTTACGTAAGGGTCTGTCAACCTCATTGCGAGAATTGGTCATTCCCTTGTGATCCAATCACAAGATCATACGACTCCGCACTTGTAGCACAAGTGTCGCATCGAGCTATGAGACTATTCCACTCATCAAATGGAGTCACGAAACAATCTGTTCCTAATTACATTAGGCTGACGTTGTCAGTCCTAGGGTTCCAAGTTCCATCTTTTTAGCGAAAGATTCTTAGGGACAACCCTAGATCACTTCTCAAGTATGTTCCGTTGTCCCTACATTCAGTGAATGTGGGCAAGTATTTAGGGTATAGGAGTTTCGGTTTTAGCAATACGTGTGACTAGGTCACGTATTAAATCCTAGTGAGTTCTTTGGAATTGAATTAACTCTTTTTAAAACGAGTACTCCACGGTTTTGGTGTTTAGGTTTATGCCAATTTAATCTATCTATTTTTGGCGATAATTAGGCTATCATTTCCATAACCATATGACTCATTGTCTATGCGTAAGTTGATTTTCAATCCTAACTTATCGATTTAAGATCAAGCATAGGTTAGATTATAACCTAATTCCAATTAATCATCCTATAACTTGCGAACAAGATTCATGCTAAACAAACATCATTTTACTAATAATTATGCACTTGAAAAACAATAATTGATCAATTTATGCAACTTGGGAATCATTTCATGCCTTGCACTTTCCTATGGATTCTCAGCACTTTCCATGATGGCTCATTGTGAAGAAAATATGGCCTAATAATGCGACATGATTTTATACTTCCATGCTTAAACGGAGTGCATTATCTTAATTCCATTTTGTAAATATGGACAATAACCTAAGTTCAGTTTATTGAATGCACAAAACTACTTGCTAGGAACGCATATCAATCTTCTACTCACTTTATTTTGTTCATTTTATTAGAAATACTAATGACTGAATTCCTCCGTCGTGAGCTAATTTTTCTAAAGCATTTAAGATGAAAAATGATTCATATTTCCAACAATTATCCTTGTATGATTGAATTATAACAATACCAAATATCTTCTGCTCACTTTATTTTGTTCATTTTATTAGAAATACTAATGACTGAATTCCTCCGTCGTGAGCTAATTTTTCTAAAGCATTTAAGATGAAAAATGATTCATATTTCCAACAATTATCCTTGTATGAGAAAGGAAAACCTGGACTTGTGGTGAGATGTCCACGTGGATGCTAGGAGACGATCCTCCTACGGTTGCGCCTTGGGCTTTCTTAGGCCTGCGGTTGCGCCTTGGGCTTTCTTAGGGAGCATCGCGAATGCAGCCTTTCCGCCGTGGATGCAACTTTGCAAATTTCCTTTTTGAAATACCACCGTTCTTTATGAGTCTTCTGTTCTTTCCTTTCGTAGGAACTCTTTGAAGGGATACTTGTGAAGAAGGGGAGAAACCACGACAAGGTTTCAAAACCGAGGAGTGTTTCAAAATCCTCCGCAAATAAGACCCATTAAAGCCATGGGAAGGGCTTAATGGCCTTTTAAAGATTCACAAGAAAGGATTAAAAAAAGGTGTAGAAACCCTTACGAGGGCTTTTGTATGGGGAAAGAAGGTCTCAAAAGACCCTTAACACTCTCTTTTCTTTTACGTGCGGGGGGGAAAAAACAAGGTATGAGAGGGCTAAAAGGGGTATTTTTGCATGGGGGAAAAAAAAGGCCTAAGGGGGCCCTTAGGGGGATTTAAGATCCGGGAAAAAAAAGGGCTTTAAGGTAAAATCTTTTGGGGAAAAAAGGGCCTTGTAGAGCTTCAAGGGGAAAATTTGAGGGGGGGGAAAGGGCCTAAGGGAGCCCTTAGAGGAAATTTTCGGGGGAGGGGGGGGGGGGGATAGTCTTAAGACTACAGGAGAGGGGCTTAGGAAGCCACCCTTGGAAGCTTCCAAGGGCTTCCAAAAGCCTCACAAGGCCACGTGGGGGGGGAAAGGTGGAGACCGTCTACAGATGGTCGCACTGCAGCGGCAGCTACGATGGCGATTGGTGGCGTCTCTTCCTCCAGCGGCTTCACGATGGCCAACTCCGCACTACAGTAGTACAACAGACTAACGACTTCAATCTCTCTCTCCCTCACGCAGTATGATTGCGTCTCCTTTAGGCTAACATGGCAGCGCTCCCCATCTCCCCTTCCGCTTGCACTCCATTGGTTTAAATAGGGGAGGGGATAAGATCCTCCCTCCCCCACGCGTCGAGGCACATGATCCATAGCCTAGGCAAGCTCCAGCAAGGAGCTTGCCTACACATGCTATTCCCCTCTTCCTCCAGCTTGACAGTCGACTAGAGGAGGGGAAATTTTTAAAAAAATTGCCTTTATCTAATTTAAAAAATTATCCCTATGACTTATCCTACCCTAAGAGCGGTTTCATATGCGAATTGCATATTATCATTTCAGAGTTGTTACATTCTTCACGACCGAAAACACTTCCTTTATCATTAGATGATTAGAAGTCTATGATCCATGAGTTTTTAGATTCCCTATCTCTAGTAGAGAGGGCTTAAGAGAGGGATGTACTCTCTTTGCCCTTAAGAGGGGGTTTCTACTTATTCATCTTCAAAGGGGGCCCTTGCATATCCACCCTCGGGGGGGGGGGAAGGGGCATCTCCTCATCATGAAGTTCGTCACTTACCCTTTACTCTGTTGTTGGGATGGTTGTCCTCAAGCGACTATTTCTCCTATTGGTAGCCAAGATCTTCAAAGATTGCCTAGATCAAGGCCTTGAAGGTTCATCCATGACTTGGTGACGAGGCCTTCAAATTCCCTCCAACATGGAGATATAGAGCTAGTGGCTCCTCTCCCGAGATAGAGTCAGGTTCTACAATTCATCCCGTCTATTGTTCCTTACTATAAGTTCCCTTTCAGGTGGAAATCTTGGATCTCTGAAATCCTCTACATCTTCATATCTCTCTTTGCTCCTCTTTCTTTATCCCTTTTTGGGCCTCAGAAGGACTGTTGAGAAACGACTTCTTTAGTTCACACACTTCATTTTAGGGTTTCATACTAACAACCCCAAAAAGGACTGATGTCCACATTTTGGCCACTTTTTCGATTGGCACCCATACAATGGAGCGCCACCCTAGACAACTTATGCCTATAAATAAGCAATCACTTCATTCATTTTGACCACTCTCTTTAGTCATTCTTCACCACCTCTTTCCCTCCCTCACCAACCCCTTCCACTGCCCTCACACCCCTTCAAAAAGACATTGCAATTTGTGGCTAGTGGCTGCCTTAACCCTTCCTCTTCTACTTCAAGCGCCCTATTTGAGCATCAAGCCTTGCGTTTGAAGCATCTTCCACTGGCATCACCATCATCTACTTGGTGTCAACACCCTTCTCCTTCAAGCACCACCTTTATCTACATTTTCCAATCTGGAGACCTTCTCCTTGCCTGTGACATCATCATCTCCAACTTGGCGTCAGCATCCTGGCCTTCTTACAACAGCCTCCATTATTGAGCGTTGGTGATTTCATCACTGGTCTATCACAGGGGCTGCTAGGACCTACGTTTTTGCAACCTGGCTCCTCTATCACTTCGCATCACTCGCCATCAAAGAGGCTATTAGGACCTACGTTTTCGCAGCCCAACTTATCTTCCATCATCTAGCGTAATGATCATCCACCTAACATCAGCATCTAGGTTGCTCTCCCTGCGTTTGACGGCTCCAACACTCTGGGATTTGCATTTTGCTACCCAAGTCACTCCTCAACATCAAAGGATTGTGATCCCCGCCGCTCGCTAAATAGCTGGTGATTATCTTTCACGTCTCTAATAGCATCATCAAAGAACTGTGGGTCGCTCCCTCGACACCTATCTTTCACCTTTCAATGATTACTTCAATAGCCCACTACCCAAAGGATAACAATTCATTCGCTCCCTTTCATTGCGCAGATTCACCACACGTGTTGCCACCTGATTCGAACAAGACAGTGTAGTTATCTTCTAAGCTTCAACTCCACTATATTAACTTTTCTTCTCATAGCGCGATTCAATGCATCATCACCATGTTCTTGTGTTTCTGAGTTTCTCTTCTCTCTCAATGTTTGCTATACACACTTAGTGTTACTCCTTGCAAATCCTACTCTATCTCTGCATTGTCGCTTATTTTGGCATGGTACCAAAGCATACCTAATATTTTTGACAAACATTTCCTAGAAAAAATATTAGCTGACAGATACGTCAAGAAAACCATTGAAAACACTGATTATTTACCCATTTTGCTAGTAAAAAAGAAAGATGACACAATACATCTTTGTATTATCGATAGAGCTTCAAATAAGGTAATTATTAAACTTGTTTTTCAATGCAAAAGAGTTGTTTGACTAACTTAAAGGTGCAAAGTATTTTACAAAGACTAACCTTAGGCAAGGTTTCATCAAGTTAGAATTAGAGCTTAGGATATTTTCAAAACTGCATTTCGAACAAGTTATGAATACTATGAGTTTTTAGTTATGCCTTTTGGTTTGATTAACGTTCGACTACTTTCATAATACTTATGTTTTAAAACCTTATTTAGGTCAGTTTATATTGGTTTTTACTTATTATATCTTTATTTTTGTTAAAGTAAGAAAAGAACACTTTAATTGTTTGCTTTATTATGAGAACATGCTTGTATGCTTATTTTGGATTTGATTTTAGGTTGTCTAAAAAGTGCCAACTCAACTTAGAAAGAGAGAGAGAGAGTCCAAAAAGTCTAAAAAATAACGTAAAATCCTTTTCGCTATCTTTTTTACATTCACGCTCAAAAATTCCAAAATATTAACACATCCCAAAGCCTTTAAACACTTAGCCATAATAAGCAAGGTATATTAATGATTGATATGTTTATAATATTATTAAAGCTTATTTCACGAAGGTTTCTTAAGAAAAAAACCACATAACGTCTTCATTATTACAAAATTAACACCTTTTATTTCATTAATAAAAGGGAAACTACATAAACAACGATAGTAGAACGACGGAGTGCAATGATATAGAAGTCAATTAAAAGTAAAAACGTTCACAAGAACCATCAAGAGAAAGAAAGACGACAAAGAATAAGTATAGCATGGAATATCAATGCAAAGAGAAGAGCCAGTATAATAGCAGAGAAAGAGGATACCAAAAAGAATCAATAGCAAGGGATTTCAAAGAAAAATCTTAAGTAACTAGAATGGCAAAGGAGGATGATAGCAAAAAATAGAAAGATATTCCAAAGCACTACTACAATTACTCTACTATTATCTCACAAGTAATAAATTGACTCCTAAACAACAGTGCCAAATGGGAGGTAAGGGAAGCTACAAGGCAAAGCCCAAGCTGACCTAAACCAACTAAGCAACAAAAAAAGCTAAGATTCCTCCAAAATACATCAAACCTCACTCAACTCGTAACCATATGTAGATCAATAAAAACCATGTCAAATCTGGTCTTTGCTTTATTGCACTCCTTATGTTGTGTCAGGGTATATCGTTAGGAAGTCTCAAATGTCTCCCTACCTTGCTATCCTTTCACATCGTGATGATGAAGTAAGGAGCCAATCCGAACACCCGTGGTTGTTGTAGTGTTTTAGGTAGTGTAGTTGTGAAGCTACTCTCTCTTTACTCACTGAAAATCACGAGCAAGAAAAAGATGAAATGAATAGGTGCAACCAATGAAGCTCAAAGAGAAGAAGTAGAGAGATGCAACAAGAGAAGAGAAGGAAAAGAGGGAGAGAGAGAGTTTGCTTTTGCAATGGGCACAACACAAATGAGTGAAAGCATACCTTTAGTTTAATTAGATTCCTGTTTCCATCATAACTTATGTTTTCGTATTTTAACGGGTTCACCAAATATCATAGGGCGCCTTCGCGCAACGAAGTAGAACTGAAACTATGCAGTTATCCTAGGCTTTAGCATTATTACATAAGCCTGGCTTCCGAACCGTACATGAAACTGATGGCCTCATACGGCTCTTCCCATTGTATCGAGCCCTTTCCTATTTAATCATGACATAAGGTTAGGCTTGTCTTAAGTTATGTAGAAAGATCAATTCAATACGTAATCGAAATGATACATGCTCTAACACACATTACATTTATTATATACGATTTATCATTATCTACTACATTATTAAAAATTAATGGATTTTTTCGTCGGCTTTAAAGCTTAAGGAAAAATCCCATTTTCAAAAACATATGGCTTGGCCAGCCCTCTTTTGGGGGAGCTTTTGAAAGTTACTCCGTTTCCCAACCGAAAGTTCGGACGCGAGCCATACTCCGTGGGGAGCGCGGCGAACATAGATGACCTATCTTAGATAAAGCTATCAATAACTTACCCTTTTCAGATGTTCAAAAAGGCTCAATGGCGATCCCCAATCTGTCATTGCCCTGCTCTCTCCCG
Source organism: Lygodium microphyllum (assembly GCF_053477565.2). NCBI lineage: Eukaryota > Viridiplantae > Streptophyta > Polypodiopsida > Schizaeales > Lygodiaceae > Lygodium > Lygodium microphyllum. The sequence continues at coordinate 68,976,979 of NC_141149.1, read as the reverse complement.
CTGCTATGATGACGAGTCCTTAAGTATAATCAACATTGTTAATTGTCAAGCCACGAAGCTTACACTCATTCATTTTTCATCTTGCTCTTCAAGCCTTCTGCTTCTACAACTCTAAGGGCAGCCATTCCTTTGCTAAGGCTTGAAAGTCAGCTGAATATTTCAGCTATTGACAGGAGGTCTTGACGATTTCTTTTTGCCTTGGATTGGAGTTTACATTACTAATATAATAGCGCTGGCTATTTTACAAGACCAACGGGTCACACCGAGGAATAATGAGGCGAAGTTCATTTTGCTTTTCCTTATTCTTGTTTGGTCTTTTATTCCAAGAGATGTTTGTGATATTTATGATGGTTTGTGAAAAAAAGGTGCTCGTAAAATATTTTGTTATTTTTGCTATTCATCAAGCATTGTCTGCTAACAGGATCATAAGCTAATCAATATCACTTTTAGGTTACGGTGGCCAAAAATCAAGTTTCCTTGTTATGTTGTTATCCCGACCAAGCAAAAACATAGCAACTATCTGTATCTATGACTTCGACATATGACTTTTTCTCAATAAGCAAGCTTTTGAATAGAAAAAGGTTGCTTATTGAGATCTACTTTTCTTTTCCTTGTCCGAAATACATACTCTTTCCTAACGAACTCTTACAAACCAGAAATTTTGTGACTTTTGCCCCTATACTATTCACTGAGGATAGAGGGACTTGAATCCTCACGGTTTTGCAAAAACTAACGGTTTTTCCTTAGTGTATCCGACAATCAGAAAATAAGGCCTAAAATAAGCAAGAATAATGCCGGCAAATAAACAATAATAAGGCCAAGTTTTTACAATGTGTATTTGCAAATAAGGCCAGCTTTACTGGTTTTTCCAACGAGTATCCGAGAGCATTACAATCTATCCGTACTCTCATTTCCACTTATTTACCTTACTATATCGCCTCCCAAAGTTGCAAAGATCATCCTATCCAGTGCACCACTATTGGCGCCCGGCTATTTGCCTTTACTTCCGTCCGAAGCCGCACCATGATATGGCAAAAGCGTGATGGCTATTCTCGTTGTTTCCAAGATTTTCTCGTTCCCCGCAAATGAAATAACTGGCACATTAGGATGTATGAACATAGTTCTATTGACTGAAACTTATTAACGTACATGGTTAATGATTAGATCTAAAAATATTGGCGTAGGTGAAGAAAGCGAAAAAAATACTAGATCAAAGATAAAAGGATCCCACCCATCCACTTTGCATCTGAAACAGAATTACTTCCGAGCTCACCTAAACTCCCGTCGCCATGAGTTTAGATACCCGAACAGCAATTAAATGGATTTCAGCTCTTCATATGAAGGTCTCTATACAATAAAAGTAGAGAAGTGGCTTTTGCTTTGAACTAGTTAGATTTCGTAAAACATCCGATTGTTGTTCTATTTATTGCTTTCATCCATTTGGATTTGGAGTCAATGCGATGATATCATTTAAGTGTGCAACGCCCATTCATGATGATTCATCGATGTCTATTGATCTAGGCTCTTTCTCCGTTACCCTACACAAATGGAACTTATACAGATCAAAGCCTTTGGTCCCCAACCCTAATAGCAAATCATCGTAAAAATACCTAAATTACCTGCCCTTTCATAACTAGACCTTTAGAATTGCATATAGCGTACTTGCTTATAGGAGACATCAAAAGTATACTTTATCTAGCTTGCATACAGAATGGCGTATAGAAATTATGAAAAAATTTCGTAGCTTATCATACAATTTCAAATAAGCCCCTATGGTCTATACGGAAATGAGGCCTCTCTACTCCTTAAGAACACTATTTTGAAAAGGTTTGGTTTTGAGAATGCGGCTCTATCCTTTAACGGAGGCTAAGCGGCCCTTAAGTTTTATATAATCAATAAAGGCTTTGCTATATTTCATTTAGCCGTCACCTCAGTTATTGACAAGATGTTTGGTTATGGTTGGGTTTAAAAAGATACTATGAGTCCTCTGTTCTAAATTTCCGAATCTACGATTATCTAGTTTGCCGGTGCTACCAAAAACTCCAATGCTTACGTTATTAACATAAGATCTTGAACTCAAACGAGTCATATTAAAGAAACCAGTTGTGCTTCTAGCATTGACTTCATATCGAAGTTGAGAACTCATTATGCCCTACCATAAATGCGTGAAGTCTATAAAGATAAACTCTGTGATATAACAAATTGCTTAACTATTGGACCAAACCAAGCACGTTTAAGTCATTGCCTTATTTAAGTTTGCCTTCGTGAGTTAACCACTTGACTGTTTCTTGGAGACAGGATTAGAGAGGAAATGGTTAGCAGTCCTGTCCTTTTTTTTTGCAACAAGCTATGTTTCCCATTGAGGTAAGTTGCTTTCGTTTCATTGCGAGCACCTACAATGTAGTAATTAAATCGTTTAATCGTATATTTATTGGACAGTATAACGGCCACCTCTCCACAAACAAAGGGTAAAAACATAAATTCTTCTCTCCTATTCAAATCGGAAAATTTATGTAAATATTTAGATCTTAGACCCCCCAAAAGCTACACAATTATGGGGGATTTAAAAAAGCAAGCCTCCAATTTGAAAGATTTTCACAAAATTTTCCAAAACTTGGAGTTTTTCAATGTATTTGCCAAAACTTGGAGTTTTTTCACAAAATTTGTAACTTTATGAGGGATAATCTTGTTACCCATATTGAAAATTTATATTAAACAAGCTATTCAAGGGACCATTTTTTTCAAACTCTCAAAATATACCGAAGAGAGAAAAATGACAAAAATTGGATTTCTACCACACATCTCAAAAAGTACCCTTATCAATCAGACTAATCTCTAAAATTATGAGTCAATCTAAACAAAACACAAAAAGAACTCAATATAGGAAAATATAATTATTTCTCTTGCAACTATTTAGGCAAATTATGAAAGCCACTTATATATAACTATTATATAGTATCGATATGTGGACTTGATAGCAACAAATATCAATATCTTCCTCATCTTTTTTACTAATCACTCCAAAGCTTTTCATATATGCAATGGTTGTAGGGAGCTTTAACTCTAGCATATCTACAAGGGATATATCATTTTCATCCTCTTGTTGAAAAATTTGGCCAAGTATTTGTTCAACCTTTCCAATGGCAAAGGTTGTATCATTTATTGACCACTTCTCATCATAGTTTGTAGCTTTTGACAACGAATCTAGTTTACCATTTGCGGTTCTGAAGGTCTTTCTCATGTCTAGCTCCTCCTGTGTAGGTTTAGGCATGATTTGGCTCATATAGAATTTAAAGAAAACCTTGTGCTAAAAATAAAAATTAGTAGAATTGACTATGGAAAGTGGAAGGAAGAGCAATATGCAAAAGAGAAGCAAAGAGTAGAGTTGTTGCATAAGGACGGAAAGCAACCATATCATGGTTTGGTTCAACATCAAACTTGGCCATGGTTTATATCAATAGCAAACTTGCCAATCAAAGGTTAGATGAAACATGGTTTAGATCAAAAATACCCAATTAACAAATGAAAATTAGAAATTAGGACATGATTTAGATAAAAAACACCTTGATAAGAGGAAGCAAACAATTGAGAAGGTGTAACATGGAAAGGAGAAGCAACCATAATATATATTAGAAATGTGACTAGAGTACATGATACATGATTAGATTCTATGTAACCATGCTTTCCATAATAGAAGTAAAGGGCAAAGATCAAGATTACCTTAAGAAAAAAGTATCACAATCAACAAAAACGAACTTGGAACATCAATACCAGGAAAAATGAAAATGCTTTGCACACAAAACAAGAATGATTTATAAAGAGATATTTCACATATAAATAGACAATCCTCTGAGGGGAATTAAAACGAAGTGATCAACAAGCTTTATGAAACAAAATCGAGATTACCTTGAGAAAAAAATTGTCACAACTAGAAAAAATGAACTTGGAGCATTAAAATTAAGAAAAATGAAATTTCTTTGCATACAAAATAAGCATGATTTATAATGAGATCCATCACCTACAAATAGGTACCCCCCTCAGTGAATACCAAGCTTTATGGATGTATTCATTATAGCAAAAGGCAAACAATAAACTTACATACTTTTCATAATAGGAGAAGAGCAACAAGATCTAGATTACCTCGAAAAAAAATTGGCTCAACAAAAATGAAGTTGGAGCATCAAATCAGGAAAAATGAAATTACTTTGCATACTAAATAAGCATAGTTTATAAAGAGATCCCTAATCTATAAATAGATAGCCCGCTCAATGAATCAAAAAAGCATGATCAATAATTCCACTTTTAGATCCTCATCCAATCATGTCCACAAATGGATATCTGGTCCATGATTAATAATGTCTACTTTTACTAGAGTTTTCATTATGCTCAAAAAGAAAAATACCAAATATGTGGTCCCTTCACATCATGTATCCAAAATGAACGTCCACCTCCACTTCTTCATATGCCCTTTAAATCTTTCATTCAGTACTGCATGGTCCCCATCGCATCGAACAATAGCCAACATAAAACTCTCAAGTCATTGATTTGCATTTTATGCGTCGCGGAAGGGCAAGCATAAAATTTAAATCAATTTGCTTAAGGGAAGGTTGATGCATCATCATATGTTGATTTTTGTCCATCCCAAGCACACGAATGTAGACATAATACATGTGCTTGCAGGGCAGAAAGGGTTTACTTTCCAACTCTCTCTTTTGAAAGTCAAGACACGTGCAGAAGGACTCGGGATTAACATACACCTCATACAAATGCTCTGACATAACATAAAATATGACTTTCTCATTTGCCACCACTACTTTCTCTTCCATGAAAACTACATCCAATGCCTCAACCAATGCAATTTTTCTTTCTGTATCCTTAGAAATACCATGTCTCCATTTTTTTCTTCACTTGCCACTTGAAGAGGTAAGTGGCTCTGTCCCATGGGTCGTAGTATTTTTGGGGGTAGGTGGAATGCAATCATGCTTGAATACAAAACCTTCTTTTATAAGAATTGAAATCTTCTCTGTAGAAGCATTGATACCCTTGTCAATAGACCAAATCCTTGGTCGCAAGGGCACATGCTACTTGTTTATCAACATCCCATGCTATGTTGCATGTCATCACCTATACAGACATAGCCATTTTTTTCAGCCACCATATCAGTGAACCAATCACCATGAGGAGTCATATGGTTCCATGCCCCTGAATCAATATACCAAACTGCATCATCAATGGATTTTTTAGCAACTCTGTCTTTTACATACTGCATGGCAAACAATCTATCTCCTGAAGTATCATCCCCCTCCACATCATGACTGCAAAACCAGAACCATTGTGCAATAGGCTTACCTTGAAATTCCCTCTTTGACCAAAATGAAGGGCATAGTAACCCAGGTGATCTACTTTATATCACGTTGCAGTACTTCTTTTTATTTATAATACCAAAACATTTTCGTTTGCAATGAACAAGCATTCTCCAAATGGCCCACAAACTTCTATGCATTTCCTCCTCTGAGACAATATTAGTTGGGAGATCCATTTCAATCGGCACTACATGCACCTCATGGTCCAAGCCTACTTCTGTAGGTTGGTCATTTCTATTTTGAAAATTTATAGTGTGGTCGTCCTTTTTGTTTTCTATCCCTTGACTCCATTACATAGCCAAGTTTATGAGAGCTACAATCATCTAGAGTTCTTCTTTTCCTTTGAACTGTTTCTTTGTTTCCAAAAATGAAAGGCTCTCCATACATGGGGGTGCCAAGAACTGCTCTTTGAACTGTTCGAGCTATGAATGCAGATGAAGGGGTATTTCTTGCAACCACCCTATTAATAAGAACATCCATGTCGGGACCACTTCCAGAGTATCTTCTAGTTGTGAAGGCCAGTTGCCTTGAACATTGAATATATGAGTTGATCAAGTCAATGACGCATGCATCATACAAACCAATTTTCTTCTTTCCATCCTCCCCTGCCAACCAACTTGCATGCACGCTCTCAAAAAGATTTGTGTTGGAAATACAAGCCCTCTCCCAAGGACTCAAGGAAGCCTGCAACCCAATAAAAAACTCAGCAATTCCTCTTACATGTCTATTTTGTTCTCATACTTGGGTATTTCCACCCCAATGATATCAGTACATGTATATGTAACAAATAGAAACAAAAAAAAAAACATTTACATGTGTAGTGCTACCCCAATGGTCTATCCTATTCTCCCACCATTTGATCCATCTCTTCAATGGTACGGTACTATCTCGAGGTAGTCCTACTTGCTGCCACCAATTTGGTATAGCTGTGGCATTCCTCTTGCCCTCTTCAATGGATTTTGAAAGGCACCACCTCTCACATAAATTCAAGTGATGCTTCCAAAGGTTTGACACGTGATTGAATGTTTTTCTTCACTTGCAAGTAGCCCCTTGCTTACTGTGCTATTGAGGTAACCATGAAAATACATTTTATTATGTTGATCGTTGCTCTCATAGTAAGAACAATTGACTCCATGACGTTGTAAGTCTCCAAGGCAATGGCTAATTCTCGAAGTAGCATCAGGAAAGATATTAGTTGGATGGGGTCTTGTCCAAACATGACCATCATATTGTTGCTGCATCCCATCCATGTTTGAAAATGTGCCATATGTCGGCAGAAGAATGAAAGCAACAGAACCATTGTACTCTCTTGGAATCTCACTAACAAAAAAATGGCCTTCACTCATCTGCAATAAAGCCTTCAACTTCTTTCCTCTGGGGCTATTAGCAATCCAAGGTAAAATCTCTTTCTTTATTTGTGGAAATGAATGAGGACTATCAAGTCTATCATCCGACTCTAAGTCAATAGTCGGAGTTGAGACGGATGCACAAAAAGCATTTGTTATAAGTGGCGAAGAAGTTTGAGATGGCGTCTCTGCGAAGGAATCGGATGTAATGTCTACAACAAGTCCTGAAAGTGAATGAGCTTGTTTGCTATTTTCTACAGTGTGTAGTCCTTCATCTTGGTCCATGGTGAAAGTGATATCACAATGTACTATTTTATACTGACATGAAAGAGAATAATCGAGCAAAAATTGCTCCGCACCATTGATATCCGGTTGGCCATAAACCGCGATCTCTTCACTGTAAGCATCAAGTTGGAAAATAGCATACAAACCTACCAGCTTCCGGTTAAGGGATAGAAGTGATTGAAGAAAATAAGAGCTCACAAGAATCTTTCCATCTCTCAGGGGCACAACACGTTCCAGTGATTCGGAGCCGATTAACCATTGAAGAGTAACTTCTGCCATCGTCTCTCACAAAAGCCAATTTCAAACTCAACAAACAATGGAGCTATGAAGGCGAAATATTATATCTAATAGCATACCTATTGTTTATCAATTTCTTCGAACGTAGAAATAATAGTCCGTTACCCCTACCAAATATGGATTAAATGAGCTCTTACTCCATGGGCAAGTTCTTAGTGACGGTTGAAGTTGCGAATCAGTCCATTAATGAATCAAATCATTAAAAAAAATCTACATATTGAAAAATCACAAGATTTAGTTAAATAATTTTTTTTAAAAACATGTCTTTTCAAAAATAAATCATATCTTTTCGAAAATCATGTCGTGTTGTAACACATATTTTTATAAGCACGTTTTATTTTGTCAAATGTCAAGCGTCGTCAGTATTTACATTTTTTAGTAAATAATTTTTTGGTGTTCGAGAGAAACATTCTCTCATGATGGATGTTCAATATACACGTACCGCTTGCCATTGAAAGTTGTGTGTAGCGATTTAAACATATCTTCTTATTTGTCATTCTTCTTCTTCTTCTTTTTCTTCTTCTTCTTCTTCTTTTTATTCTTCTTCCTTTTCTCTTTTGTTTCCCTCTTCTTCTCTCCCATTGTAAGTTGAAAGGCATAAAGAAGAAGCAAGAAGGAGAGCAGCCCCTACAACAAGCTCAAACAAGATCAACATTCTCCATCAAACTCACTGGATAAGCTCCACACTCCATCCTTATAGCTGAAAATCTATATTTCAAGTTTCATTTTTCCTCTATGGCTGAAAAAAATGGAAAAGCAGATAGACAATGAGAGGACAACAATGGGAGGGGAGAGAAGGAAAGGGTAGGTAGAGAAGGAGACGGTAAACTGAAAAAATGGGAGAGGAGGAGACCTTTGGGACACCCGAGTCTGTCTGCATCAACGCAGACAACTCTCGGGGGTTGGGCGCAGCCCCCTTTGGAGGGAGGAGGAGGAGAGGAAGAAGGCGAGGAGGAAAAACCCTGAATACCCGCTCACTGTCTACGTCAACGCAGACGACCTAGTGGGGGGGCGAGGTACCTTATGAAATGGGGCGAGTAGTGCATAGCCGCCCCCCTCTTAGCCCCTTCTTAAACCACTCCCCTCTCAGTCCTTGCTCCCTAAACCACTCCTCTCTCAGCCCCTCATCCTTAAACTACTGCTCCTCCCTAGACCGGCCCTTAAACCTCTTCTGTAGCCAAGTTACCTACAATTTTTGGCTTCGAGGGCACTGCCCCCGAACCCCCGCCAAGAGGGGCCTCATGGCTATCGCTGGCCCACCTGGGAACCCCCCGACGACAATAGTAGGGGAGGCTGATGCCCCCCCTACACTCCCCCTCCATATAGAGTGGGTGTAAACCGCGCGAGTCCAAGGCATAAAAAATTAAACCATTTTTAAATTGTGTGCAAATCATCCTAAAGAAATAAGTGTGACATGATTTGATTTTTTTGAATTGGGAATTGTTAAACACTCAACATTGTCTGCGTCAACGCAGACAGGAACAAGGGATTGGGAGTATTCCGCCTTTGGGGATGCGGGGGTGAAAATGTGGTCAGGAGGTTCAAATGATTAAGAAAATATAATACATTTATTAAAATCAAATAACAAATGATATTAAAATGTATTGTCTGCGTCAAATGGTAATATTTTAGTGGAGATTAATTAATAGAACATGTGATTTAGTTAAGTTGTCTTCATTTTTAAAATGATTTGTGGTTTGTTTTAGTGCTTCTAAGCATGGCTAGAGATCAGCGTAGTGGTGGTAGGAGAGGTCAAAGCAAAAGGAGCCGTCCAAGTAAGTCATTCAATCACTCTTTTAAATTTACATATTCTATTCTTAATGGTTAAGCAACTCTTTTAAAGTTCCATATAAATGTTATATTCTATTTTTAAATTATTTTTGTAGATACTCCAATTACAAGGTTAAGATCCGGTCTATGCAATAGACTAGTAAGTATCGATCAAGAAGCATCCTCCCATACATTCTCTGAATCTCCAAATAACAAGGATGGAAAACCAATGAAAAAATGTCCTTTCATTGATGATGAAGCGCTTGAGGATAGCATGGATGAAGCAAGCAATGACATTCATGATGATCCTATGAGCACCCACACTACCACCACAAAGTGTGGTGAAACAACACAGGGGAGGTCTTTAGATTTGCAAACTGTACATGAGGAAAATGAAGAGGTGAATAAGGATGTTGCTAATGAAGAAAAAAAAGAGGTCAGTGAGCATGATAGACACATTGGAGAGAATGTCAAGTTTGGGCTTATGTCAGATGTGTTGGCCTCATTTTTTGTAACGAGGTCTCCTTCTCCTCCTCCTATCCCTTTGTGTAGACTTGTGCCCTATGAGGCTATAAGGCTTGCATCTAGTTCTGCTACATGGTTGATTTCATCTTTCGATAATGCTTCGTATATGAAAACAATGGGGAAATTTCTTGTTTCTTTGAGAAGGCCCACTGGTGAGCTAATGAATGTATCTCCCCAAAATTTGGAAGAGTGGGACTCTCTTTGGAGAGAAGTTAACCAATGGTTTGAAGATGAATTGACTGATGAGTGGGTTGATTTAAGAGGGTACAAGTTTTTGGTATGGGACGGTAATCATAGGTTGAAGACATGGATGAAGAGGATAAAGGAAGGTAATTATGCATTGTCTTGCTTTCTCTTGTTTATTGTGATGATACTTCCTTCTTTGACTAATTATTTATTTTATTATTTGATGTATGTAGTTTATAATGAAGATATTTCGCGACATGTTAGAGTTCTATATCAATTCATTCAAGTGGAGAAGAAGAAAGAAAGAGAACTATTGTTAGCATTGGATACATGAAATGCGTAAGTATACTTATCACTATTAACTTTTTCAAATGGGTTAATAGATCATCAATTGTGTGTGAATATTGCCAATAGTTTTTATTTGTGTGAATCTCAAAATATAAAGATAATTTATGTGTGAATGTCAAGATATTTTATTTATACCAATAGGTTTCATTTACGTGTGAATGCCAATAGGTTTCATTTATTAGTTGTAAATGTGAATAGGTTTTATTTATGTATGAATCTTAAAATTTAAAGACAATTTTCAATGTTGTAGTGTAACAAGAGCACATGTCAAATTCCAAAAGTTTGGCATCGCTGATAAACAAAGCATTTTGGAAAGGATGAGCCCTTCTCAAAGACGGTGGGCTGAAATGGAGTATGAAATTGAGGAAAAAAGTAACCATGGCAATGATCCATGGTACAAGAACCCATGTTTGCTAATATCGCTTTTGGTGTGGAAGGTAAAAAGTTTGGTATAGTATTTTAGTTTTCAGCATAACAAATTGTGGTATCTTGAATTTAACCATAACTAAGAATAGTGTATTGGTTTTTCTATTTAGGATGACTATAACTCTGCCATACTCAAAGAGAAGACCCGCCTCAAGGAGCTTGCATTGCCAAAGGCAAATTATGAGGCAAAAAGAAAACAATTCATAAACAAAGAGCAAGATAAATTGAGGGACAAAGGATACAAGTACCTTGGAATAGCTAATCCTGCGCATGAAGAGGATTTCTTTTCTATTTTGTTTGCATTGAATTGGGATGAAAATAACATGATGGCTATTACCAAGGACAAATTGTATGCCATTTGTAGTGCTAATATTGCTGCAGAGAGATATGTTTTCCTCATAGACGAATGTTCTCTTATTTTTTGGAATTGAACATAATTTGGTTCAACAATATTCAAGTTATGTTTTGTTCAATAACCAATATATTAAAAAAATGAAGATTTTACTTCTCATGACTGTCACAAAGACAAAGGACTCCACTATGTCACACTTTGCGGATGTAAGGAGATTTCATAGCTACATGAAGCAAGAGGTGTATTGGTTTCATATGATTGGAGAATGCTCCTTATTAATCAGGAGCTTACAAGTTGATGGCACTAAGATTCCAGAAAGCTTTGATGTTTTTTTTAAAGGCCAAAGACGTTTACATATTTTAAAGGCATTTGCAAATATTTTTGGTGAAATGAAGAATGTTGGAGACTCTGAGAAGATTCCAAAGCTCACACAATCAAGCAAGAGGGTGGTATACAGGTATTTCTAGTATAAAGAAACCATATTTTCTAAATACCATATGTACAAATGTATTCTAACTTAAGAGTGCTTTTGTTGTTTGTTCTTATGTTTTTGGAAAAGATGGTTACGTAGTCTACAGGAAAGTGGAGTGCTAGAAAGCCTCCCTCCTCTAGTGGAGGAGTGGATGGACTTGGGATATGAAATTTGTATGTTCTCAAAAGCACTGCTTGGGAGGGGTCTGTCGGAATGGAAAATGCGTATTTATCCATGGTGGATAGACTATCCATTGAATGACATTCCACGGCAAGAGATTGAATTAAGAGAGAGTAAGTACTTTGAGAGCCAAACATAGTAAATATGTGGTAACTCTTACTCTTAGCTATTTGTTTTAGTAATACTTGCCTTATATGCAAGATTTCTGGAACAAAATAGAGTAACTTCTATGCACAAAGAAGAGGATGAAGGAAATTGTACTTTCTAAAAATGTATTTGTTTAACATGAAACTTATCATAACTTTTTAGACTTTTGTGTTTTCTTAACTTTGTTGTTTTTGCAAATTAGAAATGTCCAATACAATAGACATGGTCCCTCATGTTGTGGGGATAAAGGCGACTTGTGGTGGTAGCATGGCAAAGGGTATATTGGATGGAATGCAAATTTTTAGTTTGATCCAAGTAGCCTTGTTTCTAATTTGCATTAATATGATATTATATTGTGTTGACTTCACACTACTTAGGTGCCATTAGTGATGTAACTGTTGATACTACAATGAAGAAAAAGTCCATGGGAAAACAAAAGAATATCCCCACGATAGATGATGCGTTGAAGCATAGCAAAGGTAAGCCAATTTGCATGAATGATAGAGTTTAGGATTTTCATTTGACGAGTCAGTTTATTAAAGTATTATTTTGTTGTCTTTATATTGCGTAGGTAATATAAGTGAATCAAATGAGGTTGGTACAACAAAGAGAAGGTCTAAACACAAAGAGAAAGTTGTTTCATTGGATGAAGAATTAGAAGGTGAATCAAATATCATTTTTTGGATTATTGGAGTCATATTAAAAATACATTTTTATATTTTTTTGAAGATAATATAAAATCTAAACATTAAACACTAAATATTTTGCTTTCCTTCCTATTTTTCTAATGGTTTTGACATGCATAGCATTTGGAAAGAAAAGGAAAAAAGTAAGGGTCACTTTGAGGGATCTTTGCAACATACTACACCTTCTCGGCTATGTTGTTCATGACTCAATCATCAGAACCTATACAAGAGTCTTGTAGACATCCCGCTATACGCAAGACAAGTATGTAGATTTCTAGCTTTACATTCTAAGTCTTAACATTTAGCCAACATCAACATTTGTAAGTAAACTTTATTTTGATGATAGGATTTCAATACCAAACTATCGTAAATACTCTGTTGGTAGACGTGACATTGATTGACAATTTTGCATCGGATGGATATATTTTATCACCATTCTCTATATACATATCTATTGTAATGGTTACTTATGCTTTGTTATTGTGTTTCCAATTTTAGCATTAAGCGCTTCATGGAGGGAAATACCATCAACTCTTACCAATGTAATGGTGTCCCATCATATGAGGTTGCTAAGTTGTTGTTTGCAGATTTTCCTACATCTTTGCTTGTTGTTGGCCTTGAGGCAAAAGGTATATGTGCTTGCATTAGTTTAATTTATAAACTCATGTGATATTGCATGGTCTTATACATCTTTACATTTGAAAGGGATTCCCGAATGGAATACATTTTCTAGTGCACTTGTCAAAGGTGTCATGGACCTAGCCCATAGATTCTTGGCAGATGAGGGGTTCTTGGTGACTTTGGGACTTGCACAACACTTTGGAAAAGTGCTTAGAGGAGCTCATGCCATTGGATTGAAGCTCCATCGCACATGGACTCTCGTGTGTGAGGGTGGATATATACACCCTGATACTCGAGAGAAGATAAGTGTGTTGAAGACAAACTTGTAACTTTTTAAAATAAAAGTTTAAGTAGCTAACAAGATGATTCTGCATTGCTAGGTCATGGACCTTACTATTGGCTTGTTTTATCGAGGGATGCATGTCCCTTCATATGACAGAGAGGCTGGCAAGAGGATTAGCCTATACAGGTTTCCTGCCTTTTGTAGCTTCCTCTTCGAGACAGACCTCCAAGACACATCATTTGAGCACACTTATGTGGATGGTGTAGAGATTCGAGGGGGTACAAAAAGATCACTAGTTTTTTATAGGTGCGTTATACACTCTTAGACTGGTTTATACTTTGCATTGAGATATGTCAGGCTTTTGTTATGGATGTTACTAAATGGTTTCTTTTGTAGATGGCTCCTTGCTACGTTCACAGAGGATCTCGACTATGTGTTGGATATTTTTTCAGGTTGTGGCGGCCTTGGTAGAGCATGCACAGAGATGCATCATTTTTGCATGTGCCTTGAGCGTGATTTTAGCCTCTATAACCAGTGCTTGGTTGATGTGGCATGCGGACCGCCATCTGTTCATCCTAGTGACGATGATAATTTCACATGATTGTAGTTGCATTATTTTTAATATGATGCCTTGTATTGGTAGTGCATGCCATGGGGCTTGATGATGCTCGAGAATTATGTATGACTAAGGATTTTGGATCTCACTTAAATTGGGATTACTTCATAAACTTATAAAATTATGCTAAAACTTCACACTTTAGAAGTAGTTGCATACCTATTTTTTGTTAGAGATCAAAACATTCAATAGTTTGCGATTAGTTTGCAATTCAACATCCTAATATAATTGATCTAATTAGTTTGCAATTGCAAAATAATTAAATTCAAAGCGATAACATAATCAAACAAAAAGCTCCATAAAATAACCAAAAAAATCCAAGTAATGACCAAAAAGCTTCAAGAAGCACTTAAAAAGCTCCAAATGAAGAGCTTGCTAAATAATAGCACTTCACAATTATGTAGCCAAAGGGAATAGGCTGCGCCTAAAACCATTCCAAGTGCTACCAATGTAGCCACAAAAAGCTCCCAATGGAATAAGAAATTCGCCAATGAAGCTGCTAGTACCAAGTAGGCTCATATTGGCTAAAGTAAAAAATGATGGGATGATAGAAAGATTGAGCATAGTACTTACTAAACCTCCGTAATATCTGACAAATCAAGTCTTATATCGATCATATAGACCACCAACACATAAAAAAAGAGCTAAAAAGACCAATCCATGACTCGGCATAAGATCTTGAGAAGCTTCTTCAAGGCTTACAATTTACTTTGGGTCTTTCTTTCATGTACCAACCTCTTTCCTTCTTCAAGCTACGTTCCCTTGCCACTTGGCCCTTGATCTTTGCTGCTTCTTTGCAGATTATGATGGCTTCAATAATTCATGCTATTGTCTCGCTATCATCTCACTATTGGATCAAAGGCTTATCTCACCCATCCCCTGTTAGAGCTTTTTGGAGTGATCCTTTCAAGGCCTCTCTATTTCCATTGGCTTATGGTGGCCTTCCATTTGATTGAGTTTTCATTTGGAGAGGAATTCTTGCTCCTTGGCTAGTATTTTTTATCGAAGGACTTCAGCGACACTCTTCCTACCACCCTCAAATCCATGTATTCTTTGATCTTCACACCAACATCCAAGTTTTGAGAGGGGCTACTAGCACGTGTATGTCTTGTAATCATTTACTTACAAGCCTCAATTTAAGTCATACGAGAACAGTTTAGATAGAAGGTACGTGAGTGTATTTCTTTTTAGGCGCTATATGGTGTCCTATGTACCTTTGTAGGAGGTCATGAAAGCACTATCTACTTTGTGATCAAGAAGCTAACCATCCCTATTTCTTGTGGACAATTTTTTTTGTTTTGAAAAAAAAGTGAAAAAAAATGAAAGATAATTCAAAGCAATTCAACGCGCACTGTTTATCCAACGCCTTCGCCAAATGGACTACACAATCATGTGTATCCCCTTTCAGTTTGTTATCACCCAACACCAACTATCACCTACATCCCACTATTATCCACACCCCTACTAGCACATGTCAACTTGGTTGAGCCACATCTAGCCATCTGCAGTTGAAGCACTTTATTTAAATTTTGCAATTGTCGCCCATCATTCTAGCTACATATCAAAGCTGCTAATCATCATCAACATCTATTTTAACCTATACATAAATTGCCAAGCCTATCCTAAGTTGGCAACTAATTACCAAGTTAGCATATTGCTATACTTGCAAGCTACAACTACCATAGGCAACCCCAACTATCACCTCTTGGAGCAACCATCTAGCCTAAGTCTACTCTACTTTACAATTGCCTCTATTTTTGGGACTTTTGTAGTAGCAATTTCATCAACCCACAACAAGCCAAATTGCTTGACTCCAGCAATCAACTTGGTCTAAACAATATTTGGCACTATGATCTACATTTAGTGCTACTAATCACTTTTAGAGACATCGTGCTACATTTCAAGATCCATTGGAGATGCAACACACACTTTAAGCTATCCAAGAATCCTCTTTCAACTCTTCCCCAAATTGACCCTAGACATGGGGATTAGAGGGGCACTATAGTTATATCAACATAGATTATCTATTCAATCATTTTCACTCACTTTGAGTTCTCTTCGCCTTTGAGTTCTACTTTGTTTATTTTCTTTACAAACACCAATTAGGCTGCCCCCTCTCTCAAGGTATGCCTAGGATGGATCCACTTAAACCTAGGTCTCGAATTTCAATAAGGCTTTTAAATATCCGTCTTAAAAGATTAACAATTAACTTGAAAAGTCAATGATGTCAAACTAGGTCAATGCAATCGAAACAAGGGCAATCATAAGGGTGACAAGCATCACCATACATGTAAGATCCACCATGCTAATACAAAGATGAAACCCACACATAAATTCTAAGATATTCCTATGCTATATTTTGAGACATATTTTTCAAATGCTCAAACGTAGCCAAGGCTATAATGCAATTTAGATCCTATGGCTCAATTATCAAGGATGACCCACTTTATTCTTGCATATAAAAATCGTACAAAGCCTCAAACAACCTTACTAGTCTGTCACTTGATGAAAATATTTAGGAGTCCTACCCATTGAAATAGATAGTGACTATAGACCTAGGTTCATTGCCATTTCTAAGAACAATCTTCCTAAAGTTGGAAATCTCCTCAATTATGAGGTTTATTGTAAAAGAAAATCAATGACCACCAACCTAAGCTTATTCTTCATTTTGGGCAACATGAGCATAAGTCTCCATAGACAAAGTCTCACTTATCTATGTTATCCTCACATATCTAGAGCCCAAGGGATACATCTGTCAAAATATGGAACGATACAGAGACAGTAGGGTTTGCAAGGAGAAACATGAAGTATGTATGGCAAACATTGAGAAGAAAAACTTAGAAACACAAGCACACAGTGATGATACGTTGAATCATGCTATGAGAAGAAAAGTTGATACAATAGAGCTGAAGCTCAAAAGACAACTACACTATCTTGTATGAATCGAATGACAATACCTATGGAAATCTACACAATGAAGGGAGCCCAAGGGATAGATCTGTCAAAATATGGAACGATGCATAGACAATAGGGTTTGCAAGGAGAAACACAAAGTATGTACAACAAACATTGAGAAGAAAAACTCGAAAACACAAGGATACAGTGATGATACGTTGAATCATGCTATGAGAAGAAAAGTTGATATAATGGAGCTGAAGCTCAAAAGACTACACTGTCTTGTATGAATCAAATGGCAATACCTATCAAAATCTACACAATGAAGGGAGCGAAATGCAATCATCTAAGCAATGGGCTATCAAAATAATCACAGGCAGATTAAGGACAACCGTCAAGGGAGATAACCGCAATCCTCTAATGCCATCAAAGAGAAAAAGATAATTACCAGCTATCAAGGGAATGATGAACTACAATCAAATATCAAGGAGTGACCCAAGTAGCAAAACGCAAATCCCAGATTGTGTCAGAGTTGTCTAATGCAAGGACAACAACCTACATTTTGATACTAAGTACCAGGTGATGACACCAAATATAAAGGAAGTTCCCAAGCTACAAAATGCAAATACCTAGGGTGTATCAAACTAAAGCCAAAGGTGAGAATGCAATTGCCAAATGCACGATGTTGTCACCAAGTGCGGGGAGCTAATGGCTGGCAAAGAAAAGGCCTCCAAAAGCAAAACACAAATCACAACAAGTCGTCCGACTGATGGGAGCTGATGCTTATTGGTGGAGAGCCTTTGAATGCACCAAGCGCAATGATCTAGAAAGCGCTTGATGAGTGGAGGAGATGTCGCCAACAAGGAAAGAAGATAACCAACAAAGAAAAAAAATTCGCCAGCTATAGATGGCATCCAAACACAAAGCTAATGATGGGAAAATACGACGCCTAAAGAAGAAGAGAGTGACCATGAACTATGTCCTCCAATAGGAATATGGGCAACATTGGAGTAGAGAGAGAAGAGTGTCAAAGTGATAAAGGAAGAGGAGTGAAGAATGATAAAAGTGAAATAAGAATGAATAAAGTGACTACCTATTTAGAGGTATAAGCTATCTAGGGAGGTGCACCACTCTATGGAAACCCACTGAAAAAGTGACCAAAATGTGAACACCAACCCTTTTTGGGACTATCATTGTGAAACCCTAACTAAAGTGTGTAAATTTAAAAAGTGGTTTCTCAATAAGAGCAAGAAACGAACAATTAAATTTTGGAAAATATACTTCATGCATGTATCCCCATTGTCAATTTGATTAGGTATATTGTCTTCTACTCACTTCAAATTGCATTTGCTTATAACAATACTAAGGACTTACCTGCGATATATAAAGTACATTCTTGCCTTGTACAACTGTAAGCCAATGCCATCAATTGGCATGAGACTTAAAAGAAGTGGAAATAAAATCCTTTATGAAATACTAAGAAATAGGCCTCTAAAGTAAGACTCTCCAACACCTTTAAAGAACTAAGTTTTAAGTGCCTTGCAAGGACTCCATTCCAATGCATGTTCATTTAGATATTACTACCATACTTAAACTCTTCTCAAACTCCTTTTTAGGAAATTTGTTGAGTACATCATTTCATTTTTCTTGTTACATGAATAGAAAGAAATCAATACAATTAAGAATGTATAGAAGGCTATTTGTTACAAGGACCAAATTGTTAGAAGGACGAAACCATATAAATTTTCTTATTTTTGGCTAAGAGATGTCGATAATGACCATGATTTTATGAAAAACTTTTACAAAACGTATGTAAGAGAAAAAAAACACAAGTTCCAAATGTGAACTTTTGATACCTATGCAAACCACTGTAAAGGTGAGAAAACACTAATAAAGTTGAAAGTCAAATCAACAAGATATAAATGTTCATATTAGTTCAATGAGCATGCATTAGTCTAAACGTATCTACTATTGATCTACATTACCAAATGAGCCATCTGCCATGGACCACCTCACCCAATGGGGGCCTCGTCCACTAGATCATACTAATTTCAAGTCAAGCAAAACTTATCTTTAGGGGAAACAAGGTTACTAAAGTATGAACTTGTAATAGATGTAATGCATCATTTCAACGCATTGAAGATCTTAATATGCTTGGTAGATGAATGTAAAGCTGGAGATCCTTTTTTTACTTTCCGAGAATATTAAATTCTCCATCACCATTCACAACTTCAATATTCAACCGTCAAACTTAAGGTTACACCGTCAAATAGGTGCTCAGATCATAAGTTACGAGGATAACATAAAAAGTTAAGAAGGTGATAAAACTATCATTTTAACAAATTTAATAAACCTTAACAAAGTTCTTATGAAAACAGGTATTAATTCTGACAACGTAAGAGGCTATGAAACTATAATCTTCATTAATTTCTCAGTTCATCGGAAAAGACAACAGAGTTACCTTTTGAGGGGCCATCCATTTCTTGAGATTTCTCATGGCGTATCGACAGGAATGCTTTAAGTATATAATCTGTGGAAAAGGAAAGGGAAACAAGATTTTCACCTGCTGAGAATGCAAAAGGCTGACCTCTGAGAAGATGATTAGCTGCTTGAGAGGCTGAGAATGCAAAAGGCTGACCTCTGAGAAGAAGCACTCGTGCGGCGACTTGCCGAGGTCGGAGAAGAGAGCCTGTGCGAGGTCGTCCTCGCACTCGTTGAGCATGCGCAGGAGCGCGGAGACCTGCTTCATCCGCCACTCCAAGGGCAGGCTCAGGCCGGTCTCGAAGGCTTCCCGGAGAGTGCTGGCGATGTTCGGGCTGGTGGCGGAGGCGGTGGAGGGGAGGAAGCGAGGGGAGGAGGAGACCGCCATGGATGCAGGAGCTCGAAGGCAGCGGCACACGGAGAGACAAAGAGAGAGAGAGAGAGAGAGAGAGAGAATGTTTCGTATTGCGAGAGACAGAGAGAGAGTAAGAGAGAACGCCTCCTATTTATCACACAGAGAGAGAGAGAGAGAGAGAGAGAGAGAGAGAGAGAGAGAGCGCTCCTGCGGTGTGACAAGCCGGATTGGACAGAGAGAGAAAGAGAGAGAGAGCACTCGAGAGAGAGAGAGAGACAGAGAAGTCTCTCTCTGCTCCCGTCCCTTACAACATTTTCTTACACCATTACAACTCGCCCCGTCCTAACGCCCTGTGAACCATTCTTCCCATCATCCCCTCGCGTTTCTATCAGCCTCTTACCATGCACACGCGAAGCCTTCCTTCCTTCTTCACCAACCCCAAGCCCCTCATTTACACCTTTCACCTTTGTGAATTGTACCACCCTGCTGCCTGAGAGCTATACAGGCACGAGGAAGTAGGCTACGTGGTGGATTTTCTGTTTTTTTTATTAAAGCACCTTAGGACCTGTTCCCACCAGGCTTTCGGTGCGCAACCTAGTTATGGCACCAAAAAAAAGCCTTCAAAGTTCAACCTAGTAAAAAAAGCCTTCTACCTACAAAAAGCATTCGATGTAGTGATTCAACAATCCCCTCTAGTAAAAATTCCCAATGTTTTAAAGCATAAAAAGGTTAAGGAGATTGGTCAATTCGATTAGTGGCATTCATGTGTCCAAAACATGGCACTTCTTATCATTTAATGCATTGATTTTATAGGCAGTTAACCACTCTAGACGAGTCTAAAGTTCACAAAAAACCAAGGTTTAGTGTAAAATGCATTGCAAAAATTTTGAAGAATACCTTCAAAATTTAAAATATAAGGTTTAAAGGCTTTAACCTTTGAAATATTTTAGTTATAAAAATGGCAAATGAGTGTAATTTGATTCAAAAATCCCTCCAAAATTTTCAGCCATAGGTCTTTGTGCCTATTTTTGGTTGTGCCTATTACCAAAAAAAAAAATTGTGAACATGGCATCTAGAGCATGTCCAAACTCCAAAGTGGTTGCAAACCCAAAAGCCATGGGAGCTTGTGAATATTCCAATAAGTTCCCAACCTAATTTCACATTAGGGTCTAGTGGCGAACCTTAGTGTGTTTGTGCTAGCTAGAGTTTTAAAATACAAGTTGGAATTTTGTCATAACTTAAAAAATAAAGGTGCAATTTTGTAGTATTTTAGCTATAAAATTGGCATCTCATATAGATTTTGAACATCAAAATCAATTACCTTAGAACTTGCTTTTATATTTACTAGCTAAGAAAAAAAAATTGTGAGCAAAACACTCAAAGAGTAAGAGCGACTTCACTTTAGAATCAATTCCCAACATCCATTTAAGTAGTCACTACAACAAATCTCTAGACCTACATTTCAAACTTTACTTCATGTTCTCATAATGGATATCACAAAATTACCAAACCATCATGTTGCATGCTTGAAACATAATTACATAGCTACTTTTTACAATCCATTAGCTTGAATCTTTTTTATATTGGCTCACAACAAGGTGCATAAATGTTTTTTCATTTCCAACAAGCCATGCAAAACCCTCTTGAGCACGAGCAAGAGTTATTGAATTCAGCAAACTAGATTTTCGGCCCTTTTGAATGAATGAAACCTGCCTTGCTTCAAAGCAACCATCCGCTCTAAGCATGTATGAAAAGGTGCTCTCAAGCCATCTACCATGCATCTCATGATTAATGTTTACCGAGTCTTAAGCTTGTGTGAAGCTTCTCTATATGTGCTAGTGCACAATAGAGGGCATACAATGCCTTTACTCAAAATTGTACCCTAAATGAATGATTTCTTCTCGACACATTCACATAGCAAATGGTGCCTTAGTTTCCCAAATTTTAATAATTTTGGTGCAATTAGAAATGCAACACACAAGCTTTATTTTCATGCTAACCCCGCAAACTTTGCCTTGTGCAAAAGCCTTCCTAGTTGTGTGACAAGTGCCACCTAAAGCCTCATGTTCATGAAAAACTCCATTAGTAAACGAATACAAACAAACCTTGATCTTTTTTTTACAATGCAGGCATATATATTGAAAAGAAATAATATTTATGTCATCCACGTATGGTGGGGATGCAACTTAGCTACCAAAAGGCTAGCCAATACTTCCTTAAAGCCTTGTACATTGTTCCATATGTGGAGCTAAATTCAGAAAGACCTTTAAGCACAATAAGTACTTCAAACTTAGTCTTTATGAAATCAAGTGGCTATCAACAAAGGGAGACCATCCTAAAATACTTGTTGTTTCGATAGCGCCAAGCCCTAATAGCTACAACATGGACTACGTTTCAGAGTTAAAGAGAGCCTTCATCCATGTTACTTCCTTCACCAAAAAGCATTGTGTTAGATGTGGCAATTGCATAAAAGCTAGCTTTACCTATCCATTTTTAAAGCAACTTCCACATGCTCCAAACCTCTATACAATCCCACATGAGATGTTTGATGATCTCCTGGTGTCTCCCACATAGTCCACATGGGTTTGAAATATTATTGTATTTGCTAAGCCTTTCCTTATTTGGGAATTTTTTCATTACCGTTCTCCATAAAATAAGATTCAAACTTCTAGAGGGTGTAAGTGACCACACCCTCCTTAATCTTCTCTTCCATGTCCTCATCTTAGCTTGGGGATAATGATACCTCCAATAGGTATTCATCTTCAAAACATGTCTGCCATCCCTTTGGTGAAAATCCTTAGCTTTCTTATAGTCGGCGAGTATTACTAGTTTCTATTTGAAGGCAATCAAGCATCCTTCCCTCTTTTGGAAAACAAAGGAGGTTGGCCACTCCTCTTTCCTAGCTACAAAGACCACCTTAATCTAGTTTGTCTCCTCCTCGATCAAGATCCCACCTTCTTTCATTTCAGCATCAACCAAGAAGGTCTAGATGACCTGGTTCAAACTAGGGTCTCCACCCTTATTTAATTTGCCACACCAAGTTGAACTGTTAGTTACCTCCTTCCACATTCCAACAATCCTATGAACAACTTCTAATTTTGGGATTTTGACTATAGCATCATGACATAAAAGGACATCCCAACAAGAAAGGTTAAGTCAACATCCTACCCGCAAAAAACCACTAGCAAAATAGGACTGCCCAATGCTACTCAAAATCTAAGCTTTTAATAAGTTGAAAAAGTAGACAAATTTGGCTTTAAGCCCTTCTAAACCTAAACCCCCCTCCACCTCGGGAGACACCACTAGCTCCACATTATTAAGTGCCATTGATGGAATTCACCATTCATCCAAAAAAATTTACTGAAGATTTCTCAAATTTGTCTTGCTAAAAGTAAAAATGGTGGTTCCAAAGACAATAAGAAGCATTAGCATTGTGGAAAGAATGATGAGTTTACCTCTAATAGAGTAACGTTCATTCCTCCCTTTTAGTACTTTGGTGAGAAATTTACTCCTATACCACTGGGAGTACTATTTTATGTGATTCCCACCCTCAATGGACATCCTAAAGTTGTCATTAGCAAAGAACTGAGTCGCCATAGGTTATCCACTAGGGAGCTTGAGGCCTTGGAGGGTGCCTCTTTGTACAAGCTAGTCTATCTTTCTCAAGAGAGGATTAGTTATGATAGAAAAAGAAGCGATGCCGATGGGAAACCCTACAAAATAGATCTCATGAGGTCAAAAGAGCAAGATACAACTCCATCAACCTACGCACAATATTAGGTGTCATTGAAGAGAGTGTTGACCATTTCAATGAATCTATTTTCAAATCCCATGGCCCCAAGGATGAGTAGAATGTACTCCTAGCCTACCGATCATAAGCCTTATCAAAGTCTAGATTGACTAGCAAGGCACACTGATCACTAGCTAGGGACCAATCCACTACTATCACTAAATTGAGCACAACATCTTGAATCTTATGGCCATGGAAAAAAAGATATCACCTATCATGCAATAGCTTGGGTTGTAAATACATCATTCATAGGGCAACAATTTTTACCATTATCTTATAGGAGATTGTCAGCATGGTAAGAGGGTGCCATTGAGAGATCTATAGGTGCTCTACCAACCTAGGAATATGTTTGATTAATCAACTAATTTTCAGCATCACTTTTTTGTTTTCAAAGCAATTATTGATGGATTTAGTACAATCCTTCTTTTCACCCAACTTCAAAGGGCGAGTAGGAGTGAGAAAGGAAGAAGGGCACAAGCAAAAGCAAAAATAAGAGCTATGGATGTTTGAACAAGAGAGAGCAAGGCTTATGTGTGGAAACTCCAACAATAATGGTGTGTGACCTACCTTCCTTGTAGTATTTTATCATAGTAAAGAATAATAAATAAGTATGATTGTGGTAAGCAACCTCCACCTATAGTGTATAGGTGTGTGGACATTAAGTATAAGGTAAATATAGATGGCTAGGCAGAGGTGGCCTTTAACCCCCAATAACCTCCCACTTAAAGGTGAATGTGCTTGGAGTGAGGAGAAAAGTACAATGTGCACATATAAGTACAATTGGGTGAGGGAATATATCATCTTATCCTATGCCCATCAACTTCCTAAGAAATGCATAATGGTGGAGATCTTAACAAGCTCTATGTGCTTGTCATCAACAATCACCCCTTTGATGAAGTGGTAACACATCTCAATATGCTTGGTCTTCGCATGTGACAGATCGAATTGTGGGCCAATTGGATGACACTCATAGAATTTGAATGAAAGATAGGAGTTATAGAAGTAATATCAAGGTCTACAACTAGATAGCCTAACCATAGGGTCTCCTTGCAAGCCTCAGTTGTAGCAATGTACTTAGTCTCAATAGTAGACAAGGTAATGTATTTTTGCACCCTATATATCTAATAAATAGCAACTCTAGCAAAGATGAAGACATAGCCAAAGGTGGACTTTCTACTATCTACATGTTTTGCATAATCTGAGTTAGTGCAACCCACGACTTTATTATCCTGGCTCCTATAGCAAAGGCATAAGCTTGCAATGCCCTTGAGGTATCTTATGATATCCTTCACAATATCCCAATGTTACTAGCCAGGTGTTGCCATGTAACAAGCCACGACTCCCATGACAAATGTTATGTCAGGTTTATTGGCTATCATGGCATACATCAAGCTACCCACTATGGATGCATACAAAATCTTGGCCATCTTAGTCTTCTGATCACATCAAGTTGGGGATGAGAAGGTAAAGGGGTGCCAAAGGGTTTACCAACTTGCACATGGAACTGTTCAAGTATCCTATGAATGGACTCCTTATGTGATAAGTAGAGGAGTTCCTTAGAGCGATCGCATCTAAAATACATACCAAGTATATGAGAAGCACATCCCATATCTATCATCTCAAAGCTCCTCTTGAGCTAAGACTTTAGTGTCCTTTTTGGAGGACCTTCATTGTTTTATGAAACTTAAGCGTGTGCTTAAGTACGTGTGGGTAAATGTTGGAAAAAACTAAGATGATCCCTCAACATTATGGATTAGTTGCAATAGAGCTATCATAAAGGAGGTAAAAAATTATGGCATAACTCTTCACACCAAAGGAGAAAGGTTGTGGATAATGCTACAAGAGCTAGGTGAAAATTATTACATTTTCTTGATTTCTCTTCTGATCATCCTCATCTTTTTATACTCTTGTAGGAGTAGGAGGCTATTATTTGGAGGACCTTCAGTGTTTTATGAAACTTGAGTGTGTGCTTAAGTACGTGTGGGTAAATGCTGGAAAAAACTAAGATGATCCCTCCACATTATGGATTAGTTGCAATAGAGCTATCATAAAGGAGGTAAAAAATTATGGCAAAACTCTTGCACACCAAAGGAGAAAGGCTGTGGATAATGCTATGAGAGCTAGGTAAAAATTATTACATGCTCTTGATTTCTCTTCTGATCATCCTCATCTTCTTATACTCTTGTAGGAGTGTGAAGCTTATATTAAGGACTAGGGGGCTCTTAGAGTTCAATCTACTAAAGTACAACTGAAGGTCAAATGGGAAGTGGAAGGTGATGCTCCTACCATATTTTTCTTTAAAGCATTAGACAGTAAGCATAAGTGTGAGTTGATCCCTTACACATAGAAGATGGTGAAGGGGCTAGACACTCAACTACTAAAGATATTCTCAATGTCTTTTTGCAAGTAGATGTGTAGAATTGTGGGCACACACCACATTTGCATAGTTGGTTTGAGAAAAAAGCTCAACAATTCTTTGAACAATGTAGTATTAATGTGGTTATTAGAGGAATGAACTAGCTTTTTAGACTAGTATCCATAGAGGAGGCTGAAATGGTAGTAAGAGCAACAAAAGATGGCAAGTTGCTTGGGATTGATGGCCTTCTCATGGAGTTGTATAAAGAAATGAGGGAGATGTGCTGGGGATTAAAGGCCACGTATGGTGTGCAAATTGGATGTCGTATGCGTACGTAGCGAGCACCGAAAGGTCCCCAAGAACAAAGAGCTCTACTTTTTGCTCAAAAACCAAGAGAGATGACTTGTAGGACATGAAGCAAGAAGACCAATTGGGTACAATCTCCCCCCATGCCTTGTGTGAGCGCTCCACAAAGCATGTATTTAATATATTATTCATCTCCAAGCTAAAAAATAATCCAATTTTACAATTAGCACGCTTTAGCTTTCGTGTTTACTTTTGTCCAAATAAAGAATAAAGTAGTTGGGCGCCCCAAGAGTCGAGCTGTGTCCAAATACAATGTCCAATAGTGAATATTTAAATCGTGCACCCATGCATATACAAAATAATAAATATACGTCAAGCGCTTTAATAAATAAGCACATCAAATTAAATATTGGTGCCATGCCTAAGACGCGTGCCCATAAAAAATGATAATTTCTTCTAAATAACTTGAATACACGCTATCGCCCAGTGCTTCCCAATGCCACCGCCGCCTACTCTACACATCAACAACTGAAGCATTCATAATTGTTAGAAAATAATAAAATTAAACCGATAAAAGTGAATACCTAGCAGTCTTTAGCTACAAAATAAATAAATAGGTTGGAACTCAATCCTAACCTCAATTTAATACGAGTACACACTCTAAAACTCATAAACGTCCATTAATTTAAATATGTATTTTGCGAAATCACCCGTTATAGAATCACCCACTTGCACAATAAATTAACGAGATGCCCGAAAAGGACAGGCGTCCCCATCAACTTTTCACACAAGGAATCCACCTTTGTGTACGAGCCTTGAAAAATAAATATAATTTTATGGAATCCACCACAAAACCTCATTGAATTTACCGTGGAATATGCCTCCTGGCATCATACCCCCGAGGTGGGATAGCAATTGTTCTCAATTGCTATTAGCTCAATGTGGCGTAAGCAGTGAGGGGTAAGCACTTAGGTCATAAGTGTGCATCCATTGGGCCTCTTCAACATGATAATTTTTAAATTTCACCAAATATCTAGAATATCTATGGTTGGTTCTAGTGGTTATAAAGTCTGTATCTAAAATAGTCTCTGGTTCAAGGATTTCAATTTCTTCCTCTAACATAGTCTGTGGTTCAAAGATTTCAATTTCTTCCTCTAACAAAGGAGGATTTTCGTAAACAGGGTGAACATGTAATTGGCCTTTGAAAGGTCGTAACAAACTGATATGAAAAGTGTTGTGGATTTTCCAGTGTTGGGGTAGTTCTAATTTAAAGGCATTGTCATTGATTTTGTGAAGGATTTTGAAAGGTCCATAAAATCTAGGAGCTAACTTTACAATAGTGTGTTTCTCAACACTTTGTAGTCTTCGCTTTTCAATTCGTAACCAGACATGATCATCAACTGTGAAATTCATAGCTTTTCTTTTCTTGTTTACTTGTTTAGTATATGATTGCTGGCCTTTCGCAATCATGTCTTTAACTTCATTGAAAATAGTAGCATGCATGTGGGCAATATCATCAGCAGCTTTAACTTTGTTTGACAATGAAGTAAGAGGTGTAGGCAATCTATATCCATAAATGATTTCCAAATGTGCTTTTCGTGTAGTTGTATGTGGTGTGTTATTGTATGCAAACTGAAGTAAATACAAGTGTGCATCCCAGGTGTGTGGTTTTGAAATTGTGTATGCACGTAAAAGATCTAAAATTGTGATGTTTGTAGCTTCTATTTGCCCATTTGTTTTAGGATGAAATGCAGATAAAAAATCAATCTTTGTTCCTAAATTAGCAAACAAATTAGTCCAAAAATTATTGTAGAATCTAGAATCACGATTAGAAATAATAACTTTTGGTAAGCAATGGTTAGTGAAAACAGTTTTCAGAAACAATCGAGCAGCTTGAGATGCAGTTAATGTTTTCTTGCATGGAATGAAATATGCATGTTTGCTAAATCGATCTATAATAGTTCATATCATCTCGTGATTAGCTTGAGTATTAGACATACTAATAATAAAATCCATTGAAATATACTGCCATGGTCTTTCAGGGATTGGTAAAGGCTAATACAAACTATATTGCTTACCATGGTGTCGCTTCACTCTTTGACAAATTAAACACTCAGATACAAAGTTAGAAACATCGGATTCCATTTGTGGCCAATAAAAATCTTCAATCAAAGTACTTAAAGTGGAAATAATACCTCTATGGCCTTAATATGGGGGACAATGAATTTCGTGCAACACAAATGATCTAAATGAAACAGTTACACATAACCTTTTCTCATAAAACATAAATCCATCAGCATAAGACAATGAATCAATTAAAATCTAGTTATTGGCAATTAATTTATTCCAATTAGCTTGAAAATCGGGCTCTTGATCATAGGTATCTTTCATAGGGATAAGAGAATCAAAAGATATCACAAAGATGTTATGAATAGTTCGTCTTCTACTCAAGGCATCGACAACAATATTTTCTTTTCCGGGTTGATATTGGATAAGTGGATGAAAACTTTGAATAATTGCAGCCCATTTAATGTGTTGGCCAGATATTTGTGGCTAACTAAGGAGATGTTTAATACTTTGTTGGTCAATTTTAATCATGAATTGAGATCCCATTAAATAGTGTTTTCATTGACGTAAAGCTTGTACTACAGCTAGCAATTCTTTATCGTAGGTAGAATACTTAAGTTTAGAGGGTTTAAGCTTGCAGTTGGAGTAGGCTATGGGATGGGAATCTTGTATAAGGACAGCTCCTATTTAAGATCCACTAGCATCAGTGCTACTAGGAAAAATGGTCTAGTAAAGTCAGGAAGTTGCAATACAGGAGCATGAGTTAAAGCATGTTTTAGTAAATCAAAGAACTTTTGCTGCTTTTCGGACCAATGATACACAATACCTTTCTTTAATAATTTTGTTAAATGTAATGTAAGCAATGAAAAATTTCTCACAATTTTTTTGTATAAGCTAGTAAGACCTAAGAAAAAATGTAATTCATGCACATTTTTAGGTATCAGCCAATCCAAATTTGCTTCTATCTTTTTAGGATCAACTTTAATACCTTCAGATGAAACAATATGTCCTAAGTATTCAATTTGTGTTTGGAAAAATTCACTCTTTTCAAGATTAGCATATAATTGATTCTCTTTCAGTAATTTGAAAACCAAAGATAAATGTTCATAATGCTTGTTCTCATTCTTACTGAAAACCAATATGTCATCAAAGAAAACAATGACACAATGCTGATACTTCAAAATATGCGATTTATCATACGACTAAATGTGGCTAGTGCATTAGTTAATCCAAAAGGCATAACAAAGAATTCATAATGTCCAAATTGAGTTCTAAATGCAGTTTTGAAAATGTCATATGTGTCTAGTCGTACTTGATGGTATCCAGATTTAAGATCTATTTTGCTAAATATTGGAGCCCCTTTGTGGTTTGTCCATAAGAGTCTACCCTAGGGATTAAATATCTACTTTTTACAGTGATTTTATTTAGGGCACAATAATCAATGCACATCTTATAAGTGTTGTTTTTCTTTTTAACTAATAGGACAAGTGCACCAAATGGAGAACTACTAGGTCTAATGAGTCCTTGAGTTAACAAATTTTCAACTTGAGTTTGAATTTCTTTCTGTTCAATTTGATTATGTCGATAAGGTGTTTTACATAGTGGTTGAGAACTTGGAACTAAGTCTATTTTATGATCTTCAGGACGTATGGGTGGTAAATCAGGTGGTAAGTCAGTAGCAAAACAGTCTTTAAATTATGAAAGAAATTGTGCGTGCCTAGGATGCATCTTATTTCCTTAACTTCAATTTCATTCACCTAGATTAAATAAGATTTGCTACCTTTTCTTAATGCATGTTTAGCCTATGTATAACTAAGCAATGAAAATTATCAAAAGTGTGCATACCATGCAATGTGATTTGTTTCCCATGAGAATGAATCTTCGTTGAATGCATGGAATAATCTATATCGGGATTATACTGATGACGCCAAGGCATTCCTAAAATAATGTCACTAGATTGCAGAGGCACAACTAAGAAATTTCTATGTTCAACATAATCACCAATTTTAATTTTAATTTCTAAGTCATGCACTTCTTGTGTTCCATTGTATCTAGTGCGTAAGAATGTACCCTTAATGCGATAATGAGTAGAAATAATATGTAATTTCAATTAACTGACCAATTTTGCAAAAATAAAGTCGTGTGTACTCCCATCATCATGTAAAACAATCTTTTTTTTACCATGCACAAGATATTTTATCGTTAATAAAGAATGGAGATTTGGTATACCTGGTAAAGTATCTAAAGTAGTGCTGTTATCATCATCGTCTTCCTGAAATTTGGCATTTTTTCATGGTCTTCATCTTCAGTCGCTCCCAAAGAGTTGATGTGAATAGTTGGCTTTTTGGATTGACAATTTGCTGCTAGATATCCAGGTTGATGGCATTTATAACGGACTATGGATTTGGCTTTAGAAACATTATTGGTAATAGCTAAAAGTTTAGGAATGTTGGGATTTGGCTAAAGAGATAGCTTAGGATTTGGATTTGTGTTTGATGGTAAAGCAAGGGGTTGTGTCCAAGATTTACAGAATGAAGATGGAAGAAAACGGTTTTGATTGAATCTTTAAAAATTAGAATTGAATTATTTTGTACCGAAGTTACCATTGTTTGAGATTTGTTGTGGTTGC
Source organism: Lygodium microphyllum (assembly GCF_053477565.2). NCBI lineage: Eukaryota > Viridiplantae > Streptophyta > Polypodiopsida > Schizaeales > Lygodiaceae > Lygodium > Lygodium microphyllum. The sequence continues at coordinate 68,946,197 of NC_141149.1, read as the reverse complement.
TTCTCTCGTCCTCGAATTTTGTCTTCAGCATCATGGGCCAAGGAAATCACATCTTCGAGAGTCGTTGGCTTGAATATGTTCACTTTCGCATAGAAGTGACCAAGTAACCCAGACATAAACTTGCGCTTATGGGTTACCTCAAGTACATCTTCGAGCATTTGAAGTTACAATAAAGCATTCAAAAAACACTTGATATATTGGGAAATAGGCTCGCGATCTCTTTATTGCAGAAGATCCCACTGTTTGATTGCTTTTTCATGGAATTGGGGTGGAAGAAAATTCTACAAAAATTTATTTTGAAAAGTCTCCCAAGTAGTAGAGCAATCAATGCTTTTGCGGACAATAGTTCACCATACGGATGCTCTATCCACTAAATGATTACTGACACACTTAATTTTGTCGTTTTCAGCATACTGTTCTTCATGAAAATAATCATCAAATTGATTGATAAAAGCAAGTATAGTCTTTCCATCGCGTGACCCATTGAAAGTACGAAATTTGAAATTTCTTTTACTTATATTTGTTTCTTTAGATTGTGCTTCAAGTGTTGCATCGATCGTACATCGTATAATATCTTCATGTTGCGGTCCATCTTGATCGGCAGTAGATCATTGTAGACTAGCCAATCGAGCTTGCAAAGTTTGACGTGCTCTTCGTTCCTCTTGAAGCTGCATCATAATTAGGCCCAGTTTTTGCTCCATTGTTGGTTCCAGTAGATCACCTTCGGCCATAAAATATTCCATATTTTGGTCTGTCATCCTGCAAAATTTCAAACAACCTCACACACTCGAAATCTTGTTAGCGGGATGAGCGTAGCTCAAGTTCAGGATTACAAGGCTTGTTTTTTTTAAAAAGTGGTTTTTTATGATCTTTCTTCTTCACGGCTATGGAAATTGATCTCGGCCTTCTTCCAAGAGGATACTTTGTTCGTGTAGATTGTGTATAGCAATCTGTTTTTGCTGGAATTTGGCTCTGTTAGAGCGCAGGTGCGAACAAGGGCTTGCAAAGAGGTTGAAACGATTTCGGAAGTGATTCAGAGAAGAGCTCAATGTGAACTTCCTCTATGCAATAGATTAAAGATTAAATCTTTAAGCCTTAGTGAGACTTAAAGAGTTTAAGATTTAAGTTTAAAAGCTTATTATCGATTGTTTTTCCCCCAAGACGTCAGGACGTGTTGGACGGTGCTGTTGAATAGTATTGAATAGTAGTTCGTCCTACTGCCACCGTCTTGAAATTCCAAGTCTTAAGTTTTTTTAAAAGCTTAAGTATTAAGCTTAAACACTAAACTAAACTGGAATTCTTTCTGAGAAGAAGTAGACTTAGCAATGGAACTTGTTGGGTGGTCCTCCACCTGTAGAGGCTGGTTTTTCATGATTCGACTACGTAGTAGGGGGTTCTTCACTGCCAGGAACGCACTGGTATTGATGGATTGTCGAGATTGACTGTAGAGCTCGATCGTTCCAGAAGCTTTGCCTTCGAGTGAGATGGTAAGCGATTGGAAGCCCTCGATCTTAGATTTGCTCTGATACCATTGGTGCGCAAATCGGATGTCATATGCGTACGTAGTGAGCGTTGGAAGGTCCCCAAGAACAAATAACTCTACTTTTTGCTTAAAAACCAAGAGAGAAGACTTGCACGACATGAATCAAGAAGACTAATTAGGTACAATCTCCCTCCCATGCCTTGTGTGAGTGCTCCACAAAGCATGTATTTAATATATTATTAATCTTCAAGCTAAAAAATAGCTCAAATTTACAATTAGCACACTTTAGCTTGTATATTTGCTTTTGTCCAAATAAAGAATAAAGCGGTTGGGTGCCCCAAGAGTCGAGCTGTGCCCAAATACAATGTCCAATGATGAATATTTAAATCATGTGTCCATGCACATACAAAATAATAAATATATTCAAGTGCTTTAATAAATAAGCGCATCAAAATAAATATTGGTGCCACACCTAAGAGGCGCACCCATAAAAAATGATAAGTTTTTCTAAATAACTTGAATACACGCTATCGCCCAATGCTTCCTAGTGCCACCGTTGCCTGCTTTACACATCAACTGAAGCATTCACAATTGTTAGAAAATAATAAAATTAAACCGACAAAAGTGAATATCTAGCAGTCTTTAGCTACAAAATAAATAAATAGGTTGAAACTCAATCCTAACCTTAATTTAATACGAGTGCGCACTCTAAACTCATAAACGTCCATTAATTTAAATATGTATTTTGTAAAATCACCCACTTGCATAATAAATTAACGAGATGTCCGAAAGGATAGGCGTTCCCATCAACTTTTCGCACAATGAATCCACCTTATGTACGAGTCCCGATAAATAAATATAATTTTACCGAATCCACTACAAAACCTCACGGAATCCACCGTGGATTATGCCTCTTGGCATCAACGTATGCCTAGCTACCTGTATCTACATTGTGGTTGGTGCCTGTATATCTATACACTACAGGTGGCAACTATCCATTCACTATGATCTTTATTCTCGAAAGGGGGCGACGGATTGAAGGTTGGACTCGAGAGCTATGGTGGGAGAGTAAGAGCAAGAAAGGGAGATATTAGAAATGGGAACTTCAACAGTCACAATGTGTGACCAGGCCTTCCTTTATTCAAACTATCACTAAAAGAATAAAGAATAAAGTGACGGTGACGGGCGCCCGCCACCTGCAGTGTGCAGTGGCGCTGACTGTCAGTGTAGTAATACAAGGGCGGCTAGGCAGAGGTGCCTTTACCCCTAACAACCTCCCACTTAAAGGCGAATCTACCCCAGTGAGGAGTGAAAAGAAAAATAAAAAAGGCAGTACAATATGTACACATGTACAACAGGATGAGGAAAGACGTCATCTCATCCCACGCCCATCAACCTCCTAAGGAAGGCAAAGAGCTCTGTAGAGAGGCTTTTCGTGAGCAGATCTGTAGGATTCTGGTCAATCAAGATCTTGACAAGATCAACAGACTTGTCCTTAACGACCCCACGTATGAAGTGATACCTCATCTCAATGCGTTTCGTCTTCGCATGGAAGATCGGATTCTTGGCTAACTGAATAGTACTCATAGAATCCGAATGCAGTATAGGGACAGCATCAATACCAAGGTCAGAAACTAAACGACCCAACCAAATGGCCTCCTTGCAAGCCTTAGTGGCTACAACATACTCGGCCTCTGTAGTAGAAAGGGCCATGCATTTCTGCATCCTGGACATCCAAGAAATAGCACCTCCAGCATAGGTGAATACATAGCCGGAAGTGGACTTCCTACTATCTGCATGTCCTGCATAATCAGAGTCAATGTACCCCACGACTCTTGTATCCTGGTTGCCATAGCATATGCACATATCTGCAATGCCCTTCAGGTACCTCATGATACCCTTCACAGCATCCCAATGCTTCTTGCCAGGTGCAGCCATATAGCGTGCCACAACACCAACTGCAAAGGCAATATCTGGACGAGTGGCTATCATGGTATACATAAGATTGCCCACTGCAGATGCATAGGGAATCTTGGCCATCTCGGCCCTCTGGTCATCTGTCTGCGGACAATTAGCCTGTGATACCTTCACATAAGAAGGCAATGGAAGCCAATAGGCTTTATGTCCTCCATGCAGAAGTGCTCAAGGACTTTATGAATGTACTCCCTCTGGACAAGTAGAGGAGTCCCTGATGCCTGTCGCGTGTAATGCACATACCAAGTATGTGAGCGGCCTGTCCTAGATCTTTCATCTCAAAGCTCTTCTCGAGCTGAGCCTTAAGAGCATCTAGCTCATCATGAGCTTTCCCTGTTATCAACATATCATCCACATAGAGTACCAAATCAATAAAGAACCATCACGAGCTTTCTTCGTGTAAAGATATGGATCCATAGCACTCCAGCTGTAGCCCTGTGATGACTGCATAAAGGCATCAAACTTATGATACCACTCCCTAGGTGCCTGTTTCAAGCCATAAAGGCTTTTCTTCAATTTGCACACTAGGTGCTCCCTACCAGGTTCTGCAAAGCCCTTAGGCTGCTCCATATAAATCTCATCATGCAAGTCCCTATGTAAGAAAGCCATCTTGACATCCATCTGGTATAAATCCAAGTCAAGCTGAGCAACCAAAGCCAAGACTAAGTGCAGGGAGGTCATCTTAATCACAGAAGAAAAGACCTCATCAAAGTCCACACCATGCTCCTGCTTAAAACCCTTTGCTACCAATCTAGCCTTGTATGCCGGCTTGGGGTATCTAGGGGTACTTTTTAGCTTGTACACCCACTTGCATGGCAAAGCCTTCTTACCCGTAGGCAAGGAAACCAAATCCCAAGTGTCATTATGCAGGGAGTCTATCTCAGGCTGCATAGCCCTCTCCCAGGAGTGACTATCACCCCTGCACATAGCCTCATCATAAGTGAAAGACTCTCCTGCATCTGTAACCAAGACATAATGCATCAAGGGCTGAAATCGATCTGGTAGACGTTTGTCTCTAGTAGACCGTCTCACGGCAGGCTCTGCTACCTGCCCAGCTGCTTGTCCAACGCCCTGACCATGAGCATCTACTGCAGCTGTAGATTGTCCAACTGGCCGTGTGGGAGATCTTGGCTCCTCCTAAAATATGACCCTGTGGATCTCAACAACTCTCTCAGGCCACCTATGCATCTTGTCTTCATGGAAGACTACATCATGACTACAGATGACTTTTCGTGCTTGCGGATCCCAGAGATGATAACCCATCTCGCCTGCATCTCCATAACCAAGAAAAATGCATTTGACACTCTTGGGATCTAGCTTACTTCTCTTGTCCCTGGGTACATGGCAAAATGCCTCACATCCAAAGACATGGAGATGCGCATAAGAGGGGGGTTTTCCAGTCCATACCTCCTCTGCAACCTGGAAATCCAAACTACTAGAAGGTGATCTGTTTATGACATGCATAGCTGTACTAATACCTCAGACCAAAAGCTGTGGTAGGCCTGCATGACTAAGCATACTGCGTATATGCTCCTAGATGGTTCTATTCATCCACTCAGCCAAACCATTTTGGGGGGGGTGTAGGGGGTGGTCAACTGACGCTTCTCATCACATAACTGCTCAAAGGCACGTGAGACATACTCACCCCCATTATCTGTCCTTAGGCATTTTAGCATATACCCAGACTGGTTCTCAACCAATGCAAGCCGTCTCTAAAACACAGCCAAGACATTGGATTTCAGCTTAATGGGATAACCCCAAACTTTTCATGAAAAATCATCTATGAATGTAACAAAATACTTTGCACCACCCATAGACTGACAAGGCATGGGCCCACAAATATCCGAATATACGAATGCCAAGGGCTCACTCATGCGTGGCCTACCAGACTTCTTATGCGTAGACCTAGTCTGCTAGCCATAAAGACAATGCTCACATGAATCAAAACATGCATAATCAAGGGATGGTAAGTACTGCAAACCAAAAAGCATTTTCATTCCCTTCAAAGACATATGGCCCAAATGGGCAAGCCAAAGAGATACACGTGGGATAGAACCCACAGATAAAACATGATTAAGGGAAGAAGCTGATACAATCAAGGGGTAGAGACTACCAGCCTTGGCACTTCTCGCAATCACAAGTCTGCTACGAGTGATCTTCCATGCAGAGTCTCCAAAATATACATGATATCTTGCATCATCAAGCTGTCCAGCTGACATGAGACTACGTGTCAAAGCAGGTACATGATGTACATCCTGCATAACAAAACTACTGCTAGAAGGAAACTCCAGCCTAACATCACCAATGCCCACAATATCAAGAGAGCTATTATCACCCAAGCGCATAGAACCCAAAATAGTACGATATGAATGAAACCACTCTCGGTAATGTGTCACATGAAAGGACGCACCTGAGTCCAAGAGCCAATACTGTGCACACATAGAGTATATCTCTATCATTTGCGACACACTAGAAGAAGCTGCTAGGATATAATCATCATCATCAACATTCTCAGGCTACATAACATTGATCTCTTCAATTTTAACACTGGACTTTGTACGTACTATGCTGTGATCAGAAGACTTATCCTGCACTTTGTCTTTCCCCTTGTCTTTGCGCCTTTCATTGCGCAATTCATGGCATTGTGGCCTAATATGGCCCTTTTTCCCACAATGGTAACAAGTAACATCTGCATTCCTGCCACGGGATTTGCTACGTGACTTCCCATGAAACTTGGACCGAGATTTCTCAGAATCCCCGTCCACGGCCACTATCACTGCCATGCTTTCCATATCCATCATTCCTGCCTCTAACTGTCATAGCATGAGACACACGAGAGGCATCCAAATTCTTACGGTTAACCTCTTTCTGCATAAGAGCACTCTCAATATCAGATAATTTCAAGGTAGCAGTAGAGGCACATAATGCAGCGTGGAATACATCCCATGACTCATTAAGAGTACCAAGTAAGAAAAGAGGAGTGACATCCTCTGCAAAAGTGATGTCTTGCGAAGTCAAGTTCTTGAGTATAGCATGGAACTGGCTCAAGTGAGTAGACATAGTCACATTCTCCTTCATGCGCGCAGATCCATAAGCCGCTTCAGCCAATACATCTGACTTGTTGGACTTTTCTTGTCATAGAGATGCTTGATATTTTTCCACAACTACCATGCTCTCTATTCTTCCTCAAAGACATTATAGTGAACCTGTTCTGTGAGAGACAATACAATAGTGGACTTACATAACTCATCAAGCTCAAGCCATTCCTCATCTGGCATAGTTGCAGGCGGATGCATGCTTAACCTCAAAGGTTTGATCTACGATTTCTACACCAATACCTGCCAAATCTGGCTCTTCTAATAAGAGCAATTCGTACTATCAAGCTTAGTGATGTTGAAAATGCATAATCAGTGGACGAACTCGCCATAATGCAGGCTGAAAGACTGTAGACAGTTCAAAACTGCTTGCTGTTTACTATAGAAAATGACCACAAAATCACCAAAATCGAGGAAAAATGGCGAAGAAAGTGGAACCAAAGCTGCTGCCCACCAAGTACTAGTGAAAGTACATCATTTCAGAGTGTCTCAGCATGAAAAATCCATGTCAGTCCATACATAGATGCTTGCTATAATAAATTTCAGATTTCAATAAAAGAGAGTTAACAGTATCAAAATCGGATCCCAAGACAATCAGATACTACCAAGACCAAATCCAGCATCATATGGGCATAGATAAGTATATGACAGTCGATAAGCATGAATCCAATATCCAAGTATATCATATAAACATCTGCCAGTGAGTAGGCACACACCCCAGTCAACGGGGCAAAGTGTTCCTGCCACTATCAAAACTTGACACAAGTAGGTGTCAGTTCAAAAAGATACGGATCCAAAACAGAGTCTTAGCGCATAAGCATACAGTGAACCAAGACATATGATGTATCATCCCAAAAGGTAAGAAGTCCCAAAGTCTTAAGTGTCTGTAACTGCTCAATGGCATGTAACGGCTCAATGCATAAAAGTGCCGCCTGCTCAATGTTTGATAAGCATTCAAGAATGCTCCCACTGGCACAAAAGTCGTATATACAAGATCAAGAGCTCAAGCCAAGGCAAGACACAGTGCCAATGACATAAGTCCAAGACAAAACATCAATAGTACATCTTGAACATGTAGGCGGTAGAGCATCCATATGTAGTATCCGTAAGCATGTAAGACATCAAACACATCCCAATCCAAACTCTGATAAGCCAAGTAATATCCAAGACTACTCCAGATAATCCAAAATGCATCCAAGGTGGAGCTTCAATGAGCACTCAAGCTCAATGTATGCATAGGGTAATCAACCGTGACATGAGCATTAAGCCGTAGGCAACGGGTATGCATAAACCCAAGAAGCATCACTGTCAAAGCATATACCAATGTCAATAAGTGCGAGCCGAAATAAGCTCAAGCTTCCAAAAGCATCCAGATTCAATGACAAGCTCAAAGTCATCCCTTGATGATCAATACATCATAGCATAACCTAAGACATACATCCGGAACCAATAGGCATATGTCAAAGCATAAAAGATATCTAGCCCAAGAGTATTCAGCATGCATTTATTGTTATAAACTATGTATTTTCAACCCTAAAATCAGGCCAAAATCATAGCATTACATGTCATTTCAATCCCCCAACCAATCGGGATGCAATAGGCATCAAACCAGTTATGTAATCATGCCCAAACAAGCATAGGCATACAAATACATATTGTCTCAGACCTGAAATCTATTGCAAAAGATTTTGTCATCAGAATTTGGCAAATCCGACATCATCATCGCATCCAGAGCGTGCCAAAACCCCAACTTAGATTCTTACCTTGCCTGAATCGGTTTCCAAATGCTCAAGATATGACAAAAAGAGTGATTTTTGGGCAAGATTTTGAAACAAGTGCAAAAAAAAATGTGAGCTGGCTGGGGGGATTTGCTTTCCCACGTGTCAACAATGGGATCCAAAGGGGGCACAAATGAGGGCCAAAGAAGGCCTACACCAAGCCTCAGCATTGATAGGTTGGAAGCAAAATCCAGGTGAAGGAAGCTCCAAGAGGTGTGAGCTATGGCTGCCCACAACTTGTTTATAGCCTGTGAGACCTGAGAACTGAAGTAAACCCTGAAGAAAATGATCAAATACCTCTGATGTAATGCCCTGAAGGTGCCCAACAATGCCGGGAAGGTGCTCGGGAAGCCGGGGAGTGATGGGAGCTTGAAGGAGTCGGATATGGCTGGGGAGAAGGAGACCCAATGCAAGTAGGGAGTCGATGGGATGCTGAGAATGCCACGAATCAAGCTCAAGAGTCGGAAAGCAAAGCTATGATACCAGTTGAAAGGGAGCGATGGATCAAAGGTTGGACTCGAGAGATATGGCGAGAGAGCAAGAGCAAGAAAGGGAGAGACTAGAAATGGGAACTCCAACAGTCACAATGTGTGACCGGGCCTTCCTTTATTCAAAGTGTCTCTAAAAGAATAAAGAATAAAGTGACGATGATGGGCACCCGCCACCTGCAGTGTGCAGTGGCGATGACTGTTAGTGTAGTAATACACGAGTGGCTAGGCAAAGGTGCCTTTACTCCCAACAATTCCTTTCTCTTTATTGTGTTAGAATAATAAAGAGAAGGTATGTTACGCATTATGAGTATCGGAGTTTCCACACATGTGTTACTCTCTCTTGTTTAAGCCTTCATAGGTCTTGTTCAAAATCTACTTGTGCTCTTCTATCTCACTTCTCCTCACCCTTTCAGCTAGTATTAGAGTGTGGGCATTTGAGGAGTTTCAACCATTCCACTTTAGCTTGAGAAAGAGAACTTTAGTCCAAGCTTCCATGGCAACTATATCTTCAATTATTGGAGGTAAATATCTTCTCCCCACCTTCCCTAGCTTCACAGATATTGAAAATTGGCACAAATGTATTAGACATGCAAATGTGCAATGGCTAAAATTAATGCAGTCCAAAGGACTATTTATAGGGTTGTCTACCTTTAGAGTTACAAATTTTCACAAAGTGTGTGTGTGAAGCATGTCAGTTTGGTAAGTAGGCAAGACAACCTTTTTTACATGATAGAGATGTGAGTAGAAATATACTTGATATTGTGTATAGATGTTTGGGAACCTAGACAGAACATATCTCTTGGTGGCAGCAAACACTTTGTCACATTTATTGATTATTGTTCAAGGAAGCTATGGATATATTTCATGAAGGAAAAGAGTGATGTATTTGAACACTTTAAAACTTTCAAGGTTGTTGTTGAAATAGAAACATGCTTGAAAGTTAAGTGCTTGAGATCAGATGGAGGGGAAGAGTACCTCTCTAATGAGTTTGGTGGTTTCCTGAGGTTTCATGGGATAAAGAAACATCTTACTTGTAAGTACCCCACATCAAAATGGGATTGTAGAAAGAAAAAATAGGCATATTGCAAAAGTTGCACGGGCATTGATGGAGTTGAAAAAAATGTGCCAAAACAAAATTGATTTGAAGCTATTTATACTAGTGTCTATATCATGAATAGAACTCCCACAACTACAATTCATGAGATGACGCCCAAAAAATAATTTATAGGCAAGAAGCTCGATGTCTCACATTTAAAAGTGTTTGACTATATCGCGTATGTTCACGTGCCAAATGAGTTGCAAAAGAAGCTTGATCCAAATGATAAAAAATGTATTTTTATTGGATACACTTTAGAGCAGAAAGGGTATCATTGTTATAACCCTGTCATCATTTACATGTGAGTTCAGAGTGAGCAAGTATGCTATCTTTTATGAGATGAGCAATTGGTATGCATCTAATGGTGATGCATTGGATGATGATGATGATGATCATGGTAGTTATGTGCAGAAAGAAAATCAAGAATCACAAAGCCTTAGTGGACGAGAAACATCATCTAGTACTACATTTACAATTAGCCTTTAGTCTGGGAGACTAAGGAGTAGCCCCACATCTTCAAGTGTATCTACCACCACTAGGTGTACAAAGAGCATATGGTAATGTAAAGGTTCCATTAACTGATCTAGTGGTATGTAGGTCTAGCACGGTCAGATACCCTGTTAAAATATGTGGTTTTGAAAGTTATGTAACTCACCATTATGCTTGTATAGTAAAGGTAGTTGAGAATATTGAGCCCACTTGTTTTTAGGATGATGTTGGTCATGCTCATTGGGATGTCGCAATGGATGAGGAGATGGTTGCATTAGAAGACAATAAGACTTGAGATTTGATAGCCTTGCCTTAGGGCAAGAAAGCTATTGACTGTAAGATGGTTTACAAAATCAAGCATAATGAAGATGGTTCGGTTAGCAGGTATAAGGCTAGGTTGGTTGTAAACAGCTATGCCTAAACATATGGCATAGATTATGATGAGAAATTTGGCCCAGTTTCTAGGATAGTAGTTGTTAGATGTGTGATTTCTTTGGCACCAGCCAAAGGTTGGAATTTGCAGCAAATGGATGTCAAAGATGCCTTCTTGAATAATGAATTACAAGAAGAAGTGTATATGGATCAACGAGTAGGTTATGAGGATTTAGAGCATCCCACATATGTGTGCAGGTTAAAGAGAAGGCACTCTATGGGCTGAAGCAAGCACCTAGGGCATCATGGTCTGACAAGATCGGAGAGTATATTGTCAACACTGGTTTTTATATTTCTAATATTAACCACTCACCTTATGTAAGAAATGGAGATGTAGGCTTGGTCACATCATAGTCGTCTATGTGAATGACTTGATTATTTTACAAGTAATAATGATAGTGGGATTGTTGAAGTTAAGAACTTTTTGAAGAATAAGTTTGAGATGAAGGATTTGGGTGAGCCGAGATACTTTCTTAGTATTGAGGTGATGAGATCTGATGATGATATATGGCTATTCCAAAGGTAGTATGGCTTGGATATGTTATCCAAGTATAGTATGACATCATATAAGCTTCTTTCAGTGAGCAAAATATGAAGTTAAGTGTTGATGTTGGGGATGAGATAGAAGACCCTACTATGTTTAGGAAAATAGTAGGAAGCTTGATTTACATGACTATCACAAGTCCAGACTCGAGCTATGCTGTTGGCCTTATCAGTCAATTTATGCAAATGCCTAGAAAGCCTCATTTGGATGCAATTAGAGGTATGTGAAGTCCACTTAGATGCATATTGAGGTATGCGAAGTCCACTAGCCTCATTTGGATGCATATTGAGGTATGTGAAGTCCACTTTACACTATGGAGCCTTTTATGAGGCAGGTAAGGTGTTTGGTACAGAGATGCAGATTGGGATGGTAGTATGTTAGACAGAAGATCTACCAGCAGATTCATGTTTTCCCTCGGTAGTGTCGCAATTACATGGAGCATAGTAAAGCAACCTATGGTTGCTTTATCAAGTATAGAGGTTGAGTATAGAGGTGTTGCTATGGTAGCATGTGAGATGGTATAGCTGAAAAAGTTATTGGGTGGTTTGGATGTGCAGGGAAATGGTCAATTTGTCATTCATTGTGACAACATGAGTAGCATACAGCTAGCTAGGAACCCGGTGTTCCATGCTAGGACAAAACACATTAAAGTACACTACCACTTTATTTAGAGAGAATGTAATTTTTTAGGAGAGGTTGACTTGGAGCACACAGGATCAAATGGCTTACATTTTTACAAAGGCATTAGGTACAGAGAAGCTTTGAAAGTTTCAAAGCTTACTTGGAGTTACAGAGATACAATTGAGCTTGAGGGGGAGTGTTGAGATGGTAAGCTCAACATCTGTGGACATTGATGATGGACCTCCTAGCTAGATGGATCCGCACGTCTACACACGTCGATGGTCGTTATGATCCTCACATGGCCACCACTGACTTATCACTTATTATATTTAGTTTGTTGCACCTACCTACAACTAGCATAGTTATATTGCTAATCAATTAGTATAGTCGGTTATGAATTGTTTGACTTAGTAGGCTACTTTTCCTTTATGTTGTAACTTATCTATACTTTGCATACATTGGATTTTGTGTGGATATAGAAGAAGAAATCAGTAAGAAAAAATTTTGGCCATCATCTCTCTTCTTGTGTTATTGAGTGAGTTTCCTCTTGTGTGTATGGTGTGTGTTTGGCGCAGTAGCTCAAGCAAGTCCCCCCACCACTGGATTCTTGACACAAAATGCTTTTCATATGTCCATCTTTTCTCTCATCGATAATTTTTGAAAATGATACCTCTCATCTCTCATCCATAACCTAAACTATAATATTATATATACATCTATAGTATATTATGATTTTAGTTATAGCTTTGGTCATCCTCGACAAACCTCCATCTTGGTCTCATTCTTAAATCAAGAGGAATAAATTATGTGTGACAACATAAAGATTTACCAATTGTTTTGAGTGATTGGGTGAATCTCTTCATTTAAAAATATATTTTTATTAAAAATGAAGGACACAAATAATGCTTCATGAAAAAATACTAATATTAAGTGCTCTCGCATATTACATTTGCTTGTAACCTATTCAAAAGTCTTTGCCCATAAAGTTGCCTCATTCATCAAAAAACAACATAGGCAAGTCAAAACACCATTGGGCCAACAAAAACCTAACATCTAAACCAAGAAGTGAAGTTGAGAACCTTAATGAATTATTCAACCAATCCACAACACAAGTCCTTATCCTCCCAAGCTATTCAAAAACTATACAACTCATGTCCCTTGAATTGTACAAATCTAGAGATGTTGGAATTTTAGTACATTTTTCTCTAGCTCAATCCTTATGTCTCCTCAGTTTCTAAATCCCTAACCCAAATCATTTGATTTAATAAAGAATTTTGGAGATCTCACTCATATGGCATAGAAGACCCTAGGCCCAAATCCTTCACATGCACTTATGATTGAGAAAACCCCAAGTTTCAAAAATAATGTAGTCCTTTACATGACCCTAATCTCACAAAGCACCTTCTAAAACCCTTAATACTATTGAGCTAGTGGCATATAAACCCAATGTGCAATGGATAAGAAAAGTATGTGCTCATCAAGGATTCTCTCTCATAGTACATGTGTATTTGTGTTTATAGTGCAATAAGGCTCATGTCATGTAGCATATTTTAATACTACTTTAGTGCATAAACCCACCTTTGGCATGAAAGTAAGAATAAGCTAGAATAGGGATCCCTAGATTAGTGTCAAGGGGAAGGTGCAAGTGTGTCCACGATAGATTTTATCTATTGTGATGAGTCTAGGAGTTACTTAAAAAAATCCTATCATTCTGACCCTCTAATTTAGAGCATTCATACTTTAAACACTTTTGCCCATACCCCCTTTGTTGCATAAATTTTTTAAATGAACTTCTCTCTCTCTCTCTCTCTCTCTCTCTCTCTCTCTCTCTCATTCATTGAGCATAGAATTCACACTTGTTTTCACTAATCAACATCCCTTCTTGCTACTGCAATAAATAGTCAACAAATGTGCAAGTGTTTAATAAAAAGTTTTTGTTTTTTTGATCAATATTTAGCGAGATTTCTAAAGCCACGTACAAAATAGTAATTGTAAGTTACTAAAGGATGATGTAACATGGTCCTCGCTTTCACAACAATGCTAGTTATAGAGGCGACAACCACCAAGACCCACGGACCACTTATTGTTCAAGCATTCCAAGCCGAGCACTAATGGCTACCTCTCACATAGCTGACACGCTATCCATCTCTACGAATGTAGTAAGCTTACCTCCATGCCTGATTGAGTTGCCTCCTCTTCCAAGCACTTCAGTGGCTCCATGATCCAAGTGCAAGCTTCAAGCAAGCTCCATCCTCAAGCTCCACGCTCCAAGCTCCATTGCCGCAAGCAAGGCAAGAGAAGAGAAGAGAAGAGAAGAAGAGAGGAGAAGAAGGAGAGCTTCTCCACCAGGGTCCCTCACCCTCACACACTTACTCCCTCATACTCTCACACACACTCTCTCAAGCACAAGCTCAAGCAAGCAAGAACAAGCAGAAGAAAAAAAAAGAGGAGAGCTACTTTTGGTCACACACAAGAATGAGCTTCTCATTCACTTTTTAACTTTATATACAAAACTCTAAATCCCTTTTGGGTAGTCATCCCCTTATCCCCTTTTTACATGGTCCTGATTGTGGCCTAAGGCCCTTTCTCCCACTATCCTCCTATCTTCGTAGCTTCCTTTCTATCGCCCATCTACCTTTGCAATTTGCATGGGTGAGAGCATGTCGCTCTTACAATAAATCATGGTGCGTCTTGCACTCTTTTACAAAAGTATTGACTTGCACTTTTTCTTGTGTGCCTTTCTCCTTGATTTAGGACTTTTCTGCACTTCTTGTATTTCCATATTTTTCTTGGCGAGCCTTCATCTTCCGTTTCACTTTTGCCTTGGCCTTGTCTTCTACTTTAGATTTTCTGGATTTTTCACCTTGTTTGTCTGAGGGTTAACACTAGTAAAACTCATGTCCTAGCTAAACATATTCCATGGATGCACTTGATTTTATGGTGAATGATGAAAGCATATAAAAGGAAAAGACTTCATTCATATGGAGATTATAGTTCTTCTTCCAAATGGAGGTTCTTACATCCTTATTTGAGAAAAGGAATCAGAATTGAAAGTAAAAGAATAATTGAGAAATTTTGTATAAATTTTAGACCCCCCTAAATACTTGGGGTCATGATATTTAGCTAGAAGACTTAGGCAAATAAAACTCACAATGAATAATTTTTTGTGGTTATAAAGGATATCAAGCTTCAATCTTTTTTTCACTAATGGAGATCCATTCTTCCTATCATAACACATGTGCAGACACGCACACATGCATGCATATATGTGCACATGTGCATGTTAATAAAGCCTTCCAATAAAATTACACACATACACATGTGTAGATATGTACACGTGCATGCATATATGTGCGTGTATATGCATACACAGAGAGAGTTGATTTACTTATGTGTATATACTATAACATGTTAATCAATAATTAAAAGAGTATTTTTTTGAAATTTGTTATAAAAGAATGACAAATGTTTTGAAAGTATGAAAATACATTTGTAATAGATGATTATGGAGAGAGAGAGAGAGAGAGAGAGAGAGAGAGAGAGAGAGAGAGAGAGAGAGAGAGAATGGTGGGTGGCAGTGGCAATGGTGGAAGTCATGGTGGTAGTTGTTGTTATTGTTGTAAAAATTACGTGGCATAGCGGATAGAATTTGAGCAAGGAGTAGAAAACACATAGCAAATATGAGAAGAATAGAGATTGCTTTAATTTTAAACAAGTTGATTGTAATATGCCTGCTGTCTAGGTACATTTTTAGCTGTCCATCGAGAGACGAGTCTAAGCGACGCCACTCAGCACTCCCATGGAATGTCATGGGGTTTTTTGCCTAAGGTTTTCCGAGTCCGCCTCACATCGAAACATCCACAGTTGAACCCACTAGGATCGACCTGAAATTTGGATTCTTAATAGACAAGGTCTCCTAACAGCATTCTAGCATTGAGTTTTGGACATCCTACTTTACGTAGAGATACCCAAGCCGAAGCTGACCCATACCGCACTTAGTTCAAAGAGAATGGGAAACTAGAGGGATGCACTGCTCGACCTCTTTACCCATAGGGCATAGTCCCATTCTGGTCTCCTAAAACGGCATGAATCGGGGTTCTAACCTAACAATTCCTAAAGGTCACAAAATCTTGAGAGAAGCCTTCTAGTTTTCGGGACCACCCTGCCATAGGACGGACCCATCGAGGATCTGCCCACCTGCTTTCCTTGATAGCTTTAGTTTTCTAATTAGGTCTTATCAGATTTATGGTCCCATTTTGGTCCCCTAAAATGGCATGAATTGGGGTTCTAACCTAACAATTCCTAAAGGTCACAAAACCTTGTGAGAAGCCTCCTAGTTTTTCGGGACCACCCTACCGTAGGACGGACCCGTTGGGGATCTATCCACCCGGTTCCCTTGATAGCTTTAGTTTTCTAATTAGGTCCTATCACATTTATGGTGACATTTAAAATCAGATTTCTTAAGCCTTTTAGGAAACAAGGTTCATTTGCGTAATTTACAGCATCGACACGCAAACAAAATAAGCAGTCCTTTTGACAAACAATTTCCTTAACTTATTTTCCAGTTAATCTTTGTCTCCTGCCCATATAGGAGAATTATGTATCCCTTCTGTCCAATAGAAGTACCGAGTCCAAATCACATGGCACCATAATTTCCATCCTTTATCTAGAATAGGATCTTCCAACGCCTCAGATGTTGGGTTCATGGCAATCCACAACTCCGTTCCGGTCTAGGCAAGAGGTGTCCAGACCTCCACTGATCCCAAGCAACCTAGGGATGAGACACAACTTCTGTGGTTGGCCTTTCCACCACTCAACCTTTGGCCCGTGAATCGAGCAATGCCCTCTAAGGGTAATCCGCGCCGTGATCTTGGAGATGATCCACCCGTGCAAAATATCCTTCCTTAATTAATCCTTATGAATCAAACACGATCAAGGCAACTAGCCTAATGTCATTTTCTAGGGAAACATTCCTTTATTTCTGCATGACTAATTGTCATTACTGACCCTTGGTATGCATTTTACCATCAAACACAAGCACTTGGAATAATTATCCAAATCACATCCAACAATCAGTTTAATGAAAAGCATTTAGGACGTTATTTGATCAATCATAAAAAACAAAGGTATCCTTTTCCAACCACTACAGAAATAGTCGCGATAACCTTTCCATCACGTGTTTACTCTCCCCCTTAGGATCAAAGAGCGATTCTACATAGGAGTTACTTAACACTCCCTTCTTTCGACTAAGGTTTCATTTCCTTAGGCTAAATCACTTATCATGCCTTCCATCAAATGTGCAAGCTATGTCATATCAACGGTGTGGTGGAAGCACACATATTATTGTGAGGACGGGAAGACGGCAATGCTTGAAGCTTTACATGTTGTTTATGAGTTTATCGTATGGCATCCGAATATAATTAACTTTTCTTAATACATGCATTTGGGAAATTCAATCCTTCAAATACTTACGATGCAGTTTATCATATTCAATGTCCTATTCTTGAATGGCATAATACGGCCCTAACGTATCTCATGCGATAATCGAGCAATCATCCAATAATCCGGAAATACATTACTTACGACCAATATCGCATGTGGATTGGCAGTGATGCCCTTGTCCATGGCTTCATTGCTTGTTGAAGGACTGCCATCTCGGTGTGCGACAATTTCCTCTTGGGTGCCATCTCTGATCTCTTTTCTTTTAAATGTGCTTTGTATAGGACTTTTGCTTCTTGTACTCGATTAGCGAGGGCCACTTGGGGAACAAGATGACCTGGTGGGCCGAAGGATAATCATGTGGCAATGGGATATGGGTCCGTGACCAGTGGGAGAGAAGGAATGTGTGTGTACACCCTCTTTCTCTTTCTCTCTTCCTCCCTCTTTCTCACCTTCTCTTTCTCTCTCCCTCTCCCTTCTCCTTCTTCTCTTCTTTTTCTCCTCTCTCTCTACTCTTCTTCTCCTCCTCTTCTTCTTCTTCTCTCTCTCTCTCTCTCCCTACTCTTCTCCCTTCTCCCTTCTCTTCTTCTTCTTCTTATTCTTCTTCTCCTCTCTCTCTCTCCCAACTCTTTTTCTTCTTCTTCTTCTCTTCTTCTCTCCTCTCTTTCTTCTTCTTCCCTTCTCTCCCCCTCTCCTTGTAGCGTCATGGCCCCCTTTAAGGCCTCCTCCTACTCCTATTACGATTGGAGGGGAGGGGGGGGGGGGTATTTTTGGGGGGACGTGGAGTAGTGGTGTGATGTCTTCCCCCTAGCCACCACTTGTGGTCGAGTGTGGTGATGGGGAGCTCGCGGACTGGCTAAGGGAGCTACATGGCCTCCCCTTCATCGGCATCATCTCCTTTCTTCTCCATGTCAACTACATCTCTCCCTTTCTTGTTAGCATCAATGGTTCCCCTTCGTCCTTTCCCTTCACCCCTTAGTCATCGGCATCGAAAAATTAAAAAAAATAAATTGATTTTTTTTTGAAATTGGGGGGAGGGCCGTAAGCGCGAGCAGGCATGTTACATCAATAGAAAGATGGCTCTATCCTCCTGTGTGCTTCCGCTATGAGACTTTGATGGCAATCTATATAGATGATAGGTGAAGAGCTTGAGAACCATGTTTCCCATTTGTACAAACTTTTCATATCTGTGTTTAATATATTTCACATCTTTAGCAAAAGAAAAAGCTAATCAAGCACAGGTGATAAGTATCTAAGTCAACACCATGGAATTCAGATAAGTGATGTCTCTTGCGTTACACTAGTTTGTTATAGTTGCAGCATATGCCGTGCATGTACTCTCATGAAGTGACAAATGGATGCAGGATGACGCAGGTCTTTGTGCGAAAGTGCTCAATGCCCAAGTCACCGCAAGACCATCGACCCTACAAAGAGCCGCGACAAAGCCACGTTGTCGAAAGCGAAAATCACCCTTGCCGACCATCCACATCGTATGGCCCAAAGCATAGTCATGGGCTACGCTCTCTTTCTGGGTCAAGTTCTACAATTGGCTCACGGCAATTGTTACCTCAATTGTACCATCGTGTGTCGCAAAGAGGCTTGTAAAATCTTAAGTATATCTCTCCATGTCAACGACCGTTTCTCTAACAACAACGAGGCTAGGGCACAATCATTGCTGTAATATCCATTTCTTGAGCCTTCGAAGCTCGACATTTTCCAACCCATGGAAAGGATGACAGCCTCAACTTATTACAATGGTTGTACTCAGGCAAGTCCCAAAAAAAAAAGGACAAAGAAAAAGGAAAAAGAAAAGAGAAAAGAAAAGAAGAGAAAAGGGACGAAAAGATAAGAAGCACCCACGATCACAGTACAACACCTAGGGGTCCTCAAATTAGGTACGTCCAGTGACCTTGATCGGCTGGCTCCATCCCTAGTCCCCTCGCCCTTTCGCATCACCCACAATTGTTCAGGGCACATCAAGGGCAGGACATACCCTGGGAGCTTGTCTCTCCTATGGTTAGACCTGTCACCCTGACCCATTCGCATGATTCCCTCTTGCACTCTACCTTAATACCATTGCAATCAATCGTGGTAAGCATTGCACGAATGGCCATGAAAAGTACACCATCCTCATCAAGCAAGTCCAATAGCTCCCAGCTATACTGAAAGTGTGGTGTCTATCAAGAATCGCATGGTGGGGGGACTTGCTTGAGCTGTTGTGCCAAATACAGACTGTATATACAAGAGGAAGCTCACTCAAGAACACAAGAAGAGAGATGAAGGCCAAAACGTTTTCTTGCTGGTTTTTTCTTATTCTTCCACACACTATATAATGTATACAAAGTATAGATAAGATACAATATAAAGGAAAGTGGCCTACTAAGTCAAATAGTGCATAACCAACTACACTAATCGACTGGCGCTATGTCTTTGCCAACTGTAGGTAAGTGTAACAAACTAAATATAATAAGTGATAAGTTAGTGGTCATGTGAGTATCATAATGACTACCAACGTGCTAAGTGTAAACATGCGGACCCATCTAGCCAGGCGGTCCATCATCAATGTCTGCACATGTTGAGCTTGCCATCTCAACACTCTCCCTCAAGCTCAACCTTATCACTGCAACTCCCAAGTAAGCTTCGAAACTTTTGAAGCTTCTCTGCACCCAATGCCTTTGTGAAAATGTTAGCTCTCTGATCCTGTGTGCTGACATATACCAAGTCAATCTCTCCTGCAAGTAGCTTCTCTCTCACAAAGTGGTAGTGCACCTCAATGTGTTTTATCCTAGCATGGAACACTAGATTCCTAGCTAGTTGTATGCTGCTCATGTTGTCACAATGAATGACAACTAGACCATCTCCCTGCACGTCCAAATCACCTAATAACTTTTGTAACCATACCACCTCACATGCTGCCATAGCAACACCTCTGTACTCAGCCTCTATACTTGATAAAGCAACTGTAGGTTTCTTTTTGCTGCTCCATGTAACTGCTGTACTACCAAGGGACAACATGAATCCGCTTGTAGATCTTCTGTTTGACATGCTACCAGCTCAATCTGTATCTGTGTATCCAAAGACCTGTACATCCTTACCTGCCTCATAAAAAAGTCCATAATGTAAAGTGGACTTTACGTATCTCAATATACATCTAACTGCATCCAAGTGAGGCTTTCTAGGTATCTACATAAACTGACTGACAAGACCAACATCATAGCTCAAGTATAGTTTTGTGATAGTCATGTAAATCAAACTCCCTACTATCCTCTTAAACATAGATGGGTCTTCTATCTCATCCCTAATGTCAGCACTCAACTTCACATTTTGCTCCAATGGTACTGAAAGAGACTTATATGCTGTCATACCATACTTGGATAACATATCCAAGCCATACTGCCTTTGGGATAGCCATATATCATCATCACATCTGATCACCTCAATACCAAGAAACTATCTCAGTTCACCCAAATCTTTCATCTCAAACTTCTTCTTTCAGAAGTCCTAAACTTCAACAATCCCATTGTCACTGTCACTTGTAATAATCAATTCATCCACATAGATGACTATGATGACCAACCTTGCATCTCCCTTTCTCACATAAAGTGAGTGATCAGTATCAGAAATACAAAATCCAATATTGACAAGATACTCTCCAATCTTGTCAGACCATGCTCTAGGTGCTTGCTTTAGCCCATAGAGCACCTTCTTTAACTTGCACACATATGTAGGATGCTCTAAATCCTCATAACCTGTTGGCTGCTCCATATACATTTCTTCTTGCAATTCACCATGCAAGAAGGCATTCTTAACATCCATTTGTTGCAAACTCCAACCTTTGGCTACTGCCAAGGCAATAACACACCTAACAGTTGCCATCCTAGCAATTGGACTGAATGTCTTGTCATAATCTATGCCATATGTTTGAGCATAGCCTTTTGCAACCAGCCTAGCCTTATACCTGCTAACTGAACCATCTGCATTATGATTGACTTTGTAAACCCACTTACAGCCAATAGCTTTCTTACCCTTAGGTAAGGGTACCAAATCCCAAGTCTTATTGGCTTCTAATGCAGCCATCTCATAATCCATTATTGCATCCCAATGAACATGACCAACAACATCCTCAAAATATGTGGGCTCAACATCCTCAACTAATTTCACCATATAAGCATAATGGTAAGCTGCATAACCTTCAAAACCAAATCTTTTAATAGGGTATCTGACCTTGCTAGATCTACATACCACCAGATCACTTAATGGAGCCTTTACATTACTATGAGCTCTCCGTACATCTGGTGTCCTGACTGAAGGAATACCAAGCTCATTATCCAAACTCTTCGAACCACTAGAATCTCCATCAAATCCCAAACGACTGGTAGATACATCATTACCATCCAACACTTTCTTCTTTCATTTATCCTTCCCTGCAGCACTTATAGATCCACCTGAAGATGTGGGGCTACTCCTTAGTCTCCCAGACCAAGGGCTCACTGTAGGTGTAGTACCAGATGATGTTTCTGGTCCACTAAGACTCTGTGATTCTTGTTTATCTTTCTGCACATAGCTGTCCTGATCATTATCATCATCCAAAACATCACTTGCATGTGTATACCAACTTCCCATCTCATCAAAGATAACATTCCTGCTCACTCTAAACTCACCTGTTGACAGGGTTACAACAGTGATACCCTTTCTGCTCTAAAGAGTACCCAATAAAAATACATTTTTCAGCCTTTGGATCAAGCTTCTTCCGTAGCTCATCTGGCACATGAACATATGCAACACATTCAAATACCTTCAAGTGCGATACATCGGGCTTCTTGCCAGTAAAGCACTCTTCAGGAGTCATCCCATGAACCGCAGCTGTGGGAGTTCTGTTCATAATGTAAACAATAGTACGGACAACCTCAGACCAAAAATGTTTGGGCATATTCTTTTCAGCCATTAATGAGCGTGCAACTTCTGCAATATGCATGTTTTTTCTTTCTGCAATACCATTTTGCTGTGGGGGATATACCTGCAAGTAAATTGCCTCTTTATCCCATGATTCCTCAAGAAGCCACTGAACTCATTAGAGAGGTACTCTCCCCCTCCATCTGATCTCAAGCACTTTACTTTTAAGCCTGTTTCTGTTTCAACAGTGCTGACAAAGGAAATTCAGTATGGCAGCCTCTATACTATGCCAAGCTCCCTTCTGCCACAAAGTGAATGAGGTAAGGGCACCACCTAGTCATGGAAGAGAAGACTAGGATGCTATTCAAGAGGAAGAGGAGTTTGTGAGAGAGAGAGAGAGAGAGAGAACTACAAAAAAATAGATGAATCAATAAAACTTAAGAGGGCACAAGAGATGGAGAACCCTCAAGACATAACCAATATACACAATATGGACACCAATAGCATGGGCTTATTACACTGTAAAGCATGCATAAGCTATAGTAAGGAAATGAACTACATAAGCTTATGATAGAGAATGGGGAAGGCTCAATAGGGTCGAAGAAAGCCTCTTAGCTCTCTTTTGCAAATTACAAAGGAGAAAGCCTCTTTATATAGGCCTTGAGGGTGTTTAGGGAGGAGGTTAAGATAGAATAGGAATTAATACCACCAAAGCTGCATTAAGGCGGTTCCACCAATGTGGAAGCTCCATCTAGATGTTTTGTTGACCAAATTTGTACTTAATCAAGTTCCATCATAGGTGAGTTGTCTCCATTCTCCCCCCCCATAGCTTGAGTCCAAGAGCTCTCCTATAAAAAAATATAGAGAATCTTCATAAAATAAGATCATATCTAGCAATAATGGAGAGAGAGTAGTGAAAATTCATACATTACTATGATAATTAAGGATGATTTGAGAGTGATTTATGAGGGGAATTCTAATGGTTTATTAGCTTGAGAGAGAGGAGAAGAGAGGAAAAAGGGTTGGGAGTCTAATGAATGATGTTTTATGAAAGTGTTAAGTGTGGGAAAGAAAGTGTGAGTGTGTATAAAATTGGGAGGTGGTCTCCACCGCAGTTGGAAAAAGTTGGCGTCCACCATTTTGGTCATATCTCCTGACTCGTAGCTCCAAAAAATTATATAAAAAAAACCAGCCAAAACTTTAGCTCACGCGCTACAACTTTCATGTTGAATTTTTTTTTTGGATTGGAGTGGAAGTATTTTTTAAAAATCTTACAAAATCATGTGCCTGATTTTTCTTCCACTAATGCTTTCAAGAAGGGTCCCATTTGTTTGAATTATCATAAGGCTACAAAGCCATGACATTATGAGCCTCACATACCCTTTGGATGGATCCAAATCCATTTCATGTCTTTTCTTTTCACATTACACATTTTTCCTTCACTTTCCTCCATTGATATTTACTCTTCATCCCCCCTTGGTAAACCGGTCCATGAAATATTTCCATCTTCGATTTCCCAAGAGGTTGTTCCCACCCTCTTCTTTATTTCAAACCTCCAAATATACAAAAAATCAACAAAGTTTTAGACAAATATTTTTTTGTGATTTTCTCAGATCACTGCCTTAAAAGATTTGAAGTGCTCAAACATATCACTTTTTTTCTTCATGAAGTATACCCATAACTTCCTTGAATAGTCATCAATAAATGTGACAAAGTATTTGCTGCCACCAAGAGATACATTTTGTGTAGGCCCCCAAACATCTGTATGCACTACATCAAGTATTTTCTACTCACTTCTCTATCATGCGAGAAGGGTTGTCTTGCTTGCTTACCAAACTGGCATGCTTCACAAACTTTATGCAATTCTGCAACTCTAAAAGAAGGCAACGCTATAACCAATCCTCTGGACTGCATTAATTTTAGCCTTTGCACCTTTGCATGTCCAATACATTTATACCATATTTCAATATCTGCAACTACTCATTTTCCTTTAGCATACATATCAGCATCCATTGTAGGAATTGAAGCATCTAAAGTGAACATTCGGCCAACTCTACTTCCTTTTGCGACCAACCTGCACTTATCATTAAAGTCTTCTACAAAACAACCTTTTGCATTGAATCGGACCTGCAACCCCTGCTCTACCATTTGGCCAAGAGATACTAGATTCTTTGTAATTGATGGCACATGCAATACATCTGTCAGACTCTTTGTCTGGCCATCATACAAGGACACGTGAACCTTTTCAATGTGTGAAATTGGGTGGCACGAATCATCACCCGTCTGCACATAACCTGGGTTTTGTAAGTTCTGCATCTCTCCAAACCATTCAATATGACTGGTCATATGGTTAGATGCACCTGAATTGACATACCATACATAATCATGTGTCCCCTTTCCTATAACTGCATTCATCATATGTTGCATAACAAATAGACGCTCATTTTTGTCTTCATTCTGTTGTGAAGACGATGCATAGTTTCTTTGTTGCAATTTACCAATGCGAATATCATCCTTCTTTATATAGCAATGGGCTGCAATATGGCCTGTTTTGCCACAATAATGAAAAACAATAGCAGAATTTTCAGAACCTCTATTATGTTATCCACCTCTTCCTCTAGAGCTTCCCCTACCTCTAAAGTTTCCTCTGCCTCCAGAAACCTGCATTTCACCAAACTGTTGATTGAACCTGTTTTGCTGGTTATTGCCAGCACGTCCCATACCATGGCCTCTCGAAGAGGATCTACCACATCCCCTTCCTAAACTCGAGTAAAATGCTTGGACTTGTTCACCATTTCTTTCAGACGAGTCACCCTGCATATTGATCTCTTCAGTAATCATGAGAGAGATCAACTCATCAAAATTTGGAGTTTGCTTCCGTACATATACTAAAGTAACAAATGATTTCCATGCCTTCTCATTGTTAAGGCCATGCAGAGTGGATGAAACCAAATCATCATCATCTGGCATTGCATTAATCGCTGTTAAAGCATCTGCAATGCTCCTCACCTTCAACATATACTCATTGACAGATATTTTTCCTTTCTTCAAGGCATTCAACTCTTGCTTGAGTTGAATCTTTCGTGCCTTTGTATTTACTGAACACATGCTCTAAAAAATTATCCAAGCTGCATGTGAAGTTTCTGCATTCCTGATATGTCCCAACATAGTATTATCAATGATTGCAGATAGCCAGTACATCACCTTTTTGTATTTCGCATTCCACTCTTCCCATGCTTTTAACTCATCTGCAGACAGTCGGAGGGATACCCAGCTTTGGCTCCTTTTCTTCACTTGAGACAAACTCATAAAGGCCATTTCCAATGAGGAAGTTCGTCACACGAAACTTCCATGAAGGGTAATTATTCTTGTTAAGCTTCTCAATAATGGGATTTCCACTATTCTCTGCCATTATCACAAACAAGAACACAATGCAGCAAGCTAGTCTTCTGCAATCTTTCACAACACGTGCACAACACTACACCAAGCAACCTTTTTCACCGATTGCTCAATAGTACATGTAATCTGCAACCTATTTGCAGATAAACGTTATGTTTGCTTCCTGCAAACACCTAAAAAATTACAGATTCACAATCTATAACCTATGCGCCCACTTTCGGCAATACAACCGAAATCATAGTGTACCCTGAAATTGATGTCCGCAACCTTGTAGCTCTAAAATGGGGCCTGAAACGGGCTTAGATGCCCAAAATAACTACGAAACAGCCCTAATGGGCTTGTCTGCAAAATATACAGTGATTTGCTTGCACACCAAATCTCACAGCAATCTGAGATTTTTGCTCGATCCTGCTTCCGGTGCCTCCACAGGCACTATCCAAGAGAGAGAGTGGAAGAATGGGAGAGCTTCTTACACATGGCTTGCTTCTTGAACCTTGCTTCTTTTCCTTCACTTCAGCCTTCGAAATCAGTCTCTCTCAGTGGCGCAACTCTGATACCATGTCAAGAATTGTGTGGTGGGAGGACTTGCTTGGAGGAAGCTCACTTAAGAACACAAGAAGAGAGATGGAGGCCAAAACATTTTCTTGCTAGTTTTTTTATTCTTCTTCCACACACTATACAATGTACACAAAGTATAGATAAGATACAATGTAAAGGAAAGTGGCCTACTAAGTCAAACAGTGCATAACCAACTACACTAATCGACTAGCGCTATGTCTTTGCCAGCTGTAGGTAGGTGTAATAAACTAAATATAATAAGTGATAAGTCAGTGGCCATGTGAGTATCATAATGACTACCAATGTGCTGCTAAGTGTAGACGCACGGACCCATTTATCCAGGCGGTCCATCATCAACGTCCACACATGTTGAGCTTGCCATCTCAACAGTGTCCATGTGTTCAATTATGCTACGTCGTGCAGCCACAACGCAAAGGATGTCTCATATACCTTCACCTGTAATTCTTCTTAATATGGACAACTTTGCTTCATCCACACATTATTACGAGAAACCAGCCCGCAGTCTTCTAACTACGTAATATCTAAGTATGCATAAGCACTTATATAATATCTGCACTAAAATATATACATAGTTTGGGTCCTCAAGTACAGGACAATACTCTCAGCTTGCTTAGTGTTCGATCTATCTCCCAAACTAATTGAACTATGTCTTGTGCACGATAGAGAAGACTAGCACTACCCCTAGGGACAGACCACCTATGAGAGGTTTTCAATTGTAGGTATTGAAGACTCCAATGAAAGTGTCGTTCGCTCTTCATTGACACCCAACTTTGAATTCTTATCCTTTATCATCCTGCAAGCCCTCCAAGAATCGTCATGTGCAGAATCCCCAACGAATCAACACTTGTGCTGACCATCAGTACAATCCCCAACAAAGAACAACCCTACCACCAACTCCAACAACCCTACCACCAGCCACTTAGGCCACCAACGTGCCCCCAACGACCTTCCTTCACACCACCACCAAAACTCCTCCACGACAACCATCGATGTCCCTTCCACCCACATCTTCAGTGCAGGCCAAAGCCTGCTATCTACGACGGTGAGTGCCATGGGACTGGTACTCGTCTAGGAGGAGGTAATGTTAACTGTCAGATGAATAAGGTGGAAAATCTGGAAAAGGTAAAGTAAAAGACAAAGGCTAGGGCAAAGTGAAATGGAAGACGAAGGTGCGCCAAGAAAAATCTAGAAACACAAGAAGCACAAGAAAAGTCCTAAATAAGGGAAAAAGGCGCACAAGGAAAAGCGCAAGTCAATACAAGCGCATCATGATTTAATTTAAGGAGCACTGGGCTCTCACCCGTGCAATTTGTAAATGTAGATGGGTGGTGGAAAGGAAGCTAGGAAGATAGAAGGACAATGGGAAAAAGGGCCTAGGCCATGTAAAAAAGGGGATAAGGGGATGACCGGCCAAAAGGGATTTAGGGTTTTGTATATAAAGTCAAAAAGTGAACGAGAAGCTCATTCTTGTGTGTGGCCAAAAGTGGCTCCTCCTCCTCTTCTTCTTATTCTTGCTCTTGCTTGCTTGAGCTTGTGCTTGAGAGAGGGAGTGTAAGAGTGCGAGGGAGTGAGTGCGTGAGGGTGAGGGACCAGGGAGGAGAAGCTCTCCATCTTCTCCTCTCTTCTTCTCTTCTCTTCTCTTGTCTTGTCTTGCTTGCGCCGATGGAGCTTGGAGCGTGGAGCTTGAGGATGGAGCTCGCTTGAAGGATCGTGGAGCTACCAGAGTGCGCAAGAGAGGAGGTAACTCGATCCGCATGGAGGTAAGCTCACTACACCCGTAGATATGGATGGCGCGTCGGCTATATGAGAGGTAGCCATTAGTGCTTGGCTTGGAATGCTTGAAACAATAAGTGGTCCGTAGGTCTTGGCGGTTGAGCGAAAGCTCCCACAGGTTCATTAATAGATTGATTCGCAACTTCAACCATCATTAAGAACTTGCCCATGGAGTAAGAGCTCATTTAATCCATATTTGGTGAGGGTAACAGACTATTATTTCTAGGTTTAAAGAAATTGATAAACAATAGGTATGCTATTAGATATAATATTTCGCATCCGCAGCTCCATTGTTTGTTGAGTTTCAAACCGGCTTTTGTGAGAGACGATGGCAGAAGTTACTCTTTAATGGTCAATTGGCTCCCAATCACTAGAACGTAATGTGCCCTTGAGGGATGGAAAGATTCTTGTGAGCTCTTTTTTTCTTCAATCACTTCTACCCACTAACTGGAAGCTGGTAGGCTTGCATGCTATTTTCCAACTTGACGCTTATAGTGAAGAGATCGCAGTTCATGGCTAGTCAGATATCAATGGTGCAAAGCAATTTTTGTACATTGTGATACCACTTTCACAATGGACCACGATGAGGTTCTATACACTGTAGAAAATAACAAACAAGCTCATTCACTTTCGAGACTTGTGGTAGACATTTCATTCAATTCCTTCGTAGAGACGTCATCTTCTTCGCCACTTATAACTAAACTCTGACTATTGACTTAGAGTTGGATGATGGACTTGATAGTTCTCATTCATTTCCACCAATTAAGAAAGAGATTTTACCTTGGATTGCAAACATCCCCAGAGGAAAGAAGTTGAAGGCTTTATTGCAGATGAGTGAAGGACCTTTTTTTGTTAGTGAGATTCCAAGAGAGTACAATGGTTTTGTTGCTTTCGTTCTTCTGCCTACATATGGCACATCTTCAAACATGGATGGGATGCAACAACAGTATGATGGTCATGTTTGGACAAGACCCCATTCAACTAATATCTTCCTTGATGCTACTTCAAGAATTAGCCATTGCCTTGGAGATTTGCAATGTCATTGAGTCAATTGTCCTTACTATGAGAGCAACAATCAACATAATAAAATGTATTTTCATGGTTACCTCAACAACACAGTGAGCAAGGGGCTACTTGCAAGTGAAAAAAAAACATTCCATCACTTGTCACTATTGTAATAAAGTTGTCACTTGTTACACAACTTGTAATTGCAAAGTTTATTATATTTTTCCAAAGGACACAAGCATGGAGAGATCGATGCTTTATGTAGGCACTCACACACACAATGTGCAACCAGGGACTTCAATGGCTGCAATAAAAAAAATTAGATCTCTAGTTCACTCGATTTTGCAAGTGAATCGACACTGTGGTGCTAGGAAGATTCAAATGATTGTAGCAAAACAAATTATCATTGAATCTTTGACAACTAATGGTTCAAAGGTGGAGGGAGAACAAGAGCTTACAAACTTTTTGGAGGAGTTGATGCCATTATTTCAAAATCAAAGGTTGGTTTTGGTTATTCAAGTCTACAAACTATGGTTTGTAGCATTGCTATTGGTTTAACAAACTTCCTTTTGTTGAGGTTACAGGTTCAATAGTATCGTGACATGCCAGAAAAAAAAGGGAACATGTATTGTTGGAGATGGCTTTGATAACATTTTGGAGTTGAAAAAAAGATGCATGTTTCCTTTTTTTCATGGTGAAAAAATTTACATTTTCAAGATGTCTACTAAAGGACCTGGCTCTGGAGTGGATTTGGTAAATCAAATGTAACACTCAGGAAATGGAGACCTTTGCAAGTTTTGGGTTCACTTTGACTTTACACATAGAATAGATGACTGGGCAACAATGTCTTGTTCTGTGTACAATCCATGGTTCGTTCGGGAACCTTACTTGTTATGAATTTTCGTTGACATATTTTAATTGCTAATCACTACATTTTTTATTATAGCTTGAAGGGGATCACAATGATTGCTATTTGTGATACAAAGGAAGAGGATACAAAAACACAAAATCTCTTTTGGAGATGCCTTAATAATGTGATGCTCGAGTGTGGACACTCTCATGCAGACTTTGCAGGTTTTATGGCGGATGAAGCAGATGCAAATTGGATGGTGATCCGCACTGTTTTCAATGCGGGACCTGACAATGTTTTGGAAGGAAGAGAGCGATCATGTTTGTCTCACTAGGAACAAAGCTTACAAAAGCACACAACAAAATATGTGCCTTCAAACCTTCGGAAGCATCACTTGAATTTATGTGAGAGGTGGTGCCTTTCAAAATCCATTGAAGAGGGTAAGAGGAATGCCACATCTATACAAAATTGGTGGCAGCAAGTAGGACTATCTTGAGATAGTGCAGTAGCATTGAAGAGATGGATCAAATGGTGGGAGAATAGGATAGACCATTGGGGTAGTACTACACATGTAAATATTTTTATTTGTTTCTATTTGTTACATGCACATGTACTAATATCATTGGGGTGGGAATACCCAAGTACGAGAACAAAATAGACATGTAAGAGGAATTGTTGACTTTTTTATTGGGTTGCAGGCTTCCTTGAGTCCTTGGGAGAGGGCTTGTATTCCCAACACAAATCTTTCTGAGAGCGTGCATGCAAGTTGGTTGGCAAGGGAGGATGGAAAGAAGAAAATTGGTTTATATGATGCATGCGTCACTGACTTGATTAACTCATATATTCAATGTTCAAGGCAACTGGCCTTTACAATTGAAAGATACTCTAGAAGTGGTCCCAACATGGATGCTCTTATTAATAGGGTGGTTGCAAGAAACACCCCTTCACTTGCGTTCATAGCTCGAACAGTTCAAGGAGCAGTTTTTGGCACCCCCATGTATGGAGAACCTTTCATTTCTGGGGACAAAGAAACAATTCAAAGGAAAAGAAGAGCTCTAGATGGTTGTAGCTCTTAGAAACCTAGCTATGCAATGGAGTCAAGGGATAGAAAACAAAAAGGACGACAACGCAAGATAAATTTTCAAAATAGAAATGACCAAGCTACTGAAGTAGGCTTGGACGATGAGGTGCATGCAGTGCCAATTGAAATGGATCTCCCAACTAAAATTGTCTAAGAGGAGGAAATGAATAGAAGTTTGTGGGCCATTCGAAGAATGCCCATTCATTGCAAACAAAAATGTTTTGGTATTATAAATAGAAAGAAGTGTTGTAATGTGATAGAAAGTAGATCACTTGGGTTACTATGCCCTTCATTTTGGTGAGAGAGGGAATTTCAAGGTAAGCCTATTGCACAATGGTTCTGGTTTTGCAGTGATGATGTGGAGCATACATGGGATGTTGATAAACAAGTTAAGCATGTGCCCTTGTGACCAATGATTTGGTCTTTTGACAAGGGCACCAATGCTTTTGCAGAGGAGATTTCAATTCTTATAAAAGGAGGTTTTGCATTCAAGCATGATGGCATTCCACTTATCCCCAAAAATACTACAACCCATGGGACAGGACCACTTACCTCTTCAAGTGGCAAGCAAAGCAAAAAATGGAGACATGGTATTTCTAAGGACGCAGAAAGAAAAATTGCATTGGTTGAGGCATTGGATGTAGTTTTCATGGAAGAGAAAGTAGTCGTAAAAAATGAGAAAGTTATATTTTATGTTATGTCAGAGCATTTGTATGAGGTGCATGTGAATCCCGAGCCCTTTTGCACATGTCCTAACTTTCAAAAGAGAGAGTTGGAAAGTAAATCCTTCCTGGCGTGCAAGCACATGTATTATGTCTACATTCGTGTGCTTGGGGTGGACAAAAATCAACATATGATGATGCATCAACCTTCCCTTGAGCAAACTGATTTAAATTTTATGCTCGCCCTTTCTCGACGCATAAAATGCAAATCAAAGACTTGAGAGTTTATTTTGGCTATTGTTCAATGAGATGGGAACCATGCACTAGTGAATGGAAGATTTAAAGGGCATATGAAGAAGTGGAGGTGGACGCTCATTTTGGATACATGATGTGAAGGGACCACATATTTGGTATTTTTCTTTTTGAGCATAATGAGAACTCTAGTAAAAGTAGACATTATTAATCATGGACCAGTTGTCCATTTGTTGACATGATTGGATGAGGATCTAAAAGTGGAATTATTGATCATGCTTTTTTGATTCATTGAGGGGGCCATCTATTTATAGGCTAGGGATCTCTTTATAAGCTATGCTTATTTAGTATGCAAAGTAATTTCATTTTTCTTGATTTTGATGCTCCAGCTTCATTTTTGTTTGAGCCAAAATTTTTTCAAGGTAATCTAGATCTTGCTCCTCTGCTCCTATTATGAAAAGTATGCAGGTTTATTGTTTGCCTTTTGCTATGAAGAATACATCCATAAAGCTTGATATTCACTGAGGGGGCTACCTATTTGTAGGTGATGGATCTCATTATAAATTATGCTTATTTTGTGTACAAAGATTTATTTTTTCTTAGTTTTGATGCTCCAAGTTCATTTTTGTTAGTTGTGACAATTTTTTTCTCAAGGTAATCTCGATTTTGTTCCATAAAGCTTGTTGATCACTTTGTTTTAATTCCCCTTAGAGGGTTGTCTATATCCCCTCTAGATATGTTAGAGTTAAAGCTCCCTATAACCATTGCATATATGAGAAGCTTTGGAGTGATTAGTAAAGAAGATGAGGAAGATATTGACCTTTCATGCTGCCAAGTCCACATATCGATACTATATAATAGTTATATATAAGTGACTTTCATAATTTACCTAAATAGTTGCAAGAGAAATAATTATATTTTCCTATATTGAGTTCTTTTTGTGTTTTATTTAGATTGACTCATTATTTTAGAGATTAGTTTGATTGATAAGGGTACTTTTTGAGATGTGTGATAGCATCCAAATTTTGTTCATTTTCCTCTCTTTGGTATATTTTGAGAGTTTGAAAAACATGGTCCCTTGAATAGCTTGTTTAATACGAATTTTCAATATGGGTAACAAGATTATCCCTCATAAAGTTACAAATTTTGTGAAAAAACTCCAAGTTTTGGCAAATACATTGAAAAACTCCAAGTTTTGGAAAATTTTGAGAAAAAAATCCATATCGAGAGCTTGCCTTTTTAAATCCCCCGTCCACTTGCATGGCAATGGGATATCAACCACTCTCACCCAATACCTTCCCAGCTTGGTCTTGCAAAGTTTTTGAACCACCTTCTGAAAGGATGCCTAATCTCACATAGGACAACAATGCCCACACTTTATCTCCTCTTCTTCTATGGCTTTCTTCACGCTCTAGTGGAAGCACTTGTTGATGTCCCTATAGGAGGCTCTAGCTTGTGCTCGAAGTGGAACCATGTGCATAGTCTTTATCAAAAAATGGTGAGCAACTTGCTTGGTGTACAACATGTAAGCTTCAGGAGGGTGGAATGGAGGAGAGATAGAAGTTGGAAAAATGAAAATGGATGAAAGAATGAAAGAAAGCTATGGAAATGAGAAAAAGAATGAACATTTAACCCATTTAAACACTAAAGCAAGTAAATGTAGCTTCATTTATATAGTTCATCATGTGATTGTACATCCATAGTTTTTCATTCTAATGCACTTCACATACACACCCATTAAGTAGTCAGGGGTCCAATAATTTTTCTTTTTGTTTTAAAAAAAGGCAAGTAAAGCCCTAGTCTAAAGTTCAGTATCTAGAGCCAATTTTCTATAGAAAAGTGGCTCCAAATGCTAAACTTTTGATTAGGGTCCTATTGTTTTTTTTTTCTTTACAAAAAAAAGTTGAAATCTTGGTCACCTAACAAGGGTAGTGCAAAGTTTCATCGCATTTTGATAAATTTTGGCATTTTTAAAATTATTCTACTTAAATTTATGTATGGATCAATAATTGAGAAATTAACTTTGTAATTACTAATCCTTAGAAAGTTCACACCACACAGATTATGTGAAGGCATCAAGAGTAAAGTGTATAATAAGGAATGGCAACTTTTCGTTTGTTTTTATTGTTAGAATCGGCAACAATAGCAAAACTATAATTAAATAGCAAAGTATACAACAAAGATGCACATTAAAGTTGAGAGCGAAGGCTGAGAGCAAAAACTTTATTCATGCTTTTAAGTTGTATAATAGTTTATAGTGGTTGGGGACATATCCTATATATGTGAAGAATACTATTTCAAAAAAGCTAACATCAAAATGTAATGAATGCCTCCTTCACTACTTAAAGTTTTCTTACAAGAGGGTTATAGTAAGACACTTTGCATGTATTGCATGATGTTGAGCATCAATCATTAAGTCTATCAAAAAAGCCTTTGCTGCCCCCACTAGAGTATAAAGACATTCTTTTATGAAGTGATCTGGTCTATCCTAACCCTGAAACAAAAAACATCTCCTACTTTTTATTCAATAGAGGGCTTGCACAATCTCATGAACAAGTCTCAAAAAACTAGTTGTTGGAATGATGAGATCAAAATAGTATTTATTCTTCTTGATTTCTATTATGGCCATTATACTTGGCCTCTACTTGTGTTTCTTACAGGGATTCTTAGGTTGAGAAGGGGATGGTCCATTGGAAACCTATAAATTAGGGGTGTCAAAGATTGCATTTAAGCCATTAGATGCTCCATAGAACACGATATGGGGCTTTGAGAGAAAGCTTCTTTACAATTACCTTAGGCCTAGCTATCTTTCTTATAGAGCAAGAGATTTGGAAACTCAATGATTAAGATAAAGAAGCAAACTCTAATATATAGTGCTTAAACTTTAAGATACATTCACATAGATGTAAGCTATCCGTGTGAATTTTCTATCCCTTATGTGGACCAAACTCTGAAAACTTTTTTTCTACAAAGCATGGCCCATGTACCTCGGGGATATGCTATAAAGGCGCGCATGATACATGAATAAAATATCCAAAATAATTTATACAATTAATATACTTCTAAGATCTTAGATTTTGACTTTGTATGTACCATGTAATGTGTGATATAACTTTTATCCCATCCTTGCACCATATTTGTAGAAGCTATGTATATAGTATTAGTAAACTCTTGCTTATCTCAACACCATAGTTCAAAGTTTGATATTAATCCAAACCTTGGCTTTTTCCAACCTTGTTTTTCCTTCATTGCTTTGATAAGAAACCATAGCATATAGTTCTTTCCACCCATTATAGTCTTATGGCCTGTGAACTATGGTATCCCCTTCCTCATTGATAGGTACTACAAGAAACTTCCTAGCCTTGGCTCCTCCAAAGGAATGCTTGTTTGGAAAGCTACCATATTTTCTTGATCTCTTCTCATCCACTTCAATTGTTACTTGATACTTATGTAGCCCAATCTTTGATAGTACTTGCTTCACATTCTTACATGTTGCAATGGTTTCCTTTTTTAGTTGCATTGTATAAGCAAAGAAAATATATTCATATAAAATTTTCTCCATAATCCTAATAGCATGCAATAAATAAATGTGAATATGATCCAATGGAATGTTGAAAATGATCTTCCATATGGGATATTCTTTATCACATGTCAGTGTTTTGAGCTTTACTCTCTCAATGACCTTATTTTCATCCAATTTGATAAAAAACTATAGTTTACCACTACATTCTTCAATAGATATATTATAGTACATGACCAATGTTGACTTCACCTTGCATAGATCTAGATAGCCATTGTTGAGATCTGTAAAATTAAGCATGCATATTTTTGTCTCTATCTTCAATATTTTCACACTAATAACATGCATCGGATCTTGTATCAGCTCCAAAATCTTTGTCTTGAGACTAAATAGCCTTTGAGCCCCTATTAATTCTAAAGGTCTAGGGAGAGTCATGCTTTTATTTCTCTTTAGCACACA
Source organism: Lygodium microphyllum (assembly GCF_053477565.2). Lineage (NCBI taxonomy): Eukaryota > Viridiplantae > Streptophyta > Polypodiopsida > Schizaeales > Lygodiaceae > Lygodium > Lygodium microphyllum. The sequence continues at coordinate 68,910,282 of NC_141149.1, read as the reverse complement.
ACAAATCCATCATTCATGCCCTTGAATATTTTTGAGTAAGTCCTTGTACTAATGCTCATCCTGTCACAAATAGATTGTGTGTCCATAGTTGAGAACTCATTTGAGACATCTTTTAGTATAGACTCAACTACCTTCTTCACATCCTTGAACTTTCGGTTGTTCAAAGCATCTTCCAATGTACTTACCTTTAGTAATCTTTGAATGGAGGATTTAAGCTCACCCTTACCTAGTTTTCATTTAGAGCAACCCTATGTACCTTAATACATCACTTCCATTGGCTATTATTCAAAATTATCTCATAGATAGGTTTTTTCTTTCATTTACACTCATGTTTAAACTTGTTTGTTGTTCTTCTTTAGATCATCCAATTGTAGCTTTGTCTCCTCATACAAGATGCCATTGTCATGAATAGTATCCTACATTGTGATAACTTTAATGAGAAATAAGACATAGGTTAATTCATATCCTATGCTTGTATGAAATTAAAAAAGAGACTATATGCAAAGTGTCCTAAATTCAAAGTGTCTATCCACTTTCGAAGATACTCATAGTGTGTATGAGAAGAATGAAGATGGATTGAGTCTCCATATCATGTGTCATCTCCCTTTCATTATACATCTAAATTGATTCCTTTCAGTTTGGTGTCAGAGTGGGAGTATCAGAGTGAATAATCAGATCAAAATGATGAATCAAGGTCTACATCTCACATTCAGCTTGTTGGACACCTTTAAATCAAGTACAAATCTTCAACCAATCCACTTAGAATATGTTCAAAAATTGGTAGAGCTATTGAAGCTAAGATTTTGGGGCATTATTGTTAGATTTAGATGCATTGGAGAAGCCATTGAAGGCCACAAACAATGTATTAAAGCAATGGTTGGTTACTTTTGGTCTTAAATTGAGCTATGTATTGGATGCCAGAAGCATAAGGACTACTTAAGCTCATGTCTTGCTTAACCAAGGGGGTTGTTTGTGGCTGAAAGCACAGGGGCAACTTGCAAAAGCATAGGGCCTACTTGATGAATGAAGAAAGGGGTTTATCCGATACAGAGAAGAGAAAGAGGAGAATTTGTCGACACTACTTATTCATTGAAATAGAGCTTTAAGCGATGGATCTCATCAAGAAGAACTGGAATATGTTCATGATCAGATCGATGGTGTCAAACATGTCCTCAAGGCTCAATGAGATTCCACATAGAGATAGATGGTCGTTGCCTATTTCAATTAGTCTTTCTTCATATAAGGCTTAAAGCCTTAGTATAAAGCATTAGAAGGTCCCCCCTAATTAAAGCCCTCTTAACACTTGATAATATTGAACTAGTTTAAAATTTCCGTGTTCACATTGGAGTTGAGAAGAACTAGATAGTTTCACAAGTGGTTTCAAACTTACCTTGGTTGAACTAGTTCACTCTAAACTAGTTCACAAATTTGTGTTCAAACGAAGAACTACTTGATTTGAATATCAAAAAGGTCGGCTTCTATGCAACTTTCAAATGACATTCTAAAGGGAAAAAATTATCAAAAGAGTACATGGTTTGATCTTGTCTTGACTTCATTCTTAGGCTCATAAAAATTGTAGAAAAGCAATAGAAAAAATTATCACTTGTGGCTCTTATTTTGATACTTTTTGGATTGTAGGGGCACTATTTGAGCTCTAATTGTAGTGTTTCTTAATAGATAAGAGATGTATGGCATGTGGGCATGATGTATAAATGCATTTAGACATATGTATGCCAAGCCATATCATTAGAATTTGTGTGTGTGTGTGTGGGGGGGGGGGGGGGGGACATTTTTAATGCTTTTTTGTCTTAGAAATTGAGCAATTGATGCTTGGGATTTGTTCATGCACCTAAATACTGGTTTATCACACTATATGTTGTTGATTTTTTGAAATTGAGTTTAATATCTCCGCACAATAAAAGTTAGTTGGTTAGTTTGAAAGTTAGTTAGTCAATTAATAAGTTAGTAAGGTTACTAACTAAAGACTAATTAAGGTAAAAACTAATTAACATTAATAATTAAGAAATTTTATGTAATTATTAGAAAAATTGAGTCGTAAATCCGATATTTTCCTCGGATTGATAAGGACCGTGGCCACCCTTCACATAAGTTACAACGTGAATGAGACTTATGAGCTATATTAATCACTAGTATTAATGTTTATAGTTTGGATGGTCCAAAAATATTAGATTTTGGACAAAACTAGTATATTTTAGATCTTTTATATATTATAAAAAAAAGATATGGAGATTTTTAGAACTGGATGTCATTTAAAAGAAAAGACAAGTGATATTTTAGTTAGTTTTGGAGAATTTATAAAAAGAAAAATAAAGAAAAGTGATTTGCAAAATTGCGTGCGCTGCGATCGCAGTCCACAGACAAAAAACAACATTTCGAGCAGAGAAAAGAAGAAGGAGTGAACTAAGAGCTTTCTAACCAAGTGTCTTGGCGTTTTACCCCCCTTTCGGAGCCAATGGAACCATCAGGTTTATGATTTGAGCATCAGATCACTGATCTTTCCAAGATCCCCCTCCACAAAGAGCTCCACTTCTCAACCACAAGCCCTATTCTCTAATTCACTATAAATATGAGGCATGGGAGAGGCATAGAAAAACATAAGGAGACCCCGAGAGGCTGCAGGAGAGAGGTAGAGAGAAGGATACCCCTCCAAGAGATTGTGAGGAAGAGCTTGAAAGAGAGCTTGAGAGAGAGAGAGAGAGAGAGAGAGAGAGAGAGAGAGAGAGAGAGAGAGAGAGAGAAGAGTCACCCCGAGAGGCTGCAAGGAAGAGAATTAGCTCAATTTCCTCTATCTTGATCCTCGACTTAACCATCTTCTCTTACGCTCTCCCATCTTGAATCTATTCCACCTTCTTAATCTCTTGAGACTACTTGCGGACGATGGCCTCCATGCGAAGAATGTCACGTGCAGATGACAATCTTGCAACCAACATCAAGGCTTCGGACAAAGGCATCACTATCAATCCAATAGCGGTTCCGGTCGTAAGTAATGTATTTTCAAATTGATAGATGCTTGCTTTGATTCTCGTATGAGATACGTTAGGCCCCATACTACGATGCACGAGTATAGGCCGTGGGAAATGATAAATTTTATCTCACCTACTCAGAAGATGGAGCTTGTGAAGTGCATATATCAAGGGAAGATAATTGCACCTAGTTACATATGACTTATTTACTTGTAGAGAAATTAAAAGGAAGAATTAGTCAAGGGTTACAAATAGCATAATTACTAAAAGAATATGACATTGAGAATCATGAATAGAAAGTACTAGTTTAAAGTTTAAATACTTCAAAAGTAAGCCTAGGAGCCCAAATATTAAGAAAAACTAGATTCTAGCTCAATGCAAGGCCTAGTGGAGTCTAATTACTTCAGATCATCTTGCACTTATCTTATTAAGTACTCACACGTTATGCCTATAATATGTTTGATATATGAGGATAATTTTCTAGTTGCCTCATGACTTGACTAAGAGCTAGTACAAGAAATTAATCATAAGGGTTAAAACTAAGATGTCTTGAGATGTGTTGGATAATGATGACTTTTGCCAATCCAAATCCAGGGTTGGGTTACCAACAAGGTAAGTGACCTATAGAACTTACATCATGAATAGTGTTTGAACCCTTAACATATGCCCTAGCTGAAGGAAGGAAGTGTTTAGAACATTTTTGCATAGTATTGCTCTTAGATCCCAAGGAGGAGAGTAAATATACGATGGAAATATTATATCGTCTATTCTTGCATTGGTTGAAAAGAATGTAATTGGTTTTGTTGGTTGATCGAACAACATCCTAAATGCTTTTACATTCAACTGGTTGTTAGTTGTTGTTTGGATGATTATTCCAAGTGCTTGTGATTTATGGTAAATGCATGGCAAGGGTCTGTGATGACAAGTCGCCATGGGAATAAAGGAATGTTTTCTTGGAAAATGATATTAGGGCCAAATGCCTTGTTTGTGCTTGATTCTTAAAGGATTTAATTAAGGAAGGATATATTGCACGGGTGGATCACCTCCATGATCGCACCGCGGATCAACTCGAGAGGGCATTGCTCGATTCATGGGCCGAAGGTCGAGTGGTGAAAAGGTCAACCACGTGATGTTTCGCTCCTAGACAGCTTGCGGGTTAGTTGGAGCTTTGGACACCCCTTGCTAGGTCTAGAATGGAGTTGAAGACCTCTGTGGCCCCCAACGTTTGGGCATATTGGGAGATCCTCTTCTAGATAAAGGATTGAGTTGTGGTGCCATGTGAATTGGACCAGTTACTTCTGCAGGGCAGAAGGGATACTTCTGTTGGATGGAAGTGATACATAATTTCTCCTGTATGGGCGGGAGACAAAGATTAACTTGAAGATAAGTTAAGGAACTTGTTCAAATCTTGTTTGTCAATTGATTGCTTTGTTTTTTTTTGTATATGTGATATAAGTTATGCGAACGAACCCTGTTTCCTAAAATGCTTAATTAATGAAGTTGACTTAAAGTGTCACACATAAATGTGGTAGGACCTAATTAGAAAACTAAAGCTATTAAGGGAAGCGGGTGGGCAGAACCCTCGACGGGTCTGTCCTATGGTAGGGTGGTCCCAGAAAACTGGGAGGCTTCTCACAAGATTTTAACGTCATTCAACCTTTAGGTATTGTTAGGTTAGAACCCGATTCATGCCATTTTAGGGGACCGGAATGGGACTATGCCCTATGGGTAGAGAGGTTGAGCAGCGCATCCCTCTCGTTTCCCATTCTCTTTGAACCAAGTGTGGCATGGGTCTGCTTCGAATTGGGTATCTCTACGTAAAGTAGGATGTCCAAGATCCACGATGCTAGAATGTTGTTAGGAGACCTTGGCCACTAGGAGCCCAAATTTCAGGTCGATCCTAGTGGGTTTGGCCATAAACGTTCTGTTGCGAGGTGGATTCGGGAAACCCTAGGCAACAAAACACGAAACATTCCATGGGAGTGCCGGGCAGCGACGCTTTGATTCGTTTCTTGATAGACCGCTAAATGCGTGCCTAGACAGCTGATGGGTGGGCACCTCACAGTTGGTATCAGAGCCGAGCTTTGTAATGATACATGATTGATTAATGTATGGTTTGTAGACATATCCTAAACAAAATAATCTAAGCAGTATGACTTGATTGTTAGGCACCTTGTGCACCCACGAATGTTGATATGCAAGAGAAGAAATTATTTCTCAAGCAAATTAAGGCACCTGAGTTTGATGGAGAAGGGATAGACATCGCAGTAGAGGCAGAGATATGGATTGAGTCGATGGATGACTATTTCTTTGCTTCGGGAACTACCTCTATCAATCAAGCAATGATAGCCAAATTTAAGCTAGTTGGCCAGGCTCGGTTATGGTGGAAGCAATGGTGCAAAGATCAAGGTATTTCTGAAGCCGCTGCTGCTTGGGTTCAGTTGAAAGATGCTATACGCGGATGATACCTTTTGCCAACCTACTAGACTTTGAAGATGAATGAATTCTTCAGACTAAAGCAGCTAGAATTCACTTTGGAAGCTTACTACTCAAAGTTTGTAACCCTACTAAAATACGCACCACCTATGGATATTGCGCAGGAAGTATCCAAGTTTTGCCATGGCCTAAACACTCCTCTGAACCACCGTCTTGAAGCAATGCATCCAATGGATTTGCAAGATGCATTACTTTGAGCGAATCCAATTGTCCAAGAATTTAAATCGGGAAATTGTAGTAAAGATGACTCCCGAGATCTGGGTAAGAGATGCCATACATGTGGAGAGATAGGGCACATCCGTAGGAGATGTCCCTACTGTCAATGTTTCTATTGCAATGAACTAGGACATGTCCAAGCAGACTGCCTTGACTTAAGTCCACAAGATACGGAGCCTCCAAGAAAACGAAGCCACACAAGTGCAGTCTTCGGATATATAGAGGAATTAGATGAAGACGAAGACTTAGAACATGCTACACCACTTCAGGATTATTAGAAATCCTAGAAATTTTGTTGACATGAAATACAACTTGTATCGGAATAAACTTCACTCTTGTAACTACAATTAACTTGAGTATTATGAGTTGCATCTATTTTGAGCCTAGAACTTACAAATGATTAGAGATACTTTGGCAAGGAATGATAGTTATAATGTGCAATGAATTTCTCTTAAGTCATTTCTTCTCAACTAATATAGATTGGGTCTTACCAGAATGTCGAAGCTTGGAAGTATTCTTTAGTATTACAAGCAAAGCCAATTGTCCATGGAGCTCAGTCCCGAACTAAGGACATGACAATCTGGAAATGTAGTTTCCAAGATAAAGGACCACTCCAATCTGCTAAAAGAATCCTAGGACACTTTGGTCTAAAGAAGAAAATCCTGCCAAGGACAACCAAGAACCTTGTGATTGCAAGTGATAAAGCTCCACGTTGTTTCTATTGCAGGGCATTAGGTCATTTCAAAAGGGAATGTCAAAAGTACCCTAAACACCGATGCTCCGAGTGCCACAACATTGGACATAACTATATCAATTATCCCAACAGAACTCGAAGAGAACTTGATCTTACAAGAAAAGAAGTTGTACAAGCTCCAGTGATCTAGAATATACCAAGTGCTTAGGAAAAACCTAGAAGATATTCATGAGATGTAATTACAATAAAATTTCTATTGTAATCAAAACTCAGATATATCAAATACAATAGGTTGTTTCTTTTTTCAAAAAATCGCATGTCTATGTGTGATCTGAGTAACGCAACGAAAGCATGGTAGGAGCATAACCCACACGTTCCAAAATGATACCCCCGGTTTCTCTCGAGATGAGGACATCTCGATTTCTCTAAGGGGAGGAGGATGTAATATCTCCGCACAATAAAAGTTAGTTGGTTAGTTTGAAAGTTAGTTAGTCAATTAATAAGTTAGTAAGGTTACTAACTAAAGACTAATTAAGGTAAAAACTAATTAACCTTAATAATTAAGGATTTTATTTAATTAAAAATATTTTATTTAAAAAATCGAGAGTCATAAATTCGATATTTTTCTTGGATTGATAAGGACCGTGGCCACCCTTCACGTAAGTTACAACGTGAATGAGACTTATGAGCTATATTAATCACTAGTATTAATGTGTATAGTTTGGATGATCCAAAAATATTACATTTTGGGCAAAACTAGTATATTTTAGATCTTTTAGATATTATAAAAAAAAGATATGGAGATTTCTAGAACTGGATGTCATTTAAAAGAAAAGACAAGTGATATTTTAGTTAGTTTTGAGGAATTTATAAAAAGAAAAATAAAGAAAAGTGATTTGCGAAATCGCGCGCGCCGCGAACATAGTCCATAGATAGAAAATAGCACTTTGAACAGAGAAAAGAAGAAGGAGTGAACTAAGAGCTTTCTAATCAAGTGTCTTGGCATTTTACCCCCTTTCGGAGCCATTGGAACCATCGGATTTATAATCTGAGCATCAGATCACTGATCTTTCCAAGATCCCCCTCCACAAAGAGCTCCACTTCTCAACCACAAGCCCTCTTCTCTAATTCACTATAAATATGAGGCATGGGAGAGGCATAGAAAAGCATAAGGAGACCTCGAGAGGCTACAGGAGAGAGGTAGAGAGAAGGATACCCCTCCAAGAGATTGTGAGGAAGAGCTTGAAAGAGAGCTTGAGAGAGAGAGAGAGAGAGAAGAGTCACCCCGAGAGGCTACAAGGAAGAGAATTAGCTCAATTTCCTCTATCTCGATCCTCGACTTAACCATCTTCTCTTACGCTCTCCCATCTTGAATCTATTCCACCTTCTTAATCTGTTGAGACTACTTGCGGATGATGGCCTCCATGCGAAGAATGTTGCATGCGGATGACAATCCTGCAACCAACAACAAGGTTTCGGACAAAGACATCACTGCCAATCCAATAGCGGTTCCGGTCGTAAGTAATGTATTTTCAAATTGATAGATGCTTGCTTTGATTCTCGTATGAGATACGTTAGGCCCCATACTACGATGCACGAGTATAGGCCGTGGGAAAGGATAAATTTCATCTCACCTACTCGAAAGATGGAGCTTGTGAAGTACATATATCAAGGGAAGATAATTGCACCTAGTTACATATGACTTATTTGCTTGTAGAGCAATTACAAGGAAGAATTAGTCAAGGGTTACAAATAGCATAATTACTAAAAGAATATAACATTGAGAATCATGAATAGATAGTACTAGTTTAAAGTTTAAATACTTCAAAAGTACTTAGCCCAAGAGCCCAAATATTAAGAAAAACTAGATTCTAGCTCAATGCAAGGCCTAGTGGAGTCTAATTACTTCAGATCATCTTGCACTTATCTTATTAAGTATTCACACGTTATGCTTATAACATGTTTGATATATGTGGATAATTTCCTAGTTGCCTCATGACTTGACTAAGAGCTAGTACAAGAAACTAATCATAAGGGTTAAAACTAAGATGTCTTGAGATCCGTTGGATAATGATGAGATTTGCCAATCCAAATCCAGGGTTGGGTTACCAATCAAGGTAAGTGACCTATAGTACTTACATCATGAATAGTGTTTGAACCCTTAACATATGCCCTAGCTGAAGGAAGGAAGTGTTTAGAACATTTTTGCATAGTATTGCTCTTAGATCCCAAGGAGGAGAGCAAATATACGATGGAAATATTATATCGTCTATTCTTGCATTGGTTGAAAAGAATGTAATTGGTTTTGTTGGTTGATCGAATAACATCCTAAATGCTTTTACATTCAACTGGAAGTTAGTTGTTGTTTGGAAGATTATTCCAAGTGCTTGTGATTTATGGTAAATGCATGGCAAGGGTCTTTGATGACAAGTCGCCATGGGAATAAAGGAATGTTTTCTTGGAAAATGATATTAGGGCCAAATGCCTTGTTTGTGCTTGATTCTTAAAGGATTTAATTAAGGAAGGATATATTGCACGGGTGGATCACCTCCATGATCACACCGCAGATCAACCCGAGAGGGCATTGCTCGATTCATGGGCCGAAGGTCGAGTGGTGAAAAGGCCAACCACGGGAATGATGTTTCGCTCCTAGACAGCTTGTGGGTTAGTTGGAGCTCTAGACACCCCTTGCTAGGTCTAGAATGGAGTTGAAGATCTCTGTGGCCCCCAACGTCTGGGCATGTTGGGAGATCCTATTCTAGATAAAATACATGTTTGATGCTTCAAGAATACCATTTTGGTACCCAAATGGTATGGTTGTGCCTTTGGATAATTTGAGCATACAATTGTCTTGGTTTTTCAAAGATTTTGTTATTCTAATAACAAGATTAAATCTCATTTATATGGAAAAAGCAAATTCCTCTTATCACTTGATGCATCTAGGGCTTGGTATTGATGCATGAATACTTGGTGGACTGTTACAACTTTGGAAGTTCAAGGCGGAACAAAAAAGCCCCAAAAAGTTAGAAATGGAAGACATCCCAAGGTGAGAAAAAATGGTAGAGAAAGGCAAGCTCAGAAAAATGTAGGAAAAGCCTCAATGTAAAAGGAAGCACACAATAATAAGTGCACTGAATATTCTAGTAAGGAATGTGTTGGGCGCATTGTAATTCATTTTGTAAAAGAGTGCCAAGCTCCCTCCCCTGTGCAATTTGTAAATGTAGACAGGTATGGGCGAAGGAACTGTGAAAATAGTAAGGAATAAGGAAAGAGAACCTAGGCTAAAATGATCGGTCGTGTAAAAAGGAATGGACACCCAAAGAGAAGGAGCACATGTATATAAAGGCAAAAAGTGAGTGAAGAAGATCATTCTTGTGTGTGGCCAAAACTAGCTCTTTTTCTTCTTATTCTTATTCTTATTCTTATTCTTCATCTTCTTCTTCTTGCTTGCTTGTGCTTGTGCTTAAGAGAGAGAGTATGAGGGCTCGTGAGTGTGTGAAGGTGAGGAATCGTGGTGGAGAAGCTCCCTATCTTCTCCTCTCTTCCTCTCTTTTCTTTTCTCTTCTCTTGTCTCACACGCACGTCAATGGAGCATGGAGCTTAAAGCTTGAGAATCAAGCTTGCTTGAGATTGCACCTTGGATTATGGAGCTACCAGAGAGCTTGGGGGAGGTGGCAACTCGATCGAGCATGAAGGTAAGATTACTACACTCATAGATATGAGAGCACATACGGCTATGTGAGAGGTAGCCATTGCACTTGGCTTGAAATGCTTGAAGTAATAAGTGGTCCTAGGTCTTGGTAGTTGAGCAAGGGCTCCCACATTTTGGTTCCGTTTGCCGAGACAACGGATTCAAGCCTTGAGTGCTTGCATGCTTCAAATTGAGTGATGAAGTAGAAGTTCAACTCTGAAATGGCACTTGGTTTTAGATAGGAAAGCAAGGGAGTCTGAGGCTATTTGATCTCTTTTGTGGATTAGTTTAGGCTTAGGAAGCTTTCTATACATTGGCTAGAGTAGGAGTTATGCACTTTCTATCAAATTTGGGACACCAAGATTTGGGAAATAATGAAAAATAAGGAAAAGATAACTCTCTTGATAGTAGCCAAGAAACATGGAAATAGGGAAAGAAAGGAATTAGATTTTGCATATCCAGGAATGAAAATAAAAGATAAGGGAATAAAGAGAGAACACAAAAGGTGAAGCAAGGGGGACAGAGGAAGCTCATTTGCATTCAAGGAGATTGAGAGAGAGCTAGTGAATGAGAGATAGGGAGTGACATGTCCACAAGCTGCTGCACCAATGATTCTTATCGTCGATGCTTCCAACTCTTCCATGTATGTTCCAAATCTTGGTTGTTGATTGTGTTATTGATCTAGACTCCTAGATGAATTAAACACTGGCATTAAATCATTGAATAGAGAATTTTTTCCATTCGACAAATTTTCAGTAGCAGCTCGAATGGTGACCATAGGCCTCAAATGGGGCCGAATCATTGTAATAGTGGCTCGGACATCAGAGCCACTTAAGTGACCCTCTTAGATGTCCGTCTTAGACTGAAACCACTCGGCCTCGAATGGCCAAATCTGTGTCTTGGATAGCCAAGCTTAGACACTTAGTCTCGAATGGCACTCGAGTACTCGGCCTCAAATGGTGGGCATCCCTCGTCCAACCACTCATATGTTCGAATCATCAAGTCAGAGGGCCAAGTCTGGGACTCAGATTAGTTATCTAGAACCCTACAGCATGGCTAGATTTTTAACCCCTAAGGGGCTTGTTAGGGCCTTCTCCCATTGTTTCCACCCAGAGAAAGAAGAAACCTCAACCTATCAGTCCATGAGGGACTAAAAGGTCCGCGACCCTTAACCATTAATTGATTAGAGACCCAAGTTGACTCACTGGGAAGATAACATATCATGACCCATAGAGAACCCAATTTCAACTTTTCTGGAGTAATCAAATCCCTTTCAAATGCATCAAGATCAAGAATTGATTGATGCAGTTGAATCCATCAAAGGTCATACTCGATAATGTAGGCATTTAAGCACGTGTGAAAGCTGGAAAGCTTGATTTTGCATAGTGCACATCAATATGAACTACTATTGTATAAGTGTTGCACAATTATAAATTGGTGAATTAATAAGGAACACACGAAGGGGAGTTAACCTAAAGATGAACCCAGCAATATGAGTACAGCCGCAATAATCAAACAAGGGACCCAAAACACTAGGAACAGAGACATAGAAGAGACTGAATCATCACATTGCTAAGAGAAGGAAAGGCTCGCCAAGATTAGGGATACATCTCTAGCCAGCTTAGTTAACCTCATAGATGCACTAGTGGATCAGAAGACTGGCAAGGATGGCATTGCAAGACATTGCAAGTTATAGCAAGGAGCAAAGGTTCAGAGGCTGCATCACGAGAGAAAGCTCAATGAGATTCATAGGATCCTAGCCATATCTGGTAGGAACAAAATGGGAGAGAATGTCGATAGGGAGAGAGTTTTGGAAGTTGATCTCACACTAAGCGAGTTACTCACCAAAAGATTACTAGATAATACCAATACTGAGAAAAGTGGAGCAACCTTGGCACGACATCATTGCTAGCTAGTAGGCTTTGGGAGTTACCTAAAATGCCAGGAGCCAAACAAAAATGCCCATAATTGCAAAGTAACTTGATAATAATAAATACTAGGCAAGCAATGATCCCTATAGCTTCGTCGAGCAGTTTGAGCAGGTATGTGAGGCTAATAACCTCATAGACCTTGCTCAACGAGCATAGGCACTTGATCTTTTCTTGGGAGATAAGGGACAAATGTGGTTCACTAGTCTAGATAATGCTAAGTGTAATGACTTCATCCACTTGAAGGACCTGTTCATCAAAAGATTCTCGGAGAGGTGGGATACTCGGATAACCTCATTGTTAACCAGAAAGACAAAGAGGACATATGAGACTACGCCACACATGTGAGGAGTCTCTACAAGAGGATACTTGTAGTCGAGTGGCCCGATGAGAGAGCAATCTCCATTGTATTCATTAAAAGGGATTCACAAAGAGGAACTATATACGGCCCTTGCAAGAAACTTGAACATACAAAGGGATGTGCTTGCGAGAGTCTTTGAGGAAGCCATATGAGTATATGACTTGCTCAAGGAGAGAAGTGCTTGAATGGTGTAGGAGAGTAGCAATGTGATTATGAACACTTTCAGAGATGCAACAAACTAGTGAATGAGAAGTCTCTAGTGAACATGAAAAAGAGAAGAGCATTGACCCAGACCCCCCAAGCTATAACTGACCTAAAAGTGGAGTTGGCTAGACTGCAAGAGTCAATACGAAGACTACTGCGACCCCACATGTACTGTGTGAACTATTGAGGGAATCACTTGCCCTCTAAATGCCCTAAGCCCAGATCAAGGCCTTTTGCCAATGGTGGAAGATTTGGGCATGATACCATGCACTGTGTTGGTTGCCAAGATGGTTGCCTTACTAGCAGCCTTACGCTTAGCCATACTATCCAAGAGTTAGGCAATCGTATTTCAGAAGGGGAGTCCCTTTGGCTCTCTATGTGTCCAATGATTCAAAGTTACCCAACTCGAGGATAGATATCAACCCTACAGGAATTCCTAGACCTCGAGCACCTACTGTGACCCATCCATTGAAGCTCCAATACACTTTGTTGAGGAACCACTAGAGAAAGATCTTTACTTGAATCCTTATGTCTCTTATGCCAAAGAAGAAACTCCATATTGATGGACTATAGACCTGCGTTGGTCATTGCCTTAGGTAGAGGAAGAGGTAGACGCCTAGGGGCAGCTTAGATCCAAGAACCCATAGCATGTTGTGTTGAGATATCGAGCTCCACTCGTGATACGCCAGGGTGACCGTTGTGTATTTATGTCACCGACTTGTCAGTTGCAGACGCGGTTGGTACACCGCCCATGAATAATAGCTACATGATAGCTATTCTTATCTACTCTAGTTCGTGGCTCAGTTAGTATGCCACCTTAGTTAATTGAGTTTGGTTTGAGACCCATATATAGGGTTCTTCTATTTCTTTGTACTAGAGTTCTTTTTGGCTTACACAACTAAGAAGAGGAAAACTGTTTTCAGCCTCCACCTCTGTGTGTATTCCCCCATTGTGCAAGTAAGAAAGCTACAAGTGAGACTCCTTCCTTCTCTCCCACAATCTTGACATGGTATCAGAGCCTTGTTCGTGGTAAGGAGCTCAAGAAAGCAAGCCAAGCTCGCGGTGTTCTGGTAAGAGGAGCAGTGTTGCTTTCATTTTCTATTTTGGGAGCAGATCTCTGCAGGTAGCACAGCCGGAAAGTGCAGGAGTGCATTGTCTCAGGTTGAGACGCCCTTCGCGGTGAAGCAAGAGGGCAGTATATGCTACGGGCTAGGGCTTTAGCCCTTGGCGACCTTGTTTTTTTGATTTAAGGCCATTTCGGGGCCTGTTTTGGAGGCGGAAGTTTTTTGCACGCACTCAGGAAAAGGCCCAGTTTTATGCTGTGCAGCCACTGTTCTACAGGTCGGTGAAAAGTTACTGTAGAAATTGCATCGTATGCTTGTGCGCAGAGACATTGGGAGTTACAAAATCATCCTTGTTGCCTATTGATGCAAAATCATCATTAGGAAGTGACTGTGTGGGTCAAATACCACTTTCGCCAGTTTTGCAAATTTGCCCTTGTGAGGGTGAAGCTGAGTTTTTTGCAGTGACAGAATTTTTTGCAGTGTTCTGTAATGGCGTCTGATTCTCTTTCACAGATTGTCACTGAAAAGCTTGACAAGAACAACTTCCAAGCATGGAAGTTCAGAATGACAAATTTCCTTATGGGAAAAGGATATTGGAAATTTGTTGTAGGAAATGAAGAAGAACCAGTTCTTCCTGATGTTCCCAATCAACAGTAAATGCAGGCATTTAAAGCATGGCATGAGAGAGCTAGGAAAGTTATGTACTGGCCGTCTATCAGTATTTCGGACTCTATGATTGTGCATATTCAGGATGCAAGTACGCCAAAGGAGGCATGGGATACTTTGTCAAAAATGTATAGCACAAATACGCAAGCGAGGAAAATGCAGCGCAAGCAAGAGTTGCATAATGTGCAAAGAGAAAATATGAGCATCAATGACTACCACATGAAGGTGAAGAAGATTGCAGATGCACTTGCTTCCATTGGGTTGCTAGTGGAAGATGATGATTTAGTTTCTGTGACCTTAAATGGTCTAGGAAAGGATTATACACAGTTCCGAACATCCATTTCCGTCCGTGAAAGATTTCCTGATTTTGAGGAGTTGATTGCTCTTCTAATTTCTGAGGAGCAGAGAAATGGTGGTGCATCTTCTTCAGGAGGAACTTCAAAAGAAGCTGTCTTCTACTCAAATGTTGGAAGAGGTAGAGGTAGAGGTAGAGGAGGCCGATATGGAGGCCGTGGTAGAAATTAGAATATGCAGCAAACTCAAGAAAACCAGTCCTATGGAGGAGGACGTGGTAACTCTAGAGGTAGGGGGAGCCAAAGAGGTCGTGGTGGATGGCAAAGAGGCCAAAATGCAAATAGTAATGTTGAATGCTACTACTGTGGTAAAATGGGTCATATGGCTAAAGACTGCTATAAAAAGCAGAATGACATCATGAATGGAAAACTGCAACAAGGGAATTATGCATCTTCTAGTAGACAGGGTGATGACAGAAATGAGCACTGGTTTATGGTGTAGCACATGAACAATTCTGTAACAAGTGCAAAAGAAAGCAATGATGTATGGCATGTTGATTCAGGTGCATCAAACCACATGACAGTCATGCAGAATGGATGGAGGATGCAAGAAAAATGAAAAAACCAGGATTTGTGGAGACTGGTGATGATACTGCACATCCTATTGTGCATATTGGAAAAATTCCTTTGTCTATGCAGAATGGGAAAAAGAAATACCTGTCCGATGTATTTCATGTCCCGAATATCACCAAGAATCTGGTTTCTGTTGGTCAAATGGTTGAGCAGGGCTTGCAGGTCAAATTTAATCCTCATGGATGCTTTGTTGAGGATATGAAAAATAAAGGTCGCTTGATAGCAAAAGGAAAGAAGAAGGGCAGAATGTTTACATTGGATGCAGACATGTCTGAATTGAGTGCAGCAATGTTTGCACATGGGACCGGTGTAGTTGCAGATATTGATATCTGGCATAAACGCATTGGTCATGTTAATGTACAGCGACTTAAATCAATGCAGGCCCAAAATATTGTTGCAGGTTTGCCTAAATTCAAGGTTGCAGAAATGCATAAGGTATGTGAAGCCTGTCAGTTTGGAAAACAAGCAAGGAAACCATTTCCTAGACATGTTCAAGAGAGTGAGAAGCCATTGGATTAATC
Organism: Lygodium microphyllum; assembly: GCF_053477565.2. Taxonomy (NCBI): domain Eukaryota; kingdom Viridiplantae; phylum Streptophyta; class Polypodiopsida; order Schizaeales; family Lygodiaceae; genus Lygodium; species Lygodium microphyllum. The sequence continues at coordinate 68,894,531 of NC_141149.1, read as the reverse complement.
CACTCTGATGTGTGGACTACTAAAGCTGCATCTCTTGGATGCTGTCATTATTTTGTCACTTTTATTGATGACTATAGCAGAAAAGTTTGGGTGTATTTTATGAAAAAGAAAAGTGAAGTTTTTGGGCATTTCAAAACCCTTAAAGCTATGGTTGAAAAAGAAACAGGCCTGCAAATAAAATGCCTAAGGTCAGATGGAGGGGGAGAGTACCTCTCAAATGAGTTTGCAAGGTTCCTACAGGAGCATGGCATAAAGCAGCAATATTCATGCAGTCATACCCCACAACAAAATGGAATTGTAGAAAGGAAAAACAGGCATATTGGAGAGGTATCTCGTGCCATGCTCAATGAAAAAGACTTGCCAGGTTTTTATTGGGCTGAAGCAGTTGCTACAGCAGTCTATATAATGAACATGACTCCCACTACAGCAATACATGGAATGACTCCAGAAGAGAGGTATACTGGTAAGAAACCAGATATTTCTTATTTGAAAATTTTTGGTTGCATTGCCTATGTACATGTGCCAGATGAGTTGAGATCCAAGTTGGATCCAAAAGCTGAGAAGTGCATCTTTATTGGTTACTCTCTGCAGCAACAAAAAGGGTATAGATGCTATAACCCTTCTACTCGTAAGTTTACAGTGAGTAGAGATGTTGTTTTTGATGAGATGAGTAGCTGGTATAAACCAGTAAATGTGATTGATGATGTAGATGCACAAAATGGTAATGCTGCACAGAATTCACAGCAGCAGTCACAAAATATTAGTGGACCTGCAGCGTCCTCTAGCAGTGGTTCACATTCTTCGCCATGGACAGGCAGATTGAGATCAGGAGAATCTTCTCAAAGCAATGCATTTAGTGGTATGCAGGTATCAAGAAAAGGAAAAGAGAAGGTTGATCAGCCCACGTTTGATGTGAATACAAGTCACTCTTATGTGGATGGTGAATCCAGTGGCTCAGAACAGAGCATTGATGATGAGTTGGGTATTCCTTCTATTGTTACACCTGGAGTAAGGAAGACCAGGGATGTTTTGAGAGCACCTGAGAGTGAACCTACTTTGCGCAGGTCTACGAGAGCTAGGTATCCTGTGGATAGGCTAAAATATGATGGATTTACAGCCATTCACTATGCATATATGGTTAAAGTGATACAAGAACCAAAACCCACTCCTGGAAGAAAATGCTACATGGGAATTGGTACCTTTGCCTAAATGTAAAAATGCAATTGGTTGTAAGTGGGTTTATAAGGTGAAGCACAATGCAGATGGTTCTGTGAACAGATACAAGGCAAGATTAGTAGTCAAGGGGTATGCACAAACATATGGCATTGACTATGAAGAAACATTCAGTTCGGTTGTAAGGATGGCAACTGTAAGAGCAGTCATTGCTATGGCTGCATCAAAGGGATGGTCTTTACATCAGATGGATGTAAATAATGCCTTCTTGCATGGTGATTTGCAAGAAGACGTCTATATGGAGCAGCCACCAGGTTATGTGCATGCTGTTCATCCTGAGTTTGTTTGCAGGTTGAAGAAAGCCTTGTATGGCTTGAAGCAAGCACCTAGAGCATGGTCTGACAAGATAGGACAGTATCTTGTCACTATTGGCTTTCAGATTTCCAAGGCAGATTTCTCACTTTATGTGAGAAAAACAGAGAAATGTATTATGCTACTTGTCATTTATGTTGATGATTTGATTATGACAAGTGACAGTGATGAAGATATCCTTCATGTGAAAATGCTATTGAAGCTGAAGTTTGAGATGAAGGATTTGGAAGAGCTGCGTTATTTCTTGGGCATTGAGGTGATTAGATCACCAAGTGGGATACAGCTCTTGCAAAGGCAGTATGGATTGGACATGCTGTCCAAATATGGGATGACAGGCTATAAGCCTATTTCAGTTCCTTTGGAGCAGAATGTAAAGCTGAGCACAGATTCAGGTGAGCTTCTAGAAGACCCTACTATGTATAGATGCATAGTAGGACGTTTGATTTATATGACTATTACCAGGCCAGATTTGAGCTATGCTGTTGGATTGGTAAGTCAGTTTATGCAGGCTCCAAGGAAACCACATTTGGATGCGGCTAGACGCATACTCAGGTATGTGAAGTCCACATTGCAGTATGGACTATTTTATGAGACTGGGGTTCAGATACAGTAGCATGGATACACTGATACTGATTGGGTTGGTAGTATTTCTGATAGACGATCTACCAGTGGATATGTGTTCTCTTTTGGGAGTGCTGCAGTCACTTGGAGCAGCAAGAAACAGCCTACAGTTGCCTTGTCGAGCACAGAGACTGAGTACAGGGGTGCAGCAATGGCTGCATGTGAGGTAGCTTGGTTGCATAAGCTACTTTATGATATGCATCAGTCTACAGATGGGCCAATTGTCATTTATTGTGACAACATGAGTAGTATACACTTGGCAAATAACCCAGTCTATCATGCTAGAACAAAGCATATTGAGGTGCATTATCACTATGTGCGAGAGAAGGTTTTTACTAGGTCTTATTGATCTAGTTTATGTCAGCACAAAGGATCAGGTAGCTGACATATTCACGAAGGCATTGGGTGTAGAGAAGCTGCGCAAGTTCAGAGACATGCTTGGTGTGCAGGAATTGGGATTGAGCTTGAGGGGGAGTGTTGAGATATCGAGCTCCACTCGTGATACGCCAGGGTGACCGTTGTGTATTTATGTCACCGACTTGTCAGTTGTTTGCAGACGTGGTTGGTACACCGCCCATGAATAATAGCTACATGATAGCTATCCTTATCTACTCTAGTTCGTGGCTCAGTTAGTATGCCACCTTAGTTAGTTGAGTTTGGTTTGAGACCCATATATAGGGTTCTTCTATTTCTTTGTACTAGAGTTCTTTTTGGCTTACACAACTAAGAAGAGGAAAACTGTTTTCAGCCTCCACCTCTGTGTGTATTCCCCCATTGTGCAAGCAAGAAAGCTACAAGTGAGACTCCTTCCTTCTCTCCCACAATCTTGACATGTTGGACATGTGGCCACTCTGGGTATATCTCACCTTGCTGTCCTCAAAAGGAGCAAGCAAATAGAGAGAAGGTTGACTTGAGGTGCCCCAAGTGCGCAGAGTTACACATCTGTTTAATGATTACCCAAGGTGGAAGCCCTTCAAAAGCTTAGCAATCATACTATCTGTGCCAGTCGAACTCTTTTGTGTTGAGTTGCATGGTCAACTTTGTGAAAGATACGGGATCTAGGACATGGCAGTGAGTTATGGTGGATGGAAGGAGAAGTGTGGACTCATGATGGAGAAGACAAAGACATTGTTTGTTACACAAGTGAATTAGGTTCCAAGATTGAGACTTGGACTCATAAACACAATCTTGTGTATGTGGACAATGACATTGATACTTCATTGAAAAGAAAAGAGTACTATCATTGCATTAAGAAAAGGAAGCAAGTACAATGCTTTATAGGAAAGTAGGAAACTACAGTAGGCACCACTGTGCATATGGGATAGGTAAGCCTGCATGTCCTTGGCCTTGAAGCTCCATACAAAGAGGCTGTTTAGTGAGTGTGATTGCTGAATCTCAACACCCCTCCTCAATCACAGCTAGAAAGGCACAAAGTGTGTAGAGGATGTAATGAGAACCACCTGCAAAGTGTGGGCACACCACAAACATGGTAGACACCAGAGGTTGTCGCAGAAAAGGCTAAGTGTGGGCACCAAAACATGATGGACATCCAGAGGCTGTAACAGGGGCCTCACAAAGTGTATAGGGACTGTAATGCCAAGTTACATAAGGAGTTTACAAAGCTTATGGCAGGAAGCATTAGGGCAAGGAAATACAAGGCTTTTAAAACAATCTATCAGAGTAATGAGAGTAGAAGGACTGATGAGTTTTGTCCTTCCGATCCTGGTGGTCTTCATCTTCATCTTCTTCTTCATCTTTTGGTCCATGGTCTTCTTCTTCTTTCACAACTGCAATATAGGCCTTTTGGGACCTCTTTCTAGCATGACAGAACTTCTCAGTGTGTCCGGTCCTTTTGCAGAAGTCACAGAAGAGCGGTTCCTTTTTACCTTTGTATCTATTGTTTACATATAACATTTGTTCATCCTTTGAAGTGCTAGGCTCTTCTTTGCTTTTAAGTTTCTTTTCTTCCTCTAGCAGAGAGGCTTTAATATCAACAAGTTGAGGATCATGCATATTGGTTAGAGTGGTCGATACATTATCATAGGTAGGAGGCAAACTTTTTAACAAGACACCAATACAAATATCTTCATCCATTTTTAGCTTTATTGCTGCAAGTTGTGTAAGCAAGCTTTCCGTGTATTTCAGATGAGATGCCAGGGATGTATGAGGCTTCATATCAAGTCGGAAAAATTCAATCAATAGACCATACTTAAACGACTTTGACTGTGCACCAAATAAGGTATCCAATTTATCCCAAGTGTCATGGGACGAGTCATAGGCATTCATATGATGGATGTAGCTGTTGTCCAATTCTAGTTTGATGATGGCTTGTGCCTTGTCATCATTCTTCTGCCAAGTAACTGCAAGGTCCGCATCTTGAGGTTTCTTCTCTTTTCCATTTGTGATGGCCCAAAGACCCTTCTTTATCAGGATGAGCTTGATGCGGGTTTGCCAAGTGTGAAACGCGACTCCTTTGAATCGAGCATTTGGAGAGTATCTTCCCATGTTGAGATTGCAAGATTAGCAGCAAATCAACTCCAAAATTATGAGATTTTATTAGTAGAAGAGCAGATTACAATGTGTCAAGAGACACATGTAATGATAGTGTGAAAACACACTATGTCTATATTGATGTTGAGCTTGATTCTTCTTGTTTGGAATCGTTCGGTCGTTCTTCAATCTTCTCAGGTCCTTCCCCTCCTTGATTTGATGCTGGGACAATGGATTAGCGTGGGCTTTAGCTTGGTTTAGTGTTAGGAGTGAGAAAATGAGGACAAAAGAAGCTTGAGAGATTTTGGCTATGGTGGAATTAGGGTTTCTGAGGCAGGGGCCTGGTTTTTTCCAGATTGCAGGACTTGTAGTTGATCATTTTCAAAAATTTTTACATGTCTAGGAAGCTTATGTCAAGGGCTATCAAAACCCCATGGAAATCGTCCAGATGACGGATAGCACGGCGCACGCAGAGGGCTCGAACAAACACGGCGCAGATCTGGGCAGCGGCGTCAAATTTCTGCAATGCCAGGGCTATCAGAGTCTTCACACTTTCACCTTGCTGATTTTCAAAGAATATTTTTTTTAAAGCACAATGGTCATATACACACTTGCATTGATGCACCACATTGTATTATATCCTGGATACATAGCACCTGTTTGTATGAGTGATGACCAACGCTGAGAGTGTGAGGCATCCCAAGCCATAGGGCTAGATATTTGATTCCTTTGGAGTTATTTGGTGAGGTTTATATATTATCTCTTGGATCATTTAATTGAAAGAGTAGACTTTGTTTCGAACGTGTTTTATATTGACGGTGCATCTTGGGGCCAATCCCTGAGGTGTAGGAAAGTTGTAGTGGAGCCACGGTGATTAACCAAGGGGTGCTCCTTATGTGTGTGCTAAGAGGTGTATAACACCAACATGTTTAGGGACTCCTTTTGAGGAATGGAGAAATAATTATTCATTGGACTATAAAATCGTACAAATGCAAAGTTCATAGATGCTCCTAGCCGTGAGGCCATGCGTGGGATGGTTTTAGTGAGTAGTAGAGGCATGACTAGTGCCTTAGAGCTAGTGTTGGGCCCGTTTTAGGTCTTGACACCAACACTATAAGTTATTGCCATCCAACTTCTCTATGTTGAAGACAACACTATCATTGGAAGCATTTGAAGCACCTACCATTATGTTTACTGAACAAAGAGAATATGGCCTTTTGTAATAACAAAAAATCAGCCCCAAAACCAAGCCAAAAAAGTATGCAGCAGGAGGAAGATAGAGTCAATACACTTTTATCTATGAGTAAGAAACATTAGAGTGCTAAATACAAGTGTTTGCTCTCGAGGAAATAGCTCGAAATAGATTTTTAGCATGGCTGTCCATAAAACTATAGTGAATCAACATGTAATTGTAGATAAACATGCAAAAGAGTAAGCTCCTAGTACTAGGAAAATTTGGGTAGTACCTTGGATATATAATGCAAATAGTAGTGCAAAGTCAAAGCATATATCACTAAGTACTAAAGACTATCAAAATATCCAAGGTGTCACGCACATAAATGCATATGTAAAGCAGCTAATTTTCACAGCAAACTATAAAACTGGAAATACAAGAAAATAGACTAAATTTCCAAGAAACCATGACCAAGGTGGCTAGATTATAATCACATTACCATTAATGGTTGAGAATTAGCTTTGATGAGAGGCTGTAACATGGTATGCACCTTAATGCCATGGTGGCTAAGAGTATGCACCCTCTTAGATGGTGGGAGGTTGAAACCTCAAATCTAAACTATTAGAGTAGGCAAAAAGATCATCGACAAATTACATCTAAGCATTTTATACTTAACCCTAGTAGGTTAAATATTGGTTGAGGCATTTTGATTTTATTACAAGCAATCCTGACCTAGAAGAGCTTTATCCTCAAAGATGAAATTGGGACAAGATACAAAGATGAATACAAGGATAGCTTGAAATAGATGAGATCATGCTGAAATAAAAATCCATGCTAAAGAAGACCAAATAAGTTGATGAAGAAGGACCATGTAAGTGGAACAAACTACTGTAGGTTGTCCAAAAGAGGATGTAGTACAAATTTGACCATATCTTGAAATAGAAGTGTTTGATTTCCATGTGTGAGCTATAGAAATGTAGAGGATAATATGTAGTATCTAGCTAGGCCATTAAGATTGAATTTTGATAAAGATAAGGCAATTAATTTTATCACAAAAATTTACTGTAGCAAGTTGGTTACTACTTGGTGAGTGAATTATCCTCTTAAAGAAGCCATGGAAATTGTTCCAAATATAAAGCATGCTACCAAGAAGACTCTTCCATAGGCAAACCCTTCCACTTTATGAGATACTCCACAAGAACTTGATTACTTAGAACCTTCTTCCACTTACTAATAATCTTTTCAAGTTCATAAAAAATCAAACTGTCTTCATCAAGGGGGGAAGTAGTTCTTCAAGAACTTGAATTTCAAGGACAACATACTTTTTGAGCTAAGATACATAAAAGACACTACAAATACATGTCATTGAAGGCAAATCAATTTGATAGGCAAGATCCCCAACTCACTTGATTATTTGGTATGGTCCATATAAAAGCGATGAGCAAGTTTATTATGTCCTCCCTTAAGAGATGCATAATGAGATTTTGGAACCTTCAAGAAAACCCATTCACCTTTTTCAAACTCCACATGTCTTCTTTTGTCATTTGCATAGGCTTTCATTGTCTCTTGAGCTTTTCTAATATTGTCCTTGCATTGTTCCATAAGAACCTCCATCTTTTTCAACTCTTCATGAGCATGAGGGTTCACTTCATCATGAAATAATGTGAAAGGAAATTGAACTTAGTAGCCATATAATGCTTCAGAAGGAGACATTCCAATACTCATGTGATGAGTATTATTATAAAAAAACAATGTAAGGTGAAGCCACCTCTAGCCATTTGTTGACGGATTCAGTTTGCCCATTCATTTGTGGATGATAAGTCATATTAGGAGTCAAAAATAGTCCCATTGAAGAAAATAAACTCCTCCAAAACCTACCCATAAATTTATTGTCACGATCGGACACAATCTTCATTGGTATTCCATGAAGCGTAAAGACATGTTTCATAAATTTATTAGCCACTTGATTTGCTAAAAATTGAGCCTTGGTTGGAATGAAATGGGCTGATTGAATCAACCGGTCCATACCACACAAATTCTATTCCACCCATGTTTTGTTGTAGGCAATCCTGTTATGGAATCCATGCTAATAACAATCCACTTCCCATGAGGAATATGTAGTGGCTGAAGCAGTCTGCTGGGTAGAGTGAGGAATCCTTATTTTGTTAGCACAGAAGATATCTAATGACATAGTCTTTAACATCTCACCAAATGCCCTTCCAATAAAAGATCTTATGGATATTATCAAATTTTTTGAACAAACCATGATGTCCCACTAAAGGTGAAGAGTGCATCTCTCGCAAAATGCGGTCTTTGAAAGATGATCGAGGATTCAAGAAGACTCGTCAGATACCATAAAAGACAATTGTGCAAATTATAATTTAGATACTGTTCTTCTTTGCCTTGCTGAAATTCCTTCATCATTTTGGATGCTTGCTCATCAAGAAAATACTATTCTTGAATGTCATGGATCCAATCCTTATGCATAGTTGAAATGGTAGAAATGGAACATGCCTAGCTTGTTGATAAGGCATCCATTACCACATTATTATCTTTTCCAGCCATATAGTATATCTCAAAGTCATATCCTTGAAGAGTAGCTAACCATCTTCGTTGCTTAGGAGACAAATTTAGTTCTGAAAGGAAGTATTTCAGCACACGATCATCACTTTAAACCTTGAAATAGCTGCCATAAATATAGTGATGGCACTTTTTGATAGTGTGCAATATTGCTAACTCTGTTGCTCATAAACATGTAGTTGATGCTCCTTGTCATTGAGCTTTCAGCTTTCATAAGCTATGAATTCATAATCTTGACAGAAAACAATCCCAACTCCTCTTCCACTAGCATCTGCACATATGATAAACTCCTTAGAGAAATTTGAGCATACAAGGATAGGTACTGAAATTAAAAGAGATTTTAGCTCATCGGAACTTTTGCCAACTATGGAGTCCCAAAAGAAAGCTTATTTTTTAAGCCTATTTGTCAATGGAGTTGTGACATGAGCATAATTCTTGATAAACCTACTATTATAGAAAGATGAAAATCCAAGGAAGCCTCTCAAAGAAGTTGAATTCATAGGAATAGGCCAATATTTGATACATTTCACCTTGCTAAGGTCCACTCTAATGCCTTGGTTTTCCCATAATATGACCTAAGTATTCTACTTCATCTTCCATGAATGAATACTTTGTCATCTTGGCAAAGAGTGTGTCTTCTTAATATGTTAAAGACCTCTCGTACATGCTTCAAATGCTCATCCTTGGATTTGCTATAGATAAGGATATTTTGAAAGAAAAAAAGGTCTATTTTGAGCAAGAAGAACTGCAATATTTTGTTCATGAGAGCTTGAAAAGTAGTGGGCATATTAGAAAGCCCAAATGGCATAACCAAGAAGTGATATGAACCCCTTTCACTCCTAAATGTTGTTTTTTGAACTTATATCCTTCCTTCATTCATTTTATGCTAACTCAAACGAATATCTCTTTTGGTAAAGACCTTTACATCTTTAATTTTGTCCAAGAGATCATTAATTCAAGAAATAGGATGCATGTCCTTGATCGTGGACTTGTTAAAATCCCTATAATCAATGCACATGCAAAATGACCCATCCTTCTTCTTGACTAAGAACATGAGAGAGGAAAATGGTAATTGACTTGGTTGAATTAAGCCCACTTGCAATAACTCTTTGACTTAACATTATACCTCTTCTCTCTCAAACTTGGACAAGTGATAGGGAGGTTTGTTGATGGGCTTTCTGCTGGGCAAAGTTGATGGAATGGTCAACCTCTCAATTTGGAGGCAAGGATGATAGTGGTTAAAGGAAACCCTTGTATTCTTCCAATAGCTCTTCCAATCTTGGATCTCTTTCCTTTAGAGAAGAAGATGGCTAATTTGATGGCTATTCTTCATCTACTTTCACAAGCAAAAGAGTGAAGATGCATGACTTGACATTGATTTTCTTCCATAATTTCTTCATGGAGATTAGCTCTATGTGTTTGTGGTCTATGCCTTTCAATTCAATGTGTTGCCCTTGCCAATTAAAATCCATTTTTATTTGTTCCAAATCCAAAGTAAATTTTCCAAGATTTTTTAACCAATTACAATCGATAACAATGTCAATCGGCCCCATATCCAAAGTGATCAAATCCACTTGTATTTTGCAAGAGGGTGATAGTTCAATTGGCGTATATGGATACACTTCTTTACTAGACTCAAGTGTACCATATTGGTAACTTGTATCCACAAGAACGATTCCATGTCAATGGATAGCAACTTCAGCCCCCACTCAAAGATTTGGTCTTGACAAAGCTATGAGTGTTGCCCGTATCTACTAGAATATGTGCAACCTTGCCATTAATTATACCTTTGAGTCTAATTGTGCTTTTTTCTTTGCATCTCATCCATGCATCATGTGAATTAGGACACAAGGAAGAATAAGAAACATTGGTGCCACTTAGATTAAATTGAAACATATCCATAGGATCATAGAATCCTTCATTGGTGACATCCTCTTCTTCATGAATTTCTTCCACCATTGGATAAACATCAACATGCAGTAAATTACCCTCCTGTTTTTGCTCTTCTTCAACTTCCATATCTTGAGTGATTACCATACTCATTTTGGAATTTTTGGCTTTGCACTTCAGCTAATGGTCTTGGGACACTTCTTCCCACATTTAAAACATAATCATTTGGCGCATATTTTCCTAAGTTTATCATGAGGAAGGAAATTGTTGTTATAACTATTTTGGGATAGTTTTGGAGCACTTTCAACCCTTGAAAATTTACCTTTTGTCTCATACACATTTCTAAAATTTCATTCTTGCTTTTGTGCATAATTTCCACCATGTTTTGAGGCATAAAAAGTAGGGAAATTTGACACTTTGTTGTTATAATTGTTATGACTATTATAACCCCTATTTTCTTGCTTGAAAGTGTCTCTTAATAACTAGTTGAGAACTTGCCCATTATGCATGCCAATCATGTATCCACCGCTGGCAACCCACTTACAATAAGAGTTACAAGGTATCCAAATCAAAGGCAAATCAATCCACCATTATAAACCTTTGTAGTCATAGCATATGCATAAATCAAGAAAGCATACAAAAGTCTCCCATTAACTCAAATGGACCAAGCTCTACTAGGAAAATACTAATTAATCTCACTAGGAGCAAATTTAGATTTTCCAAGAGCAAAGTAAAGCTCAATGGATAAAGCTCATAACGTTAGGGTGGCCAAAATGCAAGATGTATATATAAAAGAGCATATATCTACAATAGGTCTTCAAGCCTGCAAGTGGAAATCATTGAAACAAATAGCCACTACCAAAATGCAACCAACCCAACTCAAATCCAAGGCTCAAGGCTTACCATAATCATATATAGGGCACAATGATCAATGCCAAGCATCAATATAACCATGTAGCATATGCAAAGAGCATGTAGGCATTCAATACATAGGCATTCATTGTGAATGCTTATTGTCCAAAAATTGCTACATCAAATAACCCTTGAAATGTTGAGCTATTTGATCTCTAATTGATCTAAGAAGGTTTCCCAAGCATCAAGCCAACATCTAGGTGTTACAAGCTTGCCTCATAATCATCATATAAGCCATAGACAGTAAAATACATGTTGCTTAGATAGTATACATCAAACATGCACTATATCCACACTCAATGGCTAAGCACAATGGCTCCAAATAGCACTCAAGTCTAAGCTTTGAAATGCCAAAATAATCCCCAAGTTTTTACCTAGCCAAGAATCAAGGACCGAGCATGAGCTATAGGAGACCCAAGTGACAACACCTAAATACATGCCATTTATTGCAACAATTTTTTGGCAAAACTGTATACAATTGATACCTTATTACTAAATTTTTACATGAATTTAATGCAGAAGCGGTGTTCGTTGTTGCTGTCTTTGGAGGCCGTGTCCTTGCAGTCTAGCTAGGAGATGAATCTATGAGAAAGTTCTTGTATGAGAGGAAGGTGGAGTTTTAGATAAAAATTTGATAGGTCTATTTAGTGAATCTCAGCTATGACTGTTTAAAATTTTCCTGTAGGGATTAGTATTACTTAGAGGAGATAGGACCTTGTTATAAATTAGGAGTTTTCGGGGGAATTTTAAACAAACCACAAGGTCTTGACAAGTTTATAGGATATCTTAGTATTAATCTTAGGGATGGGGGATTTCATTAGTTATGCTACCTCCTAATGATGAAATTCTTTATGAAAAATACATAGCATTATGATTGTGATTATTGTTTACAGTAATACTGCAGTGATAATTAAAGGGTGATCATTAGATCATTGGTGATTATTATGGAGATTTCTTTGGGGAGGTGTTGAATATCAGATTCAAGAGTATGACTCTTGGCAAGGACGAAGTAATTCAAAAGGGACTACTTTGCTACTAGGCAATTCCCTATAGAGGCCAACATGGGTGTTATAAAGGCAATTTGTAAATTACCCATGTGCATCAAAGTAACCATTAGCAGCCTTTGACCATGTTGTCCCATAGCCTTGCTTCTCTATGCCATAGAAATTAGCCATTTCTAAGAAGATTAGACTAGATATTAGTACCAAGAGGGACCTTGCGAAATCTAAGGATGCATGATGTTAGGGCAAGTAGCAAGTCAATTCTTTGTGGAGGATAACTCCATCATCATCACGGCCCAATGAATTCAACTCAACACCTTGTTTGAAGCTTTTCAAGACTTTTCTGACCTATCAGGTTCAATAATAAGCAAGACCAAATTTGAAGTGTTGTATCTAATGACACCCTTGAATGGCTTCCACTATTAGGCTTGAAGATAATTAAGAAATGGGAGGTTTTTAAATACCTTGGCTGCCCCTTGTTAGGCATGGGGATCACTATTTCTTAGTGCTTCAATTGGCTAAAGACTAAAATGGCTTCAAAATTACAAAATTGGAATGGAGAAGCTATTGCTTTAGGGGCAAGGTTCCTCATCTTAAGCTCTATACTAATGGCTATAGTTATCTTTGTAGCTAGCATCTTTACCTTCAGCAAATAGGCATGGAATGAACTTGAAAAGGTACTCAATTGCTTCTTGTGGGCTAGAGGAGATGCCCAAGCTTGACATGCCATTTCATGGGACATCGTCACTCATAGTAGTAAGATGGGCAGTTACCTTCTCGTGGCGTCTCTCTCTATCTCTGAAAAACTACGAGGAGAGGGGGGCCGAATGGCAGTTGCGTGTGCCTCTGATACCAAGCGCCATACAAGGAGGACGATTATGAAGTAAGGCTTAGAGAGAGAGAGAGAGAGAGATATGGCTGTGATGCAAGAAGAAATAGGCCAGCAGCAATGTGTGAAGGACAAAACAATGTGCGAAAGGGTGGCGACGCTTTGAGAGCAGTAGCCACAGAGAGAGAGCCCACCGAGGGTTCTGCTGTTGGATCTGAAGCGAAATGGCGGACCTGGGTTTTGTGATTTGGTGGGCTGATGGATGTGAAACTCGAGAGACTAGACGACAAGCTCATGTTATCACGATTGTGCAATGATAGAGTGGTGGAGATCACGTCGGTGATGATGATCTAAAGGAAGGGGGGAGAGAAAAGTAATCATCTGATCATTATCGAGGAAAAGGGGTGGTTAGTACGTGACTTTGATAGAGAGAGAGAGAATATGACAACGCAGACGTTTTGGTTCCCAGCAAGCAGTAGAGGAGTGCCTCGGCCCCCTGCAACGCCATCGCGTGCCTTTGCGCAATACCAAGGTGGCTTGTTGTTCACTGTCTTCAGTGCCCAGCGATCCTGTGGTCAACTGTAAAATCTCAGGCAAATACATTCAGAAGATTTATGACAAATCTATGAAAGGATTACGTGTATACTTGTTCTGGTGGAATGTCTTAAAAAATAGAGTTTCCTAAATATGAAAAATTAGGATTTCAGTTGGTACAACCTTACTTAGTGCTGCAGATTTTTGTACCAAAGGGACAACATTTCTCACTGGAGCTCAGGGCTACTGACACACAAAATATGCGATGGAAAATGTAGTTCTTTGGCTCTCGATTAAGGTGGTGGTTTATCTGCATTCTTGCTGGGATTGACTCTCTGAGGAACAACATTGATTCACGCATTGCATCTTCGTAACTTTGGTTTTGATTAATTATGAGAGAGAGAGAGAGAGAGAGAGAGAGAGAGAGAGAGAGAGAGAGAGAGAGAGAGAGAGAGAGAGAGAGAGAGAGAGAGAGAGAGAGAGAGAGAGAGAGAGAGAGAGAGAGAGAGAGAGAGAGAGAGAGAGAGAGAGAGAGAGAGAGAGAGAGAGACCACAAATATGCATTGATAGGAGGGGGAGAAGTTTTAATCCAACTAACTAGTCCTACAATCCACAAATTGAGTGAGAGATAAAAGGGAAAGACTACCATTGCCATGTCTTGCTCCTTATGGTCAACGTGGAGCCTCAATATACCCAAACAAACTGAAATCACAAGCTAGGAGAAGAATTTCTAGTTGCGCGAGGATCAGTGAGAGAGTAAAAAGATTGATAAGCTGATGGTTGGAATGACTGGCCGGACGACGGACTTGCATTGACTGGACTGCAGGAGGACATGGTCTTCAAAGACGCGACAACGACCCACGGGATTTACAAGTACATGCCTAAACCGTTTATCTAAAATGAACAATATAGTATAAGTAAATGTTTAGTTTAGTATTTATAGAAAATGCTTTGAAACTTGTTTTTCTATGTTGAATGGTTGTTTGCATTTATGTGGACCTATTTTCACTTATTAAAAATAGAAAATAGTCGAAAAAGCTAAAACAAATGACTTAAAATGACACAAATACATTTTCATAAAATGTCTGATTGAAATTTTATAAGTTCTAATATTTTTTCTCTATAAAGCTTATAAGTCAGATAATTTACTGAATTTTTATTAGAATTTTTAAAGCTAGTTTTTTATATTTAAAAGTTAAAAAAAAGTTATATTTAGGGAAAAAGCATAGTTTTCCTTTACGTAGAATGTGTTATTTATTGATATAAACTATGGATTCTTAGTGAAATATTGGAAACAAAATCTCTTATTTGTTAGTGCATTTATGTTGTAAGGGTTAAAGTAAAGAAACAATAATTTAATAATATTTTACTAAAAAAATGCTTGTATAAAGATATGGTGTTTTGGTTTTGATAAGAGAAATTACACATGTCGTGGACATTTATGAAACATGGGAGGGTACAAATAAATTAAAAAAACTTAACAACACTTTATAATAATTAATAATGTTATGTTGCTATTATAAAATTTAGTTTAAATTAAAACCAAAATAAAATCAAACAATTTGATGATTGGATGGCATGGGGGAAAAAGCCTCAGCATCTATTAAATTTTTACATGTTATTCATTTTACAATCAATTTCTTAAATACATGGAGTGGAGGGCCACTAGGATAATTTAAAGAAAACTAAGGGGATATACGAGATTTAAAATGAACGTTGTATGTGAACCATAAGAGTGTGGAAAGAACTTGTTTTATCATGCTTGATACTGGTTATAGAAGAGAAAAAGAAAGGACGTGATTTTCGCAGAACGAAATAATTATTTAAAAATTAAAAGCAACGACGAAATTTATATACGGAGTGGGAAACGTCTACCAAGGGAGATTAAAATTTAGGGGTTTATGGTACGTCAGAAAATTTGATTTGAATGTTTGTTTAAAATTAAACAAATAAAAAGAATTAATTTTAATCAGGTGGAGAAAAACATAAAAAGGAATTTTAAACGGAGATATACAAATAGATCTAAGAGATTTATATCCCTGAAACAACCTTTCCAAAGTTAAACATTAAAAACATTTCCTGGATAAACCGCCACTAGCATGGCAGGAGAACATTATGAGGAGCTGCCCCTGAGAGATGGGGAGAAACCATAGTCATCTTAGGTTTAGCAATTTAGTCCCCGGTATAATTTACTGAAGTTTAGAATCTTTGCAGTTGGACTACTACAAACAACGTTGTAGATATTAGGGAAGGCTAAGTCGAATTAAAACAATTAGTGCAATAATCACTTGTTTAGTGCAACAACTCTTAGGAGTTGGCTTGCTAACCTGGGTAAAAGTGGCTTGGTCTTTGGCCAGTCACCAAGGGAGGCAAAACATGGGCTATATGCAGTAGGTCAATCATATGGGCTATTGCTAGTGTTACCATTGATTGGGCTACACAAGGGGGCACTTGGAAATGCTCAAACAATCCCCTAAAAGGCCTTAAACAACCTTAGAACAAGGTGAAGCAAGTGGAATGTCAATGCATACCTTGGGAGTGTAGGGTTGGGGTAGCCATGAAAGCTTCAAACAAGCTCTTCCTCCCTAGTCGAAGGTAGCCCTAAAGAAGCTCCTTGAATACCTACTCTGAAACTAGTTCAAAGGTGGAGCAAGAGTGGAAGCACAAGTAGAAGCAAGAGAGAAGCAAGAGCGAGCAAGATAGTTTGTGGGAACTGTAATATTTCCACACAATAAAAGTTAGTTGGTTAGTTTGAAAGTTAGTTAGTAAATTAATAAGTTAGTAAGATTACTAACTAAAGTAAAAAACTAACTAATATTAATAATTAAATATTTTTATTTAATTAAAAATATGTGTTAAAATTTGACTATCATAAATCTGATACTTTTTTCAGATTGACAAGGACCATAGCCATGCTTCACGTAAGTTACAACATGAACGAGATTTATGAGCTATATTAACCACTAGTATTAATGTGTATAGTTTGGATGGTCCAAAAATATTAGATTTTGGGCAAAACTAGTATATTTTAGATATTAATCTTAAAAAGATATAGAGAATTCTAGAACTGGATGTCATTTAAAAGAAAATACAAGTGATGTTTTAGTTAGTTTTGGAGATTTTATCAAAACAAAAAAATAAAGAGATGGATTTGTGAAATCGCGGGTGCCATGATCGTAGTCTACAGACAGAAAATAGCACTTCAATAGAGAAAAGGAGTGAACTAAGAGCTTTCTAACCAAGTGTTAAGGGGTTTTACCCCCCTTTCAAAGCCAATGGAACCATTAGATTTATGATCTGAGCATCAAATCACTAATCTTTCCAAGATCCCCCTCCACACAAAGAGCTCCTCTTCTCAACCACAAACCTCTTCTCTAATTCATTATAAATATGAGGCATGGTGAGGCACAAGAAACTATAAGGAGACCCCAAGAGGCTACGAGAGAGAGGTAGAGAGAAGGATACCCCTCCAAGAGATTGTGAGAGAGAGAGAGAGAGAGAGAGAGAGAGAGAGAGAGAGAGAGAGAGAGAGAGAGAGAGAGAGAGAGAGAGAGAGAGAGAAGTTACCCCGAGAGGCTGCAAGGGAAAGAGTTAGCTCAATTCCCTCTATCTCGATCCTCAACTTAACCATCTTCTCTTACACTCTCCCATCTCAAATCTATTTTGTCGTCTTAATCTCTTGAGTCTACTTACAAACGATAGCCCCCAAGCAAAGAATGTCACATGTGGATGGCAATCCCATAACCAAGAATGAAGCTTCAAATAAAGGCATCACCGTCAATCCAACTGCGATTCCGATCGTAAGTAATGTATTTCCAAATTGATAGATGCTTGTTTTGATTCTCGTATGAGATACGTTATGCCCCATACTATGATGCACGAGTATAGGTCATCAGAAGGGATCAATTTTATCTCACGTACTCAAAAGATCGAGCTTGCAAAGTGCATGTACTAAGGAAAGTTAATTGCACCTAGTTGCATATGGCTTGTTCGTTGATAGAGCAATTACAAGGAGGAATCGGTCAAGGGTTATGGATGGCATAATCATGACATTAAAAATTGTGCATACAAGAGTTAAATAAATTTTACATAGAATTGCTCTTTGATCCCAAGGGGAAGAGCATATATGCGATGGAAATGTTATCACAACTATTCTTGCATCATTTGGAAAGAATACAATTAGTTTTTTGTTGGTTAATCGAAAAATATCCTAAATGCTTTTACATTCAACTGGTTGTTAGTTGTTGTTTGGATGATTATTCCAAGTGCTTGTGATTTATGCTAAATGCATGGCAAGGGTCTGAGATGACAAGTTGCCATGGGGATAAAGGAAATTTTTCCTAGAAAATGATATTAGGGCTGAATGCCTTGTTGTGCAGGATTCCTAAAGGATTTAATTAAGAAAGGATATATTGCACGGGTGGATCACCTCCATGATCGCACCGCGGATTAACCCAAAGAGAGCATTGCTCGATTCATGGGCCAAAGATCAAGTGGTGAAAAGGCCAACCACGGAAATGATGTTTCGCTCCTAGAGAGCTTGCGGGTTAGGTGGAGCTCTGGACACCCCTTGCTAGGTCTAGTATGGAGTTGAAGACCTCCGTGGCCCCCAACATCTAGGCATGTTGGGAGATCCTATTCTAGATAAAATATTCAATTTGTGGTGCCATGTGATTTGGACTAGTTACTTCTGCAGGGCAGAAGGGATAATTCTGTTGGAGAGAAGGGATACTTTTGTTGGAGAGAAGGGATACATAATTTCTCATGTATGGGCAGGAGACAAAGATTAACTTGAAGATAAGTTAAGGAACTTGTTTGAACTTGTTTGTCGATAGATTGCTTGCTCTGTTTTAGTGTCTGTACTATAAGTTATGCGAACGAACCATGTTCCCTAAAAGTCTTAATTAATGAAGCTGACTTTAAATGTCACACATAAATATGGTAGGACCTAATTAGAAAACCAAAGCTATTGAGAAAAGTGGGTGGGCGGAACCCCCGACGAGTCCTTCCTACAACAGGGTGGTCCCAGAGAATTGGGAGGCTTCTCACAAGATTTTACTGTCGTTCGACCTTTAGGTATTGTTAGGTTAGAACCCGATTCATGTTGTTTTAGGGGACCAAAATGGGACTATGCCCTATGGGCAGAGAGGTTGAGCGGTGTTGCAGTGCGTAGGGTTGAAGGTCACCACAGGGGTTTGGCAAGAGAAGAATGTATGGGGTTCAAGAGCTTAGACTTCGGAGATGGTAGAGATAAGAGAAGGGTTGAAGGTTTCAAGCCAAGTTCTTGAACATAAGAGATAGCAAGGTGTAGGTAGATTCAAGGAGAGGAGTAGACGGAAGAGAAGGGGTTCGAAGAGATTGAAGATGTAGAAGAATACTCTAAAAAAGAATTAGAAAATATATAAGAATACTAACAAAGATGAAGCCTATCAGTTTCTTTCAGCATTATGAGAAAATATAACTCTAATAGATAAAAACGTGTACAAAATAATACCTTCCTACATGCTGCTCAGATCGCCAATCTGATGCTTCCAATGGCTCCGAAAGGGGGATTAAATACTAGGACACCTAGCTAGAATCTTGCCAGATCACTCCTTCTTCATCTCCCACTTTCGGAGTGTTGTTCATTGCCTGAAAATAGCGATCGCGCATCGGGCGATTTCGCTAATCTCTTTTTTTTACATAAAATCCTCTCAAATTGGCTGAAAGCTACATGCTTTCTTTTACATGTCCTCCTAATCTAGAAGTTATCTATAGTTTTATGGATTTTTACAAGAGATTAGAAGATCAAAATTTGACTAAAAACTTGTCCAAAAAAATCTAATATTTTAAACCATGGACACTAATACTAATGTCTAAAGTGGCATTGGCTCTCTAAATCTAAAAGGAAGCCACACTCTAGATTTTTTTTACACGGTGTGTGAGTAATGGCACAACATTCACCCCCTCCTAACCTGCACATCCTCTGGCATGTGCCAAAGTCTTACGGATTTGCAGTGTCAGAAGAAGTATCTTCTGCCATGTCAATGTCTTCATCTTTTGCCTCTTCTTCTTCCTCTATGTCTTCATGCTCTTGAATTATATTCAAGTCTTCTAGCTCATACATTGAACTTTCTCTTCATTTGAAGAGCTTGATTCTTTTTCCAGCTATGGGTATCTTCATGCTTGTTCCATCCAATTCAGCCAATGAATATGTGGTATTGTCATGAACAACCTTTACCACATATGGGCCAAACCAATGCTTGATCAAATCTTGAATTGCTCTTGGCCGAAGTTGATGTCGCTTATCAAATCTTCTTTTGTTCTTTAGTCTTGCTATCTTTAGCTTCTCAATAGCTACTTGAACATCTTCAGGCCTTCTTTCTTAGCTGCCACATGCGCAAATCTTCTCTACTGATGCCTTCCTCCCAAGGTAGAAGACTTCATGTGATAATAGATTCTTCAATTGGCATAATTGGTTGTTGTCCAAGCATAAGTTCAACTGGCATATAGCCAGTCACTGAACTCTGAGTAGTCTGGTTAGCCCATAATGCAAAAGGTAGCATTTTGGGCCATTCTTTGATCTTTCCTCTACAAGACTTTGCTAGAGCTTTGAGAATAGCTTGATGACCTCTCTCACTCTTTCCATTGCCTTCAAGGTTTTAGGATGAAGTTAAAGCCAACTTAATACCCAATTGAGCAAAGAAGTTGTGTGCCTCACTTGAGTGGATTTGGTTGTTAAGGCTTTGCCTTCAACTTGATTGGTTAGATCCTCTCTTGCAAGCACTAAATACCGCATATTCCATATTCCTATAGGCATGGTTACAAGATCAATAACCCATCTATAATGTATAGACAAAGGATAAGTTGGTTGTAACCCATCTCGATGCTTGATCATAGAATACATTTGACACACACAACAGGTTTCAACAAAATGTGCTATGTCCCGATACATGTTTTGCCACCAATATTTTTCTTTGACTTTACTAAAGGTTCCCCATATGCCTCTATGGCGAGCCCACAGGCTTTCATAAAATTCCTTCATTACCTGTTGTTGCAATCTTTTGTTACCTAAAACTCAAATAGGTGCTCCTTTCTTCTTCTTTGCGTGCTTCCATAGATGTCCTTCTTTAACAAAAAAGCCATAAGCTTTCCTCTTGATATGTTTGAACTCCTCATCAATCCAAGTCTCCTTCTTCTTCATTGTGCTCAAATATTGGCCGATCTTTAGCCAATCTTCTTCATAAACTTCTTCAAGGAAATGAACTAGAACTTCAACTTTTGCTTTTGACATCTCGTAATTTCCTTGGGTCCATGGCTCGTAAATTAACTCTAACCCCAGTTACACCTCATATCTGCAACATTCACTTGACCACGTGATTAAAAATTAATTCACATGTGAAGTGAGGTTTCAAAAATACATGTCCTCATGACACTCCGTGATTTAAATCCAGGTTGCTTAGGTGAAAGCCAAATATCCTAATCGGACTAGATGACAATGGAACCATGAAACTAGCCTTTCTCCTCGGATAGGGTGGTAAATAACTTGATTAAGCACTATTTACAGCAATTAATAAATTCACAAAATTAAAATGCACACTTTACCGTATAATTTTGGATGTTGGACACCCTGTTGGCCCCAAACCTGAAGCCCCTTTTGGTATTTATTTAACTTAATTAAAGAAAATGTTGATATACAATGGGATTCTCCTAAGGAATGCAATGAGCATGCTGGCTTTTAGTTGACCATCCTATTGTTTTTAGCTTTGGACCAGTATATGTAGTAACTGAAAATGTATTTTCAGCAGCCATGGAATGAAATTCAGCAAGTATAGATTCTTCAGCTTCATCTTCTTCCATCAGCTCTTCTTCGTTGTCATATCTTGCACGTGATGGGATGTTAGCAAAACTGGATTCCCCTTTCCTACAATATGCTTTAATTCGAGGTTGAGTGACTGAATATATGCAAAATCCATCTTAGCATAGTAATGTCGGGTGTATAGCAGTTGGCAATCATGCCCAAGAGTGGAAGACAATCAGTTTCTATCACTACGAAAGCACCTATAAAGTATTCACGATCACACTTTAATGCTATTACAACTCCCCACAATTTCCTTTTTACTTGTGTATACCTTCTTTGATGTTCATTGAGAAAATTTGCCCCTAAACGAATTGCATACCTATTACCTTCAAGATCCTCTTGGCCAACAACCCATCCTATCCCAATGGGACTTGTGTCCACAGTAAGGATGATGGGTCCACCATTTGAATAGTCAGCCCTTTTAGAGAGTGGGGGATGAAATTAATAGCTTCTTTAATTTACGCATAGTGAGAGTATGCTCTTTATTCCAAGAGAATCTTTGTCCTTTTCTTAATAATTGATAAAGATTTTCGGCTACATGAGAAAAATGTGGTATCCATATGAGATAGAATACACATGCGCCAAGAAATCTTCTCACATCTGAAACATTTGTGCATTTTTCTTGCATTCTGCTGATGGCGTCTATCTTGATTGGAGAAGGTTTGCGTCCATAGGGGCCACATAGATGACCGACCACTATGACTTCTTCTACTCCAAAAATCGACGTAGCTCCAGAAAGGGTAAGATGTACCTCTTCTAACTCTGTCAAAATCCTATCACAATCTTGAATACGGTTAACTACAAATGTCTTGCTACCATCTTTGTCAAGCTCCTCATTCTTTTCATTGACTTCACATCCCTTGATAGGTACATCATCAAGAAATGGAAGAGTAAGTTGTGGAATAAAGTCCCTTAAGACTTTGTGCATGGCATTCATCATATGGGCTACGGAGTTTGTTGCACCTTGTGGTAGAGTGCACATGCGGACCAATCCAAGAGGTGTCTTCATTGTGGTAATGTCTCGGCTTTCTAATGAAAGCTAAAATTGGTCATATCTTGAATATAGGTCTCCCATAGAATAAATTGCTCTACCTGCAAAAGCTTCAAGAAACTCATCAACAATTGGACCCGAACCAACATTTCAGATTGTGACACGATTGACAGGCTATAGATCTTGAATGAATCGTAAAGATCCATTTTTCTTAGGCACAATAAACCATCGGTTTGAGTAAGGTGCTGAATAAGGTTCTAAATTCTTCATTTTGATATTCTCATTTAGAAGTTCCAATAATTTGGGCAGATGCACACTTGGAACGGGAATGGGCTTGAGGTTCCAAGGCACATGTGGGACCGTAAAAATGACCATAGGAGCCACAATATTTGGATCCACACAGCCTGTTTCACTTGGTTGAAGAGTAAAATCTTTTCCATGTTTCATTAGCATTTTCATAAAAGAGTGTTTTTCAGTCGGCGAAAGGAAAGAATTTTCACCTATTTTGAGCTCTTTTATACTTTCAGATGTGAATTTGTGACCAATGTTGGAAGGATCACAAAGACTTGACTGATTTGCTGCCCTATCAGTGAGCCCTTCACTTTCAAGAGGCAGTGGGACTGCCACAGTTTTGACTTTCTTATCCGCTGTGTCTTGTATTTTGTCTCCACTTGTGCTTCAGCCTTGTTGAGTAAACCATTGTCTTCATGTTCAAAAAATTCTTGAATTGTTTGATAGAAATCCAATGTACATACTTCTATGGAGTGATTTTCAGCCTAATTTTTTGCATGAGTAGCTCCATATATTTTAGTCAATGTGTTAGCAGTAATCAGTCCAAAAAAATGCCCGAAATATCTTCATTTTCAACCATCATGTCATAAGTTTTCAGCTCCCTTTTTACATGACATAAATATTTTCTTTCAGCCTTAGTCATGGCCGGAAGAGACTTATAACAACCCATACTATTGGCTGTACATACATACAGATTTGCTAGAGATACAATTTCTATTGCATGAGGAGGTTCAATCTTTTTACATGATGCACTACCATAGCCTCCCTTTATAGTAGTGTAGCCCGAAAACCCTTGAATTCTTGAGCATTAGGAGGCACAGGATAATCACATTGTCGATCTCTATTTCGATGATGGTTAACACAGATAGTAAGAAATTGGACAGCTCGTTCATTATCCTTGCTTCGGATTCAAGCATAGCAAGAACCATCATCAAGAGCTTTTGCTTCCAAGTGGGCTTCAGAAATGTAAGGTGCCCAAGAATGATAGGGTAACTACAAGAGTCTTAAACAAAAAAGTAAAAATTGTCTTTTATGTCTCCAGTAGTTACCTGCACATTAGAACATGTGGCATGTAACTCTCTAGAAGAGTTGTTTGCAACTCTCATTTTCCAACCTGGATCAACATCTATGGGCCATCCGCCACTTTCATAGAGACTCCTTGCCATGACGTTTATCTCCGAGCCATGGTCTAAGAGTGCAATACATGGTGTTTCTCTTTCTCCAATTTGATGACTGTCTCCATTGTTGCTCTTGCCCAATGCGTACGGGAGTAGTGACTGCTTGGAATGAACCAAGCCTCTTCTTCCTCATGCATGTGCTCTAGACAACCTTCTTTTTGAGAGGTGGGCTGCCCAACTGGTTTGGACCAGTCAACCATTACATTTTTAGCTTTCACTTCTTTAATTTTTGCATTTATGTTTTCTTTATCTTCAGCTTCAATTGCTACAATTAATTCTTTAACTGCTTCAAGTTGAATTCCTTATGAAGTCAGCTTCTCTTCATCCTGCACAAAAACTCGAAGAACTTGCAAAAAAGCAAGCACTATTTCTTCATCGCCAACATATTGTATTTTCCTTTTGAGTACATTAATAATTACATCATGGAATTCACGTTTGGCAATTCCAAGAATTTCGCCTAAGAAGAATTCAATTTTGCTTCCTAGAATTCGTTCTTCTAGGACTCTTTTGAGATCAGTTTGCAGATTCTATGTCACATTGCAATTTGTAGCATGGCTACTTGCCTTTCTTCTTTTCTTCGGTCTTCTTTGTTTGTGGCGCATCTTCCATCTCTTGATCTGGGGTTATATTTTCAGTAAGCTTGGTTGTTCAGGTATTCTTCTAGTTACTCGTTTTGGAGGGACAAAAGAGGAAGGCCCTAGTTCATCTTCTCTTCTTCTCTTTTCTTCAATCAAGACTTCTTTATGATTGACGTCAGCCAAATGTGCAAAGGCTAAAAAAGAATCTACCGATTATTTCCAACCAGTTATTCCTCGAATATACTGACTGGCGTTAGCCAAATCTTCTTTTGCTGCTTTACCACATTCCATTTGATCTAGTGTATGCATCCATACTTTACATTGCACATTAGCTTTACATGCATTCAAACTTGATTTAATTGGCTCAATTTGCATCCCATAGGTAGCTGCATCAATTGCTGCACAGGCATTCTTTACATCTTCTAATATTTTCTTCATTCCACCATTGCCAAAATTTGGCTCCAGTGGAAGACCTGTTTTAGCCGCATGAATTTTTTCGTCTTTCCAAAAGACGAGCTTTTGTGCTTTAGCCTCACGAAAGGCAGAACACTCCTTCTTGTCATGTTGTTGGCTGTCACACCAAATACAATGCCTCTTAAAGTCTTCTCTCATGGGTCTTTGAGTTGATGCTCATCCTCACTCTTCAACTTTGACATCCATCTTCTCTACTTTGGAACTAATTTCTGTAAGATTCAGATGAAGGTCACACATGCTTTTAATAAGTTCATCCATTACATCATTTTTAGAAGGAATAGAAGAAGAAAGAACTGGTTTATTAGTCAAAGGAATAGGGGATTTTGAAGGTGGAACAAGCTCCATCAATGGAGTTGTTGAAGTTGAAGTAGAGCCCAATCTTAGTCGCATCTGCTCTCTTTGAGCAATCATGTTAACTGCATTAGTAACATCTGCCCATGCAGTCTTGACTCCTAATTCGAAGGTAGCATCTTCTATGCGATCAACAAGCTTCTCTTGCAGAATGGGATCTGTAGCCTTAAGCAATAATTCAATCT
The DNA here is from genome assembly GCF_053477565.2 of Lygodium microphyllum. Classification (NCBI taxonomy): domain Eukaryota; kingdom Viridiplantae; phylum Streptophyta; class Polypodiopsida; order Schizaeales; family Lygodiaceae; genus Lygodium; species Lygodium microphyllum. The sequence goes on along the minus strand of NC_141149.1, from coordinate 68,869,067 downwards.
TCTGGCCTTCCATACTTTGTTGGTCTTCAGCATTAAGTTGTCCAAATTTACTTTCAAACTCATGGTATAGAGCTGTTGCAGCTAATCAAGAAACCCTAGGTGACAAAACTCGAAATATTCCATGGGAGTGCCGGGCAACGACACTTAGATTCATTTCTCGATAGACTGCTAAAAGCATGCTTGGACAGCCAATGGTGGGCCGGGCACCTTATAGTACTCCACCAATAGTCACAATGTGTGACCTACCTTTCCTTATTCTATTGTTATATGTAAAGAATAAAGAGTAAAGTGATAGTGATAGGTGGTTGCTAATGTAGCTACATGTGTGCGAGCACTAAGTATACAATAAATGTAGGCATATGGCATAAGTAGCCTTCAATCTGCAACAATTCTTGGGTGGGTTTAGGATGGAGAATGAGAAACATGACAAAGGTAAACATGGTAATGGATAAAATGGTGATGGGAAATGGAGAGGGACTTGGTATTGATAGTTTGAGATCACTAGATTGAACTTTTTAGAGTATATAAATGGAGTACATGGCGAGGAGATTCATGAGTAGCTTGATTCTTTGAGACCTTAGCATGTCCTTCTTCTCTCTTTCTCTCTCCCTCTTCCTCTCTCTTTCCCTTCTATTTCTCTTTTCACACACACACACACTCTCTCTCTCTCTCTCTCTCTCTCTCTCTATGCTCTAGTGCAATCAATCCCCCCACTAAAATTAGTAGTTTCACAAGTGTTATGGCTAAGTTTTTATACAAACTTTGCTATGCAATTCTCTTCCTCTCTTTGTCATGGTGTTTTTAGCTTGTCTCTTTCTTTCTTTGCTTGACTTTATTCATCAAATTGATTTTCATTCTCAACTCATTTTTTCTGTCACAATTGATTTAGGGATTCACATGAGTAGGAAATAGTGATTACATTGATGATGATAGCGATGGGATGATGATGACAATCGGATGAAAGATTTAATATTTTCCTTTTGATTAAAGTCTAAATTTTTTAATAGTTATGTAGGTGCTTGAGGACAAGTGGATTGAATTGAGCTTGTCAAAATTCACAGAGATGACAATCCTACAAATCTTCTCATGAAGGGTTTATCTTCTAAGATATTTTGCACACTAGAGAGTGATAATAGGCATTGGATAGTATCTTCACCATTTATTCCCCCTTAAAGATACATTTTCCTTTAAATGGGAGGTTATTGGCATAACGTCTAATGGCCAAAGGCTAGGCAGGAACCCTTATACAAGTACACATTGGACTATCATATATAAGTGAATATAATGAAGGATGATGGTACTCGTAGTACCCAAAAGCTTCTCTCTCTCTCTCTCTCTCTCTCTCTCTCTCTCTCTCTCTCTCTCTCTCTCTCTCTCTCTCTCCCTCCCTCCCTCCCTCCCTCCCTCCCTCCCTCCCTCTCTCTCTCTCTCTCTCTCTCTCTCTCTCTCTCTCTCTCTCTCTCTCTCTCTCTCTCTCTCTCTCTCTCTCTCTCTCTCTCTTTCCATTGAATCCACATTTCACCATCATTTTCTCTCAAAAAGCATACGTTGTGGGCAACAAGGAGAGAGTTTCTAGTGTCTCTTTCTCCCCTACAATGCAGTGTGCATGTATCCAAATGATTGTGAAATGAAGGAAATGCAAGCTTTACCTATGTTGAATTAACATAAAACACTAAATAGGTCATGGAGCATTTAATGAGGCCATTAATGTAGGTTGGCCAGCAATAACTATGGTTTCTGCTTAGAAATTGAGCATAGTGTGCATGTACAACCATAGTGTGCACATCACTAATATTTCCATGTATACAACCAAAACATTATCTATTTTTCTAAACAAGCCGTACTTCTATTACCATTTGAGAAATTAATTTATTCATAGAGGTTTCTTTCATATTCTTTAATGATGTACATGAAAACAATTCAAACAATCCCTTTGAAGATGATGCTTTATTAAAACATCTTTTCATAGGTGCCCCCCCCCCCCTTTGCAAAAAAAGAAAATATCCAATCAATAGAATATACATCCCTTCTCAAATTCATGCCTCTATTTAGAATGGAGCCCTTCAATATACATAGCCTTGGGCTCAAGAAGGCTTCCCTCTCTATTGTAGGACCAGCAAAGTGCATCGAAATTGAATGATTCCATAGCCAAGCTACATAAACAAGGGATTATATTTGTGAGCAAATAGGGACCAACAAAGTAATTGGGCACATGCAATTCCTTAGTATGAATCTTGTTGAATAATGGATGGTGCTCTAGATTGGATGGCACTTCAAGCTCACAAGCCAAAATAAATGGCATGGATTGAGACATTGGAGTTATACATAGGGTCTCAGCCCAAAGGGTGCTACCCATTGGTCAACATTAGTCATAAGGTAACTACCAGTATGAATGATCCTAAGCTAGTGATCATACCATCATCAATGTGAGAAAGGATTAGAAGTGGTTTATTTGGTCTTAACTTTTATGATCTTAGTCTCATCATCACATTTTGTTTACTAAAGCACAAGAAGAGATGGAATGGACTAGAAATGTCTATAGTAAAGAGGATGACCATCCTCTGGATCCATTAAAGATATAGAAATAACTTGTACAATAAAGAGCGAACAGGAATGTTCCGTGGGACTAGATGAAGTCAAATTATGAGCATTGGTCTTCTACTCAAGTCACTCGTACCAAGTTTTTCACCCACCATGACTGTGCTAACAAAAACATTAGGAGAATGCATGGGGCATTTGTGCAAATAATATTGTGGGGCTAACATTTTCTCAAATATGAATGCCATTGAAGTGTCTGATTCCTTTCCCCCCTTCTAGGGTCCCAAGTTAGACATTGCTTATCTTGTTGATCCGATGGATGGAATATGGTCCTAGGCCTCAATATTTTATTTTTTTCTTATGGCCTTTGAGATAATACAAGAATACCATGTCACCTTTGTCAAAAGATTGTTGCTGCACATTTTTAACAAACCATACCTTACGTCACGCCTTTTTAGTAAGGAGGGCACATTCTTATCAAACCAATGTTGATGATGTGTTCCAACTCAATAAGATGATTAAACCAAGCTTTGATGTCACCCCAATGCTCTTGCCCATTGTGTGGCCATAATCTTATTATCCTACTCAAAGCACGATGTAGAGATAGCTTTAGTGAAGATATTTATTAGGATCTTGTTGGGGGACTCAACTTTTCCATTTGCTTAAGGATACTAAGGAGATGACTTGTGGTGGTTTGGATAATCAAGAAATAACATAGCAAATGCTCATGATCACTTCATTCAAGAAATGGTCCCTTGATTACTAACAAGATCGATTGGGTAGCCAAATTGAGAAATTATTTTTTCCCATAAGGAATTAGTTCTGTAAACAGATAAGAGGAAAGAGTGAAAGCAACCAAGAGTACAATGCACGATGGAGACTTGAGCACATAAATAAATAGAGCTGGAATTTTCTTCTTCTTCTTTCTTCTTTTTCCACACAAAAGAACTTCAACTACAACTTGTAAAAGATTAATATGAAAGTGCTAAAACATATGTACATGTAGTTACTAAGTGTGAACTCACTAATGATAGAGGAGATGTCACAATGAATATGCCATAACCAAGAGTAGATTACATGTATATAATCGAGTTGTAGAGTCATTGGCATGTCATCCATGTCGATCACCTAACATGCTAGTGAGTAAAGTACTACCACAACACCAAGGCATGTAGTGGATGCTAGTTCATCGAGTTGGATATCTAAACACTCCTCCTCAAGCTTAGTAGTATGAGCTCATGTACTCCAAGCATAGCCTTGAAGTGGTAAATCTTCTTAACTTCCAAGGTCTTGGTGAAAATATTTGTTGCACAAGATTATGCATTAACATGAACCAAGTCAATATTGCCGTAATGGAACCCGATCTTGAAGAAAATTATAATGGACCTCTATGTGGTTGGTCCACACATGATACACTAGATTCTTGGCCAATTGAATGCTACTAAGGTTATCCTAGTAGATGATAACCTTCTTGTCCACTTGCAGCCCCAAATCACCAAGTAACTTGTGTAACGAAGCTAGCTCGTATGCTAGAATTACAACGTCCATGTATCCTATATCAATACTAGATACTAGATGATTTGGGGATATAGCAAGAGAGTGATCATTTATTGTGACAATATGGAAGCTAGAAACCCAGTTTTTCATGCATGCACAAAACACATAGAGGTTTATTAATATTTCATTAGAGAGTGGATCTTAGTAGATGATATTCATCTCATATATGTGAGCACAAAGGAGTAGGTTGTAGATATTTTCACCAAGCCCCTAGGAGTAGAAAAGCTTCAGCATTTTTTAGGCTTACTTGGAGTATAAGTCATGAGTGGGAGTGTTGAGATGTCAAGCTCAACATGAGATAACACCCATGTACCTGGATAAGTACTTCCATATTTATATTATTGATATGATTGGTACTTGCATCGGAATATCATTCTAGTGATACTTCACACCTATTAGTTAGCTCACCTACTCAAGTTACGAGATATCTATCTAGAAACTTAGCATGTTCATGCTACAAACAAATTGTATACTATGTATGTTTTACTCTTTCTTATTCTTGGTGGACTCATATAGCAAAGAAGAAGAAGAAGAAGAAGAAGAAGGCTAGGATTTTCAACTTCCTATCAAGTGTGCATTCTATGTGCACTTTGTGTCTTGCAAGAACTCAAGCTCCCTCTCTCTCCCCCCGTCCATTCAAGACAAGATCATGGGCAAGGCATGCCTTCTAATGGAGACCCCATTGCTTGTTGGAATTATGGGCAATGAGGACATGTTTCCTCAAGATATCACAAAAATAAGAGCAAGCTAAGGAAAGCAAAGTTGACTAGCAATGCCTTAAATATGGAACCTGTCAAGAATTGTGTGGTGGGGGGACTTGCTTGAGCTCGTGCACCAAACACACACTGTATACATAAGAGGAATCTCACTCAAGAACACAAGAAGATTGATGGAGGCCAAAACGTTTTTTTACTGATTTTTTCTTCTTCTTGCACACATTATACAATGTACACAAAGTATAGATAAGATACAACAAAAAGGAAAGTGGCCTATTAAGTCAAAAAGTGCATAACATACTACACTAATCAACTGATGTTATATCTTTACCAGTTGTAGGTAGGTGTAACAAACTAAATATAATAAGTGATAAGTTAGTGCTCATGTGAGTATCATAATGACCACCAATATGCTAACTGTAAACGTGCGGACCCATCTAGCTAGGCGGTCCATCATCAATGTCTGCACATGGTGAGCTTGCCATCTCAACACTCCCCCTCAAGCTCAACTCTATCTCTGCAACTCCAAGTAAGCTTCAAAACTTTTGAAGCTTCTCTGTACCCAATGCCTTTGTGAAAATGTCAGCTATCAAATCATGTGTGCTGGCATATACCAGGTCAATCTCTTCGGCAAGTACCTTCTCTCTCACAAAGTGGTAGTGCACCCCTCAATGTGTTTTGTCATAACATGGAACATTCGATTCCTAGCTAGCTGTATGATGCTCATGTTGTCACAATGAATGACAACTCAACCATCTCCTTGCACATCCAAATTACCTAATAACTTTTGTAGCCATACCACCTCACATGCTACCATAGCAGCACCTCTATACTCAACCTCTGTACTCGATAAAGCAACTGTAGGTTGCTTTTTGCCGCTCCATGTAACTACTGCACTATCAAGGGAAAACATGAATCCACTAGTAGATCTTCTGTTTGACATGCTACTAGCCCAATCTGCATTTGTGTATCCAAAGACTTGTACATCCTTACTTTCCTCATAAAAGATTCCATAGTGTAAAGTGGACTTCATATACCTCAATATACGTCTAACTACATCCAAATGAAGCTTTCTAGGCATGTGCATAAACTGACTGACAAGGCCAACATCATAGCTCAAGTCTGGCCTTGTGATAGTCATGTAAATCAAACTCCCTACTATCCTCCTGAACATAGTAGAGTCTTCTAACTCATCCCCAACGTCAGCACTCAACCTCACATTTTGCTCCAATGTGGTGCTGAAAGAGGCTTACATGTTGTCATACCATACTTGCATAACATATCCAAGCCATACTGCCTTTGGGATAGCCATATACCATCATCACATCTGATCACCTCAATACCAAGAAAGTATCTCAACTCACCCAAATCCTTCATCTCAAACTTCTTCAAGAAATCCTTAACTTCAGCAATCCCATTGCCACTGACACCTGTAATAATCAAGTCATCCACATAGATGACTATGATGACCAAACCTGCATCTCCCCTTCTCACATAAAGTGAGTGATCAGCATCAAAAATACAAAATCCAATATTAACAAGATACACTCCAATTTTGTCAGACCATGCTCTAGGCGTTTGCTTCAGCCTATAGAGCACCTTCTTTAACCTGCACACATATGTGGGATGCTCTAAATCCGCATAACCTACTAGCTGCTTCATATACACTTCTTCTTAAAATTCACCATGCAAGAATGCATTCTTAACATCCATTTGCTACAAACTCCAACCTTTGGTTGCTACCAAGGCAATCACACATCTAATAGTTGCCATCCTAGCAACTGGACTGAATGTCTCTTCATAATCTATGCTATATATTTAAGCATAACCTTTTGCAACTAGCCTAGCCTTATACCTGCTAATGGAGCCATCTACATTATGCTTAACCTTGTAAACCCACTTACAACCAATAGCTTTCTTAACCTTAGGCAAGGGTACCAAATGACAAGTCTTATTGGCTTCTAATGTAGCCATCTCCTCATCCATTGTTGCATCCTAATGAGCATGACCAATGGCATCCTCAAAACAAGTAGGCTCAAAGTCCTTAACTACCTTCACCATATAAGCATAACAGTGAGCTGCATAACCTTCAAAACCAAATCTTTTAATAGGGTATCTGACCCTGCTAGACCTATGTGTCACTGGATCACTCGATGGAGCCTTTACATTACTATGTGCTCTCTGTACACATGGTGTACTAATTGAAGGAATACTAAGCTCATCATCCAAACTCTTTGAACCACTAGAATCTCCATCAAATCCCAAATGACTAGTAGATGCATCATTGCCATCTAACACTTTCTTCTTTCCTTTGTCTTTGCCTGCAACACTTATAGATACACCTAAAGATGTGGGGCTACTCCTTAGTCTCCCAGACCAAGGGTTCACCGTAGGTGTAGTACCAGATGATGTTTGTAGTCCACTAAGAGTTCGTGATTCTTACTTTTCTTTATGCACATAGCTATCATGTTCATTATCATCATCTAATACATCAACAGCAAGCAGGTACATACCAACTGCTAATCTCATAAAAAATAACATCCTTGCTCACTCTGAACTCACCTACGTGATAGCGTTATAACAATGATAACCTTTCTACTCTAAAGAGTATAAAATGAAAATACATTTTTCAGTATTTAGATCAAGCTTCTTCTGTAACTCACCTAGCACATGAACATATGCAACATAGCCAAATACCGTCAAGTGTGATACATCGAGCTTCTTGCCTATAAAGAATTCTTCAGGAGTCATCCCATGAACTGCAATTGTGGGAGTTCTGTTCATAATATAGACAATAGCATGAACAACTTCAGACCAAAAATATTTTGGCATATTCTTTTCAACCATCAATGCCCGTGCAGCTTCTGCAATATGCCTCTTTTTTCTTTCTACAACCCCATTTTGCTATGGGATATACCTGCAAATAAATTGCCTCTTTATCCCATGAGTCCTCAAGAAGCCACTAAACTCATTAGAGAGGTACTCTCCCCCTCCATCTGATCTTAAGCACTTAACTTTCAAGCATGTTTCTATTTCAACAATTGCCTTGAAAGATTTGAAGTGCTCGAATATATCACTCTTTTCTTTCATGAAATATACCCATAGCTTCCTTGAATAGTCATCAATAAATGTGACAAAGTATTTGCTGCCACCAAGAGATATATTTTATGTAGACCCCTGAACATTTGTATGCACTACATCAAGTATATTTTTGCTCACTTCTCTATCATGCGAAAATGGTTGTCTTGCCTGCTTACCAAACTGGCATGCTTCATAGACTTTATGAAATTTTGCAACTCTAAAAGAAGGCAACTCTGTAACCAATCCTTTGGACTGCATTAATTTTAGCCTTTGCACATTTGCATGTCCAGTACGTTTATGTCCTATTTCAATGTCTGCAACCACTCCTTTTCCTTTAGCATACATAGCACCATCCATTGCAAGAATTCTATATTCTAAAGTGAACATGCAGCCAACTCTACTTCCTTTTGTGACCAACCTGCACTTATAATTAAAGTCTTCTACAAAATAACCTTTTGCATTGAATCGAACCTACAACCCTTACTCTACCATTTTGCCAACATACACTAGATTATTTGTGATTAATGACACATGTAATACATCTGTCAAACTCTTTGTCCGGCCATCATGCAAGGACAAGGGAACCTTTCAAATGTATGAAATTTGGTGGCATGAATCATCACCAATCTGCACATAACCTAGATTTTGTAAGTCCTACATCCCTCCAAACCATTCAACATGATAGGTCATATGATTAGATGCATCTGAATCAACATACCATACATCATCATGTGTCCCCTTTCCTATAACTACATTCATCATATGCTGCATAACAAATAAACACTCATTTTTGTCTTCATTCTGTCGTGAAGATGATGCATAGTTTCCTTGCTGCAATTTATCATTGCAAATATCATCCTTCTTAGCATAACAACGGGCTACAATATGACCTGTTTTGCCACAATAATGATAAACAATATCAAAATTTTCAAGAACCTATGTTCTGCCATCCATCTCTTTGTCTAGAACCCCCCTGACTCTAAAGTTTTCTCGGCCTCCTGAAACTTGCATTTCACCAAATTGCTTATTGAACATGTTTTGCTGGTTATCACTAGCACATTCCATACCACAGTCTCTCAAAGAGGATGTACAACGTCCCCTTTCTGAACTTGAGTAAAATGCTTGGACTTATTCACCATTTCTTTCAAACAAGTCACCTTGCATATTGATCTCTTCGATAATCATGAGAGAGACCAACTCATCAAAATCTAGAAATAGCTTCTGTGCGTATACAGAAGTGACAAATGATTTCCATGCCTTCTCATTATTAAGGCCACTCAAAGTGGATAAAACCAAATCATCATCATCAAGCATTGCATCAATCGCTCCCAGAGCATCTGCCATACTTCTCACCTTCAAAACATACTCATTGACAGACATTTTTCCTTTCTTCAAGGTATTCAACTCTTGCTTGAGCTGAATCTTTCATGCCTTTGTATTTACTAAAAACATGTTCTCAAAAATTGTCCAAGTTACATGTAAAGTTTTTGCATTCTTGATATGTCCCAACATAGTGTTATCCAATGACTACAGATAGCCAATCAATCACCTTTTTGTCTTTTGCATTCTATTCTTTCCATGCCTTTAATTCATCTACAGCAGGCAGTTGGAGAGATACTTAGCTCTAGCTCCCTTTCTTCACTTGAAACAAACTCCTAAAGGCCCTTTTCAATCAATGAGGAAGTTCATTACACAAAACTTCCATAAAGGGTAGTTGTTTTTGTCGAGCTTCCCAATAATGGTATTTTCACTATTCTCTGCCATTATCACAAAAAATGACACAATACAACAAGCTAGTTTTTTGCAGGCTTTTACAACAAGCGCACAACAATACAACAAGCAGCCTTTTTCATTGATTGCTCGATAGTACATGTAATCTGCAACCTGTTTGCAGATAAATCTTATGTTTGCTTCTTGGCAAACACCTCAAAAATTACAGATTTGAAATCTATAACGTATGCACCCACTTTCAGTCAATACAACTGAAATCACAGTACACCCTGAAACTGATATCCGCAACTTTGCGGCTCTAAAACGGGGCCTGAAATGGCCTCAAATGTCCAAAAAAACTATGGGAAATCCTAAAGGATAAAAATCCTCATAATATTCAATGCTCTGCTTGCACACCAAATCTCACAGCAACCTAAGATTTTCACTCTACCCTACTTTTGGTGCCTCCACATGCACTATCTAAGAGAAAGAGTGGAAGAATGGGAGGGCTTCTTACCCATTGCTTGCTTGCTCAAACCTTACTTCTTTTCCTTCACTCCAGTCTTCAAAATCAGTCTCTCTCAATGGCACCTCTCTGATACCATGTCAAGAATTGTGTGGTGGGGGGACTTGCTTGAGTTGTTGTGTCAAACACACATTGTATATACAAGAGGAAGCTCACTTAAGAACACAAGAAGAGAGATGGAGACCAAAACATTTTCTTGCTTATATTTTCTTCTTCTTGCACACACTAAACAATGTACACAATGTAAAGATAAGATACAACATAAAGGAAAGTGGCCTACTAAGTCAAACATTGCATAACAGACTACACTAATCGATTGGCACTATATCTTTGCTAGTTGTAGGTAGGTGTAACAAACTAAATATAATAAATGATAATTTAGTGGTCATGTGAGTATCATAATAACCATAAACGTGCTGAGTGTAAACATATGGACCCATCTAGCCAGGTGGTCCATCATCAATGTCTGCATGTGCTGAGCTTTCCATCTCAACAGAACCACACATACATACCCATACTGTTGTCCACAATGTAAGGCAAATAATAGGAAGGGAATTGTGCCATAAGTATCCTTGATTCTATTTGTAGTGGAAGTAATCAATGATAAATATAGTGTTCCCATTCCTATACATGCTATCACCTACATACAAAGTAAGATAGGGGGAGTGATCATTGAAGGTCCTACAATAGTGAATTGATCAATCATTGGCAAAAACAATGACAAGAAAAGGAAAAAAAGAGACAAAATCCATCTTAAGAGTAAAAAACTCTCAACACTACCACAAGTAGCTGCCACCTCTAGTGCAAACAATGCTAGAAAGGCACATTTGTTAGAAACCCTGGCCAACTGTCTCTAGTGGGTAGAGGTGACACAAGATATATAGATAAGGTGGATCAACAAAATCTTAAGAATTCCAAGCATGTATCACATCTCCCATGCATCTCTTCAAGAAAAGTTGCAAGAACCCAATGAAATTACAATTGAACCCCCAAATGACCAACAACCCAAGGAACAAGATATTTCTCTTGTTCTTGATACAAGACACTCATAGTGTATCTACGAGAGCATTGAATATACTATTATTACAACCCTTGCATCAAAAAAGTTACCATTTCACTTAGAACTCTACTCAAAGAAATCGATTGATTTGGCAATTATTAAAATATTGGGTAGAAGAAACAAACCTTGCTAGACTCCACCACACTAGTTGACTTTTGTGCCCATCAAACCATGCGTGCCTTAGGGATTAACACATTCTAGGAAGGAGATGAATGACATGTTGTTCTTCTTGTAGAAACCCTTGGAGACACTATACGACAAGGAATTGTGGTTACTAGAGTCGATATGAGCATAGTTAATCAAGGAGTAATCCAAACTTGGGAAAGTCCACTAATGAACTTGAACACTTTAATCTTGCCATTGTAGATGGATTTAAAGACCATAAGAAGTGTTAAGGGATTGGTTGGTCAAGATTACTCACGCTCAATTCAAAGTTAACTTCATTATAATGAAAGGAGTTGACTATGACTTGTTGCTCAATTGACCATGGATGTGCAATGCACATCTCATCAGAGACCGGGACAATGGTTTAATCTTCCTAAGAAACAAAAAGAAGGCAACCCATATTGAGATGGAATCTTGGAAAACCTCACTCATTGACTTGGATGCCATCTATATGCTATCACATAGAGACTCTAATGACCCTTAAACCTCCCAACTATAAGTGAGGCATTTTTCCTTCCCCAAGGAAAAGTAGGATTGGATGCACATTCTCATAACCTTAGAATTGTCATTCATTGAGGAGCTAAAATATTGATTTGCCCATGAACGTATGAGTTAGAAAGATGCATAAGACACTTGAGCCATTACAAATGATAAATTTGTTGACTTGCTAAAAGAATATCATGATGTTTTTGCTTGGAACTACCCTGACCTTAAGGGTATACCAACAAAAGTTCTTAGTGCATAATTCCTCTCAAGGCTAATACCAAGCCCGTCAAGGAGAGACCCTACCATATGAATCCTCAATATGCCATCATGTCAAAGAGAAAATCAAAAAATTATAAAATGTAGGATTTACTTATGAAATTGACTATACCAATTGGGTATCATCGATCATCGTGGTACTAAAGAAGAATGGAAAAATTCAAGTATGTATCAATTACAAGAAGCTAAATGCCACAAATAAGAGAGATCACTATCCTCTACCATATCCCGACTGTATAATTGAGGAGTTAGTAGAAAAGGAAGTCTACATCTTCTTAGATGAATTCACTTATCTAAATGATAGACTAAAAATTGCATTCGTCATCGAAAGAGTATTCTCTCATAATGTCATGCCATATGGACTAACTAATGCTCCAATAACCTTCCAAAGGCTCATGTACATAATCCTTAAAGACATGCTAAGAAAGTAGCTCAAGGTGTTTGTGGATGACCTTTTTGTCCATTTGAGCTAGGAGGAACCAACTAGCCTTTGAGAGATGCTAACAATATAACATATCCTTGAATCCTTTAAAGTGTCAGTTCTAGGAGGTGAAATATATAATCATCTTAGGTCATGTCATGTCCAAAAATGGTTGACATTCCTAAAATTAAGGTCATCATGAATCTCTCTCCAATCACTAACCCAAAAGGGATGCAATGTTTCCTTGGCCATACCAAGTATTATTGTTGCTTTATGTTGAACTGGGCTATCATTACTAGACTACTCTATAAGCTATTTATTACCTAGGCTTGGACAAAAGAATTTCAACCTCTTATGAAGCATTGAAAAAGGCTCTCATGTGACTCCTCCTACCTTAAGAGCCCCAAATTGGAGGATACTATTCCATGTACATATTGATGCCTCTAAGATTGCAATTGGAGCAATCTTGTACCAACTTGGTGAACATAATATGGATTTTCTAGTGAACTTTGCTTGTTAACAACTCACTGGTGTGGAGATGAATTATTCCACAAACTAAAAGAGAGGGCTTAGCAAGGATGTATGCTGTGAAAAGTTTTCGACGTTATCTCCTCACTACACCTTTCACATTTTTCATCGCCCACAATCAAGTGTTGCTATAAATTATAAACAAGCCCTGTGCTATCAGACACATCGCTCAATGGCTTCTAATTTTGTTGGAATTTGATTTCTATGTTGTTGTGTGCAAAGCTTAACAAGACTTCATTACCAATCACTTGTCAAGAGTAACCGGTGGGAACATACCATAGGAGTTGATGATCAACTCCCTGATGCTTATCTTTTTCATGTTGAACAAGAATCTCAAATATTTAATGTTGAGAGAATGAATTAGGAGAGAAAAGTTGGACTTGTTGAGCTCAAAGTAGAAAAGGATGCTTTTGCAGCCTTTCAATTAGAAAAGATAAGAAAAATGACGCTATACACCAAAGAAGTGACAACATTGAAAGAGTACCTGAAGACAAGACAGGGTGTAAAGAAAATTTGTGGGACCTATACGAGGAAGAAAGGGAGAGCCACATAGATTTAGAGCAATTGTGTGCCTTAAACTCCAAACAAAACAAATGCCTAGAGTTAGAAAACAAGGATTTGATACGACTAAGGGATGAATTGAGATAAGAAATGCAAGCCATAAAGAAACAAAGAGATGAAGAGGCCATGAAGAAGATGGCCGAGCTGCATAACCAACTCCAAGAAGCACTCCATGAGCAGGGCATCCTAAAGGAGGAGGTGGAACGCCAAGTCCAAGATTAAAAAACAATGCTTGTGATATGGAGAGAACAAGAGCAACTAGTAATCGTCCTCTCACGATAGCAAAACCAAAGTCTCGAGAACAAATGAAAGAGACAGCTGAAGGATGGGCAGAAAGAAATAATGCTAGAATCAGGGATTTAGCAAAGCTTGTGGTGCTATCAAAAAGCAAGTGCATAATGGCTAAAGAAAAAGTGAAAGCAATAGAGACAAGGATGTTGGCACAGCATGAGGCCTTCTTAAACACTATGTTGCATATCACTCAAATGGAAGGAGAAGAAACTATTGATGTGCTCAAAAGGAAATTAGAACTCACAAGGAGAGCACTAAGATATGGCCTCCATGAAAAGACACCCAGAGCCAACACCAGTCTAAGCATGGAAGAGCAAAGGCAACATCTAATCAAGGCAAGGTTGTCTAGCAAGAGCTCGACCTGTTGGAATTTGGGAAACAAGAGCAGCAAGCATAGTCCCCTACCTAAGGAGCTTGTCAAGCCAAATCTTGAAGAAGGGCCTAATTTTGAGTAGGAGAATGATGAGAAAGAGTAGCCTAATGTGCCAAGCCCATCCTCACAACCAGAATTGCAAGCAGAAGTGCATGGCAAAGATCCCACTGCCCTAGAGAGAATTGTGGAAATGAGGTGCAGAAGGAGGGAATTGGTAGAGGTATCACAGAGAAAGCTTAGTACCAAGCCTCAACTGGTATTGCCTGACACCCCCATCCCTCAACGAGAAAAATACTTGCCAATCAATTGGGCATGAGAATTGTCGCTACAAAAGCAATATGAAAGGTGCTTCAATCCATACGAATTCACCTTCTCCTACCCCTAATCACTTGATCAAGTATTGTCACCAAGGGTGCTAGAGGAGTAATCAAGATTTCAATGTGGCTAGGCAAAAGGTGGCTAGAGGAAAGGGCAAGGCAACCAATGTTGTGGCAAAGGGAACCCATCAAATATTGGGAGGATAAAGTGATGGATGAACCTAGAGTAGTCAAGGGCTATGAATCCCAACCAAAGTGGAGAAGAAATATATGAGATGGTAGTATGGATGTATGGGTGGCCTTTTGCAGCACATTGTCATATGAAAAGGATAATCCAACCTACATGCCCTACCCAAGGAGATACAAGAGCAGATTTTGATCCGAAGGTGCACGAAAGATACGATTTCCCTTGAATTTACAATGTTAATGTCACAACCCACCTTGAAGAGTGCATAACCTTCACTAAAAAGGATCTTCACCCATTCTATTATGCACTTCCTCAAGGAGTTTTTTTCATATTCAAATCTGATGTTTATCACCATTTGTAACTATTTATGTGACAGCAACCCTCCCATGAACATAATCAACCACAAATCTAGGGACAAAGCACACAAAATCTATGTGTATGGCTCTACCATTAATCTCAAAATTGAAAAGAAACGATAAATCTTTCTTTTAATAATAAACAAATTTGTCATCTTCATCCATAGCTTCAACCATTATGCAAGAACAAAAGGGAAAAGAGGAAAATCTGCACAAAAGACAGAGGAGAGAGGAGAGAGAATGACTTTTTGCACCACCAAAAGGGAGAATATGCGATTGGACAATAGAGGGAAGGGAAAGAGGCGCATAACCACTCGTGCACTCCACCCCACCTCTTCCCCAAAAAGCACACCCCTTCATATTTTATTATTTCTTTGAAACTTTGATACATTTGATACTATAAGACCTTTGGCCTTTAATTTTGAGTGTTCCTACCCTTTACAAATGCATACACATAACACTTTTGTGTATACCACTTATTTATTATGGATGTGGATGATGGATGTGGATGTGGCCCCCTCATATCTCTATCTCTTTTTGGTGATTTTGTAACAATGTAGTATTATTCTCTTGACAAAAAATAAAAATATGACGCATGCTTGGATTCTTTTGTGCCTTGTTTTTATGCTTCTTTGGGTGTCATCATATTCCTCCCACACTGAAGTGTGAAGCATCCTCGCGAACCTTGTCAAAGAAGAACCACTGTCTAACACAAACACTTCCAAAATTGTTAGTAAAACAACTTTGATCATAAGGCCTAGCCATGGTAGGGTATGGGACTCCAAATCCATGACCACCAGAGTAAGGGAACTCCTGCCTCCACTATACTCCCGCATTGAAAAACTTTACTAGTCTTCAAAGGATAGGGTTTTGTCTTCCACAAGGAATCACAAGCCCAACTTTCTCCATCCCAATAGAGGAAATAATGATGACTTCCTTGATCATGTAGCTCGAAAGGCACTAGGAAGAATAGGATCAAGTTGTAGATATAACTTTACATATTTCTCCTTATATGGAGTGGGGTTTGTTAATGTTATGAGATATGAGGATGAAGATTTTTAGATTGATATCATTAGGGTTTTCATTTGAAAGCTTAATTATAAGTTTTAAGGGTCATGGAGTTTTAACTTGTCTCATTAGGTCATTGCACGGATTTCATAGGATAGGACAAAGGAAAGAGAGGAATTGAGGAAAAAGACGAGGTGGGCTAGGAATACCAAGCTTGAAGGAATAAAGGGAATTTTGAAAGGGGACTCCGTCGACCACACAATGAAAAACTTCTTATCTCTCCTCCTTTCCTTTCATGGGTGTCTTTGGTTGCTCATGATTAGGGATAGACTTCTTCTTCTTGGTCTTGTCTCACTTTATATTGTTGACTCTTCTCATGGGGTATATAGGGAATGTCAAATGGTCAAAGGTCACATAGTATTGCTGTAAGTATATGTATGTTTCTAGTCGAGATAAGGGCATTATTTATTTAAAGGTGAGTTACTATTGAAGGAACCACGATGACCTAGGAGCCATGATGGAGGAGTAATTTCCTATCTACCCATCTGCATCTAGACATTTGAGAAACATGGAAAACCTATTTATATAGTGGCCATAGGAACAATGCTTTAAACACATTTGAAATACCTTGATTATTTTCCTAATCTTTTAAATAGGTGCCATTGCTTAATTATCTTATGGCTTATTGGATGTAGCATGTGTGGATGGTAACGGTGATGGGGAGGCGTGTAGGGCTGTTGCTTGTGCTATTATGTGGACCAGGAGTGGGTTGGTGCAAAAGGATGGGGCATTGGTAGACATAGAGGCTGGTGGCTCTAAGAGAAGGCAAAGGACAAACAAGGAGGGAGAAAGGGAAGCACAATCATTGGACCTACTGAAGAGGGGGAAACCTCTCTCTCTCTCTTACAATCTCAACATCAATAAGGACGGAAAGCTGATCGGCTCTTTGACGATGAACAAGGAAGTGAGTGCTTATCCTTATATTTGCAAGTAGCAGCAGGAGGACCAATCCGCGGGTATCTGAGGTGCTCCCTAGGGAAGGTCTTGAAGCAGGAAGTACAAGCATGATCCCTGCTTAGGAGATGACAACCTCTCTCGAGGAGGTAGAGGGCGATGAAGGAGGAAGGCTCGTAGTTGGGGAGGACGGGAGGACTAGAGGGACATTGGATGGTGGGTACTAAGTCATCCTCAAGGGACATTTCCGATGATAGGTTGTCCAGCTCCCCCCACATCGTTCGAGGTGGGTAAGGGGGCGGGGATAGGTGGGCAAGAGAGTGGAATAGGTCGAGCCTTGATGACTGTCATTAGTATCATCAAAGTTGGTGTGGATGTAGAGAGGCCAGAAGTTGAGGCTGAGGTTGTTGATGGCGTCGAAGATGGCACATGCCTAGCAATAGACCAGCCCTGTGTTCTCCCTCACCACTGGCAAAGGCATTGGGCACTTTTCGCATCTGCAGCACCGGAACACATGACCCTTATAACGGCCGCCAGATTCTCCATCCTGCATAATACAATCATGCCCGTTATCACATACAATATCAGGACCACCAATGCCACTACCCTCTCCACCATGGGCGGTGCCATCCAGATCGACAACATTGAAGGAGTCTCTCCCTCCATAGTCTATCTGTGTGAAGTCGTCACCATTCGTCATTGTCATCCTCGCTGTCATCGTTAGCGTTAGAATCATCGCCGTCGTCTGGAGTATCGAAGACATATTCCTCGTGCACTTCCTCTCCGCAATCGTGAGCTGCAATAGCTACAGCGTTACTATCACTCTTGCGGGGGTTGCGATTCTTGGGAGATGCCCACCAGGTTCGTTTTCTTTCATGAGCGATAGTGGCCTTCTCGATGGAGACGGCAGAGATATCGCAGAGCAGGTTGTCATAGCAAAGGATGGAAGGACTGAATGGACAAACAGACATTTCTCTCAACATGTTTGTCTGCAGTCGAAAATGAGCAGTGTTATAGCGACTCTAGTAATGATAAAACCATAGAGAGTTTTTCTCTCGATCTCAGTCACCTTCTTGTGGTTGACCCCCTCGATGCTTCCTTTGCCTTCACCTCTTCAAGCAGGGATGACATCACACAGGTCTGCCCTCGAATGAGGTGAGCAGGCTCTATAGGTGCTTGTTGAGAAGCTATTCAACCTTCCATCAACTATTTAAAAGATCAGTCAGCTTGTCAATCTTCCATCACCCACCACCCAAGTTCCCAGAGAAAAGCCTCTTCCACCTTAGAATCTGAGCCTTGTGATGCTTGGCTCCTATTCCTCACAATCTGAGTTGTCGTCTTTGTCCATTTTTGCAATAGTGTATGCATGCTTGGAGCAGGGGCTGGAGAAAATGCTGGATGGGAACGCCGTCCTTGTCTTATTCTCCTTTTCCTTGGTCCTCCCCATTGCATTTGCATTTTCCATCACCAGATGATCTCCCCCTTTTTGTAGTTGTTGAGATCAGCTTCTTCCCTGCTGCACACCAAAATGACAGCAACCCTCCCACGAACATAATCAACCACAAATCAGGGACAAAGCACACAAAATCTATGTGTATGGCTCTTCCATTAATCTCAAAACTGACAAGAAACCATAAATCTTTCTTTTAATAATAAACAAATTTGTTATCTTCATCATCTTCATCCATAGCTTCAACCATTATGCAAGAACAAAAGGGAAAAGAGGAATTTTTGCACAAAAGACAGAGGAGAGAGGAGAGAGAATAACCTTTTGCACCACCAAAAAGGAGAATATGTGATTGGACAATAGAGGGAAGGGGAAGAGGCACAGAACCACTCATGCACTCCACCCCACCTCTTCCCCAAAAAGCATACCCCTTTGTATTTTATTATTTCTTTGAAACTTTGATACATTTGATACTATAAGACCTTTGGCCTTTAATTTTGAGTATTCCTACCCTTTACAAATGCATACATGTAACACTTTTGTGTATACCATTTATTTATTATGGATGTGGATGTGGATGTGGATGTGGCCCCCTCATATCTCTATCTCTTTTTGGTGATTTTATAACAATGTAGTATTATTCTCTTGACAAAAAATAAAAATATGATGCATGCTTGGATTCTTTTGTGCCTTGTTTTTATGCTTCTTTGGGTGTCATCGTTATGTCTCCTAAGAATACTTCTTAAGCAAAAGCCCAGTGCAGAGGAAGAGTGACTACCGCCCCTCTTTTTTGATATAAATATGGGCAGATAGTTGTGTTATGACTAATCTCATGATGAGAGCTACTTTATTGTCAGCCTTTTGTATGAACCTCTTAGAGGATATGAGTGATAGTCAATTCACGAGGTGTAACCACCCATTTTTGTCCACTATACCTCTTAATGTGAGTTAACTTAAAAGGCCATATGCTAAGTTGGTCCTTTCTCAGTAGTAAGGTCGCTTAAATCTCCACACAGCTCTGCCCCTGCAGGAGAACGGGATGCAACTTAATATCATCCCTTGTATTTTATTTTTATTTTTTTAAAAGAGAAGAAAGAAAAAAAAAAGAAGAGGAAGAAGAGAGAGAGAGAGAGAAGAAAAAACAAAATTTTCTCATTTGTGATGTATGAGTGCCATGAACACTACATGTAAGGATCATTAAATCCCTAGCCCCTCCCCACTTCATGCACTTATTAGGGCACATCAAGGGAGGACATTGTGATAGGTCTATCCCCCTAAGTCATGCACAACACCTCCCCCTTCCCCACGAACTGGGTCCTAAAGTGTGGGACAATACCTCAGGCTTGCCTGTGGGTCTTAACCCATCTCCCATTTCCACCACCACTTGCACAATGCACTACATGATAAAGCAAACACTCCCCTAGGTAGTGCACCTATTCTTTCTTTACATGTATATTTTGCAGTTATGCAGCTAGCCAACAACTCTGGAGGCCCTCTCCAATCGGTCAACATATCTTTAGCACCAAAAATCTCCAATCATATGTCACAAGCTTATCCTACAAGACCAATTTCTCCCAAAATCCCCAAGTACCATTTCCCAAACCACCCTCAACTCTCAAATCCATACCATCCAGTGCCATGGGATTGGTACTCAACTAAGAGGGGGGTAATGTTAACTCTTGAAATGACATAAGGCACAAAAGAAGGCTTAAGAAGGTGCAAAGAAGGCTTGAGAAGGAACATAAAAAGATAGTTTAATGGAAAAAGAAGATCAAGAAATGCAAGAAAGCTATTAAAATTAAGAATAGGGCACACAAGAGATAAAGCATATTTTTGTCATTTGTAAAAGAGCACTAGGCTCCCTTTGTTTTGTAAATGAAAAGGCGCATATAAAGGAGCCATGAGAATAAGAAAAAATAGGAAAGGAGTGGAAAAGAGAACCAAGGCTGATGGTCAATCATGGAAAGGGGTTGGGTACCAAGGGGAGAAGGGCATGTATAAAAGTCAAAAAGTGAATGGATAAGCTCATTCTTGGTGTGTATACAAACTAGCTCTTTTCTTGTTCTTGCTCTTGCTTCCTTCTTATGCATGAGAGGGAGAGAGGGAGTGTGAGAGAGGGAGAGTGTGAGTGTGTGAGAGTTAGAGTGAGAGTGAGAGACCATGGAGAAGCTCTTCTTCTCCTCTTTTCTTCTTCTCCTCTCTTTTCTCATGTGTGTGGCTATGGAGGTTGCTTGAGCTAGCGCCTTGAATTATGAAACCATCAAAGGATTCGAGAAAGAGGACTATAACAATCTGATTCAATGATAAGCTCATGACAACCTTGTGTGAGAGCATGCATGGCTATGTGAGAGGTAGCCATTGCTAGTCACTTGAAACACTTGACTTGATAAGTGGTCCATAGGGTCTCTGCGGTTGCTAGTGATAGCAACAACAACTTAGTACTTCGATCACATTTTTTGGGGACATGGTTTTATGGTTCCTACTAGTGGATTCATGGAGGGAGGGTAGCTAGTCCAAGTACATGAGCATAAGGACTTATTGAAGAGAGGGGGTTGAGGAGGTGGGGAAGAGGAGTTTGGGAAAGGATGGGAGGATCTAGAGATAATACATACTATGCAAATCCTTCTATATGACAATGACACAATGTAAAAAAAACATCATGGTTCCAAATATCATTGAATTTATATTATACATATTTTAGGGTTTTATATTAGTTATTTCTATGTCAAGGTGGAAACCCTTAAAGGGCCCACAATTGAGTTGGGATAAGACTCATGGTGTTTTAGACCATCAATGAGGAGCTAATGGTAGTATTTTCTTATTGAGGACCTTTTTTTAAAGGGAAATGTTTCTATATTATGTTGAGTTTTATTTTTCCTTGAATTGAAATGGTTTCTTTGAGAACTAATTTTTGTGATATGAGTATCACAACGTTTATAACTAAATGTAATATTTCATTCATCTACATCATTATTAATCATTTTCATAAATAATGTAATATTACATTCATCTACATTACTATTAATCATTTTCATAAATAATGTAATATTGCATTCATCTACATCACTATTAATCATTTTCATAAATAATGTAAGCTAAAATGTATCATCAACTCAAGCTTGAATGTCATTTCATTAAGTTAATAGCACTCAAGTACATTCATGATATTCACTCTAAGTTCAAATATTCTTAGTTTATTTTATGCTTGAAAATTTTCTTACATCATACAAACTATGAACTAATGGTCTATCATCTATACTACTTAATTATTTGAGCTGCAGGTTTGGGAGGCACCGAAGCACCAGAGCTCCTGAACCTACAACTCCCAAACTGAAGCAAATTTGAATTGGTGATGGGAAATGTGAAAAGATGAAAGTGACGGTTGGTGAAAATGAGGCTCGTGATTGCACATGATTGCTCTCTCTCTCTCTTAATCGACTCTTTCCTCTCTCTCTCTCTCTCTCTCTCTCTCTCTCTCTCTCTCTCTCTCTCTCTCTCTCTCTCTCTATTTGTGGCAACCTATGGGCCCATGTTGGGCACCCAGCAGTCACAGCCGAGGTTAGGGCTGCCATGCCACCATGTGCCCACGAGTTGCTGCCCAGGTTAGGGTTCGTCATCAATTTGTCATCGTCATAATCATTGTCATTGGCCAACAAAACCATCTTGGGGGTCACCATGCATGTTGTTGTGCAGAGCTATCTTTGCATCATCATTGTCATCATCATTGCACAAAATCCAAACACAAAGTCGGTCCGATCGCATGGGTAGGGTGCCCACCTCGCAACAGTTGATGGTGGAGATCAACTAGGCCAGGGAGGCAGCCCACCGCCCCTTGACTAGGGCAAGGATGACTGGAGAAACCATTGAGGGAAACTCGCTAGAACCACCCCCACTACCAGCATCAGTGCAAGTTGCCCACCGCCCGTGAAGGAGGAGGTTGGCCCAGGCACCGCAAAGCATGTGTATGGGCAATGATAGCACAGCTAGGGTAGCTTGCGGGCCAACCTCTCATACTTGCGGACTATGTTGCCATCATCAGCAGAGAGGCACTGCCCATAGGAGCAATCGTTGTTGCGTAAGAGAGAGAGAGGTGGAGAGAGGGAGAGAGACAATGTGTGTGTGAGGTGAGAGAGAGAGGTAGAGAGAGAGAGAGAGAGAGAGAGTGTGTGTGTGTGTGTGTGTGTGTGTGTTTGTGTGTGTGTGTGTGTGTGCGAGTGGGAGAGAGAGAGTGTGAGAGAGAGCAAGTGTGTGTGAGATGATGAGAGGTTAGAGAGAGAGGAAGAGGGGTTAGTGAGAGGGGGGAGTGAGAGGTGGAGAGAGTGAGTGAGTGAGTGTGGGAGAGTGCATGTATGTGAGAGGTGGAGAGAGAGAGAGAGAGGAGGAGGATTGGTGAGAGAGAGGAAAGGTGGGTGGGTGTGTGTGTGTGTGTGTGTGTGTGTGTGTGTGTGTGTGTGGAAGGGCGAGAGGGGAGGTGGTGAGAGGTTGATGAGGGAGAGGGAGAGAGGTTGGTTGAAGAGAGAGAGAGGGGGTGGGTTGGTTGGAGAGAGAGAGGGTAGGTTAATTGGAGGGGGAGAGAGAGAGTGTGTGTGTGTGTGAGGTAGTGAGAGGTTAGAGAGAGAGAGTGTGTGTGTGTGTGAGGTGGTGAGAGGTTAGAGAGGGAGAGGGAGAGAGGTTGGTTAGAGAGAGAGGGGGATAGGTTAGTTGGAGGGAGAAAGAAAGAGAGGGAGAGAGAGGGGTGTTGGTTAGAGAGAGAGAGAGAGAGGGAGGGAGGAAGAGAGGTTAGTTAGGGAGGGTGAGGGAGAGTGGGTGAGGTCTATTATTATTTATTTATATTGGTTTATTTGTTAATATTTGGTGTTCTAGCTGTGTGTTTATAAGCAAACAGGTTTTGCTTGAGATGATTGGTCTTTTGGACAGTTTTTGACAACTATTATCTAGGTTGGTGATCTCTCTCTCTCTTTCGGGTTGTAATTTTGTTTTGTTCTATTTGTTGGTTTATTTGTTATTAGTTTGGTGAAAGAGAGAGAGTTTTGTTTGTGTAGGTGTCGGTTAGTTTTATTGGTAGATCAGTTGCTTTTGTTATTGGTTTGATGAGAGAGAGAGAGAGAGGAAGAGAGATCATATGTTAGTTAGTTAGTAAGTTGGTTAGTTAGCTACCTCTTCTTTGTCATCATCATCATCTTCTTCTTCTTCTCTCTCCCTCCCTCCCTCCCCCCTCCCTCCCTCCCTCCCTCCCTCCCTCCCTCCCTCCGTCTCTCTCTCTCTCTCTCTCTCCCTCCCTCCCTCCCTCCCTCCCTCCCTCCCTCCCTCCCTCCCTCCGTCCCTCCCTCCCTCCCTCCCTCTCTCTCTCTCTCTCTCTCTCTCTCTCTCTCTCTCTCTCTCTCTCTCTCTCTCTCTCTCTCTCTCTCTCTCTCTCTCTCTCTCTCTCTCGGAATAAGGAGGGGTGGATTGAGGTAGTGAAGAAGAACATTAAGAAGGAGGTCCAGGAAGAAAATAAAAAGGAGGAGGTAATCCGGGTTCAGGAGACCTTAGAGGAGGAGAGGCTCAGGAACGCGCGTAGATTGAACGTGCGTATTACCGGGCTCCCCGAAGGGGCCTCTCCAAAGGAGGACGCATGCGGGCCATGCACCCGACTAGGGTACACGAGCATGCCCTTTACTCAAGCATGGCGTGCAGGACGAGATACTACCAGGGTCAGAGCTCTAATATTACATATGAGCACACCGGAGGACAGAGCCGCTTTCTTTCGGAAGCGGATTTCGCTCCGAGGGATGACTGGGGCTCCCATCTTCATGGATGAGGACCTGACTCAGATGCAGATTGCACACAGACGAGCATGCATGCCACAGATACTCCAAGCACGTAGAGAAGGCCGTAAGGCCTTCTATCGAGATGGCCGGATTTTTATAGATGGATGCCCCACCAAATAGGGGGGCGTGGCCTATGAGACGGGGCAGAGGACTGTACAGGAGACCCCGATACGTGTGGCAGTTTGGAACTGCAACGGCTCCCTATGGTCACGACCGGACAGACTTGAGGAGATTTTACCCGACCATGATGTTATATGCCTCACAGAGACACATGAGAGCCCAGAGAGAGGGCTCCCATGCATTACAGGATTTGAGTGGGTATCTGCATACCGGGCTACTACCAGGCAGAGCACATCTAGGGGCTCAGGAGGGGTGGCAGTTCTATTCCATCAGGGGATACAGAGACATATCCAGTTAGTGAGACGAGATGAGGAGGCTAGTTACATAAGGATCAGAGTGCAGATATCAGATGAGAGATGGATCTATATGGTAGTATGCTACTTTTCACCACGAGGGTCCAGATATGCTACTACGCAGGGTGATATTCAGGCCAGAGATTCCCCCTCCTCTTATTCACAGCTCTCAGAGGACATTATTCTGTATTCTAGTTTGGGTGAGGTCTTCCTTATGGGGGACTTCAACGGGCGCACACAGAGCCGACAGTGTGAGAGTTTTGATATGGAGCAGCCAGAGATCATGAGAGCATTAGACCTTGAGGAGTTGGGGATCAGTAGGGAGTCAGCAAATACTGGGCCAGACGCCACAGGGTATGGAGGGCATTTACTTGAGCTTGGTAGTAGACATCATCTCGTTATTTATAACGGGATGGCACGATGGCCATATTCAGGAGGTCTTACATGCTTCCCACATGGGGGGGGCGAGAGTACTGTAGATTATCTGCTCGGACCGATCGATGGGATGCATACTATCGAGTCCTTCGGCCTTGGGAGACTTCCACTCAGTGTCGATCACACCTTTCTCAGTTTCTCACTCCTCACCTCATTACCATCACCACCTGCAGATATCATATCCCACATGCATACTACCATACACTTCACTCATGAGCTCTCACATGTTTACTCACAGCATCTGGAGGAGCACATCACGTCACTTGATCCATACACACCCCTTGATACACTGACCACTGATATCACACGCATTCTGCATGATTCTGCTACACTCAGTTTTCCACATCACACATACACGCACCCCCTTGGACCAGTACCATGCCACAGAATAGGTGGTATGATGATGAGTGCAGAGATCTATGTCGACAGCTACGCAATTTGGAGGCCAGAGGAGAGATCACACACAGATAGGCGCAGAGACACATGCACCGCTTGACCCGCCGTAAAAAGCGGGAATGGGAGGAGGAGAGATATTGGGATATATACCACCTTATTATGAGCAGAGATTGTGCAAAGGCATGGAGGCAGATCAGAGAACCACGCTCACCCATACCGATACATGACCCTACAGTATGGCATGGATACGCACAAAGTTTATATCATGTACCTGCACAGCCGCTGATACCCATACCATGTACACCGAGACCAGGTATTTCATCCTTTTTCACCACTAGTATGGTGAAACATGCTATCTCACGGTTATAGCATGGCCGCGCTCGAGACCAGTTTGATCTTCAGGCAGAGCATATTATATATGGCAGAGACACATTGGCTCCACTCATTGCTCACCTCTTCAACCGTGCATTGTCTGAGGGGTTTCCTAACTCGTGGACAGAGCACACCATTGTACCTATCCACAAGTCAGGGGATCCTATGGATCCTAACACATATAGGACCATCATGATTGGGCCAGTTTTGTCCAAACTTTATGGCACGGTGATGGAGGAGGAGCTCAGCACGCTAGCAAAGAGAGAGTGCATGCGCACACCCGGATAGGCAAGGTTCAGACGGGCATTTTCTACCATAGACCACATCTTCACTCTCCGTTGTCTAATCGACCAGACACAAGTGAAGAAACAGAGATTGTACTGTTGCTTTGTGGATTTCCGCAAAGCCTTTGACATGGTTCTGA
Source organism: Lygodium microphyllum (assembly GCF_053477565.2). Classification (NCBI taxonomy): domain Eukaryota; kingdom Viridiplantae; phylum Streptophyta; class Polypodiopsida; order Schizaeales; family Lygodiaceae; genus Lygodium; species Lygodium microphyllum. The sequence continues at coordinate 68,842,659 of NC_141149.1, read as the reverse complement.
GAGAGAGGCTTTTCAGACGCCTACTTGATTTGGGGGTGGATGATGACATGATGTGGGGTATTTATGCACTATATGAGCGGGTTACTGGCAGAGTCAGATGTCCGGGAGGTATATCAGATCCCCTTGTGAGCACCATTGGTGTGAAGCGTGGATGCCCACTCTCACCGACTCTATTTGGGCTATACATTGATGAGATAGCAGAGTTTATTCAACAGCAAGCCGGTGGAGGTATAGATCTCGCTGGAGCCACAGTTCATATCTTACTATATGCAGATGACATTGTGTTGGTCTCAGACTCAGCTCAGGGATTACAGCAGCATTTATTAGCATTGGATGATTTTTGCATACAGAGAGGCATGACAGTGAACCTTGGTAAAACCAAGGTTCTTATATTCCATACATCAGCTCAGATACGCAGATAGCGTATTTTCATGGCAGCAAGAGGGAGTATTGAAGTCACTGGATCATATGTATATTTGGGAGTCACCTTTACAACAGCTTCAAGGACTTTCTCGATGACACAGGCAGCTCGTGACCGCCTCACTAGAGGATACTCAGCATTGGCTCTTATGGAGCGACAGTGTCATCAGGCACATTTCCAGGAGCCCCACACCAAGGGGTGGCTCTTTGATACTCTAGTCACTCCAGCACTGATGTATGGAGCAGCTATATGGGGGCCAGGCCTTGCCGATTATGTATGGACATTGATGGAGAGACCTCAGGTGATCATGATATCTAGATTGATTCGCAGCAAGGCCTCAGTCACAATGACATTGTGCGAGCAGAGCTTGCCACACCGCCCATGCTAGTCAAGGCATTATTTCAGACAATCTGCTTCCTACACAGATTTCAGGATATGGACAGAGATCGCATTGCATATAGAGCATATATGGCATCTCAAGAGATGGCTCGAGCGGGGGATACCACATCATGGTATGCACAGACTAGAGCTTGGTTTGACATACATGGGCTGGACATTGATAGACTCCCACCTCTTCTATATGATACTCAGGCTCCCACTTACACCCTCTCTCTCTCTCTAAGAGGAACAGAGTCATCAGATAGGAGATATGGCATATTTATATACAAAGGACATGGGTCAACCCTGCACAGCCACTACCATCGAAGATGGCACATTATTATACACAGTTCTTGAGGATATCAGAGCAGGGATTCATAGAGATTCCGAGATATATGCAGATCTATATGCCACATCGATTGAGAGTTCTTATTGGACAGCTCAGGGTATCATCACATCAGCTTATGATTGAGAGTGGCATGGCCAGTGGCATCCCATGGGAGGAGAGGATATGCCCCCTTTGCAGATCAGAGGTGGAGAGTGAGGAGCATTTTGTTCTTAGATGCCCGGCATACTCAAAGTTGAGATCTAGATACACATTGAGCAGCTCACTTCAGGGATGTATGACTGATATGGATTAGAGATCATTTGGCCGTTTTCTGGGAGAGGCATGGCACATCAGAGAGCAAAGCACACAATGGGTCCTAGTCAGAGAGGGGCCCACCCAGACGACTATTACACAGTTCTTTCAGACAGACAGAGTGAGAGCTACTGTACCAGCCTCCAGCCAAACCTCCAAGCTCACACTATAGCAGGCTGAGGACCAGCGTACCCGATGCCACACGAGGATCCGTGGGTTTCGGACCCCACAGCCACACCGACAGGAGATCCGGAGGATTCTTGATCTACATCGACGGCAGATTGAGATCCAACGACACTCGACACATTGGATCTCAGATCTCTAGTTTGCTCTTTCTCCACCGCCGATGTACCACATCCTACATCGAGGAGGGATCACCTGCTATTAGCGACTTCGACGACTGCTACTACATCCCAGGATAGTATATCTCCCTGCATTTGTTACATATACACATCGCACCACTTTATCACAGCCGACAGTTGTTCCCCTATCACAACCGACATTTGTTCCCCTTTTGTAGCCATTATCTGGAGTACCAGAGCTACATACGCACATACACATACACATACACGACACTTATCACACTCACAGCACCGTATTTTCAGTTTCCTGTTTTTAGCTTTTCATTCACCACTTTTATTTTGGATAGCTGGACCTCATCAATTGTATCACAATTTGTCTCATAGGCCAGTTTTGGTCTTTAGAAGACGTTAATATAACTTTCTTTCTTTCTTTCTTTCTTTCCTTCTTCTTCGTGTTCTCCTCTCCCTCTCTCTCTCCTCTCTCTCTCTCTCTTCTTCTTCTCCTTCTCTCTCTCTTCTCCTTTTTCATCTTCTCTCTCTTTCTCCTCTTCTTCTTTTTCTTCTCTCTCTCTCTCTTCTCCTTCTTCATCTTCTCTCTCTCTCTCTTTTTCTTCTCTCCCTCTCTCTCTCTTCTCCTTCTTCATCTTCTTCTCTCTCTCCCTCCCTCCCTCTCTCTTCTTCTTCTTCTTTTCTCTCTCCTCCTTCTCCTTCTCCTTCTCCTTCTCCTTCTCCTTCTCCTTCTCCTTCTCCTTCTTCTCTCTCTCTCTTCTCCTTCTTCATCTTCTTCTTCTCTCTCTCTTCTCCTTCTTCGTCTCCTCTCTCTCTCTTCTCCTTCTTCATCTTCTTCTCTCTCTCTCCCTCCCTCCCTCTCTCTTCTTCTTCTTTTCTCTCTCTCCTTCTCCTTCTCCTTCTCCTTCTTCTCTCTCTCTCTTCTCCTTCTTCATCTTCTTCTCTCTCTCTCTTATCCTTCTTCGTCTCCTCTCTCTCTCTCTTCTTCTTCTCACTTTCTCCTTCTTCTTCTTCGTGTTCTTCTCTTTCTCTTTCTCTCTCTCTCTTCTCCTCCTCCTCCTCTCTCTCCTTCTTCTTCGTGTTCCTCTCTCTCTCTCCTTCTTCGTGTTCTCTCTCTCTCTCTCTCTCCCTCCCCCTCTCTCGCTCTGTTTCTTTCTTCTTCTTCCTCTTCTCTCTTTCTCTCTCCTTCTTCTTCATCATCTTCTTCTCTCTCTCTCTCCTCCTTCTTAGCACGCACACACACACTCTCTCTCTCTCTTCTCCTTCTTTGTTTTCTTGTCTCTCTCTATCTCTCCCTCCCTCCCTCTCTCTCTCTTCTCCTTCTTTGTTTTCTTCTCTCTCTCTATCTCTCCCTCCCTCTCTCTCTCTCTCTCTTCTTCTTCTTCTTCTTCTTTTGGCTTTCTCCTTCTTTGTGTTCTTCTCTCCCTCCCTCTCTCTCTCCTCCTCCTCGTCCTCGTCCTCCTCTCTCTCTCTCTCTCTCCCCTCTTTCTTCTTTGTCTTCTTCTCTTTCTCTCTCTCTTCTTCTTCTTCTTCTCTCTCTATCCTTCTTTTTCTTCTCTCTCTCTCCTTCTTCTTCATGTTCTTCTCCTTCATCTTCTTCCTCTCTCTCTCTCTCTCTCTTTCTCTTTGTGTCTCTCTCTCTTCTTCCTCTTCTTCTTGCTCTCTCTTCTTGTTCTTCCTTTTTTTCTTCTTTCTCTCTCTCTTCTACCTCTTCTTCTTCTTCTTCTCACTCTCTCTCTCCTTCTTCCTCTTCATGTTCTCTCTCTCTCTTCTCCTCCTCCTCCTCTCTCTCTCTTCTCCTTCTTCATCTCCTCTCTTTCTCTCTCCTTCTTCTTCTTGGTATCTCTCTCTCCTCCTTCTCACACACACACTCTCTCTTCTCCTTCGTTTCTCTCTCTCTTCTTCTTCTTCTTCTCTCTCTCCTCCTTCTTCACACACACATTCTCTCCTCTCCTTCATCTTCTCTCTCTCTCTCTCTCTCTCTCTCTCTCTCTCTCTCTCTCTCTCTCTCTCTCTCTCTCTCTCTCTCTCTCTCTCTCTAACCAACCCATAAAATTCATAAGAGAGAGAGAGAGAGAGGAGGTGAGAGAGAAATAGGTTAGTTACGTTAGTTAGTTAGTTATGTAGGTGACCGCTACAGAGGATTGAGAGAATATTGGAAGAGAAGTATAAAGCAAACATTGCTGATGGAGTAATGGTACAAGGTGAGTTAGAAGAGATCGAGGGTTATATAGGTGACATTTATGAACACATCCAAAAAAATTGGTGGCCATGTGCTGAATCTTCAGATGATTAGGAAGAGAAGATGAAGGACATTATTAGCAGTGCAGGTCATATAGAGGATGGAGTATGTTAGTTGATTGCTCACAAGGATGAGAGCTTGGTTGCACTGGAGAACATTGCTCTCGATGTGCAGCTTACTTCTTTGAAAGTTTATCTTAATAGAGGCAATATTAATGCCATAGTTTACTTAATATATGTAATCTTTGCACGACATTTGAAATGAGTTTTTAATGAAAATCTCCATTTTAAAGCACATTATCTACTCTTGCGGATTATAATACTATTTTTAAGCCATTTTGATAGTGCATTCTTCCCTTTTTCTCACTCTTGATTTGCTGATGTTGTGACTTGGCCTCAAAGTTCCTTCATGCATTGATGCTCCATTGTTCCTTATAACCAGTGTACCTTAGGACTTATGTGGTAATAAATAGTTTCCCTAAATCAAACATGTTAGACACAATTTAACTAAAGTGCTCACATTACTACTTGGTTTAGATACATAAAATAGTTGAAGCCTAAAGGTGTTGGGACACATCTATACTACTTTATTATTTGAGCTGCAAGTTCAGGAGAGGTGCCAAAGCACTAGAGAGTGCTCTCAAGCAACTCCCAAATCGAAATAAATTTGAATTAGTGGGAAAGGTGAAAATGTGAAAGCAACAAGTGGTGAAAGTGAGGCTCATGATTGCACATAATTCCACATGATTGCTCTCTCTCTTGGCCGACTCTTTCCTCATCTATATATATATATATACACACACACACATATACTTGGTTTAGATACATAAAATAGTTGAAGCCTAAAGGTGTTGGGACACATCTATACTACTTTATTATTTGAGCTGCAGGTTCAGGAGAGGTGCCAAAGCACTAGAGAGAGCTCTCAAGCAACTCCCAAACCGAAATAAATTTGAATTGGTGATGGGAAAGGTGAAAATGTGAAAGCGACAAGTGGTGAAAGTGAGGCTCATGATATATATGCATATATGTGTGTGTGTGTGTGTGTGTGTGTGTGTGTGTGTGTGTGTGTGTGTGTGTGTGTGTGTGTGTGTGTGTGTGTGTGTGTGTGTGTGTGTGTGTGTGTGTGTGTGTGTGTGTGTGTGTGTGTGTGTGTGTGTGTGTGTGTGTGTACACATATACATACATACATACATACATACATACATACATGTATATACATACACACACACACACACACATACATATATATATATATATAGCAACAGTGGCAGGGGAGTAGCAACATGTAGCAAGTGACTCTCTCTCTCTCTCTCTCTCTCTCTCTCTAATATATATATATATATATATACATATATATAGCAACAGTGGCAGGGGAGTAGCAACATGTAGCAAGTGACTCTCTCTCTCTCTCTCTCTCTCTCTCTCTCTCTCTCTCTCTCTCTCTCTCTCTCTCTCTCTCTCTCTCTCTCTCTCTCTCTCTCTCTCTCTCTCTCTCTCTCTCTCTCTCTCTCTCCCCCAACTAATCAACCCATAAATTTTGTGAGGGAGGAAGGGAGGGAGAGTAAGTTGACTATGTTGGTACTTAGTGAGTGTTAGTTGGTAAATTAGTTCGTTAGACAGAGAGAAAGAGAGAATATCTCTCAAGGTTAACATGTGCATTTTGTCCAATATGGAGGCTCCTACAGCAAAGAAGAATGTGTGCATAGAAAATGTTGTGCGCAAAAATGAAATAGGCCACAAGGAAGAAGGAGATTCGTCGTGTGCTCAAGTGTATTGGAGGGCACAATAGCTTTGGTGGTTTCTTGATGATCATTCTTGCTTGTATGGGATTGAAAATCAGGTGAAGATATTGTCTTGGCATTAAAAAGCTTCAATTTCTCTTGGTGAGAACATTCGTGATCGTCTCTAGAGGATCGAGAGAATATTGGAAGAGAAGTATGAAGGATACCTTGCTGATAGAGTAACGATACAAAGTGAGTTAGAAGAGATCAGGGGTTATATAGGTGACATTTATGAACACATCCAAAAAAATTGGTGGCCACATGTTGGATCTTTGAATGATCAAGAAGAGAAGCTGAAGGACATTATTAGCAGTGCATCATATAGAGGATGAAATATGTGAGTTGATTGCCCACAAGGATGAGAGCTTGGTTGCACCGAAGAACATTGCTCTTGATGTGCAGCTTACTTCTTTAAAAGTTTATCTTAATAGATTTTCGACAATGTTAATGCAAATGAATCATCATGTGGGCTCATCACCATAGTTTTCTTGATATATGCAGTCTTTGCACGACATCTGAAATGAGTTTTTGATGAAAATCTCCATTTTGAAGCAGATTCTCTAACTCTTACGGATTATAATACTATTTTTTAGCCATTTTAATAGTGCATTCTTCCCTCTATCATCTTGCTCTCGATTGATGATGTTCTGACCTCGCCTCGAAGTTCCTTCATGTATTGATGCTTCATTATTCCTTTTAACCAATGTACCTTGGGGCTCATGTGACAATGAACAATTTTGTTAAATCAAACATGGTGGATACAATTTAACTAAAGTGCTCACATTACTTGGTTTAGATACATAAAATAGTTGAAGCTTAAAGGTGTTGGGACACAAAAATGAATTCATAGCATGTTTTTATGTGAAAAAGTGATGTCATCCTTGAAATGTGAGGTTTGCAATTGAATTTGTTGTTGAGAAGTCATGTTCTTAGGCTCTACCACTGTATTCTTCAATAATAATGTATTGCTATGTTACTCATACTGAAATGAGCAAGTCTCTAGGTGTTTGGGAGGTGGGTAATGATACAACCATGGATTTATGATATTTCCCCTTAGTGCAAGTTGTATAGAGGATGGAGTGTGTGAGTTGATTGCCCACAAGAATGAGAGCTTGGTTGCACCACTAGAGAACATTGCTCTTGATGTGTAGCTTACTTCTTTGAAAGTTTATCTTAAAAGATTTTTGGCAATGTTAACACAAATGAATCTCCACATAGGCTCATCCCCATAGTTTGTGTGATATATGTAGTCTCTCCATGGCATCTGAAATGGGTTTTTGATGAAAATCTAAATTTTGAAGCACATTGTCTAATTCTTGCAGATTTTAACACTATTTTTAAGCCGTTTTGATAGTGTATTCTTCCCTCTGCTCGCTCTCAATTGTTACCGATGTTGTGACCTGGCCTCAAAGTTCCTACGTGTATTGATGCTTCATTGTTCCTTTTAACCAATGTACCTTGGGGCTTATGTGACAATAAATAGTTTCATTAAATCAAACATGGTGGATACAATTGACCAAAGTGCTCCCATTACTTGGTTTAGATACATAAAATAGTTGAAGATTAAAGGTGTTGGGACACAAAAATGACTTTATAGCATGTTTTTGTATGGAAAAGTGATGTCACCATTGAAAAGTTGGGTCGAGATTCGCAATTGAATTTGTTGCTGAGAAGTTGTGTGCTTAGGCTTTACCACTCCATTCTTGGATAATAATGTATTGCTATGTCACTCATGCTCATTTCTTCTAAAATGAGAGAGTCTTCGAGTGTTTTGAAGGTAGGTAATAATACAACCATGGGTTTCTCACATTCCCACTTTGAAGTCAATCATGAACACGTGCCTTTATTGGCTATTGTGCATTCTATTGGTTTTGTTTTATTAATTGGCTCTGGCTTTTTTAGTGACGGTGCTTATTGCTCAAAATTTAGTGCTGTGGGATGTCCTTATTTTACAAATGTACTCATCAACCATAGGTCTCATGAACCGTTGAGTTGTTTATCCAGTGTGCTGAATAACCTTCTTGTAGTTCCAAGACTTCGACACTTCCCATCTAGGGCATGTTCTTTTCCCTCAATAAATATATCTTTGTACAGGTGTAGATGAATAGACATCCATTGGTGGCAAGGCCTTTGGGCAATGCTTGGCTAGGCTTTAGTGAGAGTTGTGTGTGTATGGCACTCTTGTATGGCCATATATGCATCTATTCATGCATTTAAGATTTGCGGTTGTGTGTCTGTCTCTCATATACTGAATAGCTTTGAGATTTGTTTATTGTGTGACTCTTATGTTTTCTTGAAGGTTTGGTGTGGTTATGGAACAAATCAGAGCCATGGGAGATGTTCTAGACATAGTGCTTTCAACTCCATTGAATGCAATGGATTCAATAGAGTTAAACAAAATGACCATAATATCGTATCTTTGATGCTTGCCAACTTGGAGCCATTCACATGTGTATGAAAGATAGTTGTTTTGTTAGTGCTTGCATGAAGGTGCCATGTATATTTTTGGAGATAACCATTTGTATGCTTTGTTGCAGCCAAAACATGGGCTCTAATAGAGTGAATGTGCGAAAGATGGAAGAGGTGGCAAGGAGACAAAGAATACATGTTGCTAAGTGTGTAAAAACTATAAGGATTCAAAGAAACATGAGGAGTACTCCAAGTTCTTCAAACTTTAAAAACTCGAAGAAAAAGGAGAAATAAAAATTATAAAGAGAATTGAAGGGGGGGGAGAGAAACCAAGGGGAAAATTTATATAGACATAGGGAATTCGGGGGAGGGGGGAGCAAGGCACAAGGAGAGGGAGAGAGAGAGGGAGAAATGAAACAACTTGGAAACGGAGAGGGGAAAGAGGGGAAATGGGTTATTGAGCAAACTTGTCGTGCGGTAGCACGGGAACTTCGCTCATTGCTAGCGGTCTAGTGATCTAGCATTCTGTGCACGCAAAGCGCGCACAAAACGCTAGTATCAATAGTATTTGGAATTGCATATTCAAAATTTTATTTCTTCAAGCTTAACTATGCTAATTCTTAATATGTTCATGTGTTCTCTAGACTATACATTAAAATCACATGCCTCTAGATCATCACTTTGTGTACGTGTGGACAATTTCTTTTTCTGTGAAATGTAGTGTGAAAACTTTTTGTTCATATGAGAGTGTCTAATCTAAATATGAATTTGTCAATGGGATCCCTTAAACATGCCAAATGATGTCTATAACAAATGTTTTAGCAAGCCGCATGTAGAATGTATCACAAGTGGAACATTAATTTCATATAAACCTGCATTGTTTTAGATTATATGCAAATGTATTGCAAAGATATTTATGTTGTTACATGTATACATGTTATCAAAATGAATCTATTGCAAGGTCACATTATTGACATCATATGTGAGCATATATGTAGGTTATATAACAATGGACCTAAGTATCTAGTCAAATATGTAGGTTATACCCAAAAAGAACCTATTGTAAGGCCACATTACTTAGAAATCATTATTAGTAGGGATATTTGCATTTATTCAAATCAAGATGAGTTAGAGATTATACAATTGTATCTTAGTGTATAATTTATCCTTAGATTGTAGAGGCATCCTTGAGTGTGTACAATCCATTGGTGATTGCAAAGTGAAGATATATGTATATGTAACAAGTTCTACCAATAAGTAGATGTTGCAAGCTTCCTACTTGCAAAATGACTCCATAATGATCATGCTTCTCTGAGAAGAGAAGTTGTATTCCTCATATGTTCTATCCTTCTTGTCTGAACACAAAGATGAGCTCACACCCACACCACAAATACATGTGGGGCTATACAATGCATACATGGAGGCTGCTCATAGCCTTTCATGGCACCAACTCTAAGCATGCTTTCATTCTAATGACTCTCACAAAAATCACATAAGTAATGTAGGTGTAATAGAACCAATCACATATATGGTCACATATGTAGATATACTGTAGTGAATTGTATAGGATTTGTAATAGAAGAGACTTTGATCAATCAACCAATTGCCAACATTTGATGATCATGCACTATTGATGTTTGCAATTATTAGAAAGTGATCATGTTTTATTCACATATTCATGGTGTTCCATTGTGCACAAACATCTTTCAAAGGCATTCGCTATTAGAAAAGTAGTAAAATTGCAAATCCCACAACTTAAATATAGTTACAAAATGAGTACTTTTCATTGCCTATGTATTCTAGGTTAGAGTCAGCTCCAATGACCATTTTACTTTGCATATGTATTCCATGTGTTCTACTCTTTGTATAGTAGACTTTGACCTTTGACTAGTCCTTATGCTTGCTAACTCTATTTTGCTTCCAAAGATGCTCATTGTGGTTTACAAAGGTACATTCCCATACCTTGAATACTACATGTACAAGACTGAGTGGATCCCAAATTCATGTCTTGGTAATGATGTTTGATCTATAAGGGCATCTTTTTTTGAAAAAGATGTTGCATGTGAGGCCCGCTAAAGATTGGCCAATGGCTTCTACCTATAAGCTACAATTCTCATGTACTAGAGAATTAGGTAGACCTTGTTTGATGACTTTAGATGCTTTAGTGTGAAATAAACTCATTAATTGGAAAATTATTCCCATCCCATGTGCAATTATGTATGAAGGGGCCCAAGTAACAAGATGTCTCTAGTTATAACATTGATCCAAAAACACAAATACAAAGGTAGAGAGAGTGTACTACAAATAGTCTTAAGTTGTAGCAAAAAGGTATGGACTTTCAACCAAATGAGGAAAAAACAGTGTTTCATGCATACTATGTTTGTTAATGATAGCTATGCATACTCAAATAGCTTAGCATGTACAACTAATTTGGTTGAATTGATAAATAATTTGTCAAAGGAGATGGATAAGAAGTAAAATAGCTAATCACATATGCCTAATTGCTAAAAATCTTAATTGATGATTTAATTCCAATATCACCAAATGCAAACAACAAAAACTCCAACATTAATGTCAAATTATCACCTTGTATTCACATTTGAATTCCAACTTGTTAATACTAGGTGGGTTGGTGTGAATTAAATTGTTGCCAACAAAGAATATGTTTTTCCAATTAGAAAATAGACCTTCGATGATGCAAGCATAGGAAAAATGGTGGGGATAGAATATGGCAACATGTTGATATTTTGCCTCCCACAAATCCCTACAACATCCACAATGTAGGAACGGTGGTGGAAACAATTGGTACAAATATTGGAGCTTGTAAAACTAAACCTACAAGTGCATGCTTCAAATTCATGTGCCAATGGGAAAGAGGTAGATTATAAGTTTTACAATTTGACTACATTCTTGAAAGATTAAGACAATGCTTTTACCAATGTTGTAGTCATAACTTTCCATAAGATTGAAATTTTGAGATGATATTGCTTGTATGAACAAGAGAATCTTAGGTCAAACAAGCTCCCCACAAAAAACAAGTCATTGCATCCTTTATAAAAGGAATTATTACGGCTTGACATTGGTTCTTACAACTTTTGCATCTTTGGTCTTGTCTTTTTTTTTTTGTAGCATTGAAATTTGAGGACATAAAGTTAATTTATCACCGTGCAACTGTTGCATGCACACACAAGTACAATTAACTAGCTTTGAGTGTAGAATCATGATTCAACTTTGTTGTTTGTGTAAAGTCCAAAGGAAAGGAGGCAACCACTCCCTTCTTGGAGAGAGGTTCCTTGCCAGTTCTTCAGTGTCTTGTTCAATAGTTTTGTTGTAAGTCAAGATTTTTAATAGTGGGTGGCAGCAATTGATGACACAGTAAACAAGCAAGATTCTAAGTGAAGGAAAATGCCAAATGTTTGTGATGAAGAAAAGGATATGAGAACAGTAATGGTACAAGGAGCACTGTGGAAAAGTTGGGAGTAGATGGAAGTGGAGTACGGTGATTGAATGTGAGATGTAAAGAAGAGGCTTTGATAAGAAAAAAACAACAAAGAGGCATAATTGAACAAAGATAGGAGAAACACATGGAGGATCCCATGAGGTATATCCTGTGTGGTATAATGGAAGAGGATAGAAGAACTAGATAGTAATGTGGTAAATGAGAATATTAAGGTCCCATAAAAAGTCGGAGACCATGAAAATGAATTGGACTACTACGAGAACAAGAGATCATTAGTCAACAATTCTTTGTCTTATGTGCTTGCTCTTTTTTATTTTGTCTTATGTGCTTACTCTTTTCAATTTTGTCTTAGTTCTCCTATCTTAATCAAATATTTTAACTTCCTTGAATAAGCCTAATGATGATAACTTACATAGCACTAAAAGCATGGACGTCAACTATATAAGGGTCTTTCAAAGCAATGTCAAACTTAATAATCACAAGCAACGTTAACTAATTATAATTCTTTATAGGATCTAGAGACCTACTTTATCTACCATAAAGGTTTGATTTTCTTTCTGGGTTGTGATGGTGAAAGAGAATAGATGGACATTCCGATGCACATTCAATCAATGCACACACACAAACATATATATATATATAGAGAGAGAGAGAGAGAGAGAGAGAGAGAGAGAGAGAGAGAGAGAGAGAGAGAGAGAGAGAGAGAGAGAGAGAGAGAGAGAGAGAGAGAGAGAGAGAGAGATGTGAGAGCTTTGATGTTTCTATTTAAAAAGGTCTAAAAGAAAGGCATTGTGGTAGGAAACAATGTTGAAAAGAAACGAGTGTAGGACAAATAAGACTCGAGAGATAAGAGGCATTAAAAAAGAATTCATGTGGGTCTCTAAAAATTGTGATAGCCTTGAAAGTTGGGAGATGTCTTCACAAAACATGTGCATAAAGGGAGAGAGCCATGATAAGGAGAGAACTTGGAAGTTAGGATAGGGATAAAATGTCATAAAGGCCAAAAGCCTTTGGTATATATAGACAACCCACGTATAGTACAAGACCTTAGGCCTCTCCTAAATGGACAAGCATGGAAGCTTGGAAGCTAGGATAAAGCTAATATGACACGATGCACATTGTTTACAAGGCTTGTTTCCTTGTTTTTGCTTTGTTTAACTTCTTTCTCATCCTCAATGGAACATTTTTGCCACCATTATTGAGCAAAATTTGAGTTTCTTATCGTCACTAAATTAGGATTAGGACAAGCAAGAGTACCCAAGAGGGGGTCTTCTTGCAAAGAGATAGAACAAACGAGGATAGAAACCTATGTTGAATTACAAACGAGGATAAAAACCCATATTGAATTTACGAACTAGCTCAAAAATCACGTGAGACATAGAATATGGCATATTGGGCTAGAAGAAAAAGAACTATGGCTCCATGTGAGTCTCTTTTGTACTTACGACAAGGGCTTGGTTGTATCAATATCATCCATAGAAGAAAGACACTTGGACATCTTTTCTAACAACATCCACTTGTAAAAACGATGTAAAAGAATGAGGAGATAATAATTGAATCGAGATATTATTGTTGTATTGACCATCAGTGCAATAAGATTGTGTTTGTCTAAATAAAATCTCTTATTTGTATATATTGTTATTAGATCTCTATCCTTCCCAAAATAGAATTTTAAAGAGAGAAGCTATTGTGATTATTTAAAACCATGCTTTCTTTGTAATGTCCTCAAAGTAAATATATTAGTCAAACAACACCTTAGCTTTGTTTTCTTTGTTTGTAGCAAGAAAGCACAAAAAGCACCTTTTGTTGGTGATAGCAAGGGAAACTCTTACAATGCTACTTCTCTAGCATGTTAAGACTCTGACAAACCCCAGTTATAAATGTTAGGGGGGCATCAATAGTCCCTAATGTGAGATATTCCACCAAGCCTAGCTAGCCAATTAGAACTCCATCCCTTGATCACACACAACATAGGTTATTGTCCCACCAAGTTCGCTCCCACTTGTGGGGTACAAAATAGGAACTTGTGAGATGCCACTAGGTTGATTAAGCCTATACCATGACACATCACATCATTGGTCTCACGAGAGAAACTTTATAAGTCCATCACATCACCTATAGCAATGGATTATGCTATAGGTGCAACAAGCTAATAGAAACTATCCCCCACGTATTCATCACACTTGCACATCCAACCAAGACATACTTAGAGGTTAATCAATTGAACTATATGCAACTTGTGCTAATCAATTCAACCTACAAGAGGCATGGGACATGTCTTTAAAATGAATTGCAAATATTCTTAAAATACCTCCAAAGTTTGAAGATGATGATTTAAAACCTTTGACTTTACTAAAAATTCATTAGATATACCAACTAGCGACAACCTAGCTGGCTGGTAGTATTGGTGAGTTGTGTGAGGTCAAAAGTTCAAATCCCACGATTGGGCGCCTCCAAGGTGGTTCACTTTCAGGTGGAAAAAATGGATGTTATTTCCATCAACAAATAGTATCAAAAGGCGCAACAAGCACATCTTTTAAAAATTTGATCAAGCTCCCAGATTAGATGCCCCCTTACTACTTTTTGCTCATCTATCGATCAAAGTTAGGACCTTTGGGTCTAAGAGAATAGAAGGGTTGCCTCTTAACATTAGAGGGGTTGTCCCTCAAGTGTGATGTGTACATAGTACAACCTTTTTGTCTTTATGTAATACAATTCACACTTTCTAGGATATAAAATTTACTATGTAAAAAACCCTCCATCTCTAAAGTTTAGACATGAAGGTATTGAAATTTAAAGGCTGTTGAAGAGGTTAATTAATTTTAATAGTTGCGAGTAAATGAAAATGAAATAGAGGGGTTTTGTGACGGGACGGACGCCCATCAGGTGGGTGCCGCCCAGCCTCACAGGACGCGCAGGTTTATTATTAATAATTAACTAATTTATGCTTTGGTTTACTTTACAATCCGGACGTTTGAGTCTTTTGGGGGATATTTCAATTAAAAGCATTGTTAATAATTGTTAATCTTCATTTGTTATTATTATTATTATGATTAACGTTTTATGCCCGATATTGTCGCGTAGCAGGCACACACACCACAAAAACCGTATTTCTCACACCTCAAGGCGGCCAGCGGCAGCATTATGTCTCCGAGATATCTACTTTTTTTATTTAAAAAAATACAAATCGCACTTTAAAAATGAATCAATTTTTTTGATTAAAAAACAATAAATAAAAGAAGAATTCTGAATTATATTTGTCCAGAAACAACTCAGACTGATGATTGGGCGAGAGCTCATGGTACATGCTTAGATGGGCATCTTGCTTTATTAGTTGGCCGTTTCTATGCCTTTACCTCTATCTATATATGTACCTTTCATTCTCGTTGGTCAGTTCGTTTTTAGAAGGACGCATACAATCAGCCAAGGCAGCCGGCCCCTTCCATGCATGTATGGCTTATGACCCCTCTCTCCTTATGTCTCATGTTCTCGACCCTCTAGAACCATTTGGGCCTAGCTCGCTTGTCGTCACACGCTAGGCTTGCCTGTGACTACAACGCCCAAAAGCATGCCCACTTACAAAGCCAAATGATCACACTGCCATACCCTCTCTAGGGTGGTCACAAGGCCACTGCCATCTACAGATTCTTTGAGAATCACACAAACATGAGAAGCTGTAATGCAAAGGAAAGGTGAGGGTGATGTGGCAACTCAAGGAGAGTGTAATAACTAGTTGGACCTACTCTCTTTGAGTGACTCGAGCTCTATCAACTTGATTGTTCAAACGGGTACTTAGGTTTAGCACATGTGACATGCAACGACAAATGTCAACATCTTTGGTGTGCTTTGTCAAGCATGTTGTTTTCACAAACAACTCATCATCCTATGCACTTGTATTATGTTCTCACAAAGTGAATGGTTTCTAATCATACTATTTCAAGGCCATATATTTTTCTTGAAGGATCATTCCATAGGAGCAACTATGCAACATCCCCACAAATCCCCACCCATGATCCACATCCACATCAAATGCATTTTTATCTTCCAATAGGGATCCACGGGAGTAACTTCAATAAACATGGCCATCAAACAAGTCTAAATGTGCCTAATCTAGCTTCCACCCTCATGAAAGAGAATAGAGTTGTGCACCATTTTAGGAAAGTCCAAGTTTATGTAGTCACACATTGAGACACACAACTTGACAAGTATATAAAAACAAATGGCATACAACTTTATGAAGCATGGTTGATAATTTGATTGAGTTGTCAAGTGGTCACTTAAGAGCCTAGACACATGCAAGTACATGAACTTGCTCGTATGGATAAATGGGCACAAGCACACACAGGTCTAGATAATGCTGGATCCTCAACTCAAATCAATGCCAATGGGCTATTTGGGGGACATAGAAATAGGGGCAATTGGTATGCAAAGGAGATAAACATGAGTGTAGAGTGACAGAGTGAGTAGCTAAGTGGAATGTTACACTAACTTCACCCAGTCAATGTAGGACCCTCATTGTTGGAGGGTACTATGTTTATTCTTTTGAAGTCCCTCATTTCTTAGGGTAAAAGTCAAATGGTGTAGGACATGCACAAGCCTTTGACAATTGTGGTGACTTGCATGGGGTAATTGACATGTTGATCTCCTGGCTTAAGAGTTTAGAGCTTACGTGATGTAGCATGAGCAAGGTGGGGATAATTAGGTGTCCATAAACCTTTATGCAAACAACTTTTTTGGTTAAGGAATACTACATTACTAATCTTATGCTCCTTAGCACCCTTATGGTATTCATGACGATGACCAATCATTTGTACGACACCATTTATGCACACCCTTTTTAAACTTCAACAACATGTGATTAAGGCAAGTGATTGAAGCATACTGCTTTATTCAACCTCTACCCTTTTGCATATTAAAGTTTCTATTGTTCTAGCCTTGCCTTATCATTGAAGTGTCTCTTTTATGTGTTCCATCGACGATTGGTGTATGTATGGTCTTCTTGTTCATGACGGGGTATGTTTCAATTAGGTATTCATATGCTCTTGTTCAAAATGATGCATTGTTCCACCAAAGTGTTCGTATGCTTTGCTTCTTTATAGGGCAAATATATGCAACTTTCCAACAGAAGATGTCCAAGTGGGATCTATAAATGGCCTTTATAAAACCATATCTCACCTAAGATCCCCATCCTAGTTCAAGAGGTTATGAAAATAATGTGAGAGGGGATCATGCATGTAGGATCCCCACAAACATGTCCGTATAACCAAGGATTTCAAGAGTAGTAATGATTCTTCCTTTTTTAAGCACGAACCCTAATGGCTCACTCAAAAGTCACAAAATAGTCATGATAGTCATGTTTTTCCTTTTTCAAGCACGAACTCTAATGGCTCACTCAAAAGTCACAAAATAGTCATGATACTCACATTTTTGTCTATTTTTAATGGCATAAAATGGATGTTAGAATGGAGGTATTTACAACAACCAGAGTCAAACTCTCCTAAGGGAATTGCATCTTCTTTTCCAATAGCTTAGTAGCCAAATTGAGCAAGGCATGCTTGTTCATGGGCTTAGAACTCATGAACATTGAATACCATTAACTGTGCATCTAGTATTCAAGTTAAAAGATCCATGAATGCTAAAAGATGCATATGATGTGTGACGTAGGCATCAAAGCAAAAGAATTTGTAAGTTCATGACTTGCACATGCTCATAATGAACTTGTAAAACAGTTGCCACATGCATGGTAGAGTTGATTGAGGACCCACAAGGTGCGATGTGTAGAGGAAAGAGAACGAGGGAGGCTTGCATGTTGAGATGAGAGAGAAAACCCTAAACCCTAAGGTGCGTGATGGTGAGAGAAGAGATTGGACATTGATCCGATTTCCATAACTTAAGAGACATGAAACACACATAGGTTGAATCAACCTGCCAGTGGACATGTCATGTGGTAGGCTCATTGCAACTTTGTGAAAAACGAAACTCCAATCGGTTGACGGAGTACCCCTTAAAATGGTTGAATTGAAGCGTGGTACAAATTTGTTTGCGAGCTTTATTAAACCCTAGATCCTCTCTCTTGCTTCAAAGTGGAAGTTCTAGGCTCCATCGTAGTTAGAACTTGCATGTGGTTGGCATAATGGGAGTCTTCAAAGTCCCTTGCATGTGGTTGACATAATGGGAGTCTTCAAAGTCCCTTGCACAAGTTGATTGACTTGAGCGGGCTCAACTCCTTTTGTAAGGTGCTAGTCGATTGTAGTAGCATGACATGTGCAGGTTATCATCGACTATGGGTGCTTTATTAAACCCCCCCACCCCAAATTAGATTCTCTCTCCTGCTTCGAAGTGGATGTGCTAGGCTCCATCATAGTTAGAGCTTGCATGTGGCTGGCATAATGGGAGCCTTCAAAGTCCCTTGCACAAGTTGATTGACCTGAGGGGGCTCAACTCTTTTTGCAAGGTGCTAGTCAATTGTAGTAGCACGACACGTGCAGGTCATCATCGACTATGGCGACTCGCATAGCGTGTGTCCTGGCCCTTAGATCGGGCCATGGGACACAGTCGACTCCACCACACGGCTTATTTCAGGTTGAATCCTGATTGATGGGTACACCTGAATCGAGATACGTTGCTATAATGATTCAACACATAATCATGCCTCTCTCTCTCTCTCCACACACACACACACTCTCTCTCAGATGAGTAATTCAATGTTGAAGCTCTCGAACTGCTTTTCCCGTGAGTGCCCATCCGTTCAGGATCCTGAACCCCAAGTACCCTACTCTCTCTTCCATAGATGATAGTACATACTACATATTGAGATAACCCCAAATAATAAAGGAGTTGTGTACCCCTCACAAGGGTATGAATTGTTATTCCCCCATCCCTGCCCCTTTTTCCTGTCAGAAAACAACCCCCCCCACCCCAACACACACACATTCGTTGATTTATGGGCTTGACGAGTGGGAAGCCAGGAGAAAGGGAATCGTCAGATGTGGTGGAATTGAGAGACAAGTCGGGCTGCTGCTAGCTATTATATGCTCTCTTGTTTGTTTTTCTTGCCTGCATCCAATCCAGGTTCTTGAACCTTCCCCGTCTCTAATCTACCCTGTTTCTTCTTCTTCTCGTATTGCCTTCATTCATCCATGGATAGAGTCATTGCGTCCTTGTAAATTTCGCCCTTTCCCTTCCAACATCCCTAGATTAACAGCGCTTCTGTCTCAACTTAGAAGGATGTTGATCAGATAGCTACATGTATCTGCCTTGTCAAATACTTCTTAGAAAGTTTCTCCTCTCTCAGAAGGCACCGCCAGATTGCCTCTTCTTAACTGCCTGCACAGCATTGCCGTGGCCATTATTTGAAACTGAAAGAAAACATTGATGTTGTTCTGTTTTATGTTATTGCACAGTATCCTCTAGTGAAGAAGAGCGAGAATCCTTTTTCCCCTCCTCAGAAGGAGAGGAAGGGTCCTTGCTTAGTAGTTTCAAGGATTATCAGTCTGTTACTTGGACAATCAGCACATTTCGTCTTAGGTTACTGCAAGTACATCTTCATTTTGCTTGTGAATTCCTTTCCTTTTTCTCCGAGGAGAGCATGATCCATCATCGATATTTCTCAAGGAGAAGCTTTCCGGAAGGTCAGTCTGTTATTAGGAAGATGGAAAACAGAGGCTTATGCACCTAAGAATAGGCACGCCTTAGTCCTATAGGGATTCATAGGTCTCTGATAACAGATGGAAGACAGAAAAATCTTATGCACTTAAGGTCAGGCTTTGGTCTTATAGGGATTCACAGGTCTCTTTGATAAATGTCCCTCTCTGACGGAAGGGATTTATCTTCCATTCCAGTGTGGGGGTTGCTTATGACTTGAGGCAGGGCATCTTGCCAAAACATGCCAGGAATGATTCAGCTGGAGGGTTCCCCTGTTTCCCATTCTACTGTGTCTCAATCCTCCCTCTCATCCCCCCTCCAATCCTTCTCATCTCTCACCCTTTCCCCCCTCTCCACTGCAGGTATCTCCCCCCAGAACCTCCTTCACCAGCCCCCTGCCTCCACCTCCCTCAACCCATGTTTTCAGGAGCTCAAGTCAGAGGAAAGAGGCCTCCTCCTCATTCAGCTTCTCCTCAGGTGTGCCGGTGCTGCAGCAAGCGGCAACATCGATTTCACAAACCTGTGCTTGGAGCAGCTCTCCTTGCTTGCTTCCCTCACAGGAGATCCAATGCAGAGAGTGGCTACCTACTTCATGGAAGGCCTTGCTGCCAGGATCACCAAGTCATGGCCTGGTGTTTACAAGGCCCTGAACTGCACCCACCTCCCGACTGTCGCTGATCTCCTGTCCGCACGCCAGATTTTCTTCAACCTCTGTCCTTACCTCAAGTTTGCCTTCACCATAGTAAATCAATGCATCTTGGATGCCATGGAAGGAGAGAAAGTGGTGCACATAATCGATTTGGGCGCCTCAGAGGCCATTCAGTGGGTTGCTCTTCTGCGGATGTTGAGCGCCAGAGTGGGGGGGCCTCCTCACTTGAGGATAACAATCATCAATGAGAGGAAAGAGGTGTTGGATCAGTTGGGACAAAGGTTGTCTGAAGAGGCTGAGGCCTTGGACATACCCTTTCAATTCCATCCTGTTGTCACAAAGCTGGACCAGTTGGATGTGGAGATGCTGAGGGTGAAGACAGGAGAAGCTGTAGCAGTAAGTTCAGTTCTGCAGCTCCACTACCTTCTATCTGATGATCCTAGAAACTTTCCTACTGGGTGTGGGCAGCAGTCAATTTACCGTGGATCACCTCACCTCGGTGAAGGAAGCCAAAGCTCTTTGGAAAGGAACATGAATTTAAGAAGCTCCAACCTCTGCCCACGAAGTGGGCTTGGAGAAGGGGCTTATTTTTCAGAGAGTTTAGATGACAGGGTTGTAAAAAGAACTAGGGAGGACACCCTCATTAATATTTCTTCTCCCTTGCAGCAAGAAATGTGCAGGTTCAACAATCGTGTCAAAGTGGATGCTAGCAACAATGAACGGACCCTGCGTGAGCTGTTTGACAATGAGGCCAAGGAGAGTGTATTTCTGAATGGTAGAGCAATACAGTATGGCAATCTGATGGAGCAAAGTGGATCAACTTCTCCTTCAAAAATGAATGCAACTAGGGGAGATAGCTTTTGCACGACAGCGGATCGCATTCTATGCATGCTGAGAACTTTGGCACCCAAGATTATGATTGTAATGGAGCAGGAGGGCAATCACAACAGCCCAAATCTAATGGAGAGGTTTGTGGCTGCTCTGCATTATTACAGTGCAATGTTTGACAGCTTGGAATCTACTTTACCTCAGAAATTTTTCATGGAAAGGGTCACCTTGGAGAAATTTCTGTTCGGGAGGGAAATACATAACATAGTGGCCTGTGAAGGTGTGGAAAGAGTAGAAAGGCATGAGAAGCTTGAGAACTGGAGGCAAAGGGCCGAGTGGGCTGGCTTCTCCCATGTGCCTTTTGCTTTGTCCACCATGATGCAGGCGAGGCGGTTGCTGACATATACCTGTGAAAGCTACAGGCTTGTGGAAGATAGAGGATGCCTCACACTTTGTTGGCAGGAAACCCCCCTCTTCTCAGCCTCTGCCTGGCAAGCCTGATTCGACCTGTTGGCCCTATGGTAGAAATGAAATTCTCATATATACAGATACATACAAAAAATTATACAACCTTGAATGTTGGGATGCTGGCCAACAAAGTACTGAGCTGTTGTTGGCATGCTACTCCCTTAACCAGTATACCCCTTTATGTAGAGATCACCCCTGATACCATTCCTCTGCTTTATTTAGCCTTCCCTTGGTGGCCTCAATTCTTGTGGGCCTCTTTAGTCTTTCGAGGTCATTCCAGCATAGCTTGTTTTGAGTTGGCCGAAAGGATCACTTCTTACTGTGTGGAGGGTGTTTTTCACAAGTAGTTGCTACCACCCCGACAGTTGATTGGCAAAGACCCCTCCATACATCGGAGTTATCAGGATTATGCTCACTTTTCAAGTAATGACTGAATGATGATGCACTAATGGAATGTTTTTTCTTCACTTGTCTTCCTCTGTTCAGGTGGGTTATAGCTTTGAACTTCTTAATAGAATAGTGGTCATGGCCCGTCAAAAAGAAACCATTGACAAGTCCTTGCTTTGTTTTACTTACAATAGCTTCACTGTTATGTACTGTAGTTGAACACCTAAGAAACTGGCAAAAACATGTTCAGAAAATCAATATATTGGATACACCTACTTCAGATAAGGGATATATGCCTACTTGCAAGCAAGGCTATGCAGCTTATTTGTGCAAACTTCAAGAGGAGAATGTTTGTTTTTGTCTGTCTCTTACAAGAACTTGAGTGGAAATACGGTCGAATAGTTGTGTGGTGCAGGGAGCGTTTATGCAGGCTCTGCATTTGAACTTGTCTTCATTCTTGCTATGTGGGCTTGGGATGGTATTCTAAACAATTGGCATGGGTAACATTGCCTTGTGGTTCTTGGTTGGGATGGCATTTTAAATCCCAATTTGCACTTTTGTTGAATTTTTTTTTTCCGATTGACACAGGTAACATTGTCTTGTGGTTCTTGGTTCGGATGGTATACTAAACAATTGACATGGGTAACATTGTAGCAGAACAATTGGTACTTAGGTCTCCACTATTCCTCTTTCGTTCAGAATTTGCATCATTCTGAAACGATTCAAAGAAGAAACTTAGGATAACAAGTGTGCCTCAAGGTTGTGACTAACCTTACATTCTTGGCATTCAAGAACGAACAGTAGGAATCTTGTGTGCTTGTTTTAGGTAGAGGCCTCTTTACAAAGAAATCTGGGAAATAGTGGTCAATTATTGTGCGTGCATTTGAGACTTTGGGGTTGTAGCAATGCTTGTAGAAGCTAGTGCAGAAAATGAAAGAGCTTCACAAAACCTTTGTGCCCTACAATGGCAGCTCAGTTGGCAAGTACACTGCATCTCTTGTGTGAGGTTGATGTTTCAAGCCTTGGCTGAGTGGTTGGCAGTGGAATACTTAAGTTGATGCAGGATTTTGACCCAAATATGGGTGTTGGCCATTGTTTCTATGTTTCTAACCATCTCCATCCTAGGTTCGAGCTTTGGACAGTTGAGACATCTTCTGGAACTAGGTGCCCACGTTGTAGAAAGAGGATGGGTGGCTTTCTAGAGGGAGAACAAGTGTGCTGCACATTGAGGTTAAGCTTGAATATTGGCTACTTGAATTGTAGCCTTATGGGGGGCAACCTTGAGAGTGTTGAGGTCACAGGTCCATAGTTTCAAGCTTTTGTGGTTTGGACCTGTTTTGAAACCCTTACAATGAAGTGTTTGGTGTTGTGGAAATGAAATGGATGGCCATTTATAAAACAATATGTTATTTCTCTTGATATCATATGAAAAGCCCAAATTGAGGGCCTTGCTACTGTGATTTCAAGGAGGGGGTGCTGGAAATGCAAATACGATTTTTGAGAGCGCTTTCAATATTGAGATCAGATTCAAATGTCAACTACTCTCAATGAGGTTCAAATGTTAGCTACTTGAGATGACTCCACAAAAAGGTTTGTTGTTGAGGCCCACCACCATCGGTGGAAAGAGAGTAAAATGCCATCCCCAATTTTTATTTTGAGGGCTCTATTATGGGGCTCTATTATGATATTGTGTAGGGATTTGGGTAAGCTTTATACACTAAGTGAAAGTGGCTTGAAATGATCTAAAAGAGTTTTACAAAGTGAGCCACCAATGGGGTCTCCGATGGGTTGAAAGTTAAAATTGTGGGCAAATCAACAAAGAACGATAGCTTCAAAACATGGCTAGTGCAAAAGTTGCTTATCAACAATAGAGTTGGATGTACACCAAGCCAATTGACGAGGGGTGGCCAAGGAGGGATGCACCTAGAATCAACCCTTCTTGATGGGCAACTTGTTAGGATTTTCAAAATGGTCATACATTGGGATGGAAAGTGGGATCTAGAACGTATTTATTGGGAAGTGCTAGTCCAACCGTAATGCAAAATCCACCCTCAATAAAGGAGGTAGGTTTTGTCACCTTAGCCTCCTAAAGGAAGTTGTGTCACCTACCTCAGCCTCAAACCTCATATTGCCAATGAACAACCTTCTTAAGTGATGCAACCTAGACTCAACTCCATTTGATGAAGCATCCTTTGCAAACCAAAGGTGCCTTTTTGTATTGCTAATAGTAGATAGTGCAAGGCTCTCTTACAACAAATCAAAATATAGGTGATTTGTCTCTCAAAGGCATTCAAGGACGGATTCATCTCATGGCATATATAATAAGCATATAATCTTCTTCAACTAGAGACGAAGAATCACATGAACTCTTGTTGAGGACTTGAGTCATCCCTCAAATAATTCTAATGTCCTTTTGGAGTAAAAAATGGAAGTCCATAACTAAGTTGGGTATTGGAGTAATGGTTTTTGTTAAAAACCATCTAGGATGTGTCCTCCCTGATGTGCAACCTTATTAGGCTATTGACAACTCCCAAACATTGGGATGGAAAGTAATGAGCTCTAAAGCCCATCTATTGGGGAGTGCTTGTAGTCTCCCCACAATACGACCAATCCTCAATAAATGAGAAATGAGGTAATTTTAGGAAGTTTCGCCTTGTAAAGGAGGTAGTGTCGTGTACCTCATGAGCCTCATTCAATTGACACATTCAATCTAATATAATTTGAATGATACACAATATAATACAATGTTCATGAGCAAGACAGTTCTCAGCTTTGTTTGTATTTTGTACTATTTCTATTCTTCTTATGCAATGAAGGGATGTACCTTATGTATTCTTGTGTGTCGTGTTCTTGGATTTTTGTATTCTTTAGATCCCGATTACATGGTAGTTTGAAACACCATACATGTCATGTTATTGTGCTCTCCCAAAGGGGTCCATCTACCTATCTAGTGCAGTGAACGGTACGCGTGTGCTATGCAATTGGGATGGGTTGAGTTCTAAGTCTACTTGGAACATTGTCCCACACTTGAGGACCTAGTTGGTTAGAAGTTAAGGTGTTGTACTAATCTTAGCATGATAGGTCTATTAAGCTTGCATGGATTGTCTTGCCCTTAATGTGCCCTAAGGTTGTGACATCGGGATGTGAGCTAGGGGATTAACCAAGTGCAATGGTTGTGTGTTGTGCTCTCTCTCTCTCTCTCTCATTTTTAAAAAAATATAAAAAAGAAAAAAAAAAGTACAAGTTGACATGCATCACACTACTTAAAGAGAGTGGCCTAAGTGCATGCTAGAGGTACCCCTTACTAAGTAGATACTCTTTAACATAGTTTTGCAGCTATAGTTATGACTTTCGGTAGAAAGGATATGTGCACATGGCAAGCTTCCTATTGTCTTTTAGCATCTTTACGCAATATGCGGGTCATAATATGGCTCGAAGATGGAGTCAGACCATCATCACTCAATCAATCCCTACATTTACATCAAATAACAATGGATGGAGCTTATCTTCATATGGTGTGATAGGCTACCATTATCAACAATAATATAATACTTTTAAGGTAATTGTAGGTAGTGATGAAGGAGGGGTCTAGCAGTTGGCAAATTGTTATACAAAGTGAGCAAAGAAAGGTATTAAATCTATGGACGGAATAGGTAGAATTTATTTACTTGTGTGTCTTTGATATTTGGGATCCTAGGAAAGTTGTACCTATTTTCTTCACCTTCCTTAAATGCTTTGCCATATAGTTAGGGGTAGGGATAATAGAGTAGGCTTGCTTTTTTGGCTTCTTTTGAATAGATGAAGGCCTCCCACACCTTCTTGTCACTTTCAAGGATGGGATACCTCCACTCTGGTGATCTTGGCTGCTTCCCTTAGCTTTAAGTCTAGATATCCACTTTTACCTCTCTTGGCTTGGCATGCTTCTTGAAAACCACTAGATCTAATTGGGCGGCCCATTTTTAGCTATACTCTTGCCTGCTAGAATGATTTATCTGCACCATGCATACGAGAGTGGTTTCCCAAATCTAGTTTTTTCATTTATTTTGAAATCAAATATCACCATCTCTTTGGATATCCATCTTTTCCTTGGTACCTTTCCATATTCTCTTCTAGGTTCTCCTCTTCATCATGTAGTAGAAGCTTAGGAAGGATAGGATGATGAATTACTTTTTGTGATGACCGAGGTCTTAAATCTTTCATCATGGCTACAAAAGACTCCTTTTGTGGCTCTTTCTCAGTTGACTGCTCTTCTGACTCTCCAGAGTCAAAATCTGGTAAGTTTGGTTCTAGTGATTTTGATAGGTCTATTGGTGGTGTCATGATTGGCAGTGGCTCTAAGCAATAGGAGATGCTAGGGGGTTAGGTTGCAGTTACCCTTCTATTGCAAGTGATGGATGAGATTTTGCTTGATTGGCTATGAGTTCATTAGGCTAACCTCTCTAATTTGCTGCATACCTTCCAAAATGCCTATAACAATTCCAAGCTAGGCCTTGAGTTCTTGCATGTCTTCTATTTCTGGAATGTGGGTTGATAATGTTGCCTCTTCGAATAGCTCATTGCTTGTCCATGAAGAACTTATAAGCATCCAATTGAACCTTTTGCTAAAGCTCTCTAGATAATGCG
Source organism: Lygodium microphyllum (assembly GCF_053477565.2). Taxonomy (NCBI): domain Eukaryota; kingdom Viridiplantae; phylum Streptophyta; class Polypodiopsida; order Schizaeales; family Lygodiaceae; genus Lygodium; species Lygodium microphyllum. Next base: position 68,816,416 of record NC_141149.1, on the reverse strand, counting down.
GTTTCCCCTTCCACCAAGTCAACTATCCAAGTCAAGCTAGTAGCTATTGTTTTTTGCTTCTAGTTTTGCCTTTCCTATGATGCTACTTTTTTGTTCTCTTAGGAATGTTGGAGTTTGATCAGCTTGATGATTCATTTCAAAACACTTGCTTGCATAGTTTATCCACTTCTACTTCTCTAGCCTTTAATGATGTCTCCTTTCGTTGAGTTCCATGGCCTCCTCTTGAAGAGCAGATTATTTTCCTGCAATTGCTTTGGAGCTCTTGTACCTTATTTTTTCTAATTTATCTTGAATCTCTTGTTTCTTGTTAATTCACCTACTTTGCCTTGATATTTAGGACATTCCTATGTGATGTTGGTGGATACAATCGGATGTTGTTTTTCCTATGTTGTTATGGTATTGATCCACGGTGAAGTATTTGCCTTGGCTAGCTCTGATATCCATGCTTGCATTTGCTCCATTTGTTTCTTTAAGTCTTGTAGGAGAATGTTGAGATTCTTTGGTTGCCTTCTCTTTCCCCTTTTTTGGAGCTACTTCTCCCTCTCTCTACTACAATCTCACCCATGTGCTTATGCATTGACTCCTCAAAGGATTCTCTTGTAGCTATTTGATACTCTTCCCATTCTTTCCTCATAAGGTTTTCACTTTTTTATGTACAACACGAAAAGGTTCCAAAATCCACTAGATAGAACTTAGGGTTGTACTCTAGTTTGGCCAAAGTGTCCTAGGAGCTGGTCAAACAAGTAGCTTGCAAAGGCACGATGTGAAATCATTCATGAGTGATAGTTTATGGAATCAACTTGCAATGTGGAGCTCTTCCTCACTCAAAATCTTATCAATAAGTGGATGATCTAGTAGCTTCTTTGCAAGTGTCAACATATGAGATTCAATGATTGCCCATAGTGACATGGTCTCATAGTACATAGTCATATTTGAGTAGGCTAACAATTCTTCGTTGTTTGACTATGGTGACAACTTTTCTTCCTAAAGTGGCTGCTTCATGGTGAACTAACTACCATTTCTTGAGGAAGTGAGTAGTCAAGCTACAAAGGCATTGTAAGGTGTTGACGACACAAGGGTCCTTGAGGATGGGTTCTTTTGTATATGAAGGAAGTATTCTTCATGTTTGCAATTGTTGTTGTTGGTTGTAGAATGGAACACTCTTGCAACAGAGGTATTCTTGTTCCTCCCATATGGAGTTTCATTGGGATGCGAGCAAGAGCATGTCTATGTCAATCATTGCAAACAATTTGGAAAAGGTGTGGAACGTAGAATCCATTTGCATGAAGCAATCAAAGATTGGCCTTTTTGCGAGGTCGATGAGTCTTCATCCATCTTGTAGCTCGAGAAATGTTGGTGTGGCTTCTTTAGGGTGGCAAGTAAAGAGGTCTGATATTTGCACATGCAATATAGGGGAAGTTTATAAAGATTGGAGAGGATATCCTCTTCCAAAGGTAATTAGTTGTTCTTAGACAAGCTTGTGTTAGGGGCTTGTGTAGCCAATTCAGATGATTGGCATGTTGGGTTATCTTGGGCAGATTTGGGAGGTAGGGAGGGAGTGGTAGTGAGAGAGGATATTAAAGAAGAGTCTTTTTCTTAAGTAAGAGTATTGCACTAGGGCTCTATTTGTAGCTTGTTGGTAGATGTAGTGACTTTTGTGGATTGGGGTGACTCTTTAAATGGCGTCAAAGTTGCTACAAGTGCAATCATGGATAGTTTTGGTAGGTAGAGCTTATGATAGCCTTATCCTTGCACTTGTAGAAGGGCTCTTGGGATCCATTGAGTTGTAATATGTGGGTTATTAAGGGGTTGGTGATGTTAGCATATTTTCCTTCTCTTGTGTTTCCTTGGTATATGATGTATAGATACACAAAAAGGCTTTAGGTTTCTATTGCCACTATGGTGTGATGCTAGCAGAGGGCTTCTTGTTGGCTTGATCATTCAAGTGATGGCTCAAGAGCATGGTGGTTTTAGCTGGTTGGATAGGCTAAGAAGTAGGGATCTTTTGAGTAGAGGTAGACCATACCTCCTTAGAGCCAAATGTTGTAATCATGTGTACATCCACCAACTATAGGTGAATGTGTTTGTCAACATAGTTAGTGTCACAAGGATGCGAAATTTTGAGATGCTTCAATCTTGCTGATAACATTTGATTAATTTACTAATCAAATGTGCAAGGTTTTTTAGCACATGTGATGCACATGGCATCTATTTCATGGTAAAAGGCCAAGGTCCTTGAGGATGCAATGGAGGGTGAAAGGAAAAAATTGTGATAAGTTATTCCAACTGGGCTTTGGTACTTAGTTGTGGTGTGAATTTTGACCCTAGAAAAATTGTTTGGTCAATGAGTGTCAGTGGTTGGTGACACTAGGGACTAGCATTGATTAATTAAATAATTTGAGTCCAAGGATCTGTAATGTCTCCATTACTTACTGTGCGTATACATTCTAAAGAAAATTGATTCATGTCACACATTTATTAAAAAAAAAAACTAGCTTTAATTATGAAATTGACTCTCATTATGAAGATAATTAATGAGGTATTATATGCCAGTTCATGGAAGAAAGACTTGGGAGACCCTTTCAAGACTAGCTTATTAAAACTATGTTTGTAGTATCGAATAATAAAAAAAAGAACTAGCCTAGTGGATGGTCACTTGGTAGTTAAGCACACTTGGGTGATAACACTGCCGAGATGGGTGACCTCCCAGGAAGATTTTCCTACAAGCTAGTGGGAGCTTCTCATGCGTAGCCAACGGCACCAACGAAGCCTTCGTATCCTATTGCCAAGTATGCCAAGGCCAAGATGCCAAGGTGTATGCCTTGGTTGCCGCCCTAGTCATGAGCCTTGGAGTGACGGTCCGCACCGCACGGTGCTCATTGATAGATTTGTAAATTTTTATCTTCACACTACAAAAATGGATCTCCCTCTCTGGCATCATCAATGATGTCATCATAAGCGCTCAAAGAAAGTGTTCTCTCTATGTAATCGATGATGTCATCGAAAAATGCTAAAAAAGCAAGTATCCTCTCTTTTATCCCCCCCCTCGTTCCCCTTGCAAAACTATAAATTGAGGGCTTGGGGATGGCCAGAAAGGGCGATAAGAGTAATCTTGATGGGACGAGACATTGAGATCGAGAAGGAGGAGACTCTATCCCACGAGACGAAGAGACATCATTCCATTCAACCCAAGGAAGGGGATACACTGAAGGTCTCTCATCCCCTTCTACTTTGATTCGAGAAGAGAAGACACTGAAGAACTTTATCCTATTCTATCATACCTCTCCTCTTGTCTCTATTCCATCTACTAGAGAGAGTGCAGTATTGTTCTCCACGAGGCAAGAAGAATCATCCGCGAGGCCTACATCATTGAATCCCACAATATCCATCATCATCATCGAGAGTCTTACACCCTTGCCAACCGGTATTACTGCGGTGTTCTTCTTCTTCTTCTTCTACGAATCATATTTCCGTCATGGCCCCGAAGAAAAAGAATTCAAAAGTAGAAATCGTGAATGATCCTACTACCATGGAAGAAATAGTTGGAGTTGTGAGCACGAGAGTCACTATAATGGAGTCACGTGTGTGGATAACAACCCTTTACCAATTGCGATACCACGTGTTTTTCTAAAAAAGTTCAATCCAAATAAGATAAGTCTCTTGAGAAATACTAACTTAAGGCCAAGAAACTTGGTTATAAAAACTGGGAAGTTAGAGATCCCAAAATCTAGATATCCCTAGTTAAATTCCAAGGGGAAGATTTCATTATGTGAAACTCAAGTGTCGATTGCTATTACGATTAATCATCACTTGAAAGTTGCATGATTGATTGAAGTCAAAACTGCTTGTAGACATCAATCTTGTTTGTGATCTTCTAGATTAGATCCTAATTGAATTAAGTATTGGACCATATAAAAATTGAGGAGCCCTATACCTCCCCCAAGGATAGGTGCTGAATCCCCATACCAAGAGGGGATGTTTTTACTCTTGTTCAAAAGAAAGATGACACATTTAGGATGTGCATTGATTATCGAGCCCTCAACAAAATCACTGTGAAGAATCGGTTTCCTATTCCCAGAATTGAGGACATTTTGAATCGTCTAGGAGGCTCAAATGTTTTCAGCCGCATTGATCTAAAGAGTGGTTATCATCAAATTAGGGTAATACCACAAGATGTACACAAAACTGCTTTCCGCACTTCATACGGTCTTTATGAATTCTTGGTGGTTCGTTTCGGATTAACCAATGCACCAGCCACCTTTAATCGAATGATGGAGCGCATCTTTAGAGAGCATCGACAATATGTCGGTACTTTCTTTGATGATATTCTTGTCTTTAGCAAGAATGAAGAGGAGCATCATCAACACTTGGAAATTGTTCTACAATTACTACAACAAAATCAACTCTTGGTAAATGGTAAAAAGAGTGAATTTTTCATGCATAAAATAAATTACCTTGGGCATGTCATCTCTTCTGAAGGGATTCAGATGGATCCTGAAAAGATTAGGATAATCCAAGAATGGCCTCATCTTCATGATGTACATGAGGTGCGATCGTTTCTTGGCTTATGTTCTTATTACCGCCGCTTCATCAAGCATTTTGCACATATGGCTTCTCCACTTCATGACCTTACAAAGAAGAAGATCTCTTTCCAATGGAAGGAAAAAGAGAAGGCAGCCTTCACAAGGCTGAAAACAGCTCTTACTTTTGGACCTGTTCTTATCATTCCAGATCTAGTAAAACCATTTGTGGTGGAAGCAGATGCTTGCGGTGATTGTATTGGTGCAGTGCTAAATCAAGAAGGCCATGCTGTAGCCTTTGAAAGCCGCCGTCTAAATGATGTGGACAAAAGGTATGACATTTATGAAAAGGAGCTCTTAGCAGTGGTTCATGCTTTAAAGATATGGAAACATTATCTTTTAGGCAATGAATTCCTTATTAAAACCGATCATCAAAGCTTGAAGTATTTCAAGACTCAAAAGCATTTGCAGGAGAAACATGCAAGATGGGAAAATTTCTTGTCTATGTTTCATTTTCAAATTATGTACACTCCAGGGAAACAAAATGTAGTTGCTGATGCACTTTCTAGAGTGCCTCGCATTGCAACTATTACAGTGGCTCATCATGAAGATTTTCAAACGATGAAGAATACTTATGATGAAGATACTGATTATTCCATCAAATTTACATCAAGGACAATTTCCAAGGAGGAAATTTGATTTACAGCAAGGAGGTTCTCATCTAGATTATTCCATCAAAGACGGTTACCTTCTCATGAACAATCGCCTTTGTGTCACTCTTCCTGTTCGACAAAAGGTGCTTAAAGAAAGTCATGAACCCCCTTATGCAGGGCATAGAGGGAGGGCAGCCACTCTAAGTGCAATTGAGTGCTACTTTTATTGGCCAACATTACGAAAAGATACACATAACTTCATTGAAGCTTGTCTGGTATGTCAAAAATCCAAATATGATAGGCAGAAGATTCCAGGATTGTTGCAACCTCTTCCAGTGCCCAAAGATCCACGGGAATCTATCACAATGGATTTCATCTCAGGTATTCCAAGAACACCTCAAGGTCATGATATGATTTGGGTCATAATTGATAGATTCAGCAAACAATCACATTTTATTCCATGTCATAAAACATTGAAATCCGCACAAGCTGCAAGACTTTTCATTCAACATATCTTCAGATTACATGGTATGCCTTCTGAGATCATTTCAGATAGAGACTCCAAATTCACAAGTAACTTTTGGCGTGCTTTATTTGAGAATTTGGGAATCACTTTAAAGTTCTCCTCAGCTTTTCATCCTCAAACTGACGGCCAAACAGAGGTGATGAATCTCACTCTTTTGGATATGTTGAAAGCTTATGTTAGTGAACATAAGTCACAATGGGAGAAATATCTTCCATTATTGGAGTTTGCTTACAACAATACAGTGCACTCATCCACAGGGAAAGCTCCAAATGAAGTAGTACAGGGTAAAGTGATTCCTCCTCCAATTATTCGCACTAAAGATAAGATTTTTGCTGCTGATGAGTTTGCTTCAGATTTAAAAACCGCAATGGATCAAGTTCGAGCCACTATCAAAGTTGCCCAAGAGCGACAAAAGAAGCAAGCAGATAAACGAAGAAGACCTTTGGCTTTTGAAAAAGGTCAATATGTCTTGCTAAAGTTTGATAAAAGCAGGCTCAAACAAGGTTCTGGTCAAAATTCATCTTTTCCAAAGCTCTCCAGTAGATACTTTGGACCCTTCAAAGTGATTGAGAAAATAAATGAAGTTTCTTATCGACTTGAGCTTCCTACTCATTGGAAAATGCACAATGCTTTTCATGTAAGTTTGCTAAAACCTTACATAGGACCAAAACCAAAGGAACCCATTACTGAAGATCCCCCAGAAGTTGAAGAAACAGAGCAACTCTTGGAACCTGAAAAGATTTTGTTTCTCAAGGAATCGAACCACGAGAAGTGGCCTTGTGACACGAAAATTCTTACTAAAATTCAAGAATCTACCCACAACAGATGCACAGTGGGTAGATGAAAAATTCATGAAGGATTACCCAAATATTCTACAGCAATATCAAGAAGCTTTTCAGCTGAGGACAACTGAATAAAAGCCAGAGGGCTGTCACAACTCTATAGAAACAGAATTTGTATCCTTTTTTGTTAATTTGTCTATATAATGATTTATTAAATTTATTTCCTTTGCACTAATTAGATATAAAGAAAAGTGCATTGGAGCTGGCCACTGATGAGTAGTCACAGGTTATGGTGGACCCACGCGGTGGGTTAGAGAAAAGATAGTTCACACTTCCACGTATATGGCCCGATTGGGCGCCTGTGACTAGAACTCATGCATATCAGGGTTAGACTCGCACACAGAAAGGATTGATGCCTTGAAGTGTGGGCTAGATCCACCAGAACAGACAGTTACAATCAACAAGATGGCATGATCATGAAATGCTTGTATAATGTGCATGTGTGGGCTGAAAGCTTGAAATGCACATTTCTTTGCATAGGAAAGTCACATGAAGATTTGGATACCATTTTTGTGATGTACACGAAAAAAGCTTTCATATGACACCCATATTGGGGGGGTCTCTAAATTTTAGGAGGTCCCTAAATTTTAGGAGCCTCGAATTAGCCTAAAAATACTAGTCTTAAAAAATAGGGATGTCATTCTAAAAATAGTAAGTTCTGTACTCTGACTGTGCTTACTAAATTTGGTTGTTTCTATTCTTGACAGTATTCAACCCAAAAAGGAAGGCCATAGAGAAGAGACAAGTGTCAAGACACTTGTCACACAAGTTTCCAAGTGTCCCACCACTTTTCACATCTCATGACATGTGGCTGGACACTTGTCTTGTGCTACTCCACTTTCCCCTTTTGTACTAGCTCTCCCCTCTCCTATAAATAAGAGCTCATTTTTCTTCATTCAACATCATTTTTCTTTGCTGTAAACTCATGTACAGCACCCATAGATAGCCAGAAACTGGCCCCATCCATCCCCATCATCATCCCCCACTTCTCCATTATCAAATTCCTCCATATTCCCTCTTCTATCACTGCTGTTTTACAGGACAACAAGCCTGTAAATTCATTGCAGCACCTCCTTCTCGAGCTCTTTCTTCCATTTTAGCTACAAGAAGAAAACCCTATCCATATACTGCTGATCAACGATGGAGAAAGGTTGAATTTCCCTTTTTCTTCTCTCATACTGTAAAGAAATCAGTTCTTATCATTGCATAATAGATAATGCATGTGTGTTTGTACATCTTTGCATGATCTTGTGAGAGTGAGAATTACTTCTTCTCACTCTCAGGTTGATGGTAACTGAGCTCTTCCCTAAGGGACTTGGGTTGAGCAGAAATACATTTCTTCGGGGGGGGGGGGGGGGGGTTTCCCATCTTCAACCCTCAATCTTGTCTCCATTACTTTTACATTTTCATGGCTGTAATTTTGTGAGTAATTTTCATTTTCAGCTTTAAGTGTTCATTCTCTTTTATATTAATTCTCGAAAACAAGTGAATATCATAATTGTTAAGCATACTACGTTGTTCGGGGCGCTTACAGACACTTCTGAATGTTAGTTAGTTGTTGATAGGTGACTGTTAGGTTAATTAGGAACCTTCAAGTCGGTCCTCTGTGGATAACGGCAAGACGCTTCCCTTGCGAGGTAGACCTAGGGTTAACTAGTTAAAAAAAATCTAATCATTCTGATTAGAGTACGAATAGCGACATCTAGAAGGTAAACTTTGGGAAACTACTAAAACGTTATCCGTCAAGAAATCAAGGCGGGTACGTTACAGGATCAATAGAGGCTGGGGACTGTTCCAGGTTACAGATGGCCTAGCCAATTTAATTATGGATGGACACATTCAATTATGGGCAAGGTTAGCAAGGGCTAAAATTAATTTTTAAAATTATTAAATTGTGAAAATTAATTTAATGGCCAAATAATGCTAAAAATTAGGTTTTGAAGTTGCAAACTAATAAAACGTTTTTGTGGTTTGGTCATCTCAGTCTTTCAGATTAGTTTTTAGTCGGAAATAGAGAGAGAGAGAGAGAGAGGGCTATTGTCCAATTTTTTTAGCAGAAAAGGGTAGATTACAATAGGTGATAGTCATTTGGAGCCATCAACAGGAAGCTCACAACAAGACAAGGCCCATCAAGGGCTAGCAACATCATTAACTAGCTAGCAATAACAATTCTGGTGCTCGCAAGCTGTAGGCGACTGCTTTTCTTGCTAGTTGAAACAAACAATAGGCAAATATGAAGGTTTCTCCATGAGAAATATATGAATTTTCTCACTCTCTCTGACATTCTCTCACATCCTTTAATCAATTCTTGGAGGATCTTAGTTTATCTCAACCATTTGGTGTAGATCTTAGCCATATTTGGTGGACATCAAAAGGAATTCTATTGTAAACACTAAATTTGTGCAAAAATTAGGGTTTAATAGTCACCTCAAGATCCATACCATTAGTAGAAGGTATCATACACTAAATTCAGCACATGCAATTTGTGGTATTATCAATGATTTCACATGCTAGCCCATCCATTATGAATTTGGGGTAGGATTTGGCTAGTTGGAATCCAATTATAGTAAGTCTTGGGTAAAAATCAAAGGGCAATTTTCCCAATTTGTATGTTGATTGTTGATCAACAAAGGGATTTTGGATTAGCTAAGGAGACTATGAAATCTTAGCTTGTAATCGATCCATTACCATTTGAAGTTAAAGAAATACCAAAAGGGACACAAGTTTTGGGGCCAATAGGGTATCCATTATCCAAGGATTTTGAAGGTAAAGTGTGTGTTTCAATTTATATTTATTTATTGATTGCTATAACTAAGTTCTTGATCATGGAATTGCCACCGTATCTGAGAAGGAAGGCTGGCTTCATGGTTCCATTGATGGAAGATATTGCAGTTGGTCAGGAACTTGAATGTACCTCCCAAGAGGATTTGAGTGCCAGCTCCTCCAATATTCAATGGAACATAGAAGAGGAGAGGGATGCTGTCAGTCTCAATGGTGACTATTAATTTACATTTGCCTAGTAAGGAATAAGGTTAACCCCCATATAGATTTAACTTTGTGTTCGTTGGTCAACAAACTATAACTGTCCCAAGTTTTTCCAGTAGCAATAAGAAAGTGTGTTATAATTTGATATGTCAATCAATAATTTTATCGGCCGTTACTAATGACATAACTACTATGAGGCATATGTACATGTATGTTGCCGAAATAATGGGCTCATCATACATTTGTAAGTTGTTATGCCAATAGCTCCAATATTTATGATTGAGCTTGATGGATTAGGTTTGGAGGGTGCTACTGCAGGGTGTTGTTGTTTTTGCTTGAATTGTTCATAACAAGTTTGTTCCACATGCAACAAGGGATTATTAACAATTACCATGGGTGGTTCATGTGAGGGATATCTAGGTGGATAATATTTATTGATCTTTCTACCATTTGACATGGCCTATAGGCTGGCCATCTAAGGTTTCTAACTCAACATTCCTTGTCCCACTATGATTACACAGACACAAAAAGGTCAGAGGCCTCAAAGTTTTAAATTTTTCTTATAACCTTTGATTGAGAAAAGTAATACAAGGTCCCACTTTGTTGAAGGATCTTTGTTTAACATGCTTGTCAAATCAAGCCTTACATTTGGCCTTTTAAGCAAAGTAGGCTATGAGTGGCTAGGAGTCATGTTTTAGTCAAGCACTTGAGCTCTTCTAGGAAATGTTGCCATGCCTTAGTACCTTCCCAATATTCTTGTATAGCAATGCGTAGACTAGGGATTAGGAACTCTATTGGCATAAAGGCATCAGTACCATAGGTGAAGCAAAATGGGGTTTATCTTGCGGTAGTTTTATAGGCTGTATGATAGGACCAAATTGTTGCCATGAGCTTATGATCCTAGTTTTCTGATAGTGAAGTAGAGATAGTCTTAGTCAATATGCTAATAAGAATCTTTCATGATCTCAATGGGGCATCCAAATTTAAAATTTTTAAGTTTGCATGTATTTGTTAGGAACTAAACACAAGGTTTATCTATAAATAAGTTGCATATTATATGATTTGTTAAGTAGTTGGCAAAAAGGTTGTTAGATTTATTGTTATGCACATCTTGTGAAAGGTTGTACAAGACTTTGTTGTTATTTAATATTCAATTTTATCATAATACCTGAGAACAATGGGAATCCTATTATTGACAAGAAAAACTATCTATCATGGAACTCAAGGGGTTCATTATATGATGTAAAACCTCCATATACCATATGTTTAGTCATGTAGTTTGTAGTAACTACTATGAGTATTGTGTGGCTAGGCTAATGGGTCCCATGAAGTTGATACCCCTCTTCTCAAAGGGTTGGTGGGAAATTTACCAGTGTGAGTTCCATCTTATCTTTTCACATGGGTAACTTCATCCTATGGCACTCATCACAATGCTTAACAAGCTTGGTCACATCTTTAAAGAGAATGGGCCACCACAATTGAGATTGAAGCACTTTTCATGTTGTGGCACAATGTCCTCCAGCAATGCCACTATGTGTTTCTTGTAATACATCCTCAATTTCATGTTGATGGACACATTTCCTGAGGAGACCATCTTGCCCTAGACAATACAATTGACCAGTGGTCAATTGGTAAGCTCAAGTCCTCATGAGGAGGTGTGTGAGTTGAGCTTTCTTGATTAGTCATTTTGATAGCCTTGCTCAAGAATATGAATAGTATCATCTACCCAATGAGGGGAGCTCTTTCACAAGCTCATCATCCTCTTCTGTGTGTTGCACCCTACCGATGGTACTGAAGTGGTTGATACCTCAAGGCATGGCACCTTAGGTCCTTGGTAGGATTCAGCATCTTCACTCTGCTGCTTTATTGGTATTTTGGCTCCTACTGTTCAGGCCCCTTCTAATGTTATTTGGTAGTAGTATTGCACCCATGCCATCACATTACTTTCATTGACCACTACTTTTGTGGCTCCTTGTGTTGGGGTGGTTGTGGTAGCCATGATTGATGGTATTGCATGCATGGGGGCTTTTCCCTTACCTTTTACCACCTGTCTTCATTCAGTCTCCTCTACAATGACACTTGTACTAGGCACATCTTCATGTGTTGGGCTCATCATGGCCAGTTCTTGGGCTCGAGAGGTCTATTCTATTGATCTCCTGCTGGCAATGGCCACTTGCTCCTCCTTGCCTCATCTTAATCTTTCTTTCTCCTCACATTGTCTCTTTTTATGTTCCTCATCGAGTTTCCTTGACCCTTCTTTAGCTCTCTACAAGTCTCTATTTTCTTCATTAGAGGCTATGGTCTTCCTAAAGGGAATCCTTAGCATATTTTTTGCCTCTCTCCTTGACTAGATGGTGTTGAGCCTTGCTCCCCCTCGTCGCTAACCATTCTCTTGCTTGAGGTTCCTTATTGTTTCATTTGGTGATAAGCTTTCCTTTTCTTAGCTGCTTGCTTTGCTTCTTCTTGCTGAATTCTGTTAGCTTCTTTTTCCCTAAGGTTCCATGTAGAGAAAGAGACAGGAGGGCTCACTAGAATGGGTGAATGATGCTCATGGATTGGATATAATTGTGGCGTTTCCTCCCCCTCATCTTCTATGTCCATCTCCCCCATGGCCTCCTATATTAGGGCCATTAGCACTCCTCCAAAGATTATGTTCGTTGATGCCTTGGATGTGGGTTATTTCCTTTCTAACTCAACCTTCATTGTCACTGGGGATTCTCTACCTTTGGCCCTTGGAGCTGATGTTGGGGATTCTCTACCTTTGGCCCTTGGAGCTGATGCTAGCACCTTAGTTGACACCTGGATTGTTGTTTGGACATAGGAATTCATATTTACTTCATCCAGTGCCTTGGTTGCAATGCTCTCGAGTAGTGGTACCCCTATTCTGTTCGTGAGTGCATTGTACATCTAGCCCAAAAAGAGAGATCTGAAAGTGGACTTGTGGATGTCTACTATGGCTAAGCACAATTTTCACCCTCCTGGTTACATCTCCTTGTTTGATCGTCACAATATAATGTTCTTCCTAGCATCAAAGGATTTGAGAAATTCTGTGCAATGTTGTGATCTATTTGCTGGCTGACCTTCTCTAGCTACTTGGTTGGATTGCATTGCTTGATAATCTGCCTGGCCATGTCCTTAGTTTTGCCACAAGTTCTTCAAGGTTGTGTATGCTTTAGTATCATAACTGGTGGAATACCTACATGCTCGTGGTTAAGTGATATTTGTTTCATTATTCCTTGGAAAATGGAAGCCTTGCCATTTGGATTCCTATCATAATATAGTAGCCCACAATGAGTTTTCTTTGAAGGATGATTTTTGCTTAAAAAGTGAAGTGGTTAGAAGGAAACATGATCAAATAGTGAAATGTTTAAGCCAAGGAACGAAAATTTTTCATATCAATCAATCTATACATTTCACGCAAGAACTTTGTGAATAATTTTTCACTAACTATCATATTTTGATTCATATTTACCTTCTTTCATCTTACTCCCTCCCCTCTTGGAACAATGAGAATCCTTCCGAGGATTGTTGAATGAAGGGGTGAGGATGTTTGGTATGCTCTTGTGTGCCCTAGTGTTTCAAGAGCCAATTGTAGAAGTTTGGGTTATACTCCAATGTAGCGTGACAATTCATGTCTTGTGGGCTATGTGTGATATAGGTCAAGGAATTGGTCAAGTGGTTACATGAGTGCATTCTGCTAGCAACATGAAGTTCTTCTTTTGTTAGGATCCTATCTAAGTATGGATTCGATATGACATTGTCTTCTAATGGTATGTTTCATGTCATAGCCAAAACTCTAAGCGAAGTTAGGGCCATGTAAGTGGGGTCATATTTGGAAGGCTTGATGCCATGTCTTTGCTCTGCTAGCATTGGTCATGATTTGACAACCCTCTTGTTCCCATTGGATGCAGAGATTGTACCATTTTTGTAAAAATTGGATTTGGATTTAGTTAGCTTTTTCAACTCATCAAGTTCATGAGGTAACATCGGAACTCTACTCTTCTCGAAGGATGTGATTAACCGTTGGTTTAAGGCTTGTTCTCAAGAGATTTCAGTGGCAATCACAACTCCTCCATGTAAAAAATTACACAGTGTAGCAAACAGAATCTGAGAAAGAGATAGAGAGTACACAACATATAAGAGGAGAATAACAAATTTCTTTATCTCCAAACAACTGATACAAAGATGGCTCTGTCCACTCGTGCGCTTCCACTGTGAAGCTTAGATGGAGATCTAGACAGAAGATAGGTGAAGAGCTTAAGGCTAGCTGGAATAACTCTGACTGGGTGAAAGATGGATAATAGATGGTTGTGAAGGGATTTAGCTTTTATAGCTTGTGAAGGGGGTCATGAAGGATGACCTTCCATATGCACATGTCTGTTGGCCTTCCATGTGCCCATGTGTCTGTTGACCTTCCATATGTACATGCATTTGTTGACCTTTCATATGCACATGTGCTTGTTGACCTTCCATGTGCCCATGTGCCTGTTGACCTTCCATGTGTACCTCCACTAGTTGGCTAGGGAATATTCCCTTTACCATTGGCTAGGGCCCTTGATAACTCTCTTACCCCGCAACTCGATGCAATGTGCCTCGAGTTGCTACCAGCTTAACTACTCTGTCTAACCCAAAGATTAGATCCACAACGATCACCTTTTTGCCATCCGGTCACATAGACCTCATCTGACATACAAGTCAGGACTCAACCAATGTCTGGGCTCACATATGACTTCTCCTCATAATGGGGGCCTTATAACTTTGAGCACCATGGATCATTGGTGACACCATATGAGGGTGGGGCATTGAGCATATCTAACACCCCCCCTCAATGTCCACCTGCAGAGGTGAACTATATCCTCGGCCCAATGTCAAGTCTCTCAAGATGAACTTGAAGTAGATCCTTTGTAAGTGTTTTGGTGAAGATATTTGCTCCATTCTCCTTTGTTGGATAGTAGACCAATTCCACTATCCCATCCTCTATCAAATCATGCACATAGTGATACTGGATCTCTATATGTTTGGTGCGTACATGAAACACTGGATTTTTGGCAATGGTGATGCAGCTCTAATTGTCACATCTCAACATAGTTGGTTCTTCATCCTGCACTCCCATATGCCATAGGATCCTTCTCAACCATACTGCTTCACATGCAGCAAAACAAGCTGCCTTGTACTCTGCTTTGTTAGAAGACAATGCCACTGTTGGTTGCTTCTTACTAATCCAAGAGAAAATTCCTGAACCTAAAGAGAAACAATAACCAGAAACAGACTTCTGGAATCACTCCAATCTGAGTCACAATTCCCCACACAAGAGAAGTTCCGGAATTGTATGTGATACCATAGTCAAGAGTTTCCTTCAAGTATCTGAGCACCTGCATCCCAGCTTTCCAATGACTCTCATGAGGTTTGTTTGAGAACCTACTCAAAACACCAACAACAAAACTGATATCTGGTCTGGTGTTACACAAGTAGATCAGATTGCTGACCAACCTCTTGTACCTCCCAATGTCTACTAGTGCTGATGTATCCTCAGTGGATAATTTTGCATTCACCTCCATAGGTGTAGCTATCTCCTTGCACTCGGACATGCCAAACGCCTTCAAGATCTCCCATGCATACTTCTTCTAAGAGATGAAGATCCTTCCTGGCTCTTGCCAGACTTCAATCCCCAAACAATAGTGCAGCAAGCCTAAGTCTGTCATTTCAAACTCAGAACTCAAAGCCTTTCGAGTTTGGGTGATCATATCTTCATAGTCACATGTAATAAGAAGGTTGTCCACATATAGGACAATCACTACAGACTTTTTACCATCCTTGTAAACATACAAGTTAGCATCTAAGGCACATCTTTTGAAGTTTAAGCTTAAAAAGAACTTATCTATCCACTCGTACCATGCTCTAGGGGCTTGTTTTATCCCATACAATGCCTTCTTCAGCTTACACACTTTGTTCTCAGAATGGGGGGCCTCAAACCCTAGTGGCTGAGCCACGTACACCTCCTCCTTGAGGTCACCATTTAAGAACGTTGATTTAACATCCATTTGGTAAACTGGCTATTGCAAAAACTGTGCAAATAGTGGTCATTCTGGCAGTCGGGGCAAACGACTCTTAAAAATCAAACCCTTCAACCTGTGAAAATCTTTGGCAACCAGTCTGGCTTTGTATTTTTCTAAGGTACCATCAGCCTTGTACTTTACCTTCTAGATCCACTTGGTGCCAATAACCTTCTGCTTTGTTGGCCGATCCACTAGCTTCCAAGTGTCATTCTTCATTATGCTGTCATACTCGGCTTGCATAACTGCCTTCCGTGCTGGATCTACAAGTGCTTTTTCCAAGTTAGTTGGCTCCTCTACTTCTCTCACAATCTCAGCCATCAAGGCCATATTGACTATGTGAGCAGAGCTCTCCTTTGCTCCCCTATTCTTTGAGACGTCCTTGGTTCGTTTGCCTTCTCCTCAACAGATGCAAGCATATGATTATTGTGGTCATAGAGTTGCTTCACCCAATGAAGCAATGGCTTTTCCGGTGGGGTGATGTCAGGTTGGTGAACTTTTTCCTTATCATCTGAAGATGATGCTTCCTCCTCCTTAAGGATAGGGACAGCTCTCAGGATAGGTTCATATTGGACTACTTCTTCGCTTGATGATAAAGTGGAAGAACTTGCCTTCTCCTTCTCCACTGTATGTGGCTCCTCCTTGAACACCACATCATAGCTCTCGATTATCTTCTTTGCCTCTTGCTCATATAATTTGTAAGCCTTCTCCTCATCACTATAACCCAAGAAGATACATTTTCTACTTTTTGGTTTTAACTTGTTTCTCTTCTCATTTGGAACATGTGCATAACATTCACATCCGAAAATTCTGAAATGTGAGACAGATGGTTTCTTACTAGTGTAAGCTGTTGAGATTCAACAATCACACTCACTGACAATCTCTTTGTATGGAGCTTTAGGGCCAAGTACATGCAGGCTTACCTATCCCATATGCACAGTGGTGCCTATTGCAGTTTCCTACTTTCCTATAAAGCATTGTACTTGCTTCCTTTTCTTAATGCAATGATAGTACTCTTTTCTTTCCAGTAAAGTGTCAGTGTCATTGTCCACACACAAGATTGTGTTTATGACTTCAAGTCTCAATCTTGAAACCTAATTCACTTGTGTGATAGTTAGTGTATGAGTCTATGTCTACATGAGTCTTCTTCTACTCTTTGAAAGACCATAGCCATGCTCTAGATCTATGTTTCTCAACATGGTATCAGAGCCCAGTCAGGCATGGCTCAGCTCGGCTTAGCTCTCCTCTGCTCTCTCTCAGCTCATATTAACCTCTGGTTAGCTCAGTTTCATCCCATGACTTCATCTCCCAACTCTATCTTCACTTGAGCTTCCATGGCAGCCATAGCCAGCAGCACCCTGTCAGATTGAGTCGCTTATATCTCACTCCACATGTCAAATATCTTGGAGCTTCCTTCTAAAAAGTGTTCCCCAACTCAAAAAGCTTCCATGTATCACATCAATCCATGACATTTGGCTATTTGAAGCTCAACATTGTGAAAATTCTCAGTCACTGCCATAGTCTTCAATTTGACTTGCAGGACATACCCTCCATGGAGCCTTCATATCTCTCTCTGTAGAGCATATCTTCATGAACTCTCTTCTAGACATATATTTCTCTACTTAGGGCACTCCCTCCTGGCATAAAAATCGTCCACATTGTTGATCAACCAGCACGGCATTGTCAAAATTCATGTTTGCTGACAAAATCTGCGCCTGGTCTGTTCATCCGCTCTGCGCATGTTGTAGATGCTGCAATCTTGACGAGGAGGATAGGGGTTTGGAAGAGCTTTAAGTAAGCTTTATTTCTATAAATTTTTTTTCAAAATGATCAAGTACAGCTCCTGCAATCTGCAAAAAACCAGGCCCATGTCTGAAACCCTAAGCTGTCAGCCCCATAGCCAGTTTTATCAAAGCTAAAAAATCTCATCATTTTCTCTCTCCTGCCACCTGGAGCAACCCTTTGCCACTTTGATCTACTATCCCAGCACCAAATCAAGGAGGGGAAGGACATGAGAAGATTGAAGAAGGATCGACGACCCCGAGCAAGGAAGATTCAAGCTCAACATCAAGTCTCTACATAGTGTGTTTTCACACTACCATTACTTGTGTCTCTTGACACATTGTAATCTGCCCTTTCACTTGTAAAATCTGAGAATCTTGGAGCTGATTTGCTGCTGCTCTAGCCATCCAACATGGGAAAAGACTCTCCAAATGTTCGGTTCAAGGGAGTCGGGTTTCACACCTAGCAAACCCACATCAAGCTCATCCTGATGAAGAAGGGACTCTAGGCCATCACAAATGGCAAATAAAAGAAACCTTGAGATGCGGACTTACAGTTACTTGGCAAAAGAATGATGAAAAGGCACAAGCCATCATTAAGCTGGAATTGGATGACAGCTACATCCATCATGTGGATGCCTGTGACACGTCCCATGACACTAGGGATAAATTGGATATCTTGTTTGGTGCACAGTCAAAGTTGTCTAAGTATGGTCTATTGATTGAATTTTTTCGACTTGATATGAAGCCTCATACATCCTGGCATCCCATCTAAATTACATGGAAAGTCTCCTAACCCAGCTTGCAGGGATAAAGCTAAAAATGGATGAAGATGTTTGTATTGGTGTCTTGTTAAAAAGTCTGCCTCCTGCCTATGATAATGTATCAACCACTCTAACCAATATGCTAGATCCTCAACTTGTTGATATTAAAGCCTCTCTGCTAGAGGAAGAAAAGAAACTTAAAAGCAAAGAAGAGCCTAGCACTTCAAAGGATGAACAAATGTTATATGTAAACAATAGATACAAAGGTAAAAAGGAACCGCTCTTCTGTGACTTCTGCAAAAGGACCAGACACACTAAGAAGATCTGTCATGCTAGGAAGAGGTCCCAAATGGCCTATCTTGCAGTTGTGAAAGAAGAAGAAGACCATGGACCAAAATATGAAGATGAAGATGAAGATGAAGACCACAAGGATCGGAAGGACAAGCCTCATCAGTCCTTCTACTCTCATTACTCTGATAGACTGTTTTAAAAGCCTTGTATTTCCTAGCCCTAATGCTTCTTGCCATAAGCTTTGTAAACTCCTCATGTAACTTGGCACTACAGTCCCTATACACTTTGTGAGGCCCCTGTTATAGCCTCTAGATGTCCATCATGTTTTGGTGTCCACTCTTAGCCTTTTCTGCGACAGCCTCTGGTGTGTACCATGTTTGTGGTGTGCCCACACTTTGCAGGTGGTTCTCACTAGAGCCTCTACACACTTTGTGCCTTTCTAGTTGTGATTGAGGAGGGGTGTTGAGATTCAGCAATCACACTCACTGACAGCCTTTTTGTATGGAGCTTCAGGGCCAAGGACATGCAGGCTTACCTATCCCATATGCACAGTGGTGCCTACTGCAGTTTCCTACTTTCCTATAAAGCATTGTACTTGCTTCCTTTTCTTAATGCAATGATAGTACCCTTTTCTTTCTAGTAAAGCGTTAGTGTCATTGTCCACACATAAGATTGTGTTTATGAGTTCAAGTCTCAATCTTGAAACCTAATTCACTTGTGTGACAGTCAGTATCTGAGTCTATGTCTACATGAGTCTTCTTCCCGTCTTTGAACCACCATAGCCATGCTCTAGATCCGTGTTTCTCAACATAAGCCTCATGAGGTGTTTTTTCCTTGAGAGCCTTTGTGTAGCTCCGATTTAGAATGTAGATTGCAGTATTAATAACTTCAACCCAAAAATGGTTAGGCAATCCCTTGCCCTTTAGCATGCATCTTGCTATCTCCACAATGGTGCGATTCCTGTATTCCACAACACTGTTCTGCTGAGGTGTATGAGGCGTCGTCCATTGATGCTTGATCCCTTTGCTCTTGCAAAAGTCTTCAAACTCCTTTGAGTTGAACTCACCACCACCATCTGTTCTAAATTTCTTCACACTTTTCCCTGTTTCATTCTCAACAAGTTTTAGCCTTTCTTTAAACTTACCAAAATCTTGAGCCTTATCATGAAGGAAGTACACCCACATCTTCCTACTGTAGTCGTTGACAATCAACATAAAATAAGAAGATCCCCCCAAGGCCTGTGTAGGCATCTTACCGCGCAAGTCAGCATGCACCAACTCTAGAGGAGCCTGTGCTCTATTCTTGCTTTTCTGTGGAAATGCCTTTCTCAGTTGCTTGCCCATCATACAAGCTTCACATGGTTCCTTCAATTTAGTCACTGTAGGTAGGTGAGCAACCATACGTTTCTTTTGCATCTCCTTCAACATTGCAAATCCGATGTATCCAAACCTTTCATGCCAAAGCTTACTTGTGCCCACTCCAGCGGTGGTTGTAAGAGCACTTAGCTCATACAGGTTGTTCTTTCTTTCTCCTTTGCCAAAAATTTTGCCAGCACTGTCAAGAATTTCTGCACCTATCTTCTTGAACCTCACTTTATGACCAAGATCAGTTATGGTAGCAAAACTGATAACAGATTTCTCCTAATTTCAGGAACATACAACTCATCTGAAAGATTTTTGACTTCACCATTTGCAACAACAAAAGAAATAGTACCTGTGTCCACAACATGGAATTTTGCATCATTTCCAACTATCATAGTGATGGATTCTTGTAGAGGCTACATAGAACTATATAGACCTTTCTTGTTGGTCATGTGACAGGAGGCCCCACTATCCAACACCCATGAGTCAGTGGTAGATTCTTCTTGTGCCGAGGAGCACACTTCCTCAATGGTCACCATGAATAACTCCAATTTTGCTTCAGCCATATTGGTTGCCTCTTTCCTTTTACTTTTAAGGGTATCATTCTTTTCATCTGCCTTCTTGACACGACAATCTGCGATTGCATGCCTTTCTTCTTGCAGTAGAAGCACTCTCCTTGAAGCTTCTTCTTACCGCCCTTCTTCTTTTTGTCCCCATCATTTTTGGTGGAGGAACCACCTTTGCCTTTTGCATTGGGAGAGAATGCAACATCTCCATTGTTGCTTCCTTCTAGGGCTTTCAGCCTCAACTCCTCCTCTATCAATAATGCACAAAACTCCTCAAAAGTCAAAGCTTGAGGTTTTACTTGAGTATCAAGGGAAGTTACTAGTCCATCAAACTTTTGTGGACAAATCCGAAGACACATCCGAGCTAGCTCTTTGCTAGTCTTTTGTATCCCACCACTAGCCATCTGGTCGTGCAGATTCTTAATCCGAGTGATGAATGCTTCAATCGTCTCTCCTTCAGCAAACTTCTATGTTGCTAGTTGATTCTCTAAGTTTTGAATCCTTGTTTGGTTTCGTGTTTCATACTAATTTAGTACATTCCAAGCCTCTGATGCTTTGGTTGTATGTTGAATCAAAGTCAAAACACTATTAGAACAGCTTGTAACTAAGGCACACAATGCATTTGCATTCCTTCGTTTCCAAGCTCGTAGAAGATCTGCGTTCGGAGGAATCATCACACTAGAATTTGATGGGTCAGGGGGGGGGGTAGGCTGTGGTTCTACGTCAGTCCCCAACACAAGAATCAAGGATAGTTGTAATTTTGAACTTCCATAAGGTGTAGTTTGTCCCATCTAGCTTGCCTTCGTTGAAGGTTGGTGGATGAATCCTCAGTGTTTGAATAGTTGGTATAGCAGCACAACCTCCTACACCACTTCCTGATGCGCCAGAACCGCTTTCGAAAGACGACATCATTCCTCTTTGCTGTTGAAGCCTTTGCCTCTTGCACACTCTTCGATCCCTAGAGCCCCTTGGGCTCTGATACTATGTAAAAAATTACACGGCGCAGCGAACAAAATATGAGAAAGAGATAGAGAGTACACAACAGATAAGAGGAGAATAACAAATGTCTTTATCTCCAAACAACTGATACAAACATGGATCTGTCCACCCATGCGCTTCCACTGTGAAGCTTAGATGGAAATCTAGACAGAAGATAGGTGAAAAGCTTAAGGCTAGCTGAAACAACTCTAACTGGGTGAAAGATGGATAATAGATGGCTGTGAAGGGGGTCATGATGGATGACCTTCCATATGCACCTGTGTCTGCTGACCTTCCATGTGCCCATGTGTCTGTTGACCTTCCATATGCACATGTGTCTGTTGACCTTCCATGTGCCCATGTGTCTGTTGATCTTCCATGTGCACCTCCACTAGGTGGCCATGGAATATTTCCTTTACCATTGGCTAGGGCCCCTGATAACTCTCTTACCCTCCAACTCGATGCAATGTGCCTCGCGTTGCTACCAGCGTAACTACTCTGCCTAACCCAAAGATTAGACCCACAACGGTCACCTTTTTGCCATCCAATCACATAGACCTCATCTGACATACAAGTCAGGACTCAACCAATGTCCGGGATCACATATGGCTTCTCCTCATAATGGGGGCCTTACAACTTTGAGCACCATGGATCATTGGTGGCACCTTATGAGAGTGGGGCATTGAGCATATCTAACACTCTACAATTGTGGGAGTTTTTGTGAATATAATTCAAATTCCTCCCAAGAACAAGGCGAATAGCATATGTCATTTGCTATTTCTTTGTCAAGCATGCCTAGGTCCAAGCGTTCATAGCTTCTAGCAAATAGTGTGAATGAGTCCAATCGTCTGATACAGGTCACTAAATCATCTCCTGTATTCATAGCCATATCACATTCCAATTCAAGAATGGACCAATGTTGATAAGACAATTTAAGGTCTATGGGTGGTTGGGGTTTGACTCGATTGGATTGCTTAGCTATGGTTGCCTCCACTATTGTAACGTGTCCCCTAGTCTACTTGTAGAACACATCTTAGTAGCCCATCGGGAAGGGAGTCTAGAAAGCGCCGCCCAGCACTCCCAAGGAATGTCACGGGGTTTGCGATCTAGGTCTTCTTGAGTCTGCCACGAAGCGGAAGCATTCCGACCGTTCCCACTTAGGACCGACCTGAATCAGGGTTTTCCTAATGGTCAAGTTCCTAGAAGGTAGTTAGTGTCGACCCCCAGACGAACCACCTTGCATAGAAACATCAGGGTCGAAGCAGATTTATACTACACTTGGTTCAAGGAGAATGGGAAACGAGAGGGATGCGAAGCTCGACCTCTCTGCTCGTAAGGCATAGTCCCATTCCGTTCTCCTAAAACAACATAAATCGGAACTCTAACTTTAAAGATTCTAGGTCATCGTTTACCTTGTTGTCAATTCCTTTGAGAAAAGTTCCTGGCCAACCGGGACCACCCTTCCGTAGGATGGACCCAGGGTCACATCCACCGCACTTTCCTCGGGTTGCTTTAGTTATCTAATTACCTACTGCATTTAGTTTGACAAGCAAAAATAGCTTCCTTAATTAACCAATTAATCACTGGTTTAGTGATGCATATATGTGGGATTTACAAGAAGTAGTTCTGGATGTCAACTAATACTGTTTAGGGCAAGGAAAAGAAACGATCATTGTAGATCTTATAGCTGCATAGAAGGAAAATGTCTATGGTCTTGAAATCGCATAATTGCATGGAATGTTACATCTTGCAGTTACTTACATCTTTTAGAGGAAAGTACTTGCAAATTTAGAAGAAAGTATTTGCATCTTTAGAGGAAAGTTAGTATATGACGATCATCTCAATGTGCTAGGTAGGATTAAGCTATGATAAAATTCTGCCTAGTATCGCACTTGGGTTGTTGATCTAATATTTTCGATCTCAAAGGTCCTACCCACATTCACGGAATGTTAGGGTTATCTAAACACCCATACAAGAATTGATCTAGGTTTCTCACCCTAAGGATCAATTGACCAAATAATAGACTTCTGTATGAACTTAGGAACCCTAGGGCCAAAGCGTTATCGGCCTAGTAGGGTTAGGGTTGGATTGGGTCAAGAGGACTCCCAAGCTCTTATCTTAATCAAAGGTATTTTTGATCAAGAAAGATCGTACAAAGGGAGATATATTCCCACAAGTTAGATACTGACACCTATCTCGTGCTATGAGCTACAACGTCATATGGTCTTGTGTCTAAATCACAAAATAGTATTGCCACTCCTTAGACCAAGTTTGGTGAGTTCTAAGTATAAGTCTAATTTTCTAGAGGATGAGTAGTCATCCTGCTACATCGCTCTTCCTTGGGAATTGATTTGCCAAGTTAGGGCAGTTATGAATTGCCAAGAAAGCAATTGACCAACCAAGTTAGGACAACGGGGTTGTCCAGGATTTATTGACTAAGACAAAAGGATACCTAAGGTAGTGACAATTTGGGTCAACAGGGTATAAACCCTAACCCAAAGAAAAAGAGGTAAACAAGCAACTTAGCTTAGCAGTTGGCCATACAAACGACCACTAGAATGCTTGTGATTGTACACTTAGGAGCACTATTTGTACTTCTTTGCTCAAGGAACTAATACTGGAAAAATAAGTAATGCTTCAGGTTGAAATCCTGGAGGGAGAGGCAGCATCAGTTACCTTCGATTGTTTGCCTGACCCTATCCAAGGGGGTTGTTAGCCACGCCGGCGCGGGTATATGGACCGAACTCGCCGTGAGAGGTCTTTCCATGGGTTCTACTTGGAGCAGGAGGACGCTTGGGTGCTAGGGAAGGCTCTAGCCGTAAATCCCTTACCTCCGGATCCTGCACTAGAGGCCGATGTGACTCGAGATGGGATCTCGAGGCCCGGTCAACGGGCGAAACTTGGAATAGTGATCCCTAAGGATTGCTAGAATAGGCTTCGGGCAGGTTTATTTGATGTATTCCAACAAAGACTAATAAATAAAGATCAAATGTTGAAAATGAACTTGCTTGACATTGTTTTTCAATGTCAGTGCCTAAGTTACGTGAAGGAACCAGTGATTAATTGGTTAATTAAGGAAGCTGTTTTTGCTTGTCAAACTAAACGTGGTAGATAATTAGATAGCTAAAGCAACCCGAGGAAAGTGCGGTGGATGTGACACTGGGTTTGTCCTACGGAAGGGTGGTCTCGGTTGGCTGGGAAGTTTTCTCAAAGGAATTGACAGCAAGGTAAATTTTGACCTAGAATCTTTAAAGTTAGAGTCCCAATTTATGCTGTTTTAGGGGAACGAAATGGGATTATGCCTTACAGGCAGAGAGGTCAAGCTTCGCATCCCTCTCGTTTTCCATTCTCCTTGAACCAAGTGCAATATAAATCCGCTTCGACCCTGATGTTTCTATGCAAGGTGGTTCGTCTGGGGGTCGACACCAGCTACCTTCTAGGAACTTGACCATTAGGAAAACCCTAATTCAGGTCGGTTCTAAGTGGGAATGGTTGGAATGCTTCCACTTCATGGTAGACTTGAGAAGACCTAGATCGCAAACCCTGTGTCATTCCTTGGGAGTGCTGGGAAGCGCTTTCTAGACTCCCTTCCTGATGGGCTGTTAAGACTTGTCCTACAAGTAGACTGGGGGACACGTTACAACTATGAGGTGGTCATTAAAGTATTTGTTATATGTCACCTATAATTGAGCTTGTGGTTCAAGGGCCGTGTGGGTCTCTGTTTGTGTAGTGGTTGGTGTACTGGAGGTATTAAGGCAAGGCCTATCAGTAATGGATTTGACTTTTGGGTGATAGATCCATTGAGTGTTCATGGGTTGAGCATCTTTTTGCTTGCTTTGGTTTTTATCTCCTACTAGCTTACATGTGCATGTATGTTGGTTTGAATGTTGTGGTGGATGGGAAAATGTGCATTCATGGATTTTGGAAACCACACCAAGGTGTTGCTATCATAGAAGCCTTGTACATGCAATAGGGCTTTTGGCACCCAGTGCAGTTTGGTCCTTTGTCTATTCATGTAACACCGGCTTTTTCTTTTAGGTCTAGTGTATGGGACATGAGAGCCATGAAATCTTACGGATGTGCCCTTGTTAAGTAGTGATTTATGTTTGGGAACCCACTTGGTTATTTGGATTGCAGCTTTGGTTTGGATTTCTAAGTGTTGCAAGTATTTCACACTAAATGCTTGTGTGGATTCACTATCCCCCTCCTTAGGGTTGACACTACATTTGGTGCTATGGGTGTTGATGAAGCCATAGTACCCTTACTGAAAGCCATGCCTATCCTAACATTGCCAGTGGCAAGGTGGATGCATTGAGAGTCGTAGTCAACATTGTAGTGAGTTTGTTTCTTGAAAGTGTGACCCAAAAGTGGTTCCTTGCTAATGCTTCTTTGCTAGGTAGTATGTAAAAGATGATCGAGAGGCTCTCAATCTCGATAGAAAATATTACCTTGCAATTTCCTAGTAGTGGATAGGATTGCTTCCCAAATGGACTGAGTTTGACATTAGTCCCTTGCAGTTGGAGCTAACCAATGAGGGTCCAATGATCATACGTGAGGATGTTGTTGTTAGCTCCCTCGTCGATTAATGCATCAAAGGTATGCGCCTTTTGGGCATTTACTGTTATGCACAAGTAGGCTGATGCTATTGTTTCTTCATTCTCATCCTTTATGCTTGTGATAGTTGCTACTCTAACGTTCAGAATGGGTGGTGTTATCATTGGAGGCCCTTGTAATGGGTGTGATGGAGGGTAGTACTTCTTGATGTGGCTACCACTGAAAAAGCCTATACCCTCTCCTTCTAGGGTTTTAAGCTCCACATTGCCCATTCCACTAATGCTATGGACTTTGAAAAGTCCCAATCCCCTAAACTTCATCTTTTGCTTGTGATAGTACAACAATGCTAAGTCTCCTTATTCAAAGTTGTGTTGTTTGACATGCTTGTCAAACCAACTCTTGCATTGTGCCTTGTCACATATTAGGGCATGGATTGCAATGAGTGAGGTTGTAGATAGGCATTCTAGTTCTACTAGGTGATTTGTCCATACTTCCTTGCCATCCCATCTCTCTTGGATTGCTATTCTCAAGCTTGGAATAAAGAAATCTACTGGTAAGATTGCCTCAATTTCATAGGTCAGCTTGAATGGTGTTTTTCCTATGGCCGTTTTGTAGGTTATCTTGTAAGCCCATAATGATACCATTAACTTATCGTCCCAATCACTATAGTAGGAGGCAAAGACCACCTTAGTTAGGATAGTCACTAGGATTTTATATGTGGCTTTAGGTTGACCATTGGCTTGAGGGTAATACGATGAGGATTTTTGATGGATTTTCAACAAGGTGGATAATAAGTGGGCAATTACTTCATTGATTAAGTGTGTGCCTTAATCAGTGACTAATTCTATGGGACATCCAAACCTTGAGATCACTTATTCCCAAGGAAATTTGGCAGTGGTCCTAGGGTCATTTTTTCTAGTTGCTCGAGCGTCAGCCCATCGTGTAAGATAGTCTGTGGCTACAATTATGTACCTTGCTCATGAGTATTGTGCTATAGGGCTAATTGGAACAATGAAATTAATCTCCCATTTTTTAAATGGTTGGCATGCTATCACTAGGGTCAACTCCATCTTATCCTTATGAATAGGGACTTTGGTTCGTTTTTGGCACTTATCATAGTGCTTCAGAAACTTAGCTACATCGGGACTAGTGTAGGCCACCACAATTGAGACTGGAGCACCTTACATGCTGTAATGTCCCCATTGAAGTGTTCTCCAGTAATTCCTCCATGAGCTTCTACAAGCACATCATGCATCTCATGCTCACACACACATCTCTTGAACAATCAATCCTATCCTATTTGGTAGAGTTGGCTGGCACAATCTATTGATAGGGTTGAATCTTTAGAATGTGATGTTTTAGCCTAGCCTTCTCAATTGGAAATTCATATAATCCATGTTCTAGGATATGGACTATGTCGTTCACCCAATAAGGTGTAAAGTATGCTCTAAACAAATCTCTTTCATTGGACATCCTAAATAGATGTGCATTAGGTAGATCATCTATAATGTCTTGCTCAACTGCTTCTCCTATGGTTATGCAAGACATATGGTCTACCATGTAATGCTATTTGACCTTGTGTGCTACCACAAAGAAGTTGAATTCTAATAGTAGAAGTAGCCATCAAGCAATGCATCCTATTGCACAGGGTTTGTTCACAAGATAAAGCAATGCTTGATGATCAACAAAGAAAGTAAAGAATGTAGCTAGAAGATATGTTGGAATTTCTTAACCACAGACACCATAGCTAGCCCTTCCCTCTCTCTTGTGGAGTAGTTCATTTTTGTATCAATGAGTTGTTTTCTTGCAAAGCTCATTGGGTGATCCAAGTTATACTCTCCAGGTTGGCACAAAACTGCTCCCACAAACAAACTTTGATGCATCAAATGTGCACATGGAAGGTAATGGACTAATTTGGGACTCATAGAATAGGTGTAGTAATCAAAGCCTTTTCCAATTCTTCCTAAGCACATTGACACTCCTCAGCCCACTCAAATACAATCACTAGCTTGTAAAGTGGTCGTGCAATGAGTGTGTAGTTGAACACAAATTGTCGATAGTATCCTATGTGGTCGAGGAAGTACTAAATAGAGAAAGAGAGAAAGAGAGGGATAGGGTGAGGGAGGGACAGGAAATGAGAAAGGGAGAGAAAGAGAGAAAGGGAAATGAGAGGGAGAGGAGAGAGAAAAGGAAATGAGAGAGAAAGAGGGGAGAGAAAAAGAGAAAAATCATTAAACCTAATAGGGAAAGAGAGGGTTAGGGTGAGGGAGGGAGAGGAAATGAGAGAGGGGGAGAAAGAAAGAAAGGAAAATGAGAGAGGGAGAGGAGAGAGAAAAAAATGAGATAGAGAGAGGAGAGAGAAAAAGAGAAAAAATAATTAAACCTAATAGAGAAAGAGAGAAAGAGAGGGTGAGGGTGAGAGAGGGAGAGAAAATGAGAGTGCTCAGGTGAGTAGGCCTCCGTTCTCATTGGTAATATCTATATTTTATCTTATTCAAGCAAGTATTCACTGGGTCGTGTTGTTGGAACAGGTCTGGTTACCTCAGGTTATCAAGCATGTCCATTGTGCGGACCACAGTTAGACTCCCGAAGGTCACAAACCATGAAGAAAATGGTATATCAAGGACATTCTGCTTTCTTGCTAGAGGATCATGGACTCAGGGAAGGTTTCCTTGGATGACCTCCAATACGTATGAATGCCGCAAGCTGGTACGAGCTGAAAATGGTCCTCACGGAATCACATCCAAATGGAATGTGGCGGTTCTCGGTTTTCTACAAGTTGCCATATTGGACCCACTTGCAGGTCAACCACTTGTTGGATCCCATGCATATTTTCAAGAATGTGGGCAGCTTGCTATGGGACCACATCACAGGAAAGAGGGACACTATAGGGGCACGAATGGATTTGAAGGAGGTAGGTAAGATGGAGGTGCTTTGGCTGCAGTCGAGTGCTGATGGTCGCATGCAGCTTCCTCGCGCTCCTTGGGTTTTGTCCACTAAAGAAGAGCGCATTGTGAAGCAAGTAATCAAGTCTATCCACACTCCGATGGGTATGATGTGTTCTCTCAGGTCTGCATTCTCTAAAGATGACCAATTATCATGGCTAAAATTTCATGACTGACATAAGATATGTCAGGTTTGTACTACGAATGGATTGTGATTGGCGTGCGCATTTTGCTATTTGGAGTGTAGCCATTATTCATAATGCTTTCTCATTTGTGGCAGTTTGTACTATCGATCGTGATCGCAGGATGTCTTACTCCAGAAATATGCGGGGCCATTTACAAGTTATCGATTTTGGTGCAATGGATCTCATAGAAGGAGATTAAGATGTCCTCTATTGAATCCGCGAGGCGGGGAGCAGTGGAGACGGTCTGTCTCTTTGAGAAATATCTGCCCACCAGCATGCTCACGATACAAATCCACCTTCTTGTGCATCTTGTAGATGAAGTGGAGATTGCTGGGCCTATCCATATGCGATGGATTTTCTTCTTAGAGCGCTTCATGAAAACCCTGAAAGGCTTTGTGCGACAATGAGCTCGGCCAGAAGGTAGCATGGTTGAAGGTTGGTTGGTGTCTAAGGTGCTAGTGCATATTTCACAATGGCTACCAATGGTGGATCCAGACAATGAAATGCTATGGTTTGCTGAAGGACGATGATAGACTGATTAGAGATGTGGTGGTTGGAAATGGGGTAGAAAAAAGAATGGATGCCTCAATGGAGGAGAAGGTGAATCGCTTTTGTATGTTGCACCATACCTCTATGGAGACGTGGCTCACCAAGTACCAGATCGCTAGGCAAGATCGAGAGGAAGCACGAGCTGAATTCTGACGTAGTACGCGTCATTGACCAATTCGATTTTCCCAAGGCATGAGGAGATGCCGCGGTTCACGTCAATGTGATAGTTGCATGGAGCTTTGACCGCAACGTCTCGCGAAGGGACAGAGGTCTCAATGGAGGAGTGGAAATTCTCGAGGGGATGTAGTTCAAAGGTGATGAGGGGTTTAGAAACTGTCGTATCTAAATTTTATATGTGACATCTAATGTGAGTGTTTCAATGTACAATACAAAATATACAGTGCAGTGTGGTTGCATGGACGGCATTTTTGCGTGGAGCGTATTGACAAAATGTACTCCACAATGGACTATGGTATCATGGCAAGGTTCGAGCAAGAGAGCCGACGACGAGCAACGAATCCAAACACGATTGTGGATGAGATGGAGTACTTTGGAAACTTGCAAAGTATTGTTACGGTGGATTACTGTAGCTTCTCCATGATACTATTCGATGTGTAGTGGTTCAAAGTGGTACTTGGAGGAGCTGGAGCAACAATTTGACGAGGTTTATCTGGATTTTTTGAAATAGATTTTGAAAAAAAAAGAACGGATTTGCGCGACATCTTTATGTTGCCAGGCCATTGTGAAGAGGTGCATGGACTCATTTGTTTGCTACTTGTATTACGACATGATTTATGTCACAATGGTTTGAACTCTCTTGTACGTGTTTGTGAACATGTAATCTTCTATCCAAACCCCCGACAACCTCGATGGTGGTATGTTATACCTTCAACTCCCCAAAGTGTGAGAGCATATGATCAAAGCGATGTTCCGAGCATAGATGAAGATAATATGTAAATAGAGGGGTCGATATTGCAAGGGGTGGAGGCCGTCGAAAGCTTGGAGCCAGCATCGGCTAACAATGATGGAAATACAGGAGTCCAAGAATTCTTTGAGAATGAGGTGGACTCATTCTTTTGTGGTGACATGTCTATCGACCTTCTAGTGTATGCGGAGTTGTGTCAAGAGATTAACCATAGGATACTTCATACTTGGAGCATCCACTTACTCAATTCGTTGACCAATCACTTATAAGGGTACATAAGATATGCATTTTAAGTGAGATTTTTTTAAAAATAATTTATATTACTGTACTTTGTATGATTTAAATTGATTATTCTAATATCATTTTTTGTCTGTACAGGTGACATTTTTAGGATGAGTCGAGGGATGAACGATGAGGAGTTACATGACATATTCACACGTATGTCTCCAGACCAGATCGCAAGATTCAGAGATATGGCAGACCAGGAGCTGTCTTGGTCTTCGTCAGGGTGCTCTGCTAGATCTACTTCAGCATGATCGGATGCTTCGACTTTGAGCAGATGAGCTCAACGCTCCAGACTTGGGCCAGAGGGAGGGAGTGCTTCAGGGTCAGGGGGATGCTGCAGAGATATAGAGGTAGTGAGCTTGCGATCGACACAGGATACACGTGCGACTCCTCGCTCTCGTGGCCCTTCCAGGGAGCGTGGCTTAGGCTCAGGTGGATGCTGTGGAGGCACGGACGCGGTGTCTCTGTCTCATCGTTCAGCTGGAGCTGCATCACCTCATGGATTTGTCACACCTGTGGGGACGTCTACTTCAATTACTCTGGCTTTTGCTCAGCCAGCAAGTGGCACCCCTGTGGGTGCCACTTCGAGAGATATTACCCCGGTCGGTACACTGGATGCACAGGGGTCTCCTAGATATGCCCAGGAGCATGGACACAGATGGGAGAGGACCCATCTTAGGCAAACTCCAGGGGGATATGGATATCTAGTCGATGGTAGGTCAGGAGCCATCATCATGAATGATGAGGGGAGGAGGGTGATGGCTTGCATGAGAGAGTTGTGCCAACAAGTTTTTCGGCACAACGTCTTGGATCATTGGAAGAACATACCGGAGGGGAGCAAGGACTACATAGTAGCATCCTTGCACGAGGAGTTTTCGATGCCAGCCTTAGTAAATAGATTCTCTACGGATTGGATGATGGATTGCATGTGTGCATACATGTCACACAGACAATCCGACGCATGCAAGGCAATCAAGAGTGGGGCTGCAAAGCCCGAGTGGTTAGATGCAGACGACTGGCGCTGACTGAGGGAGGAGGCTACAGATTCTCCAGGACGTTGGAGTCAGCAGCGCGAGGCGGCGAGGGCATGACTCGAGGCAGGAGTAGTCCATCATCTTGGGAGTGGCGGCCATAGGACATATTTGGAGGACGTTGTAAGTTTTTCTTTTGTTTTTCTTGTTTATTTTTTTGCAATATCCTTTGTACTGACAATCATGTTTCTAACAGTTAGCATTTTTTTTTCTTTGCAGCACTCCATTACAAATCGCAATCCGACTGGCCTTGAGACTTGATATGCAGAGAGGGACGGTCTCACTTCATTGATCGACCGATTGTATAGACGCAACAGCCCTGTAAGTCACTCATCTTTCTTGTCCGTAGTTACCATGTTTAATTAGAATGCATTATTGTATGGTGGACTGATGTATTGTTTCTTTTTCTACAGAGTCTGTTCGATGCTTCTTTGCGGCGGGATGAGCTTTCGGGGGATGAGGATATGTAGCTCGCCCTTGGATTCCTAGAGCTCACATACCTTTATTTTTGAGTCGCTTGATCTATGTAGATATTTTGTATGTATTAATGATATATTGTCATGATTGTACCAATCGCTTATTATGCGATCATGTATTTATTTCATGTATCAGTGTTATGATTTCAGTATACATTGTTTTTGTTTGCAAGCGCATTGTACACAGTGCAGAAACTATTTTGTATAGCTCTAATAAAGCACACCATAAATTTTTTCCCCCTATTACCGTCGCTATTAGTGTCGTAAATTTTACTTCTCGCGTCGTTATTGGCGTCGTTATTTACGTTGCAAACCGTCGCTATCAGCGTCGTAAATGCGATGCTGATACCGATACCAATATTGACTCTAATAGCGACGGTGATACTGACTGTTCTATGGCATCGCCAATAACAACGCTTTTTGCAACAATGGGGGCAAATTTTGTTATTTGCATTTTCGTAGCTTTAAACGTCAGTATAAGGCCTATATCTTGTAGTGAATGGTGTCCTTGAGACTCCGTATTTGGGAATTTCCCATCAATATGGGAATTCCAAAACAAAATGGATTTTGTGAATTTTGGGAATTTCACTAATTTGGAACTTGGTGCAATGGAACATATTATTGCTTATGGTTGTTTTCGAGAGATTGAAAAAAACTCAAAAGGCAGTGTTAATAAACACCTTAATTTTAATATCATTGAAAATATTCAAGAATATTAAAACACCTTAGCTTTAATATACTTTAAAACCATCAAGGAAAATCTTTAGTCGGTTAGTGGATTCTTGTAGACTTTATTTGCCTTCAATGTAACCTTTGGGGGATTTTTAAAAATTTTAGAAGATTTTGCACATTTCTTCATCCAAGAGAAGACAATGCTATCTATTACTTCCCATCATTTAGAATCTTTTTTGTTGTAAATCCAATATTTATCCCAACAATTAAGATGCACCTTTGCATTTGTAGCATTTTGATGACTACAAATTGGTGCCCAATATTGTATATGTATCTTGTTGAAGTTTTTGGAGCTTCTATTTTGTATCCACCTCACTTTGTGCAACACAAGCCACATTGGATATACTAGATCTAAAGGTCTAACAAGCACAAAGTCATATTTCTTAATGTTAACCTTCGAACAAGAAAAAGAAGAAAAAGTGAAAAAGCGCAAGTCGAGAATTGAAAGAGGCAGCCCAGAAGGAAATCGGACACAATGGAAGGAGCAAGAAGGGAAACAACCAAAAGTGCAAGGGCGGCCTCAAAAGCTAAGTCAAAGGAAAAATCACATTTTTAAATGTAAGGCACCCCTAAAACTTTTGTAAAAGAGCGCTAGGCTCCCTCTTGTGCAAATTGCAAGGGTAAATGGGCAGTAGAAAGGAAGTTAAGAAGATAGGAGGACAATGGGAAAGAGGGCCTAGGCCACAGCTAGCCATGTAAAAAAGGGGATGACCACCCAAAAGGCATTAGGATTTTGTATATAAACTCAAAAAGTGAATGAGAAGCTCATTCTTTGGTGTGTGGCAAATGTGATCTCTTCTTCTTCTCTTCTTCTCTCCTTCTTGCTTTCTTGTGTGTGCTTGAGAAAGGGAGTGTAAGAGTGTGAGGGAGTGAGTGTGTGAGGGTGAGGGATTAAGGAGAAGAAGCTCTCCATCGTCTCTTATCTTCTTCTCTTCTCTTCTCTTCTCTTCTCTTGCATATGGCTATGGAGGATGAGGTTACTTGAGCTCGCATCTAGAATTGTGGAGCTATCGGGTTGCTTGAGAGAGGAGGTTACTTGTTCGGGCATCAAGGTAAGCTCACTACACCCTCGTAGGATCGAAGGCGCATTAGCTAGGTGAGAGATAGCCATTTTTGCTCACTTGAAACACTTGAAACAATAAGCAGTCCGTGGGTCTTGGCGGTTGAGTGTGAGCTCCCATTACATTTTGGTTCCGTTCTGCCAAGACCAACATATTCAAGCTTGAGCACTTACGTGCCTCAAATCAAGCAAGGAAGTAAGGGTTTCATATCTGAACTAGAGCTTGAGATAGGTAGGATATCTGAGCTTTTTAATCTTAAAAAAAAGTAAGTATTTTAGTTTTTGATGAGTAGACAAGTAGGAGGACTCATTTCAGTACTTGTGTTTTGATTTTTGTCGCATTTAGATTAGAGTAGGACTAAGAAATCGAAGGAAAAAGCTTTAGGGTTTCTACTATAAAGCAAACCAAAACATGGCAAAATTAGGGAAAAATGGTTTTGTAATCCATTAACAAAGCATGAGCATCAATGTGGCAACACTTGGACATTAGGACAAGGGCTTAAGACCTAGAGAAGCATGTTGGAAGGCTCATTTTTAGTTCTGCAGACAAAAAGAGAGAGAGAGAGAGAGACCTTAAGAGTGAGAGTAAGACTTTGAGCTTTTGACGAATCAAGTTGCATTGCCAGGAGTTTTCCGCTTGGATTAGGTATGTAGAAACCTTCCTATGTATCTACCCTTCGATTATGGAGAACCTTGCTTGGCATGGCCAAAACCGTTGCTACAAATCGATTTTTTGTTGTTGATGTTTGCATGCTGGCAGAATCCACACAGTCCACAGAGGTCTAATTCCCAAAATTTGGATACTCAGATGTTTGATTCTTGGAATTCGGACACTCCCAGATTCGGATGGCCGCTTTAGGTCAAGTCCTAGAATCTTCACATTCGGCCCACTCGGCCCAACTCAACTTGACTCAACTCAAACCTGCCCACTCGGTTGTTCAGCCCAGACGCCTCGCAACCATTTGACCTAGTCAATCTCGCCTAAATTACATTCGCTAACTTACATTTGGCATAATCACTCAACTAGGCCACTCGAACCACAATATTCATCCCATTTGAATCGGACGCATTCGGCCCATCTTTCCACCTGGCATTTAGATGGCTCTATGTTCAGCCCTTAGACACATGGCCCTCAAATTCGGCCATGATATTATTAAGCCCTAGGCCATTCGAACTGATCGATTTGACACTCGGACCCTGCAATTCAGTCTAGCTGGCACGAATCTAGAATCTATTAGATTTGGCATCTTTAGGCCCTGATTGACCTAGACCATGGCTGTACAAATCCCAAAGAGTGATATAGACAAATAAAACACCTTTTTGGTGCAAGAAACGAGAGAACCAACAAGTTACAGACCTAGGAGCAATGCTAGTTGACCTATTAGTTGTCCACCCTGCTAAGAGCACCAAAATGAACCAAGAAATAACAAGGAACTCACTTAGACTTAAGAGACTAAATGAACCCACTAGTAGGAGAAGACCCTATAACTTAGTCGGGTAACTGAGCACTCCAAGTGGTAGGACCAAGAGGTAGATGGGAAACACGAGCTAGATGAATCAAAGGTCTGACATCATTGCACCATTGAATCTACCAGATTTCATCAACCTTATCAATACCCTGGTGGAACTAGAGACAGTAGATATGGCAGAGACCAACGCGAAAATCGCAGACGCAACAAAGAGCTCGATTTGGGGGATTTCCTAGATGAAATCCAATAGATGGTGAGCAAGTATGATTTGCAAAACCGGATGGACAACCACGGTAGGCCATTCGAGGATATCATAGCAGACCTCAAAGAGGAGAGGAGACTAGCATGGCAAGCCTTGCAAGGCATGGTGGCCTACAATCAAGAACAACAAGCTAGAAGCTTGCGACATAACATAGAAATGCAGGAGATCCAATGAGTGTTAGCATTAGTAAATAGAAATTGATCAGGACTTGACACGGAGAGAGAGAGAGCACTAGAAGGACACCTTATGCTAAGTGAGCTTCTTATGAAGCGACTACTATGAGACAACACCTCCTTAGAGCAGAGTACAATAGCACTTGCGACCTCATTGCTTATAGGGCTAGGAGTCAACTAGGGCTCAAAGAGCCAATCAAAAATCCATGTTGTCACTAAGTAGTTAGACAAGTACCAACCAAGTGATGATCCCTACAGCTTTGTAGAGCAATTTGAGTAGGTCTATGAGGCCAATGACCTCATTGATCTCACATAGCACTCACAGGCCTTTAGTCTATGCTTAGGCGATAAGGGAAGGACATGGTACACTAGCTTAGATGCCGCAGAACATAACAAGTTCAACTATCTTAATAACCCCTTCATTAAGAGATTCTTGGAGGAGATTGGGTACTCAAACAACCTGATTGTATGACTCATGAATGTGAAGCAGAGAGAAAAGGAAGATATTAGGGATTATGAATGTGAAGTAGAGAGAAAAGGAAGATATTAGGGATTATGTAACTCATGTGAGGAGTCAAGACCCTAGGTCGTG
Source organism: Lygodium microphyllum (assembly GCF_053477565.2). Taxonomy (NCBI): domain Eukaryota; kingdom Viridiplantae; phylum Streptophyta; class Polypodiopsida; order Schizaeales; family Lygodiaceae; genus Lygodium; species Lygodium microphyllum. Next base: position 68,779,858 of record NC_141149.1, on the reverse strand, counting down.
ACCTTATGCCAATTGCAATGGGTTCAGCATGATGCCATGCATTGCAGACTATCGAGACGACTCCCATACTTGCAACCTTACAACCAGCCTTACCTAGGGAATAGGTTGCCAAATTTCTTCAGGAGGGGAGCCCCATTGACTCTCTCATCACCTATTGAGGCTAAAACACCCATCCCTAGGATAGAGATAAATCCCATAGGCATACCTCGACAACCTAGACCTTTCATAACCCATCCAACAAGTGATGCTCCAGTCCATTATGTGGAGGAGCCGAATGAGGACAAGCCCTATGTGAACCCTTATGTCTTGTACGATGAAGAGGGCAATCCAATCCTCATGGATTATTGACCAGTGCTGCTCGTGATGGCGCTAGGTAGAGGTAGAGGTAGAGGCTTAGGGGGGAAAACCCAAGAACCGATTTCTTGTGATCACCCACCAGGACACATCTCCTCATGCTTAGGGGGGCAAACCCAAGAACCCATTTCTTGTTGGATTTGTGATCACCCACTAGGACACATCTCCTCATGCTGCCCCCGAAGAATGGGAGCAAGCTAATCAAGAAAAGGCCAATCTTAGATGCCTAGAGTGTGGAATCACTCACCTTTTTGTCGAAAGCCCTAGACAAAAGACACCCTCTAGTGTGGCGAACGCGCCATCAGTACCATTGAGGCTCTTTGGAGTTGAGACATTTGATAAAGAGGACACACCTATCCCCTTATACATCATGACTCGGACATAGATGAAGTAAGCCAGAATATCACTGCCTGGACCCAACAATCTAGATGCAACCTTGATATGGAAAAAGAGCTATAGGTGAAGGAAGAAGAGAACGAAGGCCAAGGTCACACTTAAAATAGAGAGCGCTATGACATTGCCCACAGGAAAGAAAGTCACTGACGTAGAGGTAGAGACATCTGCTCCAAGGACTACTGAGAAGGGGAGTTCTAGGGTGGGGGAGTACCCCAACCCAAAATGCCAGCTCAAAGCCATAGAGAAGGTCAAGGGGTGGGTGAAAGAGGCCCAAGAGCACCTTAAGGATGCTGAGACCATCTTGGAGGATGAGATCAATGATCTTTCAAGCATAAGCACACCAGCTTCACCTCCACGACCAAAGTCAAAAGATGCATTTGCACCACAAGCAGTGCCACTTAGATGCAATTTAAACACTATGGGCCAGCAAACCAATCAAGGACATTGGCCAAGGGATGTGGGACTAGAAGAAGAGCAAGCATCTAGCAATCTTCTTACAATGCTAGTAACCACCCCAGTGACTTTAAGATTACGAGATCTGCTTAGGCAGCATCTGATGCTATGGCAAGAACTGAAGCGGTGAGTTGAAGGACCAATGGAGCAAGGGGCAGTTGATCTACATGATCATGATGCGGTAACTCATATACCCAATCTTTGGCATTTCACTTAGTACCCAAGTCCTTACATGTTAGTGCTTTTTGGGCGGGCACAAAGATGCATGTAGTCCTATCAGTTCTAGCATTAGGAGATGCCAGGCAAAAAGGAATCGTGGACACGGGGGCAGGAGTCAGTGTGCTTCACCATGTAGTACTCAAAGCTTGGGGTAACCCACTTGTTGAGAATGCTAGGTTTAATGTTACACTCTGGCCAATGGAATGAAAGTCAAGCCATTTAGAGTGTTGAAGAATTGTGGAAGAATTGGCCGTTGATGAAGATCGCAAGTGTCCAGCTTTTTGTGAACTTCATTGTCATGAAGGGAGGAGTGAATTACGACATCCTGTGAGGCTGACCATGGATGCACAATGCATGAGTCATAGAAGACTGGGGCAACTGTCTAATTTTCCTAGGCAAATGAATGGAAGCAGTAAGGGTAGAGATGGATACTTGGAGGACTATGCCCAATGGACTTAGATACCATCTCAGCCACACTGAAGGGTGATGCGCAAGTTAGAAAATTGTGCAGGCCACTCACCAACTATATCCCATGTTTAGAGGATGAGCGAGATTGGATGCACATGCTAGCCACGATCGATCTACCATTCTCAGATAATGAGGAATATGAGAAATCTGCTAAGGAAATTGGTAAGCCTAGTGATATGCCCTAAGTACCAGTCTACATGATGGCAAGGAGCTTGCATATACAACCCAACCTGATTAAGATACGAGTGGCCACTATCACGAAAATTGGAGATGAAGATGAGGAAGCCACTTTAATATCTTGACTCATGATCATTAGATCCCAATTGGCATACCACAATTGCAGCCCTTTAATGCCAAACTCAGGCCATATGGGGGCTGATCATGTGCACTTCTGTGGAAGTGAAAGGTTGCAATCTCTATCGAGTTTGAAGGTGTACCAATGATATTTTATGTGTTGCCAAATACAAAGGATGTGGGTACAGAATCTTTGTTGGGATGTGCATTTAAAAAGGAGACACGGTGCAATGTTGACTACTAATCACATTGCATTCATATAACCATCGGCAACGTACGAATAATCATGACTTTCAGCAAGGGCAACATGGCTCCATCAAAGCTGATAAAGCCACTGGTGGAGCAACCCACCACCAAGCCTAAGGAGGGGGGTTGTGATTTGTCACAAGCCACCAAACTTCAATGCCAACAAACCACTAAAATCAAAGCTAAGGCCCATGCACCACAGTTCAAATGGATGCCTAAACATCAAAGGCCACCACCCAAAAGCACACAATTACAACTTTGCAAGGCTATTAACTTGTATTCAAAACCTAGGAGGTAGAGAAAGACATATAGGCATTGAGGAATGGTCAAGCAATGATGGGTCTCCAAGGTCTTATTGCAAGTGCAAGGCTATTACGAGGGTGATGCTTGGATATGGTACCTAAAGCCAAGATGTCCAAGGGTAATACCTAAATGCCGCCCTCAAACTTGGCCACACCAAGCCATGTGATGGAGAAGGACCCAATGCCACAAACAACTCAGGCTAGTGCAAAGCCCATAGAACCTCAAATGCATAAGCCAGTAGAGACTAAACAAGTCTATTGACCAAAGACACAACTTACTCCTCACACACCACCTCAACCTAGTCCTGCTAGTATCCCTAAAACCTCACCAGTGTCTAGTATCTTGACACCCACAAAGCCATCCAAGCCCATCACACAAGAAGCCCAAACACACTCTTAGGAGCAACTAAAGCCGCAACAATTAGCAGCCAAATTATCTAGTTTAGTCAAACCCCTACCTGCCAGCAGGTCTTAAGCCATCCTACAAACGATGATCAATCCTTACACTAGCTAAGCACCTAGCTAAAAACATAGGAAACGATCAAATCACTTGCATCAAGTGCTTATATGCCACTTTCACCCTACTTGCTAAAAGCTATGAGCGCTTAGACGTGGGTCTAGGTCTACTTGATCCATCCTTAGCATCAGATGTCTACTCTCCATGCCATGCACCTGGGAGGAATATGAATTCATGATGGTAAAAACTCCTGTAGTCGCAGAGGAATTAATTGCCAACAACAAGATATCTTGAGACCAAGCCCTTAAACAACAACTGATCACCTCCTATAGCAAGAGCAAAATTACTGCCATGAGCCAAAAGTTGGACGAACTCTGCAAGCTAGCCCGACAATGACTCATCCTTCTTACGCAAGTGGTATGCTCTTTGACTACAGTGGGAACAAAAAGGTTGCCAAATCATGACCAATGTTGAGCAGGGACGTGCCATCAAGACCTCCAAGTATGATCCCACTTACATAGCACCTATCTTTTAGGGTATTGGCCATCACTTGCGATCATGTAATGAGCCATCCATACCTAGATCGAGTCCTTACAGAAGAGGAGCTACACATTGCCAGTAGGATCAACTCCAGATACTTCTTCACAGATGTCCTCACCTACATCACTCAATTAGGCATCCATCCTTTCAACATAGACCGCTATGCTAATCTAGAATACAATCCAAAATTCTATGCTTGGCTCATGCAAAAATAAAACACCGCAAGCATGCACTGAATGCCCTTGACCTCTCAAACCTTAATCCTAGGAAGGATTCTTCTTAATTCCAAAGGGGAGGGGGTAAAGTGAAATCAAACAAACCAAGAAAATCAAACACATAAACATGAAAGGCGAATGGAATATGCAAGGAAAAAGCCTCAATCAATGCCAAAAGTGAAAAAGAGTGGTTGAAAATCAACTCGCGATTGAGAAAAAAAGTCGTAAATTTTTGGAATGAATGGACTGCTTGAAGGAATAATTCTCTTTTTATACTTAAGCATGCTATTCTTTCCATAAAAAGCATGATCGATTCCTGCTTACCTTTTAGCTAGAAATTACCTTGAGGACACTCATGGTGAACTATGGTATCATGGCAGGAACTCAAAATGGTAACATAGTAGGATTGGGCCCATCAGCTCCCCTTCATAGAAGAAGAAAGGGCAAGGTACCATATCTCCCTCAAGAACCACGCCCATAACTAGTTGAAGTTCAGGACTATCACAACATTGGAGAAGTCGTGGCCAAGGAGGAGGCTGCCAAAAGAATTGTGGAACAATGCAATCTTGCTCAATATGTTAAGAAATTTGGGCAGGAGACCGATCACACTAAATGCGTAGAATTCTTGAGAACCTACGATCCTAACAAAGAATCTGGCATAGTGAGAGTTGGAAGGGGGGAAGGAGACAAGCAGGTACAGATCCAACTCAGTTAGTAAGACCTTGGTGGACAAGGTACTAGGACTGGAACCCAAGGTGGAAAGGAGACCAAAAAGGGATGTCTATACCATGTTGAACATGAAAAAGGACCAGGTTCTGACCAATGATGGCATCAACATCCAAGACATCTCGGATCCAGGAGTGAGGCTTCAGGCAAAATTTATCCACTCCCTGTTCTCCAACCAAAGGTATAATTCACTCACGCATAGAATTAGTGTGCCAATGTTGGAGAGCCTGGCCGCCTATTCATTGGATGAGATTGAATAGAATGGGTATGTGAGGAAGATTGACCAATTAGCCAAAGCACTAGCCCTAGGGAGTAGACCATCTGCTAGCAAGGAATCCCCAGCGTCAAAGGTAGGAGCAGCTGAAAGAAAGAAACCAGCCAATCAGCCAAGGCACTAGCCCTAGGGAGTAGACCATCTATTGGCAAGGAATCCCCAACGTCAAAGGGTATGTGAGGAAGATGATCGAACAATTAGCCACAAGGCACTAGCCCTAGGAAGTAGACCATCTGCTGGCAAGGAATCCCCAACGTAAAAAAGAAAGAAACCATCATTGAAAGCCTCATTGGATATGGTGGTGTGCTGACCGTTCTTATCCAAGAGGTAGTGAAAGATGCGCAAAATGAAGAAGGAGAAGGAGCCGATGAAACACCGCTGGGCAGGTTGCCTCCCCACCATGAACGAGAGCAATCCAGTGAAGGAACATTAAATGGAGAAGAAAGTAGGAAAAAGAAGAAAGCATATTTTAAAAAGACTCAAAAAGAGTCTAAGAGAGACAAGGAAGAAAGGAAAAAGAAAGAAAAGGAAGAGTCTAACAGATTGAAAGAAGAGTCAACAAGAGACGAAGAAGAAAGAAGGCAAGGGCAAGGGCCCAATGGATTCCATCCCTGCTCCCCTAGTGACCACCACCACCCCTACAACCACAATCACACAAGGCTCCACACCTAAAATTGATGCCAACAACATCTTGAACTGGGTGTGATTCTTGGTAAATAAGGAAATGGCCCAAGGGGTAGGTAAAGGAACCCCCGTTATTGGAGCTAAAAGATTGGCTGCTTGTGGATGCATCTACGACCATGAATCCAACCGCACTGTCATTGTCTATAAAGTATGAAAAATATGTAAAGGTTCTCTTGTCACAGCTGGAAAGGGACAAGGAAGAAAAAGAAATTGCTATTGTGGAGCTGGAGGTAAAAAAGGAGGCCATGGCAACCTTCCAACAATTAGAGAAGACATGCAAAGTGGAAAGCTACCAAAAGGAGATAAGCGACCTAAAAGAGGGACTCGACGATAAGGAAGGGGAAAAAGGAGAGTGTGAAGCATTCTAGTTGAGGAGAAACAAAACCTTGTAATAATGCAACAACATATCAAAGAGCTCGCAAAGTTGTATGAAGAGTTGTAAGGAAATATGAAAAATGTCCTAGATGCCACTGAGGAGCAAGAGGTAGCAAAAGAAGAGAGGGCATGAAGATATCAAGAAGAAATAGAAAACTTGAAGAAGGGGACTGCCTTGGAATTGGAAGAACAAGAGAGACTAGAAAGGGAAGTCAAATGCTTGAAGAAAGAGAAAGAAGAAGCCATCGAAGAAGCAACCCAAGGGCTATAGGAAGAGCTAGAGAATATAGAGAAGGTGGAAGAGATAATAACCATGACAGAATCTGAAAAACAACAGCATGAAGGAAGGCAAGAAGCCCACATGCAGAAGAATGAAGATCTATCTAAAAGGATGTTAGAAGTTTCTATGAAACTCTTCCTGGCACAATAGGCCTTGAAGATAGGCAAGGAGCAATTGAATTGCCGGAACAGGGAAAAAACACACAAGTATGGAATGAACAACAATATGTGGTAATGATGCTGTCTCAAAGTATGGAAAAGGGCAAGGAGGAATTGGAAGAGAGAGCCAAGTAGTGGGAAGAGCACAACTCTGAATGGGTGCGAGGACTTGCCAAGTGCTTGGCCCTAGCAAAATGCTAGCGGGTGTTGGTAGAGACTAGAACTGGAGTTGCAGAAGCAAGTTCAGATGCGCAATGGCAAGCCTCCTTAAGCACAGTGCTCCACGTAATGCAAGTGGACAATGAGGATTTGGTGGAAAGGCTTACAAGGAAGTTAGAGATGACCATTAGAGCACTGAAGTATGGCCTACATGAGTGCCATTTCAATCGGTATTGGCCTAACAACAAAAGGACTATGCTAGTACTTGAGGCAGCATGCCAGCCTCTCCACTATGAAAGGTGAGAAGGATCAAAGCTTTCTTGGAAGAGCTATGGCCAGAGAGCAAGAGCAAGAAAGAGAGAGAGACCAAATGGGAACTCCAACAATCACAATGTGTGACTGGGACTTCCTTTATTCAAATTGTCACCAAAAGAATAAAGAATAAAGTCACAGTGACGGGCGCTCGCCACCTGCAGTATGCAGTGGCGGGTACTGTCAATGTAGTAATACATGAGTGGCTAGGCGGAGGTGCCTTTAACCCTAGCAACCTCCCACTTAAAGGTGAATTTGCCCTAGTGAGGAGTGAAAAGAAAAAGAAAAGATAATACAATGTACACATGTACAATAGGATGAGGAAAAACATCATTGTATCCAACGTCCATCAATCTCTTGAGGAAGGCAAAGCGCTCACTAGTGAGGATTTTCGTGAGCAGGTCTACAGGAGTTTCATCAATGGAGATCTTGAGAAGGTCAAAAGACTTGTCCTCTATGACCCCATGTATGAAGTGATACCTCACCTCAATGTGTTTTATCTTCGCATGGAAGATTGGATTTTTGGCTAGCTGAATAGCACTCATAGAATCCAAATGCAGCGTAGGTATAATATCAATCCCAAGGTCATGAACCAAATGAACCAACCATATGGCCTCCTTGCAAGCCTCACTGGCTGCAACATACTCAGCCTCAGTGGTAGAGAGAGCTGTACACTTGTGAGCCATGGGCATCCAAGAGACAGCACCTCCAGCATAGGTGAATACATAGCCATAATTGGACTTCCTACTATCTGCATGTCCTGCATAATCAGAGTATGTGTACCCCACAGCTCCTGTATCCTGGCTGCCATAGGAAATACACATATCTACTGTGCCTTTCAAGCATCTCATGATACCCTTCATGGCATCCCAATGTTTTTTGCTAGGTGTAGCCATATAGTGTGCCACAACACCAATTGCAAAGGCAATATCTGGTCGAGTGGCTATCATGGCATATATGAAACTGCCCACAGTTGATGCATAGGGGATCTTGGCCATCTCGGCCCTCTGCTCCATCTGTCTGTGGACAATTGTTCTGTGAAACCTTCACATAAGAAGGTAATGGTCAACCAATAGGCTTCATGTCCTGCATGCAAAAATGCTCAAGGACTTTATGAATGTACTCCCTCTGTGAGAGGTAGAGTAGTCCCTAATGCCTATCGTGCTTAATGTGCATACTAAGAATGTGAGAGGCTTGTCCCAAATACTTCATCTCAAAGCTCTTCTTCAATTGAGATTTAAGAGCATCCAGCTCATCATGATCTTTCCATGCTATCAGCATATCATCCACATAAAGTACCAAAATAAGCAATGAGCCATCACGGGCTGTGTCTTAGTGTAAAGACACGGATCCATAGCACTCCTGCTGTAGCCTTGTGACTGCATAAAGGCATCAAACTTATGATACCACTCCCTTGGTGCCTACTTCAAGCCATAAAGACTTTTCTTCAACTTGCACACTAGGTGCTTCGTGCCAGGTTCTGCAAAGCCCTTAGGCTGCTCTATGTAAATCTCATCATGCAAATCCCTAGGCAAGAATGTAGTCTTGACATCCATCCAATACATGTCCAAGTCAAGCTGCGCGACTAAGCCCAAAACCAAGCATAGGGTGGTCATCTTGACCACATGGGAAAATACTTCATCAAAGTCAACTCCATGCTCTTGCTAAAAACACTTAGCAACAAGTCTTGCCTTATAAGCCCACTTGGGGTGCCCAGGGGTACTTTTCAACTTGTACAGCCATTTGCATGGCAAATCCTTCTTGCCGTTAGGCAATGCAACAAAATCTCAAGTCATATTATTATGCAGGGAGTCCATCTTAGATTGCATAGCCCTCTCCTAGGAGTGACTGTCACCCCTGCGCATAGCCTCATCATAGATGAGAGGCTCTCCTACATTTGTAACCAAGACATAATACATTAAGGGCTCTAATCTATTAGGTGGACGTCTAGCTCTAGTAGACCGTCTCACTGCAGGCTCTGCTGCATGTCTAGCATCTTGTCTGACACTCTTGCCATGTGTACGAACTACTGCTGCAGGCTGTCTAATTGGCTGTGCAAGAGCACGTGGCTCCTCCTAGAATATAACCCTGTGTATCTCTACCACCTTTTCAGGCTGCTAATGCATCTTGTCTTCATGGAAGACTACATCATGGCTATGGATAACTTTCCATGCCTACGGATCCCAGAGGCGGTAACCCATCTCGCTTGCATCTCCATAGCCAAGGAAAATGCATTTGACACTCTTAGGATCAACTTACTACGCTTATCCTTGGGTATATGGAAGAATGCCTCACATCTAAAGACATGTAGATGTGCATAAGACGGAGGTTTCCTTGTCCCTACCTCCTCTACAACTTGGAAATCCAAACCACTGGAAGGTGATCTATTTATGAGATGCATAGTTGTACTGATTGCCTTAGCCCAAAAGCTCTGTGGTAGGCCTACATGGCTAAGCATACCACGTACATGCTCGTGGATGGTTCTATTCATCCGCTTAGCCATGGAGTGGGGTATAGGGGGTGGTCAACTAACGCTTAATTCCCCTCTCACCACATAGTTTCTCAAAGGCATGTGATATATATTCTCCCCCATTGTTAGTCCTAAGGCATTTCATCCTATGCCTAGTCTGGCTCTCAACCAATGCAAGCCATGTCCAAAACATAGCCAAGACATTTGATTTAAGCTTAATGGGGTAAGCCCAGACTTTACACAAAAAATCATCAATAAATGTCACAAAATACTTTGCACCACCCATAGGCTGACATGGCATGGGCCCATAGACATCTGAATGTACCAATTCAAGGGGCTCACTCATGTGTGTCCTACCATACTTCTTATGCATATTCCTAGTCTGTCTGCTGCCATAAAGACAATGCTCAAATGAATCAAAACATGCATAGTCAAGGGGTGGTAAGTACTGCAAACTACAAAACATTTTCATTCCCTTCAAGGACATATGGCCCAAACGTGCATGCCAAAGAGATACATGTGGGATGGAACCCACTGACAAAATATGGTTAGTAGAGGACCCATCAATACAAGAGGATAGAGGCTGCTAGCCTTGGCACCTCTAGCATGCAAAAGTCTACCATGGATGATATTCTAGGTAGAATCCCCAAATGAAACATGAAATCTAGCATCATCAAGCTGCCATGTAGACATAAGACTGTGTGTAAGCGTAGGTACATGATGTACATCATGTAACAAAAAGTCTTGCTAGTAGAGAACTGCAACTATGCATCCCCAATGCCAACAATAGCAAGTGACCTATCATCACCCAAGTGAATTGAACTAGAGACAGTGCGGTAGGAATGGAACCACTCATGGCATGATGTAACATGAAATGAAGCACCATAATCCAAAAGCTAGCACTGTGCATACATAGAGTGAACCTCGGTCAATGGCATAGTATCACAAGAACTAGCTGCAAGTATGTACTCCCCATCAGAGTCATCAGTCTGCATGACATTTATCTCCTTGATTTTCACACTAGATTTTGTAGGCATAATATTGCGATTAGATGAATTTTCTTGTACTTTTTCTTTCTCCTTCTCTTTGCACTTCTCATTACACAACTCATGACATTGTGGGCGTATATGACCCTTCTTGCCACAATGATGACATGTCACATTAGCATTTCTCCCATGAGACTTGCTGCGTGACTTAGACCTAGACTTTTGCAAGTCTCTACCACTACGTCCATACCCATGGTCATTCTTTGCATTACTATCTTTGCCTCTAACAGTCAAAGCATGCGACACACGAGAGGCATCCAAGTTCTTATGGTTGATTTCTTCCTACAGAAGAGCACTCTCTACATCGGGCAAGTTCAAAATAGTAGTAGGAGCACATAAGATAGTGAGGAATACATCCCATGACTCACTCAGAGTCCCAAGAAAAAACAATGGAGTAACCTCATCATTAAGGTAATGCCCTGCGAATTCAGATTCTTGAGAATAGCATGGAACTAGCTCAAATGAGCAATCGTCACCGTATTTTCCTTCATGCATAGATCCATAAGTTGCTTTAGCCAATACATTTGGCTTGTTGGACTTTTCTTGTCATAGAGGTTCTTGATCTTATCTCAAAGCTGCCAAGCACTCTGTGCTTCCTCAACCACATTGTAATGCACCTATTAAGTGAGAGATAAGATGAGGGTGGACTTGCATAACTCATCAAGCTCATCCCATTCATCATTAGTCATAGTTTGAGGTTGCTTGCCATGCATCCCTAGTGGCTTTATTTGAAATTTCTGCACCAATACCTGCCAAACTTGGCTCTTCTAGTAGGCATAATTCATACCATCAAGCTTAGTGATGTTGAAGATAGCACTATCAATGGAAGAAGATGCCATACTGCAGTCCAAAATGGTGTAGACAGTTTAAAACTGCTTACTATTTTCTATTGTAAATAGCCAAAATACCACCAAAACCAAGACAAAATGACCATGAATTGATAGCTAATGATGTTGCCTACCAAGTACCATCAAAAGTACATAAAATCATGATGATTTAGCATAAAAATTTCATGTCGGTCCATGCATAACTAGCTGTAATAAATTACAGCTAGGTATAATGAGAGCAAACTGTAGCAAAATGAGTGCATCAAGTCAACCATTGATGACTGTCAAAGCATAACTGGCATGAAGTGGGCATAAATCAACAAGTGACAGTAATATGGACATTGAGAAAATACCCAAGCATGTCAAATGAATCTGTCAGCAAGTTGGCACACCCCTTGTATAGTATGACAAAGTGTACACAACACTGGCAACACTTGACACAAAGAGGTGGATGCTCAGGGAGTGCAAAGCCCAAATCAACCCAAGTACGTTTGTGAGGACCACAGCATATCAACCATGCAACATCCAAGTGAAGATCCCAGTCTCAAGTATTCGAATGCTCAAGTAACATAAATCGCTTGCTCAATGTTGCACAAAAGTCATAAATATCAAGCAAAGAAGCTCAACAAGGGCATATGATAGCACCAGTGCGAGAAGATCCAAGATCAAGCATCAATAAGACCTCATGAGCATATAGGCCATGTAGCATCCATACATAGCATCCATAGATATCAACTACATCCAAACTATAACTCTGGCAAGCCGAGAAATAGCCAAAGTAAGCTCTGGGCAATCAAATGTCAAGCCAAGGCAAGGCTCAGTAGCATCCAACTCCAAACAATGTAACGAGTATGTAGTAGTGGCATAGGCCAAGCATGCCAAGACCGGTTAGACATAAGCAAAGTACATGCCATAAGTACATCAAAGATGAAGATCCCAATGCTATGCAAAGCGAGCTCAAGCTCAACCAATGATTCGAGAGCAAATCCAAGCTCTATGTCGTTCCCCAAGAGTCATTACATCAATGTATACATCCAAGTCCAGAGCTTGAATCCAACATGCATATCCAAACCTAGCCCTGAATATTATAGTAGCAAATAAGTGTCCAAAACTAAGAAAATGGTGGCTCAATACAAGCTCAAATCCATAGGCAAACCATAGGCATACTTTCCCATATGTATAGGCACCAACCGGGCATAATCGGGCATTAAATGACCATGTAGCATAAGCATAAAATGTAATGACAAGGGGTTGTCATGTTTCAAGCTGCCTATGGACTATGTAAAACAGTCAATGGGTAAGAAAAGTCAGCCCCAGAAGCATCTCATATCATAGGCAGACATTCCCCTAGCATTCGGGACCCCAATTGAGCAACCGATGTCAATGCCAACCAAGCACAAACATAAAGTGCTGATGTAACACTATTTATGGCTACATGTGGACTATGGAAAAAAATCCTGGACTGAGGTAAATTAGTCCACAAATCAATGCTGATGATAACCACCAATGTCAAGCATCAAGGGGATGTTTCCAAGTGCCAATTGAAGTGTTTTCAAGCTGCCAATAAGTGCCAACGGAGGGCTGAAGTAAAAAATAAAATTTTTGCAAGTCTTCAAGCTAGACCAAAAAAATTTCGGGCAGTCAAGGATCCCTAGGAGCTCCCTCTTGAAGGGCAAAGCCACCGGTAGAGAGTAAGCATCACAAGAAGCAAGAGGACATGACTGCCGTTCTTCACAAAACTTGTGGACTGAAGTAAAATAACAAAAGAGAGCTCCAATACCTCTGAAGGAATTCCCTGAGGGTGCCCAAATGGGCCAGATAGGTGCTCGAGAAACCGGGGAGTGACGGGAGCTCGGGAGAGTCGGCTATGGCTGCTGGGAAGGAGACCCAATGAGTGTAGGTAATCAATAGGAAGTTGAAGGAGTCATGAACCAAGTCGGAATGCTCAAGCAACCATGCTCTAATACCGGTTGAAAGGTGAGAATGATCAAAGCTTGCTTGGAAGAGCTATGGCGGGAGAGCAAGAGCAAGAAAGAGAGAGAGACCAAATGGGAACTCCAATAGTTAGAATGTGTGATCGGTCGGGACTTCCTTTATTCAAACTGTTACTAAAAGAATAAATAATAAAGTGATAGTGAATAGGTGCTCACCACTTGTAGTGTGTAGTGGTGGGTACTATTAGTGTAGTAATACACGGGCGGCTAGGCAGAGGTGCCTTTACCCCCAACACACTAATGAGCTAAAGGAACTTGGTTTTGAAGGGCAAGAGTAGCTGCATCCACCCCCAGCTCCAATCCCACAAGAGCATCCACTAGAGGAAGGGACGACATGAACTAGAAGAAGAGCAATAGGCCCAATAGCTTAGCCCACCATTGCCATATGCACCTCACGAAGATCCAAAAAGCAGCCAAGTACCCGTGTGCATCATTACAGTTAAGAGAAGAAGACATGAATTGGTGGAGCAAGCGTAGAGCAGAGAGCTAGAGTGCAACCCTAACAACTTCCTGGAGAGCTTGCACCACAACATGAGGATTGCTATCCTATCAACTAGCCCTAGTAACTGAGTATTTGGGAGCAAGGAGAAATCTAAATCCAACCCTTTGAGATATCATTCCTCTACCCATGGGCCTTGGATCAAGTCCTACTACCAATGGAAGTAGTGGACAACATAATTCAAAAGACCAACAAGTTGGCAAAACGATGGGCTGAGGAGCGAAGCATAGTTATCACTCGATGGAGGCAGGAGGTCCCAGACTACTAGGGCAGGACAAGGTGTACCAGATTCCTAAGATGGTCTAAGGTTACGAAGCACATTCCAAGTGGCAGAGAAGAATCTGGGATACAAACCTTGATGCATGGATGGCATTCTTTTGCGATGGCACACTCCCTGAAGAAAGGAATGATCCTATCTACATGCCCTACCCTCGTAGACACGGAGTGGATTACAATAGGGAGGAGCACTGTAGGTATGACATTCCAAAAATCTACAATGCCAATGTAGAGAATCGTGAGAAGTGCCTAACCTTCAAGGCAAGAGACATCCCTCCATCAATCACAGCTTCCTCGAGGATTTCTCATCTTGTCCAAACCTCACTTTCATTAGAACTTGTAATTATCTTAGGACTATTAGGTTTCTAGTAAAGCAAAAGCCAATTGCTAAGGAGTCCACCTCCCTCCACTCTTTTTTGATCTCAACCTAGGAATAGATAGTTGCACCATGGCTCGCCGACTAATGATGAGGGCTACAATGCTACCCTCTTTTTGTATGAAGGTACTTGAAGACATGAACGATGGCTAATTTACGAGGTGTGGACAATCCTTTTTGTCAACAACACCTCTAAATGTTAGGGCTAATCTCAAAACCTATATGCAAAGCCGTGCCTTTTTGAGCAAATCCCTTAGGCCACCCTATAATGTATTGCTAGAAGAGGACCGAGGTACAACCTAAGAGCACCCTGTATCTATGGAAATCGGACACAATGGAAGAAGTAGGAAGGGAAACATCTGAAAGTGTAAGGACGGCCTCAAAAGGCTAAGTCAAAAGCAAAAGCACACTTTTAAATGTAAGATGCCCATGAAACTTTTGTAAAAGAGCACCAAGCTCCCCCTTGTGCAAATTGTAAGGGTAGACAGGCAGTAGAAAGGAAGCTAAGAAGATAGGAGGACAATGGAAAAGAGGGCCTAGGCCACAAGTGGCCATGTAAAAAAGGGGATGACCACCCAAAATGTATTAGGGTTTTGTATATAAACTCAAAAAGTGCAAGAGAAGCTCGTTCTTTGGTGTGTGGCAAATGTGATCTCTTCTTCTTCTCTTGTTCTCTCATTCTTGCTTGCTTGTTTGTGTTTAAGAGAGGGAGTGTGAGAGTGTGAGGGAGTGAGTGTGTGAGGGTGAGGGATCAAGGAGAAGAAGCTCTCCATCACCTCCTCTCTTCCTCTCTTCTCTTCTCTTCTCTTGTCTCGTGTACGGCTATGGAGGATGGAGCTTGAAGGTGGAGGCTTGGGGTTGCTTGAGCTCGCATCTAGAATCATGGAGCTATCAGTTTGCTTGAGGGAGGAGGCTACTTGTTCGGGCATCAAGGTAAGATTACTATACCCATGTAGGATCGAATGCACATCGGCTAGGTGAGAGATAGCCATTTGTGCTCGCTTGAAACGCTTGAAATAACAAGCGGTCCATGGGACTTGGCAGTTGAATGTGAACTCCCATTACACTTAACATTGAGCATTGGTTCAAATGCATGTTTGGGTCATTTGCTGAGAGGATCAGAGTATGATCATTCAACTCTTTCAATCTAATAAATTCATTTGCATTATCTATATCTATACTGGTTACATCACTTTGTGTTCTTGGCCAAAAATATATGAAAAACATATCTTCTTAGACATTGGAGTTCGAAGAGCATAGATCATATGTTTCCAATAATCAACCATTGGTATTATAAACTTTGTGAAATTTGCTTCAGGTTCTTGTACATTTGACCATATTTCCCAATACTTCAAATAATTTTTAACTCCACTTACTACTTCTTGATGATCCTTAATGTACTTGAACACGGGCAACAACATTGGAACACCCTTTGGAAGAGTGGGATTTCCTACAAATTCTCTCTTCCATAATTCTGTTGAGATGTTTGCAATCACACCTACTTCAGTCTCTTTGGAAGGAGCAATGAGGGCTCAGGACTAGAATCCCATAAGCACAATAGGAGAAGTGCTACCATCCAGTTTCCTATAAAGCATTGCACTTGCTCTCTTTTCTAATGCAATGTCATAGTACTTTTGTCCTTCAGTAAAGTCTTTGTGTCATTGTCAGTCTATACACAAGATTTTGTTTATGAGTCCAAGCTTCCATCTTGAAACCTAATTCACTTGTGTAACAATCAGTCATGCTAGTGTCTTCATGAACTCACTCTTTCTCTTCCAACCTCCATAGCTTCTGCCTTAAGCCATGTTCTAGATCCATGCTTTTACAAATTCAATGCCATCTTCTCTTGGTGACTAGTCTAGGAATTTGGATGCATCTTGTATTGCATAAAGATTGTATATCATTGCGTATAAAACTAAAATTAAAGAGGTTTTGAGTGACCAACATGTGTATCTTTGGAATCACACAAGTATTCCTCGATGTATCTCTTAAAGGCAGGTACATGTGTCAATAAGAAAGGTGTAGAACTTGTCATCTAGCAGATTGAAAATGTTACATAAGATGAGAAAAAGTGAAGGTCATGCTTGTCCTTAGCTTCTTCAAAACTTTACTGAACATTGCAACTATGTCTTCATGTGTATGACCCACCATGAGAAACCCAAACTGGATCATCATGAATGTTCCTTCTGCAACAAGCAATGGTAGATATGCAAAGAGATAGCGATGTTTATTTTTTGATCCATAATTATCGAGTTGAAGTAGAAAGTTCTCTGGCAATCATATGAAACGATGATGGCCATCCTATGGTGTATTATCTTCCATGCATGCTTTATTTTGTGCAACACCTTGATAGTGGTCTAGTGCTTTTCTTGAGTTGAGGGCTTTTAGTAGCATGGAGGTTGATCTCGACATTCCATCTACCTGTAGATCACCATTTGCATACCTGTATGGTCACTAAGTTAGGATTATGAGGCTGTAGATAAAGTGAGAAATGTCCATATCTACCTTCTCTATGCCCACATGTAATCATGCTTGTTAAAGAAATTGGTAGTTGAGAAAATCCTTTAATCACTTTTGATCAAAGCCTTAACCTAGGGATATCTATCTTTTGCCAATTGGTCCATCTTATCATGTATGATGCATAAGGTTTTCTCTAGATTTAATGTTGAGATCAAGTGCCAAATTGTAGTATAAGTTCCGACAACTTTGTTCTTGTAACATGTGACATTGGTGCTTTTTTAGTAGCACATTTCACTCTTAAAGACACTTTGTTGTTGCAAGTTGCTCTTTGATCTATGAGCAAATATTACATTTGGAGAACTCACTTGTCTTTGGTAAGGTTACATGCTTGAACTCTATGTTCGAAATACGATTGAAGGTAGACAATGTAACATGTCCGCTTGACCACTTGTGGGACACCTCTTAGCATCCCATCGGGAGGGGAGTCTAGAGAGTGCCACCTGGCACTCGCAAGGAATGACACAGGGTTTGCGATCTAGGTCTTCCTGAGTCTGCCCCAAATCGGAAGTATCCGGCCGTTTCCACTTAGGACCGACCTGAAGTCACGGTTTCTTTCCTATCAGCCAAGTCTCTAGGAAGTAGCTAGCATCATGCTCTAGATAACCCACTTTGAGTAGGAACAACAGAGTTGAAGCAGATTTACGCTGCACTTGGTTCATAGAGAATGGGAAACGAGAGGGATGCACCGCTCAACCTCTCTGCCAGTAGGGCATAGTCCCATTCCGGTCCCCTAAAACTGCATGAATCGGGTTCTAACCTAGCAATACCTAAAGTCATTCGATGGTAAATCCTTGTGAGAAGCCTCCCAATTCTCTGGGACCACCCAGCCGTAGGACGGACCCGTTGGGGGATTCCATCCTCAAGAGATTAAGAAGGGGGAATAGATTCGAGATGGGAGAGCGAAAGAGAAGATGGTTAAATCAAGGATCAAGATAGAGTAAAATTGTGCAGCCTCTCGGGGTAACTCTTCTCTCTCTCTCTCTCTCTCTCAAGCTCTCTCTCACAATCTCTTGGAGGTGTATAGTCTCTCTGTTCCTCTCTCTTGCAGCCTTTCGGGGTCTCCTTATGTTCCCTTGTGCCTCCCCATGCCTCATATTTATAACGAATTAGAGAGGAGGGGATAAGTCTGAGAACAAGAGTGGAGGGGCTCTTAGAAGACTCAGTGATCTGATGCTCAGATCATAAATCTGATGGTTGCATTGGCTCCAAAAGGGGGGTAAAACTCCAAAACACTTGATTAAAAAGCTCTTAGTTCACTCCTTCTTCTTTTCTTTGTTCGAAGTGCTGTCTACTGCCTGTTGACTGCGATCGCGGCGTGGGCGATTTTGCCAGTCACTTTTCTTTATTTTTCTTTTTATAAAATCTCCAAAACTAACTAAAACATCACTTGTCTTTTCTTTTAAATGACTTTTAGTTCTATCTTTTTAGGATAATATCTAAAATATAAAATTTTTTCCCCCAAGGATCTAATATTTTTGGACCATTCAAACTATACACATTAATACTAGTGATTAATATGGCTCATAAGTCCCGTTCACATTATAGTTTTCATGAAGGGTGGCTACGGTCCTTATCAATCCGAGAAAAATGTCAGATTTATGACTCTCGATTTTTTAAAATATATTTTTAATTGAATGAAAATTATTAGGTATTAATGCTAGTCACTTTTTACCTTAGTTAGTCTTTAGTTAGTAATCTTACTAACTTATTAATTGACTAACTAACTTTCGAACTAACCAACTAAATTTTATTGCGTGAAAATATTACAGACAAGGAGATCTGCTTATATCCAACATCATCCAATATTGTGTTTACTTTTGTCCATATATCTACCTACTTGTAAACATCTAGGATGACCAATTATGTCTCCCTTGATCCATCTTGCATTGTTCTACTCTCATGTGGCATTTGCTCTGCTTGACAAAGTCTCTAAGGATGGCTCTTCTCATCTCTGTGTGTGATTTCAAGTTGCTCTTATTAGCCCCTATTTTCATGCATTGCCCTCCTCACGCCATGCTCAAATTGTGTTTTGTACTTGTAAAAATATGTCTTTGGGATTCCATGAATTTCATACCATGTGCTTCCACATACCACTTGTCCATTGAAGATGAAGTTGTATTTCCTTGTTCCCACATGATCAATCTTGTATGATGACTCAAACTTGTCATATACATAGTTTGTATGGTCTTCAAATTGCAATTCCCAAAAGTATATACGTAATTGTTGCATTGCTTCTCTATTAGCAAATTGACAACACTTTTCTTAGCAACAATCAATTGTGGAAACATGCAAAATAGAGTCCATAGAAGTTTTCAAGTTTGCACCTTTAGAGGCAAAAATTAGAGGCTTTCTATTGACCATACAATATGATCTTTTTGAGCAAAAAATGATTTTTTTTGCAAAAATAGAATCTTCATTGGTATCTTTCATGTTTTTAGCACAAGCATTTATAGAGATAAATTGCATGTATGATTGCTGTTGTAGCAGTGGTGTTCCATCATCAAAGGTGACTTGTTTAGTAGGCTATCTTTTCAAAGTGACATAGTGGAGTTGTCACCTATATATGTTCATGTGGTTTGATCAAGGGCTTTATTTACCACCACACTAACATCCTCTTCTTCAAGCAATTCAAAGTTTATCACATTTGATGGGACCTGAAATGGGCTGGCACTAGCTAAGGCACTAGCCGGACCTCATGCCCTCAACAAACCACTCCACCTCATGGCCTCGTGGGCCATGAGTGTCTATCGAGGGATACACTATCCTAAACACTAATCACTGCATGTTTATAGTCACACACACAAGGGAACCCCACCAGTTGATTGCCGCGGCCCTACTGCGGCTCTCCTACATCTTGGGGATTGGCCCCTCGATGCGTTACTTCCACACATAGACACATTAGAAACAAAATCCCCTCTTAGTATCAATATATTTAACATTCCAAGAATGCACTTATCCTCACTTATCCATCCCCTTTTGACCCATCGTCTGGACCTATAGCCAGGTTGCTCACTCTCTCTACGTGGGTCAAGTCCTAAAGAAACCAAGTGCTATGCATCCATGAGCTTGTAATTGATACCATTTAACGATGCTTGATGCAAATGTGTATATGATTAAGTGCTCAAACACTCGAAAAACAGCATCGTGCATTGTGAAAATCCATTCTTTTCATCTTTCCATACACTATTGCCTAATTGCTGCGATGAGAGAAGACATCGAGCCTTACACTCGTGCTGTACTTCCCTTTATTTAACTTAACGTAATCCTATATGAATAATGAATAAAATACAATAGATTTTGCATTATATTTCAGAGCTCAAACTCCCCTCTCTCCCTACAGTCTAGAGTTTTGCTTGCGGTGATAGGTAAAATGATAATTTCATGTGTATTTTGCATGAAATAAGCAGTAAATACTCACAAAACATATAAATGGGGATAACATGAGGCAAAACCTCATGATTTATCCTCATTATACACTCACAGACACATCCATAATTTTCCATAATTTTCCTCATCCATTCCCTATTTTTTCCCTTTTAAAGAGCATTTTTTTCTATTTTTTCTTATTTATTATCAATAAAAATAGAAGAAAATTAGCATTATTTTAGAGCTGTGGCTCTTGAGTCCTTAAATAGCAAACATGTAGATTTTATTAGTGTTTTGTTTCATGCTTTTCAGATTTTAAGCCCAAAAACCCCATTTTTACTCTAAAAACCATGCGTTTTGGGTTTCTTCCATTTATTTCCCACACTTTAAGTGTATATTTTCTGAGTTTTATATTATGAAAGACTAAAACCAACAGCAAACAACATGTCCATCAATTTTCAGCCCATATGAACATTGCTAACCTTATCAAATGCGAAAAAAGAGCCATTTTCTTTGTAAAAATATAATTACTGTGTATCTTTTATTATTTTGGGTTTTGAAACTTGTTGCGGGTCTGCAAATCAGGGCTTCTTTGATACTCAACCCACCTCCACACTGCCATCTTCAGGCCACCTTCCGTTTGGAAGCAATCCGGTGCCATGCTGGACGAGCATTCATCAACCAGGCTTCATTCTTCTTCACACCTAGGAACTGCCCCTTGTAGGAGAGAGAGGGAGGAGAGAGTAAGACTAAAAAATGAGATTTTTAAATCCTCCTTTAAAACGGGCAAGCTTGCAACCATCTTGTTGCTCTCCCTACCCTGATTGAGAATCTCCCTCTCTCTCTCCAACCGGGTTTGAATCAGAGAGGCAACAAGCAAAAATGAGGAGGTGCATTGATGCATCCCTCTGTTCGACAGTTTTTGCATTAGTTTCAAGGCTTTTATTAAGCCTACGGTTTAAAACATTGAAATAACTAGTTCATTTTTTTGTATTTACACTGTCTCGCAAGTGGATTTTTCAATTTTAAAGGCCTAAACGAACTCCAATTTGCAATCCGATTGGACAGGCGGCTTCATGGTGTCGAACTCCATCAACCTGGCCTCTCCCATGCACTTTATGGCTTTCTGATCTGGTAGCTGCTTTATAATGCCAAACCTTGTAGGGCTTGTGTTGGATTCCTGATGTCGAAATGCATCTAGGAAAACTCTAGCTTGGCCGTCTACCACCATTTGATTTTTCATGAAAATTGGCTCTTTAAAACCTCTTGGGCACTTTTTGGCTCCAAAACAAGCTGCAACGCTTCAAGAACGGGTCCAAATCGGGTCCTAAAATCCTACTCTTAACATCATACAGAAAAGCCAATAACATAACCCATGTTCCAACACACATTGTGTTGCGTTCTATCCATAGCATCACTCTATGTTCTCTCCAACTTTCATGAATACTAAGCACATCAATATCCTTAGAAGGTAGGACATGGTTTGATTCGTAATCATCTCTTTCGTCATGAATTGTTATTGAGTTTGACACAACCACTACATATTTCTTTCCCCATTTTGCAAAACCACCTTCATTGTATCAATTATTGAAAATGGAAAATATACCGCTATATTTAGATATTTATCAATAGCCACTCATATATATCCATCTTGAAGTGTTTCTCTATCACGTGTCTCCTTTGGATGTATTGGATGCAATCTTCCAAGTGCAACAATCTCATGATCAAGTAACAAATTCACAAATTCTCTGAAATAAAATTCATTATCCATGATACTTGTACAAGTGAGAAAATGGAGAATTTATACTTTGTATATTGTCACCTCTTAGAAAGAAGAAAAATAAAAATGAAATTGCTAAATATAATGAAGTATCAATTTTCATTGAAAAGAAAAAAGCACTAAAGCATTAAATAGAATGAGTCCAACATCCATAATACAAAGTATTAATGGAAACATCTAACATAAAGGGGATAGATTTGACCATATGGCCAAAAATAAACTTTCTCATGAACTATGCCCTAAAATAAAGAAGAAAATATTCTTCTATTATTTTTAGTTGCCCTTGATCTTAATTAGTTTTATTAGCTACTCTTTGTGTAAGCAAAAACGTCTTTGTGTGTTCTCATTAGGTAAAGATATAGCAGATGGTGAAAACTTGTACTGTATCTATTCGATATAGCCACCTATAAGTGAAAAATCTATTGTATGTATTCCACACATATTAAATATGAAGATTCTTTGGGATTTCCATAGGAAAATACAGTGAAATGAATGAACCTTTGTTGTATATAATCCACATGAAAAAAATGATAAAAGTTCATTGTGGTCTCTATAGAAAAATATTTAGCTAGATGGTCAAAACCTCAAGCAAAATACATATAACAACGATAAAAATTCATTGTGATCTTTATAGGAAAAGATTGAGCCAAATGATCAAAACCTCTATTGCAAGTATTTTACACAAGAGTTAGGATTAAAAGTCTTCGTGATGTTCACAAGAAAATATTTAGCCATATGGTCAAAATATGTATTGCATATAATCTAGATGATAGCAAGGATAATAATATGTGATGTCCATAGGACAAGATTTAGTCAAATGGTCAAAGCCTCTATTGTATGTATTCCACATGACAACAAAGGATGAACAATCATTGTGATCTCCATAAGAAAATGTTTGATCAAATGATCAAAACTTTCATGTATTCCACATGACAACAAGGATAAAGAAATTTCATGAGAAACATTGACCTTGTGCTTGAATGTTGAAACTACAAGGACCTCTAAAGAATATGAGATTTTATTTACTATGACATGAAGCTATACAGATTGAGAAAATTTCACCGTCAATTAGAAGCTATTTGAGAAGGAAATACAATTTGTATCATGGTTAAATATTTATAAATCTTATAGTACATACTTGTTCATAATAGTAAAATGTATCATATTGCATATTGTTTTTATGTTATACTATTTTAGTCTAAATCATATTATATTAATATATCATACTATGAAGTATAAAAAAATTTAAAATTTATTTCAATTTAATTTTATTAATAATTAATAAATATAAATAAAATATATTAAATCATATTTTATAAGATTATGCATATTTAATGTGTCTAATGTATAATGTGTAATGTCATTGGGGATTTCAAAGCTGCCTCAGTGGTAGTTTGGGAGTAGAATCTCTAATAGGGCAGGATAGGGAGTATGTAAGCAATATCTCTAGTTGTGGACATAGGGGCAATATCCCAATCATGGGTTCTTAGGGGTATCCCCTCTAGGTGGCAATCTAGGGGCAAGAGTAGTAGCAAGGGATTGCAAGGCAATGCACCCCCATGGAAATTTGGGGACAGTACCCCAAGTGCGGGGGTGGGGGGGGGGGTTTGTGGCAGCACCCAATGCCCCCAGTGGGGGATCTGGGGCAGTGTCCCCAATGGGGGGTTTGGGGGCAACGCCCCTAGTAGGGGTCCAAGGAGACAACACTCCCGATGGGGGTCTGAGTGGGTTGTCAGTAGACGTCGAAGGGTGACAACATAGCGATTACATGATTTTTTTAAAAAAGGACTTAAATATTCAAATAAATTAAAAATTTAATTACAATAATAAGATCTAAATCTACTCGTATTCTATAGTGAGTTATGGTAATTCGAATAGTGTGATACATTAAAATGATCCTTTTCATGAGGTCGATCTTTACGAAACTACTTTTGTTTTTTGAGGCCGGGTGCCTAATCAGACTCAAAGGCGGAACTCTATACCACTAGCTTATGATTTCACTACTTCCTTCAAGACCGAGGTCCTTGGAAGATTCTGCTCCCCAGAGGATGGAATGTGGGTAGGTACCTAGCACCCCGATTTAGGGGCCCAGGTAGCTGGCTAAAACCACCAATCCCGATAGATTCCCTTAAAGGGATGACATACCCCAAGGTTGGGCGTCGGATCAAATTACAAAACTACTCATGATGTTTTTCAAAACGATTTTCTATTTCCCTCCCTCTCTCTCTTCCACACAATTCTCTAATGACCTGAGTGTCTTCTCTGTTGCATTTTTAGAGTTGCAGGTTGTTTTGCACCCCTAATCATATGTATTTCTATCTCTATTCCTATTGCCCCTCTCTTACTACAAGTTTTGCACCCCTAATCTTTAGTGGTTTTGTCCCCCTGGGTATTGTGAGACCAAAACTACATGCATCTTCAAATCAGAAACCTTGTGTAATATCCCTCCCGTACCTCCCCCCATGAGAACCCCCCTTTTTTTATTTTTTTAAAATTTTTTTTAAACCTCTCTCTCTCTCTCTCTCTCTCCCTCTACTGACAGCATGGCGGGGAGAGAGAGAGAGAGAGGGAGTAAAGAGAGGGAAAGGGGGGTATGCACCCCCCAGGTGAAGGGGTGGCGGTTGTTAAATGACCGTCTCCCCCCCCCCCCCCCCCCCCCCCCCCCCCCTCATATACCACCCCCTCCCCATTATAAAGGGGAGCCCCCCCCTTGTGGGCTCGGACGCAGCACCCCCCCATGTGATCTGCAATAGTGCTGCCAGCCCCTCCCCTACTCTACCTACGTGCCACCTCCTACTTAGCCAGCACTCCGCAGGCCGCCATACCCTCGCCACCGTCATTTAGCCATCAAAACGTGAATAAGGACGAGGAGATGATGTCAGGCTCGCCTGACAGAAGAAAAAGAAGCTAAAGAAGCTTCTTAGGAAGCTTCCACAAAGAACCTTCTTAAGGCTGCTTCACCCGCGGAATCACGTAAGGGACACAGTTGTCTGTGAAGGGAGTTTCCTTGCGGGAGGGAAGGACTACCAGTTTGTAGGGAATTTCAGCACACCCTCCACCTTCCCTGCTTATTCCCAAGTCCCAATTGCGATGGCCCCAAAGCACCACACAAGAGAAGCACATGCGGGAGTAAGAGGGGCACATGTAGGAGTCCCCACCTGAAGCACAAGAGCCGATAATACCCCTCCTGCGGAAGTTCAGGTTCCATCAAATTTACCCTTTTCATTTCCACATGATATGGGTGCATTAAGTTTAAATTCGCATAGGGATAACTTAATTGCATTACTAGAACGCTTTGTTTTAAAAAAGATCATAGGAAAGTTCGAAAAAGTTTTAAATTGCATGACAAGGTACTTATACTCCTCGCACCATCATGATGAAAGGTTGTTGCATTCTGGAATATATGGTTCATGGGTTAAAAGTGCACTCATGCAATAATGTCCTAGTTGCATCACACACATAGGTTAAATATATATTGCAATGCTCATGTGCATTGGAAGGTTTGCATTGGGTAACTTACGTTGGCAAGAACGAGTTATGTTGTACACAATGCATTTGTGCAATTTAAAAAAAAATCCCTCGTGATGACCATAAATAGGTTGATTCATGGAAGGATGAATAGATAATTGCTATGGAGAAGAACAAAAGGGTTATATTTTCGCATAAGCAATTGCATTCTATTTCGCGTGACTTGCATGGGAAAGGAAAAGATTATGTTTTTATTTCAATATCATTGTAACTGTACATAGCATAACCTGCATGCATAAGCAACTTGCACGCATAAGTAAATGTATGAATAGGAAAAGGGTTATATTTCGTTTGATGAAAAGCATATAATACACATGAAATGATAGTCACATTCAATATGAAAGATAGGTTAAGTAAAGTTAAAATGTTGCTTAGTATTGCGCTTGCAGAGTTAATCCAGCATTCTCGTACTTAGATCGTTCTATGTTGCGAGTAGGAGAGGGTACCAAGCCTTAGGACACGGGTACTAGTAATATTGACAAAGGGATGTAATTCCTCAAGATAGGCACTGCTACCTATCTCGTGCAACTAGTCCGCAAGGTCAGATGCTATTGCAACTAAATCATAAGATGATATTACTACGTCATAGGCCAAGGGAGGCGAGATCTAATTACTAGTTAGATTCGTCAAGAGGTCGAGTAGTCACCCTACTACAACTCTCTCACTTGGGGACCGATTTGTCAAACTTAGGGAAATTGTGAATTGTCAAGAAGAAAATTGACTAGCCGAGGACGACGGGGTTGTCCGAGATCTAATTGACTTTAGTACAAGGAGACCTAAGGTAAGGATAATTGGGGTTCATAGGGTACAAACCCTAACCAAAAGAAAAAGGGGAAACAAGCCACCTAGCTTGCCAAGACCTTGGAATCTCGCCAAGTCACGAACGATCCAGGATTGAATGCTGGGAGTATTCAAGAAGAAGGAATCACACCTTAGAAGTTGGTCGTACGAACAACCACTGAAATGATCGTGATTGTACACTTAGGTACATTGTTTGAACTTCTTTGCTCAAGGATCTAATTCAAGGGAAAACACTTAATGCTTCAGGTGAAAAGCCTGGAGGGAGAGGCAGGTTCAGTTACCTTCGACGGCCTACCTGGCCCTATCCAAGGGGGTTGTTAGCCGCGCCGGGTACATGGACCGAACCCACCACGAGAGGTCTCTCCATGGGTGCTGCTTGGAGCGGGAGGACACTTGGGTGCCAGGGGAGGCTCTAGCCGTAAATTCCTTATCTCCAGATCCCGCACAAGAGGCCGACGTGACTTGAGATTGGATCTCAAGGCCCATGTACTAGACTATGGGCGAAACTTGGAGCATCAATCTTGTTGATTTGCTGGGATAGCCTTCGGGCATGATACTTGATGTATTCCAAGACTATGATAAATAAAGGTCAAATATTTGGAAAAAGAAATTGCTTGACATTGTTTTTTAATGTCAATGCCTAAGTTATGTGAAGGAACCCGTGTTTAAATTGATTAATTAAGGTAGCTGCTTTTGCATGTCAAACATAATGTGGTAGGTAAGTAGATAACTAAGCAAACCGCAGAAAGTGCGGTGGACGTGACTTGGGTCCGTCCGTCCTACGGAAGGGTGGTCCTAGTTAGCTGGGAACTTTTCTCAAAAGATATAATAATGAAACTATGAAGACCTAGAGTCAGTAGAGTTAGAATCTTGATTTATGCTGTTTTAGGGGAGCGGAATGGGACTATGCCTTATAGGCAGAGAGGTTGAGTTTTGCATCCCTCTCGTTTCCCATTTTCCATGAACCAAGTGTTGCATAAATCCACTTTGACTCTGTTGTTCCTACGCAAAGTGGTTCATCTGGAGCTTGACGCTAGCTACTTCCTAGATACTTGGTTGATAGGAAAGAAACACTGACTTTAGGTCAGTCCTTAGTGGGAATGGTCATATACTTCCACTTCGGGGCAAACTCGGAAAGACCTAGATCGCAAATCCTATGACATTCCTTGCAAGTGCTAGGTGGCGCTTTCTAGACTTCCCTCCCTATGGGCTGCTAAGACATGTCCCACAAGTGGACAAGCAGACACGTCACAGTTAGTATGAGAGCGAACCAACGAGATCTAAAGATTATAAGGGAACTTAATGGAGGAAAATATAGGGAATAAGGGGGTAAACAGGGGAGGGTGAGTAGAATAGAGTAGTGTTTTCCGTTGAAAACATTTCTTTACTCACTTATGGATGCTGGGTTGCAGAGTCACGAAGCATGGAGCAAGTTCTTGGTGTTCCAGGTCATGTTCATGACTACAATGCATGCTTCGAATTATCCTTCGCCCCTGTATGCAGAGCGGAGATGGACGGGAGACTCACGAATACACTACATAGCAGCCCACCGACTTGCGTACCTTCAGACCAACTTAAAGAGAATCAAGTGGATGGAGGATTTAAAGATCGTGAAGCTGTTCATCTTTGTCAAAGCTCGCGTAAATACAACTTTGCATGTTAGAGGTCGGCAAGTCAAGTAGAATAAGTATGTCTATGAAGAAGTGACACGGGTGTTCTATGCTAATAGAATCAAAGTGTTAGGCCTCTATGAGAAGAACGGGTATCAAAGGAAGGGATACCCCAAGCTTCCTATGACTTACCGTTTCCTGAAAATCCATGATCCCACTCCATATTATTCCTCCATCCCTGTAGCCGATTGTAACACAATCCTATTTTTCCCAAACTGATGTATCAATCAGCCTGTCCTACTTATCCAAATAAATGTACTCAAAGGGTTATGCCCTCATGAATAAATAAGACTTTTTACCATTGTCTATCTTGATCATAAATGTTAACTAAGTTGTTAAGTGATTAAATCACTTAGCTAAAAAGCTGTGCTATTCATATTAACGTAATATGAGAACATATGATAAGATGTCAACATAAAGAATCTTATTGTTCAAACGCAACCCCAAGCGCAGGTTCCAAATCCGACTCCTACACTAAGTCTAGCTGTGGCTCAAGAGAAGAAATTCCTTCTCAAACAAATTAAGCCACCCGAGTTTGATGGCAAGGGAAGGATTGTTCAAGCTGACGCCGAGATTTGGATTGAGTCCATGGACGGCTATTTTGAGGCAGCACAAACTTCACCCGCTAACCAAGCCATGCTCGCCAAACTTATGCTAACAAGCAAAGCGAGACTTTGGTGGAAACAGTGGTGCAGAGGCCAAGCGATCTTAGAGGGGATAGTCACTTGGGATAAGCTTAAGGAAGCCATGAGAGGGAGGTATCTGCCACCTGCCTACCGCACACAAAAGATGAATGAATTCTACGACTTGAACCAGCTAGGATTATCCCTTGAAGCATATTATTCGAAGTTCGTTTCACTCCAAAAGTATGCACCCCCAATGGATATGACACAGCAGGTGTCAAAATTTTGTATTGGGTTGAATCCACCCATAAACACTCGATTGGAATCAATGCGCCCAACAGACCCACAAGACGCACTCATTCGAGCTGCTCCAATAATATAGGAGGTGCAGACCAAACCAAGGAACAACAGGATTTGGCCTTACAAGGATCAAAATAAGGGCATGAATAAGGCTCAAACTAAGAGAGTATAGGGTCAAAATCAGGGCGAAAGAAAGAAAGCTAGGGCCAATGTTGTCAACAACTTTGTTCCAACGCAAAGCAATGATCACAACCCACATTGCTTCCATTGCAACTAGCCCGGACACTTCAAGAGGGAGTGTCCCAAGCTTGGCAGAGGGCATCGCCAAGGGAAATTCCAAGGTCAAAATAGAGCCGCTCATGACCAAGGAACCACCGTTATGGCCAAAGGGAGAACCTCCAGTGTTTCCAAAAATGAGCTGGACAATGAAGAAGATCCATCCATGGATGCTGACATTGAGAGGGCAACGGTTCATGCCACTCTTCACAAGAAGGGTCCAAATCGCCAATTCTCGGTGATTCAAACTCCATTAGAATATCAAGGTAAAAGCTTCAAAACCTTGATTGACTGTGGCAGTACACATTCCTTCATCTCACCAATCTCTACAAAGAGATTAGGGATAGCCACAATACATACATCTACTTTACTTATGGAACTAGCAAATGGTTGTGAGGTTACTTGTACTAGGCAAACTACTAAGGTGAAATTCCTACTAGGTGGGAAGCTAACTTCTATGAAATTCCTACTAGGTGGGAAGCCAACTTCTATGAGATTCAGGGTAATAAACCTAGGTGTCCACGAATGTTTACTTGGAATGGATTGGCTAATACCCAATGATGCCCACATCCATTGTGGGAAGGGCCAAGTCTCCTTCTGAAATTCTGAAGGGGAACTAGTCACGATTCAAGGTGAGGATGGTAAGCCAAAAATACAGTTGGCAAAAGCAACATGGATAATAAAAGGTGTTCAAAAGGGTCTACCTATCTATTTGATTAAACTAAATAAGCTAGATCAGAATCATGAATTTGGAGAAGAACCTTCATGGTTAAAGGAATACACAGACATATTCCCTGAAGATTTGACGGAACTTCCTTCGCAAAGGGAAGTCGACTACGAAATCAAACTTGTGCCAGGATCTGCATCGGTCGCAAAGAGGCCATATAAAATGTCCATCCCGGAAGCTATCAAACAGAAAGAGCAACTCAAACAACTGTTAGACCAAGGCTACATCCATCCTAGCAGTTCTCCATGGGGAGCTCTAGTGTTGTTCCAAAAGAAGAAAGATGGAACGCTTCGCCTATGCATTGATTATAGAGGGTTGAATCAAGCAACCATAAAAAATAAATATCACATTCCAAGACTAGATGAATTACTTAACTGTCTTCAAGGGGCGAAGATCTTCTCAAAGATAGATCTCAGATCTGGATATTATCAGATAAGGATCAAATAAGAATATATTTCGAAGACTGCATTCAGTACAAGGTATGGACACTTCGAATTCCTAGTGATGTCATTCGTAATGACGAATGCTCTTGCTACCTTCAATAGGTTAATGCAGGATATCTTTAGGCCCTATCTTGATGACTTTGTACTCATCTTTTTTTATGACACCCTAGTCTACTCAAAACAGGGAAAGGATCATGAACCCCAACTTCGCATTGTTCTTGAAACAATGAGAGCACACAAGCTTTATGCCAAGAAGAAGAAGCGCGCATTTTTCAAGTGGCAGATTGAATATCTGGGATTCATTGTATCAGCAGAAGGAATTTCAGTAGATCCAGCTAAGGTCAAAGACGTTCTGAAATGGCCAACACCAACTTGTGTCAAAGAAATACGTAGTTTTCTTGGGTTGACAGGGTGGTATAGAATTTTCATCAAGGATTATGCTTTGATTGCACCACCTCTGACTGATTTACTAAAGAAGCAAGTAGCAGTTGTATGGTCACTTGTTGAACAAACCAGATTTGACAAACTAAAGCAAAGCTTAGTATCAGCACCCATCTTGAAACTTCCTGATCTTAGTAAGGAGTTCAAAGTGGTAACTAATGCTAGCGCACTTGCTTTAGGATGTGTACTTATGCAAGAAGGTCACCCCATAGCATATTCTTTAAGAAAATTGAAGAGTTATGAAAGGAATTATACTACCCACGACCTGGAGCTGTTGGCTGTCATCCATGCTCTCAAACTTTGGAGACATTACTTGCTAGGTAACAAATTTTCCTTAGTAATGGACCACAAGAGTCTTAAATGGATTTTCACTCAGAATGAGCTCAATATGAGGCAACGTCGATGGATTAAAGTGCTGGAAGAATATGATTTTGAAATCAAATATAGGTCTGGAAAAGAGAATGTAGTTGCCGATGCACTCAGTCACAAGGCATTTCTAAATTCTCTCATTTTGCAAGATCCATCAACAGTAAGGTCTCTAGCCACAAAGGTATCAATGCCAAACAACTCGATTCTTGAGCTAGAAAAAGAGGGGGCATATCATGACCTAGTCTATTAGAAAATGTTAAGGGAGATCCCCATCAAGGATCAAGACCCAAAGCTAAAGACGAAGTATCAAGAATTCTCCATCAGAAGCAGGCTTGTCTACTTTAGGACACGATTATGTACCCTTCAAGCCAAACTCTCAAGTAGAAGATACTTTGGGAAGCCCATGACTCCCCTTTCTTAGGGCATCCTGGTTATGCCAAGACCCTTAATACGATCAGAAAGAGCTATTATTGGGAAAGGCTCAAGGGAGATGTACTCAAATATGTCACGAAATGTTTATCTTGTTAACACATTAAGGCAAAACATGTTAAAATGCCTTGGAAATTGCAACCACTTGACATTCCACAAATGAAATGGGAGTTCATTACTATGGACTTTATTGTTGGCCTACCCCAAGTTCAGGGAGGACATAACTCTATTTTTGTTGTAGCAGATATGCTCACCAAGGTCTCACATCTCATCCCTGTCAAGACGAACTATAAAGCTTCAGACATCGCAAGATTATTCATCAAGGAAATATTCAAACTTCATGGGTTACGTAGAAGAATCATTAGTGATCATGACTCTCTTTTCACATCACACTTCTGGAGGGCTATCTTTGAGGCTATTGGAACTCAGCACAACTTACCATCCCCAAACTGATGGTCATATAGAACGAGTCAATCAAGTCATTGAAGATATGCTTAGGGCATACTGCTGTCGCGAACCCAAAAAGTGGATTCAATACTTACCACTGGTTGAATTTGCTTACAATGCTTCTTACCAACATAGTATTCAGATGCCCCCTTTTCAAGCATTATACGGGCATGATTTTCATACCCCTTTGAACTTCTCGGATCCAACTTTGAGGGTAGAAGCTTCAAGGCAGATGCCGGAAGACATGGATGATCAAATCAAATCAATAAGACAATACATTCAAGCTACCAAGGATAGGCAGAAGGCTTACGTTGACTTGAAACCGCAAGACAGATCCTTTGTCAAAGGTGATATGGTCTTCATCCTCCGTGTACGCCCTAGAAAGAGTTCACTGTCCTTGGGAGAGCACAAGAAGCTAAGTCCGAGGTATTGTGGACCTTATAAGATTATCAAGTGCCTAGGACCCAATGCTTATAGACTACAACTGCCCGCAACTCTAAAGATTCATAATGTATTTCACGTTAGCCTATTGAAAAAGTATCTACCTAATCTGAATCATGTACTTGATGATCAAAAAATTGTAATGCCTAGCCAAGGAGTCCTTGAGCTATGGTCTGATAGAATCCTAGATATTAGGGAGAGGAATTTGAGATCATGGACCTTGAGAGAATACCTCATCGAGTGGAAAGATTATCCCAAAGAGGATGCCACCTGGATGGATGATGTAATGTGTCCACTTGTCTGCATGTGGGACACGTTTTAGTAGCCCATCGGGAGGAGGGTCTAAAAGGCTCCGCTTGGCACTCTCAAGGAATGACACAGGGATTGAGATCTAGGTCTTTCCGAGTCTGCCCCGAGTAGAAGTGTCCGACCGTTCCCACTTGGGATCGACTTGAGGTTAGGGTTCCTTTCCTATCAGCAAAGTCTCTAGGAAGAAGCTAACATTGAGCTCCAGATGAACCACTTTGCATAGAAACAACATAGTCAAAGCGAATTCATGTTGCACTTGGTTCATGGAGAATGGGAAACGGGAGGGATGCGAAGCTGAACCTCTCTGCCATACGGCATAGTCCCATTCCGTTCCCCTAAAACAGAATAAACCAGGATTCTACATCTATTGATGCTAGGTCTTCATAGTCTTGTTATCTCGTCATTTGAGAAAGGTTCCAAGCTAACTGGGACCACCCTTCCATAGGACGGACCTAAGTCACGTCCACCACACTTTCCTCAATTTGCTTTAGTTATCTAATTACCTACCACGTTACGTTTGACATGCAAAATTAGCTTCCTTAATTAATCAAATTAATCACGGGTTCATTCACGTAACTTAGACACTGACACAAAAACAATGTCAAGCAAGTTCCTTTTTCTCAAATATCAATTCTTTATTTATCATAATTCTGGAATACATCCAATATCATGCCTGAAGGCTATCCCAGCAATCTACAGGATTGCTGCTCCAAGTTTCACCCATAGACTAGTACACGGGCCTTGAGATCCAATCTCGAGTCATGTCGGCGTCTTGTGCAGGATTCGGAGGCAAGGGATTTACGGCCAGAGCCTCCCTTGGCACCCAAGCATCCTTCCTCTCCAAGAAACACCCACAAAGAGACATCTCGCGGTAGGTTATGTCCATATACCCGGCGTGGCTAACAACCCCCTTGGATAGGGCCAAGCAGACAGCCGGAGGGTTGAATTAGTTCCTTGAGCAAGAGATCAAACAATGTACCTAAGTGTACAAGCACAAACATTTCGGAGGTCGTTTGTACGACCAATTGCTAAGGTATGACTCTTTTTTTCTGGATGCTCCCAGCATCCGATCTTGGGTCTTCTTCCCGGATGCTCCTAGCATCCGATCCGATCCTAGATCATTCGCGACTTGGCGAGATACCAATCATCTCAAACAAGATTATGTAAGCAAATGTTCTTGGTAAGTTAACTTATTTTGACTTGCCCTTTTCCTTTGGTTTTACCTTATGGTATCTTAACCTAACCCAAGCATTAACTGGACAATCAAGGCAATAAACATGCCTTATTCGCAACCCAACCAAGGGTCTTTTATCTTTCCAATTCTAACCAAGTTCAGTTAATACACTTGGCAACACAGGACTCTTGATCTAGGCCTTCAAGATACAGTCTAGATGCATGCGTCCCTTCCATCTCTCTCTTAGTGTGGTACTGTGTGGAGTTTCCTAATCATCCTTACCCATCATGCACATGGTGCATTTAGTGTATTTGTACTTCCTAAATGACCTTTAACTCTCTTCATACCTGGCAATGAATACTTATTCCTAATGCACCGAATCACATGTGTCTTGCGTATATGAAAGTCTAGGTTTCTTTCCAACGGTACAAATGTATCTTACAAACGGAAACTAACATTTCATGTGTTTCTTTTAATCATGATTGCGAAACATGAATTCTAAATGACTATTCATGCACTGAACTAGTTTAAAAGCTATTATTTTATGTGACATAATGCAAAAACCTCATCATTTTATGTGTGTAAAAGCTATCATTTCATGCATGTAAACTTATGCAAACTCCATACTCTACCATTTCACGCATATAATCTTATGTGAACTCCATACTCTACCATTTCATGCATGCAACCTAGCATTTAGGATAAACAAAAATCCTAAGACTCGTTCTTGTTCCAAGCACGTAGCTGACCCCTTCATTCCTTCCACGAGAAATAATACGTAATTAATTATAAAGCTTAAAGAACCCGAGTTTGATTCGTGATCATAGAGGCATTCATTGTGTTGGTTTCTCCGCTTGACTCTCCTGCATTACCGGTACCAATGGTAGCTTTGGCACCTACACTTCCCGCGACTTTCTTCCTGGGAGACATTTGCCATGCGGAGATTGGACAGTCCGGACCTTAACAGCTTTCAGGACGATAGGCTCGGGTAGGAAAGGTCGTTAGATGGGGGCCCTTCGTCGAGGGGGTGGCTTAAAAAATATGGCTTCACGAACGCGACTCCTTGAGGCTACACACCAACTCTCACTCCCTCTCTTTCTTTCTCTCTCTTTCTCTCTTCTCTTCTTTTTCTCTTCTTCTCTCTCTCTTTCCTCTTCCTCTTCTACTTCTTTCTCTCTTCTTCTCCTTCTTCTCTTCTTCTTTTCCTTCTCTCTCACTTCTTCTCTTCTTCTTCTTTTCTCTTCTTCTCCTCCTCTTCTTCTGCTCCCTCTCTCTTCTCTCTCTCCTTCTCTTCTTCTCTCCCTCTCCTCTTCTTCTTCTACTTCTTCTCATATTCTCTCCCTCTCCTCTTCCTCTTCTACCTCTTCTTCTTCTTCTTCTCTCCCTCTCCTCTTCCTCTTCTACCTCTTCTTCTTCTTCTTCTTCTTCTCCTTCTCTCTTCTCACCTTCTCCTCTTCCTCTCTTCTTCTCTCCTTCTCTCCTTGTCTCCCTCTCCTCTTCCTCTCCTTCTCTCCTTCTCTCCTTCTCTTCTTTCTCTCCTTCTCTTCTTCTCTCCCCTCCTCTTTCTCTTCTCTCTCTCATCTTCTTCTCTCCCTCTCTTCTTCCTCTTCTACCTCTTCTTCTCCTTCTCCTTCTCCTTCTCCTTCTTCTCTTCTTCTTCTCCTTCTCCCTTCTCTCTCTCTCCTTCTCTTCTTCTCTCCCTCTCCTCTTCCTCTTCTCTTCTCTCCTTCTCCTCTTCCTCTTCTCTCTTTCCTTCACTTCTTCTCTCCTTCTCCTCTTTTCTGCTCATGGGACCCGTAGCGGACTGGTGATCAAGGAGGGGGGGATGGTTTCAGCTGGGAGGCCCAGGGGGCCACATAGTTGCTATCGATCGGAGGGGGGGAGGAGTTATTGTCAGAGTCCTTAGGGGCTACTGTTGCTGCCATAGGGAGGAGGTGACAACGTAGGGGGGGCAATGTCTCCGTGTAGCCGAGGGAGGGGGAGGAGCCTCCCCTTTTATGGGAGGGGGAGGAGGTGGGTGGCATGGCCACCGCTCCCACCTGGGGGGCTGCATGCCCCCCATTACCACCACATCACTCCCTCTCTCTCTCCCCTGACGTGCTGTCGGCGGGGAGAGAGAGGGGGAGTTTAAAAAATCTGAACTAACAAATTTATTTTTTTTGAAACTAAGGGGGGAGGGAGTTCCTATGGGGGGGAAAGCTCACGAGAATTTTACATCCTCTCCCCCTTAGAGGAATCGAGATGTCCTCATCTGGAGAGGACTTGGGGGTATTGTTGGTTGAGAGTATCTTCGTCCATCGAGGTGGCATCCTCTTCGGGATAATCTTTCCACTGGATGAGGTATTCTCTCAAGGTCCTTGACCTCAAATGCCTCTCTCTGACATCTAAGACTCTATGAGGCCATAGCTCAAGGACTCCTTGGCTAGGCATTACAATTTGCTGATAATCAAGTACATGGTTTTGATTAGGTAGACATTTTTTCAATAGGCTAGCGTGGAATACATTATGAATCTTTAGGGTTGCGGGCAGCTGTAGTCTGTAAGCATTAGGTCCTAGACACTTAGTGATCTTATAAGGTCCACAATACCTTGGATGTAGCTTCTTGTACTCTCCCAAGGACAGTGAAAAATTTTTAGGGCATACATGGATGAAGACCATATCACCTTCAACGAAGGATCTGTCTTTTCATTTCAAGTCCGCGTAAGCCTTCTGTCTATCCTTGGCAGTCTGGATGTCTTGTCTTATTGACTTGATTTGATCATCCATGTCTTCCAGCATCTACCTTGAAGCTTCTACCCTCAAAGTTGGATCTGAGAAGCTCAAAGGGGTATGGCAATCATGCCCATACAATGCTTGAAAAGGGGTCATCTGGATACTCTGTTGGTAAGAAGCATTGTAGGCAAACTCAACCAGTGGCAAATATTGCATCCACTTTTTGGGTTCGCGACAACAGTATGCCCTAAGCATATCTTCAATGACTTGATTGACTTGTTTTGTTTGACTATCAGTTTGGGGATGGTAAGCTGTATTGAAACAGAGTTGAGTCCCAATAGCCTCAAAGATAGCCCTCTAGAAGTGTGATGCGAAGAGAGAGTCATGATCACTAATGATTCTTTTGGGTAACCCATGCAGTTTGAATATTTCCTTGATGAATAATCTTGCGATGTCTGAAGCTTTATAGTTTGTCTTGACAGGGATGGGATGTGCAACCTTGGTGAGCATATCTACTACAACCATGATAGAGGAATCCTCCCTGAACTTGGGGTAGGCCAACAATGAAGTCCATACTAATGAATTCCCATTTCATTTGGGGAATGTCAAGTTGTTGCAATTTCCTCTGCATTTTGACATGTTCTGCCTTAATACGTTGACAAGACAAACATTTCGTGACATATTTGAGAACGTCACCCTTGACCCTATCCCAAAAATAGCTCTTTCTGACCGCATTAAGGGTCTTGGCATAACCAATATGTCTTGAGAAAGGGGAGTCATGGGCTTCCCAAAGTATCTTTTGCTTGAGAGTTTGGCTTGAAGGGATACATAATCTTGTCCTAAAGTAGACAAGTCCACTACTGATAGAGAATTCTTGATACTTCATGTTTAGCTTTGGGTCTTGATCCTTGATGGGGATCTCTCTTAGCATTTTCTGATAGGCTAGGTCATGATATGCTCCTTCTTTTGCTAGCTCAAGAATTGGGTTGTCTGACATTTGGGTCTTGATCCTTGATGGGGATCTCTCTTAGCATTTTCTGATAGGCTGGGTCATGATATGCTCCTTCTTTTGCTAGCTCAAGAATCGGGTTGTTTGGCATTGATACCTTTGTGGCTAGAGATCTTGCTGTTGATGGATCTTGAAAAATAAGAGAGTTTAGAAATGCCTTGCAATTGAGTGCATCGGGAACTACATTCTCTTTTCCAGTCTTATATTTGATTTCAAAATCATATTCTTCTAGTACTTGATCCATGGATGCTGCCTCATATTGAGCTCATTCTGGGTGAAGTTCCATTTAAGACTCTTGTGGTCCGTCTAAGCAAAATTTGTTACCTAGCAAGTAATGCCTCCAAAGTTTGAGGGCGTGGATGACAACCAACAGCTCCAGATCATGGGTAGCATAATTCCTTTCATGGCTCTTCAAATTCCTTGAAGAATATGCTACCGGATGACCCTCTTGCATAAGCACACATCCTAAAGCAAGTGCGCTAGCATCAGTTACCACTTCAAACTCTTTACTAAGATCAGGAAGTTCCAGGATGGGTGCTGATACTAATCTTTGCTTTAGTTTGTCAAAGCTGGTCTGTTCGGCAGGTGACTGTACAATTGCTACTTGCTTCTTTAGTAGATTAGTCAGAGGTGTTGCAATCAAAGCATAATCTTTGATGAAAATCATGTACCATCCTGTCAACCCAAGGAAACTATGTATTTCTTTGACAGAAGTTGGTGTTGGCCATTCCAAAACGTCTCTGACCTTAGCTATCTATTGAAATTCCTTTTGTTGATACAATGAATCCCAGATATTCAATCTGTTGCTTGAAAAAGGCACACTTCTTCTTCTTGGCATAAAGCTTGTGTGCTCTCATTGTTTCAAGAACAATGCGAAGCTGAGGTTCATGATCTTTTTCCTGTTTAGAGTAGACTAGGATATCGTCAAAGAAGACGAGTACGAAGTCATCAAGATAGGGCCTAAATATATCTTACATTAACCTGTTGAAGATAGCAGGAGCATTCGTTAGCTCGAATGACATCACTAGGAATTCAAAGTGTCCATACCTTGTGCTGAATGTAGTCTTCGGGATATCTTCTTCCTTGATACTTATCTGATAATATCCAGATCTGAGATCTATCTTAGAGAAGATCTTCGCTCCTTGAAGATGGTCAAGTAATTCATCTATTCTTGGAATGGGGTATTTTTTTTAAATGGTTGATTGATTCAACCCTCTGTAGTCAATGCATAGACAAAGCGTTCAATCTTTCTTCTTTTGGAACATCATTGGAGCTCCCTATGGTGAACTGCTAGGACGGATGTAGCCTTGGTCTAACAGTTGCTTGAGTTG
This sequence comes from Lygodium microphyllum, assembly GCF_053477565.2. Taxonomy (NCBI): domain Eukaryota; kingdom Viridiplantae; phylum Streptophyta; class Polypodiopsida; order Schizaeales; family Lygodiaceae; genus Lygodium; species Lygodium microphyllum. The sequence goes on along the minus strand of NC_141149.1, from coordinate 68,740,762 downwards.
CTCTTTCAGTTCAATAGCTTCTGGAATGGACATTTAATACGGCCTCTTTGCGATTGGTGCAGCTCCCGATGCTAGCTTGATTTCGTGGTCGACTTCCCTTTGAGGAGGAAGTTCTTTTAGATCTTCAGGAAATATGTCTACGTATTCCTTTAACCATGAAGGTTCTTCCCCAGATTCCTGATTGTGATCTAGCTTATTTAGTTTAATCAGATAGACAGGTAGGCCCTTTCTAACACCTTTTATTATCCGGATTGCTTTTGTAGCTGTATTTTTGGCTTACTAGCCTCTCCTTGAGTCGTGACTAGTTCCCCTTCAGAATTTTAGAAGGAGACTTGGCCCTTCCCACAGTGAATATGGGCATCATTGGGTATTAGCCAATCCATTCGGAGTAAACATTCGTGGGTACCTAGGTTCATTACTTTGAATCTCACCGAAGTTGGCTTCCCACCCAGTAGGAATTTCACCTTAGCAGTTTGCCTAGTACAAGAGACCTCACGACCATTTGCTAACTCCACAAGTAAAGTAGGTGCATCTATTGTGGCTATCCCTAATCTTTTTACACATATCGGAGAAATAAAGGAATGTATACTGCCACAATCAATCAAGGTTTTGAAGCTTTTACCTTCATAATCTGATGGAGTTTGAATCATTGAGAATCGGCGATTCGGACCCTTCTTGTGAAGATTGGTGTGAATTATTGCCCTCTCAATGTCAGCATCCATGGATGGATCTTCTTCATCGTCTAGCTCCTTGTTGGAAACACTGGAGGTTCTTCCTCTGGCCATAATGGTGGTTCCTTGGCCATGGGTGGCTCCTTGGAATTGCCATTGGTGATGTCCTTTGCTAAGCTTGGGACACTGCCTCTTGAAGTGTCTAGGCTCGTTGCAATGGAAGCAACGTGGATTGCGGTCATTACCTTGTGTAGGAACAAAGATGTTGACAACATTGGCCCTAGCTTTCTTCCTTTGGCCTTGATTCTGACCCTACGCTCTCTTAGTTTGAGCCCTAGACATACCCTTATTCTGATCTCTGTAAAGCCTTATTGTTCCTTGGTTTGGTCTGCACTTTCTGTATTATTGGAGCAGCTCGAATGAGTGCATCTTGTAGGTCTGTTGGGCACATTGATTCCAATCAAGTGTTTATGGGTGGATTCAACCCAGCACAAAATTTTGACACCTGTTGTGTCATATCCATTGGAGGCACGTACTTTAGGAGTGAAATGAACTTTGAATAATATGCATCAAGGGATAGTCCTAGCTACTTCAAGTCATAGAATTTTTTCATCTTTTGTGTGCGGTAAGCAAGTGGCAGATACCTCCCTCACACAGCTTCCTTAAGCTTCTCCCAAGTGACTGTCCCCTCCGAGATCGCTTGGTCTCTGCACCACTGTTTTCACCAAAGTCTCGCTTCACTTGTAAGCTTAAGTTTGGCGAGCATGGCTTGGTTGGCAGGTGCAGTTCTTACTGCCTCAAAATAGTCCTCCATGGACTCAATCCAGATCTCAACATCGGCTTAAATAGTCCTTCCCTTGCCATCAAACTCGGGTGGCTTAATTTGCTTGAGGATGAACTTCTTCTCTTGAACCACAGCTGTACTTAGTGCATGAGTCAGACTTGGAACCTGTGCTTGGGGTTGCATTTTGACAATAAGATTCTTTATGTTAACAACTTATCAAACATTTCCCATATTACGTTAATATGACTAGCACAACTTTTAGACAAGTGGCTTAATCACTTAACACCTTTGCTAACATTTACGATCAAGATAGACAATAGTAAAAAGTCTTATTTATTCATAAGGACATAACCCTTTGTGTACATTTATTTTGGGTAAGTAGGACAAGATGATTGATACATCAGTTGTTGGGGAAAATAGGATTATGTTACAATCGGCTACAGGGACGGAATAATAATATGGAGTGGGGTCATGGATTTTCAGGAAATGATAAGTCATAGGAAGCTTGGGGTATCCCTTCCTTTGATACCCATCCTTCTCATAGTGCCCTAACACTTTGATCTTGTTGGTAGGGATCACGCGGGTCACTTCTTCATAGACATACTTGTTTTGCTTGACTTGCTGACCGCCAACATGCAGAGTTGCGTTTACATGAGCTCCGACAAAGATGAACAGCTTCTGGATCTTTAAATCCTCCATCCACTTGATTCTCTTCAAGTTGGTCTGAAGGTACGCGAGTCGGTGGGATGCTATGTAGTAATATTCATGATTCTCCCATCCATCTCCGTTTCGCATACAGTGGTGAAGGATTATAGATGTGGTCCAAAATATTCATCATGCCTAGTCTCTGACAATAATCCAAAGCACGCATTGCAGTCATGAACATGACTTGGAACACCAAGAACTTGCTCCATGCTTCGTGACTCTGTAACCCAGCATCCATAAGTGAGTAAAGAAATGTTTTCAACAGAAAACACTGCTCTATTCCACTCACCTTCCCCTGACTGTCCCCTTATTCCCTTTATTCTCCTCCATTAAGTTTCCTTGTAATCTTTGAATCTCGTTGGCTCGCTCTGATAGCAACTGTAACGTGTCTGCTCATGCTTGTGGGACACGTCTTAGCAGCCCATCGAGAGGAGAGTCTAGAAGGCTCCGCCTAGCACTCACAAGGAATGACACAGGGTTTGTGATCTAGGTCTTCCTGAGTCTGCCCCGAGCAGAAGTGTCCGGCCGTTCCCACTTGGGATCGACTTGAGGTCAGGGTTCCTTTCCTATCAGCAAATTCTCTAGGAAGAAGCTAGAGTTGAGCTACAAATGAACCACTTTGCGTAGAAGAAACAGAGTCAAAGCGGATTCATGTTGCACTTGGTTCATGGAGAATGGAAAACGAGAGGGATGCGAAGCTGAACCTCTTTGCCATACGGCATAGTCCCATTCCTTTCCCCTAAAACAGAATAAACCGGGATTCTACATTTACTGACACTAGGTTTTCATAGTCTTTTTATCTCATCATTTGAGAAAAGTTCCCAGCTAACCGGGACCACCCTTTCGTAGGATGGACCTAAGTCACATCCACCGCACTTTCCTCTATTTGCTTTAGTTATCTAATTACCTACCACATTACGTTTGACATGCAAAATTAGCTTCCTTAATTAATCAAATTAATCACGGGTTCATTCATGTAACTTAGGCACTGACACAAAAACAATCTCAAGAAAGTTTCTTTTTCTCAAATATCTGTTCTTTATTTATCATAATTCCGGAGTACATCCAATATCATGCCCGAAGGCTATCCTAGCAATCTATAGGATTGCTGCTCCAAGTTCCGCCCGTAGAGTAGTACATGGGCCTCAAGATCCCATCTTGAGTCATGTCGGCCTCTTGTGTGGGATCCAGAGGCAAGGAATTTATGGCCAGAGCCTCCCCTGAGAGACCTCTCGCGGCAGGTTAGGTCCATATACCCGGCGCGGCTAACAACCCCCTTGGATAGGGCCAGGCAGACAATCCGAGATAATTGTTCCTGCCTCTTCCTCTAAGCTTTCAACCTGAAGCATTAAGTGTTTTTTCTTGAATTAGTTCCTTGAGAAAGATATCAAATAATGTACCTAAGTGTACAAGCACGAACATTTTGGAGGTCGTTTGTACGACCAACTGCTAAAGTGTGACTCTTTTTTTCCGGATGCTTTGAGCATCCGATCCTGGGTCTTCTTCCTGGATGCTCCCAACATCCAATCGTGGATTGTTCGTGACTTGGTGAGATCCCAATCATCTCAAACAAGATTATGCAAGCAAATGTTCTTGGTAAGTTAACTTATTTTGACTTGCCCTTTTCCTTGGGTTTTACCTTATGGTATCTTAACCTAACCCAAGCATTAACTGGACAATCAAGGCAACAAACATGCCTTATTCGCAACCCAACCAGGGGTCTTTTATCCTTCCAATTCTAACCAAGTTCAGTTAATACACTTGGCAACATAGGACTCTTGATCTAGGCCTTCAAGATACAGTCTAGATGCATGCGTCCCTTCCATCTCTCTCTTAGTGTGGTACTATGTGGAGTTTCCTAATCATCCTTACCCATCATGCACATGGTGCGTTTAGTGTATTTGTACTTCCTAAATGACCTTTAACTCTCTTCATACCTGGCAATGAATACTTATTCCAAATGCACTGAATCACATGTGTCTTGCATATATGAAAGTCTAGGTTTCTTTCCAACGGTAGAAATGTATCTTACAAACGGAAACTAACATTTCATGTGTTTCTTTTAATCATGATTGTGAAACATGAATTCTAAATGACTATTCATGCACTGAACTAGTTTAAAAGCTATTATTTTATGTGAAATAATGCAAAAACCTTATCATTTTATATGTGTAAAAGCTATCATTTCATGCATGTAAACTTATGCGAACTCCATACTCTACCATTTCACGCATGCAACCTAGTGCTTAGAGTAAACAAAAATCCTAAGACTCGTTCTTGTTCCAAGCACGTAGCTGACCCCTTCATTCCTTCCACAAGAAATAATACATAATTAATTATAACGCTTAAAGAACCTGGGTTTGATTCGTGATTGTAGGGGCATTCGTTGCTTTGGTTGCTCCACTTGCCTCTCCTGCATTACCGATACCAATGGTAGCTTTGGTACCTACGCTTCCCGCGACTTTCTTCTTGGGAGCCATTTGCCATGCGGAGATTGGATAGTTCGGACCTTAACAGCTTTCAGGACAATAGGCTTGGGTAGAAAAGGTCATTAGATGGGGGTCCTTCTCCGCGGGGGTTGCTTGAAAAAGATGGCTTCACGAATGTGACTCCTCGAGGCTACACACCAACTCTCACTCCCTCTCTTTCTTTCTCTCTCTCTCTCTCCTTCTTCTTTTTCTTTTCTTCTCTCTCTCTCTCCTCTTCCTCTTCTACTTCTTTCTCTCTTCTTCTCCTTCTTCTCTTCTTGTTTTCCTTCTCTCTCACTTCTTCTCTTCTTCTTCTTTTCTCTTCTTCTCCTCCTTCTCTTCTTCTTCTCCCTCTCCTTCTCTTCTTCTCTCCATCTCCTCTTCTTCTTCTACTTCTTCTCTTCTTCTCTCCCTCTCCTCTTCCTCTTCTACCTCTTCTTCTTCTTCTTCTTCTCCTTCTCTCTTCTCACCTTCTCCTTCTCTCTTCTCTCTCTCCTTCTCTCGTTCTTTCCCTCTCCTCTTCCTCTTCTCTCTCTCCTCTTCTTCTCTTCTTCTCTTCTTCTCCTCTTTCCCTTCTCTCTCTCCTTTTCTTCTTCTCTCCCTCTCCTCTTTCTCTTCTCTCTCTCCTTCTCTTCTTTTCTCCCTTTTCTCTTCCTCTTCTACCTCTTTTTCTCCTCTTCTCCTTCTTATCTTCTTCTTCTCCTTCTCCCTTCTCTCTCTCCTTCTCTTCTTCTCTCCCTCTCCTCTTCCTCTTCTCTTCTCTCCTTCTCCTCTTCCTCTTCTCTCTTTCCTTCACTTCTTCTCTCCTTCTCCTCTTTTCTGCTCACGGGGCCCGCAGCAGACTGGCGATCAAGGAGGGGGTGGCTTTAGTCGGGAGGCCCAGGGGGCCATGCAGTTGCTACCGATCGGAGGGGGGGAGGAGTTATCCTCGGAGCCCTCAAGGGCTACTGCTGCTTCCGCATGGAGGAGGTGACAATGTAGGGAGGGGGGATGCTATTTTCGTGTAGTCGAGGGAGGGGGAGGAGCCTCCCCTTTTATAGGAGGAGGAGGAGGTGGGTGGCATGGCCACCCCTCCCACCTAGGGGGCTGCATGCCCCCCATTACCACCACATCACTCCCTCTCTCTCCCCCCGACGTGGTGTCACCGGGGAGAGTGAGGGAGAGTTTAAAAAATTTGAACTAACAATTTTTTTTTTGAAATTAAGGGGGGAGGGAGTTCCTATGGGGGGGGAAAGCTCACGAGAATTTTACAGATGAAAATACCCTCAACCAATAATACCCCCAGATCTTCTCGAGATGAGGACATCTCGATTTCTCTAAGGGGGAGAGGATGTAATATCCCTCCTGTATCTCCCCCTATGAGAACCCCCCATTTTTTTAATTTTTGAAATTTTTTTTACCTCTCTCTCTCTCCCCATGTCGACAGCATGGCCGGGAGAGAGAGAGAGAGGGAGTAAAGAGAGGGAAAGGGGGGCATGCACCCCCTAGGTGGAGGGGTGGCGGCCATCAAACAATCGTTTCCTCCCCCTCATATACCACCCCCTCCCCACTATAAAGGGGAAGCCCCCCCTTGTGGGCTCAGACGACGTAGCCCCCCTGCTTAGCCAACACTCTGCCAGGCTGCCATACCCTCGCCACCATCATTTTGCCATCAAAACGTGAATAAGGAGGAGGAGATGATGTCGGGCTTGCTTGACAAAAGAAAAAGAAGCTAAAGAAGCTTCTTAGGAAGCTTCCTAGAAGCTTCCACAAAGAACCTTCTTAAGGGTGCTTCATCTGCGGAATTGCGTAAGGGACACAATTGTCTGTGAAGGGAGTTTCCTTGAAGGACTGCCAATTTGCACGGAATTTCAGCACACCCTCCACCTGCTCTCGGCTTATTCCCAAGTCCCAATTGTGATGGCCCCAAAGCACCACACAAGAGGAGCACATGTGGGAGTAAGAGGGGCACATGTAGGAGTCCCCACCCGAAGCATGAGAGCCGATAATACGCCTCCTGCGGAAGTTCAGGTTCCATCAAATTTACCATTTTCATTTTCCCATGATATGGGTCCCACCCGAAGCATGAGAGCCGATAATACCCCTCCTACGGAAGTTTAGGTTCCATCAAATTTACCCTTTTCATTTCCGCATGATATGGGTGCATTAAGTTTGAATTCGCATAGGGAAAACTTAATTGCATTACTAGAATGCTTTGTTTAAAAAAAGATCATAGAAATGTTTGAAAAAGTTTTAAATTGCATGACAAGGTACTTATACTCCTCGCACCATCATGATGAAAGGTTGTTGCATTCTGGAATATATGGTCCATGGGTTAAAAGGTGCACTCATGCAATAATGTCCTAGTTGCATCACGCACATAGGCTAAATATATATTGCAATGCTCATGTGCATTGGAAGGTTTGCATTGGGTAACTTGCATTGGCAAGAATGAATTATGTTGTACACAATGCATTTGTGCAATTAAAAAAAAATCACTCGTGATGACCATAAATAGGTTGATTCGTGGAAGGATGAATAGTAATTGCTATGGATAAGAATAAAAGGGTTATATTTACGCATGAGCAACTGCATTCTATTTCGCGTGACTTGCATGGGAAAGGAAAAGACCATGCTTTTATTTCAATATCATTGTAACTGTACATAGCATAATCTACATGCATAAGCAACCTGCACGCATAAGTAAATGTATGAAAAGGAAAAAGGTTATATTTCATTTGATGAAAAGCATATAGTACACATGAAATGACAGTCACATTCAATATGAAAGATAGGTTAAGTTAAAATATTTCTTAGTATTGCACTTGCAGAGTTAATCCAGCATTCTTGTACTTAGATCGTTCTATGTTGCAAGTAGGAGAGGATACCAAGCCTTAGGACACGGGTACTAGTAATATTGACAAAGGGATGTAATTCCTCAAGATAGGCACTGCTACCTATCTCGTGCAACTAGTCCACAAGGTCAGATGCTATTGCAACTAAATCGTAAGATGTTATTACTATGTCATAGGCCAAGGGATGCGATATCTAATTACTAGTTAGATTCGTCAAGAGGTCGAGTAGTCACCCTACTACAACTCTCTCACTTGGGGACCGATTTGTCAAACTTAGGGAAATTGTGGATTTTCAAGAAGAAAATTGACTAGTCGAGGATGATGGGGTTGTCCAAGATCTAATTGACTTTAGTATAAGGAGACCTAAGGTAATAAGGATAATTGGGATCGGTAGGGTACAAACCCTAGCCCAAAGAAAAAGGGGAAATAAGCCACCTAGCTTGCCAAGCCCTTGGAATCTCGCCAAGTTGCGAACGATCCAGGATCGAATGTTGGGAGTATTCGAAAAGAAGGAATCACACCTTAGCAGTTGGTCGTACGAACGACCACTGAAATGATCGTGATTGTACACTTAGGTACATTGTTTGAACTTCTTTGCGCAAGGATCTAATTCAAGGGAAAACACTTAATGCTTCAGGTTAAAAACCTGGAGGGAGAGGCAGGTTCAGTTACCTCTGACTGCTTGCCTGGCCCTATCCAAGGGGGTTGTTAGCTGCGTCGGGTACATGGACCGAACCCGCCGCGAGAGGTCTCTCCGTGGGTGCTGCTTGGAGCGGGAGGATGCTTGGGCGCCAGGGGAGGCTCTGGCTATAAATTCCTTGCCTCCGGATCCTACAGAAGAGGTCGATGTGACTGGAGATGGAATCTCGAGGCCCATGTACTAGTCTACGGGCGAAACTTGGAGCAGTAATCCTGTTGATTGCTGGGATAGCCTTTGGGCATGATATTTGATGTATTCCAAGACTATGATAAATAAAGGTGAAATATTTGGAAAAGGAACTTATTTGACATTGTTTTTTTATGTCAGTGCCTAAGTTACGTGAAGGAACCTGCGTTTAAATTGATTAATTAAGGAAGCTTCTTTTGCATGTCAAACGTAATGTGGTAGGTAAGTAGATAACTAAGCAACCTGAGGAAAGTGCGTTGGACGTGACTTGGGTCCCTGTCCTCTGGAAGGGTGATCCCGGTTAGCTGGGAACTTTTCTCAAAAGACGTAATAACGAAACTGTGAAGACCTAGAGTCAGTAGAGTTAGAATCTCGATTTATGTTGTTTCAGGGGAGTGGAATGGGACTATGCCTTATGGGCAGAGAGGTTGAGCTTTGCATCCTTCTCATTTCCCATTATCCATGAACCAAGTGCAGCATAAATCCTCTTTGACTCTATTGTTCCTACACAAAGTGGTTCATCTGGAGCTCGATGCTAGCTACTTCCTAGAGACTTGGCTGATAGGAAAGAAACCCTGACTTCAGGTCGGTCTCCTAAGTGGGAATGGTCGGATACTTCCGCTTCGGGGCAGACTCGGGAAGACCTAGATCACAAACCCTGTGACATTCCTTGCGAGTGCTAGGTGGCGCTTTCTAGACTCCCCTCCCGATGGGTTGCTAAGACGTGTTCCACAAGTGGACAAGCGGACACGTCACATGTTGCTCCAAATGTTTAGCAAATCTACAGGGGTAGTGAATGATTGCCACTCCCTAGTGTGTCTTCTCTACTTCATGAGTGATTTCAATTTCGTTTCAAATAGCACAGATTGGTTACTTCTACTAACTACTATAGGTTTTAAACTCTTCTCTACTTTATTTCTGATTTTGAGTTAAACTACACTGATTTGGTACTAGTAATTCTCCACTTCTTTTCTAATCTCTACTAATGCATACTCACCTTGATCAATTCAATCCATGAAATTACCACAAATCACACTACTAATGTTTCATTTGATTAGTATAGAATGATATTAAGATCAAGCATCACAAGCATTATCTAAATAAGAATCATGTATGAAAGTTAAATGCAATCTTTACTTTTGTAGCAATGAGATTAGACACTTACTCTTGAAAATTCAATGTCTTTTTCTTCTTTTCGATTGCTTGATTGATCTCTTGGAGTGCTTATCTTTTTTTATGCCCACTACCCTGCAAATGATAGCTTCTTTGCTCTATGAATATGAAAAACATGATTTTGTGCAATGTTGAAAATACTCTCTTTGTTGTGAATATGAAATATATAATTTGTGTAATGGTGAAAAAACTCTCTTGGATGTAGATATGGAATAAATAATTTGTGCAATGCCTTCATCAATGAGTGCTTTTAAAATATTAACATTTCTTTCTAATGTGTGATGCTATATACCTTAAGGTTTCACCTTAAGACTAAATCTGGCCCTATATTTCTTGTATCATTCATTAATATTGGAGCATTTTATCAAGTTCTTATGTATCATATTATACTTTACTATATATCACTCTCCATTATACTATATTTTTATAGTAAAAGGATTTCTATAATATTTGATCATTATATTGCAATAAGCATATGGCCATACAATACTTACCAATACTTATTAAAGCATATTATATGGAATGCACTATATGATTTTGCCATAAGATGAAATTTGATCTTCTAACAACACATCATGATCTTTCATTAATCTATAGATTAGACCATATGGTAAAAAAATTGGCTTATAATATAAGAAGTACTTTTTGTTATTTTATTCAGATTTGGCCATGTGGTCAAATCTTTTCTTATATATAAGATGTAATTTCTATGATTTCTTCCAATATATTGTGAGATTTGGCCATGTGGCCAAACATTCTCCTTAAGCTATCTCTTGGCCAAAACAAGGACTCTTGCAGTATCACAATATCTTACAATAAATCAACCACTTTGTTCGTTTTACTACTACAAGAATGACATTTTGCCATTTGGACAAATACTTTCTTGCATTATCAACCCTTACTTACTTTGAACATGAGAAACTATTTTCTACTTAGAATTCCTTACTTTCTATAGTTTGGCCATGTGGTCAAATCTTGTCTTGAAACAAACAAACCACTTTTTTGGGAATTAATCCTAAAAAATTAAGACTAAATCAATGTGGGTTCGATCACATAGATTTTGGAAATGCTAGATTTGGCTGTATGTCAAAATCTTCTAAGAAAAACATTTTCTATATTATCTCCAAAAGGAAGACTATATTCTACTTGGAACTCCTTAATTACTTACTATAATTATAGGAAGTTTGGCCATGTGGTCAAAACTTGTCTTACAACAAGCGAACCACTTTGTTTTCATAAACCACTTGTTTCATTTCAATTTTTTATAACTTCCTATCTATATGGCCATATACAAAATAATATCATTTTGCCACAAACTAGCCACTTTGTCCATTCCACTACAAAATAAAAAATTGGCCATATTGTCAAATATTTCATTTTATTATCCATGCTAGCATCCAAGAACCCCCCATTCTTGTTTCATTTGGCCATATGATCAAATCTAATCTCATATATCTTGCAAACCATGAGACCACTTTTTTCATTCCATTATAAAACACCATTTCGCTATATAGTCAAATCCAATTTCACAACATGTTGCAACAAATGAATCACTTTCTTCATATGGTTATGAAACTAGATTTAGCCATATAGTTAAAACTAGTTTATAAAAATATATATATCTTGTAAGTTTCACCATAAGATCAAATCACCACCTTTTGAGTGTTTTTCATATTACTTTATATTGTTATCTATGAAATTTACTACATAGCCACATTCATCTATATGTACATCTCATATCACAATAAACCACATCCTCTGTTTAACTTGCCTTTAAAAAACATATGGTAAAAAACCGTGGCAAAGTTTCTAATCTCATAGATAAGTCTTAGGACTAAAGGGTGACTAAATAGGATTTGACCACATGGCTAAAACTAATGGCAAAGTTTTTACAATGACTCCTTTCAAGGGAAACTTACATGTACAATAATTGAAATGTTAACTTTGGGCCAAGTGGAGTCGTGAGATTACTACATAACCACATCGATATATGGGCGGATCTCATATTGGACTAAATCTCACTCTTTGATTAAATAGGATTTGACCCCATGGCCAAAAACCTTAGCAAAGTTCCTAAAGTACGATCCTTGCATAGAAAACTTACATGGAGAAGAAATCCAATGTTAACTTAGGGACAAAATCATCCATGAGATTTTCTACATAACCATAATGATTTTTCACTATATCTCATACCACACTAACAATTAATATTTTGTTATCACTTGACCATTTGGTTAAGCCCATGGCCAAGTCTCTCTATTAACAGAATTTGATCTTCTAACTAGAGTCCATGGCAAAGTTTCTACTATATGATTATTGTAAGGAAAACACAATTAATGCTAATTTAGGGCCAAAAAAATCCATGAGATTCGATACATAACCACATCTAATTATGGTTACATCTCATACCACACTTAATCTCAAATGTTAATATTTAATTTTACGAAAGAGTCCCTTTGGAGTATATTTATCTTGTATTTTGTAAAATCTTGTGGTGTTGTCTTTTCAATTTTCAACCTTGAAATCTTATACATTTATTTAGGTTTTGTGAATTTTGACTATTTTTAGATCCACTTTTTTTTGACAACTTTTCCTCTTTGTAGAACTATTCAATGGCAAATAAAGATAGTACATCCAAAAAAGAGACCCAAACCATTGATGGAGCTAGTGGTGATTTTGTGCACCCATGGTATGTGGATGTTTATGATACTCAAAGAAAAAGGGTTGAGAATGTTCTCTTATTTACTTTAAAGAGTGATATTGCATTTTTTCAACAAGATGCTGTCATAAAGAAGCTAATTGATGGATGTGTTGGGAAGAAAGAGGGAATACAGTGTAATCTTGATAAGATCAAGGGAGAAAATGTAGTATAAAAACTTGATCCTTTGTCATTCCACTTTACATGCATTAAAGAGGATGAAGAATAATCTTTGACAAAAATGGATTGGACCTTATTTGAGGAGGTAAAGGGCATGATATCAAGGCTTCACTCAATTCATGCAGAAAAGATATATATTCAAAGTAATACTACACATTTTGTAGCAACCAAGCATTTATACACCATGAGAAATGCTAGAATATTAGTTGATTGTCCTGCCAAAATGTACATTGACCTTTGTTAAGCCCAATATAAGATGGGAATTTTTTTTCAAAAATATAGAATAATACGAAAAAAGGTAGCCAAGAAAATGAATAAAAGAGGAAATACCAAAAGTGCAAGGGCAATAAGGCAAAGGCACATTTCATGATGCAAAGGTGCCACTAAAATTTTGTAAAAGAGCGCCATGCTCCCTCTTGTGAGAATTGTAAAACAAGAAGGGTATAGGTGAAGGGATAAGGTAACTAGAAGGGAATATGCAAAGAGGACCTTGGAAAGATGCTCGATTATGTAAAAAGGGGATGGGCGTCCAAGGGATTGAGGGCTTGTACTCAAAAAGTGAATGAGAAGCTCATTATTTGGTATGTGGCTAAAGAGGTCTCTTCTTCTTCTCATCCTCTCTCCTTCCTTGCTTGCTTGTGTGTGCTTGAAAGAGGGAGTGTGAGAGTGTGAGGGAGTGAGTATGTGAGGGTGAGGGACCATGATGGAGAAGCTCTTCATCATCTCCTCTCTTCCTCTTCCTCTTCTCTTATCTTCTCTTCTATTGTCTCGCACATAGCCATGGAGGATGGAGCTCAAAGGAGGAGGTTTGTGGTTGCTTGAGCTCGTATCTCGAATTGTGGAGCTACTAGCTTGCTTGAGGGAGGAAGCTACTCATTTGGGCATCAAGGTAAGCTCACTACACCCCCCTAAGATCAAAGGTGTGTCAGCTAAGTGAGAGATAGCCATTTGTGATGGCTTGAAATGTTTGAAGCAATAAGCAGTCCGTGGGTCTTGACGATTGAGCGTGAGCTCTCACTTCATTTTGGTTTCGTTGTGCCGGGACCAACGGATTCAAACTTGAGCACTTGTGCATTTCAAATCAAGCATCAAAGTAGGGTTTCATTCCCAAACCATGCTTGATATAGGTAGGAGATTTGGGGTTTTAATCTTCAAAACAGGTAAGTATTTTTGGCTTTTGATGAGTAGGCAAGTAGGATAAATCATTTTAGTATTTGGGTTTTGATTTGTGTTACATTTAGAGTAGGATAGGATCAATAGATTGAAGCAAATCACTTTAGGGTTGCTACTTTAAAACAGGCCCAAACAAGGCACAAATAAGAAAAAAATGGGAACAAAGAGTACTTGAATGTGTTGATATCAAAAGGGGTGAGATTAGAGAGGTCAAGGCTGAGTAGGACAAGGGTTTAAGATTGTAGAGAGCAAGGGTGAAGCTCATTTTCACCTACAGCAGAGTGAGAGAGAGCGTGAGAGAGAGAGAGAGACCTAGAGCTCCCGAAGGATCGATTGTCTTCCATCGGCGTTTTTCGCGCATACCAGGTATATACAAACCTTATTCTTGGTCCATACTTGCATTTTGAAAATCCTTGTAGGCTTGCATGTTGTAAATCATTGCGTGGAATCGATTCAGAGTCAGTACTGCTTTGCACCAATGGAATCAAATGCAGGTAACATAGTCTAATTTTGGGCAATTGGACACTCGGACCTATCTAGCCTGCTTGATTAGACATTACCATCTGATTTGGAAAATTGGACTAGCTTGGATTGGACACTCAAACATATCTTGCCTATCCGATCGGATGCTCGATCCACCCGATTCTCAAAATCAGACACTCTACAATCGGACCATTTTGGATTGGACGCACAAATCAAACAAACAAAATTAGATTTGGACACTCGGACCACGTACAATCGGACATGAAAGTCAGATGACAAGGTAGAATTGGACCAGTCCAAATCAGCAGTTGGGAATCAGACCATAGGGATCGAACCATCCTCACACTTGGATGTCTGATTCTGAGAATCAGATGCTATAGAATTGGACAGTAAAAAATTGACAAATCTAGTGCATCCTGGGAAAATTAGAACATCTTCTGCAATAGGGGAATCCTTTGAAAGCCTTAGAGGTGCATTTGACCTTAGAAATCACAATTGGGTGGCTAGAAATGGCCATTGATAGTCACATTAGCTTTTGGCCCCTCTTAGATCCATAAACTGACCTATAGGCCCCAATTAAACCTTGACTAAGTTGAAAGATGCAGCATAGACCCTAGAGACTAGTGAGAGCGGCTAGCAAGAGTGGTTAGCAACTGAGCCTAAAGCTATATTCGGTTGAGAACGTAGATGGGAGTGTGGAAGTAGCATTTACTATTCTGCATTGCGCCCCGCACTGTTTGACAATTAAAGTACACTTAAAAAAACTAAAAGCCTAATTCTCGCGGAAGTTACTATATGTATATCCTCTACATCATGTGCATTCAAGGCCTATTCATAAATATCATTATCTGTGAATTTTTCTTGAGTAAAAGATAACCCTTTTCTATTCAATATGTAAATAGCCCCTTTATATTACACCCTTCTATATGTAAAAAACTATAAAAATGGAAATTTAAAAATACTTTATTTTGAATCCATGTGATGCACACATATATTCATGAGTAACTTACCCGAGGCTTGATTTCACACCGTGCACAGAAAGAGCACCACGCACACACTGAGTGAAGGTAAATTGAGGGCTGTTTGTAAATAAGAAGGAACCCACTCAAACTTAACAAACAAAATGAACTCACCAATAGGAGACAACCCTCAGACCTAGATGGGTGATTGAGAATCCCAATCTGTAGGATCAGAGGAGAGACCCGACACGGAAAGCTAGACACATAGAAGGATTGACACCATTGGAGGTGCAATGCTACCCGACTTAATCAACCTCATTGAAAACTTGGTGGAGCAAGAGACTGTAGATATGGCAGAAACTAGTATGAACCGTATAAATGAAGAGCTTGACTTGGGAGATTTACCACCAAGTGTCAAAATCCAGTAGATGGTGAATAAATACGATGTGCACACCAGGATGGACCACCAAGGTAGGCCATCAAAGGACATCATAGTGGACCTCAAAGAGGAGAGAAAACTAGCACAGAAAGCCTTGCAAAGCATAGAGGTGTACAACTAGGAGCAGCAAGCTAGGAAATCACACCAAGATATAGAGATGCAAGAAGTCCAGTGAGTGTTAGTCGCCCTAGTGAATAGGAATTGAACATGACTGAACGTAGAGAGAGAGTGTGTGTGTGTGCTAGAGACAGACCTAATGCTGAGCTAGATTCTCACTCACGAAGTGGCTCATAGATAATACATCGGCAAAACAAAGCGCAACAACACTAGCAACCTCATTACTTGTAGGATTAGGAGTTACTTAGGGCTCTAAGAGCCAATAAAAAATCCATGTAGTTGTGAAGCAGTTAGATAAATACATGCCAGACAAGGACTCCCCTTATAGCTTCATGGAGCAATTCGAGCACGAGGCCAATGGTCTCATTGATCTCACTTAGTATACTCGCAAGCTTTTGGCCTATACCTAGGCGATAAGGGTAGGACGTGGTACACAATCCTAGACACTGCAGAGTGCAACAACTTCAACAACCTCAAGAGTCTCTTCATTAAGAGATTCTCTGAGGCTGCGTACTCTGATAATCTCATAGTGCGGCTGATGAACATTAAGTAGAAGGACAAAGAAGACATCAGAGACTACATTACCCATGTGCGGAGTCTCTTTAAGAGAATCCCAACTAATGGATGACCCACTAAGAGAGCGGTGTCCATAGTCTTTATCAATGGAATTTGTAGCGAGGAACTATACAAGGCCTTGGCAAGCAACTCGAGCTTGCAGAGAGATGCACTAACTAGGGTCTTCGAAGAGGCCATACGAGTGGACAACCAGCTCAAGGAGCTCAAATTGAGACAAGGCCAACTCTAGAACCTTAGGAAGGGAAACGACATCTAGCAAATGATTAGTTCCAAGCACTCAGAATAAGGGAAAAAGTGTTGACCAAAGTTAAGAGCTAGTGGAGATGAAAATAGAGCTAGCTAGACTACAAGAGATGATGAGAAGACCTACGTGCCCACATGTCCAATGTGTGTATTGTGGTAGAAACCACCTTTCAACTGAGTGTCAGGACCCTAGGTCTTAACCTTCTGCCAATTGTGGTAGGTTTGGTCATGATGCCATGCATTGCAGACTAGCACAGAGACTTCCATACTCACAGCCTTATAACCAGCCATACCTAGGGAATACGCCTCCAAATTTCTTTAGGAGAGGAGCCCCATTGGCTCTTCTAGCACCGAATGATGTGAAACTAGCCATTCCTAGGATGGAGATCAACCCCACAGGCATAGCTAGGCCGCCTGGACCTTTCGTAACCCATCCATCAAGTGACACTCCAGTTCACCACATGGAGGAGTTGAACGATGAGGAGCCTTATGTGAACCCTTACGTCTCATATGATGAAGAGGGTAATCCAGTTCTCATGGACTATCGACCAGTGTCGATGATGGCATTAGGAAGAGAAAGAGACAGAGGCTTAGGAGGGCAGACCCAAGAGCCGATTTCGTGTTGGACTTGTGGTCACCCATGACACATCTCTTTGCACTGCGCCGAGAGGGAGCAAGCCAACAAAGATAAGGCTCTGACCTCAGATGTGCAGAGTGTGGAATTGCTCACCTCTTTGTTGATTGCCCTAAATGGAAACCACCCTCTAGTTTGGCAACCGTACCTTGAGTACCATTGTGGAGCTGTTCGAAGTTGAGACACTCGACGGAGAGGCCATGCCCATCCCATTGCATGTTATGACCCGAGCATAGATGAAGCGCAATGGCATATCACTGCGAGGGCCTAGTAACCTAGACAAGGAAGAAGATGCATAGGCAAAGGAAGAAAAAAAATAACACAAAGGTCACACTTAAAACCAAGAGCGTGATGACACTACCTGTTGGAAAGAAAGTCATAGACGTAGAGATAGAAACATCCACTCCAAAGACTGTTGAGAAAGGGAGTACTAAGATAGGGGAGTACCCCAATCCGAAGTGCCAATGAGTCCGTTCTTGCTTTCCCATATTTAGCGTATGTGAATTTTGTGATGCTAATCTCATGATAAGCACAATTATTCAAATCCCCATTAATGACTACCTTCTTCTCTTCTATGTCTATGCTCTTATGGTTGTACTTAGTAAGACAAAGTAAAATTTCCATTTGTAGAATTTGACATGCATCATAAATGTATCATCTCCATCTTTCTTGAGGCCATAAAATGCTAGAAATATGTATCATTCATGCAAAATAATAAGTTAAACTATGAAAATTGCAATGTTTCATCCTTAGGTATCTTGGATGGATGCCCACAACATTGACCATATAACATACCTAATTTTTTTCAATCAATTGCACATGACCACCCCTATTTTGATCTTTTCACATGCTTGTGAATGAGTCTTCATGTTTATATATGGTGGGTGAGAGAAGCCCAGGAACACCTAAAGGATGTTGAGCCCATATTGAGGACGAGATCAATGATCTCTCTAGCATAAGCACACTAGTCTCTCCCACACAATTGAGAGATGCATTTGCACCTCAAGTACTGCCACCTAGACAAGGCTTGAATGCCATGGGCTAGCAAACTAGTCAAGATCATTGGCCAAGGACCACAGATTTAGGAGAGAAGCAAGCAACCAACAATCTTTTGACAATGCTAGTGACCACCCATGCAACTTTCAGCTTAGGAGACCTGCTTAGGCTCCATCTGACACTATGGCAATAGTTAAAGCAGTGGGTAGAAGGATCGCTAGAGCAAACACAAGTTAACTTGCAAGATCGTGATGTAGTAATGCAAATACTAGGCCTAATGCTCTACTTAGTGCTCAAGTCCTTCCATGTTAATGCTTTCTGGGAAGGCACAGAGATGCACGCAATCTTTCCGGTCCTAGCTCTAGGTGATACCACAAGGAAAGGGATTGTAGACACGAGCCAGGAGTCAGTGTGCTTAGCCATGTAGTAATCTAGGCTTGGGGTAACCTATCTGTTGGAAATGCTAGGCTCAACCTCACACTGACTAACAGAATGAAAGTAAAGCCATTCGGAGTGCCAAAAAATTAGCCATTGAAGATCACATGAGTCTAGTTCTCTATAGAATTCATAGTCATGAAATGAGTGGACTACAACATCCTATTAGGCTGACCCTAGATGCACAATGCACGATTCATAGAAGACTAGGTCAATGGTCTAATCTTCCTAGGCAATCAAACAGAAGTAGTGTGAGTGGAGATAGATACTTGGAAGACTACACTAGTCAGCCTATACACCATCTTAGCCATTGGAGGTTAGAAAATCTTATGGGCTACTGAACAAGTATATCCCTTGCCCTAAGGATGAGCGAGATTGGATGCATGTGCTAGCCACAATCAATTTGCCACTCTTGGACAACAAGGAGTATGAACAAGCTACCACAAGGCATTTGGTGAGCCCAAGAACAAACCCTTAGTACCAGTCTATATGATGGCTAGAAGCTCTCATAGACGACCCAACCCTATCACATTCCATGTCCTAAACAACAAACAAGAGCTCCATGTGATCTTAGAGCACTTGATGGACAAATTAATTGGTAACCTAGCCGCAAATCTTAAACCACTCAAGGATCTCTTGGACAAACCCAAATGGTGATAGACTAAGGTGCATGATCTAAACTTGATGTACAATTGGGCCTTAGTCACCAATGACAAGGAAATGTAGTATCAAGACCTAGGGGATGATGAGCACTCGGATGAGGATGATTTAGATGATGAGTACGAGGACTGCTATCCCTTCAGTGGGTGGATGAGAGAGAAGGAGAGATCGATACAATAGAGTGCAACAGTGAGGGACACGTGATTGAATAAATATGGGCAGACTTCGAACTGCAGAAGAAGAACATTTTCAAAATAAAAAAAGGTGTCATGCATATGGATTTTGATTGCGCATGGTTGGAGCACATAGGACTGATTGATTACAAACAAGCAGGCCTTGCCTCCTATGCCGTACCATTGTTTAGAATGGAATCACAATCTGAGCTATGACCACTAGGAGAGACTCCCTCTTCTAGAGAAGATGGAGAGTTCAATTCTGAGTCAAATCTCAGACAATGATCCTGAGATACCATGGCCACCTAAGACCAAATGCGCTGAGGGAGACCTACCAATCCACCTAAGGCATTGAAGGTTGAAGGAGGAAAGAAGGAGACATCCAAAGGAACAACAAGTTGAGGAGTAGAGAAAGCTGCAAGACCTAAAAACGATTCATGAATTTTAAAAAAGGCGATAGGGTAGTGATCTTACTAGGAGCCAAATGACAAGGGCAAGCAAGCGATCTGATAAAAGGACCTTCCAAAGTGAAGGAGGTCAATGTGGCTAAGGAAGAGGAAATTCCATGACCTGTATTCATAGCCAACGACTTGAGAAAGCAAGAAGATGCGAGTCTCATTGCTCTCTTACAAGAGTATATAGATGTATTTTCTTGGTCTCTCAATGAGCTAAAAGGGGTGGATCCCAGTGTGTTGACTCTCATAACATCCCCATGACACTTGATGCAACGCTAGTTAAGCAAGAGTGATTGTATCCTATGAATCGCAAACATGCTCACACTATCAAAGAGGAAATCAATAAGTTGTTGAGAGCAGGATTCATTTATGAAATTATGCACACAGACTGGGTTTTGCACACCATGAATAATCAAGAAGAATGGAAAGATCAGAGTGGAGCCCCGAGAGGAACACCAAGGAAAAGGGAATTCTCTTGCAAGAAAATATATCTTGTAACATCAACAAGCTTGTTTTTCATATTTCATATTGTCACAATGAAGAAAAGAACACCAGGCACAACAAATCTTCATACAACATCATGTAGATCTCCCACGGTTTTAATAGAATCAACCATATTCTTCAACATCTTCACAAAATCCATCAATAGAACAAAGAAAACAAATAAGTACACCATCTTAGAATGGAAATACATCACATAGTATTCATCTTCAATATCTTCATAGTCTTCTCTCTCAATCTCTCACATACAATCACTCTGTTTTAGTAAAATTGGCTATCTCTGACTCTCTCTCTCTCTCTCCATCAATAATACATCATATCCTCACTACAATCTCTCAAAATTACTCTCAATAATCCCTCTTAGGCCGTGGATACCCCTCCCAAGAGGTATGTCTGATATGAAGAGTCACCAGAGCCACTACAGTGTCCTTTCATAGCTCACTACTGTCACTTCACTCTAGTCTTTACTTGAGTCTTCAGCAGCTACTTCTTCCAGCTCTTTTGCACTTTTATTCACCTCTTTCCAAGGCTATAAAACTTTCCCAAGCTACACTCTCATCCATCACAACACATACAGAAGCATACAGAACAGTTACAGAAAAGTACCAGAACAGCTACAGTACAGAACAGAACAGAACAGAAACAGAAGCTCTGCAGAAGACCTACAGAAGTTACAGAAGGTCATCAAAACCACATAACTTACTCTCAAACCATTCCAAACTCTCACAAACCATTCAATAAACTTTCACAATATCTCAATCTTCATCAATCAATACTCTATCCCTCCTTACAGAAGACAATCATAACAAAACAGACCAAAACAGAGCAAAACAGAAAGTATATAGAACCATTCAGAACCTATCAGAACATCACAGAACCACCAATAATCATCATGATCTTTCAAAACACAATCAATATCATCCAAAACACTCTCAAACCACTTCTAAACCAATCAATCATCTCATAAAATCAACCATTCAGCTCTCAAAAACAACAAAAATCAGCCAAAAAACAAGTCATTTCAACACTCAACATATCCCCACACTTAATAAGGAAGCGTCCTCGCGACCCAGGAAAAAGGGAATACAAGTTCATTGAAAAGCTCAACTTTGATATTCAATATCTCCTAAAAAATAATCCATCCACCACGACCCCAACTTATAACCTGTTTCTAATATAAAAATACAAAGAAAGGAAAACCCTTTATACATTAACACCGCTTATCAAACTAAAAATCACAACAAATTTATAAAGGATATAAAAGTTTGCTTCTTCTTCATCTGCATCTGCTTCAACTCTCCATCCACGAACCCAACACCACAATTCTCCAAAACGTAGCTCGTACACGAAATCCAATAGGAAACCACCACGGTCGTATTACATAAATGAACTCACAACACAAACACTAATACACAATACAACCATCTGAATGACTCCTTCAAAAAGAGAGTTTTTCATTAAAAAGCTTCCACCATACATTGGAAAGGTATCAATGAAGATGAACCCTCTTAAAAGATTGATGTTGTCGGAAACGATCCATAGACAAGGATTCATCTACAAAGTTTTTGGGAGGATTTTGAAAAAAATGGAGACAGCACATCCTTTCCAACAGGACCAGGTATCTGCTAGGCAAACAAAGGGCATGAAAATATAGTATCTCCAGCTGTTGGGAATCAATGCTAACATTGACATTCATGCATAACTTTGGAATAGGCTTGGAATCAGTATGAGACTGCCTATGCATATACGCCAGGTACCAAGCAAAGTGAGCAGTTAATCTCACTGAGGGATCTGCAGACTGTGAATATTGTTGGGCAAAATGAACATAGTTCTGATAAGCTTGACTAGAAGCCGTCCATTCTCCTGGAATTACTAGCCAATTGATCTGCGGTCATGTAAGGCAATCATCCGAACTCCATCCCCTTCTTCTGGAAATCTGATTATCAAAACCGTCACAGTCACTAACCAACTGAGGTGGTTGAGATATGGAAGTGTTAGGAGAGGGTAGTGGAATAAGGGAAAGTGGATGTAGGGAAGGATAGGAAAAATCATAAAAGGAAGAAAAGGTTAAAGAAGGAGTGGAAAAAATTTGTAAGGAATCACTAAGGAACGGTGTTAACTGATAAATAGGAAATGTGGAGGGTACATTAATGGATGGAGAAGAACAGGGTGGAGAAGGGGAAAATACCCTATCCTCAATAAAGGAACAATATGTAAAAATGGGAATTTGAGGGAAAGATGAAGGTTGGAAAAGAAGGGGTAAAATAATGGTGGAATTAGATTGACAAAGGGAAAGATATATAGCATAGCGGTGAGCCAGTTGTTGGTAATAGAGGAGGGTAGGAACAGAAGGTCCTAAGAGAGATCGTCTATGATAGGCATCAAAGAAGGGAGCATCAAACGGATTATGTTTCGAAAGATAGGCTAAGAGATCCATCCTCAGTTGATTAGTACTCTGGGCAAAGGTAGGAGCTGTGTTTTGTCTTTGATTGAGAACCACAGAATCAATCATGGGATGCCACGAATTATCATGACAATCAGCTACTTTGGAGGAATAACTTTGGAACATGTCAGCTATGCGCAACTCCAAATGATTGACATACAAAACAGCCTGTAAGACCACATCCCCCACATACCATGCCATATCCACCTCATCTGGAATTAACAAGTCTCCTCGTAGATACATGTATGACATCAACATGGTATCTGGTGTGACAGAATCTTCAAAGACCATTCTGACTACCTCTGTCAACAACTCAGCAGACCAAGCCCCACTCCAACCATCCTCTGGAAAAGGTAAATCCATCGTGGAAAGCTTCATGTAGAAGACCAACTTCTGTAAGTGGTAGTGGACAAAGAAAGAATGGTCAGGTAGGACAAAGTCCTGAAACTGCTTA
The DNA here is from genome assembly GCF_053477565.2 of Lygodium microphyllum. NCBI lineage: Eukaryota > Viridiplantae > Streptophyta > Polypodiopsida > Schizaeales > Lygodiaceae > Lygodium > Lygodium microphyllum. The sequence goes on along the minus strand of NC_141149.1, from coordinate 68,717,622 downwards.
AATGTAGACCATAACAAGTCCATTCTGGACTGCAATCTTTCCACTTTATCTTGGAATAGAGGGCACAAAGTAGCCTATCTCTGAAGAGCAGCCAAGTCCTGCTGTGAAAGAGAAGGAATCAAAGGAACATTAGGGCTTGGAGGAACAGGGCAGGACTTTGCAAGTTGATCTTGCAACTGCTGGATTTGGGAGGCTTGGTTGGCCACTGTGTCATTAGCAGTCTGTAAAGCTGAAAGTTTGTCATCTAAGATAGCTTGGAATTCCTTCGCTTCTCTGGACATCCGCTCCTTCTCCTCTGAAAGGCTAGTAACCTGGGATTGAGCCTCGAGTAACTGGGTCTTCAATGAAGAAATCTCATCGCTTTGGGTGGCAACCAGTTGGGTTTGCTGTTCCATTTGCTTAAATAAATCTGCTAGGGTATCCTTAGTAGAAGCTAACTCAGATGTTGCCTTGTGCAACTGGTCCTTAGACTGCATGAGTTCTTCATAAAAAGACGCGTACACCTGTTGAACACAGGCTGTCACTGACAACTCAATGGAGCTTTGAATATCCTTGCAGAGGAAAGGAATGGCATCTCCTGAAACTAGATTGTTCATGGAGGGAACTGAGATGTCCAATGATCCTTCTCGATGTGCTCGGAACAGGTTATTGCAAGTGAGATACCCAGGGAGTTCACTGCCAGAAGTAGCAGGGATGGACACTGAAGGAAGTACTGAAGGAGCTTTATCCGCTACCCGCTTCAAGCGTTTGCGCTGTATGACCAGGGGAGGCGGAGAATCATCATCCTCTATGTCAATGGGTTCTGACTCATCTGAAGGTGGAGGAGGAGGTACTGGATCTGATGGAGGAGGTGGAGGCACAGTCTTCTGTAAGCCTGAATAGGTCAAGAAGGCAGACAAATAGGATCCATATGTGACATTGGTAACATTACCCCTGGTGACTTTGACGAAATGCTGATCCATTTTAGTGAGGAGGTAAGTGCTTCAATCAATAGCAACTCCTTTCAACACCATCTGGGAAGCTGTAAAAAGCTCTTTGGACAAATAGTGGGATGGCGTTTTGGCAGGCATAAACCTGTCCTGAAGAAACTGACAGATCGTCTTCCATACGGGATCAGTGATCATAGAAAAGGAAACTCCTGAAGAGTTGATCACCTTCTTAACATCGAGGATTTCCCTTGTCTGCTTTTGCAACAGCTTTAGAATCTCTTCATTAGAGAAAAGCTGACGAGTGGTCACAAAAGGTTCACCTTTGAAGGGTAGAGACAGAGCCTTCCCTAAGCCTCGAGGTGTCAAAGTCATAGAAATTCCTTGGACTAGTCCTGTCTTCTTGCTGTAAGAGGCCAGGAACTCATCACACAACGACGGATCCTCTGGAAGCAGGGGAAAAGGAGTAGCCACAAAAGCAGCAAGGCCCGCCTTCGTGAGAGGCTCAAAAGTAAGTAGGGAAGAGTAATCCCTACTAACTAATGGGACGTACTGGATAGGGGGAGGAGCATGAGAAGGCGCCATTCAGATGGATACACACACACCACAAACACAGACAATCAAGGAGAATGCCTGCAAAGCAACAGACAAAAAACCAAGGATAAGAGAATAACCAAACAAGAAAACGTGACTCGACCAACTAACCCCAAGCAAACCACATCCTAGAAAAAATTCGACATGACCTTGAGACAAATGCGACCGAAAGCTTCATGCGATGCATCAGACAAACACCCTGAACCCCGTAACATGCAATAAAAGAAAAAAAGCTGCATACCGTACCCGTAACCGTATCAAAGACAGTAAACCAAAAAAATACCATATCCGACACATATCAATACGACATCGGTGATAGAACCAAGATTGGACCATGGAAAATAACACTAATGACGGCGCATACCCATCCCACGAAACGCTTCATTAAAAAGGGGAATTAAGTGCAGTGAGGGGGGAATGAATTTAATGAAGGGTTGATTTTAATCAATTATTAAAAATGGGTGAAGTTTTATTAGGTGATAAACCTTAGCAAGAAAATGGCGGTTCCTTATTATAAATTTAATTACCAATTATTAGGTTAAAACGGTGCATTAATTCGATTCCCGAACGTCGATACCCGACTGGGTCTCTAAACGCAAATTCATTGATTACAAATTAAAGTGATGTGGAGCGCTTTTTTGCCAGCGCGTGCTCATGTGACGGCTGGTTTATTTTAATTAAAAATTAAAGTGCCTCTGTAGCGCACGTAGCGCGTGCTAAGTGAACGGCTGGTTTATTTTAATTAAAAAGTATGTGTGTGTTGAGCGCGAATGCGCGTGCCATGGTGGTAGGTAGGTTTGATTTATGTTAAATATTAGTTTGTTTGTTTGTGTGTTTTTTGTGGTTGTCCGTGGTTGTTTTTTTTAAAAAAAAAATATTAACCGTGGGTTTTGGGGGAGCTTTTGTTTTTTTAAAAAACAAATAAAAGGGAAAATACCTGGTAGTGGGTGTATGAAAATACAAAGAATGCGCTCTCCTCAATCCAAAAATATCTGGATTTATTCTAGACATTTAGTTGGGGTGTTGGATGAAAAATGTGAGTTTTTTTTTAAATTTGAATTTTCAAGGAATTTAGGTGTGAAAGAAAAGATTATGACAGCTAAGAAAAATATGCCAAAAATAAATAAAAATGTTAGGAATTTTTTAGAAATTAAGTGGGAATTTTTTAGTATTTTTAATGAATTTTTATCATATTTTTGGGTAGTTTGAAAGATTTTAGAATTTTAAAATGGGCAAAAATAGTTTTTTCTGAAATTTACAGGGTGAGAAAAATATGGCCATGGTTTGCAAAAATAAAAGGAAAGTTTACGAGATTTTTCTGGATTTTTTCAGAATTGAAAGGAGTTGTTAATGAGTTGTTTTGTATTTGTCAATGTTTTTGTGTGTTTTTTATTTGTTATTTAAATGGAAAAAGGATGGACGGGTGTGTTAATTAAAAATGTGGGAAAAATACCCAGCAACAGGCTGCGTGGCAGCTGCGGGGCAGCAACCAACGAATGATCTTCCGCACTCGATCCCGCACAATCACACGATCAAGCACGAACAATCACCCACAGGCGCGTGTGCATCCGTTGCGGGGGATCACGGACTGAAAATAGGGCGGCCAGTTGCTGCGTGCAATGGGTTATGGAAGGGGTTTCGATAACTCGCAGACAATGGGGGGAACAAAGGCATTAGTGGGGGTTACTGGGGGGTGGTGTGAAAGGGTGGTATAGTGGGGGTAAGTGGGTTTGCAGTGGGGGGGAATGGGGGTTTAGAAGGGGGAAAAGTGAGGGAATGGTGGGAATGGGGGTTAGAGAGGGTTGGGAGGGTGTGAACAGGGGGCTAGGTGGGGGGTGGGTTTAGTGGGTGGGAAGGGGGGTTAGTGGGGGGGTAGTGGGGGGTGGGTTTAGTCGGTGGGAAGGGGGGTTAGTGGGGGGTAGTGGGGGGTGGGTTTAGTGGGTGGGAAGGGGGTTTAGTGGGGGGTAGTGGGGGGTGTGCAGGTACACGTGGCGGCGAGACGGTAGTCAACGGGCGATGGCGGGAGACACGGCGAGGAGCAGGGACGGGCAGACAACGTTGTCGGCGGTGGGCGGCAACTGCGACGGCTACGGGCTATGGGGTGGCGGCCACGGCCACGGGGGAGGGCGCGAACGACGGCGGCCACGTGGGAGGGCAGGGGCACAAGGCCCGGTGGCGTCCGCTCGAGGAGGCGCTGTTGGCGGGTGTGTCGGCGACGATGCGGCAGGGTAGGAGGGAGAGGAAGGAGGGGAAGGAAAGGAGCAGGACGAGGGAAAGAAGATGGAGGAGGGAAGGCGGGAGAGGAGGGAGGGAGGAGAGAAAGGGAAGGAGGAGGAAGATGGAGGAAGAGGGAAGGGTGAAGGAGAGGGAGGTCGAGGTGGAGATGGAGAGGGGATAGAGGGGGACACGCAGAGCGGGAGGGAAGGGAGAGAGGGAGGGAGAGGCAGTTAGGAGGGGTGGGGGGTGGAAAGGGTGGGAGGGCCGGGGAGAAAGGAGGGTGGGGAGGGGTGGGTAGGGGTAAGAGGGGTGGGTGAATAGGGGAGGGGGCCCATGGGGGGAGGGCGCCCAGGGGTTGGGTAGGGTCATAGGGTGGGTAGGGCCAAGAGAGTAGGAGGGGGGAAAATGGGCGCGTACCCCCGTCCCGAGCACGTGCGCGGGGCGGGGTAAAAAAATTTGCCGTGACGGGATTGAAATGGCACCAGGATGACAATACGGGTCATGCGGACACGACCGGGACGCGTGGAGACGCGTAAAATCGAAAAAGGGCGCATGCACGCGCAAAACGGGCGCGCGAATACACGAAAAAATAAAGAAAAATTAATAACTCCCAATCCGGACGTCAAAACGAAAGAGCGTAAAAACAAAAAGTGGGCAGGACGGCAGGGGGAAAACAAGAAAAATATACGACGGAGATTCCGAGAGGGGTAAAGGGTGGTCACGTACAAAAAACACAAAAAACGAACCAAAAAACGCAATTAAAAATTAATAGCGGGAAATCCGTGCATCGGAATGAGGTGTAGAAAAAAGAAAAACTATGCAGAAAGATGTGTCCGACAATTCTATCACATCAAAACATAATTCCGACGGAGATAAGACGCGTTCACATGGGAAAAACCCAAAAAACAAACCCAAAAATGGGATCGGAAATTAATTTCGGACGAACCATTCGCCGGAATGACATGCAGTAAGAAGGAAAAATGTCCGCAGGAAGGAGTGGCACAGGGTTATCATGTTAAACCGCAGTTCCGGTGGTAATAAGAGGGGTTCACATGCAAAAAACTCCAAAAAGACTCCCGAAAACATATTTAAAAATTAATAAGTAAAAATCCGGAAGTCAAAAGAGGGGGGAGGAAAAAGGAAAAAGATGGGGGAAGGAACAGGGGACATGGCTGTCAGATCAAATTGGAATTTCAATGCAAAGAGGGCAGGTTCACATGGAAAAATGTCAAAAATACACACGAAAAAGTCTTAAAAAACCGGAAAATTAATATTGGACAAACCGTGTATCAGAATGACTCGGAGTAAAAAGGGAAAATGTCAGGGGAAAAGTGGTTTTCAGGGCTATGACGTCAGAGCATGGTTTCGAAGCAAGAAAAGTGCGTTCACTTAGAAAACCGGCTAAATTGCGCAAAATGCTTCAAAAATTAATAACTCAAAAATCGTGCACCGGAACAAAGGTAGGTAAAAAGGAAAAATGATCAGTTCAAAGGGAGGAACAGGGCTATAAAGTTGGATTTGGACTTCAGTGAACGTAGAGTGCATTCACATGGAAAGACCTCAAAATTAGGGAATGAAGGAAAACTGCAGGGGAACAGCCCCAAGGGTGGGTGGAACATAAACGGGTGGGTGGGAAGGGATCCCATTAGGGTAAAAGCGAGGCAAGGCATACATGCATGAACAGGTTAAGGCATATGCAGAAGGATATGCAATGTAGACGCGCAGGGACGCGTCCCCACACTTAAGACCTCAATGGATAGGGTTAACCGAGCAACAGGGACCTAGGACCATGCCACAAACCATCCACTAACGTTCCCACACTTAAAACATGACCGGCACAAAGTAACCAAAGTGTAGGGTTAGAAAAACTTGGCCCGTTTCGTCAAAAAGCAAGGTTGAGTGTCGACGGCACGTCCAGTGTGGTTGTCGGTGCTGGAGGGACCAAGGCATCTTCTCGGCACACGACCGTCATGGCAGGGACCATGCGGTAGCACCCAGGGAGGTAGCTGATGGAAGGAATCGCAGGAAATTCGTCGATGATGAGGGATACTACACTCAACTCACAATCACTCAATTGGAATGAAAGAACAGTCACTCGCCCCATGACTAATATCACTCGCGGAAGAATGATTAAAACCCATAACTCATACTCGGTTGAGGAATCAACAAGGGGGAAATAGTGCAAAAAGAGTATGCCAGGGTGCACAGTTGATGGTGCAGTAGTGCGTCCAACCCGTCTGGCATAAGTGCAAGGAGGAAGGCAAGGGAGCCTTACAGTGCAGTGTACAGAACAGGGTGATGTGTCTTGTGTTGACGGTAAAAACCCATCCCGTGGGTGCATAGGAAAACGGAAACATACCTGACTCCAAGTGTCGTAACATCCCTCAATCTCACCTCTCGGTAAATGATTGAAGAAACTCCAGTCACACTCAACCCACCCTCTGTCTCATGCTCTGTGGATAGATACAGGAGGGCAGTCTTTTCCTGAAACCCATTGATGTAATCCTCACAGTCACTTGTGCAAAGATTGTATGCCTTGTGCGCATTTGATGGTGCAACAGTGCATCCCGCCCTGTGCCGGCATACGGTGCGAGAAGGAAGGCAAGGGAGCCTTATGGTGCAGTGCACAGAAACAAATTGTGCTGTGTGCATTGAGAGGCCCCTCCCGTGCATGCAACACTTCATTCACACTTCTCACCTCTCATTCGATTTAAAAGGAAAAGACTGGTCTCTTACCCCACCCTCTGTCTCACTCTTTGTTGATAGATACAGAGGGCAACCATACTCACTTCCCCATCCGGTTAGGATGAAAGCTCACAGCACTCTATTGTTTGTCGATGAAGATCGCGTCATCAGTTGTTGAAGAGGCGTACCTAGGGAGGTAGCCATCAAATCGAACGTTGTATTGGACAGGAACATAGCGTCTGCTAGAGGACAGGTAATCACTTTGCAAAAAGACACAGGACACAGCGCACCAAGGGAGGCAGCGTCGGAATTGGATCCTAGGGATATCAATTAATGAATCCACTTTTTGGACTACTGGGTGTTACCACCTTTTCCACGGCCAGCTTCTCGCCCAAGGGTGTTTATCACCTTTTCTTGGAACGAGGCCTGCTATGACAGGGAATTGCTTCCTTTTCTCTCATAACAGATTTTTTTTTTTCTTCTTCTTTGTTTTTTTCTTGTTTTCCCCTATTCCCGAGGGTGTTTCCACCTTTTCTCGAAGAAGAGGTCGGCATGACAGGGACCTAAGTCCTTTTCTCCCATAACCGATATGTTTTGTTTTTTTTTTTTCAATATTGAGCAAGGGAATGGTAGAGAGACCATTTGTCAGAACCCACCTCGCCACTGTCGCTGGTGGAAAATAGAGGATAAGAGATCAAGGCTGGAAGGGGATTTGGAGGGGACAGAGGGTTGCACCCTCTTCATTAGAAGTGATTGAAGAACGGCTATCAAAAGTAGCATCATAAGAAGTACAGTGCCGTGCCAACGAGGGGAAGGATCAAGTGTCCGTAATTGTCAAGATCCCCAAGGAGGGAAGTACTTCTTCAAGCGATATCCGTTGATCAGAAAGGGATCATCAGAGGCATCCACGGTCTGTACTTGGACAGAGCCATTAGGGTTGACTGCAAGTACCTTATAGGGGCCCATCCACCGCTGTTGGAGCTTGCCAGGAAACTTGCCAAAGCGTGAATCATAGGCTAGGACCAAATCACCTTCTTTGAACTCTTTGTGCTTGATGAAACTGTCATGGTAAGCCTTGCGTCGAGCTTGCGTGGCTTCCATGCACTGTAGAGCCATCCTACGAATTTTGTCCAAACATTCCAAGTGCAGGAGACGACGTTGCAGTGAATCATCATCCCCCAAATGCTCTTTGATAGCCACTCTCAAAGAGGGTAGTTCCAATTCAATAGGAAAAACTGCTTCTGTACCATACACCAGCTGGAAGGGTGTTTGTCCTGTTGCTGCTTTATGGGAGGTTCTGTACGCCCAGAGGGCCTCTGTAAGTCGATCATCCCAATCACGACGATGTGCAACAATTGTTCTTGTCAGAATCGAGCAGAGGATGCGATTGGTGACTTTGACTTGGCCGTTGGCTCTGGGGTAATAGGGAGTGGACTTACGATGGCAGATCTTATACAACTCTGTCAACTCTTCCATGACTTTGTTAAGGAAATGAGTGCCTCTGTCACTTACCAGCTCTAAGGGACTACCAAAACGGGTGATGATATTCTCGTACATGAACAGGGCCACGCTGTTACCATCGTCCCGCTTTAGGGCTTTAGCTTCACACCACTTTGTGACATAATCCGTACATACGAGGATGTATCGGTTCTGTTTCCTTCTGGTGGGAGGATTGATCGGACCTACGAAGTCGATACCCCACTTCTCAAACGGCTTCAAAGGAAGGATAGGTTGCAGTGGCATGGCACTTGTCTTGGTGGGTTTCCCCATTCTTTGACAAGCATCACATCTTTTACAGTAATCATAGGAATCTTTGTGGATGGTAGGCCACCAATATCCCGCTAGCAAAGCCTTCCTGGCTGTAGCTTCTCCTGCAAAGTGACCTCCACATGGCTCGTCGTGGCAAGCCTTCAGAACAATCCCAATCTCATCTCCTGCAACACATCTTCTGAGTACTTCATCTTTGCCTTTCTTGTACAGTGCACCGCCTAGCAGGGTGTATGGGGCTGATTCTAGCATGAGCTTCTTCCTTTCCCGACTAGAAATACCAGGAGGATACTGCTGGGTTGCCAACAGATTAGCAATGTCTGCATACTAGGGAGTTACAGTTTCTACCAAGAATAGGGAAGCATCAGGGAGGTCTGGATCATCCTGCTCCTCGTCTGCAGTTTGTGGGATACGCGACAGATGATCAGCCAGAACATGGAAACGACCGGGCTTAGTAATCACCTCAAAGTCGAACTCCTGGAATAAAAGGAGCCATCTCATCAATCGTCCTTTCACATATGCTTTGTTCATTAGGAAGGATAGGGACTCATGATCCACATAAAATTTAAAGTGGGTAGATAGGAGGTAATGGCGAAACTTCTCCAGGGCAAACACCATTGCCAAGCACTCCAGCTCGGTCACTGTATAGTTACGTTCCCTATCAGTGACTTTTCGGCTTGTGTAATAGATCGGTTGATCCAACTTCGAGGAGCCCTTCTGGCAGAGGACAGCACCTAAACCTTCAATTGATGCATCAGTGTGTACATGGAACTCTTTCGTCCAATCAGGAGGTTGCAGAATGGGTGCCTCTATCAGACACTGCTTCAGAGTGTGGAAGGCTTTGTCACATTCTTTTGTCCAAGTAAACTCTGCATCTTTCCTCAGGAGCTTGTGCAAGGAAGTTGCCTTTGTTGCAAAATGGGCTATAAACCTTCTGTAGTAACCCACATGGCCTAGGAATCCCCTCAACTGTTTGAGGTTGGTGGGTGCTGTCAGAGCTGCAATCTTTTCAATCTTTGCAGGGTCTGTTGATATCCCTTGTGCAGAGACAATGTGGCCCAACAAAACTCCAGAAGAAACCCCAAAGATACATTTGTCGGGGTTGAGGGAAATCCCATACTCCCGGCATCGGTCAAAGCATTGTTCCAGGTGTTCCCAATGTTCACGGATCAAACTATAGACACAGAAGTCATCCAAATATACCTCAATAAAGTCGTGCAGATGATTTTGAAATGCGGCCATCATGACTCGTTGGAAAGTAGCAGGGGCATTGCAGAGCCCAAATGGCATCACTCAGTAAGCGTAGGTCCCCCATTCTGTGGTGAAGGTCATTTTGGATTGGTCTTCTTCTGCGATTTGGACTTGGTTGTATCCGCTGAATCCATCCAGAAGAGAATAAAGTTCATGTCCTGCCACTGTGTCCAATAGTTGGTCTGTGAAAGGGATTGGAAAGTGATCCTTCTTTGTCTTGGAATTAAGCTTTTGAAAATCCATACATATTCGCAATTTGCCATTCTTCTTGGGTACAACCACGATGGGTGAAACCCATTCACTATTTGCCACTGGATAAATGAACTCGGCTTCTAGAAGCTTCAGCAGCTCCGTTTTCACCAATGTGGAATAATTCGGGTTCATTCGCCTCTGTCGTTGCCGTACTGGCTTGGCATCAGGCTCCAAGTCAATATGATGTTGACATATTGTGGGATCAATCCCTTTTAGGTCTTTGTAGGACCACGCAAACACGTCCAAATTCTCTTTCAACAAGTTGTACAAGGTTAACAATTCCTCTTCTGGGAGACTGCTACCCACCTTCAAGTGGCGTTCAGTGCCTTCTGAATCCACAAAGGTTAACTGCCTTTCACCTTCTACTTCACGAATGAAGGTCCCGCGGACTGCTTCTGGGTACAGATCCGACTCCTTCAAGGGAGTGGTGTCGTCTTCTGATGTCCCACTAGAATCAACTTCTTCTTTTGGTGGAGACTTAGGTTGCTCGTTAAGACGTTGGAATGGGATAAGAGCCGTTTCGGGTTTGGTTTCAAAATTAATTACCTCTTGGCTTGAAGACTCATCTTCTGATGATGACACATCCAGGAACGTCACATAACAGGGACCCTCTGATGCCTGTTGGGTTTGTGGGACTGGTACTTGTTGGCACGGTGCATCATCATAATCTTTCTTTGGCAAGGATGGGTTAGGACGGCAGGAGCCACACTTGAAAGACAGCTTGTTCTTCTTAATCCATTTCTTATAAAGGTTTTGCATATGAGAAGATCCATTTACCAGACCAAATGGTACCATCACCATTCTGTCCCATAGCATGAGCTCATCAGCTTCTGATACTTCTGGAACTTCTTCCTCAAATGTATCCTCTTCAGGTGGGATAGATTCTTCTGGCTCACTTTCATAATCTTCTTCGTCCATATCATATCCATCCTCTTTTGTCTCTGTCTCTGTCTCTGCATCTGCTTCTGTCTCTACTTCTGCTTCTACTTCTGTAGGAGCTCTGTAACAGAAGAATAGATTCTCTGTTTCCTCTCCTGCCTCTGTCTCTGCTTCTGCTTCTGTTCCTCCTGTGACCATGTAACAGGGAGAGCAATACATCCATGCTTCTATCTCACTGTCAGAAGTGATTTCCGAAGTCATTTCTGGTTCAGGCAGGAAGTATTCACCCATTGATAATGGCTTTGCCTCTTTTGGAAGTCGGCTTACAGTATCCACTGTTAAGGAATGTGCCACTGTTTTCTTAGGAAGGATCTGTTTGACAGCATCTTCGTCTGCTGATGTTCCATCCGTAACCTCATTAGGGGAGTCAAAAGATAATTCCAAGGAGGTGGATCCATGTCCTTTTTGAGAACCATACAGTTTCATCACCACTTTATTGGGTCCTCTGCCCAAGGTCAAGGTTCCTTTGAACCAATCCGTCCTTGCTCTGGCTTCAAAAAGCCATGGTCTGCCCAGTAACAGAGGATAGGATGTACCATAAGAGTTTGGCTTCACCACCAGATAGGTTAGCCAATAATCTTTTCCAGCCACTGTAGTCTTCACATATGGGAGAATTCCCAAAGGCTTGATTCTACTCTGATCCGCCAGTCTGATGAGCCATTGGGTGGGTTGCACACCTTGTAAGCCTAGATCCTTCATCGTCACATCCGTCATAATGTTCACTGATGAACCACCATCAATCAGTGCATTTGCAATGAAGCAGCCTTCTATCCACGCGCCAGTCTCTGGAGTACCCGGATCTAGAAAAGCATTAGCCACGTCCATTTCTTTTACAAGCTCTGGAGCCTTGTTGGACTTTGTCACTGTTGAGGGAGCAATCCTTAAACCACGTCTTTTTGTCAGTATACTTTTGAATCTTTTCCGGCAACTGGGAGACATCAATAATTGTCGAAATGTGAGGTTTGGTCTAAAGGTATCTAGATCTCTGACCAGATCGTATTCCTTAATAGGATCCACTAGCTTCTCTAACCGATTAGGGAATGGGGCAACACCCATTTTCATTTTCCCTCTTTCTTCCATCAGAGGAATTACAGGAACTTCTTCTGCCACTTGTGGCACTTCCTCCTCTTCTGTATCCTGGACCTCTGGTCCTGCCTCTGTAACTATCTCTGTAACTCTCTGTGGCACTGTAGGGCTCTGTACGGCACTGTTAGGCTCTGTTCTGTTCTGTTCTTCTGGTGGAAGATTGAACTTCACTGTTCTGGCAGGAGGGTTATTTTCTTTCTGGATAGGTGGTTCCTTCTGCTTTGCATGCGTGATGGCAGCAACTTCCAATTCCACCAAATTGGAGGTAGGCTCTTGAGCCTTGGACGGACTATCAGTAGCACTGTTTTTCACTGGGGCTGGGCTTGGACAGTCTTTTGCAGTGTGGCCTTCTCCTTTGCATCGACTGCATAAGGGCTTGTAATCCACTAACCTTCGAGGATTTGGACAATTTGGTGAGATGTGTCCCTTTTCTCCGCATCTGTAACATTCCACTTCTGATCTCTGACCACCGCCAGACTGTCTTCCTCTGTAACTTTGAGAGGGAAATCTTCTGGGTCCGAAATTAGGACCAAACTCTCTAGGCTTGGGTCCAATATCTTGTGTTGTCATTTTGGATTCCAGCAAGTTGAATCTTGCGTCTTCTTCCTTCCTTCTCCTATCATGCATCTCCTTTAGAGAGCAAATGTCCTCTGTATGGTTCTTCCGCAAACAGTAGGAACAGAAGGCCCCAGGAATGGTTGGTTTTCGTGTACATTCAGTGGCTAAATGGCCTGCTTGATGACACTTACCACACCAAGTGTTTGACCGCATCCCATCTCTTCCTGCTCCTGCAACATTGGATATGCTCGCTGTGTTCACTTTCAACGTCTGTAGTTGCTCTGTAATCACATCCATCAACTCCTTTTTGATGTTTGCAACTGAGTTAGATAAATAATCCTTCAAGCTTTCTCCTCCTGACGTACTGGCAGGAGGGTTTTGAGGAGTTTCTGTAATCACTGCATAAACTGGTTGGGCTGGTACAGAGGGGTCTCTGTTTTGGTTCTGATTCAGAGCTCCTGTTTGAACTGTTGGCTGTTGACTCCAGTTGGTAGGGTTCCACTGTTGCTGCTGATTTGGCATTGAGGAAATTGGTTGAGACCATGGTTGTTGTGGTTGAACCACCATTTGAGGCATGGATTGTGGCCACTGTGGATTTGGTGCACTGTACTGTGATACCGAGGGCATCTGTTGGTAGGGGTAGGGAACAGTCCCAGGGACTGCATTAGGTGGGTACATCATTCCTGGCATCAGAGGAGGTAGGACTCCTCTTCCTGTATTCATTGCTAATCGAGCTTCCACTTCATCGTACAGTCTTGCACCTTCTGTTGCAGCTTGCAGGGTGGCTGGTCTTTGCAGCTCCACAAACTTACGGACTTCTGGTTGTAATCCTCTGAGAAACACCCCCTTTTGAATGCCATCATCTAGATTATGGTTAGTCCATCTCTTCAGGATGGATTCCATTCTTGAGACATAAGCTTCTACTCTTTCTCCAGAGGACTGACTTAGGTTCATAAATTCCTCTCTCATCCGCTCTTCAAAACCTTCACGCCTGAATTTAGTGAGGAAGGCCAACTTCAGGTCGTCCCATGTGCCAAAAGTTCCTGCTGCTTGTCTCTCATACCACTGAAATGCCGCGCCCTTGAAAGTGGCGGGGAATATTGCCAACCAATGCTCAGGGGTTCTGGCATTGTTAGCCACACACGCTACCATAAACTCTGCTATATGAAGATCGGGGTCTTCATTGTACTCTCCCTTAAAAACTGGCAATGGGACTACATTCGCTGGCCTGTCATCAATATTTCCAGGACAGATCTGGCTTGGAAGTGGACCTCCAGCAGGAGGAGGAAGGGCTTGATGTGCCATTGGGACTTCTGTAAAGAGTTCCGCAAGGGCGTCAAAGGCGACTTCTGCTGCGAGCTCGCTCTCAGCTCTGATTCTTGCTTTCTCTCTTCTCACGTACCTCTGGACTCGTTCTAACGCTTGCCTCTTTATTGCGTCATTCATCAGGGGGTTGGCTCCTCTATGTTGTTAGTGCTCCACAGAGGGTTAACAGAAGGCTTCAGTCTCTGGAGGACTCTCTTGCCAACATTTCTTCTACTTCTTTCTTTTCAATGTCCCTAAATTCTGCTTTCATGCCACTGCACAGAGGAAGGTATTCGGTTCTAAAGGTGTCAAAATACATACGTCTGAGCATTGTGGTGGTGCCATTGTCAAGATTGTGGGAGAGAAGAAAGGAGTCTCGCTTGAAGCTTTCTTGCTTGCACAATGGGGGAAGACACACAAGGGTGGAGGCTGAAAACAGTTTTCCTCTTCTTAGTTGTGTAAGCCAAAAGAACTCAAGTACAAAGAAATAGAAGAACCCTAGATATGGGTCTCAAACCAAACTCAACTAACTAAGGTGGCATACTAACTGAGCCACGAACTAGAGTAGATAAGGATAGCTATCATGTAGCTATTATTCAGGGGCGGTGTACCAACTGCATCTGCAACTGACAAGTCGGTGACATAAATACACAACGGTCACCCTGGCGTATCACGAGTGGAGCTCGATATCTCAACACTCCCCCTCGAGCTCAATCCCAATTCCTGCACACCAAGCAGGTCTCTGAACTTGCGCAGCTTCTCCGCACCCAATGCCTTCGTGAATATGTCAGCTACCTGATCCTCTGTGCTGACATAAACTAGATCAATAAGACCTAGTAAAACCCTCTCTCGCACATAGTGATAATGCACCTCAATGTGCTTTGTTCTAGCATGATAGACTGGGTTATTTGCCAAGTGTATACTACTCATGTTGTCACAATAAATGACAACTGGCCCATCTGTAGACTGATGCATATCATAAAGTAGCTTATGCAACCAAGCTACCTCACATGCAGCCATTGCTGCACCCCTGTACTCAGCCTCTGTGCTCGACAAGGCAACTGTAGGCTGTTTCCTGCTACTCCAAGTGACTGCAGCACTCCCAAAAGAGAACACATATCCACTGGTAGATCGTCTATCAAAAATACTACCAGCCCAATCAGCATCAGTGTATCCATGCAACTGTATCTGAACCCCAGTCTCATAAAATAGTCCATACTGCAATGTGGACTTCACATACCTGAGTATGCGTCTAGCCGCATCCAAATGTGGTTTCCTTGGAGCCTGCATAAACTGACTTACCAATCCAACAGCATAGCTCAAATCTGGCCTGGTAATAGTCATATAAATCAAGCTTCCTACTATGCGTCTGTACATAGTAGGGTCTTCCAGAAGCTCACCTGCATCTGCGCTCAGCTTCACATTCTGCTCCAAAGGAACTGAAATAGGCTTACAGCCTGTCATCCCATATTTGGACAGCATGTCCAATCCATACTGCCTCTGCAAGAGTTGTATCCCACTTGGTGATCTAATCACCTCAATGCCCAAGAAATAACGCAGCTCTCCCAAATCCTTCATCTCAAACTTCTGCTTCAATAGCATTTTCACATGAAGGATATCTTCATCACTGTCACCTGTCATAATCAAATCATCAACATAAATGACAAGTAGCATAATACCTTTCTCTGTTTTTCTCACATAAAGTGAGAAATCTGCCTTGGAATTCTGAAAGCCAATAGTGACAAGATACTGTCCTATCTTGTCAGACCATGCTCTAGGTGCTTGCTTCAAGCCATACAAGGCTTTCTTCAACCTGCAAACAAACTCAGGATGAACAGCATGCACATAACCTGGTGGCTGCTCCATATAGACCTCTTCTTGCAAATCACCATGCAAGAAGGCATTCTTTACATCCATCTGATGTAAAGACCATCCCTTTGATGCAGCCATAGCAATGAGTGCTCTTACGGTTGCCATCCTTGCAACTGGACTGAATGTTTCTTCATAGTCAATGCCATATGTTTGTGCATACCCCTTGACTACTAATCTTGCCTTGTATCTATTCACAGAACCATCTGCATTGTGCTTCACCTTATAAACCCACTTACAGCCAATTGCATTTTTACCTTTAGGCAAAGGTATCAATTCCCAAGTAGCATTTGCTTCCAAGGCATCCATTTCTTCATCCATGGCTTTCTCCCATTTTTTTTTTTCACAGGGCTTGCTCAAAAGATGTAGGTTCTGGTTCCTGTATCACTTTGACCATATATGCATAGTGAATGGCTGTAAATCCATCATATTTCAGCCTATCCACAGGATACCTAGCTCTCGTAGACCTGCGCAAAGTAGGTTCATTCCCAGGTGCTCTCAAAACATCCCTGGTCTTCCTTACTCCAGGTGTAACAATAGAAGGAATACCCAACTCATCATCAATGCTCTGTTCTGAGCCACTGGATTCACCATCCACATAAGAGTGACCTGCATTCACATCAAACATGGGCTGATCAACCTTCTCTTTTCCTTTTCGTGATACCTGCATACCACTATCTGCATTACTTTGAGAAGATTCTCCTGATCTCAATCTGCCTGTCCATGGTGAAGAATGTGAACCACTACTAGAGGACGCTCCAGGTCCACTAATATTTTGTGACTGCTGCTGTGAATTTTGTGCAGCATTACCATTTTGTGCATCTACATCATCAATCACATTTACTGGTTTATACCAGCTACTCATCTCATCAAAAACAACATCTCTGCTCACTGTAAACTTACGAGTAGAAGGGTTATAGCATCTATACCCTTTTTGCTGCAGAGAGTAACCAATAAAGATGCACTTCTCAGCTTTTGGATCCAACTTGGATCTCAACTCATTTGACACATGTACATAGGCAATGCAACAAAAAATTTTCAAATGAGAAATATCTGGTTTCCTACCAGTATACCTCTCCTCTGGAGTCATTCCATGTATTGCTGCAGTGAGAGTCCTGTTCATTATGTAGACTGCTGTAGCAACTGCTTCAGCCCAATAAAAATCTGGCAAGTCTTTTTCATTGAGCATGGCACGAGATACCTCTCTAATATGCCTGTTTTTCCTTTCTGCAATTCCATTTTGCTGTGGGGTATGACTGCATGAATATTGCTGCTTTATGCCATGCTCCTGCAGGAACCTTGCAAACTCATTTGAGAGGTACTCTCCCCCTCCATTTGACCTTAGGCATTTTATCTGCAGGCCTGTTTCTTTTTCAACCATAGCTTTAAGAGTTTTGAAATGCCCAAAAACTTCACTTTTCTTTTTCATAAAATACACCCAAACTTTTCTGCTATAGTCATCAATAAAACTGACAAAATAATGACAGCCTCCAAGAGATGCAGCTTTAGTAGTCCACACATCAGAGTGGATTAATTCCAATGGCTTCTCACTCTCTTGAACATGTCTAGGAAATGGTTTCCTTGCCTGTTTTCCAAACTGACAGGCTTCACATACCTTATGCATTTCTGCAACCTTGAATTTCGGCAAACCTGCAACAATATTTTGGGCCTGCATTGATTTAAGTCGCTGTACATTAACATGACCAATGCGTTTATGCCAGATATCAATATCTGCAACTACACCGGTCCCATGTGCAAACATTGCTGCACTCAATTCAGACATGTCTGCATCCAATGTAAACATTCTGCCCTTCTTCTTTCCTTTTGCTATCAAGCGACCTTTATTTTTCATATCCTCAACAAAGCATCCATGAGGATTAAATATGACCTGCAAGCCCTGTTCAACCATTTGACCAACTGAAACCAAATTCTTGGTGATATTCGGAACATGAAATACATCGGACATGTATTTCTTTTTCCCAT
Source organism: Lygodium microphyllum (assembly GCF_053477565.2). NCBI lineage: Eukaryota > Viridiplantae > Streptophyta > Polypodiopsida > Schizaeales > Lygodiaceae > Lygodium > Lygodium microphyllum. Next base: position 68,700,190 of record NC_141149.1, on the reverse strand, counting down.
CCTGCATAGACAAGGGAAATTTTCCAATCTGCACAATAGGATGTGCAGTATCATCACCAGTCTCCACAAATCCTAGTTTTTCCATTTTCCTTGCATCCTCCATCCATTCTGCATGACCTGTCATGTGGTTTGATGCACCTGAGTCAACATACCATACATCGTTGCTTTCTTCTGCACTTGTCACAGAATTGTTCATGTGCTGCACCATAAACAGATGCTCATTTCTGTCATCACCCTGTCTACTAGAGGATGCATAATTTCCTTGTTGCAGTTTTCCATTCATGATGTCATTCTGCTTTTTATAGCAGTCTTTAGCCATATGATCCATTTTACCACAATAGTAGCATTCAATATTACTGTTTGCATTTTGGCCTCTTTGCCATCCACCACGACCTCTTTGGCTCCCCCTGCCTCTAGAGTTACCACGTCCTCCTCCATAGGACTGATTTTCTTGAGTTTGCTGCATATTCTGATTTCTACCACGGCCTCCAAATCGGCCTCCTCTACCTCTGCCTCTACCTCTTCCAGCATTTGAGTAGAAGACAGCTTCTTTTGAAGTTCCTCGTGAAGAAGATGCACCACCATTTCTCTGCTCCTCAGAAATTAGAAGAGCAATCAACTCCTCAAAGTCAGGAAATCTTTCACGAACGGAAATGGATGTTCGAAACTGTGCATAATCCTTTCCTAGACCATTCAAGGTCACGGAAACTAAATCATCATCTTCCACTGGCGACCCAATGGAAGCAAGTGCATCTGCAATCTTCTTCACCTTCATGTGGTAGTCATTGATGCTCATATTTTCTCTTTGCACATTATGCAACTCTTGCTTGAGCTGCATTTTCCTGGCTTGTGTATTTGTGCTATACATTTTTGACAGAGTATCCCATGCCTCCTTTGGCGTACTTGCATCCTGAATATGCACAATCATAGAGTCTGAAATGCTGATAGACAGCCAGTACATAACTTTCCTGGCTCTCTCATGCCATGCTTTGAATGCCTGCATTTGCTGTTGATTAGGAACATCAGGAAGAACTGGTTCTTCTTCATTTCCTGCAACAAATTCCCAATATCCTTTTCCGATAAGGAAATTCGTCATTCTAAACTTCCATGCCTGGAAGTTGTTCTTGTCAAGCTTTTCAGTGACAATCTGTGAAAGAGAATCAAACGCCATTACAGAATACTGCAAGAAATTCTGTCACTGCAAAAAACACAGCTTCACCCTCACAAGGGCAAATCTGCAAAACTGGCGAAAGTGGTATTTGACCACACAGTCACTTCCTAGTGACGATTTTGCATAAACAGGAACCAAGGATGATTCTGAAACTCCCAATGTCTCTGCGCACAAGCATACGATGCAATTTCTACAGTAACTTTTCACCGACCTGTAGAACAGTGGCTGCACAGCATAAAACTAAGCCTTTTCCTGAGTGCGTGCAGAAAACTTCCGTCTACAAAACAGGCCCCGAAATGGCCTCAAATCAAAAAAACAAGGTCACCTAGGGCTAAAGCCCTTTCCCGCAGCATATACTGCCCTCTTGCTTCATCGCGAAGGGCGTCTCAACCTGAGACAATGCACTCTTGCAATTTCTGGCTGTGCTACCTGCAGAGATCTGCTCCCAAAACAGGAAATGAAAGCAACACTGCTCCTCTTACCAGAACACCGCGAGCTTGGCTTGCTTTCTTGAGCTCCTTACCACGAACAAGGCTCTGATACCATGTCAAGATTGTGGGAGAGAAGGAAGGAGTCTCGCTTGAAGCTTTCTTGCTTGCACAATGGGGGAAGACACATAAGGGTGGAGGCTGAAAACAGTTTTCCTCTTCTTAGTTGTGTAAGCCAAAAGAACTCAAGTACAAAGAAATAGAAGAACCCTAGATATGGGTCTCAAACCAAACTCAACTAACTAAGGTGGCATACTAACTGAGCCACGAACTATAGTAGATAAGGATAGCTATCATGTAGCTATTATTCAGGGGCGGTGTACCAACCGCATCTGCAACTGACAAGTCGGTGACATAAATACACAACGGTCACCCTGGCGTATCACGAGTGGAGCTCGATATCTCAACAGCCATCATCATAGTAATGCTAGCTTCTGATGGTTTCAACAGTGTAGGTTGTGAAAAACACTCTGTCTACCAACTTCCAGTGGGTTGCTAATTGAACAAACAGAAGATTATCAGTACACCAAGCATCCCATGTATCTTGCTGTTGAGCATCCACGAACAAATTCCAACTCTTTTCCTTCTTGTCTTTATGAACCTCTACAGACCAAGACTCCTGAAGCTTCTTCACAATCTCCCACTTGATGTTGTCTGGAAACTTCTCAATGAATGCCAAATCTTCCATGGATGTTCATTCTCTCTGTTTCTGCTCTTCAGTTTGTTCCCAAACAGTTTTTCACCAAGATGCAAGTTTCTGCTGCTTCAATAGGAAGAGGAAACTGTCCACCACATAGAGCATGCATCATGATGGTGATGTGTTTCCTCCATTGTGGGATGAACTTCTTGTGGAAAGTGGCTTTGATTATGAGAAATTCCAACTCTTCATTGGAAGAAGGAACTTTACAAACATCCATTGAATTCTTCTCTTCTTGGCAATGCCATTTCCTTCATTTTCAGCCTCTTTTGGTGCTTGTTGATGGCAAGTTTCCCCGGCTGCGCACCAAAAACATGGAGCCCCGAGAGGAACACCAAGGAAAAGGGAATTCTCTTGCAAGAAAATCTATCTTGTAACATCAACAAGCTTGTTTTTCATATTTCATATTGTCACAATGAAGAAAAGAACACCAGGCACAACAAATCTTCATACATCATCATGTAGATCTCCCACGGTTTTAATAGAATCAACCATATTCTTCAACATCTTCACAAAATCCATCAATAGAACAAAGAAAACAAAGAATTACACCATCTTAGAATGGAAATACATCACATAGTATTCATCTTCAATATCTTCATAGTCTTCTCTCTCAATCTCTCACATACAATCACTCTGTTTTAGTAAAATTGGCTATCTCTGAGTCTCTCTCTCTCTCTCCATCAATAATACATCATATCCTCACTACAATCTCTCAAAATTACTCTCAATAATCCCTCTTAGGCCATGGATACCCCTCCCAAGAGGTATGTCTGATATGAAGAGTCACCAGAGCCACTACAGTGTCCTTTCATAGCTCACTACTATCACTTCACTCTAGTCTTTACTTGAGTCTTCAGCAGCTACTTCTTCCAGCTCTTTTGCACTTTTATTCACCTCTTTCCAAGGCTATAAAACTTTCCCAAGCTACACTCTCATCCATCACAACACATACAGAAGCATACAGAACAGTTACAGAAAAGTACCAGAACAGCTACAGTACAGAACAGAACAGAACAGAAACAGAAGCTCTACAGAAGACCTACAGAAGGTTACAGAAGGTCATCAAAACCACATAACTTACTCTCAAACCATTCCAAACTCTCACAAACCATTCAATAAACTTTCACAATATCTCAATCTTCATCAATCAATACTCCATCCCTCCTTACAGAAGACAATCAGAACAAAACAGACCAAAACAGAGCAAAACAGAAAGTATACAGAACCATTCAGAACCTATCAGAACATCACAGAACCACCAATAATCATCATGATCTTTCAAAACACAATCAATATCATCCAAAACACTCTCAAACCACTTCTAAACCAATCAATCATCTCATAAAATCAACCATTCAGCTCTCAAAAACAACAAAAATCAGCCAAAAAACAAGTCATTTCAACACTCAACACAGAGTGTGCTTCAATTATAAGAAAGTCAATACTGCTACAAAGAGAGATAATTATCCGCGCTACCATACACTGAGCATATGTTCGAGAGAGTAGCTGGTAAAGAGGCCTATAGTTTTATGGATAGCTTTTGAGGGTACAATTAGGTGCAAGTACATCCTGATGATAGGCATAAGACCGCATTCCCTATACTGAGTGGGGTGTCTTCGCCTACATAGTCATGCCCTTTGGGCTGACAAATGCACCAGCCACATTTCAATGGCTCATGTGTGCTATATTCAAGGACATTCTTAGGCAAGAGTTAGAAGTGTTTGTTGACAACCTAGGTGTTTACTCAAGTTGGAAGGAACACCTAGACAAACTCTGAGCACTCTCTTTGAACGGTGCAGATTATATTCTCTCATTGAACCCCTTGAAGTGCCAATTCTGGGTGAAGCATGGATGTATCCTAGGGCATGTGGTGTCCAAGAATGGCATTGCCACTGACTTCTCAAAAGTTAGGGTTATTGTCAACCTGCTACCACCACAACCGATTACGAGGGATTTCAGTGCTTCCTAGGCCATACGGGATACTATCTGCTATTCGTGTTGAACTATGCTTTAATTGCTAGACCTCTATAAAAACTGTTGATAATATTTGAATGGACTGAGGAATACCAATGTGCATATGAAGAATTGAAGAAGGCTCTAACTACCACACCAATCCTAAGAGCCCCAAACTAGACCATAACCTTCCATGTTCACATTGATGCCTCTCAAAGTTTGCTATGGGAGCTGTGTTGTGTCAGCTTGGTGAACACAATCTAGACTATCTAGTGAGCTTTGCTAGCAAACAACTCACGAATATGGAAATGAACTACTCTTTGATGGAGAGAGAGGTCCATGGTGTTCGTTGTAAAGAAATTTTGGCACTATCTTTTGGCTATGCCTTTCACCTTTTTTGTTGACCACCATCAAGCCTTGCTTTATCTTGTTAACAAACCCTATGCTATCGGATGCATTGCTTGATTGTTACTTTTGCTATTAGAATTTGACTTATCTGTGGTTGCACGTAAAGGAAAGCAGCACTACATGGTTGATCATATGCCTCGCATATCCACAGGAGAAGCCGCTATGGACAGGGCATCACAGACGATTTGCCAGACGTGCATCTGTTTAACCTGTCTAGCGAGAGGGATTTTTTTAGAGCCGATTTGACATCATACTAGGCAAATGACATATTCCAAGTGCTGGAACATGGAATAGTTGAATGACCTATTTGAGAACCGACTTAGGTGACTTATCCCTAAGATACAACCCTATCAATTGATAGTAGGCTAGCTCGATAGGCTAGGGCAAGACGAATTACTATGTAGATGCCTGTGTGAACATGAGATGCATGACGTACTTGTAGAAGCACACGATAGAATTGCTAGAGGACACTTCAATGGAAACACGACAACCCGCAAGGTGCTGCAGTCTCAACTATGGTAGCCTACTCCTTTCTGAGAGATGCTGCACAATTCATGAAGCACTATGATGAGTGCCAACGGACTAAGGTACTTGTTCGTAAAGACCAAATGGAGCTTGTTAACCCTTAGAAGAACAAGGTGGAAAATCTAGAAAATCTAAAGCAGAAGACAAAGGCCAAGGCAAAAGTGAAACGGAAGAGAAAGGCGTGCCAAGGAAAATATGGAAACACAAGAAGTGCAAAAAATTCCTAAATAAAGGAAAAAGGTGCACAAGAAAAAGCGCAAGTCAATACTTTTGTAAAAAAGTGCAAGGCGCACCATGATTTATTTTAAGAGTGCCGGGCTCTCACTCGTGCAATTTGTAAATGTAGACAGGTGGTGGAAAGGAAGCTAGGAAGATAGGAGGACAAGGGGAAAAAGGGCCTAGGCCATGGCTGGCCATGTAAAAAAGGGGATAAGGGGATGACCATCCAAAATGGATTTAGGGTTTTGTATATAAAGTTAAAAAGTGAATGAGAAGCTCATTCTTGTGTGTAGCAAAAAGTGGCTCTTTTCTTCTTCTTCTTCTTGCTAGCTTGAGCTTGTGCTTTAGAGAGGGAGTGTGAGAGTGTGAGGAAGTGAGTGTGGGAGGGTGAGGGACCGAGGAGGAGAAGCTCTCCATCTTCTCCTCTCTTCTTCTCTTCTCTTCTCTTCTCTTGTCTTGCTTGCGGAAATGGAGCTTGGAGCATGGAGCTTGCTTGAAGCTTGCATTTGGATCATGGAGCTACCAGAGTGTGCGAGAGAGGAGGTAACTCGATTGGCATGGAGGCAAGCCCACCACACCCATAGATATGGATGGAGTGTTGGCTATGTGAGAGGTATCCATTAGTGCTCGGCTTGGAACACTTGAAGCAATAAGTAGTACGTGGGTCTTGGTGGTTGAGCGAGAGCTCCCACATTTTGGTTCCATTGCTGGGACCAACAGATTCAAGCCTTGAGTGCTTGTGTGCTTCGAATCGAGCATCGAAGTCGGGTTTTCCCCAGCCAGTGCTTGAGGTAGATAGGTAGGAAGTGAGGGAGTTTGAAGAGGTATTCGATCTCCTTAGCAAGTAGGTTTTTGGTTTTTGGACTTGGAAAAACATGATGGAGTAGTATAGGTATCTTCCTTATGATTTTTTCTTGCATTTAGGAAGGATAGGAGCAAAACATTGGAGCACACAATAGGGTTTTTTGTTGCTATATAACAGGCGGAAATAGGGAAAAGAAGGGAAAAAAACGAAATTTTGGGTTAAATGTTAGTAAGGAAAGTAAGATTAAGGTGAATACAGGTCTGGACAGGGTGATAAGGGGCCAGGAGTGGCAAGAAAGGTCACATTTTGCATTGCAGGGTTTTAGGAGAGCAGGAGAGAGGGAGAGAGCTTCATCATGTGGACCTGCTTCGATCTGGTCATCTAGGAGTTATTTGCCCAGCCTAGTTAAATCGACACCTTCCCCTATATGAGTAGCTTGGATCTAGAGGTGCTCAACTAGTAGGAAGGCCTCGATCGCTCGGCGCAACGAAATCTTTGAAGTCTGGCGAAAAAACGCGTCGCACTCGGCCCATCCAAGTGACAGCGATTCTGGGTCGAGTCCCAAAATTGGCCCTCGAACCACTTGACACACTCGGCCCTTGGACCACTCGGCCAACTACACTTGGATGACTTTCACTTAGCCCACCTGACTCGGTCACTCGGCCCTCGGCCCACTCGGCCCAACCCCACTCGGACTAGTTACCATTCGGCCCTCGGCCCACTCGGACTAGTTACCATTTGGCCCTCGGCCCACCTGACTGGACCACTCAGCCCTCGAACAAGCGCTCTTGGATTGGCCGAATTTGACATTTGGCCCAGTTACATTCGGCCCTCGACCATTCAGACGAGCCGAATTAGGCATTTGGCCTCTGTAATTCGGACCTGTTTGGCCGAATTTGGCTTTTTTCAAATTTTAACCCATAGACCCTGAAACTTACCGAGAGACCATATAGAGCCAAAACCACATCATAGATCTATCATTGGGCTGAAATCTAGAGCAAGTAGTTCAAAACTTGGCTATAAATGGTCTTTCAAATTACACATGGCATTTACCATAATGGCCCTGCGGGCCAGGGGGACCCCTCCCCCCCGGACCCCTAAGTAGGTTGGAGAGAAAATGCGCGACATGATAGGTCCTCCAAATTGTAGTAATGGCTCTACATGAGCATGGATTCTCACTTGCAAAAGAGCAACCAAAAGCCCATACCCTAACAAAGACAACTCTCCATCTTCTCCTCTCTTCTTCTCTTCTCTTCTCTTCTCTTGTCTTGCTCGCGGCAATGGAGCTTGGAGCGTGGAGCTTGAGGATGGAGCTTGCTTGAAGCTTGCACTTGGATCGTGGAGCTACCGGAGTGCGCGGGAGAGGAGGCAACTCGAACGGCACAGAGGTGAGCTCACTACACCCTTAGATATGGATGGCGCGTCGGCTATGTGGGCGGTTGAGTGAAGGCTCCCACACGTAGAACACTTGTGTAGGGTCTGGAGGCATTGGGATCTACGGCCAGAGCCCCTACTGGCACCCAAGCATCCTCCTATGCCGAGTAATTTCCACGGAGAGACCTCTTGCAGCGGGTTCGGTCCATATTCTCGGCGCGGATTCACAACCCCCTTGGTTAGGGTTTGGCGGTTCGCGGGGGGTAGCTAGCGCCATCCTTTCTTAATTATCCCTTTAGGAAATCAACCACAGCTAAAGCAACCAGCTTAAAAACAATCACTAGGATGTCAATCAGTCATCTCAAACTCAGCCATGCAATCATCAATCACACCCCACTTGGGTTAATATCCAAAACCACATTAACAAACAGTTGAATGCACAACCTCTTGCTTCAAGGCATCGCAATCCCATTGCATACACAACCAAAATTTAACTTGGATGTATCAAAACACTTGCTCAAGGGATTTACAACCTTTTCAATCAACCAAGCATAACTTGGGTCAACAATCCATTTAGGGTTAGGTCACCAGCTTCAATTAAGCTAGAAGCGTATCCATTTGCAATAGTCCATAGCAAGATTGATAAAACAACTCACCGAAAATTATACTTATTGCTAATGCACTGGATCTCATGAAGGTCTAGATTTCTATCCATCAGTGCAATTGCATCCTATGAACGGAAACTAACATTCTGTGTGTTTAATTTTTATGCAGATGCAAATCATGATTTTTATTGGTTACTTTAGGAATTGCTCTATGCGAAGGTCTATCATTTTATGTAAAAATTTATGAAAACCTTATCATTTCATGTGCGTCAATCCATGCAGATTCCATTCTATTTGTCCCCTTGACTCCCATGCCATCATCTCATCTTTGCAAGATTTTGTGTAACAATATTTCATGTACTAGGCTAGTCAATATTTCATGCAACTCACACACTTGAGTTTTCATAATCATGCACTTTAAGTATAGAAGAGAAACCATGAACAATAAGCAACAAGAATAGCGGGACGGTTAGAGGACACCATTTTCGAGGGGGGTGGTCAATGTCGCCTTCTGATTTCCCTTCAAGTTCTTTTCTTTCTCACCTTCTTCTTCTTCTCCTCTCTCTTCATCTTCTTCTCCTTCTCTCTCTCCCTTCCTCTTCTTCTTCTTCTTCTACCCTTCTTCCCCTTCTCTTTCTCTCCTCTTCTCCTTCTCTCTCTCCCTCTTCTTCTTCTTCTTGTCTTCTTCTTCTCCTACTCCCTTTCTCTCTCTCCTTCTCTTCTTCTCTCTCTTCTCCTTCTCTCTCTCCCTTTCTCTTCTTCTCGTTCTCTCTCTCCCTCTTCTTCTTCTTCTTCTTCTTCTTCTTCTTCTTCTTCTTCTTCTTCTCCTTCTCTCTTCCTCTTCTTCTTCTCCTTCTCTTATCATTCTCTCTCTCCCTTCCTCTTCTTAACTTTCTCTCTCTCCCTCTTTTCTTCTTCTTCTCCTTCTCTCTTGCTCTTCTTCTTCTTCTTCTCTTCTCCTTCTCTCTCTCCCTTCCTCTTCTTCTCCTTCTCCTTCTCCTTCTCCTCTCTCTCCCTCTTCTTCTCCTTCTTTCTCTCCCTTTCTCTTCTTCTTCTTCTTCTTCTTCTTCTCCTTCTCTCTCTCCCTTCCTCTTCTTCTCCTTTTCTCTCTCTCCCTCTTCTTCTTCTTCTTCTTCTTCTTCTTCTTCTTCTTCTTCTTCTTCTCTTCCTCTTCTTCTTATCCTTCTCTCTCTCCCTCTTCTTCTTCTTCTTCTTCTTTTTCTTCTCCTTCTCTCTTCCTCTTTTTCTTCTTCTTCTCTTCTCCTTCTCTCTCTCCCTTCCTCTTCTTCTTCTTCTCTCTCTCCCTCTACTTCTTCTTCTTCTCCTTCACTGCATTGATTAGGGCGGGGGGGGGGGGGGGGGGGGGGGGGTTTGTTGTTGACGACGAAAAAGGGGGGGCTGTCTAAAATGATGGGAGGGGCCACTGCATATCATCGAGGGAGGAGGGGGAGCCTGCTGATAAAACTGGAGGAGGGGGCGCTCCTCGCTACCTGTCTGAGGGGGCGCTCCTTGCTGCCTGTCCGAGGGGGTGCTCTTCACTCCCTCTCTCTCTCTCCCTCTCTCTCTCTCTCTCCCCCACTCTCTCTCCCCGCCATGCACATGGCAGGGGGAGAGATAAAAAAAATTTCAAAAAAAAAATCTAATGGGGGGTTCTCATGGGGGAGGCACGGGGGGGGGGGGGGGGAGCACGAGGGTCACGGGGGAGGACATTACATTTGTTTTCTAGATTTTGTTTTGTGAGTAATTAGGATGACTAAAAGGAAGTTGTCTTTAGAGGGAATGGAGGAGGAGGATCTGGAGGATACCTGTGATGAAAAGTTATTTGATTTTCTTCATGCAACTGAAAATTCATCTAGAATTATTTACATCAGAGATATGCTCAATGTTCCCTTTGATTTGCAAGAGCTTTTGAAGGATCTTGAAGATAAACTAAAGGATTTCATTGAGTTTTATGATAGACATGTGGAAGGCCTAGAGATTGAGGGATTTGTCCATTATAGCAATGTAATGGAAGCTTCCAATGCTGCTAGAACAACTTTGCAAACAAGGTTTAGCCTTATTGATGAAGAATTCAAGAAGTAGAAAGTAGATTGCCTTTTTCATTAAAATCAACAACAATGTCTTCTTGTACAGAAGGATGTTGGATTTCTTGTATATCTTCAATATATGGATAGTTGTTCTTTAGATACAATACAAGAGAAGAAGATGGAGGATATTGCATGCAAAGATAAAGAAGTTGAAGAGAAGGGTGAAATGCTTCAGGAGGATATTGAGAACCAGTTAGTGCAGGGATTTGATGATGCTTTGTTTAAAAGTGAGAACAAAGATTGAAACAGGTCCTCTTGAATGCGTCCCAACATTTCCCAGTTATGTCATCAACAAAAAGAGATATGTATTGCTAAATGATATTCAATACCTTTTTTATCTTAGAGAAGATTACTGCTTGGCAATCCTTGCTACATGGGATCAAAATGATAAGAATTTTATAGGTTATGAAGAGGAATTGCTAGCAACTCTTGATGTTGAGGGAGAGAATTTTCAAGACAGTTCTATAGCCTTGCATTCTTACATTAATCAGATCATATAATATGAAAAGGGGGGATACCTATAGAGGAAGAGTACTTACAAATTCAATAGAGACTTGGTATCGATAACATGGGTATGAAGAGAAATTGAAGTCTCCATTAGAGGAGAAACCCAAAAGTTCAATAAATCTATATGATGATAGTCTTCTTGAAGAAGATGAAAACCCTAAGGTATGAAAGATGATTCTAAGATATCCATTGTGATTTATATTAGAGTATGTTATGCATATCTACTGACATCTTATACTATTGTAGTTTATTGTGCATATAGAAATTGAAGATGTAGACAACTTTCTTGGAAGAGCCAAGGGATCAAGGCCATTGAAGCTTGACAAAAGTCAAGGCCTTGGTCATTATATTGGAAGCTTAAATAATCAACTAGTTACAATTTATCATAGCATGTTGTCAAGCTCTCCAAACTTACCAATAATGGCTTTAAAAGCTATCTCCAAGGTGATTGGATCCCAAGCTTTTAATAGAGATTCAAACAAGATAATTTTGGTGGAGAAGGAAGAGGCTGTAAGAGTTTTTGGCTTCTTGCCTGGATACAATGGATCTAGGGCATAATATTTTGGAGTTCTTGCCTCTTATTTGCTCTCCCATGTAGGAGTTGCCAAGAATTTGAAGCTCCTTCTAGGCTATAGGAAACAAGAGTTCCTGAAATGTATAGGTCTCATTGAGTGGGATGAAACAAAAGATTCCTTTAGAGGACCTAGTGAATTCCGTGAAACTAAAGACTCTTTTGCAATAGAGTTAGACTAAAAGATGTTAAGGGTTTCTTGAAACCCATCTTTTTCCATCTCTTTGTCTAGTTTGTAACCATTTAGAGTATCTTTGTTTTGCACAAGAGTTTAATATATCCTTCTTTTCTGCTTTGGGTGATAGTGGATATAGTCCTTGCCAAAGATGATGTATTACATGATATGGTTGTGCCTTTGAGCTTGAATTTGTGCCAAATTTATGTGTAGAGCCATTGAAAGACCTCTAATAAATTGTTTGCTTTGTATCTTCCACCTCCATGTCTTGTGTGTCTAAAGTATTTTGTTCTTGCTTGAAATGTGATTTTTCTATACCTTGGGTTGACCAAATAGATAGAGATCCATATTTCTTGATAAAATATGGAACATGGTTGTATAAAATATGTTGCATAGATAACAAATAAAGAAATTCAATTAGAAAACCCTATATGAGTTAGACAATAAAGAGACATACATATGTAAACTTCTTACCATATAGTGAGTGAAGTGTTGATTACCCCAAGCTTTTGTCATTGCTTTTTTAAAAAGGTTCAATTGGTTTTTGAAGTCTTTGATATCATCATCATTCCACTCTATTTGATCACAATAAAATAATACTTTGTCTAGTGTTTCCCGAACATTGACTTTTCTATTCCGAGCTTGTCCATTATTAGCATGATCCTTATTAGCATTATGTAGGCACTTCCATTGATTGTATCTAATAGTTGAGCCACCATTCTTAGAGTTTACCTTACCAAGTCTCCCATGAAAGTCTAGGAACCTTCTAGCCTTCACTCCACCAATAGATGACTTTTTTGGGACACGATTGCCATCCTTAGACTTTTGAAGATCCGATTCAATAACAACATTACCACCATGCAAGACTTTTTCAATCTTTGTTATAGCATTTGTTCTAGCTGATAATGGCTTCGGCTTCCATGCAAATGCTATATAAAGATTAACAAGCTTTTAAATTATTCTACAAAGCACATGAAGTGTACATATATGAGCATTCACTAAAGGAATATCTAGGACTGGCTTAAACTGTGGATCTTTGTTGTGCCTAGAGGGTGCTCTATTCCAATTGCTTAAGTTCAACTCTATGGCTTGTCAAGATTGTGGGAGAGAAGGAAGGAGTCTCGCTTGAAGCTTTCTTGCTTGCACAATGGGGGAAGACACACAAGGGTGGAGGATGAAAACAGTTTTCCTCTTCTTAGTTGTGTAAGCCAAAAGAACTCGAGTACAAAGAAATAGAAGAACTCTCTATATGGGTCTCAAACCAAACTCAACTAACTAAGGTGGCATACTAACTGAGACACGAACTAGAGTAGATAAGGATAGCTATCATGTAGCTATTATTCATGGGCGGTGTACCAACCGCGTCTGCAACTGACAAGTCGGTGACATAAATACACAACGGTCACCCTGGCGTATCACGAGTGGAGCTCGATATCTCAACACTCCCCCTCGAGCTCAATCCCAATTCCTGCACACCAAGCAGGTCTCTGAACTTGCGCAGCTTCTCTGCGCCCAATGCCTTCGTGAATATGTCAGCTACCTGATCCTCTGTGCTGACATAAACTAGATCAATAAGACCTAGTAAAACCCTCTCTCGCACATAGTGATAATGCACCTCAATGTACTTTGTTCTACCATGATAGATTGGGTTATTTACCAAGTATATACTACTCATGTTGTCACAATAAATGACAACTGGTCCATCTGTAGACTGATGCATATCATAAAGTAGCTTATGCAACCAAGCTACCTCACATGCAGCCATTGCTGCACCCCTGTACTCAGCCTCTGTGCTCGACAAGGCAACTGTAGGCTGTTTCTTGCTGCTCCAAGTGACTGCAGCACTCCCAAAAGAGAACACATATCCACTGGTAGATCGTCTATCAGAAATACTACCAGCCCAATCAGCATCAGTGTATCCATGCAATTGTATCTGAAACCCAGTCTCATAAAATAGTCCATACTGCAATGTGGACTTCACATACCTGAGTATGTGTCTAGCCGCATCCAAATGTGGTTTCCTTGGAGCCTGCATAAACTGACTTACCAATCCAACAGCATAGCTCAAATCTGGCCTGGTAATAGTCATATAAATCAAACTTTCTACTATGCGTCTGTACATAGTAGGGTCTTCTAGAAGCTCACCTGCATCTGTGCTCAGCTTCACATTCTGCTCCAAAGGAACTGAAATAGGCTTACAGCCTGTCATCCCATATTTGGACAGCATGTCCAATCCATACTACCTCTGCAAGAGCTATATCCCACTTGGTGATCTAATCACCTCAATGCCCAAGAAATAACGCAGCTCTCCCAAATCCTTCATCTCAAACTTCTGCTTCAATAGCATTTTCACATGAAGGATATCTTCATCACTATCACCTGTCATAATCAAATCATCAACATAAATGACAAGTAGCATAATACATTTCTCTGTTTTTCTCACATAAAGTGAGAAATCTGCCTTGGAAATCTGAAAGCCAATAGTGACAAGATACTGTCCTATCTTGTTAGACCATGCTCTAGGTGCTTGCTTCAAGCCATACAAGGCTTTCTTCAACCTGCAAACAAACTCAGGATGAACAGCATGCACATAACTTGGTGGCTGCTCCATATAGACCTCTTTTTGCAAATCACTATGCAAGAAGGCATTCTTTACATCCATCTGATGTAAAGACCATCCCTTTGATGCAGCCATAGCAATGACCGCTCTTACGGTTGCCATCCTTGCAACCGGACTGAATGTTTCTTCATAGTCAATACCATATGTTTGTGCATACTCCTTGACTACTAATCTTGCCTTGTATCTGTTCACAGAACCATCTGCATTGTGTTTCACCTTATAAACCCACTTACAGCCAATTGCATTTTTATCTTTAGGCAAAGGTACCAATTCCCATGTAGCATTAGCTTCTAAGGCATCCATTTCTTCATCCATGGCTTTCTCCCATTTTCCTTTTCCCATGGCTTCCTCAAAAGAAGTGGGTTCTGGTTCCTGTATCACTTTGACCATATATGCATAGTGAATGGCTGTAATTCCATCATATTTCAGCCTATCCATAGGATACCTAGCTCTCATAGACCTGCGCAAAGTAGGTTCACTCCCAGGTGCTCTCAAAACATCCCTGGTCTTCCTTATTCCAGGTGTAACAATAGAAGGAATACCCAACTCATCATCAATGCTCTGTTCTGAGCCACTGGATTCACCTTCCACATAAGAGTGACCTACATTCACATCAAACATGGGCTGATCAACCTTCTCTTTTCCTTTTCGTGATACATGCATACCACTATCTGCATTACTTTGAGAAGATTCTCCTGATCTCAATCTGCCTGTCCATGGCGAAGAATGTGAACCACTGCTAGAGGACGCTCCAGGTCCACTAATATTTTGTGACTACTGCTGTGAATTCTGTGCAGGATTACCATTTTGTGCATCTACATCATCAATCACATTTACTGGTTTATACCAGCTACTCATCTCATCAAAAACAACATCTCTGCTCACTATAAACTTACGAGTAGAAGGGTTATAGCATCTATACCCTTTTTGCTGCAGAGAGTAACCAATAAAGATGCACTTCTCAGCTTTTGGATCCAACTTGGATCTCAACTCATCTGGCACATGTACATAGGCAATGCAACCAAAAATTTTCAAATGAGAAATATCTGGTTTCCTACCAGTATACCTCTCCTCTGGAGTCATTCCATGTATTGCTGCAGTGGGAGTCCTGTTCATTATGTAGACTGCTGTAGCAACTGCTTCAGCCCAATAAAAATCTGGCAAGTCTTTTTCATTGAGCATGGCACGAGATACCTCTCCAATATGCCTGTTTTTCCTTTTTGCAATTCCATTTTGTTGTGGGGTATGACTGCATGAATATTGCTGCTTTATGCCATGCTCTTGCAGGAACCTTGCAAACTCATTTGAGAGGTACTCTCCCCCTCCATCTGACCTTAGGCATTTTATCTGCAGGCCTGTTTCTTTTTCAACCATCGCTTTAAGAGTTTTGAAATGCCCAAAAACTTCACTTTTCTTTTTCATAAAATACACCCAAACTTTTCTGCTATAGTCATCAATAAAACTGACAAAATAATGACAGCCTCCAAGAGATGCAGCTTTAGTAGTCCACACATCAGAGTGGATTAATTCCAATGGCTTCTTACTCTCTTGAACATGTCTAGGAAATGGTTTCCTTGCCTGTTTTCCAAATTGACAGGCTTCACATACCTTATGCATTTCTACAACCTTGAATTTCGGCAAACGTGCAACAATATTTTGGGTCTGCATTGATTTAAGTTGCTGTACATTAACATGACCAATGCGTTTATGCCAGATATCAATATCTGCAATTACACCGGTCCCATGTGCAAACATTGCTGCACTCAATTCATACATGTCTGCATCCAATGTAAACATTTTGCCCTTCTTCTTTCCTTTTGCTATCAAGCGACCTTTATTTTTCATATCCTCAACAAAGCATCCATGAGGATTAAATCTGACCTGCAAGCCCTGTTCAACCATTTGACCAACAGAAACCAGATTCTTGGTGATATTCGGGACATGAAATACATCGGACAGGTATTTCTTTTTCCCATCCTGCATAGACAAGGGAATTTTTCCAATCTGCACAATAGGATGTGCAGTATCATCACCAGTCTCCACAAATCCTCGTTTTTCCATTTTCCTTGCATCCTCCATCCATTCTGCATGACCTGTCATGTGGTTTGATGCACCTGAGTCAACATACCATACATCATTGCTTTCTTCTGCATTTGTCAGAGAATTGTTCATGTGCTGCACCATAAACAGATGCTCATTTCTGTCATCACCCTGTCTACTAGAGGATGCATAATTTCCTTGTTGCAGTTTTCCATTCATGATGTCATTCTACTTTTTATAGCAGTCTTTAACCATATGACCCATTTTACCACAATAGTAGCATTCAACATTACTGTTTGCATTTTGGCCTCTTTGCCATCCACCACGACCTCTTTAGCTCCCCCTGCCTCTAGAGTTACCACGTCCTCCTCCATAGGACTGGTTTTCTTGAGTTTGCTGCATATTCTGATTTCTACCACGGCCTCCATATCGGCCTCCTCTACCTCTGCCTCTACCTCTTCCAGCATTTGAGTAGAAGACAGCTTCTTTTGAAGTTCCTCCTTAAGAAGATGCACCACCATTTCTTTGCTCCTCAGAAATTAGAAGAGCAATCAGCTCCTCAAAATCAGGAAATCTTTCACGAACTGAAATGGATGTCCGAAACTGTGCATAATCCTTTCCTAGACCATTCAAGGTCACAGAAACTAAATCATCATCTTCCACTAGTGACCCAATGGAAGCAAGTGCATCTGCAATCTTTTTCACCTTCATGTGGTAGTCATTGATGCTCATATTTTCTCTTTGCACATTGTGCAACTCTTGCTTGAGCTGCATTTTCCTGGCTTGCGTATTTGTGCTATACATTTTTGACAAAGTATCCCATGCCTCCTTTGGCGTACTTGCATCCTGAATATGCACAATCATAGAGTCTGAAATGCTGATAGACAGCCAATACATAACTTTCCTGGCTCTCTCATGCCATGCTTTAAATGCCTGCATTTGCTGTTGATTGGGAACATCAGGAAGAACTGATTCTTCTTCATTTCCTGCAACAAATTTCCAATATCCTTTTCCCATAAGGAAATTCGTCATTCTAAACTTCCATGCTTGGAAGTTGTTCTTGTCAAGCTTTTCAGTGACAATCTGTGAAAGAGAATCAGATGCCATTATAGAAGACTGCAAAAAATTCTGTCACTGCAAAAACCACAGCTTCACCCTCACAAGGGAAAATCTGCAAAACTGGCGAAAGTGGTATTTGACCACACAGTCACTTCCTAGTGACGATTTTGCATCAACAGGCAACAGGGATGATTCTGTAACTCCCAATGTCTCTGCGCACAAGCATACAATGCAATTTTTATAGTAACTATTCACCGACCTGTAAAACAGTGGCTGCACAGCATAAAACTGAGCCTTTTCCTGAGTGCGTGCAGAAAACTTTCACCTCCAAAACAGGCCCCGAAATGGCCTCAAATAAAAAAAACAAGGTCGCCCAGGGCTAAATCCCTAACCCGTAGCATATACTGCCCTCTTGCTTCACCGCGAAGGGCGTCTCAACCTGAGACAATGCACTCCTGCACTTTCCGGCTGTGCTACCTGCAGAGATCTGCTCCCAAAACAGAAGATGAAAGCAACACTGCTCCTCTTACCAGAACACCGCGAGCTTGGCTTGCTTTCTTGAGCTCCTTACCACGAACAAGGCTCTGATACCATGTCAAGATTGTGGGAGAGAAGGAAGGAGTCTCGCTTGAAGCTTTCCTGCTTGCACAATGGGGGAAGACACACAAGGGTGGAGGCTGAAAACAGTTTTCCTCTTCTTAGTTGTGTAAGCCAAAAGAACTCGAGTACAAAGAAATAGAAGAACCCTCTATATGGGTCTCAAACCAAACTCAACTAACTAAGGTGGCATACTAACTGAGCCACGAACTAGAGTAGATAAGGATAGCTATCATGTAGCTATTATTCATGGGCGGTGTACCAACCGCGTCTGCAATTGACAAGTCGGTGACATAAATACACAACGGTCACCCTGGCGTATCACGAGTGGAGCTCGATATCTCAACATGGCTAGGGACATGCAATATAGGCAAGAAGATCTAGAGTTGGCTCCCTTAGATACATTGTACAAGCATTTAAGTGTCTTTAAGTCACTAGTTATGTGCCACTCAATCTTATAGTTCCCAAATCCTTCAATAAATAGCTCTTCTCTTGCTTGTTGCCTCTTAATAACATCAGGTATTGGTGTTCGATGAAAAACCCAATACAATATATCAAAATTCTCTTTATCTACTTCGAATGCTCATAGCCACCAGATATTGTGTTCCGATTGAACACTAAATGGCATTGAGTGATTGTAATGATTTGATGAAAGTGCTCTATTAATCAAGATAATAGAGACCCTCTCTAGTTTTATACATTTTAGAATCTCACTTTCATCAAGTTTAACCACAAATCTAGCCACTCCTTGTGCCTCTTCTAGTGACAAGTCATAGAATCTAATCATTAAGCATTGTAGGGTGGGCAAGTCAAGGAAAATATTGTTAAATTCATTGAATACAACTTTCTTTTTCTTGCCCTTGAAGCTAGCCTTGATATGGAAAGGCTCACCCAAAATCTCCATTACTTTGTTATTCACTCTCTGTCTAATAGTTCTAATCACAGATGGCCTTGGAAGTATGCAATCACGTACTTGTCCTTGCTTCATATTTGAGTGTAAAAGCTGAAAAAGTTGTATATAAGCATCTTGACTAATACTAATATTATCTAGTGTCTTCTGCACTAACTCAATATCCAAAGAGAGATCCTTTATAAATGACTCCAAGTATTGTTTCTTTGTCTTTTTAAAAATTTTCTTCTCCAAAATATCTTTTAAAACTACTGAAGAAAGAAGATTATAATAAAACTGAGATGCTTTCAAAGAATCTCTTTCACTTGCATTCGATTGAAGAAGAGATCTAAACAAAATCAACATCACAAATCAATACAATTAATTATAAATAAATTCATATTTCATATTTTTAAAGTTAAAAAAAGTGTACCTTGCTACTTGGATTCTTTTACCACAACCACCTCCTCCTCGTCTAAGTCTCTCAATATTTCTAAGAGCCTTTTGTCGATTTTGAAGTCCTAAAATAGTTTGCTTTTGTTTATAAGATTTGATGCATTTCTCCAACAAATGAATCCTCGTTGATAGCCTTCTAGCTTCTGTAGTAACTCACTATTATGTTTTGATAAAAGATTGTTCTCCAATTTGAGGACACCCTTTTCTGCAACCAAGTGTATAGCCTAGAAACCCATTACAACAACCACCAATGAACCTCAACAATGAAGAGTTATTATAAAAAGGCAAAGTGCTATTTTTTAAAGGATCTTTGGGATATAGCTTGCCATCTAACCAAAGATCAAGATTCTTCTTTCCTTCAAACCTCGATATATGTTTCGTAGACTCTGTAATAGTAATGGGTTTTATTCTCTTCCTTATTGGTTCATGCTCACTATCCAACTCAATATGAAGATGATAGAGATGCCTTTTACTAGAGCTACATAGAACCTTGGATGACTAATCCATAACTAAGGATGTGATTAGAAGATTGGATTGAAAAAGTATGTGAATTAGAAACAAGAAGGAAAATGAAGAAGAAACTAGTAAGGATGGGAAAGAAAGAAGAGAGTGAGAATGGAGGGAAGTAATTGAACATTGTCACAGTGCATAGAGTTGAAGGTCACCACAAGGGTTTGGCAAGAAAATTCAACAAGATAGATAGAGATGTGTCTTCAAGAGATAAGTAGATTACAGTGAATGTTTAAAGGTTCAAGAGGCACTTCACTGTCAATCACAGGGGTTTGAGAGAGAAGAGTGTATGGGATTTCAAGAACTTAGACTTCGGAGATAGTAGAGATAAGAGAAGGGTTGAAGGCTTCAAGCCAAGTTCTTGAAGATGTTAATAGAGCTTCCAACTGCATGTTCTTTGCAAAGATCACAAGAGTATTATCTCATAAGTTCTAACTCAAATCAAGCTTGTAACAGTAATCACCAATTATAAAATCAAGTACAATATGCTATCATGTATCATAAACAACTCTGCATCCCATTATTCATACATGATACCATAGCATGAATCAACTTTGCATGATTACATTCAATGTAGACCGTTAGGGACAAAAGCTTATGAGTCAATTATAAGGCTTGTAGTGCAAAGAGACTTGCTTCAAGAGAGCTTCAAATTGAGTTCTTGATACGGATAAGTTACCACAGCCAAGAAATAAGAGGAAAAGCTCCTCTTAATTCAACTCAAATCATCTATGAATGATCTACAAACATTGCCCTGCCATAGGGGCACATAATACTTGCATATTTTGACAAGATGTCTTCTGTAGAGTAAGAAATGAATTAAAAGAACATTGCTGGAGCTAATTCTCTGAATATGGTTGAAGATATTAGCCCCAAACCAGCCTAAATATCTTCTGGAATTCACCTTTGATGATAGCATAAACTTTCCCTAACATGGTGTCGGAGTGTTTGGTGTCGAAAGTCCACCACATGGGTAAGAGACAACAGGGTGAAGGTAGATTCAGGGAGAGGAGTAGATGGAAGAGAAGGGGTTTAAAGAAATAGAAGATGTAGGAGAATACCTATAGAAAGAAATAGAAAATGTAGAAAAATACTAATAGAGATGAAGCTTGCCAGTCTATTTCAGCATTATGAGAAGATGAAACTCTTGTAGACAAAAATGTATATAAAATAATACCTTCCTCTATGCTCCTCAGATCGCCAATCTAATGCTTCCATTGACTCCGAAAGGGAAGTAAAATTGCAGCACACTTGCCCAAAATTCTACCAGATCACTCCTTCATCTCCCCCTTCGGAGTGTTGTTCACTGCTTGAAAACAACAATCACGCGTTGCACGATTTCGTCAATTTCTCTTTTTACATAAAATCCTCTCAGATTGGCTAAAAGCTACATGCTTTCTTTTACATATTATCTTAATCTAGAAGTTGTCTATAATTTTATGGATTTTTACAAGAGATAATATCTAAAATATCAAAAGTGGGCTAAAACTTGTCCAAAAATCTAATATTTTTGAACCGTGGACACTAACACTAATATCTAAAATGGCATTAGCTATCTAAATAAATAAGAAAGCCATACTCTAGATTTTTTTAACACGGTGTGCACGTAGCAGTAGGACATCCACTCCCTCCTAACCTGCACATCCTCTGGCATGTGTCAAAGTCTTACAGATCTGTAGTGTTAGAAGAAGTATCTTCTACCATGTCAATGTCTTCATCTTCTGCCTCTTCTTCTTCGTCTATGTCTTTATGCTATTGAATTATATCCAAGTCTTCTAACTCACATGTTGAACTTTCTCTTTGTTTGAAGAGCTTGATTCTTTTTCCAGCTACGGGTATCTTTATGTTTGTCCCATCCAATTCAGCCAATGAATATGTGTCATTGTCATGAATGACCTTTACCACATACGGGCCAAACCAACGCTTTACTATCTTCCTAGAAGCACTGTATTGATTATCTAGGCTGCTATCATAGACAAGCACCTAGCCATTTTCTTGGATAGATCTTGGTCGAATTCGATGCTACCTATCAAATCTTCTTTTGTTTTTTAGTCTTGTTGTTTTTAACTTCTTGATAGGTGCTTGAACATCTTCAGGCCTTCTTTCTAGCTACCATATGTTCAAAGTCATAAACTCTTCTCTACTAATGCCTTCCTCCCAAGGTAGAAGACTCCATGTGAGAATAGATTCTTCAATTGGCATAATTGGTTGTTGTCCATGCATAAGTTGAGTTGGCATATAGCCAATCACTGTACTGTGAGTAGTCTAGTCAGCCCATAATGCAAAAGGTAGCATTTTTGGCCATTCTTTGATCTTTCCTCTACAAGACTTTGCTAGAGCTTTGAGAATAGGTTGATGTCCTCTCTCACTCTTTCCATTGTTAACTTGATACCCAATTGAGCAAAGAAGTTGCATGCCTCATCAGCATCCAATTCTCCTCTATCTATGGTTACCTTGCCAACACAGCCATATCTGCAAAATACTTCTTCATCAAGCAGAAAGTGACAAACAACTTGAGTGGTCTTGGTTGTTAAAGCTTTACCTTCAACTTGATTGGTTAGATCTTCTCTTGCAAGCACTAAATACCGCATATTCCGTATCCCTGTAAGCATGGTTACAAGATTAATAACCCATCTATAATGTATGGACAAGGGATAAGTCGGTTGTAACCCATCTCGATGCTTGACCATATAATACACCTGACATACATAATAGGTTTCAACAAAATGATCTATATCTCGATACATGTTCTGCCCCAGAATTTTTCTTTGACTTTAATAAAGGTTCCCCATATACCTCTATATCCAGCCCACAAGCTTTCATGAAATTCCTTCATTACCTGTAGTTGCAACTTTTTATTGCCTAAAACTCAGACAAGTGCTCCTTTCTTCTTCTTTGCGTGCTTCCATAGATGCCCATTTTTCAAGAAAGAAGCCATAAGCTTTCCTGTTAATATGCTTGAATTCTTCATTAGTCCAACTCTCTTTCTTCTTCATTGTAAAATATTGGTCAATCTTCAGCCAATCTTCTTCATAATCTTCTTTAAGGAAATGAACTAGAACTTGAGCAATGCAATGAGCATGCTGGCTTCTAGTTGACCACCCTTCTTCCATAGATAAATCTTTGATCTTTGTTGTTGTATGCTGATTTATAGGAGTATCTTTTCCTGTTCTTACTATATTTAATGCTATACCATTAAAAAGATAAGCTTCACCTACAAGATTCTGCTTTGGGTTTATATATGCAGCAACTAAAAATGTACTTTCAGTAGCCATGGAATGAAATTCAGCAAGTATAGATTCCTTAGCTTCATCTTCTTCCATCAGCTCTTCTTCATTGTCATATCTTGCATGTGATAGCATGTCAGCAATTGGATTCACCTTTCCTGGAATATGCTTTAATTCAGAGTTGAGAGATTTAATATATGCAATCCATCTTAGCATAGCAATGTCAGGTGTAGAGCAGTTGGCAATCATGCCCAAGAGTGGAAGACAATCAGTTTCTACCACTATAGAAGCACCTATAAAGTATTCACAATCACACTTTAATGTTGTTACAACTCCCCAAAATTTCCTTTTTACTTATGCATACCTTCTTTGACGCTTATTGAGAACCTTTGCTCGAAAATGAATTGCATACATGTTACCTTCAAGGTCCTCTTAGCCAACAGCCCATCCTATCCCAATGGGACTTGTATCCATAGTAAGGATGATGGGTTGACCATTTGAATAATCAGCCCTTTTGAGAGTGGGGGTTGAAATTAACTTCTTTAGTTTGTGTATAGTGAGAGTATGCTCTTTTCCCCAAGAGAATATTTGGCCTTTTCTTAATAATTGATAGAGATTTTTAGCTACATGAGCAAAATTTGGTATCCATATGAGATAGAATACACATGTGCTAAGAAATATTCTCACCTCTGAAATATTTGTGCATTTTTCTTGCATTTTGCTGATGGCATCTATCTTGATTGGTGAAGGTTTACGTCCATAGGGGCCACACAGATGTCCGATCACTAGGACTTCTTCTACTCCAAAAATCGACTTAGCTCTAGAAAGGGTAAGATGTACCTCTTCTCTAGCCTTGTCAAATCCTGTCACAATCATGAATATGGTTAACTACAAATGTCCTATAGCCATCTTCGTCAAGCTCCTCATTCTTTTCATTGACTTCACATCCCTTGATAGGTACATCATCAAGAAATGGAAGAGTAAGTTGTGGAATAAAGTCCCTTAAGATTTTTTGCATGACATTCAACATATGGGCTATGGAGTTTGCTGCACCTTGTGGTAGAGTGCACATGCGGACCAATCCACGAGGTATCTTCATTGTGGTAATGTCTTGACTTTTTGAAATTGGTCATATCTTGAATATAAGTTGCCCATAGAATAAATTGCTCTACTTGCAAAAGCTTCAACAATTGGACCCAAAATAACATTTTGGATTGTGACACGATTAACAAGATGTAGATCTTGAATGAATAGTAAGGATCCATTTTTCTTGGGTACAGTAAACCATTGATTTGAGTAAGGTGCTGAAGAAGGTTCTAAAATCTTTATTCTGATATTCTCATTTAGGAGTTCCAATAATTTGGGCAAATGCACCCTTGGAACAGGAATGGGCTTGAGGTTCCAAGCACATGTGAGACCGTAAAAATCACCATAGGAGCCACAATATTTGGATCCACACAACCTATTTCACTTGGCTGAAATACAAAAGCTTTTCCATGTTTCATTAGCATTTGCATAAACGAGTGTTTTTCAACTGGTGAAAGGAAAGAATTTTCACCTATTTTGAGCTCTTTTATATCTTCAGATGTGAACTTGTGACCAATGTTGGAAGGATCACGACGAAAACTTGGCCGATTTGCTGCCTTATTAGCCAGCCTTTCACTTTCAGGATGTAGTGGAATTGCCACAGGCTTGACTTTCTTATCCATCATCTTGTATTTTGTCTCCACTTGCGCTTCAGCCTTGTTGAGTAAACCAATGTCTTCCTGCTCTTGAATTGTTTGATAAAAATCCAATGTACATACTTCTATGGACTAATTTTTTGTATGAGCAGCTGCATATATTTCAGCCAATGTGTCAGTAGTAATCCCCAAAATATCTTCATTTTCAACCATCATGTCATAAGTTTTCAGCATCCTTTTTACATGACATAAATATTTTCTTTCAGCTTTAGTCATGGTTGGAAAAGACTTATAATAGCCCATACTATTGGCCGTACATACATACAAATTTGTTAGAGACACAATTTCTATAGCATAAGAAGGTTCAATCTTTTTACATGATGCATTGCCATAGGCTCCTTTTACAGTAGTGCAGCCCGAAAACCCTTGAATTCTTGGGCATTAGGAGACACATGATAATCACACAGTCAATATTTGTTTCGATGATGGTTAACACACATAGTAAGAAATTGGACAGCTCGTTCATTATCCTTGCTTTGGATTCGAGCATAGAATGAACCATCATCAAGAGCTTTTTGTTTCCAAGTGGGCTTCAGAAATGTAAGGTTGCCCAAGAATGATAGGGTAACTACAAGAGTCTTGAACAAAAAAATGAAAATTTTCTTTTATGTCTCCAATAGTTACTTGCACATTAGGACATGCAACATATAAATCACCAGAAGAGTTGTTTGGAACTCTCATTCACCAACTTGGTTCAACATCTATGGGCCATCCGCCACTTTCATAGAGACTCCTTTCCATGACATTGATCTTAGAACCATGGTCTAAGGGTGCAATACATAGTGTTTCTTTTTCTCCAATTTTGACGACTATCTCTGTTGTTGCTCTTGCCCAATGTGTACAGAAGTAGTGATTTCTTGGAATGAATCAGGCTTCTTCCTCATCATGCATGTGCTATAGACAACCTTCTTTTTAAGAGGTGGGTTGCCCAACTGGTTTGGACCAGCCGATGATTACATTTTTAGCCTTCACTTCTTTAATTTTTGCATCCATGATTTCTTTATCTTCAGCTTTAATTGTTGTAATTAACTCTTTAACTACTTCAAGCTAGATTCCTTGTGCAATTAGCTTCTCTTCATCCTGCACAAAGTCTTGAAGAGCTTGCAAAAAAGCATGCACTATTTCTTCAGCATCATCACTAGCATATTGTCTTTTTCTTTTGATTACATTAATAATTACATCATGGAATTCACATTTGGAAATTCCAAGAATTTCACTTAAGGTGAACTCAATTCTACTTTCCAGAATTCATTCTTCTAAGACTTGTTTGAGATAGGTTGCAGTTTCTATGTAAGACTGCAATTTGTAGCCTAGCTGCTTGCCTTTCTTCTTTCCTTTGGCCTTCTTTGTTTGCAATGCATCTTCCATCTCTTGGTTAGGGATTATATTTTCAGCATGCTTTGGTTGTTCAGGTGTTCTTCTAGTTACCCGTTTTGGAGGGCCAGAAGAGGAAGGCCCTGGTTCATCTTCTCTTTTCTTCAATAAATACTTCTTTATGATTGACATCGGTCAAATGTGCAAAGGAAGAAAAAGAATCTACCAGTTCTTTCCAACCAATTATTCCTCAAATGTACTGACTGGTGTTAGTCAAATAATCTTTGGCTACTTTGCCACATTCCATTCAATCTAATGCCTGCATCCGTACTTTAGATTGCACATTAGCTTTACATGCTTTCAAATTTGATTTAGGCTCAATTTGCAACCCATAGGTAGCTGCATCAATTGCTACATAGGCGTTCTTTACATCTAAATCTTCTAATCTTTTCTTCATTCCACCATTGCCAAAATTTGGCTCCAGTGGAAGACTAGTTTCAACTGCATGATTTTTTTCATCTTTTCAAAAGACAAGCTTTTGTGCTTCAGCCTCATAGAAGGCAGAACACTCCCTCTTGTCATGTTGTTGGCTGTCACACCAAATACAAGCCCCTCTTACAGCCTTCTCTCATGGTTCTTTGAGTTTATGATCATCCTCGTTCTTCAACTTTGATATCCAACTTCTCCACCTTGGAACTAATTCCTGTAAGATTCAGATGAAGGTCACGCATGCTTTTAATGAGTTCATCCATGATATCATTTTTAGAAGGAACAAAAGAAGAAAGAGTTGGTTGATTAGTCAAAGGAATAGGGGATTTTGAAGGTGGAACAAGCTCCATCAATGGAGTTGTTAAAGTTGAAGTAGAGCCCAATCTTAGTTGCATCCGGTCTCTTCGAGCAATCATGTTAACTGCATCAGTAACATCTATCCATGCAGTCTTGACTCCTGATTCGGAGGTAGCATCTTCTAGGCGATTAGCAAGCTTCTCTTGCAGAATGGGATCTGTAGACTTAAGGAATAATTCAATCTTCTGACCTTCCATACTTTGTTGGTCTTCAACATCAAGTTGTCCAAATTTATTTTCAAACTCATGGTATAAATCTGTTGCAGCTAAACCTTTGTTGGGTTTCTCAACCCAATCAGTGAAACTTTTCTTTGAGAGTCTTTTAAGAAGAATTCTTTGCGTAGGGCTTTTTTGAATGCATCCCAATTCGCATCTCGTTGAAAAAAACCATGGATTCTTTCTTGAAGGCCATGCTTGGCTAGTCTGGCAAAATAGTGACTCCATGCATGTTACGATACACCAAAGAAGAGCATTTTCTCAACATACAAGTGAATGAAAATAGAGACATTTTGACCATTAAATTGTTTTAATTCCTGCCCAACTTTCTCTAGGGCCCTGATAGCTATGGAATCAATCTTCTCTTCATCTTGCCTTTGTTGTTGTTGTTGTAACATTTGGATTTGTTGTTGTTGAGCCTGTTGCAGTATGTGCACCAACTGTTGTAGAGTATCTCCTAAAGAATCCCCCATCTTGGAGTTCTTTTACACAAACCTTCACGTCGGGTTCACCAATGTCGCAGTGTGTAGGGTTGAAGGTCACCACAAGGATTTGGCAAGAAAACTCGACAAGATAGATGGAGATGTGTCTTCAAGAGATAAGTAGATTACAATGAATGTTTAAAGGTTCAAGAGGTACTTCACGGTCAATCACAGGGGTTTGAGAGAGAAGAATATATGGGGTTTCAAGAGCTTAGACTCCGGAGATAGTAGAGATAAGAGAAGGGTTGAAGGCTTCAATCCAAGTTCTTGAAGATGTTAATAGAGCTTCCAACTGCACGTTCTTTGCAAAGATCACAAGAGTATTATCTCATAAGTTCTAACTCAAATCAAGCTTGTAACAGTAATCACCAATTATAAAATCAAGTATAATACTCTCTCATGTATTGTAAACAACTCTGCATCCCATCATTCATACATGATGTCATAACATGAATCAACTTTGCATGATTACATTCAATGTAGACCGCCGTTAGGGACAAAAGCTTATGAGTCAATTACAAGGCTTGTAGTGCAAAGAGAGTTGCTTCAAGAGAGCTTCAAATTGAGTTCTTGATAAGGATAAGTTACCACAGCCAATAAATAAGAGGAAAAGCTCCTCTTAATTCAACTCAAAGCATCTATGAATGATCTACAAACATTTCTGTGCCATAGGGGCACATAATACTTGCATATTTTGACAAGATGTCTTCTGTAGAGTAAGAAATGAATTAAAAGAACATTGTTGGAGCTAATTCTTTGAATATGGCTGAATATATTAGCCCCAAATCAGCCCAAATATCTTCCAAAATTTACCTCTGATGATAGCATAAACTTCCCCTAATATGGTGTCAGACCGTTTGGTATCGAAAGTCCACCACAGGGGTAGGAGACAGCAAGATGAAGGTAGATTCAGGGAGAGGAGTAGATGGAAGAGAAGGGGTTTGAAGAAATAGAGAACGTAGGAGAACACTTACAGAAAGAAATAGAAAATGTAGAAGAATACTAATAGAGATGAAGCCTGCCAGTTTATTTCAGCATTATGAGAAATGAAACTCATGTAGACAAAAACGTGTATAAAATAATACCTTCCTCTATGCTACTTAGATCACCAATCTGATGCTTCCATTGGTTGCGAAAGGAGGGTAAAATTCCAACACACATGTCCAAAATTCTGCCAGATCACTCCTTCTTCATCTCCCCCTTCAGAGTGTTGTTCACTGCTTGAAAACAACAATTGCGCATCGCACGATTTCGTCAATCTCTCTTTTTACATAAAATCCTCTCAAATTGGCTAAAAGCTACATGCTTTATTTTACATGTCATCCTAATCTAGAAGTTGTATATAGTTTTATGGATTTTTACAAGAGATAATATCTAGAATATCAAGAATGGGCTAAAACTTGTCCAAAAATCTAATATTTTTAAACCATGGACACTAGCACTAATGTCTAAAATGGCATTGGCTCTCTAAATCAATAAGAAAGCCACACTCTAGATTTTTTTACACGGTGTGCGCGTAGTGGCACGACAATGTCGAACAAAATTCAAATTAAATATTAGTTTTCACTTTAATGAGGATGAGTAAGATCTTCATTATGACAATCTTTGTCACCTTTATGGTGGCCTAGATTTTTAGGTTTGATGTGACCATGAGAATATCATGATAATGAATTATTAATATTTTTGATATATTTATTTATCAAAATATAAAAGTTTTTAAAAATCTTAAAAATAATTTTATTTCCTAAAATATTCTCTCTCTCTAGGATCCCTTACAGGGCATTTTCGAGACCTCAAAACTCCCTTAATGTGAGTTCCAAAAGTCCTGCTACGAGCCCAAGGATACTACGAGGGTAACACCTCACTGTGGTTGCCTAAACTTGTGAATGCTATGTCTAATCCTCAATCTCATGCTCCAAAAACTAAGCTTCAGCAACGTCAACCAAAATAGGGAAGGAAAAGAACTAAAAGGGAGGGTGCTCAATCCTTGAGTGCTCAAATGGTCTATTGAGACCCAAAGTTCAACCAAGAGTCCACAAGCAACCAAGAAAGTCCCTACCTAAGGACTATAAGATGATCATCATAGCAAAACCCAATGACAAAGCGTCAATTGAATTTCAAACCTCACAATTAAAGGCTACCACACCCATTGAGAATCTTCAAATAGAAGTATCCCGCATCAACTTGTCCTATTCAACTAAATTTGAGCCACTAGCATACGTTAAGTCACCGTAGCTAGGATGGCCCATTCTTGAAGTGGCATCCAATATGGCCATGGACATAGGGGAGGACTTGGCTACATGCATCCACTAGTTGGATTCAACTTTCACAATGTTTGCTAGAAGTTATGAATGTTTAGACCTAGACCTACTTGAGGAACCCATAACAACTCAAGTATGTTCCTTGTCGTGTTCTTGGGAAGAATACAAATGTATTTTTATTAAGACTTCCACCATTGCAAACAAGATGATTGGGAATGAAATTTCATGAGAAAAGGCTATAAGCCAACACTTAATCACATCATATAAAAAAAATAAAATTTCCATACCACTATAAGAGCTTTCTGAACTCCAACAACTTGTTGAATCTGAGTCCAATTTCTTATGCAAGTGGTATAATTTGCACCATTCACGAACTCAGAGGGTTACCAAATCATGACCAATATAGAGCAACGGCGTGCTATTAAGACTTTTGAGTACAACATGACCTATGTGGCCCCACCTCATTTAGAGTGTTGGCCATGACCAGGAATCGATCATTAGAAGACAATATCATGCTTCACCCATAAGATTGTAACAAAGGAGGAACTCCATATTGCAAGTCAAGCTCAACTCAACTAATCTCTTGACTGATGTATTAACTTACATCACATAAGTAGGTATTCACCCACACGATATGGATTGTTATGTGACTCTTAAGTATAACCCCAAGTTTTATGACTAGTTCTTGAGAAAGTGAGGCACACCATGGGCACACCGCATGCGCATACACCTTGATTTCCACAATCCTAGGAAGGATCTTCATCCTTTCCAGGGGGAAGGGGAGTAATGGATGAAATATTGAAATAGAAATTGAATGTGTAAAGAGTGTGGATTGATTGGTATGAGACTTCTTATTTCATGGGTTATATTCCTCATTGTTGGACACTAATATTTCTAGTCATTTTACTTTCTGTGCAAGAGAGAGCCTTTAAAAAAAAAATTGTGGGATATTGTGTGGCAACATGAAATGGAAGGACCACATGATAAAGCCAATAGGCCCCTCTTCTTGGATGAGGAACATAGAAGATATGGATTAGCCATGGAGATCCAGGCATTCAACCAATTAAAATATCATAGCATCCACAATCTTGAAGGAGTGGTGACATCCAAAGAGGCAATGGCATAGATGATAGAGCGATGTAACCTTATCAAGTATCTAGAAAAGGTTGGATAAGACATCAACCACAGTAAATGTATAGAATTCTTGAGGAATTTTGATGTTGCCCTTAATCCAGAGATCATAGAGAAGGCATTGGGGCTAGCAGAGAAGCCAGAGAAGAGGCCAAAGAGAGATGTGTACAAAATTCTAGGGTTGGACAAAAGAAAGGTCTACACCAATGATGGAATCAACCTAGCTGATATTCTGGACCCCACGATTTGGTTGCAGGCTAAAATGGTCCACATAAAATTTCCAAGCCAAAGATACAATGCCCTTGTGAATAGAATCAGCATACCATTGTTGGAAAGCCTTGTAGCTAATGCCTTGAATGAGATGAATTGGAATGTCTATGTCTGAAAAACAATATAGGCATCGGCAAAGGTACTAGCCACAGCACTAAGGGTTGTAGGAGGAGAGTCCCCGACTACTATAATAAAGTCCAAGAGAAAAAAACCTACCTCCAAGGCTTCAACCGTAGCCCAACAATCTCTCTTTTAGTAAGAGAATAGGGGCAGGCAGAAACCCATAAAGAGTAGCAAGACAACACAAAAAGAATTGTTAATGAAAAGGAGAATGTCCAACCATCTCGATCGCATGAAACCTGGAGGAGTGAGAAGACAATTAGTGAGCAGCAAGGCTTAGATTTTTCGAGCCAAGGGGGGAGAAAAAAGAGCACTCTCAAAATCCCCATATGAAGGACTCACTCCACTACTGAGGAAAATAGAGAGCTGCAATGGGTAGAGGAGGAGTTAAAGAGGCTAGAAGAAGAGTGCAGAAAGAGACAAGAAGAGGGGGAAGAACGGTTGAGGTAATAGGAGGAAGAGGAGATTGTCCTAGCCCTTCGGAGATCCGTGGAGAAACCCTCTTAATCTCAAGAATTGGAAATGATGAGCCCAACAAGAGAGGACATGCCAAGCACTAGTGCAATAGCTAAAGAAGTGGGACCAAGGCTAGTGGTGGAAGGTAAGGATAAAGCCTCGCTACAACCAATCCCACCAGTCCTGGCCCCACCAACAACCACCCCAATAGAGGGTACTACAGAAGGGGTGGTCAATGAAGCAATATCATGGCTTGGGTGCAATATCTCATTAGTAGAGTACAAGAAATTGCATCTGCACCCAGCAAAGGAGCCCCCCTTGCAGGAACAAAGAGGCCAACAGTAGTAGCCACGATGTAGAGTCATGCCAAGGGTCAATGGTACCCCACTTAGAAGTGCCAACCACTTTGGTGCCTTTGACCATGCGCCACAATGAAGATCAAGACAAACTGGTTAAGGAGTTTGAAAGCCAACTCCATAAGGCAATAGAAGATAAAAAGGCTGCTCTTGCAGAGAGTGCTTGAAAAAGAAAAGGTTGCCTTCATAGACTACAAGATGGAGCAAACAAGAGTAATGACCATCATAAATAGGGAGGTGATCGCACTAAAAGAGGTCCTAAAGCCAAGAGAGGGAGAAGAAGGTCTAAAAGAGTTGTATGATGATGAGAGAGAGAACCGCATCTCCCTAGAAAATATGTGTGCCTTCAACTCCCATGAAAATAAACATGTAGAGATAGAGATAAAGGAGTTGAAGAGGCAAAGAGAAGAGGCTAGGAAAGAGTTGCAAGAGGCAAGGAACCAAAGGGATGAGGAGAACAAGAAGAAATTGATGGAGCTGCACAACCAACTACAATCAGCTCTCCACGAACAAACCATACTGAAAAACCAGGTGGAACGAAAAAATCAAGAGCGAGAGCAAATTCATACACTATGGCGGGAGCAAAAGTAGGTGATTGCCACCCTAACTTGGTATCAAAACCAAGGATTAGAGAAGATGAAGGAAAAAGTAGAAAACTGGTACCCAAGAATGACGAGAAAGTCAAAACTTAGCCTACAAGTCGGCCCATTCCGAGAGTGAGTGTCTCCTGGCAAAAAGCAAAGTCACGACTATCAAGACATGAATGCTAGAGCAATAATGTGCATTCTTAAGTACATTATTGAATGTTACGCAACTAGGAGAGGAAGAGGCATTGGAGCAACTAAGAAGAAAACTAAACCTAACAAGGCGGACCTTGCAACATGGACTTCATGACAAGGCACCCAAGCCTAGCACCGGCTTGGGAGTATAGAGAAGCAACACATTCAGCTAATCTCCACTGGTCTAACCATGAAGGAACTTGCCTTGCTAGGGCTAGGGGAGCTAGAGTAGCAAATGCAACCACCTCAACAGGAGTCGCTAGAGCTAGTAAGGGAAGAAGGGCCTAATTTTCAATTAGACTATTGAGAGAAAGAACAAGTGCAAGAACCAAGCCCCCTTATGCAACCACAAGTGCAACTAGAAGAGCAAGGGGAGAAAGCAAGGCCACCTAAACAGATGGTGGAAATGAGGCATAGGTGCAGAGAGCAAGTGGAACATGCTTGCAAGAAATTACAAGCCAAGACACCGCAAGTTCCACAATTGGCTATCCCTCAAAGTGAGGAGTGCGATCCCATCAGCTAGGGCTATGAACTTGTAGTGTGGGAGAATGAGAGAACTGCGACCATCCCTTCAAGTTCTCCTTCACTTTCCCTCACACATTGGATAGAGTATTATCTCCTAGGGTGGTGGAGGACGTCATCAAGCTTTCACCAAGACAAGGAAGGCAATGGCTAGAGGAATGAAGGAGGCACTCCACAAGGTGGCAGCAGGAACTTGCAGAGACTATTAGGAAGATAAGGTAGTGGAGGTACCCTAGAGGGTAGAAAAATATGAGGCACAACCTAAGTGGTGTAAGAACATCTAGGACTCTAGTTTAGAGGCCTGGATTGCATTCTGCAACACCTTACCCCATGAGTGGGATGATTCTATCTACATGCCCTACCCAAGAAGGTTTAGAGTAGATTTTAATTCGGAGGTGCATGGGAGATACAAATTCCCTCTGATCTATGATATAAATGGCTCAATCCTTGAAGAGAGCTTAACTTTCACTGAGAGGGACCTCCACCAATCTATAGCAAGTTTCCTCAAGGACTTCTCCTCATGCCTCGATCCCACTTTCATCACCACATTAACTATCTCTGCCTACTATGAGTATTAATAAAACAAAAACCTACTGTAGAGGAAGAGCGGTTGTGTCTCTCTTTTTTTATCTCAAAGGTGGGATATATAACTATGTGATGGTGTGCCTCATGATGAGAGACACTCTCTTGCTAGCATTTTGTATGAACCTCTTATTAGAATAGATGAGTGATAGTAGATTCATCAGGTGTAACCACCCATTTTGGTCATCTACCCCACCCAACATAAGAACCAACTTAAAGGGGTATCTATAGACTAGGGCATTCCTCTCAGCATGCTCCCTTATTAAATTTATTCATTTTAAAAAAATGAAAAAGAAAAAATAAAAAAGAGAAAAGAAAAGATGAGAGAAAGGACAAGGACAAGAATGAAAGAAGTGGAAAGAAAAGAAGCACATCAAAGAAATCAGCCCATCTGTACTATACGAGCGTCATAAGCACTATACCTAGGGACCATGTTAGAACTGTCTCCCTAAGTCACACCCACGTCATCTCCATGCTACTTGGATGCCATAATAAGAGTCTTGCAAACTACTTGGGTTCAATACGTATGGATTTATGCTCTATGAATCTTAGATATTTGGATATCATTCACATGATGTTTTGAACTTTGCTTACTTATTTGGCATTTGACTTTTGCTTCAATGAGAGCTACACATAGCTTTATGTATTGATCCACATTGGTACTTGGATGTATTATAGAGCATTTTGTTTATGTAGTTGAGCTTGACCTTATTAAAGTAAGATAGTGGGACTCATTGTGACATATGCATGCTCTCTTGATATTTATTGAATGTAGTTACACTATCATGGACTGATTTTATCTCTTGGCATGGACCTGGTACTTATGTCTATCAAGGTGTTGTCAATCGTATTTATGTGCTTCTAGGTCATGTATTGAGCTTTTCTCAATGGGTTATGCATCCAGTAGTTCTCTTCATTTACCTTTGAGACCTATCTTGTGCATAATGTTTATGCCTATTGCATGTATGGTTTCTCACATGTGTAGTTATGATGGTCTTCAGTGCTGATTATTTCTTGGCTTCTTCCTTCTTGGTTGCTCATAGTTGGTTGTAGGCATATTGCTACAATTTATTGCAACAACATGTTATTTCAGTTCTATGTATTCTATTTGAGGTAGCCAGCTAGACTTGATAGCCTTGTGCTTACAGTTTGTGGATAACTCATTACTTTGACAGTATCTCCTGTCTGTTACTTGATTTAGCAGTAGTTTTGGGCTAATTTTTAGGGTATTAGAGTAGCCTGATCTTGCCCTTTTGTATACTTGCTCAATCTCATTATGGCTAGTGGCTCTCACAGCAATGCTATCTTCATATTGAGAAACTAGATGGGACTAATTATAGCTATTGGAAGACCCAAATATGACAAGTTTTAGTGCAAAAATTGCAAGTTAGACCAGCCAAAAATGGGGGTGCCAAATCCAAAGACATTGTAGCCAAGGATTGCAATGATCCAGATGAGCTATGTAAGTCCATAATCATTTTATCACTCTCTAAGCAGATTCACTACAATGTTGTAACTGGAAATCAAATTGCATATGAGCTTTGAACACAGATTAAGAATCTTTATGACAAGCCGAGTTCTACATCTTAAATGTATTGGCTGAAACAATTGACGAGCTTTCGCGTAAAGGAAGGGACTTCTATGTTTGCACACTTGAATGAGTTTCACTCCATCATCAGCCATTTAGCTTCATAGGAGATTGAGTTCAAGGATACTTTACATCCTTTATTTCTACTTGGTGCTCTACCTGAGTCACTGGACACTTTTCATGTGGCTCTCTATGTTAAGGATGTGTAGAAATTGCAGGATATTGAGAGTGCCCTCTTGAGAGAAGAGGTGAACAAAAAGAATGCGGATGCTTCTTGTGTATCACATGCATTGACTATGAGAGGATGGCAAGATGGAAATGGCTATGGTAGAGACTCTAACAAGTCTCAATCTAGGACACATGGACAATATCACAATAAGTCCCATGGCCATAAGTTTGGTCTTACTTGTAATTATTGCGGAAAACTAGGTCATATTCAACCACAGTGCCATAAAATGGGTGAAGACAAGTGTAAGGAAAAGGAAATGGGTAAAGTGTGGGACAACAATGATGATTGCAACATATTGTACCATGTTCCTAAGGACAAGAACAACAAGTTGGATCCTAAGTCTATGAAATACATATTCCTTGGTTACGGGGATGTAGGTGAGATGGGCTATCGCCTATGGGATTCGTAAGCTCACAGGGTTATCCACAGCCATGATGTAGTTTTCCATGATGAAAAGAAGCATAAGCAACCTAAGTAGGTAGTTGATGTACATAGGGTGATCTTTCAGGAGTAACCTCTTGCTCCCATACATCTAGCTATATAGTCTACAATAGTTTCTACTCCAATGGTCCATGCCCGCTTGTTGTGCAAGATCAGTTTTCTTTGAGAAGCTCTACTAGAGCTAGATGTTAGCCTAGAGTGCTTTATGTCCTCCATGGATTATATTATGGTGATTGATGCAAGTGAGCCTCTCTCTTATGATGAGGCCATGCATAGAGATGATAGTCACTCATAGGATAGGGCTATATAGTTGGAGTTTGACTCCTTATAGAGCAACCATAAGTGGGATTTGGTTCCTTTGTCTAGTGGCAAGAAGGCATTGCCATGTAAGTGAGTGTATAAACTAAAAAGTATCATTGGATGTCCTAAGCCCACTTATAAGGCCATATTGGTAGCTAAGGGTTTCAAGCATGAATATAGTGTTAACTTCGATGAATTCTTGTCTTCTCTGATGGTAAAAATTACAACCCTACATTTGATACTAGCATTAATTAGTAAGCTAGATCTAGACCTTTATCAAATGGTTACTCAACTAGATCTGGATCAAATGGATGTAAAGATGCCTTTTTTATATGGGGGCTTGCATAATGAGATCTATATATAGTAGCCTAAGGACTTTAAAGAAAAAGATAGGGAACACCTGGTGTGCAAGTTGAGAAAGAGCCTTTATGGCCTTAAGCAAGCACCTAGGGAATGGTACCACAAGTTTGATGCTTTTATGCATTCATAGGGATATAGCCATAGTGCTATGGATTCCTGTTTATATAGAAGAAGGTTCATGATGGCAGTCTTATGATTTTGGTACTCTATGTGGATGATACGCTTATTGTTGGGAGAGCTCATGATGATGAGCTAGATAACTTGAAAACTCAGCTCAAGAAGAGCTTTTGAGATGAAGGACATGGGATAAGCCTTGCATATTCTTGGGATGTGCATCATATATGATCACTCTAAGGGGCTCCTTTATCTATTCACAGAAAGAGCATATCGAGAAAATCTTTAAAGTGGTTTCATGCAAGATAGTAAGCATATTGGTTATCCTCTATCTTCTCATGTGAAGGTTAGTCAAGTTGGTTATCCATAGTTTGATGAGCAAAAGGTAGATATGACCAAGCTCCCTTATGCATCCATTATAGGCAATTTGATATATGCCATGATAGCCACTCATCCTAACATAGTATTTGCAGTGGGAGTTGTGGTACACTATATGGATACACTTGGTAGACGGCATTGGGATATCATCATATGTATCATGAGGTACTTGAAAGGATACAGTAGCTATGTGCATATGTTATGGTGGCTAGGATATATGAGGTACCTAAAGGATACAATATGGATACACTTGGTAGATGGCATTGGGATATCATCATATGTATCATGAGGTACCTAAAGGATACAATAGCTATGTGCATATGTTATGGTGGCTAGGAAATATGAGTCATGGGGTACATAGACTTTGATTATGCAAGACATATAGACAGTAGGAAGTTCACCTCTAGCTACGTCTTTATCTTTGTTGGAGGTGCTGTTTTTTAGATGTCCAAGGTGCTCAAATGCAATGGCCCTCTCTACTACTGAGGTCGAGTATATTGTAGCCACTTAGGCTTGCAAGAAGGTTCTTTGGTTTGGCCATCTGATGGTAGACCTTGGTATTATTGATACGTCCCTACACTGCATTCAGATTCTATGAGTGCTATCTAGTTAGCCAAGAATCCAGTCTTCCATGCAAAGATAAAACACATTGAGATGTGTTATCACTTTATCGAAAAGTTGAAAGATGCAGGTTCTATATTATATTTATTGATAATTTTAGCACGATAACAAGGATTTCTTGCAATGTAAAATTGAGGCTTTTGAGAAATTTTTGAAATTCAAAGCTATTGCAAAAAAGAAAATTGAAAATTACATAAAGTGCTTATGATTGGATAAGGGAGGTGATTACATGTCAAATAATATTTTTAACTACCTAATAGATCATGAGATTAAACGATAGGTTATGTATAGATATAAACCTTAGCAAAATGGTGTTGTAGAAAGAAAGAATCAGATCATTGTTGAAGTTACAAGAGTTATGATAAACCAAGTGCACATGCCATTGACTTATTAGGCTAAGGTAGTACATACTATAATTCATATTATAAATAGGACTCCTATAGCATTGACTCATCACTTTGTCACCATATATGAAGATGTATGGGAGAACACCTATAATTGCCTATTTCAGGGTGTTTGGTTATGTATGCTATGTTCATGTCCCTGATAACTTGAGGAAAAAATGAAACCAAAGGTTGTTGAATGTATTTTTCTTTGCTATCCAAATGAGAAGAAGGGTTATAAATGCTATAGTACTATCACTAGAGAGGTCTACATAAGCAAGGATGTAAGGTTCCAGTGAATATGAGTAATGATATGGACCTAAAGCTATGATTGAGATGGATGCTTATGAGAGTAATGATGATGATACTCACAAGAAGAAAATTATAGAAAACAATACTAAAAGAAATTAGAATATTGAAGACAAGACTAGTCCTCAAGACAATGAAGAAAGCAGTGGAGTTATAGCCCATGGAGTGGCAGATTAAGGAGTGCATAAAAGAAGGTAGAATTAGTAAAAGGGAAGAAGCCTATGGATTAAGGAGTGCATAAAAGAAGGTAGAACTAGTAAAAGGGAAGAAGCCTATGGATTAGAATTGAGAAGATGACTATGTGGATAATGAGTTTGGAATACCTCATGTTAGAACTTCAAGCATAAAAAGTGCATGAAAGTATGTACAAAACATGCAAGAATGGTTGAGACATTGTCTAGTGCACCTCAAGTTTTTGATAAGATCGAAAGAAGTAAGGTATCTAGTTGACACTTTGATATGTAATGGCTTTATGAAAATGCATTATGTGTACATGGTATCTTATGTACGTCATTATGAAGACTTGGGACCTAGTTGAGTTCCTTCATGGTGGCAAGAAAGCAATGTAAAGGCTCACACTTGCATCCAAGCTTAACAAAGAATATAAGCAAATGAAGCCCTCATATTCCCATTGATGCACTATATTCATGCATTATCTCATGTTCCTCACTTGAATCTTTGCCCTTTGCCACCTCAATGCTTGCCTTTGCGTGTATTATCCCATGGGCCTCACTTAACTCTACACCCTCTACCACCATCGTGATACCCTTGATTATATTTCATTGTGTTCATCTACAAGCTTGCATTAAGTGGTTATATAGAACATTTTGTTACACAAAATGATTTGTAACATTATTGTGTATGAAATTAGGAATGCATCATAACATGTTCTATAGAGGGTAGGATGTTGCGAGTGCAATTGAAATTTCAATTAATTATGCTTTCATTGTATTACACAACGTTTCAAATCTAGAGTAGTCTCCCATTTTAGCTCTAGGCTTCAAGAAACTACAAGATTCATTATAAGGTTACCTCATGTTACATCTACAAAGCCTTTTTTTAAAAATAATGCATGGATATCTTCCATTAGTAAAAGAATATATACATCAAGCCATGATGTATATAGAAAGTTTGCTCCTTGGGATCCAATGACTTTTCTCTACTTTTCTTAGGAAGGCTAGGAGTTGATATATGAGATCATTGATACCTGCCATTGGGGAGGTTTATCTAGTTGGGGAGGTTTATCTACAAGGGTTAAAAGTAGTGCTATTTCTACATAGCCATATATACTTGAGCATTACTACCCTCGCTCAGTTCACTAGAAGAACCATTGTAGCTTCATCTTTTCCTATGTGGTCCCCAAAGAGAGCCATCCTCATGGTGATGGACTCATTGAGATTGGCATCATGTATCCATTTCTTCACACAATTGCAGGACCCGCCTAACTTCAAAGTTCATGGCATCTGCAAAAGAGGAGGATGATGTACAAAGGCTTATTAAAGAGAGTGCTGGGGTGGGGGGGTGTGATAAACCTGCACTCGTTACGCACTCAACACGGCATAGAAAGGTAACACAATATATGAGCTCAAGGTATACTCTTGTATTATTCAATCCAAAAAGCGGGACAGCATAGACACATC
Source organism: Lygodium microphyllum (assembly GCF_053477565.2). Lineage (NCBI taxonomy): Eukaryota > Viridiplantae > Streptophyta > Polypodiopsida > Schizaeales > Lygodiaceae > Lygodium > Lygodium microphyllum. The sequence goes on along the minus strand of NC_141149.1, from coordinate 68,659,765 downwards.
CTAGGACTACACCCTCATGACGCCGCACATAAGAGGGTTCACCACTGGGTATAGGGAATCACACGTAGAGTGGAAACAAGGCAGGGCTTTGAGTCACTACTACTCCCTATATAGGTGCAATCGGTAGCAACGGCATGGTATAGCTACAAAGCCCTTACACTCGCCCCCGCTTACTGGATTGTTGACCTCAGCAATCTAAGGGTAGCGCTTGGTATTCTGACTCATCCGGGGTCTTAACGCAGCTTTTCCTAGCAAGCTGGTCAGTGTCTGCCGGTCTAAGGGGACCGCGGGGTCTTAACATAGTCTATACTATCAGATTGGCCAGTGTCTGCCGCACTAAGATGCTAGGGGATTTTTTGTTTGATGGAGTTATTTGTGATGATTGCTACCATGCGAGTCCACCCTCGACTCGATTACATTTGAGGAGTGGAGGCACATTTGGGGTCTATGATTGGGGACCGCATTATTTGTTGGAGTGCTGGGGCAACTCAAGGGTCGGTAGAAGGAGCAGGGGGTTCTCCTTGAGCCAAAGGGCGAAGGCATCCTTTCCGCATTCATGGGCCTTCACTTTTGAGATCCAAGTGGCCTCCTTAAGTGGACTCCCGCACCACTTCGTGAGGTATTCGGGGAAGCCTCTTTGTTCCCGGCATCGGAGGAATGCTTCTACTTCGAAGGGACCATTGGAATGGAGCATTGGTACGCGCTGTCCCCATTGGTTGTTGGGATAGAACCTGCGCAGAAGACGAGCATGAAATGCATTATGAACACAAACATTGTCTGGCAGGTCCAGCTTGTAGGTGACTTCGTTCAGCACTTGAGTGATTCGGTAGGTTTCATAGTAGCAGTGATTGAACTTGGGGGTCATGTTTTTGGGAAGTGACATATTCTTAGAGCTCACTAGGACCATGTCTCCTTTGGTGAATAGTACAGCCTTTCTCTTCTTGTTTGCTTGCTCTGTCATGGTTATCTTGCTCTGCTCGAGGCTTTGCTTAGCTGTTGCATTGCGATCTCTCCATTTCTTCAAGAATTCTTCTGCATCTTGATCCTCCGCTTTGGCCGCTCCGGATGCTAAGGCCAGTGGTGTAATGACTTCTTTTCCTATGGCTAACTCAAAGGGTGTGTACCTCGTTGCCGAGTGGATGGAGCTATTATAGTGGAATTCCAAGACATCAATTGTTTTGTTTTGTGAGTCGGGTGTGCACCTTCATGCCATGTTCACTAAGTGAGTATAGTATGTTAGTGCACACACTATCACACGGCCAAACCCTTTCGCTTTCGGCTTCGGCGGATGCATCCGCTTTCCTCCGCTTCCTTCGGTTGATAGCTTCGGGGAGACTAGCCTCTTGACTAGTGAGGATAGGCACCAAGACCCCCATATGGGAGCCCAGGTAGTCTGGGACTTGAGAAAGGGTTGCCCTAACTCTCACTCGGTAAAATGCCCCATCCCGACGAGTTCCCGCAGAGGGAGTGCCATGCCCAGCTTGGACGTTGGCTCGTAGGAGGTGTCTGTTCCCGCAAGTTACCTTAAGACCCCATTGCTACAGGTAACCAATTTTGGTGAAACCAATCGTTTGGTGATATCGCAAGAATACAGCTCAGTGACACATGTATTTCATGTCTTCAGGGTATCATCGTCATTTCCCAAGGGATCGGAATTTATGAGCTATGTAGTTCTCGCAGGTATTGCGGTATAGCTTCACTAAGAAATGTAATGACTGAAACATGTCCAGCCGTCACACCCCTCGAGTGCGGTTTTGGGGCCACCCAGTTGGGTAAACTCTTTCCACAAGCCTCCCCTCCAAGGAGGATCACGACAGCTTCCTCATCGGTGCCGTCGAGGCCTAGAATCTCTCGACTGTCTCGAATGAGGTTGCCAAGAGTACGGTCCCGAAGGTCCGTAAACGCGTCACACTGGAGCATTATGTGACAAAGTGAAGACCCAGCCTCTGTTTGGTTGCAGCAGGGGCACTGTTGTGGTCTTCTTGGGTGAATCTTGTCCCGAAGGACCAATCCTCCAATGCGTACCAATCTTTCTGGTCCACTCGGGCATAGCTGCGGAGATAATCTTCGATACCTTGGTTGACTCGTTCTGTCTGTCCATCTGTCTCTGGGTGGAAGGATGATGAGAATCTCAGTTGTGTTTCTAGAGTCTTGAAAAATTCCTTCCACATGTCGCTCATGAATCTTCCATCTCTATCTGATACAATGGCCAGTGGTAAGCCATGCAGTTTGAATACATGTGTGAAGAAGAGGCGTGCTACCTCCTTGGCATTCAGTGGTGGTTTGGCCGGGATGAAGTGAGCCTGTTTGGAGAAATAGTCCACCACTACAAAGATGATTGTGTACCCATGGGAGTAGTTCCACAATGAAGTCCACGCTGATAACATCCCATGGGCGGTTAGGTACTGGTAATGGTTGTAGTAGTCCGGCTGGTCTTGATCTTGGTGCTTTGACCATTTGGCAAGTGGGGCAAGTTTTGATGTAGTCTATCACTTCTTCCTTCATATTCGGCCAAAAGAACTGCTTCCTAAGGGCCTCCAAGGTTTTGCTTTGCCCTTTGTGGCCTCCAATCTTGCCGTCATGTATCTCATGCAGGATGAGTTTCTTTAATTCCACATTGTTGGGGATATATAATCTCTTGCCTAGAAATACAATACCCTCTCCTAAGGTGTACATTCCATGTGGTGTCTTTTCTGCTTCCACATCTTTGATTATTTTGTGCATTTCTTGATCTTGTTCTAGGTCCTCTTTGACAAGTTCTATGAAGTTGCTACTGACCACACTGACAGCTTTCAGGTCAGCTTTCCAGCTCAAGGCATCTGCTATCTTGTTAGTAGAACCGGGCTTGTGCTTAATCTCCAGGTCGAATTCGGCTAGGAAGTCTAGCCAACGGGCTTGCTTTGCTGATAACTTGGGTTGGGATTGGAAGTATTTGAGGGAGATATTGTCGATGAAGACTATTGTATGCTTGTCTTGAACATAGTGCTTCCATTTTCTAAGGCAGTGGATGACTGCCAACATTTCCTTCTCATGTGTGCTCCACCTTGTTTCAGCATCGGTAAATTTCTTTGACTCATACGCAATGGGGTGACCCTCTTGGACCAGTACACCCCCTATGCCATAGTCAGATGCATCTGTAGAGATTTCAAAGGGTTTGGTGAAATTCGGCACCCTTAGGACGGGAGTTTGGCTCAAGCACTTCTTCATCTACTCAAAGGCTTCTTGTTGCTTGTTCCCCCATGTAAAAGAGTAATCTTCTTTGGTGAGGTGGGAGAGGGGGGCAGTGATGAGGCTATAATCTTTGATGAACCTTCGACAAAATATTGTGAAGTCGAGGAACTCTCGCACTTCTCTTACAGTTTTCAGTACAGGCCATCTTTGGACAGCTTCCACTTTCTTGGGGTCCACTTTGATTCCATCTGCTCCTACAATAAAGCCTAAGAACTCCAATTCTTTCACTGCAAACTCACATTTTTCTGGCTTGGCGTATAACTGATGCTACCGCAGTTTCTCAAAAACTCGGCGTAAGTGCTGCTTGTGCTCTTCTAAGGTCTTGCTGTAGACTAGGAGGTCATCTATGTAGATAATGACAAAGATATCTATCTCCGGTCTAAAAATTCCAGCCATGAGGTCACAAAATGTGCCTGGCCCATTGCTTAGGCCAAATCCTAAGACTAACCACTCAAAACTACCATATTGGGAATGAAAGGCTGTTTTTGGGATATCTTCTTCGGCTATGCGGATTTGGTGGTATCCTGATCTAAGATCAATCTGACTGAAGTACTTGGCCCTGTGCAGTCTATCTAAGAGGCCTTCCACTAGGGGCATAGGGTATTTGTTCTTTATGGTGATTTTGTTAAGAGCCCTATAATCTACACAGAGTCTAAGTCCCCCATCCTTCTTCTTCACAAACAACACTGGGGCACCAAAGGGGGATTTGCTAGGGCGGATGAATCCTTTTTCTTCTAGTTCATGTAGTTGCTTCTTCAATTCCATGAGCTCAGTGTGGTTCATGCGATAGGGAGCTCGGGCCGGTGGGGCAAACCCTAGAATCAGCTCAATCTTGTGATCCACATCTCGCCTGGGTGGTAGACCTTTGGGTAGCTCGGCTGGCATTACATCTTTGAATTCTTCAAGTATTTCTGCCACCTCTGTGTTTCTATTCTGTTGTTTGGGTTTCTTGCCATTTTCTTCTTCTTCAATTGGTCGGATCATACACATATAGACCATATCTCCTTGCTTGACTGATTTTTCGACTTGCTTTGCACTACATGTCATTATACGTGGCGTGATAATGGTCCCTTGGACTGGTGCTTTTTGGGACTGGCCCTTTGGTTGGTTTGCAGTTGGTTTTACTGTTTTGCATGATACTCTTGGCTTATTCTCCTTCATTTGCACCTTGATTGGGGTCCTGCCAGGTAGGTGCATTCTTTCACATGGCACTCTGACGCCTTCTCCTTGCATATCTAGCATCATTTCATCCACACCTTTACCAAACATTGCAATGACATACTTGTCATAGAATTCTAAGCCCAATATTACTTCAAAATCATCCATGGGGATTACTTTTTTTGTTTTGTTTTGTGAGTCGGGTGTGCACCTTCATGCCATGCTCACCAAGTGAGTATAGTACGTCAGTACACGCGCTATCACAGGGCCAAACCCTTCCACCTCCGGCTTCGGCAGACGCATCTGCTTTCCTCCGCTCCCTTCGGTTGATAGCTCTGGGGAGACTAGCCTGTTGGCTAGTGAGGGTAGGCACCAAGACCCCCATATGGGAGCCCAGGTAGTCCGGGACTTGAGAAAGGATTGCCCTAACTCTCACCCAGTAAAACACCCCATCCCGACGGGTTCCCGTAGAGGGAGTGCCATGCCCAGCTTGGACGTCGGCTCGTAGGAGGAGTTCGTTCCCGCAGGTTACCTTAAGACCCCATTGCTACAGGTAACCAGTTCTGGTGAAACCAACCATTTGGTGATATCGCAAGAGTACAGCTCAGTGACACATGTATTTCATGTCTTCGGGGTATCATCGTCATTTCTCGAGGGATCGGAATTTATGAGCTATGTAGTTATCGCAGGTATCGTGGTATAGCTTCACCAAGGAATGCAACGACTGAAACGTGTCCAGCCACTACACCCCTCGAGTGCGGTTTCGGGGCCACCCAGTTGGGTAACCTCTTCCCACAAGCCTCCCCTCCAAGGAGGATCACGACAGCTTCCTCATCGGTGCCATCGAGGCCTAGAATCTCTCGACTCTCTCGAATGATGTTGCCAAGAGTACAGTCCCGAAGGTCCGTAAATGCGTCACATTGGAGCATTATGTGACAGAGTGAAGACCCGGCCTCTGGCTGATTGCAACAGGGGCACTGTTGTGATCGTCTTGGGTGAATCTTGTCCCGAACGACCAATCCTCCAACGCATGCCAAGAGTAGGTAGCGTTCTGCTCCATGTTTCACCCCTCTCCGGAGATTACTTTGGAATAAGTACCATGTGGAGTCTACGAACTTGTGTTGTAGATACGGCTTGAGGGACGAGCAGTCGTGTTGTTTGTCCCATTTGGCCCACACATGTGGGCGCACCGCGTTCAGCGGGGGGTCAGGCACGTATCGTTTCCTCCAATGTCGTGTTCGCATTTCCCACGTCCACTTACCTCTCGCGCCTTTGGGCGCTGCATTCTGAGTCATCTCCCGCGCCCAGGTCTTGAGGTGTCGGTACTTGGCAAGAGCTCGGGTTCTTTGGCCTCCGCAGTATGCGGCCACAAGGGGAATGTGTAGTTTGTGGTGCAAAGTAGCACCCCCCACCGTGGTTGAGTTGCTACTCTTTCCCACAATCCATCGCATTCCAGTTGCCACCATCCTCTCTAGCGAGCGCAACTTCCCCTGATTTTGGGCCCCCATAAGCTCTGCCCCGTAAGTTAATACGGGATATACGCAAAATTTGAAGAAGGACAAACGGGTCCAAATTGGCACCGATCGTGAGGTGAGGAAGTGTTGGTGGACATACAGTGCCTTCCTTCCCGACCCCAACCTCTCTTTCGTGATCTTTTCAATGGAGAGATGTTCATCCAGAGTCACGCCGAGATACTTGTACTCAGCACAGTGCTCAACATCCTCTCCGCCAATATGGAATTGTCTCGCCTTGAAGGCTGTCCTCTCTACATCGCTACCAAAGAACATGGTAACTTTGCACTTGCTAATTCCGAATCTCATTTCCCACTTCTTCGCCCATTCAACAATCCTATCTAAACTCCTCTGCAAGTCTTCTGGGTTTTTCGCTAGGAGAATCACGTCATCTGCAAATAGTAGAGCTTGTAGCTTCTCCTTCAACCCAGGTATGCTACACCCTAGGTTGTCACCCTCCCGTATGATGTCGTTAATGAAGATGTTGAATAGGGTGGGTGACATGGGGCACCCTTGTCTAACGCCCCTCTCTACGGGGATGGGGTCGGATAACGAATCTCCCACCCTGACCCGAACTATGGACCGATGGTACAGTGCTTTGATAAATCTCAAAGTTTTTCCCTCCACACTTGCCGCTTGCAGTTTCATGAATAGTGCTTCATGAGAAACTGTGTCGTATGCTTTCTGAAAATCAATGTACCCCGCGTAGGTTGGCTTACCCACGTTATGGCGGCATTGGATCCCTTCATCTAGCGTCACGACTAGGGCAATGCATTCCTCCATTGGCCTAAATCCTGCTTGTCCTCGGAGAAAGAACTTTCTCTTCTCGAGGTTGTCTGACAAGCACTATGCCACGATGGAGGAGAGGACCTTGAGTACCACTGCGATGAGGGAAATACCCCGGTAGTTGTCCATCGAGGTTGGGTCCCCCTTCTTGGGTATGGGGACAACTGCTGAGGTATTAATGTGTTCGGGGATCTCTCTCCGAGTCAAAGATAGCTTTCAACAAGTGGAGAGTTGCTTCCCCCATCTTAGTGCGTGGTATTCCAGGATTATCTTTACGTCCCTTGTCTCTTGCCAATAGTTTGAAGACTTCGGGAGGAATCCCGTTGATTCCGGGGGCCTTGTGTCGCTTGAAATTTTGACACACGAAGAGGACTTCCTACCACTCGATGGCGCTCTTCACTTCCCGCATCCGAGGCCAGAGTCTTAGGTCGTCGCCCCTATTCTTCCAGAAGTCCGCGTCCTTACTGTGTCCTTCTCCTGCCTCAAAAATCTTCTGGTAGTGTCTAAACCAGAGGTTCCTCAGGACCTCCGGATCCGTTTGCAAGTTCCCTAATGGGTCCTTGATGGGTTGCGACTCAATGCCGCTACTCCTGCACTCGCCCGTCAACTTCTTATGGTGTTAACCCCAACACGAAGAAAGCAAAAAGAAGTGGAAAAGACGCAGGGCAAAGGCGGAAAAAAGGTAGCCCGACTGAAGAAAGAAAAGGAGAAAAGGCCAAAAGCACAAGGGCAACCTTAAAAGTCCAAGGCAAAGGCAAAAGGGGAAAGGCGCATTTTAAAATAAAAAGGCGCACCCTGAAATCTTGTAAAAAAGCGCCGGGCTCTCACCCGTGCAATTTGTAAATGTAGACGGGTGGTGGAAAGGAAGCTAGGAAGAGAGAAGGACAATGGGAAAAAGGGCCTAGGCTATGGCTGGCCATGTAAAAAAGGGAAAAAGGGGATGACCGCCCAAAAGGGATTTAGGGTTTTGTATATAAAGTTGAAAAGTGAATAAGAAGCTCATTCTTGTGTGTGGCCAAAAGTAGCTCTCCTCCTCTTCTTCTTCTTCTTGTTCTTGCTTGCTTGAGCTTGTGCTTGAGAGAGGGAGTGTGAGAGTGTGAGGGAGTGAGTGTGTGAGGGTGAGGGACCGAGGAGGAGAAGCTCTCCATCTTCTCCTCCCTTCTTCTCTTCTCTTCCCTTCTCTTGTCTTGCTCGTGGCAATGGAGCTTGGAGCGTGGAGCTTGAGGATGGAGTTTGCTTGAAGCTTGCACTTGGACCGTGGAGCTATCGGAGGGTGCGGGAGAGGAGGTAACTCGAATGGCATCAAGGTAAGCTCACTACACCCGTAAGGTATGCATTGCGCGTTGGCTATGTGAGAGGTAGCCATTAGTGCCTGGCTTGGAACGCTTGAATCAATAAGCGGTCCGTGGGTCTTGGCGATTGAGTGAAAGCTCCCACATTTTGGTTCCGTTGCCAAGACAAATGGATTCAAGCCTTGAGCGCTTGCACGCTTCGAATCGAGCATTGGAGTAGGGTTTTCCCTGAACCGGTGCTTGAGGTAGATAGGTAGGAAGCGAGGGGGTTGAAGATGGTATTTGATCTCCTTGGCAAGTAGATTTTTTGCTTTCTGAGATTTAAGTTGTGGAATGGAGTAGTATAGGTATTTATTTTGTGATTTGGATGCATTTAGGGTAGGAAAAAACAAAGAAAAAGAAGCAAAAAATAGGCAAACTGTAGGGTTTTTTGTTGCTGTATAACAGGCTAAAACAGGGAAACAGGGGACCAGATTCAAGTTTCTGGGTAGGATAGGGACAGGAAACTAGCTGTAAGGTTCTGCAGTGCTGGGAAAGGACCGTAAGAGGCCTGGGAGGCCAGGACAGACCTCATTTCCTTGGTTTGCCTTGTGAGAGAGAGAGAGAGAGAGAACTTCTGGTTCACAGGACGAGGAAGCGCTGCCCCGATTTCTAGGCGTCGGTGATTTGTGCTGCTCCAGGTGAGTCTGGTGTTTTCCAATAAGTGCCCTGATCAGATCTAGAAAGTCTGTGGTGATTGTGTGCACCAGACAGTGAGGAGGGGTCAAACGCGTGGCAACCGCGCCCGCCGCCGACGCACTCGGACCAACTCGCTGTGGTCCGATTCCCAGAATCGGACCACCCGAGTTCGGGAGTCGGCCTGTCTGATTCCCAGAATCGGACCAGCTCGATCGGACGTGCCACGTGGCACTCGGACCAACCCGTCCGATTTTGAGAATCGGACGCTCGGACCACTCAGACTCAGACGCTCGTCCGATCTGATTCCACTCGGACCAATCCGTCCGACTCGGACACTCGGACGAGTCCCAGAATTGGACCAGCTCAGAATCGGACCAGCCAGCATCGGACCACTCTGTCCGATCCGATTCCCAGAATCGGACCACTTTTTGATCCGACTCCTAGTATCAGACGCGACGAAAATCGGACCACTGGTCAGATCGGACCCACCCAAAATCGGATGTCCGAGTCTGATAATCGGACTACTGAAAATCGGACACGTGTCTAGAACACAAATTCTGATACATCTAAACCTCGAGATTGACCCCTAAGGCTACGTAGAGCTGAAGGCACATCACAGATCCATAACCGAGCAAATTTAGAGCACGTAGTTCGAAATTTGGCTATAAACGGTCCTCCAAATTGCATATGGCGTCTACCGTAATGGCCCTACGGGCCGGGGGGACTGCCCCCCCGGACCCCTATAGAGGGGGCTCTGCCCCCTTCGCACCTCCCCCGAGTAGGTTGGAGGGAAAATGCGCGCCGCGGCAGGTCCTCCAAATTGGACCCTAGAGTAGTAATGGCTCTACACAAGCATGGATTCTCATTTGCAAAAGAGCAACCAAACGCCCGTACCCGAATAGAGACAAACAGAGACCCTATAACATCAATGGGCCAATCTAGCCATCAAGGGCAAAAAGGCCACGCCACAAGAACACATGTACATTGTGTTCAAACTGTGTCTAGTCAGAGCAAAATGCAACTTTAGCAAGCTACAAATGCAAAGATGACTAGACATGACACTCTTGATGAGAGATGTACCTTGAATAGCACTGCACAGACGATCCAAGACATCAATGGGGAATCCACATCTGGTCGTGCAGTTGAGAACTCAAGGGCATATGTCAAAAGGCTTAAATTTACAAGCCAGGACCCGGAAGATGAGAACATAGTACCACCTACTTATCTTAGGGTCAAACTCACCGCGAAAAGAGAGCATACTATCGATGCTCTAATTGATGAAGGAGCAGATTTTAATATCTTGACTTATGAATCATGGACCCAACTAGGCCAACCAGAGCTCACACCGACTAGTGCAACTCTTAGCCCTTATGGGGGACACCCACAAGCACTCATAGGGAAGTGCAAAATCCTTGCGACAATTGAAACAGAAAGCTTGCCTATCCTATTTCATGTTCCTCCAAAAAGTGCTAGCTGCAGGAAAGAAACCCTCCTAGGAAGACCCTTCAAAAGGGCGACCAAATGTGAGGCTGACTATGTAGCACAGAGGATACACCTGACACTACCGGGTGTGAGGATAGTCACCACCTTTAGCAAGGGTGACCTCATCGAACCTCAAGGGAAAGGCAAGGAAGGTGCTGACGTAACAGTCAAGCCTACTAACGAGGGCAAGGACTTGTTGGAAGAGTTGATACAAGCACAGGTTGAACAGGGCAAGGACTTGTTGGAAGAGTTGATACAAGCACAGGTCGAACAACGAGGACCAGTGAGTGAGGCCATGCTTGAAACAAAAAGGTCAAGAGACAATGCCAAGGACGGGCTTTGGACTTACAAATATCGTAGAAGACCCCAAAAGAAGCCCAAGCCTTATAGATAGAGGCGTTGATGGAGAGCCAGCACAACGCCACGATGGATAGCCAAGGCGTTGCTTCGGGCTCAAGGGTATTATGCAGGCAACCAATGGATTTGGGTGCCAAAACCCCTTGCTAAACCTCCCTGGTCGACTAAAGGCCAGAGTGCATCAAAAGCAACGAAGCACATGAGGAAATATAAGAGGAACTCTAGGTCTCGAGGCAAGAAACCAGACATGAGTGTTCGAAAGAAAGAGCCTCAACCTAGCATGCTTAATAAGCACATGTCATATGTAACCGTTGAGCGTGCACAAAAGTCATCAGTGCCCAATGAGCCTTTGATTTTCCAAGGGGAGAACAAACATCATAGGCACAACATTGCTCATGGCAAGGCTACTCGCTCAACAAAGCAAATGGCACAATCATCTAATAGCCTTGAGAAAATCATTCAGCTAGTGGCACATCCACCTAGGAGTCCTAGATCTCCTACGCCCTCTTCTCCCAAACAGACACAAGAAGCACCATAGCAGTTGTTAAGGGCGACTGCTCAATTCCAACCTCTATCTCCATCTAAGCTTCCAATCGTCAAAGAGGTGGGACATGACGCCATCTGTAGCTCTCAACCCAAGGATATGCTTGAGCCACCTAATGCGACTAGATCAGCTCATGTTCGATCTACACAAATGAGTGCTCAAAGGCCAATGAAAGGCACAACCACTTCTGATCGCCCTAGGGACTTGACACCACAATCCACCAAGGGTAGCCAGCCCACTGAACTAGTTGCTACTACTTCCAATCCGGGATCACAGCAGTCACAGCCCTTGGCCGTGACAATGCCCCTTGTGGAACGTGTCCTTAGTAGTTTACCTGTGGAGGAGGTGTTGCAACCAAATCCCTCAACAACTCCAGCACTTTCAAAGTGCCTAAAGCCCAGGATGGAGAAGTCAAACGCAAGGGAGTTGGTTGAAAAGCTAGACTCTCCGAAAAGAGCGGCAGTTGTGCCCTCACAACCAGGCAAGGCTATTCATCAGATCACGGCTACGTCCCATAAGGACACACTAGAAGAGGGAAATGCTGAGGCCCGACCAAGCACATCCGCAGTCGATATAGCCCAGGGTCCTGAGTCGTTGAGAGAGGCACCTTCATTGACCAAGAAAAAGAGGAGAAAGCAGAGAAAACAACAACAGCTGTGCAGGTGGTTGTGGACCCAAGAACATTGAGACGAAGGGCGCTGGAGAGCTGATGAATGTAGCATCGAGTCCATCCACCAATGAACCCACTGATGCCTCTCCTAATAGCGGTGAAACCTCAGACACATCTGTGTACTCTGACAAACCAAAGCAACAGTTGCCATCAACAGTTGCTTGCAACACTCTATCCACTAACAATATAACTCATGTTGATCAATCAAGAGTGGATACAACACTGTCACAATAGGGTGACAAATCTATACCAGTCACATCCGAGAAGAACCATGACGAAATAGCAGCAAAACCTCAGGAGAAATGTGAGAATTCCAAGAGCATAAGAAATCCTAGCGTTGACCAATCTTGCTCATCTAGGCCTGAGCCCCTAGCCATGCTAAAGCCTAAGGAAACTCTTAGAACTTTGCATGAGATAGCAACCGAGCAAGCCCTCGTTGAACATAGAAGTGTCGCAGAATGCTTAACTGAGTTGGAGGCTAAGCTCAAAGTGGTCGCGCATGTCTACGTCCTTGCGGACATGGGCACAATCCCCAAGGAGCAGCTTGGAGATTACTTGACCTTTCCTCTAACATGGAAAGAACAAGAACATCATAACGGGCACTACGATAGGCTCCTGCATGAACAGATGTGACTCATCCCTAACGAGGAGGCTGACGAATTACGCTTAACCGTCACGTTCAATGAAGTGCTCTGCCGACCGAATCTCGTAGACATAGAGCTACTAAAGCGACTGTCAGCAGGCCAGAGTCAATTTGAGCAGCGTTGGTGCGAAAGCCACGTTGTAATGGCCGAACTAGGGGCTCAGATCATGACAGTCTCTGAGGAGCGATTGGCCAAATGGCGATCCCAAAGGGACCCAACCTATGTGGCACCAACGTACCTTCGAGTACTCACTGACATTCGGGGTACAGACTTAGCTGGGACTAGGCTTCAGGGCCCTTTGATTGATAAGGTTCTCACTGAGGAGGAGTTACATATTGCCAGTAGACTCGGTCAAGGTTCCATGCTACTCGACGTGGCAAAATATCTATTAGTATTAAGTTAGCCGCGAATACTAGATGCATGTGCCACGCTCCGGTACAACCCCGAGTTCTACACTTGGTTCTTATCCTCGTGATGTGACATGGATTCATAGATATGTATATAAATAAACACTGATTTTTGTGTCGTTATGTATAAACAATATCAACACACACAAGCAATGATAGTCTAGCGCAGGGAGAAGAGTCGGGTTGGACATGCTAAGCTCCTCAGGTCCTCCTCTCATCACACTTTTGAAAGTCGTGTGACTAGCCCCACCTCCAAGTGAAGGGCATGCAATCCATATTGCCGCCATAGGAGGCCTTGACCAACAACTCTGATGGTGTAGACAGGGTGTAGTCCCTTCCTATACACCTTCTTCCCTTTTTGGTCTATCCTTACGAGGATGTACCCTGTCCCACTCCACGACAACCAGTCCATGTGGCTTAGCATAAACTAAGATCCGCTAATGACTGGAGGCAACGCGAATATTAGCATGGGGGCTATTCCTCTACAACAATCACCGCATGCCTCACCTCTCCCCATCTTGTCATATGCACTCCATAAACCACACTAAAATCCCTTCCATGCAAACAGTTGTATCCTGTATCAAGGTCTAAACCCTTGGATTGCGTCTTGCAGGTTTCCTTTTGCGGCGGAACACATGGAGAATCATGGAGATCTAGCATGCAAGGATGCTCTTTGTAGAAGGCGGGAGTATGTGGCATGCGCCCCTCCACCGGAGCGCTATGTGCCCACCATCAAAAGGTATGCCAAGAAGCGAGGCCCCAAGCACCACTGTCCAGGGTGAAGGCCGAAAAATCCTTGAGTCAAGAAAGTCGAGACTCGAAACGTGCAACAGGTGGCAATACTAGTGGTACGAACTCCCAGCTCCCGCTCGGGCCCCAGATGCTCAAAGGCAGAAAGGGCAGCTCGGGAAAGAGAAGAATTTAATGAATTATTTGAAGACATCCTGGAGACAGTAGCAGGCCGGGATTACACCATTCATGTCCCGATCGACATGTTCCCTGCTCACCCCCATGGGAGCCCCACACCAGCAGAGCCCTAATCACCCGGCCATCTAGACTCACCCCACCTCGTACAAATCGAGTAGCCCATAATGCATAAAGGGCTTATCAAATGATAACTGGCCAAGACTTTTGGTTTTTAATGGTTAAGTGTTCCCGACTTGTTAAGTGTTGACATGTTCCTGACTTGGATGAACTTGTTATATCTACGTTTAATATATGCTACATCTTTAGCAAAAGAAAAAGCTAATCAAGCGCAGGTGATAAATGTCTAGTCAACACAATAGAATTCAAATAAGTGATGTCTCCTTGCATTGGTGGTTTATTATAGTTGCAACATACACAATGCATATGCTCTTATGAAGCGACAAGTGGATGCAGGATAATACAGGTCCTTGTGCGAAAATGTTCAATGCCCAAATCACCGCAACACCCACAACCCCATAACGAGCCGCGGCAAAGCCACGCTGCCGAAAGCACCCTTGCCAACCGCCCACATTGCATGGCCCACAAAACATTCCTGGGCCACGTCCCCTTTCTGGGTCAAGCTCTATAGTTGGCTCACGGTAGTCGTTACCTCAATTGTACCCACATCGCATGTGCCGCAAAAAGGGTTGCAATATCTCAAGTGTATCTCCCCCTTTTGCCAACTGCTTCTCTAACAACGAGGCTAGGGCACCATCATCATTGTACTATTCATTTTCTAAGCCTTCGAAGCTTGACATTTTCCAACCCATTGGAAGGCTGATAGCCTCAACATATTGTAATGGTTGTACTCAGGCAAAAAAAAAAAGAGAAAAAAGGGAAAAAAAAAGCAAAGAAAAGAAAAGAAAAGGAAAAGCATGGAAAAATAAGAAGCACCCACGATCACAGCACAACACTTAGGGGTCCTCAAATTGGGTACGTCTGGTGACCTTGGTCGATCGGCTTCGTCCCTAGTCCCCTAGCCCCTTACACTCACCCACAATTGTTCAGGGCACATCAAGGGCAGGACATACCTGGGGAGCTTGTCTCGCCTAAGGTTAGACCTGCCACCCTGACCCACTTGCACAATTTTCTTTTGCACTCTGCCTTCGTACCATTGCAATCAGTGGTGATAAGCACTGCACGATTGGCCATGAAAAGCACACCGTACTCATCAAGCAAGTCCAATAGTTTCCAGCTACTGAAAGTGCGGTGTCCTTGTATTCCATTATGCTACATCGTGCAGTCACAATGCAAAGGATGTCTCATATGCCTTCACGCGTACTCCTTCTCCACATGGACAACTTTGCTTCATCCACGAATTGTTATGAGAAACTAGCCCACGGTCTTCTAACTATGTAATATCTAAGTATGCACGAGCACTCACATAATAATTGCACCAAAGTATATTCACAGTTTGGGTCCTCAAGTACAGGACAATACTCTAGGCTTGCTTAGAGTTCGACCTGTCTCCCAAACTAATCAAAATATGTCTTGTGCATGATGAGAAGCCTAGCACTACCCCTTAAGGAGAGACCACATGTGAGGTTTTCCAATTGCAAGTATAAGGTGTTGTTCACTCTTCATCAACACTCAACTCTGAATGCTTATCCCTTACTATCCAACAAGCCCGCAGAAGATCATCATGTGCCGAATCCCCAACAAACCAACCCTTGTACTGGCCATCAATGCAATCCCCAACACAAAATTATCCTACCGCCAACTCCAACAACCTTCCACCAGCCACCTTGGCCACCAACAGGCCCCCAAAACCTTCTACCACACCACCACCAACACTCCTCCATGGAAACCACCGGCGTCCTTGTCACCCACGTCTTCGGTGCATGCTAGAGCCTGCTACCTACGACGATGAGTGCCATGGGACTGGCACTCGTCTAGGAGGGGGGTAATGTTAACCCAACACGAAGAAAGCAAAAAGAAGTGGAAAAGATGCAGGGCAAAGGCGGAAAAAAGGTAGCCCGACTGAAGAAAGAAAATGAGAAAAGGCCAAAAGCACAAGGGCAGCCTTAAAAGTCCAAGGCAAAGGCAAAAGGGGAAAGGCGCATTTTAAAATAAAAAGGCGCACATTGAAATCTTGTAAAAGAGCGCCGGGCTCTCACCCGTGCAATTTGTAAATGTAGACAGGTGGTGGAAAGGAAGCTAGGAAGAGAGAAGGACAATGGGAAAAAGGGCCTAGGCTATGGCTGGCCATGTAAAAAAGGGAAAAAGGGGATGACCGCCCAAAAGGGATTTAGGGTTTTGTATATAAAGTTAAAAAGTGAATAAGAAGCTCATTCTTGTGTGTGGCCAAAAGTAGCTCTCCTCTTCTTCTTCTTCTTCTTCTTCTTGCTTGCTTGAGCTTGTGCTTGAGAGAGGGAGTGTGAGAGTGTGAGGGAGTGAGTGTGTGAGGGTGAGGGACCGAGGAGGAGAAGCTCTCCATCTTCTCCTCCCTTCTTCTCTTCTCTTCCCTTCTCTTGTCTTGCTCGCGGCAATGGAGCTCTTGAAGCTTGCACTTGGACCGTGGAGCTACCGGAGGGTGCGGGAGAGGAGGTAACTCAAACGGCATCAAGGTAAGCTCACTACACCCGTAAGGTATGCATTGCACGTCGGCTATGTGAGAGGTAGACATTAGTGCTCGGCTTGGAACGCTTGAATCAATAAGCAGTCCGTGGGTCTTGGCGGTTGAGTGAAAGCTCCCACATATGGTGAGTCTAGAATTTCTTGAGGTTTCTTTCTCGCAGAAGCTCCGCGCCCTTCTCTATGAATTTGTCAAATGAGTCTTTGGAGCTTTTTCGACACTCTCTGATGGCTATCGTCTTGAGGTTCCAATACCGGGACCAAGCCTTTCGTCCTTCTTGCGAGTTGGGTATCAACTTCCTGGCCACTCGCCAGGCCTTACATCTTTGGTTGATCGCCCTCCTCGCCTTTGGGGAGAGGCGGAAGCCGCACCTCGGTCGAGGTGCAGGTTTGACGGTCATCACGCCGGATTCTTGCACGATCGACTTCACCGTGCGCTCATACTCCTCACACAAAATACGCACGTTGTCGCCTCCCTCTCTTGGGAGATCTCTCAAGATATTCCACCTATTATTCGATAAGAATGAATGAGCCGCTAGCTCCACTCTAGAAGCATCAATGCGCGGAGGTTGTGGGCGTTCCTCTTGCACCCTCGTATCCGCCATGGCCCTCACTGAGCATGAGATAGGCCAGAGATCTGACATATCCACATTGCGTTCAACCTTCGCATGCGCTAGCAAAGATGCTGCTTGTTGATTGACTATGAAGTAGTTAATGTCTGATTTCCCTTTCCCTCTAGGCGAGTGGTATGTTAGTGCCGAGCCTCGAATCGTGAGGATTGAGAACTCTGGGCACTCCTTCCTTAACCACCTCATGCAGGCTTTCCGCTTGCAGTTCCAATCACCTCCAACAATGATCGGAAGGCCCTTGCGTATGAGTATGTTGAGGACCGCTGCCAGCTTGTTGAGTGTGCTTTTCCTTGCCTCCTTGAGTTGTTTTTGTGGGATATATATGTTCCCTGGATCCATGGCTCCTTCCCTGTGGGTAGGAGTTGAATGAATAACATGTTATGGGAGGTTCAGCCAAGCTCGAAAGCCCGATATTTCGTTGCTGCAAGTGTAACCAGATCTCTCTCTCCGGGTTCCAATGAACCCAAGGCCTGGAAGGCAGTGTAGCCTGGGAGTCGCATAGGCCAACTGCCTTGAAAGATTCGAGTCTCTTGTAGGCCAATCACTCCCCATGCCAGTCTATGAGCGAGGTAGTCGACCTCACCCCGCTTGCTGCGCAAGCCGTTTATGTTGAGAGATACAATCTTGGGTCTCATGTTACGCTTTCTCTCACGAGTCTCATTGTGTAACGCATGGCGTGAGTGATAAGGCACGGATATTCTAATGTGCCACCGACTAAACCTGATCTCCGGCTTCAATCTTTCCAGTAGTGCATTAGCCTCGCCTCGATGTACTAGGATGTCGAAACGGCTCCACCCAGACCTGAGGCTCTGGACTCTATCCTGTTGAGATATCGAGCTCCACTCGTGATACGCCAGGGTGACCGTTGTATATTTATGTCACCGACTTGTCAGTTGCAGACGCGGTTGGTACACCGCCCATGAATAATAGCTACATGATAGCTATCCTTATCTACTCTAGTTCGTGGCTCAGTTAGTATGCCACCTTAGTTAGTTGAGTTTGGTTTGAGACCCATATATAGGGTTCTTCTATTTCTTTGTACTTGAGTTCTTTTGGCTTACACAACTAAGAAGAGGAAAACTGTTTTTCAGCCTCCACCCTTGTGTGTCTTCCCCCATTGTGCAAGCAAGAAAGCTTCAAGCGAGACTCCTTCCTTCTCTCCCACAATCTTGACATGGTATCAGAGCCTTGTTCGTGGTAAGGAGCTCAAGAAAGCAAGCCAAGCTCGCGGTGGTCTGGTAAGAGGAGCAGTGTTGCTTTCATTTCCTGTTTTGGGAGCAGATCTCTGCAGGTAGCACAGCCGGAAATTGCAGGAGTGCATTGTCTCAGGTTGAGACGCCCTTCGCGGTGAAGCAAGAGGGCAGTATATGCTGCGGGAAAGGGCTTTAGCCCTTGGCGACCTTGTTTTTTTGATTTGAGGCCATTTCGGGGCCTGTTTTGCAGACGGAAGTTTTCTGCACGCACTCAAGAAAAGGCTCAGTTTTATGCTGTGCGACCACTGTTCTACAGGTCGGTGAAAAGTTACTGTAGAAATTGCATCGTATGCTTGTGCGCAGAGACATTGGGAGTTTCAGAATCATCCTTGGTTCCTGTTTATGCAAAATCGTCACTAGGAAGTGACTGTGTGGTCAAATACCACTTTCGCCAGTTTTGCAGATTTGCCCTTGTGAGGGTGAAGCTGTGTTTTTTGCAGTGACAGAATTTCTTGCAGTATTCTGTAATGGCGTCTGATTCTCTTTCACAGATTGTCACTGAAAAGCTTGACAAGAACAACTTCCAGGCATGGAAGTTTAGAATGACGAATTTCCTTATGGGAAAAGGATATTGGGAATTTGTTGCAGGAAATGAAGAAGAACCAGTTCTTCCTAATGTTCCCAATCAACAACAAATGCAGGCATTTAAAACATGGCATGAGAGAGCCAGGAAAGTTATGTATTGGCTGTCTATCAGTATTTCAGACTCTATGATTGTGCATATTCAGGATGCAAGTACGCCAAAGGAGGCATGGGATACTTTGTCAAAAATGTATAGCACAAATACGCAAGCCAGGAAAATGCAGCTCAAGCAAGAGTTGCATAATGTGCAAAGAGAAAGTATGAGCATCAACGACTACCACATGAAGGTGAAGAAGATTGCAGATGCACTTGCTTCCATTGGGTCGCCAGTGGAAGATGATGATTTAGTTTCCGTGACCTTGAATGGTCTAGGAAAGGATTATGCACAGTTTCGGACATCCATTTCAGTTCGTGAAAGATTTCCTGATTTTGAGGAGTTGATTGCTCTTCTAATTTCTGAGGAACAGAGAAATGGTGGTGCATCTTCTTCAGGAGGAACTTCAAAAGAAGCTGTCTTCTACTCAAATGCTGGAAGAGGTAGAGGCAGAGGTAGAGGAGGCCGATTTGGAGGCCGTGGCAGAAATCAGAATATGCAGCAAACTCAAGAAAACCAGTCCTATGGAGGAGGACGTGGTAACTCTAGAGGCAGGGGGAGCCAAAGAGGTCGTGGTGGATGGCAAAGAGGCCAAAATGCAAACAGTAATGTTGAATGCTACTATTGTGGTAAAATGGGTCATATGGCTAAAGACTGCTATAAAAAGCAGAATGACATCATGAATGGAAAACTGCAACAAGGGAATTATGCATCTTCTAGTAGACAGGGTGATGACAGAAATGAGCATTTGTTCATGGTGCAGCACATGAACAATTCTATGACAAGTGCAGAAGAAAGCAATGATGTATGGTATGTTGACTCAGGTGCATCAAACCACATGACAGGTCATGCAGAATGGATGGAGGATGCAAGGAAAATGGAAAAACCAGGATTTGTGGAGACTGGTGATGATACTGCACATCCTATTGTGCAGATTGGAAAAATTCCCTTGTCTATGCAGGGTGGGAAAAAGAAATACCCGTCCGATGTATTTCATGTCCCGAATATCACCAAGAATCTGGTTTCAGTTGGTCAAATGGTTGAACAGGGCTTGCAGGTCAGATTTAATCCTCATGGATGCTTTGTTGAGGATATGAAAAATAAAGGTCGCTTGATAGCAAAAGGAAAGAAGAAGGGCAGAATGTTTACATTGGATGCAGACATGTCTGAATTGAGTGCAGCAATGTTTGCACATGGGACCGGTGTAGTTGCAGATATTGATATCTGGCATAAACGCATTGGTCATGTTAATGTACAGCGACTTAAATCAATGCAGGCCCAAAATATTGTTGCAGGATTGCCCAAATTCAAGGTTGCAGAAATGCATAAGGTATGTGAAGCCTGTCAGTTTGGAAAACAGGCAAGGAAACCATTTCCTAGACATATTCAAGAGAGTGAGAAGCCATTGGAATTAATTCACTCTGATGTGTGGACAACTAAAGCTGCATCTCTTGGAGGCTGTCATTATTTTGTCAGTTTTATTGATGACTATAGCAGAAAAGTTTGGGTGTATTTTATGAAAAAGAAAAGTGAAGTTTTTGGGCATTTCAAAACTCTTAAAGCTATGGTTGAAAAAGAAACAGGCTTGCAGATAAAATGCCTAAGGTCAGATGGAGGGGGAGAGTACCTCTCAAATGAGTTTGCAAAGTTCTTGCAGGAGCATGGCATAAAGCAGCAATATTCATGCAGTTATACCCCACAACAAAATGGAATTGCAGAAAGGAAAAACAGGCATATTGGAGAGGTATCTCGTGCCATGCTCAATGAAAAAGACTTGCCAGATTTTTATTGGGCTGAAGCAGTTGCTACAGCAGTCTACATAATGAACAGGACTCCCACTGCAGCAATACATGGAATGACTCCAGAGGAGAGGTATACTGGTAGGAAACCAGATATTTCTCATTTGAAAATTTTTGGTTGCATTGCCTATGTACATGTGCCAGATGAGCTGAGATCCAAGTTGGATCCAAAAGCTGAGAAGTGCATCTTTATTGGTTACTCTCTGCAGCAAAAAGGGTATAGATGCTATAACCCTTCTACTCGTAAGTTTACAGTGAGCAGAGATGTTGTTTTTGATGAGATGAGTAGCTGGTATAAACCAGTAAATGTGATTGATGATGAAGATGCACAAAATGGTAATGCTACACAGAATTCACAGCAGCAGTCACAAAATATTAGTGGACCTGGAGCGTCCTCTAGCAGTGGTTCACATTCTTCGCCATGGACAGGTAGATTGAGATCAGGAGAATCTTCTCAAAGCAATGCAGATAGTGGTATGCAGGTATCACGAAAAGGAAAAGAGAAGGTTGATCAGCCCATGTTTGATGTGAATGCAGGTCACTCTTATGTGGATGGTGAATCCAGTGGCTCAGAACAGAGCATTGATGATGAGTTGGGTATTCCTTCTATTGTTACACCTGGAGTAAGGAAGACCAGGGATGTTTTGAGAGCACCTGGGAGTGAACCTACTTTGCGCAGGTCTACAAGAGTTAGGTATCCTGTGGATAGGCTGAAATATGATGGATTTACAGCCATTCACTATGCATATATGGTCAAAGTGATACAGGAACCAGAACCCACATCTTTTGAGCAAGCCATGGGAAAAGAAAAATGGGAGAAAGCCATGGATGAAGAAATGGATGCCTTGGAAGCAAATGCTACATGGGAGTTGGTACCTTTGCCTAAAGGTAAAAATGCAATTGGCTGTAAGTGGGTTTATAAGGTGAAGCACAATGCAGATGGTTCTGTGAACAGATACAAGGCAAGATTAGTAGTCAAGGGGTATGCACAAACATATGGCATTAACTATGAAGAAACATTCAGTCCGGTTGCAAGGATGGCAACCGTAAGAGCAGTCATTGCTATGGCTGCATCAAAGGGATGGTCTTTACATCAGATGGATGTAAAGAATGCCTTCTTGCATGGTGATTTGCAAGAAGAGGTCTATATGGAGCAGCCACCAGGTTATGTGCATGCTGTTCATCCTGAGTTTGTTTGCAGGTTGAAGAAAGCCTTGTATGGCTTGAAGCAAGCACCTAGAGCATGGTCTGACAAGATAGGACAGTATCTTGTCACTATTGGCTTTCAGATTTCCAAGGCAGATTTCTCACTTTATGTGAGAAAAACAGAGAAAGGTATTATGCTGCTTGTCATTTATGTTGATGATTTGATTATGACAGGTGACAGTGATGAAGATATCCTTCATGTAAAAGTGCTATTGAAGCAGAAGTTTGAGATGAAGGATTTGGGAGAGCTGCGTTATTTCTTGGGCATTGAGGTGATTAGATCACCAAGTGGGATACAGCTCTTGCAGAGGCAGTATGGATTGGACATGCTGTCCAAATATGGGATGACAGGCTGTAAGCCTATTTCAGTTCCTTTGGAGCAAAATGTGAAGCTGAGCACAGATGCAGGTGAGCTTCTAGAAGACCCTACTATGTACAGACGCATAGTAGGAAGTTTGATTTATATGACTATTACCAGGCCAGATTTGAGCTATGCTGTTGGATTGGTAAGTCAATTTATGCAGGCTCCAAGGAAACCACATTTGGATGCGGCTAGACGCATACTTAGGTATGTGAAGTCCACATTGCAGTATGGACTATTTTATGAGACTGGGGTTCAGATACAGTTGCATGGATACACTGATGCTGATTGGGCTGGTAGTATTTCTGATAGACGATCTACCAGTGGATATGTATTCTCTTTTGGGAGTGCTGCAGTCACTTGGAGCAGCAAGAAACAGCCTACAGTTGCCTTGTCGAGCACAGAGGCTGAGTACAGGGGTGCAGCAATGGCTGCATGTGAGGTAGCTTGGTTGCATAAGCTACTTTATGATATGCATCAGTCTACAGATGGGCCAGTTGTCATTTATTGTGACAACATGAGTAGTATACACTTGGCAAATAACCCAGTCTATCATGCTAGAACAAAGCACATTGAGGTGCATTATCACTATGTGCGAGAGAGGGTTTTACTAGGTCTTATTGATCTAGTTTATGTCAGCACAGAGGATCAGGTAGCTGACATATTCACGAAGGCATTGGGCGCAGAGAAGCTGCGCAAGTTCAGAGACCTGCTTGGTGTGCAGGAATTGGGATTGAGCTCGAGGGGGAGTGTTGAGATATCGAGCTCCACTCGTGATACGCCAGGGTGACCGTTGTATATTTATGTCACCAACTTGTCAGTTGCAGACGCGGTTGGTACACCGCCCATGAATAATAGCTACATGATAGCTATCCTTATCTACTCTAGTTCGTGGCTCAGTTAGTATGCCACCTTAGTTAGTTGAGTTTGGTTTGAGACCCATATATAGGGTTCTTCTATTTCTTTGTACTTGAGTTCTTTTGGCTTACACAACTAAGAAGAGGAAAACTGTTTTTCAGCCTCCACCCTTGTGTGTCTTCCCCCATTGTGCAAGCAAGAAAGCTTCAAGCGAGACTCCTTCCTTCTCTCCCACAATCTTGACATATCCCACTTCAAAATGTGGTGCCACAAGTCCCCTGAGGCTTATCTGAGGAGCTGCCCAAAGGGGCGCTCTGACAAGTTCTCAGCGCCCCAAACACATAGCTTCTCAATTTCCCCGCTTGCCGTCGCTTGTCTAAGCGAAGTGTTGGTTACCGCCGCTCTTTCTATGTTCGATCCTACCGAAGCTAACCCTGCTGGTGTGGGGTGGCTTGGCTCCACCCTCTCTACGTTGGCGGTGACACGGTCCCTTGTCGGAGTAGGGAGATTGCCTTCCCCACTCCCGCTCCTCGTGTTGGAGTGAGTGACCACTTCGGCAAATGATGCTAACGCCTGTCTTCTCCCACAATAGAAACTATTCGAATGGGCTGCATGGTGGGATCCAACAACATCACTGACGGGAATATATTCGGGACCGAGCTGGCTCCCTTGAGAAGTCTCGTCGCTTTGCCCCGCACTCGGAGGGTGTGCGACCTCAATGGGGTGGATCCCACTGTCCTGCCTTGGTGATACCACCCTTGATGAGTAATGTGTGCCTCCGTTCCCGGCACTGGTCGAGCATTGCCCCACTAAAAGAGATACTATCCCCCCATGAGGCCGTGGGAGGATAGGAGCACTAGTAACTCCCCTCAGGCCCCGGCTTAAGCACTAGTAACTCCCCTTGGGGGACTAGTGATACACTCACTAGTCCCCCAGGTCCCCATGCATCACCAAAGGGTCTGACGACCGGCCCGTTTACGTTACCCAGACGCTGCCATGGTACCGGAATAACAGCGCTGGGGGTGGCCCCTAGTGTTGCAGAGCTCCTGAGGCCACCCAGAGGAAGGCCCCATGAAGAGCGTATATCATTATGTGAACAATCCATTTTTAGTATAAAAAAATGAGACCACCCAGATCTTGGTCGTTTATTCGGACGGGGAGTCTCTTACGGCCGGTGACCTTGACATACTGAAGGATCAAGTTGAGGTGCATACTCAACGTCCATCTCTTGGGAGATCAGGGCCTGGTGGGAGCGCCTACGCTTCATCCTCCCAGTTCTGCCCCTACTCTTCGAAGACAAACGGTGCTACGCGGGTCCTGCTATCCTGCCTTTGGCCTTCCATCTTCTTATGGCATTCCACTCACTTGAGTAACATAGTCTCTTGTAGGAGACCCAACGGCATCGAAGAGGTTAGCCACCTCAAGGGGTCAGTCTTTCCCCTTAGGGTCCCATAGGGGTGCAAGGTGAGGACTGAAGTGGTCTTGCCTGCTACATTCCCGCGGGCCTTCCAAATCCGCTGCATGGTCCCTTCTAGGACCTTCCCGAACTGTCCACATGTTGCGTTCCTTCCGTATCGATACAAGCTGCACTTCGTTCCCAGTCGTGAGCTGGTTTCATTGGGAGAGTGAGGGTCCTACAACCACTTAGCGTACCAAGTTTGTTGCACAACTCCTTCACTTGTCGTCACTCATCTCCTCTTAGGGCCTTTGACTCCTCACGACGAGATGCTTCCGCAGAAGGGTCCCAAGTCGTTTACAGTCCCATAAAGGGGGGGATTTTGGGGGGGGGCTTGGAGGCAGCCTCCCTTAGGGTCTCCTGCACTTTGCTCCCTTTTCCAAGGGGAGCGGGGGGCACTTTTTGTAACCAACATGAAGGGGCATTGTGCATGCTCTTGTCCTCAGGATTCGTCTTTTGGACACAATATTTCTAAGTTGCATGAAGTGACTCTTCCTTAAGAAGGTGCCCCGCGACACGGCTTCTCTCGGAATCTTGCACTTTGTCCCCTTGCCACGCAAGTGCCTTGTCATTGAGAGGGTGAGGGTCCTGCATACTCTTGTGTTACCAAGTTGGTTGCACAACTCCTTCACCTGACGTAACTCATCACTTCTCGGACCCGTGGCTTTCGTGATGAGAAGCCCCCGCGTGGACTTCCCGAGTCCCTATGGCCTATCCTTGAAGTGCTTCTGGCGTAAGTGCGCAAGCTCCACCCCATGTCTCCGGCTTCAACTTCCTTAAGTTCCCAACAGTCTATTCAACTTGTTGGAAAGCTTGGAGTTAGCCTAAGTTTCCCTTGGAGAAGGAAAAAACCCTGCTTATTTTCCAATTTTTGGGTAGAATACGTCCAAGAAGACATAATCCACCTCTCTGCGGCAAGGGCATACAAGACCCGGTGTATACACCTTGCAATAAGGCAAGCGTGGGCATCAAACATGTCACCACCGCACTACCTTACTTCTTGAAAAGATGGAGTCTGCCACTCGTCATAATTCAAACCCACCTTGCGCAAAGCACAAGTTGAGACCAAGTTCAAAGGAAGGCACGAGCTCATGGCTCACCAGACTCTTTCACGCGGCAAGGGATTCCTCTTGCCCGATTGGCATTAGGGCGTGAGACCTTGGCTACACAACACCGCTTGCTTTCTCGCTCGCCTCAAAAGAGACCGGATGGAGTCGCACTCGATTCTTCAAACTTATTCCTTGTCTCCTTTCGGAGTGTCTCGGGTAATTCCCCTTGGCGGTCCTGCTGGCATTACACCATATAGAGGGTAAGACATGCACACAACACACATTCCACTCCTCTGCAGCAAGTGCACACGGGTACCAGACGCATCACCGTATACTCCTTGCGATTGAGCAGGTGTGGGCATTAGATATGTCACCACATGCGCTACTCAATTTCTTGAAGGGGTGCAATATGGTATAGTCGTATCTTGAACCCACATCGTGGTATCACGAGTTGAGACCAAACTGGAAGGAAATCAAACCTCATGGCTCACCTTTCACTTTTGTGCGGCAAGAGTAAACTCTCGCGCGACTCGCATTAGGGCGTGAGACCTTGGCTACACGACACCACCTACTTCCTCGCACGCCTCAAAAGTGACTGGATGGAGTCGCATTGTCATTCCAACCCGCTTGTTCCTTTCGGAGTGTCTTGATACGATGGTCCTTTAGTTTGGGCTTGTTAAGCCCGTAAGCCGGGTGGCCACGGCAAGGCAGACCACCTCGCACCCGGCATGGGGATTACTAAGAAGTTGAGCTTTGCTTTCCACTTGTCGGCTTCCACTTGGACTGCAAAGACTTGTTTTACTTCCTTGGCTTCTCCTTGTGCGAATGTTACTGTTAATCCTTCTGGAGCCTTTGATAGTTTCAATCCATGTTTTGCTGCACACCCTAGTGTCATGAAGTTGTGTGTTGCTCCTGTGTCCACCATGATAGGTTGGTTTCCTTCGCCCACTCGGCCTTTGATGTATAGATGGTGGACTGCCACTACCCTGGCTGCCATGCATTGGGGTTGGGCACTAATTGACCCTACCCTCGGTTGGTCCATGCTTTCTTCACTTTCATTTGGAATTTCCTGGATATGCAGTGGTTGTGGTTATTCTCCTCCATATGCACAAGTTGCATTCACCCTTGATCCACTCGATGAAGTTGTATCTTCTATTGGGCATTTGTTTTGGTAGTGTGGACCTCTGCATTTGAAGCATCTGATGTCGGTGGAAGGGCCTGGGGGTCTCCACCATGATGTATTTGATCCTGCGGGCCCATATGATGTGCTAGGGGTTGGCATGTAGTGATTGTTTCCCCATCTTCCTACTGCTCCTCTTGGTACTAATGCGGTTTGTGATACGGCCGTGGTGGTAGTGGTGTTTTGACTCCTTGTATCTGTGAATGCCCCTCTAGGAGCATTGGGCCTCTGGTTCCATGAGTTGTTGTTGTTGAAGGTGTTGCTGAAATTGTTGTTGAACCTGTTTTGATTCCCTTGTGCTGTTCTTCTGCCTTCCAGGTCCACCAGTCTTTCGGTCATTCTCATGGCCTCTACTAACCTCGTTGGTTCCTGTCTCTCCACATCTCTTCTAGCCCATTCTTGCATCCCAAACAAAAATCCATGTAGTTTAGTGTCTGTATCCATGTTTGGTAGCTGTAGCATGATTTGCCTATACTTGCTGACATACTCTTTCATCTTTCCCTGTGTTTGCTTGAGGTTCCTCCATTCATCTCTCACTTTGAACTTTTCCATCTTTGGAATGAAGTAGTCCTTCAATTCTTCCTGCAGTTCTTCCCACGAAAAGATGGTGTGGCCTTGCTCTTGCTCTAGCAGGTACCAACTGGCAGTGTCCTCCTCCAAGTAAATGGCTGCCACCTCTGCCTTCCTGTCTTCTGTTATGCGTGAATACTTCAAGTATCTGTCTACCTCTACGATCCATTTCTTCAGAACTAACCCATCTCTCTTTCCCTTGTATTTGGCTGGTTGGGGCATCTTGAATTTTCCATAGTCATCTTCTGAACTATCACTATCTTCCTCCTCTTTACGGTGGTGTTTCTTCTCTTTCTTCTTGTCTTTCTTTTTGCTGCCTAACTCTACTACTTTCTCCTTCTCTTTCATCGTATCTTGCGCCCTCCTAGATGTCTCTTCTCTACCCATTTTATCTATCTCCTCTTGCATTTTGTGTCTTTTCTCCTCTTCTTGTTGTTGTATCACCCATTCTCTATAGCCCTGCTCCACCTCTAGTTTCTTTCTCCTTTCTTCCTCCTCTTCCTTCATCTGCATGTTCCTCTATATTGACTTCAGCATGCCTGACATACCATCTAATTGTCTTTCTAGTCCGGCCATCTTCTCCTCTTGGGCCACTCTCAATTCTTGCCTCCTACTCTTCTTCCTCTCCTCCAGTGTTGGGAGGGTGACGTTCTCCCTTTCGTCCTCCATGTGGGTGGTGGTGGTGTCGACGCAGGGAGGCCGCGTTTCGCCTGTGGTGGTGTGGGTCGTGCCGTGGGGAAGCCGCATCACGTCTTCAGACGGTGGGATGTCGAGGTTGGGGCGTCACGCCAGGGTGACGCGTCGGGGGGTGACGCGACGTGGGGCGACACGATGCGGGGCGTCGCGCTGTGTAACGTTATGACTTCGATCTCTTCGGGGCACTGGATCTTTCCTCCTGCTTCCGTGAGCACTCCTTCACTCTGAGTAAGAGTTGCTTTGATACCAAGTGTGATAAACCTGCACTCGTTACGCACTCAACACGGCACAGAAAGGTAACACGATATATGAGCTTAAGGTATACTCTTGTATTATTCAATCCAAAAAGCGGGACAATATAGACACATCCCAGGACTACACCCTCGTGACGCCACACATAAGAGGGTTCACAACTGGGTATAGGGAATCACACGTAGAGTGGAAACAAGGCAGGGCTTTGAGTCATTACTACTCCCTATATAAGTGCAATCGGTAGCAACGGCATGGTATAGCTACAAAGCCCTTAAGGGGAGGGGGGGGTAAACACCGTCACTCATCTTGTAGGTGCCGTAATGAACCATGCTTGCCCGGGTCCCAAGGTTACGGCCCACGGGTGGAGTGACTCTTTCAAGTTATGGGCTTTCCAACCACCACAAAGGTTTGCCCTCCCGAGTCCGGAGTCCCCACTGCTGAGTGCTTACTGCTCAGTCCTCCTACATTGCAAGCTCGTGGCATTAAAGAGCGACAGGTGCTCTAAATAGGTTAGATCATACTTAGATAGAAACTTAGATGTGAATCGTGATGGGCAGTGGGCACTAGAGAGATACAGACGACTACGCAAGGTGATCTGGTTACAGGGACGATGAGGTGAATGAGGTGGTTACGTGCGCAGTGAGTGCCACTGCGCACCTCACAAAAGTGATCGAACTCTGCAGCTCGCGTCACAGGCGGATAAAAAATGGACCTCACCTCACTAAAGGGAATCTTTAATATGGAAGCGATCCCATGGAAGCGCCAGTCGTTGGAAAGAGTTGGTGCGACGTATTGAATGGTCTTTTATCTCATCAGGATTCTTCATACGTTTCTTCCTGTGAATAATAACAAATCCTCCTTTAGTCTTGTAGTGAAGACGGATTCTTCCCACTTTATAAAGGAGTATTCACATCATACACCATCATCCATGGATTCTTCTCTTGCCGAGTTGATAGACTGTAATTGTGCGGCAGATATATGGTACACGGTGCTCCCTTCGTCCTTGCACTCGCGTACTGTCAGGAGTTAGTAAAACTTCTTGGGTTTTGCACTTGGAGGTGAATGATGCGTAATGATACCGGTAGCGAGTGATACGTAGCACTGTAGCAGTGAAGGATCTCTCACAGTACCGGTGATGCAGATGGGAGTGATGTAGCTAAGAATGTAGTAAGGAATCAGCGATGCATGGTAGTATAGAATGATGGTTAGATGGTGATTATGGTGTGCCTATAAATGCTGCGTGGTAGAAGAGATGCGTAGACGATGTGTGTATATGAGTGCGGTACAGATGGGTGATGAATACCTGGAGTAAAGCGCAGCGGCTGCAGGAGCGGCAAGAGGAGGAGGAGCATAACTACTGACTAGCGATGGAGGAGCGGCGGCGGGAGAGCTACGAGCATCCAGTGCAGGAGGCGACGGAGGAGAGCATATTCGGGGGGCTGGGAGAGGCAGAGTTCTACGAGAAGCATGGGGTGGAGCACGAGGAGGAGTATATAGAGATGTCGAGCGGGAGGGGGTTACGGACATTCAAGCAGCGGTGGGAGCCGAGAGGGGCGGCGGCGCGGGCGTCGGTACTGGTGCTGCACGGCTTCTCGGAGGACAGCAGCTGGCTGGTGCAGCTCACGGCGGTCGGCATCGCCAAGCGCGGCTATAGTGTCCATGCCTTCGACTTCCCAGGCCATGGCCGTTCCGACGGTCCCCCAGCCCACGTCCCGGACCTCACCTCTGTCGTCGACTCCGCCCTCCACGTGTCCCGCCTCATCCTCTTCCGCCGTCCGAACCTCCCCCTCTTCCTCTACGCCGAGTCCCTCGGCGCCGCCGTCGCCCTCCTCGCCCACCTCCGAACCTCCGCCTCGGACCCTACCCTCCTCGCCGGCGCCATCCTCCAGGGCGCCATGTGCGGCATCAGCCGCCGCTTCCTCCTCCTCCCCCCCGGCCCAACCCTTGTCCTCGCCGCCCTCGCCGCCCGGCTCCTGCCCACCTGGCGCCTCTGCCCCACCCCCGACAATGTGGCGGCCTCCTATGCGGCTGCATGGAAGCGCGCTCTCGTGAGGAAGAACCCCCTCAAGACCGCCGTCCGCCCGGACGCCGCCACGGGATACGACATGATGCGCGTCGCCAGGTTCCTGCAGTCTCAGGCCCACCTCGTCTCCCTGCCCTTCCTCGCCATCCATGGCGACGACGACCGCGTCTGCGACCTCGCCTGCGTCCAGGCCCTCTTCGATAAGGCCGCCTCCACTGACAAAACCCTCAAGGTCTACCGGGGTATGGGCCACATGTTCGTCGGCGAATCCAAAGAGCTCACGGATACCGTCTTCTCCGACATGATCGCTTGGCTGGAGGAGAGAACTCCGCCTGCACCATCCCCTCATAATCACTCATCGTAACTCAAAACACCCGACAAATATAATATCATCATAAACGTCCTGTGTATCTTCTATACTTTTATGTAATGTTACAGCGCCTCCTTATCTCTCTCCCTGTCTACCCTACTGCATTCAATTTGGTTGATTTCATTCCCTGAATGCTTCCACTGGTGGCTGCGTCCACACACCAGGTTCTATTCCGCACTGTCCTGTACCTTTGTCTCTGAACATGGCCAATGTCACCCGATCTGCAGTAAATTGCCCTTTAATCGGAGAGTTGAGTTCTCGCATCAGTAACCTGCAGTAGCTGGCCTTATGTAGCCAAGGGAGTCCTGTATTTGGTGATAGAGTCTACTAATACTGGTTAATCTGTGTTCAACGTAGCCAATCGCGTTAATAGGTTGTATTTCTGAATGAATTGAGACTTCAGCGTAAGGACACGTTCAACTAGAGGGGGCTTTATGTTATATACTGAGTGACTATTGGGCTACAATAGTTCGGATAATGGCTAAATCACAGGATCACGGCTAACTGTTATCCAGTTTGCCCAGCATACAAGATACTAAGATAG
Organism: Lygodium microphyllum; assembly: GCF_053477565.2. Taxonomy (NCBI): domain Eukaryota; kingdom Viridiplantae; phylum Streptophyta; class Polypodiopsida; order Schizaeales; family Lygodiaceae; genus Lygodium; species Lygodium microphyllum. The sequence goes on along the minus strand of NC_141149.1, from coordinate 68,628,543 downwards.
ACTCTGCTTGACCATTTGTTTTGGATTCTGTAGGTTCCCATTTGACTCTCGCCTTCAGAAAGTATGTTCACTAGAGCCTCCCGAATGCTTTCCAAAGTGAGAACGCTGATGCATTGAAGGCTTGTAAGGGTTTGATCCACAGTCCTCTCACTCCATGATGTAGTCAGATGATACAAAATAAGGACCAGTTCCTGCCAGGATAAGATCCGCAATCGGGTCAATTTACCTGTCGGCCAACCCACAAATTTGTATGCCAATGTGGTTTGCAACAGGGTGTGTACCAGAAACCACAATGGACAATGGAAGATCGCATGGCTTAGAACATGTTCACACCGGGTTTGGGTCGCCGTAATTCACAGACTTGCATGTCAGCGTTCTGGTTTTGCAACTAGGTGGAAACCAGGAACTGCGATGGGCAATGGAAGATACCATGGTTTAGAGTGTGTTCAAACTATGCTTGGGTCGCCAAACTGATTCGGCACCCCAAATCAACAAATCAACGCAGTTTCTTGATGGTGACCAACATCTCTTATGAATCGACTTGCAGTTGCCGATCACAAATCAACAAAGTTAATTATTTCTAAATTCAAATAAAAGATGTAATTTAGCAGAGAAGCAATCTTCGTGCGCCATGAATTGGGGGCCCGGGTCACGTTGTAATGCATTGTTTCGATCAGATTTGATTGGCAGCCATTCCAGGTCATGCCTGTTTAAGATGGAAAACAAGCATTTCGAGGTGAGGCACATGGGTTCGATGGTGTGTGAGGGGTCTAATGATCCAGCCAAATATGGATTTCCTTGCTATGGAAAATATGGAAGTAACGAGCTTTGGTGGCCTCTGACTTGCTCCACATCTCATTCCAAATGGCTTCTCTTCTTTCCGTTGGGATCCTGTGCTCTTCATGAGCTTTGAATTTCCTCAACGCTACAGACTTCTAATCAAACTATCTTGAGGTATCTGCAGTCTCCCTGTGCAATGACACACCATGCCTACTCTTCTTTCTCTTTCTTTATAAAGTGCTCTTTGGCCTTGGACACCATCGCCTTTGCCTTGGGATTTTGCAATGGAGAGAGCTTGCTTTTTAACTTGCAGATAAAATCAAGCATTAGTTTAGGCAATATGTCACGACAAGGGTCCACTAGGCAATGAAGCTATGAAGGCCTCGTTGGCCGTGGGCAAGGTGGGAGTGTTTGCTTGAAGATAATACGTCCTAGGAGGTCACCCATCCCACCTTTGTCTACACCCAACCACTCTTAATTGCAAGGCACTTAACCATCGAGCTAAACCTTGGAGTTGCTCCAAATAACATTCAAAGCTTTCAAAAGCCTATTTGGGAGGAGATAAAAGGCTTTTCAAGGACCTTTCAACTACTTCTTGGCATACAACACTTTTGGAGTTCTACCACATCGCTCTTATAGTCTTGTGAGTACTTTTTCTCTCTTAGTTTCAAGCATCACAACATGTCCTTCCCTTCGCATTCACAGCATGATGGGCCTAGTATAGACATGCATGAGAATGAAACCATGAATCGTTTAGATCATTTAGATGCATTTGAGCTAATGAAGAAGGGAAAATTTGGTGCTTTGGTGGCTTGCACAAAAACACTAAAGGAAAATTTTGCTACTCTCAATGACAAGCTTACGCATATCTCAAAGCTTCTAAAGCAATTGGTATGCCAACAAGCTTCAGGCATTTTGGATATGCCTCTTGAAGATGGAGTTGCTCCTAGAGCTACTTTGTCAATAGGGTTACCTCAAGGTGCTAAGGTCTCTGGGGCTCGATACACATGAGGTAAATAATATGTTAAAGAACATGAAGTCACTTGTTTCAAGTAGAGAAATGAGATCATAACAAGAATTGGAGTGTCTTTTATGAGTTATGTTGTACACTAGATTTTGTTAGAGCCCTTAAGGCAAGTCTCTGAGGGCGAGCTATTCGACACTCCATTGCATCGAGATGAGCTCTCAAACAATGAGTTATAGCACTCGCTTGGATTCGTGGAATACACATCCCTTCCTTTTTTGGCCTCATGGTCCATGCAAGCTCTTTCTATGTAGATTTCCTTTAATATATTTCTCATCCTTTGTATGTACTCACATTTTGTGATATTTATTGATACATTTGTTTGTTTTGAATTTTGCTCCCTATCAGTCCATGTAGTTTTATGAGATGTCATTCTTGATATTATATTTATTTGAAAATTTAATCAACAAACCCTTTCTTTGTAGCATCTCATGATACATGTGTTTCGACAATAGCTATATGCTCAACTTATAAATGATTTATGGAACATTGTTTAGTACATGTGGTTGAAAGGGTGGCAAGGCTACATGCCTTGCCACCCAAAATTTTTCCCTATGCAATTGCCACTATTAGTGTCCTAAATTAATTGCATGTGTTGCTATTTGCATCACAATGTGCATCGCTATATTTACATTGCAAATAATGGTGCATATAGTGATGCAAATAGTGACACACATTGTAACGTACATTGCGAGTATTTTATCGAGACATGTATACCAATGGTTTTAGAGATGATGGGGGCAATTTTTTGGATGAATCATTCTATCCCTTTAAATATCAATATATGGCTCATATCTTGTAGTGGCACAAGAATATAGAGCAATATGTTATTCAGTGCCAAAAGTGTTAAGTGAAGAAAGTTGAGCACCTAAAGGTAGGTGGGCTTTTACATTCTTTAGAGATTCCTAATGGCAAATGGAAATGTCTCTCTATGGATTTTGTTGTTGGACTTTCTACTGACAATCATGCTACCATTTGGGTAGTAGTGGATAGACTCACTAAGATATGTAGATTTATTCCAACAAAGATAACTACTAAGACTCTTGAATTAGCATGGCTATTTATGGAGAATATTTATTAGTTCTATAGATTGCTAGTCAATATCGTAAGAGATTATGATCAAAAGTTTAATAGCCATTTTTAGAGAGTTGTATTCAAAAGGTTAGATTCAACGCTTAATCTAAATACTAGTGATCACCCTTAAACAAAGGGGCAAACCGAATGAGTAAACCAAGTTCTAGAATATATGCTATGATCATCTGTAAAAAAACACAATCTAATTGGGAAGATTATTTATCCGTATTAGATTTTTCTTACAACAGTGATAAGCATGTGACTACAAGGCTTAGTTTGTTTATGGTTATGTGTGGATTTCAATCCCAATCACTAGTTACGATGGGATCAACCACGATAAATCCAACATATCCAGAAATTTCTTCAAAATTATTTTGATATACTAAACATAGCACACTTAAATGTTAAGCACACTCAAGACATTATAAGAAATATGTAGATGAACATAAACACATGATCACTTCTAAAAAAGATGATAAGCTTTAAAGTCTAGATTGGTTCCTAAGTTATTTATGTGGTACTATGGCCCATTTACAATCCTTAAACATGTTGTTGAAATTGCATAGAAATTAGATCTACCATCCTCTAGTAGAGTCCATTCAGTCTTTCATGTTAGCCAATTGTGAAGGCAACTTGGTAATGATAATAATTTGGTGGACCAAGGGCTATTGGTAGAAATTATTGAAAAATCAATTCAACCTCATAAAGTAGAATGGATCTTGGATTTCCATGAGTATCATGCATGTCGTCATGTTCTAAAATAAGTTTTGGTCAAGTGGAGAGATAGACCTAAAGAAGCTCTACTTGGTAGAACACTATTGTACTCAAGATGTGATTTGTTACTTTTGTTTTCAAGGATGAAAACTCTTCAAAATGGGGGAGTAATATCACGACAAATGCCCTAAGTGGACATGATCTATAGGATAGCTCAACCATAGCACTAATAGTATGTAATGGACCATTATGCTAGGGTGTTGATGGGGTTAAGGGGTCAAGAGATAGGAGGCTAAGCTCTATTGTATTCATATCCATCTTTTAAGCTTCCTCTTGACTCTATCTAAGATCCATTGCTATCAATGCTTAAGGGTTAATCCGGTGCCCATGGGAATGCCTAGTGATTTGAAAATTTTGCCTTTTGGTATGTTTTGGCATCCTACATTGAGTCTCCACTCTGGTGGATCCTTAATTAGTGTCTTAATGCTAGTTTTGTTGTGCTTGACTACAGATCTTGAGGCCAAACAAAAGGTTTCTAGGCAGTCCTAGAATGTAACTATAGACTCAAGGTCATTGTTGAGGTTAGCATTTGTGTCATCTACAAAAAAAGAAGAAGTATTTCCTTATGGTCAAGTAGCTATATTATGAATCATTTTTGTTCTTTTCTTACCCGTTTAGGGAGGTTGGATGTGAGTATTCTGGATAGGGTTTTAGCAAAATTTTTGAAAATTGAGGTAAGACATCTAATAGGCATCTAGTTTCCCACCAACTAGTCTTTGTTATCCTTTTTATGAATTAGTCTAACTATCTCTTCATTAATCATGGAAGGAAGGGCACCATAGTGTACTACTTCTTTCCAAACTTCCATTAATGGATCAAGGAGAATTTCCTTGAAGCGTAATAGAATTCATTAGGGAGGTCATCCAAGCCCAAGGATTTGCCCTTAGCCAAAGAATCAATTGTGTCTCCTAGCTCTAGAGGGGTAAGATTGGAGTTTAATAATAGAGGGATGAGTTCAAGTGGGACTACCTTTTTTTTGCACCTAGATATGCAAGCTTTGACAGTTTTCATGAATCTCGTGCTTGTCCTAGGTTTACTGAAAATGTCATAAAAATGCTCATAGGCCATGATTAAGTTTTCTCCTTGATCTTAGACCAAAGAACCTTCATTTTTTCATATGAGAGGTATCCTATCTTTACCTTGCTTTTTCTTGAGAACTTTAAGGTTCTCCTTGGTCCATCTATCCCCCTTGGTTACCCACCACTCCCTAAAGTAGATTTGTAGACTTTCTACCTCAATTAATTCTTCATATCTAAGTTTGGATTGAGTAGTTAGAAGTTTAGGCTATATGCTAAATTCCCCTTCATCAATTCTTTTCTCTAATGTTATGACCTCTTGATAGATCCTAGGAGCCCTATCCCATCCCATTCACCTAGTTACCTAGCCCCTACAACATGTCAATAAGGGTCTCTACCATATTAAAGTCTCATGTGAGGATGATTGGGCATAGTAAACTCTTGAGGAAGTTCCAAATTCTAGCCCTACTATTGTAGTTTAAAAAGCATAGATGGAGATAATTTCTACTTCCTCATTAGTGTTTAGAATGATTGCTAGCCCTAATTGGTTGGCCTTTTGAGTTCCTGATCATAATGGTTTCCTTGAGCTTGTTAAATATCTAGTTCTATTAGAATCTAGAGGTGCCATCGTGGGTTGATGTTAGATGTGGGATATTGACCCCATGCCTTTTCTCGGAGGGGTTGCAATAGGGCCTAATACTTAATAAAAGGGGTCAGGGAGATTAGGAAATTCAACCCACACAAGGAAACTGGTGAGCTTAGGAACTTAGGATGCCACTTGAATAGCGTCAAAGGGGAGTTATGCAACATCCACTGCCCGTATGATAGGACATTGACAACCATTTCCTTGGACCGAAAAGAAAATGAAGTAATTATTGGGAAGGTATATAACAAATTTCACTATGAGACCGAGGGTCCACCCATTATTGTTGATCCATCTCCTTAGCACCTCAAGGAGAGGTCTAGCCCCATTGCATAACCCTATTAAAGGTTGATAATAGTATCCAAAGAAAATTTTATCGATTATTTCATCAAAGAGAGTGATTGAGCATATACCTTGATCCTTCTTGGGGGCACTTCTACTTATTTGTTTGATGTTTGAGGACCGCTTCCTTGCAATGGTTTGATGATATCTTCTTGGTTTGAGCTCATGTGCTAGGCACCCCTACTAGCTTGGTGTACCTTGTGTCCTTTAGGAGGAGACTGTGATAGGCTCTCTCCTCTAATTGGCAGAGCCTCCATGCATGCTAGAACACCATTTCCTTGGAATTGAAAATAAATATGAAGTAATTATTGGGAATGTGTCCAGTAGATTTCGCTCTAATGCCGAGGGACAACGAATTATCTTTGATCCATCCCCTTGGTACCTCAATGGATGGTCTAGTCCCATGGCACAACCATATCAGGGCTTGATAATGGTATTCAGAGAAGATTTTGTCAATTATTTCATTAGAGAGAGTGACTAAGCATATAGCTTCACCCTCCTTAAGGGACAGTTCTACTTGTTTGTTCGAGGTATGAGGACCACTTCCTTATGATGGTTTGATGATATCTCCCTAGTTGACTTTGCATTCGGGGGACCCCCTACTAGCTTGGAATACCTTGTGTCCATCGAAGTGAGACTATGGTAGGATCCCTCATCTGATTTGCAAAGCCTCCATGCATGACAACATCATGCATGCCATGCTTGGAATACCTAGTAAAAATGCTAGAAATACTATGAGGGGGCATACTATTATAATTGAGGAAAATAGGATTACCTTGAACTAACAGAAACAATTGATGTAAGCTTTCTTGTTGGAGCCCAAAATGAGCCACAACCATCCTTGAATAAGTGGTAGATTGATTCCTCTTTGTTGTTGTAAAGAAGATAATTTCCCACAGTAAGCTAAAATACTAAAAATAAAAGAAATATACCAAAATGCTAAGAAAGCCATAGCCAAGGTATCTAGGCTACCATGAATCATGTTACCACTTGATACAATGGCTAAGAATCACTCTTAAGAGGGCTGCAACATGATATCCTCCTCATGTATGGAGGGGCATGGAATCCACCCCAATGCCATGGTGGCCAAAGAGTATGCACCCTCAATGGATGGTGTGAGGTGTGGAAACCTCAAACAAGAAATGTTTACAATTGGAAAAAATATCCTTGGCAAGTTATAACTTATCCTTTTATATCTAACCCTAGACCTAAGGCCAAATATTGGCTAAGGTATTATTTTTCTGTATTACAAACCATCCCCTCCTAAAGAAACTTTGTTCTCAAAGCTAGCAAAATTTAGAGAATGTACAATGGATATTTTGAGGATAGTTTGTTGGCATATAAACCCATGGTGAAGGAGAAATCCATGCTGAAATTAAAGTCTTCATGCCGCAAAGAAGAGTCTTTCAAAGTATGGAAACAGCTAAGAGAGGTTAGTGGATTGTTGTAGATTGTTAAAGCATGGAAGCCATCAAAAGTTGTCCACAACTTTTAATAGAGGAGTCCAAATGGCATGAATGAAGTCTTGTTGGATAGAAACGATCATAAGGAACCTGTTCAACACATAGGATTCAATCACTTTTGCCAAAAAGTACCATGTAATTCATGGCAAAAAATTCACACAGTAAGCTATGTAACTATAATAATCCCATTGTTTTGAAAGGATTCATGAATCCTTAGAAAGGATGATTGAATATGCTAAGGAATAAGTATTGCAATCTTTATTTACAACCCACCAACAATGAAAGTCACAAAAGCCCAATATACCTCCAGGTTCAAATCGATAACCATCAAAATAGTCATCACAATCATAAGTTTCTACTACACAAAAATATATCCCATCATTGCCTCCCGCATTACGTGGAAACAAGGAAGCATCCTCATGATTCCCACAAATCAAATGGAAAGATAAGGTCATCAGTTGAAAACATGTCATGTGATCCCATAGATTGGTATATAACTTCATGAAACTCCTTTATATATGCCTCTTCAATTTTTGCATTCGCTTAGCCTTTAGGATGATGTGAGTTAGAAAGATGATAGGCATCATGATCATCTTCAAAGAATTTGTAGGACTCTCCATCTTGGACATTATGGTCCACTTCCTCTTCAGTTTCTTCACTTCCTCTTTATTATCTGAAAACTCTATTACCAGCATCATTGTAGCATTTCTTTTCTTGCATATATCTTTATGATCAGAAGATATTGGTTTAGCACATCTATAACATAAACATTGTACATGTATTTATCTAATATCGTCACTTGCTAAGAGTTTTCCCCAAATAGCACGATGCTAGCCACTATGATTTTCATACTTCTCATAATAGAATGGTTTTCTGTAGTCATGACCATGTTCATTCCTACTAGCATAATGCTAATGTCCATGAAATGGTTGATCATCATCATAATTTCTGACAATGGGATGGCTGACCATCATAGAAGTGCTAATCAACATCCTACCCATGTTCACTAGCATAATGCTGCTCATATCAATGACCATGATCATATGCATGTTACTGCCCATTCATTTATGACTTTCCATTTGCATGCATATCAAAAGAGTTGGAACCATTCCCAAGTACTTGTGGTCGTCCTACATAATTCTCATACATGGAAGAGTGTCCAAAATGATTGCAAGGGTGTCCTCACTTTTGTGGCTAAGCATAAGCATAATGATTGACATGTTGATGTTGTCCAAAATATTTATGACCATCACTTGCTTGCTATGGCTCAACAAACTTCTCATCACTGTCATATACATGTTGGTCATACCAATGCTCATTGTACTCATGATCATAATGCAATTGCAGATCATAGTCATATTGTTGTCCATGATATCCATGACAAGAAGATTGTGGCTCATAATATTGTTGATCATGAGATTGATGCTCGTGCATTGCACATTCTTCATGATGTTCATACGATGCAGATTCTTCATAATCTTCATGATAAGCATGTTGTTTGTTTGCATAGTATACTTGTTGTTCTTGCATACTTCTACACTATCTTTGTTCTAGCTCAAAGAGGCTTGCCTTAGACATGGTCTTGTTTTCTTTTAGCTCTTTATTAAAAAGAAAATGTGTCAACCAAGCATCATCAGATCCCTGGTACATCCATTGTGACCATTCCACGACGCAGATTTGGATATGCCAAAACACTAGCATGCACCAAAAGAATGGGATCTATTGTTTTGAAAATTTGACGAGATAACTATAAAGCATTTTCTCCGAGTCCTTGCTCAAAATGCCATAAACATTGCAATCTGTAAAACAATGTCTAACTGAAGTGATGTACTGAAAATGTTGCAAATAGATAGAGCCAACCAAAACTCAAACTGCATCTGGCTTATATTTGCTAATTGCATGCATTCAAACATCTGCAAATATAGAGTCATTTCACACAATGATTGTTGCTATAATAACCAAACCATGATCTAATTTAGATTTCAAGACAAATAGTTTGTCTACTACTGGATCCATGTAGGCCAATGATTTAAATTCATCTAATCATTCAAGTCATACAAAGCTACCATCATAGCATCCTGACAGAGGTTGTTAGACACAAAGCTTTGAAAGGTTAATGAGCATTTACTCCTAGTTTCCACAAGTCAATTCAACTACTGAGTGTTGCAAAAGAGCAGTAGTGAAATATTTAGTCATGAATGGACTGGGACCATATTCTAGCATTCAACCATGATGAGATATTTGTCACTGTCATCATACTCTTACGAGTAGATTCATCAGTCCATGCTGCTATTGGTGTTTCCAACAACACTATTAGTCCAAAATCTATTCCAACTCCAATGATTGATCACATATTAGAACACCGTTGATGCATCTAATCCTTTGCTACATATTTCTATCTAGTACTACAAGCAACAGTAAAGATATCATTCTCTCTAAATTGCAATAATTCCACTACTATTACCAATGCTTAACAATCACTTACTGACACAAGCTATTAAATCGTTTAAAGCCTTTGATGTTTTCCATGGAATCTTGAAACCATCAGGGTTGATCAGTTTCCAATTTACCAAAGCATGGAAATACTCTCTTCCAGATTCGTCACCCAATTGTTATGATTGAATACAGATATGCAGCAAATAGTGTATTCAATTGCAAAGCAAGCCATTGTATTCTCTATAGATTTGTCTAAGTAATCCACCTCTTAGATTTTCCTATTTTCTAAAATTTAGTTTGCTTGTGGCATTTGCAATGGTTAAATTTGTATCTGGTAATGAAGGATGGTGTGCCAAATTATGCCCCAGATACATTAATACATACTCAGGGCTGTAAGTGAGGAGGGGTGCATCAGCTTCTAAGTTAGCAAATTTCTATTGTAACCTGACTTCACTACAACAACACTCAATAACATCATTGGAATATATGAATTCTTGCATAAAATTATCTCAAGGATGGCAAGCATAAAAGTTGCAGTCACTTCCATATCATGGTCTCAGGTAACATTTCCAATAGCAAGATAGTTCCAAATGTTTCCACTACCACCATCTCCATCATCATTGATATCAGTTGATATCTATGTTAGTGTACAAGTACTTTCATAAAAGTCAATGTAGCTACATGATCAAAAGCACAATAATACAAGATTGAACCAAGATTTATGGCTTTTTACTCTACTTCAGGGGCCTCTTGGCACAAGTAAAACCCACACTATTTGGGCATGCTTGAATGTTATTCATCTTGTATAGTATCAGAGGTATTGTGCTACTATATTGAATAAGATTTCCCTAAATAGTCTTAAAGTTGATGATACTGCTAGTGATTCTGGTTCTAGTCAAAGTGAAGGATCAAGCATTGACTTTGAAATCAGCTCACCCTCTGTTGTTGTTGTACACTGCAAAAAACTATGCAAACATTCATAGATTGATGTGAGTGCTGCTAACAGAATTGTCTTTCTCCCTATTATTTGATCAATCTAAGACTCTAGTGCTTCAATTCTAGCATCATGTTTGGACCTGATTTCTTCTGCCTACCATAGGCCATTTCCAACTATATAGGGACACTCCTTGCAGCATCATTGGTTTAATGAAGGGTTCAGGATGTCTCAAAATATGAACCTATATATGAAGACATTCTATCATATCTTTCAAGACCCATTTTTGTCAAAACAGGTACAGTTAAGACTCAGCACACACACAAGAGCTGAGAATGTGCAAAGCTAATACATATTAGATTGTAGGTTTCAGTTGCTTCTTCATAGGCTCAACTTAAGCAACCTCTAAATAGCACATAATTCTTTGTAGTTAATTGTTGCATATGATGCAAAAATCCGCCAAGCATAAAAATGAGATGAATTGTTGCTATATACATGGCTAGCATTCAATAGATGTGGAGCATTCTCAATCATTTTGCTACTCGATTAGCACAAATCACAACATTGTCCTTTGATGCCAATCTCAATGGCTCATTTTACATTGTGCTTCTCCTACCATTGATTGGAAATCTTGATTGAAATGGAGGGAACTCAATAGTTGTTGTGCCTTTACATCCTAATCATAGACTCTTATAGAGCTTCAAGTTTCCGATGATTCTATCTCATTAATGATATCTAGAGCCTTGTAGATTGTGATTCAAACTTGATATGTGCTCTTCTTGAGGTATGGTTGCTCCAACAAGCATCCCTCAATAAACATCTTGTCACACTATCGCAATCGGTGGTAGCGCAAAAGGCTTGGCAAGAGATGCTCACATAATTAAGATCCTTTGATATCCGCACTCTTCATATACTCTATTATTTATCATTAATTCTTGTGCCTCAAAACTGCTTCTTGACAAGGAAGTGGCAAAGAGAATTTCCTTTGAGATCTCATTAGCATTGCTTCAGATGTTTGATAAAATATGTTTCGAGAGTTTGACAAATAAAAGAAAGCTTGATCCCAAATGGAACTCTTTATCCACATAGTTTCATTGCCTATGACACTCGGGGGTTCACTATATATATATTCTCTATATAACGTGCGTTCATGGCCTATTTATAAATATCATAATCTGTGAATTTTTCTTGAATAAAACACAACCCTTTTCTATTCAATCTGTAAGTAACCCCTTTATATGACACCCTTCTGTATGTAAAAAAAGTATAAAAATGTTGTTTTAAAAACCCCTTATTTTGAACTCACGTTATATATACATATATTCATGAGTGACCTCCTCAAGCTATGACATAGGTAAACACATTGGAAGGGACAAAAGATCAACCATGGCATTTTGATGAGCATTCGACTATTGTAACTAGCACACATTTCGAGTCCTCTAAACTTGTGTAAGCTAGCCATGGGGTAGAGATATGGTCGTCCTTTTGCTCCTTAGGTTGCTAGAAAAGTCTTGGACCAAGCCATCGATGGTGATTAGAAAGGATGAAGAAGAGAAGTAGGGTTCTTTGCTCTTTAGGAAAAACTTGAAGAGTAAAGTGCAAACCCTCCTTTCAAAAAATAGAGGTCTTCTTGGTTGTCACTAGCTCTAGTTACCTTCTCTTTTGTCCAAAATACCTTCAAAATTAGCTTAGAATTGAAAAACATATTGTTATCTTGACTTGTTGGGTGGAAACCTCAAATAAGAAATGTTTATAGTTGGTAAAAAGATCCTTGGCAAGTTACAACTTAGCCTTTTATATCTAACCCTAGACCTAAGGCTAAATATTGGCTAAGATATTATTTTTCTTTATTATAGTTGTATATGCATATACCATTAGAAAGGCCTTGCTTTTTGAGCTTTTCACTTGGTAAGAATATTCCTATTGCTATGTTTCATGTAAAGATGCTTTCAGTGTGAGCTTCAATAATCAAATGCTTATTAGAGCTACTTTAAGTTGAACTTTAGAAATATCAATCTAGTAGGCTTTAAAATTGACACCCAAGGTTGGGGTTCAATTAAAATATAATGATACATCTAGTGTCTTTGTAAGGGTGTCAAATTAACACTAGTATACTCAATTTTGGTGTCGAGGAGAACCATAAGAAGACATTTTTAGATGTGCCTTAAGTGCTTGCAACTCTTCAAGTGCACAAGGTCTCATAATGTTTACAAAAGGTAAGCATAGAATAGCTCAAGTTGAAAGTTGGAATCCAAGCTTCTTTGCAAAATCATACCTAGTCTATTTCTACCATTCAAGACTCTTATATAGCATAGAATGAAGCTTTTCTTTCCATTTTGTTTCATATTTTCAAGCATCTCAAAAAAATATTGTTGGCTTATCTCTCAAAAAGTATAAAAAGTAGTACTATATAATGGATTTTTAAAATCTTCCTTAGTTAATGTGCTATAAGACTACTTAGAGGAGTTGGGACTCTCACACTAATGTTTGAAGTGTGTCCCCTACCTTACATAGAACCCTCGCAAAGGTATATATTACCTCTAGTTCAAATGTTTAAAATCTTGTAGTCATGTGTGATTGTATCTTTTTATTAGGTGTTTTAAAACTTTACTAGAGATTTTCCACAACAACTGAAGATATATGAGGGAAAACTTGCATCCTTTAATGTTCTTTTCATAGATTCACCTTAAGTCAATTGTTCTCAAACATAAAGCATCACCTTAAGCTGATTTTTTGCCAAAGACAAATGGTTCTTGATAAAAATCCTTAAAGTTCAATAGTGTATAAACAAAAAGAAATTCCCATGGCAATAAAACAAGACAATCAAGAAATTAGTGGAGTAATTAGGCAAAATTATCGAGGCCTACTGTTGCGGTACACGAGCTCAATGATGGGACTTTGGACACCCTCTTACTCATTCAAGATGCTTGATCTATGAAGTATGATGGCTATCTCTCACTTAGCCTCTTGCATGCATCACAAACACCAAGATTTGATTGTAATAAGTTTGCATAGCCTCCCTTTAACAAGCATAAAGGACACCCTTGCAAAGCTCCACAACCATGAGTGTGCTCCTTTTGCATAATTGTAGGTATGAGAGAGTGATCAAGAGCAAGAATAAGAAGTCTTCACCCCCATGGTCCCTCAATCTCACTCACTCACACACACTCTCTTTCTCAAATTTCACACACACACACACACACACACTCTCTCTCTCTCTCTCTCTCTCCCTCTCTCCCTCTCTCTCTCTCTCTCTCTCTCTCTCTCTCTCTCTCTCTCTCTCTCTCTCTCTCTCTCTCTCTCTCTCTCTCTCTCTCTCTCTCTCAAACTAAAGGCAATAAGACAAGAACTTAAAATGTGTATAACATGAATAGCCTATTAAATATAAAAAAATTAGGGTTAGCAATTTCCCATCCCTCTTGGACATCTTGCCCCCTTTTGTGGTTTTTTTAGTCGATCACGACTTTGTTTACATGCAACTGAACTTTAATCTTGATGAAATAATATAGTGGATGTGGGATCCTAGCTATTAAGTACAATTTGCATAGGAGGGAGCTCAACTTTCATGAAAATAGCAGCACCAAGTGTTATAAAAATGATCATTTTTCTAAAATTTATGCCTTTTTATTTATCTTTCTTCTTTTTGGTAACATTTTATCTCCCCCTCCTAGATGAGTGCCAATCCCCGTGGTACTTTTGCCAAATGGATGGTGCTACTATTGTGAAAGGCTATGGGACATTTAATGAGGGCAATGGTAGGGGTGGATGACGTGGTATGGCAGAAGAGATGGAGGCAAGATAAAAGAAACCAAGAGACTTAGAGTATGCTAGGTTAGCTTGAAGAGGGAGGAAGAGGTGATGGGCAATGCTAAAGGAGTCATGATAGATGTGGGCCACCAATATTGATGGGACTTGAGGAGCTCCATTGTACTTGATTTTCACTTATCCTCTTTCTAACATGTCAATTATGTGCTCATGCATGTGGAAATGGGAGTTGGGTCAAATTACAAGTGAATTTGGAATGTTGTCCCACAATTGAAGGCCTAGTGGGTGAGAGAATGTGGTGTGGTGCTATCCTCAGGGTGATGGGTCATCCAAGAAAGTGAGGATACCATATCCTCGATGTGCCTTGATGTTGTGACATGGGGGAGGGGCTAAGGTGTTGCCATAGGTGTAGTGGATGTGATGTGATTTTCTATTTTACTTTACATTTTTTATATTTTTCCTCATTTTGAAAAAATAAATATGCAATAAATAACTTGCAAGGTACAAGAGAAAATTGATCACTTCAGGAAGTGGTCTAATCATATGCTAGAGACAACCCTTGAGCTAAGAAGATACTCATTGATGTGTTCTCATGACTATGGTGATGCCTTTGGGTAAAAAGGGTGTATACACAAGGTTAACCTATTGTCCACCATGTCCTCTGATAACTAGGTACAATCGGTCAGCAATAATAGGGTGGGAGGTGAAGGTGAATCATTTCCACTTGATCCATTCCAACATTGACATCAAGAAGGAATGGGGGTACCCCGTCTTCATAAGGGGTTACTGGTTCTTAGAGGAGCTTGATGGGGAGGCAGAGATAGTTGCAGGTGGTGATGAAAGAAGGATGTGTCAAAAATTTGCAAATTCTCTTCCAAAATGTGAAAAGAAAGGGACCAAGTCAATAGGTTGGAACATGTAGGTTTTGTGGGTGTGGGTTGCTTTGATGTTGGGAACCTTTGGAAAATTGTACCTAACATGCTCATTTTCTTGATACTCTTGGCCATGCTTTCTTAGGTAGGGAGAGAGACCTAGATCTACTTGCTTTTCCTCTCAAGAGTAAATGAAGGTGTCCTAGGCTATCTTGTTGCCTTCCAGGAATGGGGTAACACCATTCTAGTAGTCTTGGCCATACTTCCTTAGGCTTCAATTTCAAGTACCTCCCCTTGCTTCCTTGAATTAGCATGACTTTTGAAAGGCTTCCATATATAAAGGGTCTAGCCACTTTGTATCAATATTTTTAGTTTTTGGTATGAATAGCAGTATAGTGCATAATGGAAGTGGCTTTTGAAATCTACTCTCCTTACTTACCTCGAAATCAAACTTCATAGCATGGTTGGTCTTCTATTTCTCTTGGCATTTCTCCTTGGGGTTTTCTTCCTCTGTTGGTTGAGAGCTCTCTTTTAGATTAGTTGTGGTGACTTTAGGTATGGATTTTTCTTTTTCCAACTCATTGATTTGAGCTTGCATGGTCCCTATCTATGCCATCAACTCATGGAGGGTCCCAGATGTCTTCTTCTTCTTGCTTATGTCATCAATATGGATGGGATATCCTCTCTCTTTTCTTTGTCTCTTTTTTCTTTTTATGGTGTCCTCAAATGAATCGTTAGACACCATGGATGACTCTACATGTGGTGGCAAGATCTCCTAGAGGAGCACTTCTACAACAATAGGAATGATGTAGGTAATTGAGTTGCCATAGTTTATGATGTTGTGCCTACACTCCCTATGGTTGATCTTTACTTTAGAATTATTTGGAGCAACTCTTTGTGCCTTGGCCAAGAATTTTGCGACATCTTTTAGCTACCATAGAGCATTTAAGTCATGTTTAATTAGGTTTCCTATATCAATCTAGGATCCACTAAGATCCTAGCTGGGCTAGTCAAGGTTTTGTTGTAGGAGAAGAGGTGATAAAAGAGCTATGCTATCAACCTTAGCTCTTCTCTTGGGATTGATCTCAGGAGAACTCCTTTTTTGGCCACTATTTTCATTGGGATTCCATCTCTGATCCCACCTTTGGGAGACCTAAAGAGAACTCATTTTTTGGCCACTATTTTCATTGGGGTTCCATCAATTCTAACCACTAAACTCGGATCCCACCTTTGGGAGGCCTAAGGGATCTTTTGCATTTTAACATACTTTCGTGATCCCATTTTGATGCTCAAAGTCTCTTCTACTAGCTTTGGGGTGAACTCCATGCTAGCCAATTGTTCGTTATGGTTCCTATTACTTTTTATCTTCTATATGAACCTACTAGATGTGGTGGTTGGGTCATAGTTCTCAATCAATTTGGAGCAAGTTGAAAATTGGGTGGCTTTGATGTGGTCTTTGAGGCCCCATTGGGCTATGAGTTCCCTAGCAGTCTTGTATTTTTCAACTACATTCTCAAGGTTGATGAGAACATGAAATCTTAGGTGGCCTTCTCCCACATGCTTGCCTCCAATTTTGTTTCATGTCTTTGCTAGGTAGAGAAAACTATTTTATTCTTATTCAATCAACTAGGTCCAACATTCTTTGCATTTGACCTAACTCCATGTCCTTCCTTTGTCTTTCTTGTCTCTAATTTCTCATGAACTATGCCACTTGTCTTGTGAGGTCCTTTCCAAGTTTTCTCTTAGCCTCAACATCAACTAGGATATCAACTTCTTTCTACTTTTTGTGTGTATGCATTGGTTTCCATCTCTTGGCTGATGTATGTTGGTGCATTGATGTGACCTTGTGGGTTTAACATCAACAATTGTTTTTCTATGGTCTTAAGTTCGTCAAAGTTTCTAATTTAGCTCTCTATCAATTTCCTCTTTGTGTCCATTGCTTGTTTTGTTCCTTGCTATGTTTGTTTGTTCCTCTCAGGTGGGTTTTTCTCTAACAGCCTTATCTGACTTTTCAATGCTAAAATATTCCTTTACAAGGCAAGGATTGGAACCGTATAGGTTGAGAACTTGAATGTGGATGTTGTGAAATGTGATTATGATGTGTATTAACTTAAGTAAAATCCTTCAATTGCAAGATCAAAACAAGATTTCATATGAGTGCCTTTGGTTGCATAACAATGTCTCCATAGCACTCAAGTGGTCAAGGGAATTGT
The DNA here is from genome assembly GCF_053477565.2 of Lygodium microphyllum. NCBI lineage: Eukaryota > Viridiplantae > Streptophyta > Polypodiopsida > Schizaeales > Lygodiaceae > Lygodium > Lygodium microphyllum. The sequence continues at coordinate 68,611,207 of NC_141149.1, read as the reverse complement.
ATGGATAGGTATCAATATTTACCCTAGCACTTGGATCACTCAATTTCCATGGGTTCTATTTCACCTGTCGGTACTCCTTTGTGTGTCTTATTTAAAGCCTAACCAATGCTTTTTATTTTATGTTCGTATTACCTAGCTTTTATTATGTGTTCTTACAATCAAAAAGCACTAAATATGTTGGTGCCTTGAAAAGCACAAGGTGATGTCCCAAGCAAATCTTGTCAAGCAAAAGCAATGCCTTAAGTTTTTATGCCATGGTCAATGAGACAATGTCTCAAGTATGAATTGAATGTGGTATCACAATCTATACACTCAATGTAATTTTGAGCACTTGAAGCAATGTGCCACATGCCCTCAAAGCAGTCAGCAGTCCAAACTCATTGCAATGGGGTGGTGCGCACTTGAGACAGTGTTGCAATAAACTGCTTGAAGCAATAATCATGCTGAATTTTTCTCAAGGTAAGAATCTAGAATCTTCTCAAGACAATGTATTTCCATGAACTCAAAGCAAAAGCATGGCCAAAGTAGCACTCAAGACAATGGTCAAGTGGCCAAAGGAAATTTGGCAATGATACTCAAAGCAATGGCTACCTTGGTGGTCTGACGTGGATTGGCTCAAGGCGAAGATTTTCAATGGCAAAGTTGAGTAGAAGATTCAAACTAAAGCACTCTGGTTTATAGTTGTACTTCGAGCCAAAACTTTGGATAGAATTCTAATCCAAACTTGGGAAAGTTGTCTTGAGGCATGCAAAGGTGGGAATCCAAACTAGGATATAGGAAGAAATTTGGAGAGTATCTTTTTATCTCAATTTTTCATAATACCCATCCTTCATATCAAATATTCCATATGATCTTTTATTCAATGTATCAAACTTTCCAATAATCAACATGTCGTCTACATTAGAGAATCAAAATTGTAAGGCTATCATCTATAGATTTGCTACTATATAGTCAACAATTAGTCTCACTTCTAGTGTACCCTTGCAACCACATAAATATATAAAACATTATACTATTTCCCATGTGTCTAATTTAAAATATAAGCTCTTATGTAGCTTACACACAAACTATTCTTTACCCTCCTCAATAAACTATGCAAGCTACTACTACATATAAATGTCCTCATGTAACTCTCACTGCAAGAAAGCTATCTTTACACCCACCTAAATATGCTCAATGTCTTCCTTGGCAACCAATGTAGGTATCATATGAAGGGTGGTCATCTTGATTATTGGTGAGAAGATCTCATCAAAGTTAATCTTCCTCTCTTGAATCCCTACTACTTGCATAGTAGTGCGTGTTTATCCTTAGGCAAAGGAACTAACTTAGAAGTAGCAATTTTCACCAAAAAAATCAATATCTAGCTACATAGCCTTTTTCTACTTATGTCTATCATCCCTAGTCATAGCATAAATATAATGAGAAGACTCACCACAATCCATAACCATGACATAGTATAGAGACGATGTGTATCTATCTACTGGTCTAGAAATCCTAGTAGACTAGCTTAGTAGGAGCCGATGTCTATCCAACTCATTTAAAAGGAAAAATAATATGTTTCTAATTGTTTTGATTGGTTGCAAATACAAAAAGTGCGCCCTTGTCTATCACTTTACAAACTAGACAAGGGAGACTCCTCGTCCAAAAGTAAGCAGGGAATTCACCTATTTAGCAGGTAAATAACAAATCATGTTCTCTCCAATGTCTAAAAGACTACAGATACCCAACCCCTAAAGAAGTACGTTGATTGGTTAATACTTGCAAAGTTGGCATCTACCATTTGGTGCGTTAATAACCTCATACTATATAGACTAGAAGACAACATTATTAATGGTGTCAAAGATAACATCGTTGAGAGATCACTGATCTCCTTCTATAATTCTGCGACCCTCACATGCATCTCCAAGTAGGCTTACTATGGGAGGGGTCCCAACATCATCTTTGGCCTATGTATCCACCATGCCCATCAAATCAATGCCTCCCTCATCTTAACCCCTATGCATCCACCATGCCCATCTCCAAGTAGGCTTACTACGGGAGGGGCCCCAACACCATCTTTAGCCTATGCATCCACCATGCCCATCAAATCAATGCCTCCCTCATCTTAATTCCTCTCAACCCCTCCTCTCCCTCCACCCCCACAATGCCCCCTTCCTCTTCTCCATCAAGCAATCCATAACTGTGCACACCATCACCATGCTTGACATGGAGCCCTCGCCCTAAACTTGTAGGCCAAGCTCTAGAAGCTCCTCCTATACAACACCAGTGGCCATCTCTAGCTCCATTGCAACAATGAGAAATATGCTGGCATATTTTCCACACTCATCATCCATCTTCCTTCCTTGTCTACCCACTTTGGAAGGGGACCTTGACATCTACCATCACCAAAGGAAGATCACACACTTGTGGGGTGAAGGAGGACTCCTTTTCCCACTTGTAGGTTCTTATAGCCCTTAGGCAAGGTTTAGCTTAATACTCTGATCTATGGCCACATAGCCTAGGCACCTGAAGGGGAGGTACAAGCTCTACCCCCGAGACCTACGGACCACTTATTGCTCAAGTGTTTCGAACCGAGCGGCTATGGCTACCTCTCACATAGCCAACGCGCAATGCCTACCTTACGGGTGTAGTGAGCTTACCTTGATGCTCGATCGAGTACCCTCCTCTTTCTTGCACACTAGTAGCTCCACGATCTTTGAGGCAAGATCAAGCAACCTCAATCCCTCTCCCATGAGCTTTATCCTCCATAGCCACGCGCAAGAGAAGAGAAGAGAAGAGAAGAGGGGAAGATGGAGAGAGAAGATGGAGAGCTTCTTCTCCAAGATTCCTCACTCTCACACAATCACTCCCTCACACTCTCTCAATCCCTCTCTCAAGCACAAGCAAGAAGGCAAGAAACAAGAGAGGAAGAAGAAGAAGCTTTGGCCACACACAAGAATGAGCTTCTCATTCACTTTTCAACTTTATATACATGCCCTACTTTTTATGGGCGGTCATCCCCTTTTTTACATGACCGGCCATTAGCCTAGGCCCATTTCTCATTTCCCACCGTTCTAGTCTATCCTATTCCCAACTAATGCATACAATTTGCACAGGAGTGAGCCTGGCGCTCTCTTACAAGGATTCGGGAGCGCTTTCACACTTAATGGTGTGCTTTTTACTCTTTTACTTTCCTTGGGCGACTCTAAGACTTCTTGAGGGTCGTGCCAGTGCTTTTAATTTTTTCAGGGTTTGGTTACCGGTTAAGGTGCCTTTTTCTTCCTTTTGTCCTATGCCTTTTGCTATTTCCTTTTTTCCATTTCCCGCTCCTCTGTGCTGTAGTAAATATTACCCCTCTCCTAGCCAAGTGCCAGTCCCATGGCACTGTGGTGGGAAGTAGTGGGATAGATGATGTTGTTGCTAGGTGGAACTGGTGGGTAGATGACACTGATGCTTGTGAATGAGAAGTGATGGAGTTTAATGATGATGACCAGGAGAGATTTTGGCATGCTTTAGGCTCCATGAAGATACTTGGCATCTTTCACACTGTTGTGGCGCCCCTTATGTAGCCGGTCATCTTTTGAGTATCCGAAACGCTTGAAGCAATAAGTAATCCCTTAGGAGGATGGTATTGGAGGGATTTATTCTGGAGAAACCCCCCGAATACTGTTTTCCTTGAAAATCCGTGGCCTTGGTTGAAGATTCTTGTCTTTGAGTAGAAGGTCTTCAGTTTTGAGTTGATCTTTAGGCTTGTGGAATCAATAAGCGATCCGTAGATCTTGAGGCGTTGGGCATGGATCATTGGACGATGAGGTTCCAAGATCTATGGCAGATCCATCATTGGGTTTTCCTTGTGCTTGATTTGGTTCAGTCATGGCAGCCATCAGTAGATGGACGATTGGCAACATGAAATCTGTTGAGCCATTTAAACCTTCGTAGCGAAGCTCCTGAAGTTGCAGTAATGGAGTCATGTCCGACTCATGGAAAATTTCCTTGTCATTGGAGGATGTAGTGGATGATCTTCTTCAGCCAAGCAGCCAGTTCTTGAAACACGAACATAACCTGCAAGAAAAGTTGTGCACTTCCTAGAGAGTGTGTCTGTCTCATTGTGTAGTGCATGGTGCCTGTGCGAGTGGAACTGGGAGATGGGTCTAACCTTGGGCAAGCCCTTGGTAATGTCCCACACTTGAGGACCCAGTTTGTGCGTCGTTGGAGGCGTGGTGCAAAACTTGGGGTGACAGGTTTGAAAGTCCTGCCCTTGATGTACCCTAAGTGTGAAGTGGGGAAGGGGCTAGGGGGAACCCTAGATGCAGTGAGTGTGGTGCACAATAACAATGAAGGGGAGCTACCAGCACATGTGAAGTGTTCTCCTTGTTAACTTGCTTAGTAGTAGATTCATCTTTCAGCTTTGCTATTTTTTGCTCTTGTCTTTCTCTCTAGTCACCTTGTCTTTGTTTCCTTGTGGCTTTTTCTTATTCTTTAAAAAAAATAAAATAAAGGAATGAGAGAGGGAGTACAATTGGCAAGGCATATCACACCCATTTAATCATGGGGCGGTCTCGCAGGCATTGAGATAAGAATGCGTGACTTTGTAGGTATTCTTTAATATTGGCCTTAGCTCTCAGAGGAGTGGTTGACAAGAAAGGGTGATTACACCTTGTGAAGCGGGTGTCACTCATATTTTCTAAGAGCTCTCGACAGAAGGAAGGAAGGAGAGTAGCCCGCATCATTAACCTAGTCATAGCTCTACTATCTATTCCTAGGTTGATATCAAAGAAGAGTGGGGGAAGATGGGCTTCCTCTGTTGTGGGTTTTTGGACTAGCAGGAATTTGATAAATCGGAGGTAATTACAAGTGGTCAAAAACGCTGGATCTGGGCAAGAAGAGAAGTCTACAAGGAAACGATTTATAGAAGGAAGTATATCTTCTAACCTAAGCACTAAGCATTCCTCAGGGCTCCTAGCATTTACATTATATATTTTTGGGAAGTCGTAATCCCCATGCAAGTCTCTATCATAGTCCACTCCATGCCTACGGGGGTAGGGCATGTAGATAGGATCATTGCACTCTTCGGGGAGTGAACTGGAAAAGGCGGTCCATGCATCAAAATTGGTGTCCCAAATCCTCCTCCGCCATTTCGGCTGTGCCTCATAGCCTTTGACGGTTTTGGGAACCAGATTGACCTTATCTTCCTAGTAATCCTGTGGCTCTTATCACCACCTAGTCATTATCATGCTCTTCTCTTCTATCCACCTATTTGCAAGTTCATTAGCCAGATACTTGATCTTGGCTAAGACTCCTAGAGGCAAGGCCCGGTCCAGAGAGCGTGGGAAAGCAAATGAAAGCTCAAACGCCCTTTTATGGGACTCTCGTTGATGCCAGATGACCAATTCCTAGGGCCAGTCTATGAGATGTGTATCATTTCTCAGTGGCATGGGCTCTTCAGGAAGTTGTCTTGGAATTGTGCGTGCTCGGCGTTGGGCCTCCTCAGCTAATTCTTGTCTTCTTCTTCTTGCTCCAACTATGTGCTCAGGCAGATGGGCATCTGCAAGTTCTTCCTGTGGGAGATCGGGTTGAGGCGGACTCGGCATTCTTTGTTGCTCTTCTTCATCACCTTGCTCGAAACCTGGACCCTCTTCGACATGTCGCTCAACCACAGATGGGATGATCGGTGGCGGTGGTGGTGGCTGTTCATGCTCCTCAAAACCTAGCTCCTTGAGCTCAGCAGTGGAAAGGCCCGTACAGCGTAAGTAGCGGAATTGTTGCTCCTTAGTGATCCCTGTACTCATTGGGAGCTCCCACTCTTTAAGACCATATCTTAGAGCTCGGGTGGTTAGCTCCAACTTTCTTTTCACCTTTTCCACTGGATCATCGCCTTCAACTTGTGTGACATGGAGTACCGTGTTGAGGAAGGCCTGCCGGTGTGTTTTAGTAGTTATTTCGGCAGCTTCAACCCTGGCTTCTACACTGCCAAGCGTTTGGTCAAGTCCCTCATCCTATCAAAATTGTTCCTTTCCCAATCCATAGCTCTTTCCTCCATCCTTTTTCTCTCTTCCTCTAGTTGGCTCGCCAGGGTGGTCACTACCTGTTGCTGCTCATTTGTTAAAAACCACAATTGGTTCCTTTCTCTTAACTTCTGAGCCAGCTACTCTTCAGCAATCCCTTTGGCTTGATCTGCAATGCTGAGCCTTTGGTGCAACTCGGCCAGTACTTCTAATTTTTCCTGCACCAACTGCTCTTAGCTTTGGATCTCAACAAGGAATAGCCTTTTTTGATTAAAAGCCATGGCCATGAGGGCCTCTACATCTTCCTGGGAGGTCTCCAGCACATCTTGTAATCTTTGCACTTCATCTTGTAGCTGTTTTGCTTCTGCTGTTGAGACTCCTGGCCCTTCACTCTTTAGAAACTTGATTTCACTTATTAATCTGTTTTGTTCTTCTAGCTCCTGGCACAACCGGAGCTCCGTGGTATGTTCTTGTGGTATATTGGCTTCGCCTTCCTGAACCTCCTGTTTTAGCATTTCCACTTGAGCGACCTTTTGCTATAGATCATTGTATTGCTGGACCAGTAGCTTTAGACTCCTTTGCTCTGCCACCAGGTTCTGCTCTTCGTCTTCCAGCCTTTGTCTAAGGCGGCTTTCATTGTCCTGGGCTTCCTTTGTTTTTGCTACTAACTAGTCCTGCAGGGCCTTTATTTCTCTTCGACGGTTGGCTCCCTGCCTTGAGACTTCTAGCCTAAGGGCATCTGATGTTTCTTTTTCTTTTTCTAGCTCCATCACGGCCACTTTCTTCTCTTCTTTCGCCTTGTCCAGTTGTGCCAGTAGCTCAGCCACATATGCGTCATAGTCAGTGTCGGCAGGCATGGGAGTATGGGGTGTGGTGGTTGATGCCTCTAGCCTTTGTCTTTTAGGGTCTTGACGTGACTCTGCATCTGCGGTAGCAGGCCTTTTCAATATCGTTTCTAGCACAATCTCGGCCACTTTGCTCACTAGCATTTGCACCATGTTCATTAGTTGTGCCATGTCGAGGGGAGGTGTGGGCTATGTGGTGGTTGCAGTCGTGGTTTCAGTCGTTGCAGGCACAAAAGAGGAAGGAAGTGGATGTAGTAGGGACTTGCCCTTGCCTACAGCCACTGGAGATGCTTCCACACTTGCACTAGCTTCGGCTTTATGACGGGGGGCTCACGGGTTCGAGCTCTCCACCCCCGTGGGTCTCTTCCACAGATCTTCGTGTAGCCTCTGCCAACTCGGCCAGCTTCTTCAGTCTCTACTCTTCAGCTTCTTCTTCTGCCCTTCTTTTCCTGTCCTCTTCTGCCTTCTTTGACTCTTCTCTTATCTTTGCAAGCTCTTCCTCCTCTTTCCTCCTTCTTTCTTCCTTAGCCCTCCTAGACTCTCTTTGAGCCCTCTTGATTTCAACTCGTTCTTCTTTGCTTAATTTCTCTTTCCTTTCCTTCTGTCTCCTGTCCCCTTTCTTTTGTTCTTCTGGTTTGCTTGCTTGTGTAGGCGGCACCTCCTGTTCTCCCTTGTCACTTATCGTTCTTTCGCTTGATTCTTCTTCTTCGTGGTGAGGTGGGCTTTGATACTGTGGGCCTTGATGAACAGCTTGCTCTTCCCTAACTCCAGCATCCTTCATTGCTTCATCTATGATGGCTATCAAAACACCACCATATCTAATTGTGGCCGCCTTTGAGGCAGGTTTCTTCCTTGTGGAGCGTGCTGTTGAGACAGGGGATTCTCCTCCTGCTGGTGCTTCCACTGGAGTGACAAGGGAAGCTGAGCTTTGAATGGTTTTCTGCATGAACCCATTCTAGTCTACCTCCTCAGGGACTCCTGCTGCGATGCTTTCTAACAACAGGACCCCGATAATGCATTGTACCTTTGGCCCGAGAAGAGTGTGTGGATCATCTTCGCTTGCAATTTCACTGCTGGATCCAGGATGTCGGCCAAGCTGATTCCATCCACGGTGTGCACCTCTTCTTTCTTTACCCCCAGCATGGCGTAAACATCCCTTCTCAGCTACCTCTCTTTCTTGGGTACGAGCCCCAAGGCCTTCTCTACGATTGCCGCATCAAGGGGCACTTCAATTCTTCTTTCCTACTCCCCTGTCCTCACTGTGACAGTGCCACAGTTCCTGCCCTCGTCAAAGTTCCTCAGAAATTCAGCACACATGCCATAATCCACGGCCTGCCCCACCTTTTCCACATACTTGTGGAGGTGGCATCTGTCCACCAATTCTTTGACTGCAGGTTACTCCAAGATGGCCTCATCTAGGTTCAGTGTGTGCTTGAAGGTGAATTGACTAAATCCTCGTATCTCGACACTGATGCCGAACTTGGTCATCTCTTCTTCAGAAAATGGGAGTTTGCCCCCTTTGTCTTGTCCTGCCATGGTGGTTACCTGTCAACACACCATGCCAACATTAATACTTAAAAATCGGCTTATTTCTAACAAAACTCAATTTTGAGAGAAAAATGTATGTGTCAAAAATTGGTATACTTTCTTAGAGCTTGAATTTTAGAGACAGGCTCACAGCAGCAATTGCTATTGTTTTCCCTTTGCATTATCTTCCATTAAGACTCAATTAATCATAACGTTCTGCTAGATAGCATGACTCTCATTTTGCTGACTCTCATTTTACTCTGCTCTTGTTCCCATTGCTCCCCCCCATCTTGGATCTTTCAAGGAATCCTTCCTAGGATTAGCACAGGAAGTACGAGGCAAATGTTGTTTTTCATGGATTGACTTACATAGCCAATAACCAATCATAGAAGCTTGGATTGTATTCGAGTTGGGCATGACAATCAAGAGCAAATGGTTGGATGGAGACTTGGGAGATGTAGATCAAGACATTGTGAAAGAGATCTCCAGTATTAAGGCGGCTTGCAACATGTAATTCCTCTTCTGTAAGGAATTTGTCAATGTAAGGGTGAGCGAGCACATGGTCGTCTAAATGCTGGTTGCGGGTGATGGCCAAAACCCTAAACGAGATAGGTGTCACATAAGTAGGGTCATATTCGATGGTTTTAATTGCCCTGCATTGCTCAACATTGGTCATTATCTGGCAACCTTTTTTCTCCCATTGGATTCTTAGAGCAAACCACTGCTGCAAGAACGTGGAAGGCAAGCTTGCCATCTGCGTGAGCTCTTGCAACTCGTGCTCAGGAACAGAACGAGGAGGCTTATGATATGAAGTGATTAGTCTTCTGAGGGTAGCTTGCTCCTTTGAGATTTCGTCGTTTGCTATTAGTTCAGCAGCAATTTTGGGGAATTTACAGGTCATAAGTTCGTATTCTTCCCAAGTGCATGGTAATGCACGAGCATCCAAAGCAAGTGTTTTGTCAAGAAGACCTAGGTCTAGCCTCTCATAACTTCTAGCGAATGTAGTGAAAGTTTTGTCCAACATCTTGATGCAGGTTACTAAGTCATCCCCAAAAGTCACGGCGAGGTCTTTAGCCAAGGAAAGGAAAGGTCGTACAGCGTAGGAAGGTTTAAGACTTGCTGGTGGGAATGGTGCAAATGGTTTGGATAGTGGTGACTCCATCATTGGTGTCACATGTGTGGTTTTGCACTCCGAAGCACCTTGAGGTACTGTAGGAAGCTCTGGGGGCATGGGAGTTGTGTTGGGTTCTGAGTGAGCAGTCATGGGGGTATTTAAGTTCTCTGGATTAGGTAAGTCTAAGGCTGGTGGCATTTTCTTTGGTCGATAGATGAGCTGGGGCTTACTAGCCACATCGGGCAATGGTTTGCTGACTATGCCCTGGGCACCATGTGTGCAAGCCTCCCTCACTAGGGTGAGATTGCTTGTAGATGAGCTTTTAAACTTGCCATTTTTAGGCACCCAAATCCAGGGGTTGCCCTCGTAGTATCCTTGTGCTCGCAAAAGATCTTTGGGGATCCATCGTGGCGTGGTTGTGTGTCTCCGTCGATAGCATCTAGACTGCCTCTTAGGCCATGATGGCTAATTATTTTGGCGTTTAGAATCACGTTTGGGTGGTCTACTTGGATGTGGTCTTTGTTTTTTTGGCACCCATATAAGCTTGGACTCCTTGGCCTCGTGAGCACTCTTGGTGGGTTTGGGCCTAGGGTCGAGAGCCTGGCATGAGGCCTTAGTTTTCTTCTGTTTAGACTTGGGCTGAAGCGTGGTCGTAGAGGTTTGTACCAGTGGCTTCGTAATGGTGGAGGAGTCAGGACAGCCCTTGCTAAAAGTCGTCACTATGCGCACATTTTCTATAGCAAGATGAATGCGGTTTAGGTCGTAATCCAAATTACAATTCATTTGCTTCTTGAAAGTATGACCTAATAGTGACATATTACCAGCTCCTTTAGTGTCAGGCAACACATGGAAGAAAGCTGGTAAACTTTCAGACTCGATAGAAACGACTATTTTGCACTTCCCTAGGAGTGAATAAGCATTACCCCTTTAGTGGGTTGTAGTTTTGGTTAACCAGTGCGTGTCCAATGGTCATGCGTTAAGATGTTGTAGTCGGCACCTTCATCAATCAAGGCATCGAAAGAATACGTTGCTTCTGCTGTGATTGTGATTTGTAGATATGCTGGTGCCACTACTTCTTCGTCCTGATCTGTAAGGTCGGTTATAGTAGCCATGCAGACGTTCATTGGGGGTTCTAGCATGGGTGACCCATGTAATGGATGGGAAGGAGGATAGTACTTCTTTATGCGGATGCCATTAAAAAAGCCTATTCCTTCGCCTTCAAGTGTCTCTAACTCAACATTCCATGTTCTACCAATCATGCGTACTCTGAAAGGCCCTAGCCCCCGAAACTTCATCTTCTGTTTATGTCCTTTTACAGAGTATAGCAGAACAAGGTCCCCTTGTTCAAAGTCTCGCTGTCTGACATGCTTGTCAAACCACATCTTGCGTCAAGCCTTCTCACAAAACAGAGAGTGAGTGGCGAGGAGTCGGGTCTCCGTTAGGTGCTCTAACTCCACTAAGTGATTGGTCCAAGCCTCTCTTCCCTCCCAACGCTCCTGGACTGCTATCCTTAAGCTAGGGATGAAGAATTCTAAGGGTAAAATGGCTTCAGTTTCGTACGTCAGCCTAAAGGGCGTCTGTCCTACAACTGTTTTATAAGCTGTGCGATAGGCCCAAAAGGCCACCATTAGCTTGTTGTCCCAATCACTTCTTGAAGTAGACACTACCTTTGTAAGTACGTTGACTAAGATTTTATTCGTGGATTCGGCTTGGCCATTAGCTTGAGGGTAATAGGGAGAGGACTTCCGATGAATTATTAGGAAGGTAGAGAGCAGGTGGAAAATCACCTCATTAATGAAGTGCATGCCTTGGTCGCTTACAAGTTTGATTGGACAGCCAAACCGTGAAATGACCTGCTCCCACAAGAACTTTGCAGTGGTTCTAGCATCATTCTTCCTCGTGGCTCATGCCTCTGCCCACTTCGTTAGATAATTGGTTGCCACTATGATGTAGCGAGCTTGGGAATATTGTGCCGCAGGATTGATAGGTCCAATAAAATCGATGCCCCATTTTTCAAAGGGTTGTCGGGCTATGACAGGGGTCAACTCCATCTTGTCTTTCCACACAGGCACTTTGGTCCTTTGGCACTCATCGCAGTGCTTTACGAATTTAGCTGCATTGCGGAAAAGGGTGGGCCACCATAGTTGGGATTGTAGAACCTTTCGGGCTGTTGTGTCCCTGCTAAAGTGTCCTCCAATGATTCTGACATGTGCTTCTTTCAATGCATCGTGCATCTCGTGCTCACATACACATCTGCACAATAAACTATCTTGTCCCAACTTGTAGAGTTGGCCGGCTATCAATTGGTATGGCTGAATTTTCAGGATAAGTCTTGTCAGCCTGGCCTTCTCAATGGGTCTCTCAAGTAGTCTGCTCTCTAGCACTTGCACTATGTTATCGACCCAATACGGCGTCAGATCAATTTTAAACAATTCTCTTTCGCTAGACAGGTTAAAGAGATGAGCATCCAGTAAATTGTCAGGTATGCCTTGTCCAGCGGGTTCTCCTGTGGGTATGCGGGACATGTGGTCAGCCATGTAATGTTGCTTTCCTTTGCATACAACCACAGAGAAGTCAAACTCTAGTAGAAGGAATAACCATCTAGCTATGCGTCCCGTAGCGCAAGGCTTGTTCACAAGATATAGCAAGGTTTGATGGTCAACAAAGAAGACAAAGGGAGTGGCTAACAGGTAATGCCTAAATTTCTTTACCGCAAATACCATGGCCAACCCCTCTCTTTCTGTTGTGGAATAGTTCATCTCGGTCTCTGTGAGTTGCCTGTTGGCAAAACTCACCGGGTAATCTATGTTACGTTCACCAGGCTGGCATAGCACGGCTCCAATAGCGAACTTAGAGGCGTCTATGTGTACATGAAACGTTATGTTCCAGTCTGGGGCTTGTAAGATTGGTGCAGTAGTGAGAGCCTTTTCAACTCCTCATATGCGTGCTGGCATTCCTTAGTCCACTCGAACACTATCAACAGCTTGTACAATGGTCTAACAATTAGTGCGTAATTTAGTACAAAGCGTCGATAATATCCAGTGTGTCCTAAGAAGCACTGAACTCCCTTGTAGTTTTATCAGGTGGCGGTAAGTCAATAATGACTCTGACTTTAGAAAAGTCAGTGGCAATGCCGTTCCTTGACACTACGTGCCCTAAGATGCATCCGTGTTTTACCCAGAACTGGCACTTCAAGGGGTTCAACGAGAGGTGGTACAACCTACATCTTTCAAAGACAACTCTCAATTTCTCTAAGTGTTCGGCCCAACTAGAGTATACGCATAAGTCGTCTACAAACACTTCCAGTTCGCACCTAAGCATGTCCTTAAAGATAGTGCACATTAGGTGTTGAAAAGTCGCAGGTGCGTTCATCAGCCCAAAAGACATGACAATGTAGGCGAATACACCCCATTCCATGGCAAAAGCAGTCTTATGCCTATCGTCGGGGTGCACTTGCACTTGATTATAGCCCGAGAAGCCATCCAGAAAACTGTAGGCTTCTTTACCTGCTACCCTCTCAAGCATGTGCTCGGTGTAAGATAAAGGATAGCTATCCCTCTTTGTAGCGGCATTCATTTTCTTGTAGTTCACGCACACTCAGATTTTTCCATTTTTCTTCATGACAATCACGATAGGTGATACACAGTCCGTGTGCTCGATCTCATATATGAATCCTGCCCTCATGAGTTTATCAATCTTCTCTTTTACTGCATGGGTGTGTTTGGGATTCATGGGGTAAGGTCATTGTTTCGTTGGCACTGCATCAGGGACCATTGGGATATTATGAGTCACAACCCTAGGGTCGACTCCCTTAAGTTCATCCAATGTCCAGGCAAATATGTCAATGTACTCTTGCAAGAGTGCAACAAGTTTGGTCTCCTCATCCTCCGTCAAGTCATTTGCAATGAATACAGGCCTTGGCTTTTCACCTTCCCCAGCCAAGTTAACTTCCTTGACTTTGGCAGGGCCCTCGATCGGTTCACTAGTTTGGCCTTGTCTTTTCGCACCTAGCAAAATCACCACTTTGTCACCCTTTTTAAATTTTGTAAACCGTTTGGGTAGATCCTGCGGTTTCTTTTGCCTTTTTGCTTCTGAGTCCTTTGCTTGCTTCCTGGCCTCCTCCTTTAGCCTCCTGCACCTTAGGTGAACTGGCAAGTCTCCCTTGGTGCGTTTGACTGTAGAAGGTTGTGGTATCTCGGGATCACTCTCGGTGTTGACTTCTAACTCTGAGTTAAACTCACATCCCTCACTCGAGGAAGGTGTTTCCCTAGGGGGTCGTAGTTCAGTACGTGCATCCGTCTTGAGCACTGGGATTACCCATGGTTGTGCCACTTCGGCTTACTCGTAATCCATGGCTCCCATGTGTTCTAGCTAGGATCTGTCACAATCCATTCGCATGACTCCTTTTTCTTTCTGACTGGTCCTTTCTCTCCTAGGCCTCGAGTCTGCCCTGATTTGTTCTATCGCTTTTCCTTCCGTGTCGTACTCTATTGTATCTATCTCTTCTTCACTCTCCTCTCTCGTAGAGCGACAGTCCTCATACTCCTCGTCATCAAAGTCCTGTCCTTCTGACTGCTCTCATCATCACCTAAGCTTTCCTCTCCTGTCTCCTTGTCATCAGTAATTAAAGCCCAATTATATAACAAATTCAGGTCGTGGACCTTGGTCCATTTCCATCCTGGCTTAGCTAATAGATCACGTAGAGGTTTTAAGTTAGCAGCCAAGTTGCCTTCCAGTTTATTGGTCAGATACTCTATGATTTCCTGAAGATCTAGTTTGTTGTTGGGGATATGGAATGAGGCTGGTTTGCTTAGGTTGAGTGAGCTTCCTGCCATCATGCAGAGTGGCACAATTGGCTCCTCAATTGGCATGGTTGCGGCTTTAGCAGCCTACCGATATAGTTCTTCCTCATCTGAGAACGGTAGGTCAATGGTTGCTAAAACGTGCATCCAATCCCTCTCATCCTCAGGGCAAGGAATATTTTTAGTGAGTGATCCATAGGGTTTAGTTGTTTGAGTATTGCCTTTTAGCATAGTTGAGATGGTATCTAGGTCAACAGGGGTCGTCTTCCAAGTGTCCATCTCCACCCTTACTACACTAGTTCTGTTCCCTAGGAAAATCAAACCATTGCCCCAGTCCTCAATGACACGTGCATTCCTCATCCAAGGTTGGCCTAATAGTATGTCGTAATCCACTTCCTTCATGACAATGAAGTTTACGGAAAACTGCATATCGGCAATCTTTACTGGCCAATTCTTTAAGACCCCGAATGGTCTTACCTTCATTCCATTTGCTAACGTGATGTTAAACCTGGCAGTCTCTACAGAAGGGTTTCCCCATGCCTCTAAGATTGCATGGCTTAGTACACTAACACCTGCGCCTATGTCTACAATTCCTTTTCGCGTCATATCTCCTAAGGCTAGGACGGGTAAAACTGCATGCATTTCAGTGCCTTTCCAAAAATCATTGATGTGCAAAGACTTAAGAGTTGAGTGTAGAGTTAGACTTGGGATCTATGTAATCGCATCATGATCTTGCGGATCAGCACCCATAAGTCATGTGTGTCCCTCCATCAAGTCTTTTAACTCCTGCCATAAGGAATGATTCTGCCTAAGCAGGTCTTCCAAGCTTAGAATTACTGGAGTAGACAACAAGGTTGTGAGGAGGCTACTGGGCTCTTGTCTTCCCCTGAGGCTAGCATTTCTAGGCCATGCTTTCTGTCTGCCCTGGCAAGTTTCCCCTTAGCCTTGCTGCTGAGTTGCCCCAAGTGGTGCAGGTATGCTCGCAGCTTGTGGTTTTGAAGGTGAGACTGGAGTGCTCACGCTGGAGCAATCATCAATAGGAACTTCTAATATGGGTTCAGCATCCTTGAGGTGCTTTTGGGTGTCCTTGACCTTAGTTATAGCCTCGAGCTGCCGTTTGGGATGGGGATATTCCCCTACCTTGGCACTCCCTAGCTCGACTGTCTTAGGAGCTGAGGTTTCCACCTCTGCGTCTGTGACCCTCTTTCCCGTTACTAACGTAGTCGCTTTCTTGGTTTTAAGAGTTATCTTTGCATCGGTTCTCTTTTTCTGTCTCCTTCGGCTTTTCTTTCCTATTGAGGTTGCGTCAAGGTTACTTGGCCCTAGTAAAGAGATGCCTGTCTGTTTTATTTGAGCTCACATCATAACATGTAGTGGGATGGGTGTATCCTCACTGTCAAAGGTTTCCACTCCAAAAAGCCCCAAAGGCACCAATGGCATGTTGGCAGAGCTGGTCGATGGCTTCTGCCTAGGACAGTCAGGAAACAGATGTGTGATTCCACATTCTGTGCATCGGAGATCTGCTTTGTTCTTGTTAGCTTGTTCTTATTCTGGGCAGCGTGATGAAATGTGGCCTGGTTGGCCGCAAGTCCAGCATGTGACTGGATCTTGGCTTGGCCCTCCAAAGCCTCTACCTCTTCCTCTTCCTAAAGCCATCACCGGCACTGGCCGATAGTCCATCAGGACTGGGTTGCCCTCCTCCTCATAGGATATGTACGGGTTGACATATGTTTCTTCCTCATTAGGCTCCTCCATAAAGTGAACAGGAGCATCACTAGATGGGTGGGTTACAAAAGGCCCTGATGGTCTGGGTATACCAGTTGGGTTCATCTCCAGCCTAGGTACGGCAGGTCTTGAGTCAGTCGGTGCTGGGAGAGCTAACTGGGCTCCCCTCCCAAAGAAATTGGATGGCCTATTACCTAAGTATGGAGGGTTGTACTACTGTGCATATGGGAATCTCCTCGGCATTCTGCAATGCACTACATCATGCCCGAATCTACCGCAATTTGAACATGGCCGAGATCTAGGATCTTGGCACTCAATTGGGAGGTGATTGCCGCCGCAGTATATACATTGTACATGCGATCTCACAGGCTTCCTTACCAGCTCTTGTAACCGTGCAATCTCCATTCTCATTTCTGCCATCCCCTGGTCATGGTCTACACTCTTTCCCTTATCCTGCACACTAGCAGTTCCTTTTTCCCCCGAAGTAGTTGATCTCTCAGGGTCCCTCTGGCTTGCACTCTCTCAGTTGGTAGTCCTCATGCTGCGTTCCATGAGTTGATCATCTACGTGTATTTCCTCCTCGAAAACTCTAGCTAGCACGTCTCGTTGTAAGGTGGAGTTACTGGCCAAAGCCTTGTAGAGCTCCTCACTCCGAATCCCATTCATGAACACTGTAGACACTGCCCTCTCGGTAGGTCGCTCATTGGTAGGGATTCTCTTGTAGAGGCTACGCACCTGAGTGACGTAATCCCTAACATCTTCCTTCTCCCTTTGACTGATATTCATCAACCTAACGATGAGGTTATCGGAATACCCTGCCTCTGAAAACCTCTAGATGAAGAGGCCCTTAAGGCGAACAAAGTTCGTACGTTCTGTGTCATCTAGACTAGAATACCAGGTCCTCCCCTTATCACCTAAGCACAGGCCGAAAGCTTGAGCTCACTGCATAGGTTCTGTAAGACCGTCTGCCTCACATACTCGCTCGAACTGCTCCATGAAGCTGTATGGGTCACTGCTAGGTTTGTATCTAGCTAGTTGTTTTGCTACGATGGGGATTCTAGCCTGTCCTTTAGCTCCTTGCATGACTCCTAATCCCGATAGTAGCGCGGTGGCTAGGGCAGTAACGCTCTGTTCAATGGATGTATTGTCCAAGAGTTGCTTTGCTACCAATTCGCTCAGGGTCATGTTAGCCTCTGCTGCCCGTTCCCTCTCTACATTCGGTCCAGATTTGGCCGCTCCAGCTAGGTCTAGCACTTGTCTAGCCTCATACATATCTACGTCTTTTTGTAGCCTTCTAGCCCTTTGCTCATGGTTGTAGGCAATTATGCCTTCTAGCGCTCTCTTGATTACTCTTCTCCCTTCTTCCAGGTTTGCTACCACTTCCTCTACAGGTCTACCCTGGATCACGGTCCTAGTGAGTAGATTGTAGTTGTGGACCAACTCCTGGACTGAGGTTGGAAATTCTCCTAAGTCTAATTGGTCCTCTCCTCGTTCGCCTCTTGATCTCGACATTATTTCTGTTTCCAACTCCACGAGGTTGTCAATAAATCCAAGCAGCTCCCCCGTAGGGTCCAATCCTCTATATTGTTGCTCTCCGTGTCTTCGCGTCTTCTCCAGGTCCTACTAGTAGGGCACTCAGGCACCTGTCTAAGTCTTGGGGTCTTCTCCTACTAGTGGGTTCCTTAATGTTATTAGATATCCTGATGTGTTCCTTGTTATTTGAAAGTAGTTGCAATCCTTATTCACACGTTATGCTTAGTGCTTTCATGGTGCTTGGTGTGAAAACAGGCTTTTCTCCTTTCTTGCAGTGTAAACTTAGTGGAATACAAGAGTGAAGTGCTGATGCAGAAAGCGTTTAATACGAACTCCACTCTGTTTCTATCCACATTCTTAGCCTGATTTGAGTTCTAAGCTCGATTCCTGGCTATTCTATGGCCTTTCTGAAGGTCTGTGCTACGTTTTCTATTCTGCTCTAAGTTCGATTGGTCTTTGAGGATCTAATGGTCAAACTGGGTCTTGGGGGTGTTCAGGGTTGTGTCTTGGGGGTCAGGTCTGTGGCAGGGTCAACTAAAGATCCTTATTTTTCCTTTTGGCAGGGTGGTTCGATTCCTAGAATCAGACTATCTGATTTCCAAAATCGGACAGGGCTGGTCCGTCGACTCTAGTAGTCGGACGGTCTGATTCTTGCAGTCGGACAGCGTGGTCCGATTCTTGCAATCGGACAGGGTGGTCCGATTCCTAAAATTGTTTGGTCTGGTCCGAATATTGGATGGTTCGACTATGATGGGCGGTCCGAGTGCCACGTGGCACGTCCGATCAGACTGTCCGATTCTGAGAATCGGACAGGGTTGGTCCGACTCTCTCAGTCGGACGGTCCGATTTTGGAAATTGGATGGTCCGACTCCAGGACTCTGGTGGTCCGATTCTGGGAATCGGACCACTGAGACCTGGTCCGACTGCATCTGGCGACAGGCGTAATTCTGACGCATTTCGATCCCTCCTGACACCTGCTGCACGCAATCACAAGAGACTTTTTAGATCTAATTAGGGCACTACTAAGAAGCACCAGACTCACCTGGAGCAACACAAATCGATGGCACCCAAAATCGTGATAGTGCTCCCTCTTCCTGGTAACGAGAAGCTCTCTCTCTCTCTCTCTCTCTCTCACAAAGCTAACCAGTGTAATGAGGTTTGTCCTGGCCTCCCAAGCCTCTTAAGGTCCTTTCCTAGCACTGCAAACCTTAAAGCCAGTTCCCTTTTCCTTGTTTTATCCAGAAATTTGAATCAGGTCCCCTGTTTCCCTGTTTCCAGCAGCAGCCAAAACCTCTGTTTTCTCTTTTCTTAACCTAATCTAACCTTAATCTAGTGCAGCCAAAATGCAAAACAAAGATGCAGAATGGTAGTCCTACACTAATGCTTCCAACAAACCAAAACACTTACTTGTTTCACGGATTAGAACCTCCTAAATCTCCTAGCTATCTCGAGCATCGATTCGGGTTGCAAACCCTACTTCTATGCTCGATTTGATGTGCGCGGCGCTCAAGGCTCGATTCCGTCGGTCCTGGCAATAGAACCAAAATGAAAGGGAGCTACAAGCTCTACCCTGAGACCTACGGACCACTTATTGCTCAAGTGTTTCGAATCGAGCTGCCATGGCTACCTCTCACATAGCCGACACACAATGCCTACCTTACGGGTGTAGTGAGCTTACCTTGATGCTCGATCGAGTACCCTCCTCTTTCTTGCACACGGATAGCTCCATGATCCTTGAGGTAAGTTCAAGCAACCTCAATCCCTCTTCCATGAGCTTCATCCTCCATAGCCACACGCGAGACAAGAGAAGAGAAGAGAAGAGGGGAAGATGAAGAGAGAAGATGGAGAGCTTCTTCTCGAAGATTCCTCACTCTCACACAATCACTCCCTCACACTCTCTCAATCCCTCTCTCAAGCATAAGCAAGAAGGCAAGAAACAAGAGAGGAAGAAGAAGAAGCTTTGGCCACACACAAGAATGAGCTTCTCATTCACTTTTCAACTTTATATACATGCCCTACTTTTCATGGGCGGTCATCCCCTTTTTTACATGGCCGGCCATTAGCCTAGGCCCATTTCTCATTTCCCACCGTTCTAGTCTATCCTATTCCCAACTAATGTATACAATTTGCACAGGAGTGAGCCTGGCACTCTGTACAAGGATTCAAGAGCGCTTTCACACTTAATGGTGTGCTTTTTACTCTTTTACTTTCCTTGGGCGACTGTAAGACTTCTTGAGGGTCATGCCCGTGCTTTTAATTTTTTCAGGGTTTGGTTACCGGTTAAGGCTTTTTCTTCCGTTGTCTTGCGCCTTTTGCTATTTCCTTTTTTCCATTTCCCGCTCCTCTGTGCTGCGGGAAACAACACCTTTATGAGTTTCAAAGTCAAGGTGATTGTTACTTATCACAAAAAAAAAAGCAAGTAGTGCAAGTAATGAAAGTAACTCACTATTACTGCAAACATGGCCGACGTCATCTACATGTATGATGCTTAAAGTTCAAGGAACTAGCATGAAGTCAATAAAGATGGCCATGGAAGTAGGCTCATGGAGGTGCCCTTCCACGACCTTTTTTAAAAATCATGATCACGATTCGGTAGCTCATATCATGAGTGTTGTTGCGAGTATGGCTATAGCCTTGACATGCACAAGATTATCGCATCTTAATGTTCAAGTTTGTATCATTTGCCACCACTTCCTATCATCCCAATATCTTGACATACTATTAATTCCTTCCTATAACAAGTCCCGAATGTAAGCTTTACTCTTCTTCTACTTTATCATGCAACATCATGCATGTGCCTATAGAGATCACTCTCTTGGCCACTAAGGTGCCCCTTTGCGAGCCCATGTCCTTCCACCTTAGTATAGACCTCACCTCACACACACACACACACACACACACACACACACACACACACACACACACACACACACACACACACACACACACACACACACACACACATGTCCATGCATCTCGGATAGGTGGACTTCCATGTGTAATGTACACATGGAAGTTAGGCAGGCTAGAACTCTCTCTCTCTCTCTCCCCCATCCATTCCTGTGTTAGATAGCCTAGCAAAAGAAAGCTCATTCACCTAGGGTCTCTCTCTCTCTCTCTCTCTCTCTCTCTCTCTCTCTCTCTCTCTCTCTCTCTCTCTCTCTCTCTTTGTGTGCGTGTGTGTGTGTGTGTGTGTGTGTGTGTAACATGCACAGAAGTAGCACGCAATCAATGGAGAGGATATAGGCAAATGGATGTAGCATGGCAGAGCGAGGGTGTGGTAGCACAGCAAGGAGTGAGGATGTAGCAATGCCACACAAGATATGGGGAGAAAATTTTCTGGAAGGGCTACTTTCCATGTGGCTTCAATACTTTGCAAGTATCAGATGCCATTGGTTTTTACTTGGGGACAATTTTAAATAACAATTAATATCTAACTAGCTTTTCACGTGCACTTTACACACATGGAACACTAGCCACTTCGTGTGGTAGCTTTGTGCAAAGCTGCCATGAAGTGGTAAGCGAAGTTTCACATGGCAATTTTGCTCAGTAATCCATTTCTCCTCTTTCTCTTCCCTCTTTTCTCTCTTTGTTTCTTCTTCTTCTTCTTCTTCTTCTTCTTCTTCTTCTTCTCTCTCTCTCTCTCTCTCTCTCTTCCCCCAATTCCCTATATCTACAATTTTTTTCCCTCTCCCCCCCCAATGCTCTCTATAAATTCTATATCTCCTCTTTTCTTTTGATTTTCTCTCTCCTTTTTTTCTATTTTTTCTTTCTCTTTCCTTACACACATACACACACACACTCTCTCTCTATTTTCACTCACACTCTGAAATTCCATTCTCTCTCTACCCTCTCTATGCTACATTTCATTCTCTCTTTCTCTCTATATTTTTCACATACATGCACACATGTACACACATATACACATACACGTGCACTCTCTCTCTAAAAGCCCTAAATTTCTCACAAAAAACTCTCTTTAAATTTTTTTCTTCTTCTTCTCTCTATCTATTTCTACCCAAAACCCTTTGCTCTCTCTCTATCTCTCTTTATCTCTCTCTCTAACATTCTTTCCTCTCTTCCAAAACTTCCTTCCCCCCCTCTCTCCAAAATTATTTTTGCTCTCTCTCTCTCTCCCTCTCTCTAACATTCTTTCCTCTCTTCCAAAACTTCCTCCCCCCTCTCTCTTTCTCTAACTCTTTTCCTCTCTCCCAAAACTTCCCTCCCACTCTCTCGCTCTCTCTCTTCTCTTTGACTCTCTCTCTAAGTAATTTCTTGAAAAGATTACTCTCTCTCTCTCTCTCTAAGCTTCTTCCCCTCTCTTTTTATTCTTTATAGTTTTTTCTCTCTAAAATTTCTTTTTTCCCTTGCTCTATACATGTACCCTCGTTGCTCACCAATTGGATCGCCGCTGCCACCACAGTCTGAAGTCGACGTGTAAACAGAGAGAGAAAGGCCCTCTGCACACCCAACCAAGGGGAGAGAGAGAGAGAGAGAGGCTCTTTGAAGTTTGCGCGGCAACTGATGTAGACCGTTGCCACTCTACCACCACCTCTGACCTCTCTCTACCACGCTCTGACATGTAACCACTGAGAGAGAGAGAGAGAGAGAGAGAGAGAGAGAGAGGTGTGTGCTCACCCGTCAGTTTCCCCCCCCCCCCTACCCACCCCCCCACTCTCCTCTCCTAATGGACATCCGCCTATTGGCATGGAGAGAGAGAGAGAGAGAGAGAGAGAGAGAGAGAGAGAGAGCACGCCATGTTTGTAATAAAATTGAATTAACAAAGCCAACAAATAAAAATAGCAATTTAAAAAAATCAGATCTATAATGGCACAACCCGATCTGTAACTGCATTGCCCGCCTATGTAACAAGCACTCTCATGAATAATAAAACAGTTCGTCTTTCTTTCTCTCTCTCTCTCTCTCATATATATATATATATATATATATATATATATATATATGTCATTTCTCCTTCCTTCCTACGCATAACTCACCATGGTGACCATAGCATCTTCCTCCACCACAAACTATTCTAACTTTTATCAGATTGAAAAACTTAATGGCTCCAACTATCTTCCCTAGAGTCTCATGATCCTCGAGAAGGCCGACAATCTTGGTGTCATAGATAGATCTAAAGTGGATCCAGCCACCATCAACGTTGCAGATGGCCAAGCTCCTCCCACGGATGCAAAGAAAGTGACGTGGAAAAAGAATGATTTAGAAGCTCATACAAAGATTATTCTCCATCTTGGCGATCAACAACTGCAATTAGCCCGTGAACAGAAGACTGCCAAAGCAATGTGGGACCTACTCAAGACTCGATACCAACAAACAAATGTGGTTTCCCGTGTTTTGTTGCATCGTCAATTAAATGAAGTTCAATTGAAAAATTACACAACTACTAGCCTTTTCTTAGATGCATGGCAAACTGCTTTGGATAATCTTACCATTTCAGGCCTCGTCTTACCTTATGAGATTCAAGTCTCAACTCTATTAGATGCACTTCCTTCAACCTGGCAATCCTTTATTAGTACCGACTTGCATGCGCCGTGCAATCTCCTGCGGTACTTCGTCGCAAGTATCACCCTGATGGATCCATTGATAGGTATAAAACCCGCTTGGTTGCACGGGGCTTCTCTCAAGAACATGGCCTTGATTATACAAAAACTATTTCTCCTACTTTGAAAATCACTACTTTCAAGATGCTCTTGGCAATAGGCACACAATATGACTTGGAAATGCATCAAATGGATGTCCAAACTGCCTTCTTGCATGGGCATGTGGAGGAGGCAATCTATATGGATCAACCTCCCTATTTCAAGGATCCTAATCATCCCAAGCATGTATGCCTCCTCCTTCGTTCTATATACGGTCTGAAACAGTCCCCTTGGCAATGGAATGCCAAGTTTAGTGGTGCAATGGCTCATGCAGGATATACTCATCTAGTTAGTGATGTTTTTAGTTTACATTAGGGAAGCTTTTGGTGATATTCTTATTCTTGCTTTGTATGTTGATGATATTTTATTGCTCTCTTCCTCAATAACCCTATTGAATTAGGTCAAATCATATCTTTGCAATCATTTCTCAATGACAAATGTGGGGAAGCTTTCTTACTTGCTTGGCATTCATATCTGTCATCATAGAACCACTCATTCACTTCATCTTACTCAAAGCAATTCAGTAGAAGCAATTTTAAAGAAATACGGTATTCATGCTAATGGAGTATACAATACACCACTAGCAAATAGACAATAGTACACTCTTCAATCTACAAAGGTTAGATGGATTCGAGACAACCGGTCTACTCAATATCGAAGCCTTTTAGGTAGTGTATGCTACTTGGTCTCTTGTACTAGACCACATCTCTCTTTCTCTACTGGTCTACTATCAAGATTTATCCATAACCCACAAGTTGAGCATCATGCTACATTGAGCAAATTACTCCAGTACCTGACTCGCACAAAATCTATGGGAATTACACACAAGCAAGAGCAAATGAATGGAGACATACAATCTCCTTATACTTTTGAAGATGCAGATTGGGCATCTGACAAAGAGACCAAGAGGTCTACCACTAGTTACATATTCATGATGGCAGGGGGAGCAATCTCATGGAAGACAAAGTGCCAAAGTATGGTCTTACTTTCTAGTACTAAGACTAAATATAAAGCCATCTTTGATGCAACTAAAGAGGCTATGTGGATTACAACATTTTTCAAGGAACTCAATTTTCAAGTAAAGCTGCCCATTACTATCTACAATGACAACGTGGCTGCCATAGATGCAGCCTGCAATCCTAGGAAATCTGAGAAGCTCAAACATGTGGACATACATCATCATTTCATTCGCCAGCAAGTAGCTGAGGGCAACATAGAATTGATCCATACCACCAGTCAAGAAAATGCAGCAGACTTCTTGAAAAAATCAGTTCCAATAGATAAGCACAATGCCTGCATGATCTCCATTGGAATGGAAATCCCCACTTGATGGTTTTATTTATCCAAGATGGGGTGTTTGAAATAAAATTGAATAAAAAATATAACAAATAAAAATAGCAAAAATTAAATCTGTAACGGCACAGCTCGATCTGTAACTGCATCACCTGCCTATGTAACAAACACTCTCGTGAATAATAAAACGGTTAATCTTTCTTTCTTTCTGTGTGTGTGTGTGTGTGTGTGTGTGTGTGTGTGTGTGTGTGTGTGTGTGTGTGTGTGTGTGTGTTTCTATGTCTTAATTCTATGTACAACACTTATGTATCTTAGGCACGAACATGCCATGGACATAGCTAGACACAGGGATGTCGCAATGTCCCGTGTGTCCCACTCTTGGTTCTGCATGAGAGAGAAGGGGGGTGGAGGGAGGGAGGGAGGTTTTGGGAGACACTTTATATGCATTCAATTTTTCGGCTAGAAAAAAAGAGGGGGAAATTTGAAATTATATGTTTGGAGTATAATGTAGATTTAGGAGGCCCTTCTTGAGATTCAAGACCTTTTGAGCCTACAACCAAAATAATATAGTAGTATAGATACATTATAATAAATTTTAGTAGAGATGATAGCCGAGCTCATTTGTGCTTTCGTTTTTTATTGGCTACATTGACGGTTCAATCCTTGCGAATATATTTAGTACTCTTATGCATGCCCATGTGAACCAAATTTCAAAACTCGCTCCATCAAATCTATTTTTCCTTTGCACATTAGAAAATGAACTGTAATAAATTCCTATTATTACATTTGTCAAGACTCAAATGGTCACAATTTCAAAACACACTCTTGTAGATTTTATCTTTGTTTGGTTGCATAGCAGAAATCAATTGTAGTTATCAAGTATTAATAGATTAATACATTTGTAAAGCAAGTGAATGCCTCAAATCCAAAAGAAAATAGATACACAAAATATGGCAATTAATTTGACGGGATAGATACGAAATCGAAGCTTGGACCATGTACTCCATGTACAAGGTAGCTAACAACAATGCTATATGATATTCATACAAAAAATTTGTAAGCTTTAATTATTTATTCAAAAATTAAAGTAGTATTGTTTTAAAAAAACTTTGTTGTGCATCCATAAGGTGTCATAGCCACTTGCAAAGTGGCCTGTGTTGCATAGGGGTCCGGTTCAACTAGATGACAAACTATACTGCTTGAGATCTATTCAAAGCCTTCTGGAATATATATATATATATATATAATTTGTATTCCCATCATAGGGGCTACTTTGAGTGTTAATACAAATGATAGTTTAATTTGTAAATTTTATAATAGGTTTTACAAAACATGGTAGCAATGAAGTAAGGCCCTAAGTGTTTCTTTGACAACAGTATCAAATATTACAAGTTATTATAGAAATCTAGTAACTTTAGATATGAAATAAAATTAGCCTATCTTGAATTAAAATGTTGAGAAAATCAAGAAATAACATATAATTCAATTAGCCATAGCCATGCCATAGTTAAACTTGTATTAAACTACAACATGATCAAGCCATAGCTAGATTAAATCAAGAAACAATGAGAATTATGATGAAGGTTGCTACAAGAAACCCCACCTCTTGCAATGGTGGGCATTGAGTATCCAAATCAATGTTGGTGGGGAATATAAGAAACCCTCAAGCTCCACTAAATGGAGAAATTTACAAATGTCCAAAAGATGCTTACGTTGGTACCTTCTTACCTTTTATACTTCAGTCTAAAGTAAGCTAATCCTTTCAGCTAAGAACCTTTGAAAGCAGAAGTGTGAAAATACATGACATAGCATTGATTTCCTTCTTCATCTTCTTTTTGCGGATTATTCTCACTTGTTTTCTCTCTATGTCATTAAGTGTTACTTGTTACCCATTCCAAGTAAACTCCATAAACACATGATTGAGATCAAAGGAAAATTTACCAGGATTTTTGAGCCAATCACAACCAATAATAATGTCAATGGGACCCATATCTAGGACAATCAAGTCTGTCATAATGGTGCAAGGCTAAGATAACTCCTTGCTCAACTCTTGAGCTCCATTTGCAACTTGTACCTTTAGTGGAGGGTTCGTTTGAGGTAATAACTTTATCTCATACAATGATTTGGCATTGATAGGGCTATGTGTGTTGCCCATATCTATGAGAATATGAGAAACCTTAGAATCGATAGTGCCATTGAGTCGAAGTGTTTATTGTTGCGTTGACATTTTTATCATTCATGCACACTCCGATTTTTTCTTTTTTCTTTAGCACAATAAGGATAGGTGAAACACAATTCATATGCTCAATTTTATAAATGATTCCTATTTTTAAGAGTTTGTTAATTTCCTCCTTGATAGCATGCATTTGCATAAGGGTGTTGTTTTACTAGTACCACATTTGGCACCATGGAAATCTTGTGGGTGATGATGCTAGGGTCTATCCCTTTGAGCTTCTCAATTGACTAGGCAAACACATCCTTTAATTCTCTCATGAGATTTATAAGATTTGTTTCTTTGTCCTTAGTAAGGTCATTGGACATTAGTTTGTTTATTTTGCAAATTGACAAGTATGATTGGGCTTTAGGCCAAGTGGAGGGAGTGGCTTAGTAGCACTAGCCTTGTGGCTTTTGTTCTTGGACTCTAGATACTTATCTAGATCATTATAAACCTTTTCTTATTTGTCTTGATTGAGAAAAAAACTTGATTGAGCTAATACAAAATTCATGGTGGTAGAACTGACCGGATCCAATACAATGTAGTGGATCTTGGTATCATCGCCACACTCACCTCAAACAATGTGACAATGCCATTAGAAATGCCACTAAGGAGTAGTGGTATTGAGAAGAATGTCCCATTCCTCAGAGAAAATTATTTTGACCTCTAGATGACTATTTTTTTAGTTTAGTTATGTCTTCTTTGGGCTTTGATTATTTATATTCTTTTTTTTGTACTATTTATTGTTTTTGTTTATTCCTTTTTTCTTTAACTTCTTTCTGTTCTCACAATTTTCCTTTCTTGCTTATCCATCTATGCTATTAGAAGGACCTTGAGTTATCATTTATCTCCTATTCTCTTTCTCTTTTAACTATTTTTCTCTCTCCTACTCATATACTCTAGTGAAAGAGGCCTAATGTTTATTTCTATCTCTTTCTCTCATTTGTGCGATTTCTCATTCTCATTTCTAGTTGTTCTTCTCTTCATTTGTATTTCTCATTATTTTTCTCATCATTTCTATTTCTCAAATATCATTGGACAAAGCATAATATAACATTTGGTTTGTAAAAGGCAATTCGAGTATTATTTGGAACCTTAGGAATATTCCTTTTTTTAATGTTTGCATTTGCACTAGCTACAGAAGTTATAATAAGCAAACATTTGGATGTTTTTATCATTTTTCTTTGTTTCTTTTATTCTCTCACTAGTTTTCTTTCTCTTTCTATGTATTTGTACGTTGTCGAAGCATTTGCGATCGAAAGTCTACCGCGGGGGTAAGAGACATCAGGGTGAAGGGAGATTCAAGGAGTGGAGTAGACAGAAGAGAAGGGGTTGAAAGAAAGAGAAGATATGAAAGAATATTCGCAGAAAGAAATAGAAGACATAGAATAATACTCACAAACCGCCAATCTAATGCTTCCATTGGCTCCGAAAGGGGGGTAAAATACCAGCACACTTGACCAGAATTCTACCAGATCACTCCTTCTTCATCTCCCACTTCGGAGTGTTGTTCATTGCCTGAAAACAGCGATCGCAATGCACACGATTTCTTCCATCTCTCTTTTTACATAAAATTCTCACAGATGGTTGAAAGCTACATGCTTACTTTTGCATGTCATCCTAATCTAGAAGTTGTCTACAGTTTTTGGATTTTTACAAGAGATAATATCTAAAATATCATAATCTGGCTACACTTTTCCAAAAAACTAATATGTTTGAACCATGGACACTAACACTAATATCTAAAATGGCATTAGCTCTCTAGATCAATAAGAAAGCCGCACTTTAGAGTTTTTCATATGGTGTGCGCGTAGCGACATGACATCCACCCCCTCCTAACCTGCACATCCTCTAGCATTTGTTAAAGTCTTATGGATCCACATTCCTCTGCCATGTCAATGTCTTCATCTTCTACCTCTTCTTCTTCAATATTCTCATGTTCATGCTGAGTATCAAGCTCCTTCAACTCATATGCTGAAGACTCCCTACGTTTAAAGAGTTTGATACATTTTCCAGCCACTGGAATCCTTAAGATTTGTCCCATCCGTCTCATTTAATGCATAGGTAGCATTGTCAAAAACAAACCTTACCACATATGGACCAAACCACCACTTTGTCATCTTCAGACTGGCACTATACTGATTTTCCAAACTGCTATCATAAACCAACACCCAGTCTCCTTCTTGTATAGCTCATGGTCGAAGTTTGTGTCGCTTGTCAAACCTCTTCTTGTTCTTGATCCTTGCAGTCTTTATCTTTTTCATGGCTGTCTCAATGTCTTCAGGCCTTCTTTCTAACTATCTAATGTGTAGGACCAACAATTCTTCTCTATTCAAACCTCTTTCCATGGTAGAACACTCTAAGTAGCAATAGATTCCTCAATAGGCATGATTGGCTATTGTCCATACATTAATTTAGCAGGCATATACCCTGTAACTGCACTATGAGTGGTTTATCAGCCCAAAAATCAAAGGGTAACATTCTTGGCCACTCTTTCCTCCTGCCATTGCATGACTTTGCTAATGCCTTAATGATAGGTTGATGACCTCTTTCACTTTTGTCATTTTCTTCAGGATTGTAGGTTGAAGTTAAAGCCAGCTTGATACCCAAACGTGAAAAGAAGTCACGAGCCTCATCCACATCCAATTCTCGTCTATCTGCAAAAACCACTTTACCAACACAACCATACCTGCAAAAGACTTCTTCCAAGAAAAACTTGCAAACTGCTTGAGTAGTCTTTGAACTAAGAGCTCAACCTTCCACTTGATTTTTCAAGTCTTCTCATGCAAGCACAATATATCTCATATTCCATAAACCTGTAGGCATGGTAACCAAATCAACTACCCATTTGTAATGCATAGACAATGGATAGGTCGGTTGCAACCCATCTCTATGCTGTACATGGAATACATCTGATAGAAACTGCATGATTCCAGATAATGCTCCACATCTTTATACATGTTTTGCCACTATTACTTTTCTTTGATCTTGGCAAATGTGCCCCAAACTCCTCTATGTCCAGCCCATAAGCTTTCATGAAACTCCTGCATCACCTGTTGTTGAGAAGCTCTATCTCCCAATATACGTACTGGGGCTACTCTCTTTTTATTTGCATGCTTCCATAAATATCCGTATTTTAAGAAAAACCCATAAGCTTTTCTTTTAATCCTTTTGAATTCAGCTTCACACCATTCAACCTTCTTTGTCATGAGGCTGAGATATTGGCCTATTTTCAGCCAACCATCCTTATACAACCCTTTCAAGAATTGTGTTCTCACTGAAGCATAACACTGATGATGATTTCTCTCTACTGTCCATCTCTTCTCCATGGTTGTAAGCTCTTTTCTTACTGCTGAAATCCATGTTACAAGAGTTGTACCTGCAGTAACAAGAGACTCATTCCCTGCTATCATAAAGTCATTTTCAGCACCTATCACATTATCCCCTTCATCTTCCATCAGCTCCTCTTCATCTTCGAACCTTGCTCGTGAAAGCATGTCAGCCATGGGGTTTTCTCTACCTGCAATATGTTGAAAATCAAGGTTAAGTGACTTTATATGTGCAATCCACCGTAACATGGCAATATCAGGAGTTGAGCAATTCACTATCATGCCCAAGAGAGGTAGTCAATCAATCTCTACCACTACATGAGCTCCCATAAAATACTCCCTATCACACTTAAGAGTTGTCACTACACCCCAAAGCTCTCTTTTGACTTGAGAATACCGCAGTTGCCATTCATTGAGGACCTCTTCTCCAAACCGAATGGCATACCTATTCCCATCATCATCATCCTGACCCACTGCCCATCCAATGCCAATTGGCCTTGTATCCACAGTGAGAATAATAGGCTGCCCATTTTCATAATTTTCTATCTTTAGTGTTGGGGTTGAAATCAATAAGCTCTTTAATTTCTGAACTGCCTTTGTATGTTGTTTTCCACACGAAAACTTTTGCCCTTTTCTCAAGAGCTGATATAAACTTTCAGCCACATGAGCAAAATGCGAAATTCATATCAAGTAAAAGACACATGCACCCAAAAATCTTCTCACCTCAGATACATTCGAACATGTCTCTCACATCCTGCTTATGGCATCAATCTTTACTAGTGAGGGCTTTCTCCCATATGGTCCACACATGTGCCCAACCATTAATACTTCCTCAACTCCAAAAACTGACTTTTCTCCTGACATAGTCAAATGCACTTCTTCAAGACGGCTCAAAATCTTGTCACAATTAGTAATATGATTAGCCACAAACATTCTACATCCTTGCTCATTCAGATCTTCATTCTTCTCATGGATATCACACCCTTTTATTTCCACATCATCAAGAAAGGATAAGGTCAACTAAGGAATATACTCCCTCAAAACTTTATGCATAACATTCATCATACGGGCCACTGAATTGGTTGCTCCCTGTGGAAGTGTACACATCCTAACCAATCCAAGTGGTGTCTTCATGGTAGTGATATCGTGGCTTTCTAATGCAAGCTAGAACTGATCATATCCTGAATATAAATCTCCCAAAGAGTAAATTGCCTTGCTTGCAAATGCTTCTGCAAATTCATCCACTATCGGGCCTGATCCAACATTCCTTATGGTGACTTTATTAACTGGTTGCAAATCCTGTATAAACCTCAAAGAACCATTCTTCTTTGGAATTGTAAATCATTGATTCAAATATGGAGCTGAAGAGAGCTCCAAAATCTGCATCCTAATCTTCTTGTTCAAAAGCTCCAACAACTTAGGCAAATATGCCCAAGGTAATGGAATAGGCTTTGAATTCCATGGCACATGAGATACTGTAAAGATCACCATAGGTACAACTATGGTTGGATCAACACATCCAACTTCATCTGGCTAAAACGCAAAGGCTTTCCCATGCCTTGCCAACATTTGCAAGAAACAAGCTCTTTCTACAGGCAAAAGAAAGCTTGTATCACCAATTTTGAACTTTTGTAAAGTTTCAGCTATAAATTTATATCCTGCTCCATGTGGATCCCGTAAACTAGGCTGTTGAGTCACTTTTTTAGCCAACCCACCACTTTCAGGTGGTAAAGGCAAAGCCACATGCTTAACCTTCTTTGCAACTATTTTGTACTTTGTATCCACCCTTGCTTCAACCTTGTTTTGCAGCCCATAACATTCATGCTCAACAAACTCTTGAATGACTTCATACATTTCTAAAGTATCAACATAAATAATCTCCTTTTCTGCCCCGTTTTCAGCATTGATTGCTATAGAAATTTCAGCCACTGTATCAATATTAACCAGCCTTAAAATAGCCATGAAATACCTTCATTTTCAACCATCAAACCATATGTCTTCAACTCTTTTTCAGCCCATCTTACATATTTCTTTTCAGTCCTGCACATGGCTGAAATATTCTTAAAACTGCCAAGACTACATGCTATCCATTCCTGCAATCTAGGCACAAATACAGTTTCCCCCTTTCTTGGAGGCATAATTATCTTCCTAGAGGCACTGCCATAACCTCCACTTACAGCAATGCTATCTAAAAACCCTTAAACTCTCATGCATTAGGTGGCACAGGACTATCCCGCAGCCTATCCTAATTACGAGAATGATTCACACAAATGGTGAGAAATTATACTGCCTTTGGATTGTCTTTACTCGGAACCCAAGCATATGAAGAACCATCATCCAAGGCTTTTGTTTCCAACCTTGATTCTAAAATATAGGGCTGCCCCAAAATCACTGGATAACTACATGAATCCTACACAAAAAAATAATATTCATCCCTAACATCTCCAATAGTCACGGGTACATTTGGACAAGCTACACAAAGATCCCATAATGAATTGTTTATTTCCTGCATGCACCATCTCGGATCTACATCAATCGGCCAACCTCCATTCTCATACAAGCTGCATGCCATAACATTGATTTCGGAACCATAATCCAAGAGAGCTATGCAAGGCGCCTCTCTTTCTCCCACTTTAACAATTGTCTCTATTGTAGCACAAGCCCAATGCATTCATGAATAATGACTGGTTGGAATAAAATGAGCATCTTCTTCTTCATGTGCTTGTTGATGGACATCCCTATTATACATAGCCTTTTATCTATGCTTAGTGCTGCCCATAACACCATTTTCGGCCACAAGCTTGCTGTCTATACTTCTATCTAAACCATTTTTAGCATCAGGCTGTTCCAAAACAACATTACATACATCATCATATTCCCTCTGAAGATGTTTCTCTATGTCTGTGTCAACCTACATCAATGTTTGCAAAACTTCACCATCAAACTGTCTTTTTCATTTCAACATATCAATGATTGCACCATGAAATTCACGCTTTGGGATTCCAAGAACTTCGCCAAGTGTGAATTACACTCTATTGCCAAGTATGCGATCTTCCAAGACTTTTTTAAGATTTGTGGCAATCTCAAGATTTGATTGTAACCTGTAACCGGGCTGCTTGTCCCTTTTCTTCCCTTGTTTCTTCTCTTGAGGTGCATCATCCATAACATGCTCAGGTACGGCTTTTTCATTCTCTTTTTGTTGCTCCATTTCACTTCGTGTTATGCATTTAGATGGGCCTGAAGAGGAAGGACCAGTAGTGTTCTCATCTCTTCTTCTCTTTTCTTCCACAAGAGCTTCTTGATTATAAACCTCAACCAAATAAGCATAGGCTGAAAATGAGTCCACTAGTGCACTCCATCTTGTTCTCCCTCGTATACTCTAACTTGCATCAGCTAATTCAGACTTTGTTGTTTTGTCCTTTTCCATGCAATCTAATGCTTGCATCCAAACATGAGATGTTGCTTTAGCCATGCTTCCTTTATGAGCTTCATCAGTCCTTTCAATTCTCAACCCATATGTGGCTGCATCTATGGCAGCAAATGCTATCCTTGCACCCATATCTTCTAACTTCTACATGCCCCCATTTCCAAAATTTGGCTCTATTGGAAGACCAATTTCTGTTGCATGTATTTTTCCATCTTTCCAAAAGATTAACCTTTTTGCTTTCACTTCACGGTAAGCTGTACAATCTCGCTTTTAATGTTGTAAACTGTCACACCAAATGCATCTCCTCTTGTATCCTTCTTTGTACAGTCTTTGGGATGTTGTCCAAGCCTTCTCTTCTACCTTAACATCTAACTTTTCGACCTTTGCATAGATCTCTATCAAATTCAGCCTCAAATCACACATGCCTTTGAGTAATTCATCCACATCATCACCTTTAAGAGCCGGACCAATAGGTATAGCCGATTGTTCCACCATAGCTACAGGCGCCTTGGCTGCAATTTCAACCCCCTTCTAAGCACTGGCAATTGTGGTGCTTGTACCCCATCTTAATTTCATATGCTCTCTCTTTACCAACATATTCACTACTTCAGTTACATTAGTCCAATCTGATTTCAGCCCTGTTTCAAAAGAAGAGGCATCTTCTAAACAATCATTTAGCTTCTCCTGCAAGACAGGATCTGCAACCTTCAGAAACAAATCAATTTTCTGACTCTCCAATGATTGCTGCTCATCAGCATCCAATTGCGCATACCGACTTTCAAATTCACGGAGCAAAGCTGTAGCAGCCAACCCTCTATTGGGATTTTCAATACAATCTATAAATGTCTTTTTAGTTACCAATCCTACATCTTCCAAGAAAAACTCTTCTCTCAAAGCTTTCTTAAAAGCTGCCCAATCAGCATCTCTTCTATGTAGCTCATCAATTCGATCATGCAAAGCATGCATGGCCAAATGGGAGAAATACCGATTCCATGCATACTACGGTACCCCATGAAACAACATCTTTTCTTCATACAACCGGATGAAGACCTAAACATTTTGACCTTTAAATTGCTTCAATTCTTGTCCCACTGTCTGCAATGCATTCACGGCTAAGGAATCAATTCTTTTTGCTTCCTGCCGAGTTTGCATCTATTGTTGTAACAACAACTGCTACTGTTGTTGCTCCAACAAAGCAATCATTTGTTGCAAACTATCACCACCACTTGAAGTTGTAGAATCTTCCATTTTTACACACCTCTACTACCGACTTTCACACCGAGTTCACCACTATCAGAGCGTTTGTGATCGAAAGTCTATCATAGGGGTAAGAGATAGCACGGTAAAGGGAGATTCAAGGAGTGGAGTAGACAAAAGAGAAGGGGTTGAAAGAAAGAGAATATATGAAAGAATACTAGTAGAAAGAAATAGAAGACGTAGAATAATACTCACAGAATTGAAGCATGTCAGTTTATTTCTCCATTATGAGAAGACAAATCTCTTGTACACAAGATAATACCTTCCTCTATGCTGCTCAGACCGCCAATCTGATGCTTCCACTGGCTCCGTAAGGGGGGTAAAATACTAGCACACTTGGCCAGAATTCTGTCAAATCACTCCTTCATCTCCCACTTCAGAGTGCTGTTCACTGCCTGAAAACAGCGATCGTGATGCATGCGATTTCATCCATATCTCTTTTTCATAAAATCCTCATAGATGGCTGAAAGCTACATGCTTTCTTTTTCATGTTATCCTAATCTAGAAGTTATCTATAGTTTTTGGATTTTTACAAGAGATAATATCTAAAATATCATAAATTGGCTGCACTTGTCCAAAAAACTAATATGTTTGAACCATGGACACTAACACTAATGTTTAAAATGGCATTGTCTCTCTAGATCAATAAGAAAGCCGCACTTTAGAGTTTTTCATATGGTGTGCGTGTAGCAACACGACAATGTGCCATTGGAAGAAGCTTGAGATTTCATTGGAGCACAAGAACCCAAAAACTCGTTAATGTATTGTTTGGAATGTCAATGACCATAATATTTTTCTTTATGTTTTCATTTGCATTAGTTATTAGAGATCCTAGTAGACATATATTCAATTGTTGCAAGTCTTTCTCTCTCCTCCCACAAGGAAATTATCAAGCATTTGGATACAACATAAGAAGATACTTACATTTATTAATATGAGTGTAAATAGCACTCTTTCTTTTTTAAGCAAGGTAAATATTATCTCAAGGAGATTCTCATTTATCCCGAAATTTTCTTTTTTATTTTTGTTTGTGTTGCATATATTTGATGTTGGGTGGATAGAAGATTATATCCAAATGATCTTCTAATAAGTGAGCTACCTAAATTTGTATACTTTATGACACATATAAGTTTATCGGAGATGTAAATGGTAGGTTATTGGGTTATTGTTATTGTTTAACTCTTAACTTGAAACTCATATTCATAATGTGAGGTAAATGATTTACCAAAACCATTATGCTTGGGAGGCAAATATATATTAAACAAAAAGCAAGTAGGTTAGTTGAGGTAGAGACAAAGTTGCCATTATTGATGGTCCAATTACAAAAGCTCAATAACAAAACAAAGAATCAAAGAGAATGAATAATCTTTTTGGATAAACACAATACTAAAGGTTTATTGTAAAAAGATGCCACATTTTCTTTAAGTTTTTTTTCTTTTAGCTTGAGTTGATAAGTTTTACATTTTCTATTTTGGCTCTTAACATGTTCTTTCTTATGGAGCGCCATGTTATCAAGGCATGGAATATCCTTTATTCATAATTAGGGACCATTGTCAATATGGAATACACTAACTCATGGAGAAATCCAGTACCAAGCAACAACATTTTCCTTCATAGCTAGCAAATGTGGAAGCATTGTAATAAAAGCCTACAACAAAATGGAGAAACAAAGAAGAAGATCCAAACTCTACTCAATATGAATTTTCTCATTACTATGAGTGTGTACAATACATGTGATTTTAATAACATTACTTTACAAAAGAATTCAATCAAAGAGCCTTGTGTTTTTTATATTTTCTTCTCATCTTTCTTTTTACTTCTTGCAAGAGAGTACCTTCTTTATTATTTATGAGACGTTTTTGTGTCTTATAGTCTTGAAATTGGATTTTTAAAAGGAGTATCAAGAAAGACATAAGCACTATAATCAAGTACTTTAGAAGCTTGGATCATATCCAAAAATCCTAATTGTGGCATAGTTTTAATAAATATATCATTGGCTCGAGTTGTGAATATGTGGAAAATGTCAAAAATTTAAAATAGCAAAAATGGTAGCATGATGGGATCATTTGAGTCATATCATGATAAATCTTCAAAATGTTTAGATTAGGCCTTAGCAAGTAATTTGCAAGATGTAGAATCCACCTTAATATTAGTCCTTGTATCACCAAAATTAGTTGGAGTAGTACCTATTAAATATGTAAAATTTCAAGTTAGTGACTTATAAGCATTTTAGGAATCTATAATATTAGTATCCAAGAAGGAGACTTCTTTACTAGATTCATCCACCCAATAAGTCTTCATTTTTACAAGAGTCAACAATGATGCCCATATAGTAGTCCTCCCTACTCATTGTGAGTTTCTCAACATCATTAAGGAAAATATAGACTCCAAAAGATGATTTTTTTTCAAAAAAAAAAAGATTTATTTTTCTTAAAAAGTACCCAATCATATTGTAAGTTGAAATATCCATTTTGTACTATTTTACATTAAATTGCCTCCAAATCAATTTACCTTTTTAAAGCTCCACACATGTAGTGCCTTAGACCCATAAGGACAATTACATAACTACTTTATGTCCCATTACTTCTCCCAAGTGCCACATCAGTAGGGTGGACTAATTCTGACTCAACAATTGACTTCTCCCCTCAAAGAGTAGTCTTTTGCATTTATAAATGTACCTATCTATATTGTATAAGATCTAAGCATATTTCATGCTCTATTTTGCCTCCAATCCTTCTAAATCAATATAACACTAAGAAAATAAATCTACACAAGTGTCTCTCTTATCATGCATTTCCGAATGGAATCTCTTCGGACAATTAAGAGGAAAGTGTATTTGCACATACCTGTGGATGAGAAGTATGATATGTTACAAGAAGCATCGGAAAGATACAACAACATCTTCCCAATATCATACAAAGAAAATGAAAAATATTAATCTTTGAGCTAAGAGTTCCTTGTATCCAAATGACCCTAGTACTAGCCTATTCTTCCTTTTAGTTATGTACCTTTATTGCCCACTTATGTTGGAAATGGTCAATAAGGTCTATTAGGTTATCGCAAATACTTAGATGACAATATTCACATGTATTAGTATTATCATTCAATGTTACATAATGCCCATCAATGTTTATTGTACTCACAAGGTTGCTTGAATGAGTTCAAAAGGCCTTGCACAACCAAAAAAATAAAGAGCTTAACTTAGAAGAAGAATAAAGCAATACAAAGATAGTCTCCAACATAAGGAACAAGCAATGGTAGAGGTGCAAAAAAAACCATCCTTGGAGAAAAATAATGCGTCATTGAAAGTAACTCTCAAGAACATGGAAAACACAAGAGCATTCTAAAAGCAAAGTTATAAAGACACAAGCAAACTCCCATGGGCTGCAAGGAAAGAAAACATCGACTAGTACTAATGTTATCTTTATCAATGAATGATGGAGCCCGAGAGAGATGCACACAATCATTGAGGTTAGTAATATCCCATTAATACACTATCTTGATTTACTATATATCTTAATGTTGTTTATATTCCATTTTCAAAAACTTTCTTGATGATACTAAAGGGCAAGGCAAGGCTTAATAGTTCAAGCTTCTAAAGGCATTCTTGAAATGCAAACATCTCATTGCAATTTTGAGAGACGCACATCAAGCACTCTACCTTGCTCCAAATGAATGGGAATCTTCTATGTGTCCTTAATAGTTTATATGTGAAAGAAGTTCAAATAACCTTTGATATAGTTGATGTTAGTCGACAAGGCTATGAGGCCATATACAGTATGATAGTAAATACATTGGCTTATAGGAAAATAAGGCACATGATTTTGTCTCATCCATTTTGGCTTAGAGCTATGAGACGAGTGTGAAATATATTCATTGTTGATTTAATAGAAAAAATATTTTTCTATCACAGAGAAAATGGAAATGAAGTGAAGTGAAGTTGGAAGGATAATTTCTCATGAATTTGATAAGTTTAACAATATTTTTGTTGACTTCATTAAGTTGCAATGCTCCATGACTGGTTTCTACAATATGACATGTTCCAGAAGGTATTGCTTGTTGCAATCTATATTGAGGAAAATGATACAATTATTTCTAGTAAGTTTGTGCCAACTATACATGGTAGGTGCTATTTCAAGTTTAAGGCTTGTTATCAAGCTTAACAAACACCAAATCATGAAGGAACGAAAGTTGGAGAAAGTGGGTCTTACACTAATGAACTACGCCAATGGCCTATGTGAAAGATAACACACTTGTCCCTTCATTAAGTGTGCAATTGGAAAAGAAAATTTGATGGCTAGCAACATTAAAGTGCCCAAGAAGACCCACAATGTTCTCTCATGGATCTTCCAACAAACTCCATATCCAAATATTGCTACATAGAAGGAGTTGAAGAATTCAATGTTGATTGGTACTTGGGTGGCGACCTTAAGACATTAAAGTGTATGTAGAATTGTGACATGAGGCATTAGCATCACTACCTTGTCCATTTTGAATGAAAGCAAAGAATTCTTCTAAGGCATCTGGTGACATCACATGGAATGGAGGAGCACTAGCCTGCAATAGAAAGGTGCCACAGAATAGGTCACATCTTCACAAGAATTGGAATGTCATATTTTCCAATTGACATTGAGAGGAAAATCCACAAGTGCCAAAAGAGCATAGAGTTGCTGATCAAGAAAGCCCCCTTCATACCTATAGTGAAGGAGAACTAGGTGCCCTATAATCTTCTTAAGTATATCAACACGTGTCAACATTTCACAAACAATTAGGTCATTTTTGTGAAAATATCACTCCCACGCCCCAAGGTATACATAATTTATCAACATAGCACTAACTTCCTCTCTTAGATCAATCACAAAGGCTTAATTATGTAGGATGGCTCCTAAGGCTCATGGAAGCTTAGAGGGGCTCTGAGCCAGTAAATTTCCTATTGACCACAAATGCAGTGCAATCACATACAACCCAATCCTATGAGCTTGGAAGGTCATAACAATATCTTTTTGTGAAAAGATGGTTTTGTACCTGTGAGGTGTTTGCCAAGCTCATTCCAAGGTGCACCTTTTTGTAGTCCATCAATAGGTTTTTCAAATGATGCTGCACGACTCTCCCTTGGAACATCACGAGGTTTGTCACTTAGACCCCACTGAGTCTACGTTGCAATGGAAGTGTTTTGGCCAAACCCACTAGGATTGACCTGAATGTCCAAGTTCCTAAAATCAAACGGGTGTCCTAACACCTAGTTAGCATTAGTAATTTCGAGTTTCCACTTCCTACAGGATTACTCGAACTAAAGCAGACTTGTCATTGCACTTGATTCAAAGAGAATGGGAGACAAAGGAGAGTGTGGGACGTCAACCCTCCTGCCCATAAGGTAAAATCCCAATTTCGACCCCGTAAAACAATGCAAGCCGGTTCTACCTTACAACTAGTTGTGATCAATTTATCATCTTCCTATTTCTATCGCCGATTTAGAAAAGATCCCATCTAACTGGGATCACCCTACTCTTGGATGGACCCGTCGGGGGTTACGCCCACTGGCTTTCCTTTGATAACGGAATCATCTTTAGTTTTTTAATTACCAACATCACATTTATTGGAAAATATGCAACCAACTTTCTTCATTAGTCCATTAAATCACAGATTCCTTCATGTAATTTATTTCACAAAGATGCATTCAATTCAAATAATCCTTGAATTATAAAAATTTCGTTATTATATTGGAAGTTTATTACAATTCTCATCTTTTCGACCCTGTGGAAGATATACAGAATTCCACGAGAGTATTCTTCCCACCAAGATTCCACCCTTGTAACTAGTATTTAGGGTTCGAGGATCCCATCCTAGGTCATGAAGGGGCTCGTTAAATTCTAGGAGTAATGCGGAATTTACAGTCAGAGCACCTGGCACATAAATTTCCTATCGCCCGAGACTATCCCTATGGACAGATCTTTCTATACGATGCCGGTCTAAGCCTCTCAAAGTGATAATCATGACTCCCTTGGAGTATGGTCTCACACAGCTAGCTTGGGGGTAGCCTAGCACGACCTTTCCTTTTATCCTGTTTGTCAATGTTTTTAATCAGAGATCTAGATTCTAGCAAACACAAAAAATCATTTCAAACGTATATCAAATGATGCAATGACAATCACACCATCATGCAACTCACAACTTCCATAGCCAAGGTAGACCTTATCCTAAGGTAACCTTACATTCTAATAAGGGTCCTCCTCCCCATAAAGAAGTGTTGAGTATATCTATTGCAACATGTTAAGTAAGACATGAATTTAGCGTTTAGGGCTAACTTACTGATGGGACCTAAAATGGGCCGGCATTGGCTATAGCACTAGCCGAACCTCATGCATACGACAAACAACCCCACCACACGGCCTCGTGGGCCATGAGCGTCTAAAACTCACTTTGCACTAAATGCTTATGATGATTTTGGGTTTGTATCCAATATATAGTCCAATGTTCACCTTCCCTTTGCCTCAAAGGGGAATCCCATAACATATAGGCATAATGCCTCGTAATACACACATAGGAAAGCACCTCTCAGCTAATTGCCGTGGCTCTACTGTGACTCTCCTATACCTTGGGGATTGGCCCCTCGATGCGTTGCTCCAACATATAAAACATAACACACAAACTCCACTCTTTCATAATTCAGTGTTCCAAGAGATTTTGATTTGCCTCACAAAACTTTCCCCAACAGAAGCACTTGTCTAACCCACAGCTTAGGTTTCATGTCCTCTCAGCATTGGTCAAAGTTGATCAATCAAGTGCAATGCATTCCAGAAGATACCACATGGCATGCTTGATACAAGGTGTATGACGATTGTGCACAACCATTTTATGATTAAAAAACTAGCTGTGTGAGGTGCGGAAAACAGCCCTTTCATGACTTTTAACTAAGCATTACGTGATGTGCTGCTTTAGGAACTAGCACCGGAACTTCCGTGCTACTAGTCGCCTATATTTAATTATGGAATGATCCCTAAATGCTATGCACAAAGAGGGAAACCAAAATTTTCATCTTTAAGCAATTAGATCATCACACAAATTGTATCCCCCCCCTTACCATTTAGATGTTGCTACGGTGCATATGTGTAAATGGTTGTTTTGTATTTTTTTTGTATGTAAAAAACAATAAACACATACTATAATACCAATGACAAGGCTAGACTAAGGCTTGACCTCATGCTTTAACCTTGCCAAACATTCACACACATAAATCTTATTTCTCTATATTTTTTTAGCGTGAAAACCCCAATTTTCTCTATTTTTTGCTATTTTTTCTATTTATTATTCATAAAAAATAGGTATTTTCTAATTTATTTGTGTTGGATTATTATTTTGATTGAAACTTAATATTTTCTCTTATTTTATTCCATTTCCACTCCTTTTCTCCAACTCGAAATCGGAAAAAACTACTAATAACGGCTCTAAATCATCATGGGTTTTGTATTTATGTAGTTACAATCCTCAATCATGATGCAAACAAGGTTCAAACAAAATTTCATTGCATATGAACAACATTTGAACCATGAAACAACAAAAATAATCAAATTTATTTGTAAAATTGGAGCATATCGCGTGTCTTGCATGTTGCGGGTTTTTTAATAATTTTTCTGAGCAGCCCACGGACCGCGACCAGCAACCATTCTTCAGTGCTGAACCTCTTTCCTCAGCCTCCTCTTCATCTTGAAGCAATCCGATCACAACCGGACAAGCATTCTTCATCCCCTCTTCTTCTTGATTTCTTGCACATGAATGCCTCTATGTAGGAGAGAGAGGGAGGAGAGAGAAAGACTAAAAATTAGAATCTCATTCCCTTCATCATATTGCACGTGGTTACCATCAAAATCTTGCCCTCTCTGCATGGATCCGTATCTTCCCTTCTCTCTCTACATGATTGAGTATCCAAGAGGTACATACATCCCAAAAAATAGGGCGTCAATCAAAAAATACCCCTCCCTGCATCACGACATGTTTTTTCATGTTTTCTTCATTTAGAGTTTTCTTTCATTTCATTTATAAAATGTCCACTTCAAAAAAAACCACTTTCACACTACTATGGAAGGGTTTTTAGCATGTTTGGGGGTGCAAACGGACTCTGATTCGCGATCCCTCTAGACGGCTAGCTCCGTGGCATCAAAATCTACAAAGCTGGGGCCCGTCACTCTCTTTTTCGCTTCCAGATCTAGTAGCCACTTCACAACCCCGAACATTGCAGGGATTAAATGGAGGATTAAACAACCTCGAAATGGAGATCTGAGACTTGCGTTCGATTCCTGACGTCATTTTGCATCTAAGAAAACTCTAGCTCGGCCATCCGCCATCATTTGATTTTCCATGAAAATTAGCACTAGCGCTTTAGAGACTTGCCACTTAAAATCATCCTGATTGCCACCGTTGCCTTCTAAGAAGTCTATTTTTTCCTTGATATTCGTAATTTTTTGGCTATTTTTAAAGACTTCTCGACATTAAAAATCATCTGTCATTGGTGACCACGGGATAGGGCGACTCAGCCTGTCGAATCCCACGAAGAGATCTACACATAAACAACAAAAAGGAGCATCAAGCTGATTAAAAAAACACACAATACAACACATCACAACTCACACCCTACCCCCTGACAAAACCAAGGCATGAGATCCACGAGGAGTAGGCCCAGCATAATTTGACATAAAGTTTGAAGCCAGTCTCTAACCAACTGCTGCAACACAACCAAGCTAAAAAGAACTATCAAAGAGGTTACCCTAAGTGGTGGTCTAAACTAACTATCTAACTAAGGACAACTCAACCAGGAGCTCCTCCTAGGCAAGGACTCCTGTGGCCTGATCAAAAGGTATTATTTTTGTTAGCACGTTACTCTTCTTTTAGGTTTTTATTTTTCCATACTCGGGCGTGTAAAAAGGAGGGAGCTGAGCGTAATGACCCAAGGAGAACAGGGCATCGGCCTCAAGTCCTGTCTCGGTACCCAAGAACCTACCAAGCCCTCGCAAGGAGACACTTAATCCTTTTCTAATTCTCACTTTTATTTTCGCTCCAACCTTCTTCTTCTTTTTTTAAATGGCAAGATGTCACCCCAAGGAAGGGCAAGGCATCATCCCCGGATCTTGTCTCATCCCCAGAAACCTACCAGACCTTCGCAAGGCAATAAATAATAGCTCAAGGATTTTTCTTTCTTTCATTTTCTATTTTTATAGGGGTCAAACCCCTTTTTACACACCTCCCTATATTCAT
Organism: Lygodium microphyllum; assembly: GCF_053477565.2. Classification (NCBI taxonomy): domain Eukaryota; kingdom Viridiplantae; phylum Streptophyta; class Polypodiopsida; order Schizaeales; family Lygodiaceae; genus Lygodium; species Lygodium microphyllum. The sequence continues at coordinate 68,567,247 of NC_141149.1, read as the reverse complement.
ACTTTCGTTCTGATCTTTAGGGTTTTGTCTCTTTCCGTCATTATTTTAGTAGGCTTCTCTAACTACCTCACAACTAGCAGGAACTCCTAGAACAGCCACTTAGCAGGCTGGCAGAACAAGGTCACTAGAACTCCCATCTGAAACATGTCTTTCAATGCCTGACAATGCCTTGCAGGAGGCAAGGACTACTCAGACCTCCCCCAAACATACAGAGCCTAAACCTGGGACTTCATGCCTTGATTGCCAATCCCCAACAAGAAACAAAACCCCCTTCAAGTACACGCATACATATAACATGAAAGATCAGGCACTTATAAAGGAGAGATATCACCTGGATAGGGCCACGAGAAGCTTCCACATGACAAAGGCTCCTTCCAAGCACTTCTTTGAACCTGGCTAGCACAGGACTAAAACAAGAAACCATTAACTGCACCCGCACTAGACAAACAAATGGCCCTCTTGGCCTAATGAAATAGAACATTTCACTACAAACTAACTAGCCCTCTTGGCCTAAAATGGATAGTTCATTCTAATCCATGCAATATATGATCTCATTGGCATATACAGCACATCCTATCAAACTAATCAGGATACCAAGGATAGCATAAAATATGAGGACTAGCCTCATGCTCCTCATGTGAGTCAGCTAAAAGCTTGATCTACGCTCTTTGTAGATCCACTAGTCCAAGCCTTTCTACTGATATCTCAGTAATAATGACCATCTCTTCTTGGGTACTATGAGCTGAATGAATGGCATCATTAGGTTGACATATCTCATCCCCTTGGTCGTCATTCAAATGGATCGCTTGTCCCAACCTTCCAGTAACCCCTCCTACAAGGAGAATCATGGATTTATGATCATTCAAATCTTCTCTAATCGGACCATTATATATGTCAATGATACGATCCAAACTAGATAGGGCTTCAAGCCTAGACCCATCATATAGATGCATCTCAGGGCTGCAGTCCCTATTGTCAGATATCACATTATGGCCTTTAGTCGCATCCTCTTGGGAATCCATCAAAGCATGTCCACATGCAATTCCTAGCCCTTCATCTAATACACCAATAGTATTTTTAGGGATTTCGGGCCTCCAAACCCATCTCATATTCCTTTTCATATTCTTGGACTGCCTCATTTGCCCACATTGGTCCAATGGACTCACTATGGATTTATCACCATTATCAGATGGCCTCACAGCCTTATGGCTTCTATTTAGTACAGGTGGACCTTTGGCATGCCACATCTTCTTTACACGAGATGTCTTTACTTGCCTTTGTCCACTCTGCAACAACTGCTTAGCCATAGGAACCATGCTTTTACTAAAAGGAATAGCATCTACTCAAAAGCATGATTCATCTATAAATTGGAAAGGTCTCTCAAGAGCCTTACTAGGAGCACAACTAGAACCACTCATAGAATGCTCATCTAAGCTTGTAGACCTAATGGTTCTATCAATTCCATCATCACAACTACCTCTCATGGAAGTGTTGCAAGCCTTGATGGGACTTACTGGGCTTGGAATCTTTTTATCCCCAGAGGGTATTTTATCCCTACTATTGCCATTTTCTGCTTGGAGATTTTGGCTACCAAGGTTCCTCTCATAGGCTACCTTGGTATCAACAAGTGAGCTATCTCCTTGTAGAAATGGTTGGAAGCTAGGATGCACTTGTACTGAGCGGGAAAAACTCCAAAAGTTTTCCCAACATCTCTGAATATGTCCCTCATAATCAATGGCAATCTTTGCTTCCCTTAACGACTTAGGATTCTGCAATCCCACTTGGATTTGCATGTTAATCTCTAAGCCACTCAAAAAGAGCTCACATAGCACATCACCTAGCAATGCAGTAGCTCTTCTTGGCCAAAACCTCAGAATATCATCAAAGACTCTAGCATATTCTTTAACAGAAGGATAGGACTCTTGCCTAATCTGCATCAGCTGCCCTAAAACTTGCGTTATAGGCACCTTCTTTTCATATTCATCTAAAAATCGATCACTCAACTCCTCAAAGGATTTTAATAGACCCCCTTGGGAGGCTCCAGTACCATTTTCTAGCCTCTCCCTTTAGGGTACTTGAGAATACGAGCATCCGATGAATATCATTGAACCCACTTGCAAGGCAAGTTAGGCCGTATTCTCGTAAATGCACCATCAGATCCTCATTAACCAGCCTATGAAACACTAGGAGATCCCTATAAGGAGGAGGGCACTTAGTCCTTTCCTTCGGGATCAGCACTGGGGCATTAAAATCCTCGTAATCATAACCCAACTCTAGTGTCTTAGGGTCTCCAACCTCTTCCGTTTCCACCTTTACTGGTGTAGGGAGGTTAATATTATCCTTAATGTCCCTTTCTTCCAACTCATAAAGTGGTCTAGGGAGACCTATAGCTCTTAGCATGTCATTCCAATCCTTTCTTAGAGGATCTTCCATATCTTGCCCCTTCCCAGGCAATTCCACGATGGCTTTATCTAGGAGCTCTTGCCCCTCATCAAAAGCAAACTTATGCTTAGCACTTAGGACCTAGGGACCATGTCTTTTAAGCAACGGTTTTCCCTTTACATCTAGGACTTCTAACATCCTTGTGATACTTAAAATTTTGGCACGTTGTCCCACATGGGATGTTTCAGTCATAACTGCACTCCACTGTGTGTCAAGTTTTTCCCATGGCACTACGGCTTTAGCATAATCACTTGTTGATGCCATGACCGCCATAGCTTCCAACGTACTTGTTCCATGCCCTCTAGGTTGATGGATGGTTATACATGATTTCTCTTGGGTAGAGACCACACCAAGGCAAACCTCGACCCATGCCATCACATTAGAGGATGGGGTAACCACTAACTGGTTACTCTTCTCATCACTTAAATTATCTTCTGTAGAGGACTCATGCTCTACATAACTAACTAAATCCATCAGTAAGTTTTGTATAGGGAAAGCCAAGGTTTTCCATCCTTGAACAAACCCCATTTTATGGTTAGCTTAGCATACTCCTAATGGAAATTATAAACTTAGGTCCCTTTACAACCTAGATTCAGAGACCGCCACTTAGGTCCCAGTAGACGCACCACTGATGGGACCTAAAATGGGCTGGCACTGGCTATAGCACTAGCCGGACCGCACTGGCTATAGCACTAGCCAGACCTCATGCATACGACAGACAACCCGACCACACAGCCTCACGAGCCAAGGGCGTCTAAAACTCACTTTGCATTAAATGCTTATGACAATTTTGCGTTTGTATCCAATATGTAGTCCAATGTTCACCTTCCCTTCTCCTCAAAGGGAGATCCCATAACATATAGGCATAATGCCTTGTAATACACACATAGGGAAGCACCTCTTGGCTGATTGCTGCGGCTCCACTGTGACTCTCCTACACCTTAGGGATTGGCCCCTCGATGCGTCGCTCCAACATATAAAACATAACGCACAAACTCCACTCTTTCATAATTCAGCATTCCAAGAGATTTTGATTTGCCTCACAAAACTTTCCCCAACAAAAGCACCCATCTAACCCATAGCTTAGGTTTCCTGTCCTCTCAATGTTGGTCAAAGTTTATCAATCAAGTGGAATGCATTCCAGAAGATACCACATGGCATGCTTGATGCAAGGTGTATGACGATTGTGCACAACCATTTTATGATTAAAAAACCAGCCATATGAGGTGCAGAAAACGTCCCTTTTGTGAATTTTAACTAAGCATTACGTGATGCGCTGCTTTAGGGACTAGCACCGGAACTTCCATGCTACTAGTCGCCTATATTTAATTATGGAACGATCCCTAAATACTATGCACAAAGAGAGAAATCAAAATTTGTATCTTTCAGCAATTAGATCGTCACACAAATTGTATCCCCCCCTTACCGTTTAGGTGTTGCTGCAGTGCATATGTGTAAATTATTGTTTTGTATCATTTTTGTATGTAAAAACCAATAAACACGTACTATAACACCAAGGACAAGGCCAACTGAGGCTTGACCTCATGCTTTAACCTTGACAAACATTCACGCACATAAATCTTATTTTTCCATATTTTTTTAGCACGAAAATCCTAATTTCCTCTATTTTGCTATTTTTTTCTATTTATTATTCACAAAAAATAGGTATTTTCTGATTTATTTGTGTTAGCTTATTATTTTGACTAAAACTTAACATTTTCTCTTATTTTATTCCATTTCCACTCCTTTTTCCCAACTCAAAATCGAAAAAAACCACTAATTTTCATTAAAATGATACTTTGCGAGTTTTAAAGAATTAATAACGGTTCTAAATCATCACAGGTTCTATATTTCTGAAGTTACAGCCCTCAATCATGATGCAAACAAGGTTCAAAGAAAATTTCATTGCATATGAACAACATTTGGACCATGAAACAACAAAAACAATCAAATTTCTTTGTAAAATTGGAGCATACTGCATGTCTTGCGTGTTGCGGGTTTTTTAATAATTATTCTAAGCAGCCCACTGACCGATCAGCAACCATTCTTCAATGCTGAACCTCTTTCCTCAGCCTCCTTTTCATCTTGAAGCCATCCGATCGTCATAGCCGAACAAGCATTCTTCATCCCTTCTTCTTCTTGATTTCTTGTACATGAATGCCTCTATGCAGAAGAGGGAGGGAGGAGAGAGAAAGACTAAAAATCAGAATTTCATTCCCTTCATCATATTGCACGTGGTTACCATCAAAATCTTGCCCTCTCTGTATGGATCAGGTATCTTCCCTTCTCTCTCTATATGATTGAGTATCCAAGAGGCACATGCATCCCCAAAAAATGGGGCATCAATCAAAAAATACCCCTCCCACATCACGACATGTTTTTGTATGTTTTTTTCATTTAGAGTTTCATTTCATTTCATTTATAAAATGTCCACTTCAAAAAAAACCACTTTCACACTACTATGGAAGGGTTTTCAACCTGTTTGGAAGTGTAAACGGACTCCAATTCACCATCTCTCTGGACAGCTGGCTCCGTGGCATCGAAATCTATAAATTTGGGGCCCATCACACTCTTCCTGGCTTCCAAATCCAGTAATCGCTTCACAACCCCGAACCTTGCAGGGATTAAATGGGGGATCAAACAACCTCGGAATGGAGATCTGAAACTTGCGTTGAATTCCTGACGTCGTTTTGCATCTAAGAGAATACTCCAGCTCGGCCATCTAACATCATTCAATTTTCCATGAAAATTAGCACTAGTGCTTTAGGGACTTGCCACTTAAAATCATCCGGATTGCCACTGCCGCCTTCAACGAAGTCTATTCTTCCCCTGATATTCATAATTTTTTGGCCATTTTTAAGCACTTCTCGGTATCAAAAATCATCTGTCACTTACCCAACATAAGTGAATTTCCTTTGGAAAAAATATTGCGATAGTAATTTAACAAGATGATTTACAAGACCCTTAAATAGACATTCACTTTTCATAACAAGTGTTAAGCAACCTTAACCTTGTCGTGTTGACAATATATCGAGTTACTTCATTAATCTCAATTGCGCATATCGTCTCTTACTCATTTCGTGTGATATCCTCCTGCAACTATTTCCATCATGATCTTATGAATTATAATCTTGATTAATCTAACTACAAATCATAGGTTGTAGTTAACCATTTATGAATGTATTAATACGCCCTCTAGATAAAATTGTCAATTCGTATAAGTGAAAAATACGGAAGCTAATATTTTATGTAAAATTTTAACAAACCTTATTATTTTATGTGGCAAAATAATAACCTAGTAGTGAATAACCGGTTTGGCACGATGACATTGGAAATTTTATATTTTCTCACGCTCGTGTTCATCACACTTGATGTTCCATTTCACGTTGGTGTTCATCACACTCGATGTTCCATTTGGTAGTGGCAACTCTGGCAACCTCGAGCACTCTTGTATCTCTAGCAATACCCTTTCCTTGATCGATCATAGTGGTTCCCATGGTCTTTCCATCTCATCACTTTGGAGCCATCATCCATGAGCGTGTTCGAGAGATAGGAAAGACAAAATAAATTCAATATGGGAGAGTGTAAGAGAAGATAACTTCCAAGATAGGGGGGATTGAGCTAACTCTCTCCCTCGCAGCCTCTTGAGGTAACCCCTCTCTCTCTCTCTCTCTCTCTCTCTCTCTCTCTCTCTCTCTCTCTCTCTCTCTCTCTCTCTCTCTCTCTCTCTCTCTCTCTCTTTTGGTCTCCTTGTGCCTCTCTAAACTACTCCCCATGCCTCTTATTTATAGCTAAGTTAGAGAGGAAGGGTTGTGACCAAGAAGAAGAGCTCTCTATGGAGGAGATCTTGGCAAAATCAGCAATATGATGCTCAAATCACAAATCTGATGGTTCCGTTGGCTCCGAAAGGGGGATAAACCCAAGACACTTATTTAGAAATCTTCGAGATCACTCCTTCCTATTCAAAGTGTTGTTTGCTACTTGTAAACTATCCGATCGCGATGCGTGCAATTTTGCCAATCATTCTTTTTTTGCATTGAATCTCCAAAACTTGCTGAAAAAAATCACTTACTTTTTTTTAACATGACTTCTTTCTTAGAAGTTTCCATAGCTTTTTAGATAATATCCATAATATCAAAAATATGCTAGTTTTGTCCAAAAATTTGATATTTTTGAACCATCCATACTATACATACTAACATTAATGATTAATATGGCTCATAACTCTTGTCCACGTGGTAACTTCCATGATGGGTGGCTACAGTCCTTGTCAATCTGGAAAAAATGTCGGGTTACGATCCTCGGTTTTTTAAAAAAATTGTTAGTTAGTTAGTTATTAATGTTAGTTAGTTTTTACTTTAGTTAGTCTTTAGTTAGTAACCTTACTAACTTACTAATTGACTAACTAACTTTCAAACTAACCAACTAACTTTTAATTGCGTGGAAGTATTACATCCTCCTTCCCAAGAGATCGAGATGTCCTCATCTCAAGAGAAATTGTGGGTATTGTTGATAAAGAATGTTCTCATCTATCCATGTCAAATCTTCTTCAAGATAATCCTTCCACTGGACAAGGTATTCTCTAAGTGTTCTACTCCTCAATTTTCTCTCCCTTACATCAATTACTCTGTCAGGTTATAGCTCAAGGACTCCTTGGCTAGGTAGGGTTAGCTACGTATGCTTTCAATAAGCTAACATGAAATACATTGTGGATTTTATATTCTCATGGAGTTATATCTTGTAAGCACTTGGCCCTAAGCACTTGAGAACATTATAGGGTCCACAATATCTTGGACTTAGCTTTGTAAATTCTCCTAAAGATAAAGAACTCTTCTTTGGATGGACATAGATGAAGACTATGTCTCCCTCTTTAAACATTCATTCTTCCATTTTTAGATCAGCATATGCATTTTGTCGGGGTCCTTGGCAGCTTGAATATCCTGTCTAATTATCTTGATTTGATCATCTATTTTTTCTAACATTTTTCTCAATGATTCTACCCTTAGAATAGGATCAAAAAAATTAAGTGGCATACGGTAATCTTGACCATATAGTGCCTGAAATGGAGTCATTTGAATACTTTGATGATAGGAGGCATTACAAGCAAATTCCACTAAGGGTAGATACTATATCCACATTTTAGGTTCCTTGCTGCAATATGCATGCAGAATATCCTCAACTACTTGATTAACTCATTCTGTCCACCTATCAATTTGTGGATAATAAGCAGTATTGAAACAAAGTTGGGTCCCAGTGGCTTCAAATAAACTCTTCTAAAAATGTGATGTGAAAAGAGAATCACGATCACTAATGATCCTTTTAGGTAACCCATGTAACCTAAAGATCTCTTTTACAAAAATTCTTGCAATATCTGAAGCTTTGTAATTGGTTTTTATTAGAATAAGATGAGCGACCTTTGTTGACATGTCTACTATCACCATTATTGAGTTATATATCCCTGAAACATAAGAAAATCCAACTCCTACAGAATTTCGATCCATCGTCATTGCCTCTTAAGATCAAGCTGATGAGTAAAAATCCACTTAAGACTTTTATGAGCTATGACTAAGGAAGACTTATTTCCAAGAAAGTAATGTATCCATAATTTTGAGAGTGTGGATCATAGCTAACAACTCCAGGTCGTGAGTATCATATCTCTTTTCATGGGCTTTCAACTTTCTCGAGGAGTAAGCTACAGGATATCCTTTGTGCATTAGCACGCATCCCAAAGCAAGAGAGTTGGCATCTGTGACAACTTCAAAATGCTTGCTCAAGTGAGGTAGCCTTAAGTTAGGAGCAGATATCAAACTATGCATTAGTTACTCAAAGCTAGGTTATTCAATTTGCGTCCAGTTAATGGCAACTTGCTTTTTGAGGTCTATAAGAGGTGCTCCAATTTGGGCATAGTTTCTAATGAATACCCTATACCACCCTGTCAGACCTAGAAAACTTCACTTCCTTGATAATGGTTGGGGGTGACCAATCTTGAACATCTTTGACCTTGGCAAGATCTACTGATATATCTTCAATAGACACTATGAATCCCAAGTACTCAATCTTCCTTTTGAAGAATGCACACTTCTTCTTCTTGGCATACAACTTGTGTGTTCTCATTGTCTCTAGGACAATGCGAAGATGTGGTTCATGATCTTCTTCCTCCTTAGAATAAGTTACGACATCATCAAATAATACAATAAAAAAGTCATCAAGATGAGGTTTGAAAATGTATTGCATTAACCTATTGAAGGTAGCTGGGGCATTTATCAATCCAAATGACATCACGATGAATTCAAAATGATCATATCTTGTGTTGAAGGTGGTCTTAGGAATATATTCATCCTTGATTCTAATCTGATAATATCCTTGATCTTACAAAAGATCCTTGCTCCTTGTAGACGATCAAGAAGCTCATCTATCCTCAAGATCGGGTACTTATTCTTTATTTTTACTTGGTTTAGCCCTCAATAGTCAATACAAAGACAGAGAGGGAACATCTTTCTTCTTTTGGAATAATACTGGGGCTCCCCCTGGTGAACTACTTGGCCGAATATACCCTTGTTCTAGTAGTTTCTTGAGTTTCTCTTTTAGTTCGATGGCTTCAAGAATAGACATTTTTTAAGGTCTTTTTTCCACCATTGGAGGAGCTCCTGGAACAAGTTTGATCTCATGATCGACTTCTCTTTTTGGAGGTAACTTAATTAGCTCTTTAGGAAATATGTCGGCATACTCTTTTAACTAGGATGGTTCTTCTTCTGTCTGACCATCTTGATTTATCTTATTAAGCTTGATTAAGTAAATAGGTAATCCTTTTTTCAAGCCGCCTTGCACAATTCAAGAAGCTTTTACTAATTGAACTTTAGGTTTCCCTGTTTTACCTTGTGTAGTTGCTATTTCACTGTTCAAATCCTAAAATGTGACTTAACCTTTTCCACAATGGATATGAGCATCATTGGGAATCAGCCAATCCATTCCCAATAAACATTCATAAGCTCCTAAGTTCATTACTTTGAACCTCATACTTGAAAGGTTTTCTCCTAGGTTAAACTCTACCTTGGAAGTTTTTTGTGTAGAAAGTACTTTATTTCCATTTGCTAATTCCACAAGCAGTTTTGATGCATTTATTACATATATTCCTAACTTCTTGGCACACTTGGGTGAAATAAATGAGTGTGTACTTTCACAGACAATCAAAACTTTAAATGATTTACCTCGGTGACTAGTTGGTGTATGTATTACCAAATATTGACGATTAGGACCCTTCCTATGGAATGTAGCATGAACAATTGCTCTTTCAATATCTTCTTCCATAGTAGGGTCTTCCTGCCTATTAGTCTCTTTTAGGGTAATATTTAATGTTCTTCCTCTTGCTATAGCTACTTGACCATAGCCTTGGGCAGCTTTGCCTTAACCTTGAAATTGGCCTTGGTAATGGTTTCCACCAAGCTTTGGACAATCTCTCCTGAAATGTCCTGTCTCATTACAGTGAAAGCACCTAAGACCATCCTTAGTTCCCTGGGTGTAGGAACAAAATTTCCAATTGCATTGGATTTTCCCTTTTTCTTTTGAACTTGGTAAAATTGCTCTTGGTTCTTTTTGTTTGACCTTTGAATCCTCCTTTGTTTTGGTTATTGTAGCTCCAAAACTTATTATTTTTAGTCTTTGATTGTACTTCCCACACAATAGGAGCAGCTCGAATCAAAGCATCTTGGAGGTCTATTGGGCACATTGATTCCAAAAGAGTGTTCAGAGGAGAATTTAGCCCATTGCAGACTTTGGACACTTGTTGAGCAGTATCCATGGAGGATGCATATTTAAGAAGTGAAATAAACTTGAAGTAATGTGCCTCTAGGGTCAGCCCCATTTGCTTCAAATTAAAGAACTCATTCATCTTCTGGGTGTGATAAGCTAGAGGTAAATATCTTCCTCTTATAGTTTCTTTCAGCAAATCCCAAGTAATGGTATTTTTAGGTACCTCTTGATCTCGGTACCACTACTTCCACCAAAGTCAAACTTTGCCAATTAATTTTAGCTTAGCTATCATGACTTGGTTGGCTTGGATCATTCTAACAGTAGTAAATTAATCTTCCATGGATTTGATCCAAATTTCTGCATCTGCTTCCACATTCTCACCTTTTCTGTCAAATTTTGGAGGTTTGACTTGCTTCAAAATATTCCTTTTCTCTTGGCTTTGTTGGGAATTATTGTGGGTGCAAAACGATGGGAAATTTTCAACAATTCTCAAGTTAAATTTTACAAAAATTATATAGTGTTAATATTAGAGTTTAGTACTCAAATTATTTTTTGCTTAAATTATTAAAATAATTTTCAAATAAATCTCTCTTCCCTTTGCTAAGGTTAAATTGCAATTTCAGAGGTTCCAAGGGAAAATAAGGTTCCATTATTTCTCTGATTGATAAAGTATCAATTAATCTTTATTACAAGGGATGTACAAGGTAATCAAATAGCTCGTAGGTTCATCTTATTTTTTTCAAAAAAGGATTCCCTACTACAATCTAAGCATGACACTTTGATACATTCTTTATGAAGTAACTTGGATTTTGAGAGTAGATATCTAGGAATCTATATTTTTTAGGGAGTTCAAGAAATCCGTCCTTTTTGTAGTTGCGACGGCTAGAGCGACCTACGAATTTTACTCTATTAGAGTGGAAGGATCTTTGTAACTTCCTCATACATGTACTAGTTTAATTTGATCTTCTTGCCTCTAGTATACAAGGTTGAGTTTACACTAGCTTCATAAAATAGATAGATCTCGACAACTTTAAGATCTTCCATCCATTTTACCCTTTTCAAATTATTTTTAAGATAAGCTAGATGACTTGCATCGATATAGCAGTATCCTCTACTAATCATCCACCGTCTTTCACGATATAGAGGCGAGGGGTTGTACAACTAATCTAATATCCACATCATCTGAATTCTCTAAGAAAAACTAGATAAATGCATAGCTGACATAAACATTACTCGAAAGATCGAGAATCATTTCTAAGATTCCTTATTTTTCCATAATTCAAAAACATACATTAACAAAGAGAAGAAAACATGTCCTAGGCTATGTTTACCATCCCAAAAAAATATTCTTAAGCTTACATCGTATTCTATTTTAACGAGCGCTCTCCACCAGGCTCATTCCAAGGCGCACATTTTAGTAGTCTATTAGTAGGTTTTCCAAGTGATGCTACCCGGTGCTCCCTTGGAACAACATGGGGTTAGTCACCTAGACCCCGCTAAGTCTACATCGCAATGGAAGTGTTTCGACAGAACCTACTAGGATTGACTTGAATTTTTGGGTTGCTAAAATTAGATAGGCCTTCTAATAGCCAGTTAGTGTCAATAATTACGAGTTCCCACTTCCTACAAGATTGCTCAAACTAAAGCAGACTTGCCATTGCACTTGGTCCAAAGTGAATGGGAGATGGAGGGGAGTGCAGTACGTGAACCCTCCTGCCCATAAGGAAAAATCCTATTCTGGATCCCTAAAACAATGCAAGTTGGTTCTACCTAACAACTAGTTAGTCAATTTATTGTCTTCCTATTTCTATCATTGATTTAGAAAGGCTCCCAGCTAACTGGGACCACCCTACTGTTGGATGAACCCGTCGTGGGTTATGTCCACCTGCTTTCCTTTGATGATAGAATCATCTTTAGTTTTTTAATTACCTACAACACATTTATTAGAACATATACAACCAGCTTCCTTAATTAGTCCGTTAAATCACATGTTCCTTCACATAATTTATTTCATGGACACAGATACAATTCAAACAATCCTTGAATAAAATAAATTTCTTTATTATATTGGAAGTTTATTATAATTTTCATCTTTCTGATCCTGTGGAAGATATATAGAATTCCATGAGGGTGTTGTGCCCACCAAGATTCCACCCTTGTAATTAGTATTTAGGGTTTCAGGATTTCATCCTGGTGGGTCACAAAGGGGCTCATCAGATTCTAGGAGTAATGCAAATTTTACGGCCAAAGCCCCCCTTGGCACCCACATTCCCTACTATCTGAGACTATCCCTAGGGATAGACCTTTTGCTATACGGAGCCAGTCTAAGCCTCTCGAAGCAATAACCATGATCCCCTTGGAGTAGGGTCTCGCAACGAACTTGGGGGTAGCCTAGCGTGACCTTTCCTTTTATCCTGTTTGTCAATGTTTTTAATCACAAATCTAGATTCTAGTAAACACAAATAGTTCTTTCAAATGTATATCAAATGATGCAATGACAATCACACCATCGTGCAGCTCACAGCTTCCATAACCAAGGTAGAATTTATTGAATACACATACACACTCTCTCTCTCTCTCTTTTAATTGAACATCTATTTTATATATTATTGAGAGCTTTGCCTTAGGGATCTTGAGATCTCAAACCAACCAGAAGGCTCCCAAGCCTATGTGGCACACAGAGAATAAGTTTAGTATTAAAAAAATAAAGATGTCTTTTTCTTGGAGAGTGAGTGGGGGTTATGTTTATTTTCTCTCCTCTCCCCCACCCAATTAAACACACATACTCTCTTTCTCTTTCTCTTTTTTAATTGAATGTAGAATATGATCATGGAAAGGGGAAAGGTGGGGCTTTGAAAAAGTGTATGTGACTCTCTCTCTCTCTCTCTCTTTCTCTCTCTCTAGAGAGAATGATGATATTTTTAAAAAATTATAAATATAAAATAAAATGATATTTTAATGGTTGAACATGTGCATGCAATGTATATATATTGTATAAACATCCACAAACACACACACTATATAAAAAGAGTTGAATTTCTCTTTTTATTGAACATTGTGGGATGGAATAATAATTTTAATAGTTGAATACATTCATGCTATGCATACATACTCTAAAACGACATGTAAATACACATAGAGTATTAAAAAACATGAATAATATATGCACACATAAAGATATGTGCATGCGCAAACACGTGTAAACACATATACTATATATGTATATTTATAGATATGCTCAAACACACGTAAAAATATATGAGTGAGAGAGAAAATGAAGAGAGAGAGAGAGAGAGAGAGAGAGGTGTGAGTGTGTGTGTGTGTGTGTGTGTGGATACACACTTATAAAACATACACTTACAAATATGCACAAGTCCATACACTCAAACACACACATATGCATACATGTACACATACATATACATATATATACGATGCATACAAATATGTGTATACATGCAGATACATATATATACATATGCACATATATGAGGTGAAGAAAGATGAGATATAGTGGGAACAAAAAGAAGGAAGAGAGAATAAAAATAATGAGAGGGAGAAAGAGGACACATATTTGCAAGACCACACAAATAGACACTCATATAATAAACACACACATATATACGTACATACACACCCACATATATACACATATATATATGCGTGTGTGTAGACACACATACAAAGTATAGAAAAAACAAGTACATGTGAAAAGGAAAAAATGTATGTGTGCACATGTGTATCACACACACACACACACACACACACACACACACACACATGCACACACACATTGATTATATATTGATCATTATCTATTAATTATTATTATATAAAGTATACTTAACTTATAATCAATATATATATGTATAGTTGATATTTGTATTAGATATTAATACTTAATTTTTATTCATAAGTATAATTTATTTATTATCCAAATTAGTTATAATTATAATATATATAATCAATTTATTATATATATAATAATTAATATATATACATATAGCTATAATTATACATGTGTGTGTGTGTGTGTGTGTGTGTAATGATATTGTAATATCTCCATTACTTAGTTTATTTTAATAAACGATGTGTGTATACATTCCGAAAATTGATTCATGTTGAAAAAAAAATGGTAAAGATTGCACATTTTTAAAACTGGCTCTAACTATGAAGATAATTGATGAGGTATTATATGCCAGTTGATGGAAGGAAGGCTTGGAAAACCCTCCCAAGACAATCTTATTAAAACTATATTTGTACTATAGAACAACAAAAAGATCTAGCCTAATGGATAGTCACTTGGCAATTAAGTGCACTTGGGTGACGACATTGTCGGGATGGGTGACCTCTCGGGAAGCTTTTCCTATAAGCTAGTGGAAGCTTCTCGTGTGTAGCCACCAATGGCGCCAACGAAGCCTTCATAGCCGTTGCCAAGTAAACAAAGGTCTATGCCTTGGTCGCCACCTTGGAGTGATGCCCGCCCAACGATGTGACATATGGTGTTCGCCATATCTTTATCTTCACGCTACATTTCGAAAACGGAGCCCCTCTCTGACATCATCGATGACGTTGAAAGCAACCCATGCGAAGTCTCTATGCTGTTGATGTGACGAAGCTCTCCTGCAAACAATCAGCTGAGCCTCTCTCTCTCCACACCTACGCGGAAGGGCTGCTCAAATCTATCAAGCTTCTTCCATCGCTCCCAAGAGACATTGAGATGCTGAGCGAGGTCAAGCTCAGAGATCTTCCCAATGCGAGGAAGTAGTCGTTGCTGCTGAAGCACAAGTGGAAGTTACCCCTGAATCCATTCAACCTAAAAGACCAGACAACAAATTGAGGTTGCAGTCATAACCCGTAATCATGATGGATGTCCGAACGGAGATAATCAAGTTTAGTACATAAGAAAATGATTGCTTTGAAGCTATCTATAACTTTCTAAATTTTTTATTGATTTTTTGTGTCTTACGATAAAATGAGGGATAAGTTAGTAATGTTAGAAAAGCCCATATGATAAGTATGTTACATAGATAAGCTAGAACGTACTTAAACTTACAAAAGCATGTTCGTATTATCAATTGCTTCAGGATGTTAGGGTCCCCAGTCCAATGCTCCCTAAACACTTTGCGCGCAGTGTGGAAAAACTCACATGCGATGGGGGTCCTATACTCTTGAGGGAGGTAGGTGTATTTGGTTTTTAATCATTCAAGCACCTAAGAGGGCAAAGGGCTGAGTGATAAGTGCCCCTGCTATGTAGGACGGCTCCTAAGGCTCGTGGAAGCTTAGAGAGGCTCTGAGACAGTAAGTTTCATGTTGACCACAGTGCGATCACATATAGGCCAATCCTATGAGCTTGGAAGGTCCTATCCTAGGGCAGGACAATGTCTTTTTGCGAAAAGACAATTTTGTACCTGTCAGGAGTCTGCCAAGCTCATTCCAAGGTGCACCTTTTCATAGTCCATCAGTAGCTTTTCCAAATGATGCTACCTGGCACTCCCTTGGAACATCATGGGGTTTATCACTTAGATCCCACTGAGTTTACATCGCAAGGGAAGTGTTCCGGCCGAACCCACTAGGATCAACCTAAATTTTTGGGTTCCTAAAATTAGACGAGTCTCCTAACAACCAGCTAGCGTGAGTAATTTCGAGCTCCCACTTCCTACAGGATTACCCGAACTAAAGCCCGAACTAAAGCGAACTTGCCATTGCACTTGGTTCAAAGAGAATGGGAGACGGAGGGGAGTGCGGTACGTCAACCCTCTTGCCCATAGGGCAAAATCCCATTTTGGCTCCGTAAAACAATGCAAGTTGGTTCTACCTAATGACTAGTTGGTCAATTTATGGTCTTTCTGTTTCTATCACCGATTTAGAAAAGCACCCATCTAACCGAGACCACCCTACTGTTGGACGGACCCATCAGGGGTTACACCCACTAGCTTTCCTTTGATGATGGAATCATCTTTATTTTTTTTATTACCTACAACACATTTATTGGAACTTATACAACCAGCTTACTTAATTAGTCTATTAAATCGTAGGTTCCTTCATGTAATTTATTTCTTGGACACACATACAATTCAAACAATCCTTGAATAAAACAAATTTCTTTATTATATTGAAAGATTATTACAATTTCCATCCTGCGGAAGATTTACAAAATTCCACGAGGGTATTCTGCCCACCAAGATTCCACCCTTGTAACTAGTATTTAGGGTTCCATGATCCCATTCTAGGTCACGAAGGGGCTCGTCGGATTCTAGGAGTAATGCGAAATTTACTACCAGAGCATCCCCTAGCACCCACATTTCCTACTACCCGAGACTATCCCATAGACCTTGGCATACTTGGCAATGGCTACAAAGGCTATGTTGGCGTCATTGGTGGCTGTACATGAGAACCTCCCACTAGCTTGCAGGAAAAGCTTCTCGGGAGCTTACCCATCCCGGCAGTGTCGTCACCTAAGTGCACTTAACTGCCAAGTGACTATCCACTAGGCTAGTCCTTTTTGTTGTTCTATACTACAAATATAGTTTTAATAAGCCTTTCTTGGGAGGTTTTCCCAAGCCTTCCTTCCATGAACTGGCATAAAATACCTTATCAATTATCTTCATAGTTAGAGCTAGTTTTAAAAATATGCAATCTTTACCATTTTGTTTTCAACATGAATCAATTTTTGGAATGTATATGCACATTGTTTATTAAAATAAACTAAGTAATGGAAACATTATAGTATATATATATATATATATATATATATGTATATATATATATATATATATATGTATATATATATATATATATATGTATATATATATATATATATTACATATATTATACTTATACTTTATATTATAATTATAATTAATTTAGATAATAAATAAATAATACTTATGCACAATAATAAAGTATTAATATGTAATATAAATATCAACTATACATATATATATTGATTTATAAGTTAAGTATACTTTATATAATAATAATTAATAGATAATTATCAATACATAATCAATGTGTGTGTGTGTGTGTGTGTGTGTGTGTGTGTGTGTGTGTGATACACATACACACACAGACATTTTTTCCTTTTTATATGTACTTGTTTTACCTATACTTAGTATGTGTGTCTACACACACATATATATGTGTATATATGTGGGTGTGTATGTACATATATATGTGTTTGTTTAATACATGAGTGTCTATTTGTGTGGTCTTGTATATATGTGTCCTCTTTCTCCTTCTCATCATTTTTATTCTCCCTTCTTTCCTTTTGTTCCCACCATATCTTATTTTTCTTCACCTCGTATATGTGCACATGCATATATATGTATCTACATGTATATACATATTTGTATACATTTTATATATATGTATATGTATATGTATATGTATATGTATATGTATATGTATATGTATATGTATATGTATATGTATATGTATATGTATATGTATATGTATATGTATATGTACATGTATGCATATGCATTGCATGCATATGTATATATATCAGTGTGTGTATGTGTGTGTTTGCATGTGTGGATGTGTGCATATTTGTAAGTGTATGTTTTATAAGTGTGTATCCACACACCTCTCTCTCTCTCTCTCTCTCTCTCTCTCTCTCTCTCTCTCTCTCTCTCTCTCTCTCTCTCTCTCTCTCTCTCTCTCTCTCTCTCTCTCTCTCTCTCTCTCTCTCTCTCTCTCTCTCTCTCATATATTTTTACGTGTGTCTGAGCATGTCTACATATATACACATAGTATATGTATTTACATGTGTTTGTGCATGCACACATCTATATGTGTGCATATATTATTCATGTCTTTTTATACTCCATGTGTATTTACCTGTTGTTTTAGAGTATGTATATATAGCATGAATGTATTTAACTATTAAAATTATTATCCCATCCCATAATGTTCAATAAAAAGAGAAATTCAACTCTGTTTATATAGTGTGTGCATTTGTGGATGTTTATTATATACATTGCATACACATGCTCAACCATTAAAATATCATTTTATTTTATATTTCTAATTCTTAAAAATATCATCATTCTCTAGAGAGAGAGAGAGAGAGTCGCATACACTTTTTCAAAGCCCCACCTTTTCTCTTTCCATGATCATACTCTACATTCAATTAAAAAAGAGAAAGAGAAAGAGAGTGTGTGTGTATATGTGTGTTTAATTGAGTGGGGGAGAGGAGAGAAAATAAACATAACCCCCACTCACTCTCTGACAAAAATCCGTCTTTATTTTTTTAATACTAAACTTCTTCTCCTTGTGCCACATAGGCTTGGGAGCCTTTTGGTTGGTTTGAGATCTCAATATCCCTAAGGCAAAGCTCTCAATAATATATATAATAGATATTCAATTAAAAGAGAGAGAGAGTGTGTGTGTGTATGTATATTCAATAGAGAGAGAGATGATACAGATTAATTATAACCCGCACTTACCTTTCAAGAAAATCCCTCTTTATTTTTTGAATACCAATCTTCTCCTCCATGCGCCACATAGGCTTGGGAGCCTTCTAGTTGGTTTGGGATCTCCAATGCAAATCTCTAAATAATACATAGAATAGATTAGAGTGACTTGCAAATTGATTAGATTTCTATATCTTATGTGAATTTTTATTTTTTGTCATTTTGCCACATAATTGTACTCGTTGCATGTGAGAACGTATAGTACCAATCGCATTGTGTAAGGTGGAGATTGGAAAATTTGATGTGTTTTCTGTTGTTGGTAATAAATATGTAGATTAAGGAATTGGAAAAAGGCATGAAGTGCTAGATGGAGCTTGTAATGAAGTGTAATAGCCTAACACCCCATACATGAAGGGGGTTTTTTTTTTTTTTTTTTGGGGGGGGGGGGGGGGGGGGGGGAGCTTAAAGGCATTAAAGCCTTTAGAGAAAAAAAGTTTAAACAAAAAAAAACAAAGAATATCAACCTCACCATGCTGCTTCCATTTGATGCCAACCTTCCATAAATTGCCACCAGCTCGAGTAATGAGATCATGTAATCCTCACCAATGTTGCCCTATTCTTGAACTCATTGCCATTTCTATTTGGCATAAGTGTGCCATCGACAGTAGCCTCGATTATATCACGGACTATAAGAAGGAGAGTAAGGAGGGGCCAAAATCTGACCAAGAACCTTGATATGGCTATATAAGCTATCCTTAGCTTTAGCCTAGGCTATTGCTATTTATCCTGTGCACGCCAGTTTGCTACTTGAGAGAGAGAGAGAGAGATAGAGAGAGAGAGAGAGAGAGACAGAGAGACAGAGAGAGAGAGAGAGAGAGAGAGAGAGAGAGAGAGAGAGAGAGAGAGAGAGAGAGAGAGAGAGAGAGAGAGAGAGAGAGAGAGAGAGAGAGGGAGGAGAAGAAAATTAGGATAGGTGGAGAATAAGAGAACAAAAGAAGAAGAAGAGAGGAGGAGAGGAAGAAGAGAAGAGGAGGGGAAGAGAGAAAGCAGAGAAGAAGAAGAGAGGAGAGGAGAAGGAAGATGAGGTGAGTAGGTGGAGGAGAAGAGAAGAGAAAGGGAAAAAGAGAAGAGAAGAGGAGAGGAAGAAGGGAAGAGGAGGAGGAAAGAGAGAAAGTAGAGAGAAAGAAAGGAAGGAATAGATAAGAAGAAGAGAACGATATAGAGGAAGAGAGTGAAGAAAGAAAGGGAGTGAGACAAAGAAGTAGGACAAGAGCAACTTTAATCGCAAAGAGGAGTACAACTCCGGTCTTATTGACCTTCTTCTCCATCATTCCCTGATGTAACTCCTTCCACTCCTAACAATGTCTTGATCCCAAACAAGCCACCAAAAGCTATTTAGAGTTCAAGACTATCAAAGCTTGGGAGCTAGTGTCACGGATGTCTTCTCACAATGGCCCTGAAGAGGAGGTATTTTGGAGTGAAAAGCATGGGAGCTACCAACACAGTCTCAAAAGTGGTCGACACACCATCACACATGGCACAAGACCAAGTTTCTTTGCAAATTAATGTCATTCAACACATGGCTAGAAATGTAATGATAGAACAAGTAAGCACTATTAAGTTAAAACTTGCATAATTCAAGACGTGCCTCATAATGGAATCGCCCTTAGGTCTCAAAGTCCTAAAACTTGATGACTTAACACAAATGAGTGAACATTCCCATCCATCTATCCATTCACATATTTCCAGCTAGCAACATAAGAGCCTAGGCCATAGCTAGCAAATCGAATAGTGATAGATAAATTTCCAAAGCTTGACCTTAGATGCATTGAGTGTAACTTCACTCATATGTATCATGATTGTCCAACATGCAAGGTTTCATGTAGTACCCTAACTAGGTCTAACATGCCTAATATCCAAAAGGTCCAAGCTAGAAACCCTAATCCAAAAGATGAAGAGCTAATCCCTCCTGCATATCTTCTTTCCATATAGCTTGATAGCAACATTGGTGAGAAAAGAAACATATCTCACCAAATTGTCATCGACCCATGGATTGCAAGCCCTTATGTAGTCGATGCAAAGGAGAAGGCCACACTGCAAAAGACTGTCCCAGTCTAGTCCCTGTGGAGGCTAGTGCTATTGAAAGTCAAGACCAAGGCCCAAGAACATGATTCCAACTTGGTGAAATTCGAAGTTATCACAATCACACATGCTAAGAAAAAGGAACCACTCATCCAAAAAGAAAATAATTCTCTTGCTAAAATTTTGAAGTTCAATATTTTAATAGAGAAACAGAATAGGACAAAATAGAGCACTGTAGTATAGAGCATTGCAGTACCAACAAAGAGACACATAGACAATCTAGGAGATAGAACTAGAAGTCCAAGAGATAGACGATGTAGAAGAACTTCCGATAATGGAATAATTTTAGATGTTTCCACTTCTATGTGCTTCCAAATCAAGAAGATATGGGAAAGGAAGTCTTGCTTGGAAGACCTTTCAAGCAAGCAACCATATGCATTGTGGACTACAAAGCACACCGTATAAACCTAAGCTTACCAGACGTGGAGATAGTCACTAGTTTCAATAAAGGGAACCTTGTATCTTCTCTAGAGAAGGGCAAGAAGCTTGTCTTAGAGTTAGATCAAACACCTAGAGAGGACAACCAATGAGTTCTTAATTAACTACTTAAGGCACACAAGAACAAGAGAGAACCGCTCAGTAGGAACTCTTAGAACCAAAGGAAAGACCATAGCTACTAGAAACACTACCACAACTTCTCAACTTGTTGGGAATTGAACTACATCTAGAAGGGGGAAAATATTTAGGGCAAGTAATCGGAAGCATCGATGGAGACCTAGCAGAAGGACACAATGGGTGCCCAAAGCATTGCTATGTGCTCAAGGGTTTTATGTAGAAAATAGTTGGATTTGGTTACCAAAACCACCTGCAAAGCCACCTCTAATGACCACAAACCAAGTCCCATCCAAATCCAAGAGAAAGCAAAAAAGGCCCACACATAGATCTAGGTCATGGACCAAGATACTTGAGGAGACAACACCAGATAAGTTAGTGACTAATGAGCTAGTTCCTGTTACACTTGAGCCCATAAGTCCAAAAGAGCAACCACTTGAGGTTGCTGCTAATCCACAAGAGGAACTAGTAGTGTTTAAAAATTCAATGAGCAAGGAGGAAAAGCTAGAGCCAAAGTAGCCACTTCCTTGTGCGGTTGCTCAAGCTGAAACAAAAAGTCGAAGGATAGATGAGATAAATCCCTCAAGTGTTGATAAGCAACAACCTAAGAACAACCCTAGGTTGTTGCTAGTTCTTTGAAACAACCAAAGTCTCCTCAAAACCAAGAACCTTTGTCACCCAAACTAAAACAAAAAATCTAGCAACACAACAACCTAATGTAACTGCTCAATCTAAGGAAAAGGATTCACAAGGGACAGCTATGAAAACATCAAAAGAGCAACAATCTCCCTCTACAAGTGTTGTCGCAAACAAATTTGGAAATACCAAGACTATGAATACTTCCACTCGGTCCGAGAGTGCAAGTGCACAGTTATCTTTGACTATCATGATTAACCACTCCATTGAATCGACAGCTACTACGTTTGATTTTGAGATGGAAATGGTTGTGACCAAGACTGTCACTTTAGTTGAAGAACAAGCCTCTAGTACTTCAGTCTCACACAAGGATATAGAATCTAGTGCACAGAGCATAATGAATCCATTAATTCACAAATCATGTTCTTCTCGACGACCAAAAGCTCCAATACACTTGAAACCAACTAAACAATCGATCATGGAGATGTTAGAAAAGAGGGGGAAACACAGAGATCAATTAGGATCTACGAGTTCTCAAGAACTAGATGAAACACCCTTGACTTCACTTGCTCATCCATATGTTCACGCATCTTGAATCGTGGAGCTATTGGCTTACTTAAGGGAGGAGGCTACTCATTCGGGTATCAAGGTAAGCTCACTACACCCCTGTAGGATATCAAAGGTGTGTTGGCTAGGTGAGAGTTAGCCATTTTTGCTCGCTTGAAATGCTTGAAGCAATAAGTGCTTCGTAGGTCTTGGTGGATGAGCCTGAGATCCCACTTCATTTTGGTTCCATTGCGGGGAAAAATGGATTCAATCTTGAGCACTTGCATGCTTCAAATCGTGCGTCAAAGTAGGGTTTCATCCCCGAACCGGTGCTTGATATAGGTAGGAGATTCAAGGTTTTGATATTCAAAACAGGTAAGTACTTTGGGTTTTTTTTTAGTAGACAAGTAGGATAAATCATTTCAGTATTTGGGTTTTGATTTTTGTTGCATTTGGAGTAGGATAGGATCGAGAAATCAAAGAGAATCACTTTAGGGTTGCTCTTGTAGAACAGGCCCAAATAGGGCACAAACAAGGAAAAAATGGGAAAAAAGAATACTTTAATGTGTTGATGTCACAAGGGGAGAGATTAGAGAGGTCAAGGTTGAGCAGGGCAAGGGTTTAAGACCCCAAAGAGCAAGGGTGAAGTTCAATTTCACCGACAACAATGAGAGAGAGCTCTTGAGAGAGAGAGAGACCTAGAGCGTCGTCTTCCACAAGCATTTTTTGTGCATACCAAGTATATACAAACCGTGCTCTTGATCTATACTTGGATTCTAGAGATTCTTGTGGGCTTGCATGTCATAAATCATTACGCCCGTTGCATAGAATCAGGTGCCGCCATTCATTACCTTTGCACCGTCAAAATCAAACACATGCACAAAAGTCCAATTTTGGGAATCAGACCCTCAGATCTATTTAGCCTATCCAATGAAACACTACCATCCGATTCTGGAAAATCAAACCAGCTTGGATTGGACACTCAAACACATCTTGCATGTCCGATCGGACACTCAACCCGTCCGATTCTAAAATCGGATAGGGACCACTTTGATCGGACACTCAACCCGTCCGATTCTGAAATCGGACAACCTACGATCAAACCACTTCAATCGAACACTCAACCCATCCGATTCTAAAATCGAACAAACCTACAATTGGATAACCTATGAACCACTTCGATCACGCAGAAATCGAACAACAAAATCTAATTTGGACAATCAACTATCGATCACTTGGACCATCTACAACCAAACGTGAAAATCAGACGAGGTCGAATCAGACCATCCTCACTCGAACATGCGATATGTTGAGGATCGGACACTGCAAAATTGGACTAAAAATGTGACAACAAAAAATTTGAAAAATCTAGTGCATCTCGAGCGATCACAACACCTCTCGCAAAACAAGGGGATCCTCCAAAAGCCTTATAGGCACATTTGACCTTAGAAATCGCAACTAGGCAGCTAGAAACAACCACTGATAGTCACATAAGATTTTAGCCTCTTAGAGCTGCAAACTGACCTACAGACCCCAATAGACCTTGACTGAGCTAAAAGATGCAGCACAAACCCTAGAGACCAGTGAGAGTGGCTAGCAATTGAGCCTAAAGCTATATTCGGCCAAGAACATAGATGGGAGTGCAAAAGCTACATTTACCATTCTACATTGCACCCCACATTGTTTGACACTTGAAGTGCACTTAGAAAAATTGAAAGCCTAATTTCACACCGTGCATGGAAAGAGCACCACACACACACTGAATGAACGTAAATTGAGGGCTATCTGTAAATAAGAAGGAACCCATTCAAACTTAACAAGCAAACCAAACCCACCAATAGGAGACAACCCTCAAACCTAGATGGGTGATTGAGAACCCCAATTGGTAGGACTAGGAGAGAGAACCGACACAGAAAGCCAGATGCATAGAAGGATCGACACCATTGGAGACTCAATCAACCTCATTGACAACTTGGTAGAGCAAGAGACCACAGATATGGCAAAAACTAGTACAAACCATACAAATGAAGAGCTCGACTTGGAAGATTTCCAAGTCAAAATCCAACAAATGGTAAATAAATATGATATGCACATCAAGATGGACCACCATGGTAGGCCATCAGAGGACATCATAGCCGGCCTCAAAGAGGAGAGGAAACTAGCGCAGAAAGCCTTGCAAACCATAGTAGCATACAACTAGGAGCAGCAAGCTAGGAAATTACGCCAGGATATAGAGATGCAAGAAGTCCTAGTGAGTGTTAGCCCTAGCGAATAGAAATCAAACAGGACTGAAAGTAGAGAGAAAAGAGAGAGAGAGAGAGTGTGTGTGTGTGTGTGTGAGTGATGGGACCTCAAATGGGCCGGCACTAGCTATGGCACTAGCTGGACCTCATGCTCATAACAGACAAACACACCCTCAAGGCCTCGCGGGCTAGGAGCGTCAATCTGCTGCTAAAGGACGGACTGTCCTAAAGCCTAATCTATGCATTTATAGTTTTATAGTTTTGTAGTCCAATGTTTCCCTTTCTATAAACTCCTTAGAGTGAGAACCCATACACATTGGCAATAAATACCACGATAATCACATACATGGGAGGCAACCTCTCGGTAGAAACACTGCGGCCCCACTACAGCTCTCCTACATCGCAGGGATTAGTCCCTTGATGCGCTCCTCAACATATAGAACAAACAAACAAACTCCACTCTTTCATTTCGAAAGTACTCCAGGAGATACCATGTGTCCTTACCAAAT
The DNA here is from genome assembly GCF_053477565.2 of Lygodium microphyllum. Classification (NCBI taxonomy): domain Eukaryota; kingdom Viridiplantae; phylum Streptophyta; class Polypodiopsida; order Schizaeales; family Lygodiaceae; genus Lygodium; species Lygodium microphyllum. The sequence continues at coordinate 68,542,011 of NC_141149.1, read as the reverse complement.
GATCCCCCAAGAACCGAACGTCTATCCTACGGCTTAGGATGCCTTTCCACACTCAAGCGTGGGTCATTGTCATTGAAAACAGGTGCTATGCATCCAGTCCTTTTATTCCGATACCATGGTTTACATGCACATGCAAAGTGAATGATTCTAAAGTGCTCAAACATAATTTTCAAATCAGAAACATGTGGTGTACAACAGGCTTGTCAATGCATTTACTAACCCGTTGTGGCGATGTAAGGATAGCACTGAGACAACACTCGTGCTACTATCCTCTTAATTAAAATACCACAAACTCTACATCATGATATGCATCAGAAAATCAGCAACAATCAGCACGCAAATCACACCATTCAAACATCCCAACCCCCTACGTTTAGGTATTGCTTTCGTTGCATAGGTGTAGAGGTTCATTTTGTCATGTTTTGATGTATAAAAAGTGGTAAATCACAAAATTTGACAAAGAGATGGGGCAAACTAAGGCTAAACCTCATGCTTTGCCACTACCATACATCCACAAACAATCATTATATTTTTTCTTATTTTTCCAAGACGTATTTCTATTTTTTCCTTATTTTCTCCATTTTCTTGATTTATTTGGCAATAAAATATACTATTTTCTGGTTTTTCTTGTTCCAATCACTTCAGCATACTAACATTCAATTTATCTTCCATTTTTCCCCTATGGAAATATATTTTACCCACTCGAAATGGAAAAACTACCATTTTACTTCTTAAAAACTGCATTTTGGGTTTACAAGAATTAAATAAAGCATGTAAATCATTGCAAAATCAAAATTTTCTAATAAACAGCAATTACTCATGATGCAAACAGCACACAAACAAATTTTCATTCAATAAGAACATAATTATCATCATGAACTATCAAAAACCCTTCATTTTCTTCATAAAAATTGTCATACCGTGTTTTTACGTAACCCAAGATGCCTTGAATGACTGCATAACCAACAAATGGAGCCTCCATTACTCTCAATCCAATGCTGTACATCAATCTTCAGCATCTCCATCAATCTCCATCACCATTTCCTTCATTCTCCTTCCCGGTTCCTCCTTCAAGATGGTACACATGAACAGCCCATAGGGAAGAGAGAGAGGGAGGAGAGAGAAATACTAGATTCTGATCTCTTCCTCGTGCGAAGACCGGCGAAGACCGGCGATATGATCATCCAAGAGGGAGAAGTTGCCAGGTATCATCGGTTCTATGGCTTCTTTACAGCCTCCATGCATGATTAGGGGGGGATGATGGTGAAAAATGCACATGTTGCTACCGCCATGCTTCACGCTTCTTCATCCACAAAATCATCATAAAATTTGAGGGGAGGGTTAAATTTCCCAAAGGGCACCCCCCCTTTGGCCTTAAACTTGTCCACCCTTTTGTATCTTGACCAATTTGTGACCACTTCCTCGTCCGGGCTCCGTTTCATGCTCTAAAAAATCCTACACGTCCGTCTCGTTATCTCGCCCTAACTAGCAGCTCTTGACATCCCACACGGTAGTCAAAAAAATTATCAAAAATCCACAAGTGTTGCTCGGACGCCTTTTAAAAGCCATCTTTCACTTGGTGCTTAAAATCATCCTAGCTGGAACCGCCACCTTCGATGTTAAATATTTTTCCCCTAAATTCCAAATTTTTTGGCAAATTTTAGGCACATCCCGGGCTCAAAACTCCGCTCTCATTGGCAACCACGGGATAGGGCAACTCAACCCATCGAATCCCACAACAGATCTGCACAAAAAAACCAAAGGAAGCATCAAGCTGATACAAAAAAGGTACATATTAAAACACAGCACAATGCTCACCCTACCCTCTGACAAAACCAAGGCATGAAATCCACAAGGAGTAGGCCTAGCATAATCTGATAGAAGGTCCAAAGCAAGGCACTAACCGACTGCTCCAACACGGCCAAACTCAAAAGAACTATCAAAGAGGTCGCCCTAAGTGGTGGTCTGAACTACCTACCTAACTAAGGACAACACAACCACGAGCTCCTACTAGGCGAGGACTCCTATAGCCTAATCAAGAAGTATTTTCTTTTAGCACATTTCTTCTTTTAGGGTTTTTAGGAGCTGAGCGTAGTGACCCAAGGAGAATAGGGCATCGGCCTCAGGTCCTGTCTCGGTACCCAAGAACCTACCAAGCCCTCTCAAGGCGACACTTAATCCTTTTTTGATGCTCACTTTTATTTTCACTCCAACCTTCCTTACTTTCTTCTTTTCCAGTGAGATGCCACCCCTAGGAAGACAAGGCATCGGCCCTAGGTCTGACTCGTCCCCAGGAACCTACCAAGCCTTCGCAAGGCGATGAGCAACTGCTTATAACTTTGCCTTTCTTTTCTTTTATATTTTTATAGGGGTTAGAATCCCTTTTTATACACCTTTGTATATATTTATTTTCTTGGAGATATTCAGGGTTTCTATCATCGTTATTTTTCCTTTGGCAGACTTCTGTAATTGTCTCACAACTAACAAGAACTCCTAGAATGGCTGCCTAGCAAGCTAGCAGAACAAGGTCACTAGAACTGCCTTCTAAAACAGGTCTTTCGATGCCTAGCAATGTCTTTACAGGAGGCAACAACTACTCAGCCCTCCCTCAAACATACCTAACCTAAACCTGGGACTTCATGCCTTGGACTCCGGTCCCCAACAAGAAAAGAAAATCCCCTACAAGTACACAGACACATATAGCATAAAAAACACGGTACTCGTAAAGGAGAGATATCACCTGGATATGGCCACAAGAAGCTTCCGCGCGACATAGGCTCCTTCCAAGCTCTTCTTTGAACCTGTCTAGCATAGGACTAAAACAAGAAACCATTAACCGCACCTGTACTAAACAGACGACTGGCCCTATTGGCCTAATGAGATCAAACATTTCCCTACAAAAAACTGATCGGCCCTCTTGGCCTAATGAAATAAAACATTTCTCTACAAAAACTGAACGGCCCTCTTGGCCTAATAAAATAAAACATTTAAAACCTCCCAAAAACTGGCCCTCTTAGCCTAATGAAATCAAACAGAATAGCACCTACACATCCCTCCCCTAAACAGTGCAGATATACAATAACATGCTCCTATCCAAGGAGAAAAAATAGGACTCGCAGCCCTAAACTAAATGCATAAGATTATGACCCATCCCTCCTGCATATATAGTAAGAGGTATACACATAACATGTTTTCTAATCAGCCTATGGGTCCAGGATAACAACAATAGATGGGTCTCGACTACTCTTTGCATCACCCATATCAACCATCGCCTGCCATACATTGCATGCTCTGATAACATTCCCCACAAGCGACCGGGTCATGTCTCATTATTGATAGCAACATCCAAACTAGGACCACAGTTGAAGAAAAGGTCTTCTTCATAAGCAAGGTTTGCCAGTGAATCCGCAAACTGATTCCAGTAACATGGAATCAGCTAAAAAGACACTCTCTCAAACTCCTCAAGCAAGGTCATCGCAATTTGATGGTACATACAAAGGATGGGGTTCCATACTGTATATGTCCCATCTAGCTAATTCAAGATCAACTGGAAATCCCCTTTTACTAACAACCGCCGAATACCACCTTGTTTGGCAATATGCAGTCCCATAATCAAGGCTTTATACTCCGCCATATTGTTAGTGAATCCTGCCCCAAGATAAGTAGCTAACTTCATCGTAACTCTACGTCAAGGATCTCGAATTACTACTCCAACACTCCCTTTTTTATTAGGGCCCATGGATGCCCCGTCAAAATATAATGTATACATCCACAATGGGTTTACACAACCTCCCATCACGAACTCCTCTATTCGTAATTATGATAGTCAAAATTTAACATATTTAGAGGATGAACTGATGGCTCCATCCCACCTTCTTCATTAAACTCAACAAGGATACTTGTCAACATTCGTAAGCAGTGATTGCAAAAGACTTTGATCTCCCACACAAAGGTTCCGTCTTCTTGCTCAATCACTTTGTACCCTTTGCTCCACCAGATAAGTTTCCCCTGATGGTATCTCTGCTCCAGATATGGGTGCTCCAAATAAGGAATTAACTGCCCCATCAACCAGCTTTAAGCTCTTTTGCAGGTCTCAAATCAGCCCCAGCATGGACCTGCAATGCATTTTGCCGTATTAGCATACTTAGAAGTAATAAGGTTTAATCTTATTAAGATTAACCTTATTTTTAAATTCTACTCCTACAGATCAACTAGTAGAGCCATAGACCTATTTTTCCCTATCCTGACAATCTTGTAGGGGCCATCCCATCTAGGCTCCAACTTGCTTAGAAACAGCTCCCTACACGAATCATAATACAAAACTAATTGCCCTTTTTTAAAGGTATACTTCTTTGCTTTAAGGTCATGCAACTGCTTCATCCAACGTTTAGCTACCTCTTTGTGTAATAAGCTTTGCAATTTCAACTCATCAAAAATTTCCTTGATTTGCTTGGCTACTTTCTCTCACTCACACTTGTGTTGGGGGTAAAGGCACCTCTGCCTAGCCGCCCATGTATTACTACATTGACAGTACCCACCACTGCACACTGCAAGTGGCGAGCGCACGTCACCATTACTTTATTCTTTATTCTTTTAGTGACAGTTTGAATAAAGGAAGGCCCGGTCACACATTGTGACTATTGGAGTTTCCATTTGTGATTCTCTCTCTTCTTGCTCTTGCTCTCCACCATAGCTCACTTCCAAGCAAGCTTCGATCCTTCTCACCTTTCAACTGGTATCAGAGCTTTAGATTAGAGCTTGATCATGGAGCTTGGCTGCTTGGATTGAAGACCTAGAGCTTGGAGCTTCAATGCTTCATGGACACCTTGTATGCCTCCATTTTCCCCCTTATCCTCAGCATAACTAGCAGGCCCCACAATCAACTCGTGTTTTTTTTTAAATGCATGTTTTAAAATTTGGCTCAAAAATCCCATTTTTTCTCATATCTCGGGCATCGAGAACCCGATTTAGGCAAGGTAAGAGTCTAACTTGAGGTTTTGGCATGCTTCAAACACGATGGCGATGTTAGATCTGCCAAATTCTGATCATAGCATTTTCTGCAATAGATCTAAGTTGATTTACAGTAAGAAAATGTCATGCTCTTAGCTTATGTGATGCTCTCGAGGCTTGGTATTTGATGCCCAGATACTTTGGGGATGTTTGCCCAATGTTTTGAGATGCTTTGGGACTTGGTTTGAGCTTCCATAGCTCGATTTATACAGGGATTTATTGTTGTACATTTTTTGGGGAGCAAGATTTTATCAGTGACGGCTTATGCATAATGCTCTTTGTTGACATTTTGGTATCTTGTTGGATGTATTAATGCTTGGTCATCATGGTTTATGCTCGAATATGCTATTTGAGAGATATTGAGCCTTGATTTGGATGCGGACACTTTGTTGTTGGTTGGGATTTATGCTACCTTGGTTGACAGGTTGTTTTACCTCCAGTTTGGTTATGCTTATTGGTTTCGGGCTATATCTTTGGGATATGCATGAAGTATTGACCTTAGGGGTATGACATCGAGCTTGTCTTTGGTTTCAGATATTCATTTGAGCTTGAGCTTGGCTTTGGAATGCATTTGATGCTCCCTGTCTTGGATGTTCATATGGCATGTATGTTACCTATGTCCGACCGGTGTCTTGACATACTTGGTCTATGCCACTACTACATGCTACTTACATTATTTGGAGCCGATTGCTATTAGTGCCTTGTCTTGGCTTGCATTTGGCTTTTGGAAACTTACTTGGGATATTTTTTGGCTTGCCAGAGTTGTATTTGGGATATAGTTGATGTCTATGGATGCTCTAATTGGAGGCTACAGAGCCTATATGCTCATGATGCCTTATTGATATCTCGTCTTGGATCTTTCATCACTGATGCTCTCATATGCCCTTCTTGAGATTCTTAGCTTGATCCATACGACTTTTGTGCTAGTGGGAGCATCGTTGGATGTTTGACAGACATTGAGCAGGTGGTTTATGCTATTGAGCTTTGAGTCTTCTGAGACTGGGATCTTCTTCACTTGGATGTTGCATGGTTGATATGCCATGGTTTGCATACATGTACTTGGGCTGATTTGGACTTCGCACTCCTTGAGCATACACCTCTTTGTGTCAGGTCTTGCCAGTGTTGTATACACTTTGCCCTATTACATAGGGGGTGTGATGGCTTACTTATGGATTCATTTGACGTGCTTGGGTGTTTGCTCGATGTTAGTATGATTGTCATATGCTAATTTATGTCCGCTTGATGCTAGTTATGCTTTGACAATCAATGGTTGAGTTGGTGCATTGATTTTGCCTACAGTTTACTCTCATTGTACTTGGCTCTAATTTATTACAACAAGCATTTATGTATGGACTGATGTGGAATTTTCATGTTGAATCATCCTAATTTTATGTACTTTTGATGGTACTTGGTAGGCAGCATCATTAGCTATCAGTTCGTGGTCATTTTGCCTTGGTTTTGGTGGTATTTTTGGTTGTTTACAGCAGAAAACAACAAGCAGTTTTGAACTGTCTGCACTATTTTGTACTACATTATGAGTTCTTATTCCACTAACAGTGCTATCTTCAACATCACTAAGCTTGATGGTACGAATTATGCCTATTGGAAGAGCCAAATTTGGCAGGTATTCGTGCAGTAATTGCAGATAAAGCCACAAAGGATACATGGCGAGCAGCCTGAAACTATGAATGATGACGAATGGGATGAGCTTGATGAGTTATGCAGGTCCACCCTCATCTTGTCTCTCACTGAACAAGTGCGTTACAATGTGGTTGAGAAAGCACAGAGTGCTTGGCAGCTTTGGGATAAAATTAAGAACCTCTATGACAAGAAAAGTCCAGCAAGTCAGATGTATTGGCTGAAGCAGCTTATGGACCTGCACATGAAGGAGAATATGACAATGTCTACTCATTTGAGGCAGTTCCATGCTATTCTCAAGAAGTTGACTTCGCAGGGTATTACCTTTAATTATGATGTTACTCCATTGTTTTTTCTTGGGACTCTGAGTGAGTCATGGGATGTATTTCGCACTGCCTTATGTGCTCCTGCTACTACTATTTTGAACTTGCCTGATGTAGAGAGTGCTCTTCTGCAAGAAGAGATCAACCATAAGAAATTGTATGCCTCTCATGTGTCGCATGCTTTGATTGTTAGAGTCAGAGATGGAAATGGAAAGAATGACCATGGGAATGGCCATGGCAGAGACTCACACAAGTCTAGGTCTAAGTCGCATGGTAAGTCACGCAGCAAGTCTCGTAGGAGAAATGCTAATGTGACATGTCATCATTGTAGCAAGAAGGGTCATATACACCCACAGTGTCATGAGTTGCACAATGAGAAGTGCAAAGAGAACGGAAAAGACAAAGTACATGAAAAGTCCTCTAATCGCAGCATTATGCCTACGAAATCCGGTGTGAAAATTGAGGAGATAAATGTCATGCAAACTAATGACTCCAATGAGGAGTACATACTTGCAGCCAGTTCTTGTGATGCTACATCATTGACTGATGTTCACTCTATGTATGTGAGTGCTGGCTTTTGGATTTTGGTGCTTCATTTCATGTTACACCATGCCATGAGTGGTTCCACTCCTACACACTGTCTCTGGTTCAGTTCGCTTGGGTGATGATAGGTCACTTGATATTATTGGCATTGGGGATGTACGGCTGCAATTCTCTACTAGCAATACTTTTCTGTTACAGGAAGTACATCATGTACATGTACTTACATGCAGTCTTATGTCTGCAAGGTAGCTTGATGATGCTGGATTTCATGTTTCATTTGGGGATTCTACCTGGAAGATCACCCTTGGCAGACTTGTGCTTGCTAGAGGCGCCAAAGCCGGTAGCCTCTATCCTCTTGTAGTTGATGGGTCCTCTGTTGGCCATGTTTTGTCAGTGGGTTCCATCCCACATGTGTCTCTTTGGCATGCCCGTTTGGGCCATATTTCCTTGAAGGAAATGAAAATGATTTCTGGTTTGCAGTACTTACCGCCCCTTGACTATGCATATTTTGATTCATGTGAGCATTGTCTTTATGGCAAACAAACTAGGAATACACATAAGAAGTTTGGTAGGACACGCATGAGTGAGCCCTTGTCATTGGTACAATCAGATGTCCGTGGGCCCATGCCTTGTCAGTCTATGGGTGGTGCAAAGTATTTTGTGACGTTCATTGACAATTTTTTGCATAAAGTTTGGGCTTACCCCATTAAGCTTAAGTCTGATGTATTGGTTGTATTTCAAAGATGGCTTGCATTTGTTGAAAACCAAACTGGGCATAGGCGAAAATGCCTTAGGACTGACAATGGGGGAGAATATGTGTCACGTACTTTGAGCAACTATGTGATGAGAGGGGTATTAAGCATCAATCGATCGCCCCCTATATCCCACCCCATAATGGTTTGGCTGAGCGGATGAATAGAACCATCCATGAGCATGTACGCAATATGTTAGCCATGAAAGCTTACCACAGAGCTTTTGGGCTGAGACTGTTAGTACAGCTATGCATGTCATAAATAGATCACCTTCTAGTGGTTTGGATTTTCAGGTTGTAGAGGAGGTATGGACTGGGAAACCTCCATCTTATGCGCATCTATGTGTCTTTAAATGTGAAACATTCTGCCATGTGCCCAAAGACAAGCGTACTAAGTTGGATCCTAAGAGTGTCAAATGCATTTTCCTTGGCTATGGGGATGCAAGCGAGATGGGTTACCGCCTCTGGGACCCGCAAGTGTGGAAAGTCATCCACAGCCATGATGTAGTCTTCCATGAAGACAAGATGCATAGGCAGCCTCAAAAGATGGTAGAGATACGCAATGTTATATTCCAGAAGGAGCCACATGCTCCTGCACAGCCAGTTGGACAGCCTGCAGCAGTAGTTGGTACACATGGCTAGGGTGCTGAATGGGCCACAAAGCCTGTCGTGAGACGGTCTACTAGAGATAAACATCCACCTAATAGATTTGAGCCCTTGATGCATTATGTCTTTGTTATAGATCCAATAGAGCCTCTCACCTATGATGAGGCTATGAGAAGGGGTGATAGTCACTCCTAGGAGAGGGCTATGCAATCTGAGATAGACTCCCTGCACAAGAATATGACTTCGAATTTGGTTGCACTGCCTAAGGGCAAGAAGGCTTTGCCATGCAAATGGATGTACAAGCTAAAAAGTACCCCTGGAAACCCCAAGCCGGCTTATAAGGCAAGACTTGTCACTAAGGGTTTTAAACAAGAGCATGGAGTTGACTTTGATAAAGTCTTTTCTCCTATGGTCAAGATGACCACCCTACTCTTGGTTTTGGCCTTAGTCGCACAACTTGACTTGGACTTGTACCAAATGGATGTCAAGATTGCATTCTTGAATGGGGATTTGCAAGATGAGATATACATGGAGTAGCCTAAGGGCTTTGCAGAACCTGGCAAGGAGCACATAATGTGCAAGTTGAAGAAAAGTCTTTATGGCTTGAAGTAAGCACCTAGGGAGTGGTACCATAATTTTATGCCTTTATGTAGTCACAGGGCTACATCAGAAGTGCTATGAATCCGTGTCTTTACACAAAGAAAGCCCATGATGGCTCATTGCTTATTTTGGTACTTTATGTGGATGATATGCTAATAGCAGGGAAAGCTCATGATAAGTTGGATGCTCTTAAATCTCAACTGAAGAAGAGCTTTGAGATGAAGGATTTGGGACAGCCCTCTCACATTCTTGGTATGCACATTAAGCGCAAAAGGCATCAGGGACTACTCTACCTCTCACAGAGGGAGTACATTCATAAAGTCCTTGAGCATTTCTGCATACAAGATGTAAAGCCTATTGGCTGTCCATTACCTTCTTATGTGAAGGTTTCAATGGCTGACTGTCCACAGTCGGATGAGCAGAGGGCTAAGATGGTCAAGTTCCCTTATGCATCAGCCGTGGGTAGTTTGATGTATGCCATGATAGCCACTCATCCAGATATTGCATTTGCAGTTGGTGTTGTGGCACGCTATATGGCTACACCTGGAAAAAAACATTGGGATGCCGTAAAGGGTATCATGAGATACCTGAAGGACACAACAGATATGTGTATTTGTTATGGTAGACAGGATATAAGAGTTGTGGGCTACACAGACTCCAATTATGCAAGACATGCTGATAGTAGGAAGTCCACTTTCGACTATGTCTTTACCTATGCTGGAGGTGTTATTTCTTGGATGTCCAGGGTTCAGAAGTGTGTATGGCTCTCTCTACCACTGAGGCCGAGTATGTTGCAGCCATTGAGGCTTGCAAGGAGGCCATATGGTTGGGCCATTTGGTTCATGACCTTAAGATTGATACTATACCTATGCTGCATTCGGATTCTATGAGTGCTATTCAGCTAGCCAAGAATCCGGTCTTCCATGCGAAGACAAAACACATTGAGGTGAGGTATCACTTCATATGTGGGGTCATGGAGGACAAGTCTGTTGACCTTGTCAAGATCTCCACTGATGAAAATCTTGTAGATCTACTCACGAAAAGCCTCACTACTGAGTGCTTTGCCTTCCTCAAGAGATTGACGGGCATTGGATGAGATGACTTTTTTCCTCATCCTGTTGTACATGTGTATTGTAATGTCTTTTCTTTTTCTTTTCACTTCTCACTAGGGCAGATTCACCTTTAAGTGGGAGTTTGTTGGGGGTAAAGGCACCTCTGTCTAGCCGCCCATGTATTACTACACTGACAGTACCCACCACTGCACACTGCAAGTGGCAGACGCCCATCACCGTCACTTTATTCTTTATTCTTTTAGTAAAATAAGGGAAGGCCCGGTCACACATTGCGACTATTGGAGTTCCCATTTGTGTATCTCTCTCTTCTTGGTCTTGCTCTCCCCATAGCTCACTTCCAAGCAAGCTTCGATCCTTCTCACCTTTCAACCTGAACAATTTGTAGGGTGGCTTATTGATTGGCTTTAAGTTGGGCTCCAAATCAAATAGGGTGATCTACTACTCTCTTGGAAAGCAATAAAGTAGACACCTCAAACAAATCGCTATACTCCTCAAGAAGAGTGGAATAGTATATATATGGCAGTGGATAGACTCACCAAGGTAGCCCATTTCATTCCAACCAAGACCCAGTTTACTGCTTCTCAAGTGGCTAGTCAGTTTATTGAGAAAATTTTTAGATTACATGGATTATGGCACGTGATTATTCATGATAGAGATTCAAAGTTCATGAGTAGCTTTTAGCAAGCGGTATTCACATCCATGGGCACTAAATTGGCTCCATGTATGGCCTATCATCCACAAACTGATGGACAGATAAGAAGGGTAAACAAGTGGTTAGAGACTTACCTTTTCTGTTTCTGTTATGATGTCTAGAATTCATGGGATTCTTGGTTACACGATTGAGTTTGCCTATAATAACTCCACTCTTGCTAGTATTGGAATTTCACCCTTTGAGGCTATGTATAGTTATAAGGTGCCATTACCCACAATCATCTTCAATGAAAAAATCAATCCTCATGTGAAAGAAGAATTGGAAAGAATGCAAACCCTTCTTCAAGAGTGTAAGATGAATCTTAGGAAAGCCCAAGACCAAATGAAAATGTATGCAGATGAGAAGAGGCAACCTTTAGAGTTCCAAGAAGGAGAGTTAGTTTTGTTAAAGGCGGCTAAGTCTTTATATTCTACTTTGAAAGATAGATCCAGTAACAAGCTTGCTCACAGATTTTATGGACCCTATAGGATACTGAAGCACATTGGAGACTTGGCATATAAATTGGAGCTACTCTCTTCCACTAAGATTCATAATGTATTCCATGTTAGTCAGCTCATGCCTTTCTATGGTGATCCTTTTCTATTGATACAATTGATGAGCTGCCCACCACACCCATTGATGAAGGTCTTATTGAGTACATCCTAGAGGTTGTCATAGGTCAGCGTGAGAAGAAGCTTCGCTCTCGCTCCATCATTAAATATTTGATCAAATGGAGAGATTTTCCACCTACGGAAGCTTCTTGGAGACCTAATTCTATACTAGATGAGTTTCTTTACCTACGAGACACATTGGTGTGGCTGAAGCTTACTGTTATGGAACCAGTTATGATGTAGACAAGGACCTGACAATATACTATCTTAGAACAGTCTTTATTCTACCTAAGTTTTAGAATTATGCACCTAGGTCAAAGTACTATTCAAGAGCTACATTTTGACATGTGGCACACTTCATTTGGATACTTCTACCAGAAGTTGTGGCAGATTGTCTGTTCGTATAACAAGTTGTCTACTTCATTTTGAGTTCATCAATTGAAAACTTTAAGGCTCCAAGTACTTTTGAAGCACTCTTGATCATGTATATTGCTTAGGCTTACTTCCATTCTTTCATTTCAGTTCGTATATCTTTAATCTTTCATTCATTTTTCCATTGTAAAGCTGAAAATATAGTACTATGTTCCATCCATCCTTTTCCAATCTTTGTAAGTTGTTTTTGAGGGCAAAAATCTTCGTGACAGGATGGATTGTAAGAAGTTGGAAAGTATAGTGGTTTAGTGTGAGAATAATAATAATACCATGTCACACTAGCATAGGTATAAAAGAAAGAGGCATGTAATTTTTCTCATGTTTTGACACATTAATACATTACTGTCTCTCTCCTCATTACCTTGCTTACAGCTTCAATGGCTTCTTACTACTTTTAGTCTTTCTCTCTCCATTTCTAGTCTTTTTCTCTCCTCGTCACTCTCTTTTTCTCTCTTTTCCACTTGTTCTTCTCTCTCCCTTGCAATCTTCTCTCTCCTCTTTCTCTCTCTCCAATTCACTTCTTGACACAGTCCCATTACCATGTTTAACATTAAGTTTGATTAAGTAGATAGCTAGTCCTTTTCTTAAGCCTTCCACTATATGAGAAGTTTTTGCCAATTGGACTTTTGGTTTTCCTGCTTCTCCTCAAGTTGTTACTTGTTCTCCTTTTGATCCTAAAATGTGACTTAGCCCTTTCCGTAATGGATATGAGCATCATTGGGGGATCAACTAGTCCATTCTCAACAAGCACTCATAGGCTCCTAAGTTCATTACTCTAAACCTCATGTTGGAAATATAACCTTCTACATTTTCCACTTTGCTAGTTTGTTGAGTAGAAAGAACTTCTTTTCAATTCACTAATTCCACAAGCAATGATTAAGTGGGTGTTTCCATAATCAATCAAAATCTTAAAAGGTTTATACCTTGGTAGGTCACTGGCATTTGAATCACTAAAAGTTGGCAATTTGGCCCTTTCTTATGGAGGGTGAAATATACTATTGTCCTTTCCATATTTGCCTCTAGGGTTGAGTCTTCACCCTCTTCTATTTTTTTAAGGGTCACACCAATAGCTCTTCCTCTAGCCACATTTGCTCAATTTTTCCTACAATACTATCCTTAGTGAAAAATTTGGCCAAGCTTCGAACATTATCTCTTGAAATCGCTTGTTTTGCAATGGAAACACCTAGGAGCTTCTTTGCTGTCCCCTATAGGTATGAAGTTTCCAACTGCATTAGTTTTGGCCTTCTTCCTTTGGCCAGTTTGGTGTTGTCCTTGGGCTCTCTTGGCACAGCTTGAAGTTCCACCTTTGTTCTAGCAATTCTTGCCCCAAAACTTGAAACTTTTGGGCTTCAACTGTAGCTCTTGAGTGAACTAGCCTTGCTCGAATCAAGGCATCTTGGAGTTCAAATGGTCACATTGCCTCAAGGTGTGTATCCAAGGGAGCATTGAGTTCATGGAAAGACTTGGGCACATATTGTGAAATGGTAATGGGAGGCACATATTTTAGAAGCGATACAGATTTTGACTAGTATGCTTCCAAGCTCATTAGTAACATCTTCAAGGTGAAAAAATCATTCATTTTCAAGGTATGGTAGGTTGGTGGGAGGTATCTTCCTTGCACATGTTCCTTTAACTTTCCCCAAGTAATAGTTTTTTTTAGATGCCTTGGACTTTACACCACTACTTCCACCACAAACGAAGTTCTCTCATTAGTTTCAACTTGGCAATCATTTCTTGATTTGAGGAAGAAATTTTGACAATAGTGAAGTAATCTTAGATGGACTCTACCCATATCTTTACCTCAACCTCAATATCTTTTCCTTTGCCATCAAGCTCAAGTGGTTTGACATGATTGAGAAAAGGAATAGCTTGCATTACTAAATTTCAATAAATTTTTCTTTAGGAATCAAAATTCAGTATAAATCATGAAGTAAATGGAGACTTGTTTCATTATAAGTGGCATAAGCCAAGATTTACATTGAATAGGGAATTTCTATATGGATAAGGAAAGATAAACTCCTTTGTTTGATTTACATATGATCACTTGAATTGAAGCAAAGACATGTTGAAGTATAGTCTCGCTGTAGTCCCCTAAAGCAAGATAGAGTCAAGTTTCTATTTGATTTCTATTTGGGTCAATGAAATCTTCTATCTAGTGTGATTCTTAAAAGAAACTTCCAGCTATCTAGGACCACCTAGCCATACGAAGGATCTATTAAGATCACATCCTCACACTTTTCTGGATGGCATTTTTAGTTACCTAATTATCTACAATATATATATTTGAACACTTAAAATCAACTTTCTTAAGTAGCCCTTCTATATCACATGGTTTGTTTATGTAACTTGGGGCACAATACAAAAAGAAGATCAAGCAATCATTAGCAAACGACTCCTCTATTACTTTGAAGGTTTATTATTAGAGTTTCCTTTCCAACCATATGGAAGTAACATCAACCCAAAGGTTTGGGATCCCCCAAGATTCCACCCTCTTAACTAGTATCAGGGACCTCAGAAAGACCATTCTAGGTCATGTAGGGGTTATGCAAATCCTAGGAGTTAAGGAATTTACTAGTCAAAGCCCACTTGCACCCTTAGATCCTCCTACCTAAATGGCTCCCCATGGAGTGATCTCTCGCAATGGGGCCAATTCAAGCTTCTTGAAGCAATGTTTTGGACCCCCTTGGAATAAGGTCCCTGCAACTAGCCTTAGGGAAGGCCTAGTACAAACTTTCTTCTATTAACGTGATTTTGATTAAATTTAGTTAGAATCCTAGCTTACACTCATATGTGATTCTTTCTTAATGCATTGGCAAATCATGGCACACATAATCAAAATATCATTTAGCATTTATTCAAAAGTTGATTTTTTCAAGAAGGCAATCTTTGAACAACCTTGGCCTACTCTTTCCCATAGGTTTTGTTCACCATGAATTGAATCTAATGTACTTACCGCTATGGGGTAAGTCGTCAATCCTTTTAGTATGTTTGTTCAAATTCTAAGGTTGGCTTCCTAGAACAAATTATCCATTCTATCATCGTAATAGCCTTATGATCAATGCAAAATAGTAATCTGCTTTAGATATTCATATTACCATATAGGCACTCTCAACATCCTACAATTTCAGTCTATCCTTTGATGTGTTAGCACATAGAGCTATATGGAAAGTGTCTCACAACTCAAGTAGAGTACCAAGTAGAAATAAAAGAAGCAAAGGATCCTTGAACTCAATCTCCTACGAAGCTAGATGGCTGATGATGGAGTGAAACTCATACAAATGTAGACATAAAAGTTATTTTCTTCATGAGAAGGTCCATTAATTGTTTTAGCTAATACATTTGAGATATAGGACTCTACTTATCATAAAGATTCTTAATCTGTATCCAAAGATAATATGCAATTCGATTGTCAACAACATTATAGTAACCCTACTTAGAGAGTGATAAAATGATTGCGGACTTGCATAGCTCATCCAGTTCAGTGTGCACTAGAACCTACCAAATTAGTGTCTTGTTGTAGTTAGTCACATTTAGTTTTAAATATTGAAGATAACACTGTCTTGAGAACCACCAACCAAAATAAGACCAAGCAACTACACAAAATGGTAAAGAAGACTGTTGTAATTTCTTGCAAATCAGCCCCAAAACCACTACCAAATCAAGTTGTAAACAAGAAAGACTGCCAAGGTAATGAGTTCTCCATAGACTTCAATCAAGAAACCATCAAGTACAAGTAAGTGCTCTCATAAAGGATGCATAGATTAAAAATGATAGGCTACTATAATAAGCTACAATAATAGGTCAACAACCCACTGTGAGCAATCAAGATAAAGGAGGCAGGAACAATCGGCACTAAAGACTATTAGAACTATAGTGTATTAATAACCATACATGCAATAGGCATAGACATCATGCACAGGGTAACTCTCAAGGGTAAATGAAGAGAATCACCAGATGCACAATCCACAAAGCAAAGCTCAATACATAACCCGAAAGCATATAAATACCACTGACAACACCTTGATAGACATAAGTGTCAAGTCCAAGCCAAGAGATCAAATCAGCCCACGATAGGGTAACTGTATCCAATACATATCAAGAGAGCATGCACACACAATGAGTCCCATTGTCTCATTGTAATACACTCAAGCTCAATTGCAAATGGTAAGTGCTTTTTGTAACATCCAAGTGTCAAGCAGTGGCTCCCATTGGAATAAAAGTCAAATGCCAAATGAGCAATGCAAGCTCAAAAAGCTAAGTACATGACATCCAAGCATCCAAAGTACATGAAGCATAAGTCAGAAGCATAAAACCCAATACATTCTTCAAGTCCAGAATGGCAATGAAGTATAAAACCAAAGTGCCAAAGCATCCAATGTGGCTCAAAACGGAGCCTCAAATGGCACTATAGGCATGTCCAAACCTATACATCAATGCCAAGTATGTAGATTAGCATACCTTGTACTTAAGAAGCATATAAGCCTTCAATGCATAAGACTTTCAAGTGAAATACTTGCTACCACTATATATATAGCAAAGAACCTTGCTTCAAACTGAGCAAAGAAAGCTCAAATCTATCCAAGAAGCATCTCAAGGCATGTACCAAGCATCCCAACATCAATGCATAGGTGTATGAGCATTAATGAAGCTCAAACAATGAGGTAATGGTTGTTCCTATTTGTATAACATCAAACTATCATACACTATGAGACAATGGCTAATCCCAGGAGCCTTAAATGATGCCTAAACTTAGGCCCAAGGTGCCAAGGACAATGCCAAGTCAGGAGCTAAAGGAGATTGCTAGTCTAGACAAGAGGGGGTGCTATAGGCACAATCACACTTATTGCAACCCCCTTTGTTGTTGCTTATGCTAGTGATGGTGGTGCTCCAAAGGCACCCTAAGGTGCTCAAGTAGGCCAAATGAAGCCTCGGAACAATCCTCAAGGGACAAGAACAAGGCAAAGGTAAAAGATGGAGCTCGATGCATACCTTGGAGTGAAGAATCCATGGTTGCCCTAAAATGAACTAATGTCGATATTCAAGAGCTAAAGTAAAACTAAAGGGAAAAGCAACTCAATCTTAGTTCTGATACCAATTGAAGGGAGTGATCCCTGAGTGGAAGCCTATGAGCAAAGCAACAGCTATGGTAGCAGGAGCAAGAGAGTAAGAGACACAAGATGTGGAAACTCCAACAGTCACAATGTGTGGCCAACCTTCCCTTATTCAAACATCACTAAAAGAATAAAAAATGAAGTGATAGTGATTGTGAGGTGCCTCCTCCAATAGACTGAGAGGAGTCCTCTTAGATCACCATCCAGTCTCCCCATGGGAAACCTAGGACTTAGTTGAACATGGGAATCTTAGTTCTACTTCACGAGGGAAGCATGGACAAGTCACCCCTAACAACAAGCTAATGCCCACCTAAGAAATACCACTTTGTATTATCAATCAAAGGCAGGAGTGAGGTTAACACCGCACTTGGTTCAAAGAGAGTAAGAGATGGGGGAGAGTGTAACTCGACAATCCCCCTACCCATAAGGTAAAATCTCAGCTCTGGCCCCCTAAAAAGGTGTTAAACCTAGTAACTAATCCTATTGATATTCAAAGGGTCACGATTTAATTAGCTCTATCTAGTGTTGGAAAGTTACCCAACATATTGGGTCCACCCAGCCATAGGCGTTCGATCATCTTAGGATCAAAGCCTCCCACTTTCCTCGATTGGGTTTGCTTTAGTTTTCTAATTAGCAAAATATACTATCACGTTGTTTGGACATATAAAAAATAACTTCATTTTATTACTCATTTAAATTAGGTTTGTTAAACTCAATCTTTAGCACATAACAAACAATTCAAAGATCAAATACCTTATTTCATAATAACAAGTAGAACCATCACTCCGTAGAGTGATACAAAACCGTCTTTCCACAGAAAGATATTGTTGATCTTCCAATCTCATAGGATTGGGCTATATGTGATCACACTCGATCCGCGGTCAATAGGAAATTTACAAGCTCAAAGCCCCTCAAAGTTTCCCTAAGCCTTAGGAGCCGTCCTACATATAGGGGCACTTATCACTCAGTCATTTTTCCTCTCAAGTGCTCAAGTGATTAAACACCAAAAACACCTACCTCCCTTGGGAGCATAGGACCCCCACCCGCATGTGAGTTTTTCCACACTCCATAGAGTGTTAGGGAGCATTGGGTTGGGGACCCCAATGTCTCAAACCACCACAATCCACAACTCATCCAAATATTACAAGCATGGAATCATAAGAGACATAATTCATCATTCACAAATCCAAAACCAACCACAATCATAAAATATTTTTAAGACACTTGTCAATGTATGTGATGTATAAAATCTATCCCCCTCATCAATTCATGTGTTATTTTCTAAAAAGTAATTGATAATACTAACATGTTTTTGTAAGTTTAAGTATATTCTAACTAATCATAATCTAAGTAACAGACTTATCATATAGGCTTTTCTAATATTACTAACTTATCCCTCATTCTATCTTAAGATACAAAAAAAAAAGCAATAACATAAAATAGAAAAATTAGAAAGTTGTAGAGTTAATAGCTTAAAAGTAATCCTTTTCTTATGTACTAAACCCGATTATCTCTGTTTGGCCATCCATCATGATTACGGTTATGACCACAACCTCAATTTGTTGTGGAATAATTGGTCCTTCGAGTTGAATGGATTCAAGGGTAGCTTTCGCTTCTGCTTCATCTTCATGTTGAGTTTCCTCAACAACAACTACTTCCTCGCGTTGAGAAGCTCTTCGAGCATGGCCTCCCTTAGCATCTCGACATCTCTTGGGAGCCATGGAAGAATCTTGATGGATTTGAGCAGTGCTTCCGCATAGGTGTGGAGAGAGAGAGGCTCTCAACTGATTGCAACAGAGCTTCGTCGTATCAAAACAGCAAAGAGACTTTTGCATGGGTTGCTTTTCTGACATAACACTCTATCCCTATTTATATAGTAATCCATGGGGGATAAAGAGAGAACACTTATTTTTAGAATTTTTGATGACATCATCGATGATGTCAGAGACAGGCTCCATTTTTGGAACGTAGCATGAAGATAAATATACGGCGAGCACCGCACATCACATCATTGGGTAGCATGCATCACTCCAAGGCAACAACCAAGGCATAGACCTTGGCATACTTGGCAACGGCTAAAAAGGCTTCGTTGGTGCCATTGGCTGCGTGTGAGAAGCTCCCACTAGCTTGTAGGAAAAGCTTCTTGGGAGGTCACCCATCCCGAGAGTGTCATCACCGAAGTGCGCTTAACTGCCAAGTGACTATCCACTAGGCTAGTTCTTTTTATTGTTCTACACTACAAACATACTTTTAATAAGCTTGTCTTGGGAGGGTTTCCCAATCTTTCCTTCCATGAACTGGCACGAAAGGTGAGAAGGATCAAAGCTTGCACAGGAGAGCTATGGCAGGAGAGAAAGAGCAAGAGAGAGAAAGACTCACAATGTGGGAACTCCAATAGTCACAGTGTGTGACCAGCCTTCTCTTTATTCATCTGTCACTAAAAGAATAAATAATAAAGTGATGGCAACAGGTGCCTGTCGCCTGCAGTTTAGAGGCATGGGTACTATCAATGTAGTAATACACGGATGGCTAGGCAAAGGCGCCTTTACCTCCAACAACCTTCCACTTAAAGGTGAATCTGCCCAGTGAGGAGTAAAAAAGAAAAAGAAAAGAACACAACATATACACATGTACAATAGGATGAGAAAAGACATCATCTCATCCCATGCCCATCAATCTCCTGAGGAAGGCAAAGCACTCCATAGAGACACTATTGGTGAGCAGATCTACAAGATTCTAGTCACTTGAGATCTTGACAAGGTCAACAAACTTGTCGTCAATGACCCCACATATGAATTGATACCTCACCTCAATGTGTTTCGTCTTCGCATGGAAGACCAGATTCTTGGCTAACTGAATATCACTCATAGAATCTGAATGCAGTGTAAGTATAGCATCAATACTAAGGTCATGAATCAAATAGCCTAACCATATGGCCTCCTTGCAAGCCTTAGTAGCTACAACATACTTGGCCTCAATGGTGGAAGAGTTGTACACTTCTGCACCCTGGACATCCAAAAGACAGCACCTCCAGTATAGGTTAATACATAACCAGAAGTGGACTTTCTACTATTTGCATGTCCTACATAATCATAGTCAGTGTTCCCCATGACTCCTATATCCTAATTGCCATAGCATATGCACATATCTATAGTGCCCTTCAGATACCTAATGATACCCTTCACGACATCCCAATGCTTCTTGCCAAGTGTAGCCATATAGTGTACCACAACACCAACTGCAAAGGAAATATCTGGACAAGTGGCTATCATGGCATACATAAGGCTGCCCACTTTGAATGCATAGGGAATTTTGACTATCTCGGCCCTCTGCTCATTTGTCTGCGAACAATCGACCTGTGATACCTTCACATAAAAAGGCAATGGACAGCCAATAGGTTTCACATCCTGCATGCGGAAGCGCTCAAGGACTTTATGAATGTACTCTCACTATGAGACAAGTAGAGGGTTCATCTCAAAGCTCTTCTTGAGCTAAGCCTTAAGAGCATCTAGCTCATCATGAGATTTTCCTTTGCTAATAGCATGTCATCCACATAGAGTACTAAAATAAGCAAAGAACCATCACGGGCTTTCTTCATGTACAAGCACGAATATGTGGCACTACGACTGTAGCCGTGTGACTGCATAAAAGCATTGAACTTATGGTACCATTCCCTAGGTGCCTGCTTCAAGCCATAAAGACTTTTCTTCAACCTACACACTAGGTGCTCCTTGCTAGGCTCTGCAAAGCCCTTACGCTACTCCATGTAAATCTCATCATGAAAATCCCCATCTAAAAATGCCATCTTCACATCTATTTGATACAAGTCTAAGTCAAGCTGCGCAACTAAGGCCAAAACCAAGCAGAGGGTGGTCATCTTAACCATAGGAGAAAAGACTTCATTAAAGTCAACTCCATGATCCTATTTAACATCCTTAGCAACAAGTCTTGCCTTATAAGCTAGCTTGGGGTGTCTAGGGGTACTCTTTAACTTGTACGCCCATTTTCATGGTAGAGCCTTCTTGTCACTAGGCAAGGATTCAATCAAATCCTAAGTCTCATTCTTATGCAAGGAGTCTATCTCAGACTGCACAACCCTCTCCCAGTGACTATCGCCCCTACGCATAGCCTCATCATAAGTGAAAGGCTCTCCTGCATCTGTAACCAAGACATAATGTATCAAGGGCTGAAATCTATCAGGAGGTATCTATCTCTAGTAGAACGATGCATTGTAGGCTCTACTATCTACCCAACCAACACCCTAGCCATGAGTACCTGTTGTTGCTGCAAGGTATCCAACTGGCTATACGAGAGCTTGTGGCTCCTCCTAAAATATAACCCTACGTATCTCCACTATCTTCTCAGGCTGTCTATGCATCTTATCTTCATGGAAGACTACATCATGGTTGTGGATGACTTTCCACACCTATGGATCCCATAGATAGTAACTCATCTCTCCTGCATCTCCATAGCCAAGGAATATGCATTTAACACTCTTAGGATCCAACTTGTTATGCTCATCCTTGAGCATATGGCAAAATGCCTCACATCCAAAGACACGTAAATGTGCATAAGAGGGCGGCTTTCCTATCCACACTTCCTTTGCAACTTGGAAATCAATGGCACTACAGGACAATCTATTAATGATAGGCACATCAGTCATAATTGTCTCAAGCCCAAAAGTGTTGGGGTAGGCCTGCATGGCTAAGCATACTGTGAACCCTCTCCTAGATGGTATTATTCATCCACTCAGTCCTACCATTTTGGAGGAAGGGGTGTAGGGGGCAGTCAACTGACACTTGATACCCCTCTCATCACATAATTGCTCAAAGAACATGAGAGATACTCACCCCCACTATCTGTCCTTAGGCATTTCAGCCTATGCCCATATTGGTTTTCTACCAAAGTAAGCCATCTCTTAAAAACTGCCAATACATCATACTTCTACTTTATGGGATAAGCCCATACTCTACATGAAAAATCATCTATGAAAGTAACAAAATACTTTGTACCACCCATAGAATGATAGAGCATGGGCCCACATACATCAAAATGAACCAACTCAAGGGCTCACTCATGCGTGACATACCAGACTTCTTATGCATTGACCTAGTCTGCTTGCCATAAAGACAATGATCACAAGAATCAAAATCAGAATAGTCAAGGGGTAGTAAGTACTGCAAACCAAAAATTATTTTCATTCCCTTAATGGACATGCGCCCCAAACAGGCATGCCAAAGAGATACATGAGGTAAAGACCCCACAGACAAAACATGATTAACTGTAGATCCAAAAACAACTAAGGGGTAGAGGCTGCCAGCCTTGGCACCTCTCGCAAGCACAAGCCTGTCAGAAGTAATCTTCTGTGCAGAGCCTCCAAAAGATACATGATATCATGCATCATCAAGTTGTCCAGCGAACATGAGACTGTGTGTCAATGCAGGTACATGACGTACATCGTGCATAACAAAACTGCTGCCAAAAGGAAACTGCCGCCTAGCATCACCAGTGCTGATAATCTCAAGAGACATGTCATGACCCAAGCGCACAAAACTCGAAATAGAACGGTATGAATGGAACCACTCTCGCCAAGGTGTCACATGAAAGAATACGCGTGAGTCCAAGAGCCAACATTGTGCATACATAAAGTGTATCTCTATCATCTGCAAAGCACTAGATAAAGCTACTGCAATGATATAATCCCCATCACTATCCTTGGGTTGCATAACATTGATCTCTTCAATTTTAACACTTGACTTAGCAGGTACTATGATGTGATCAGAAGACTTTTCCTACACTTTCTCTTTTCCCTTATCTTTGCGCCTTTCATTGTGCAATTCATGACACTATGGACTTATGTGGCCTTTCTTCCCACAATGATGACAAGTTAGATTGGCATTTCTCCCACAAGACTTACTGTGCAACTTGCCATAAGACTTGGATTGAGATTTCTACGAATCCCATCCATGCCCATTACCACGATCATCCTTTGCATTTCCATCATGTTGACCTCTAACTGTCAAAGCATGAGACACATGCGAGGCATCCAAATTCTTACGGTTCATCTCTTCTTACAGAAAAGAAATCTCAATATCAAATAGCTTTAGAGTAGTGGCAAAAGCACATAAGGCAGTGCAGAATACATCCCAAGGCTCATTAAAAGTTCCAACCAAGAACAACGGAATGACATCCTCTTTAAAATCAATGTCTTGCGAAACCAAGTTCTTAAGAATAGTATGAAACTGGCTCAGATGAGCTGAGATGGTCACATTCTCTTTCATACGAAGATCCATAACCTATTTCTGCCAATACATTTGACTTGTAGGACTTTGCTTGTCATAGAGGTTCTCGATCTTATCCCAAACATGCCAAGCACTCTGTGCTTTCTCAACCACATTGTAATGCACCTGTTCAGTGAGAGACAAGATGAGGGTGGACTTGCATAACTCATCAAGCTCTATCCATTTATCATTAGTTATAGTTTCAAGCTTCTGCCCGCTCAACCTTACTAGCTTTGTCTGCGATTTCTGCACCAATACCTGCCAAACTTGGCTCTTCCAATACGCATAATTCATACAATTAGCTTAGTGATGTTGAAGATAGCACTATCAGTGGAAAAAGATGCCATATTGCAAGCTAAAATAGTGCAAACAATTCAAAACTATTTCTTGTAAACTATTGAAAATGACCAAAAAGCCACCAAAACCAAGGCAAAATGATGAGAAACAAGTATTTAAGGATGTTGCCCACCAAGTACCATCAAAAGTACATCAAACCAGGATGATTCAGCATGAAAAATACATAAAAATTTGGAGATATATGCTTGTTGTAATTTATGACAGCAATGTACAATGAGAGTTGACAATAGGCAAAACCCGATATTCAAAGTTAATCTCACTGATTGTCAATGCAAAACCAGCATCAAGCAGGCATAAACAAGCATGTAACAATCAAACTGACATGAGCCAACACCCAAGCATGTCAGACAAAGTACACCAGTAAAGTCTGTACACCCCCAAACAACAGGGAGAAATGTACATACCACTACCAAGACTTGGCACAAGTCGAGGGTGTCTACTCAGTGAATAGAAAGCTGAATCATCCCAAGTACATCTACACAGACCAAGGTATATCAACCATACACCATCCACGAGGAGATCCTGGTCTCAAAGATCCAAAAGCTTAATATGCATAATCCACATTGTTCGATGTTTGATAAGCATACAAAGATGCTCCCACTGGCACAAAAGCCATAAGTAACAAGCAAATAAGCTCAAACAAAGCATATAATAGCACCAATGATGGAGTATCCAAGATCATATATCAGTAAGACATCTAGATCATATGAGCAGTAGTATCCAATGATAGCATCCAACATCATGAAGACATACCCAATCAATCTCTAACGAGCCAAAATAAGACTGAAATAAGCTCTAGAATATCAAAATTCAAGCCCAAATGAAGCTCCAATACCATTTAAGTCCAAACAATGTAACTAGTATGTGTAGGTAACATAAGCATCAAGCATGTACCAACGGGTCATACATAGACCATAGGTATAACCTATGTCACAAAGCGTGCCAATATAAACCAATGTCAACTAAATGCCAACCAATACGGGGCTCAAAATACATTTCGAAACCATCCAAAGCATTTTCCAACCTTCATTTGCATCCCAATAGTCATATGAAACACCCAGGAAGCACCTGTGACCAATAGGCAAAGCATAAAGTGACTAAATAAGCTTCAGCCTTGAGTGTATACTAGTGATTTACTATGTAAAACTAAGTATTTCATGCCAGTAAATCAACTCCAAATGATAGCCAATCAATAGGCATAAATTCCACTAACATTAAAGGACCACATTTGAAACCATCATGCATCAATTGTCAATGCCAACCAAGCTGTAGCATCAAATGTCAGTGTAACACTATTTATAACAGCCTGTGGAAGGGCTAGGCAAGGTTGGGGGGGTAGTCAAGGAACCCCAAGAGCTCTCTCTTGAAGGGAAAAGTCACCAATAGAGTGTAGTTGTCACAAGAACCAAGAGGACATTGCTACCTTGATTCATAAAACTTGTGGACTAAAGTGAAATAACAAAAGAGAGTTCCAATACCTCTGAAGGAATGCCCTGAGGGTGCCCAAATGGATCGGGTAGGTGCTCGAGAAGCCGCGGAGTGATCAGAGCTCGAAGGAGTAGGATATGGCAGTCAAGAGTGAGAGCCAATGGTGTAGGGATTCGAATGAATGCTAAGGAGTCACGGACCAAGCTTGAATGCTCAAGCAACCATGCCTTGATACCAGTTGAAAGGTGAGAAGGATCGAAGCTTGCATGGGAGAGTTATGGCAAGAGAGCAAGAGCAAGAGAGAGAGAGAGACTCACAATGTGGGAACTCCAATAGTCATAATGTGTGACCAGCCTTCTCTTTATTCATCTGTCCCACTAAAAGAATAAAGAATAAAGTGACGGTGACCAACACCCACCACTTGCAGTTTGCAGACAGGTACTATCAGTGTACTAATACATGGGCGGCTAGGCGGAGGCACCTTTACCCCCAACATGGCATATAATACCTCATCAATTATCTTCATAGTTAGAGCTAGTTTTAAAAATGTGCAATCTTTACCATTTGTTTTCAACATAAATCAACTTTTGGAATGTATACACACATTGTTTTTTAAAATAAACTAAGTAATGTGGACATTACAAAATCTATAGAGGACCCACGAAGGCTACGCTCCACTAGTCTTTTTCGTACACATACAACATTCTTGTTCTTCTAGAAGAGTTATATGTTAGAGAAAATAGATTGAACAAATATGCATAAATGTTAACCCCAAGTCAAGATGGCAAAAAAAGGAAGGAAAAAGTAGAAAAAAACATGGAAAAATAGCAAAGACACGCAGGCGACCTCCAAAGCTAAGCCGGGGCAAAAAGTGCAATTTTAAATGAAAGGCACCTCAAAAAACTTGGAAAACTCTTGTAAAAGAGCACCAAGCTCCCTCCTGTGCCAATTGTAAAATATTAGACGGGTGTAGGCTAGAGGCATAAGGCTAGAAGAGGGAAATGGAAAAAGGACCTTGCCACAATGGCCGGTTATGTAAAAAAGGGATGGGTGCCCATGGGATTTTGGGGCTTGTATATAAAGTTCAAAAAATGAATGGAAGCTCATTCTTTGGTGTGTGGCTAACAAGAGCTCTCTTCTCCTCATCTTCTTGCTTGTGTGTGCTCTTGAGAGAGGGAGTGTGAGAGTGTGAGGGAGTGAGTGTGCGAGAGTGAGGGATCAAGAGGGTGAAGCTCTTCACCATCTCCTCTTCTCTTAGTCTCTTCTCTTCTCTTTTCTCGCACGCGCGGCTATGGAGGATGGAGCTTGGAGATGGAGGAGGCTTGAGGATGCTTAAGCTCGCATCTAGGATCGTTGAGCTACCGGGGTGTGCGAGAGAGGAGGCAACTCGTATCTGCATCAAGGTAAGCTCACTACACTCATAGGATCGACGGTGCATCGGCTAGGTGAGAGATAGCCATTAGAGCTCACTTGAAACACTTGAAGCGATAAGTGGTCCGTGGTCTTGGCGGTTGAGTGTGAGCTCCCACTACATCTTGGTTCTGTTACTGGGACCAACGGATTCAAGCTTGAGCACTTGCACACCTCATATCGAGCATCAAAGTAAGGGATTCATCCCGGAAACGGAGCTTCAGATAGGTAGGAAGTTTGGGTGTTTTTTATCTTCAAAACAAGTAAGTATTTTGGGATATTTTGTTTGTTTGATGATTGGGAAACATGGAGAAACTATTTCAGTTTTTTGCTTTCGATTCTTGTTGCATTTAGCATAGGTTAGGATTAGGAAATCGCACCAGAGAAGGGTAGGGTTTACTATTGCAAAACAGGGCAAAACAGGGCAAAAACCGTGCAAAAAATGGTAAAAAGCTCACTAATGATTCCTAAGATCGGCAAATGAGTGATTGGGGGCATCAACACCATACTCAAGAAGGGGTATAAGAGCCAAGAGGCCAAGGGAGAGCTCATTTGCAACCATTTCAGTGAGAGAGAGAGAGAGAGAGCCATCGCACGATTCTATCCGATCGCACCATCGACGAGCCTACCGCTCTATTCAGGTATATGAATCCCTTCCCCTATCCCCTTAGATAGGATCTCAAGGTTTATGCTTGCTATGATTGATTAAATCGCAAGAATCGAGCAAAATCCACCTCTCGATGTCATCGTCGTGCCGCGTTCGACCCGTCTGAGAGGTTGCTTCTAGGCCAAGTCCCAGAATCGGCCCTCGACCCTCTTTCATTCGGCCCACTAGCCCCGAAACCCTAATCGGCCCTCGGCCCAGACCTACTCAGCCCGCCTGAGTCAACCATTCAAACCATTGACTAATTCGGCCCATCTGAGCCATAGGATTCGGCCCTCAACCACATGTCCTATTCGGCCCTCGGCCACGTGTCATATTCCAAGTGCCTCGGCGCATCCGAGCAACCTCGTCCGAATTGACTATTTGGCCCGTCCAAGTCTACCCTGTCCAAGTCACGAATTCGACCCTCGGCCCATGTATCTCGGCCCGTCCGAGTGACCCACTCAGACCGTGCTATTCAGACAGCTGGGCCGAGTGTAAATTTTTATCAAATTCTCAAAAATTTGACCTAACCCAGCTAGAGCTCAGCAGTGCAAACTGTCGAAAGTCCTTCTGATGCTCAGATCTTAATTCTGGCACACAGAATAGACAAAATCATAGGGAGCAGCTGCTTAGCAGCTTGAAGTAGGTAGCATCGAGACCTAGAGACCTAGACGCAAAGCGCTGAGCAGTTAAAACCTAATTGGCCAAAAACAAACGAGGCAACATATTAGAAAAACACTGAACCCTATCAAGGCGGCTAGAAAATTGACCAACAAGCCTATCATGCCTGAAACAAAGCAAGAGTGCATAAGACGCTTCAAGATTGTTTGCTTCATTCACCTTGAATTTCCGCACTTGAATGCACTTAAGGAAATTGAAAGCCTGATTGAGCATAAGTTCACGAGAAGCAACACACACACTGAGTGGCCATAAATTGAGGATTGTATTCAATAACTGAAGGAATTCACTCAGATAAACCACTCAAGGAACCCACCAGTAGGAGAGGACCCAAGACGTAGACAAACCATCAATGCACGAAGTAGGCCCAAGCAGGTGGCATCAACGACATGGATTTGACAAATCTACTCAACCTGATTGAGAGCTTGGTGGAGCATGACAACATGACTATGGCAGAAGGAGGCTTAGACCATAGGTCTAATGAGGACCTCGACTTGAACGTCTTCCCAGAGA
This sequence comes from Lygodium microphyllum, assembly GCF_053477565.2. Classification (NCBI taxonomy): domain Eukaryota; kingdom Viridiplantae; phylum Streptophyta; class Polypodiopsida; order Schizaeales; family Lygodiaceae; genus Lygodium; species Lygodium microphyllum. The sequence goes on along the minus strand of NC_141149.1, from coordinate 68,513,309 downwards.
CTATTCAGCAATTGATTAGTAGCTACGATGCATACGCCCGGTACGAGCACCGCGGCAAGACGGCAGACGCTATCATCGCAGACCTAGAGGAAGAGAGAAAACTTGCCCACAAGGCTTTGCAAAGCATAGTTGAATACAATAGGGACTAGCAGGCTAGGAGCCAAAGGCAAAGCACGGAGTTGCATGAGGTACAACAAGTGCTGAACTTAGTAGGTAGAAATCGAACAGATCACGAGAGGGCCCTAGAAGGAGACTTGACGTTGGGCGAGCTTCTCATGAAGTGACTGCTAGATAACACGGCAACAGAGCAAAGCACCACGGCACTAGCGACATCGTTGCTCGCACGATTAGGAGCGAACCAAGGCTCAAAGAGCCAGTGTAAAATCCCTATTGTTGCCAAGCAACTTGACAAATACCAACCCCACGATGATCCATACAGCTTTGTAGAGCGATTCGAGCAAGTCTGCAAAGCCAACGGCCTCAACGACCTGACTCAACGCTCTCAAGCGTTCAGGCTCTGCTTAGGTGACAAGGGAAGGACTTGGTATACAAGCCTAGATGCCACAGAATGAGCCAGCTTCAGTGGCCTCAAGGATCTCTTCATTAAGAGATTTGCCGAGCCTGGATACTCCGATAATCTGCTAGTACGCTTGATGAACGTCAAGCAAAAAGAGAAGGAGGACATTTGCGACTACGTAACCCACGTAAGGAGTCTCTTCAAGAGAATCCCTATGGGCGAGCGACTGATTGAAAGAGCAGTTTTGATTGTATTCATCAGCGGAATTCGAGACGAGGAGTTATATAAGGCTTTGGCAAGCAATTCGAGCTTGCAGCGAGACATGCTAGCTAGAGTGTTTGAGGAAGCCATCAGAGTCAATGATCAGCTAAAAGAGCGGAGCTCCACGAGCTCGAACCTAGAAGAGACCAACTCGCGAAGCTCGGAGAGAGCGTCAGCCTCTAGTGAGCGATCAATCCCATCATCCCAAGATAAGGGGAAGGCCACCGAGACAAACCAAGACTTGGCTGATGTAAAGATGGAGTTAGCCAAGTTGGAAGACATGTTGAGACGACCAACGTGCCCACACGTCCAATGAGTGTACTGTGGCGGAAACCACTTGCAAGCCGAGTGTTAAGACCCTAGGTCAAGACCTTGTACTAACTATAGTAGGTTCAGTCATGACGTCGCGCATTGTAGATTACCAAGAAGACTTCCGTACTCGCAACCCTATGGCCAGCCTTACCTAGCGAACAGGCCGCAACCATTCTTCTAAAGGGGAGCCCCATTGGCCCTTCCTGCACCTAATGACATTAAGCCAGCTGTTCCTAGGATGGACATAAATCCTACTGGCATACCCAGACCACCTGGTCCTTACATGACCCATCCACCGTCCACTACGTGGAAGAACCAAATGAGGAAGAAACTTACATATGCCCTTACGTCTCACATGATGATGAGGGCAACGCTATCCTCATGGATTATCGCCCCGTGCCGGTGATGGCATTAGGAAGAGGACAAGGTAGAGGCCTAGGAGGGCAAACACATGATCCAATCACCTGTTGGACTTGTGGTCACCCAAGTCATATCTCATCATGCTGCCCTAAAAGGGAGCAGCAAAACAGAGACAAGGCTGACTAAAGGTGTGCGAAGTGCGGAATCACTCATCTCTTCATCGATTGCCCAAAGCGAAAGCTGTCTTCTAGCTCAGCCAATGTACCATATGTTCCATTGGGACTGTTTGGTGTCAAGAACCTCGATGGGGAGGCTACACCTATCCCGTTGCGGGTCATGACCCGTGCCTAGACAAAGCAGGCCGGCATATCATTGCTAGGACCTATCAACCTTCATGCAGCTTCTATAGGAAAGAAAAGTCACAGGCGGAAGAAGAAGAGGTCGGAAGCTAAAATTGCACTAAAAATGAAGAGTGCTACAACTTTGCCTGCTGGAAAGAAGGTCTCTGACGTAGAGGCAGAGACTTCAGCCCCTAAGACGGCCAAAAAGGGAAGTGCTAAAGTAGGGGAATACCCACATCCAAAGCGACAATTAGAAGCCATAGAAAAAGTGAAGGAATGGGTGAAGGAGACTCAAGAGCATCTAAAAGACGCTGAGCCCATCGTAGAGGACGAGATCGATGATCTCTCCAACATAAGCACGCCAATCTCACCTCCTCAACCAAAGTCGGGAGAAGCAACTGCACCACAAGCAATGCTGCTAAGGCCAAGCCTTGATGCTACAGGACCGCAGATCAGTCACGGCCATTGGCCAGGATAATCCAGGTTAGGAGAAAGACGAGAGCACCCAATGATCTCCTGACAATGTTGGTGACTACCCCTATAACACTTAAGTAGCATCCCACCCTATGGCAAGATCTTAAGCAGTGGGTTGAAGGGTCACGAGAGCAGGTCACGGCAGACCCTCATGACCATGATGCAGAGACGCAAATACTGAGTTTGACGCTGCACTCTATGCCTAAATCCTTACACATCAATGCCTTCTGGGAAGGTTCCGAGATGCATGCGGTCTTACCGGTTCTAGCCCTAGGTGATAGAACGAGAAAGGGAATCGTGGATATGGGAGCTGGGGTTAGCGTGCTTAGCCACGCGGTGCTTCAAACTTGGGAAAACCCACTTGTCGAAACTGCTAGGTTTAATGTCACATTAGCAAATGGTATGAGAGTTTAGCCATTTGGGGTGCTTAAGAATTGGCCAGTGAAGATCGCAGGTGTCCAATTCTCTGTGGACTTTATAGTCATGAAGGGAGTGGACTACAATATCCTATTAGGCCGACCCTGGATGCGCAATGCTAGAGTCATCGAAGATTGGGGTAACGGCTTGGTCTTCCTTGGCAATACAACAGATGCCGTGAGAATAGAGATGGACACTTGGAAAACCTCACCAGTCGACTTAGATGCCATCTCTGATATGCTCAAGGGTAACACCCAGGTCAAAAAGTACTATTGGGCCTTGACCAGGTATATCACATGCCCAGAGGACAAGCGGGATTGGATGCACGTCCTTGCTACAATCGACCTGTCACTCTCAAATCATGAGGCATATGAGCAAGCCATCAAAACAATCGGCAAGTCTAACGACACACCCTCCGTACCGGTCTGCATGATGGCAGGAACCCTTCGTGGGAAACCTAAGCTTGTCAACTTCCAAGTCCCAACCAACAAAAGGGAACTCCAGGAGATACTGGAATACTTAACGGACAAGCTAGCTGGCAATCCAGCTGCAAACTTCAAACCACTCTAGGATCTCTTAGATGAATCCAAGTGGCAATGGACCAAAGTGCATGACTTAAACCTCATGTATAACTGGGCCCAAGTTCCTGACCAATGACAAGAGATATACCAAGCCCTAGAAGACGACAAGCAGTTTGACGAAGAGGATTCTAACGATGAATACGAAGACTACCAATCCTTCAGTGACGAAAGTGAGTGTGAGGTAGATACCGTGGAATACGACATTGAAGGACAAGAAATAGAGCAAATATAAGCAGACTCCAAGCCGCAGAAAAATAGTATCTTCAGGATAGAGTGAGGAGTCATGCGCATGGAATGTGATCGTGCTTGGTTGGAACACATAGGAGCCATAGACCTTGAGCAAGCAGGCCTAGCCCAGCCAGGAATGACATGAGTGCTTAGGACAGAGTCGCCATCCGAATTGCACCCACCAGGGGAGATCATCTCTTCTAGCGAGGACGGGGAGTTTGACTCTGAGTCGGAGGTTAGTTTGGATAGTGATCTGGAAATCCCTAGGCTGCACACGGCCAGACACACCAAGGGGGACCTACCCGTCCACTTGAGGCACAGACAATTAAGGCAGAAAAAGGTAAAACAACCCAGGGATACACAAACGGAAGAACAACAAAAACCGCAGGACCTCCCTAAACTATTTATGAAATTTAAAAAAGGGGATAGGGTAGTAGTTCTGTTAGGTGCAAGCGTCAAGGGCAAATGAGCAAATCAATCGAGGGACCAGCCAAGGTCAAGGAGGTGAACTAGCCTAGGAAGGGGAAACACCTCGACCAGTCTTCATTGCCGATGACTAGACTGTGGAAGAAGAAACGAGTCTTGTCGCTCTCTTGCAAGAGTACATAGACGTGCTCGCTTGGTCCTTAGAAGAGCTTAAGGGAGTAGATCCGAGTGTTGTGACTCACAACATACCCATGATGCCAGACGCAATGCCGGTCAAGCAGCACGATCATACCCTATGAATCCAAAACACGATCATGCTGTCAAAGAGGATATTGATAAGTTGATGAGAGCAGAATTCATTAACGAAATTGAACACACAGACTGGGTATCGCCCATAGTCATCGTGATGAAGAAGAATGGAAAAATCCAAATGTGTGTCAATTACAAGAAGGTGAACGTTGCTACTAAGAGGGACAACTATCCATTGCCATACACCGAGCACATGCTTGAGAGAGTGGCAAGCAAGGAAGCCTATAGTTTTCTGGACGACTTCTCAGTGTACAACCAGGTGCAAGTGCATCCTGCGGACAAGCACAAGACTGCCTTCGCTACTAAGTGGGGCATCTTTGCTTACATAGCCATGCCCTTCGGGTTGACTAATGCCCCTGCCACCTTCCAATGCCTCATGTGCACCATCTTTAAAGACATGCTTCGCAAGGAGTTGGAATTATTTGTCGACGACCTCCGTGTCCACTTGACCTAGATCGAACACTTAGACAAATTCCGCGCAGTCTTTGAGCGGTGTTGCTTATATCGTCTCTCCTTGAACCCCTTAAAGTGCCAGTTTTGGGTAAAGCATGGATGCATCTTAGGGCAGTGGTGTCAAAGAACGGCATTGCCACTGACTTCTCGAAAGTCATGGTTATTTTTTACCTTCCACCCCCAATCAAATACAAGGGAGTTCAATGCTTTCTAGGCCATACAAGGTACTATCGGCAGTTTGTACTGAACTATGCATTGATCGCCAGACCTATGTACAAGCTGCTGATTGGCTTTGAATGGACCGAGGCATGCCAACGAGCATATGAAGAGTTGAAAAAGGCTCTAACCACAGCACCAATTCTACGAGCCCTAGATTGGACCATTACTTTCCACGTGCATATCGATGCTTCTAAGTTTGCCGTGGGGGCAGTGTTGTGTCAACCTGGCAAACACAACTTAGACTATCCAATGAGCTTTGCTAGCAGACAACTCACTTAGACGGAAATGAACTACTCGATGACAGAAAGCGAAGAATTAGCCATGGTGTTTACTGTGAAGAAATTCTGGCACTATCTATTGGCCACACCTTTTACCCTTTTTTGTGGAGCATCAAGCCTTTGCTCTATCTAGTAAACAAACCTTGTGCTACAGGACGCATAGCTCGGTGGCTCCTTCTGCTCTTGGAATTCGACTTCTCTGTGGTTGTACGAAAAGAAAAATAGCACTAAATGGCTGACCATATGTCACACATTCCCACGAGAGAAGCCGCTGTACAAGGCATTGTTGACGAATTACCCGACGCCTATCTATTTAACCTGTGCAGCGAGAGAGATTTATTCAAGGCTGATCTAACATCATATTGTTATTTTGCAAAAAAACCCCATTTTGCCTCTTAAATGCGTGTTTTACGGGTTTTATGCCATTAATTTAAGTCTCATAACACTTATGATTTTCTGATTTTCTGAGCATAAACTGATCATAGCAAACAACAACATAATGCATAATCAGCCCATGGGAACAATATTCCATCAACCAAATAGCATAAAAAGTCATTTTTTCTTCATAAAAATTGAACTACCACTTAGGCTTTGTGTCTCGAGATCTCGGTTTTGCTATGGGACTACGTGTCAGCCCTCATTCAATGTCCAGCATCTTCAAAAACAGCATTCTTCATGTCTTCATCCACCCGGAAGCAATCCGGTCTCATCCGGACAAGCTTTCCTTCATCATTCTTCATTGTCTTTTTCCACACAAGAATAGCCCCTTAAGGGAGAGAGAGGGAGACGAGAGAAAGACTGAAATCAGAGATCTCCATTGAGGCCACCATTTGAGGAGCGAAGACAAGCGATAGAGTTAGCATACAGAGGGTAGATCAGGGATAATGTCGGTTGGGTAGGTTGCTTGTAGGCTGCCATCTCCATCCCCAAGGATGGAACGCAAAAATCGGCGCCCTATTCCTCCACGCCTTCTTCTTCCTCATCATGTTTTTTTTCATGCCTACATTTCATGTGGCATGAAATTTGGGCCCTAAGGGTCACTTACCCATTTGACCACTCTAATGTCCACCTCTTCGCATCTTGATTGGTTTCTTGGCCATTTCCCCGTTCGGACTCCGAAATCCCGCATTGGCTGACAACTCTTGACAACCCGCACGGCAGTCTGAAAAATTATCAAAAATCAACAAGTGTCACTCGGGAGCCTTTAAAGCACTTTGACGCTTAAAATCGTCCTAGGTCGAGCCGCCGCCTTCGACGTTGAATATTTTTCCCTTGATATTCGTAATTTTTAGCTATTTTTAAGCACTTCTCGCCATCAAAATTCTGCTCTCATTCGCAACCACGGGATAGGGCGACTCAGCCCGTCGAATCCCACAACAGATCTGCACAAAAACAACCAAATAAAGCATCAAGCTGATACAAAATAGATACATATTAAAATACATCACAATGCTCACCCTACCCCCTAACAAAACCAAGGCAGGACATCCACAAGGAGTAGGCCTAGAATAATCTGATAGGAGGTCCGCAGCTAGTCACCAACCGACTGCTCCAACACGGCCAAACTAAAAAGAACTATCAAAGAGGTTGCCCTAAGTGGTGGTGTGAACTACCTACCTAACTAAGGACAACACAACTAGGAACGCCTACTAGGCGAGGACTCCTATAGCCTGATCAAGAAGTATTTTCTTGCAGCATATTTCTTCTTTTAGGGTTTTTATTTTATTGACCTACTTGGGCATGTAAAAAGGAGGGAGCTGAGCGTATTGACCCAAGGAGAACAAGGCATCGGCCTTAGGTCCTGTCTCGGTACCCAAGAACCTACCAAGCCCTCACAAGGCGACACTTAATCATTTTCTGACGCTCACTTTTATTTTCACTCCAACCTTCCTTAATTTCTTCTTTTCCAACAAGATGCCACCCCTAGGAAGACAAGGCATCGGCTCCGGGTCTGACTCATCCCCAGGAACCCACCAGGCCTTCACTAGGCGATGATCAACTGCTTGTAAGTTTTCCTTTCTTTTCGTGTCTATTTTTATAGGGGTTAGAACCCCTTTTTACACACCTTTGTATATTTTTTATTGTCTTTAAGATATTCGGGATTTCTTTTCCTTTATCATCATTATTTTTCATCTAGCAGGCTTCTCTAACTGCCTCACAACTAACAAGAACTCCTAGAACGGCTGCCTAGCAAGCTAGCAGTACAGGATCACTAGGATTTCCTTCTAAAACAGGTCTTTCAATGCCTAACAATGTCGTTACAGGAGGCCACAACTACTCAGACCTCCCTCAAGCACACTGAACCTAAACCTCGGGACTTCATGCCTTGGACTTCGGTCACCAACAAGAAACGAAAAATCCCCCAACAAGTACACAGACATATATAGCACAACAACCACAATACTCATAAAGGGGAGATATCACCTGGATAGGGCCACGAGAAGCTTCCACGCAACAAAAGCTTCTTCCAAGCTCTTCTTCCGAACCTGTCTAGCACAAAACTAAAACAAGAAACCATTAACCGTACCTGCACTAAACAGACAACTGGCCATCTTGGCCTAATGAAATAAAGCACTCAAAACCTCGCAAAACGGGCCCTCTTGGCCTAACGAGATCAAACAGAATAGCACCTACACTTCCCTCCCTGAAATAATACAAATATACAATAATAGACTCCTTCCCAAGGAGGAAAACCACAGGGCTCATAGCCCTAAACTAAATGCATAAGGATATGACCCATCCCCCCTGCATAGATAGCAAGAGGCGTACGCATAACATGTTGTCTAATTAACCTATGGGTCCAGGATAATAACAGTAGATTGGTCTCGGCTACTCTTTGCATCACCCATATCAACCATCGTCTGCCATATATTGCATGCTCTGATAACATTCCCTACAAGCGATCGGGTCCTGTTTCATCATTGATAACAATATCCAGACTAGGACCACAATTGAAGAAAAGGTCTTCCATAAGCAAGATTTGCCAATGAATCCGCAAACTGATTCCAATAACGTGGAATCAGCTGAAAAGACACTCTCTCAAACTCCTCAAGTAGAGTCACCGCAGTTCGATGATACATACAAAGAATGGGATTCCGCACTGTGTATGTCCCATCTAGCTGATTCAAGATCAACTAGGAATCCCCTTTTACTAACAACCGACGAATACCACCTTGTTTGGCAATATGCAGTCCCATAATCAAGGCTTTATACTCTGCCATATTGTTAGTGAATCCTACCCCGAGATAAGCAGCTAATTTCATCGTAACTCTTCGTCAGGAATCTCGGATTACTACTCCAACACTCCCTTTTTTATTAGGGCCCCTGGACGCTCCATCAAAATATAATGTATACGTCCACAATTGGTTTATACAGCCGGCCATCACGAACTCCTCTATTCGTAATTATGGTAATCAAAGTTTAGTATGTTGAGAGGATGAACTGACGACTCCATCCCACCTTCGTCATTGAACTCAACAGGGATACTTGTCAACAATCATAAGCAGTGATGGGTGGTAGAAGACTTTAATCTCCCACACAAAGGTTCCGTCTTCTTGCTCAATCACTTTGTATCCTTTGCTCCACCAGATAAGTTTCCCCTGATGGTATCTCTGTTCCAGATATGGGTGCTCCAAATAAGGGATTAACCGACCCATCAACCAGCTTTTAAGCTTTTTTGCAGGTCTCAAATCATCCCCAGCATGGACCTGCAATGCATTTCTCTGTATTAGCATACTTAGAAATAATAAGGTTTAATCTTATTAAGATTAACCTTATTTTTAAACTCTACTCCCTGTAGATCAGCTAATAGGGCCGTAGACCTATTTTTCCCTAACCTGACAATCTTGTAGGGGACGTCCTATTTAGGTTCCAGCTTCCCTGGAAACAACTCCCTATGCGCATCATAATAGAGGACTAAATGCCCTTTTTTAAAGGTATATTTCTTCGCCCTAAGGTCATGCAACTGCTTCATCCGATGTTTAGCTACCTCCTAGTGTAATAAGCTCTGCAACTTCAGCTCATCCAAGTGGGCTATAGTCGTGAAACATTCGAAAAGGGAATCCTCATCTCCCAAGGAATGGTTAATTGCAAACCGTATGGTCGGCAATTCGATTTCAAGGGGTAATACACACTCTTCCCCATAAACCAATTTAAATGGAGTATGGCCAGTAGCTCGCTTAAACATTGTATTGTACGCCCATACTGCCACATACAACTTCATGTCCCAGTCTCGTTTCTTCTCAGAGGCTATCTTAGACAAGATACCCACAAGCTGCTTATTAGTACTTTCAACTTGCCCATTTTCTTGCGGATTATAAGGAGTCATTTTATTATGCTTGATTTGCCAAGCCTCAGTCAAGCTTTTGATCACCTTATTCAAAAAATGGGTTCCACTGTCTGATACTAATTCCTTCGGTGGACCGAAACGGCAGATGATGTGCTCTAAAAGGAAACTTGCAGTCTCTTTTGCATTGTCATGCCTCGTTGCCCGCGCTTCTGACCATTTTGTAAAATAATCAGTGGCTACTATAATATACCTCTTCTCGGTAGTAGACGACGAGGTAATAGGACCCACAAAATCAATGCCCCACTTCTCAAATGGAAGAATAGCCATAATAGATGTAAGTGGGCATTTCTTATTCTCTCTACTGTCATGTCTTTGATAGGTATCACATTTCTTAACATACTCAAAGGAATCTTGGAAGATGGATGGCCACCAATATCCAGCTCTTAACGCTTTCTGCGCCGTCAACCGTCTTGCAAAGTGCCCTCCACATGCAGAGTCATGACACTCCTCCAAGATAAAAGGAACCTCGTCAGGCATCTCACATCAGCGATAGATATCATCAACACCTTGCCGATATAGCGTCCCTGCGATCAAGGAAAACTTCAATGGCTTTTGTTTAATTTTTCTCTTTTCAAACTTTGACAAACCAGCTCCCGTCTCTCCCGTTGATAGATAATGCGTAATAGCAGCATACCAAGATGGGATAGAAGTTGTATCAATTTTAAACACTTCCTCAATGTCGCTTCCTCCAGCCAAAGTCTCTTTTAGCTCCCCGAAATCCACAAGGTGGTGGCTTACTCTTAATCTCATAATCAAACTCCTGCAAAGTGATTAACCACTTTGCCAAACAATCAAGCAGGTGTAGCTTGTTCATAAGCAATCTAAGTCCTTCCGCCTTCGTATAGAACACTACCTTTTCATAGAGGATGTAGTGCCTAAATTTCTTAGTCCCAAAGACCATCGCAAGACACAACTTCTCCATGTAGGTATAGTTTATCTCTGAAATGCCCAATTTTCGACTAGCAAAAGCTATCGGATGATACCACTTTTCCTCCCAGATTTGGGCTAAACAGCAAAGTTGATACTATGCATAGTGGCTACAGGAAATATATAGAACACCTCACCTCTTTTAGGTCCTTTTAAAACAGGTGCTTTTACTAGCTCCTATTTTACATCCTCAAAAGCTACCTTACAAGGGTCGCTCCATTCAAATGAACAACTAAAGGATAATAAATTCGTTAATGGAAACGTTCTTTTTGCCAAGGCATTTATAAATCTTCGATAGTACCCTATTGATGACAGAAATCTATGAACCTCTTTCGGAGTACGTGGTGGATTCATAGCAACTATGACCTTGATCTTTTTAGGGTCACTTGCAATCCCTACTGAACTGACCACATGGCCTAGCAATAGCCCATAAGGTACTCCAAAGACACACTTCCATGGGTTAAGAGCGATACAACATTGTTTGCAGCGCTCGAAGCACTTTCTTAAGATAATCAACATACTTTCCCTTACAGTGGCTGCCCCCAGGTCATCAATAAATACTTTCCACTCATTTTGGGGAAATGTCACCAAAGGTCTTGTCTGTTGTTCGTTGCCACGATCCAGGTGCATTGCACAAACCAAAGGCCATCACATGGTATGTAAAAGTACCAAAGATAGTAATAAAAGTTGTTTTCAACTTGTCTTCCTCTACAATTGCCATCTGATTTTATCCCGCAAAGCAATCCATGAATGAATATATCTCCCTACCTGCTAATTGATCCAAAATCTGGTCAATAAATGGCAACGGGTAGTAATCCTTAACCGTCTACTTATTCAGCTCTCTAAAATCTACACATAATCGGATCTAGTTGTTTTTCTTCTTCCTAATAACAACGGGTAAACACCATTCTGTGTGTTGTACAGGGAAGATTAAACCAGCTTTTCTAAGCTTTTGTAACTCCTCAAATAGACCATCCCTCAATTCAAAAGGCATACGCCTTACCTTCTGACGCACAGGACGACTGCCTTCTTTTATAGAAATAGTATGAACAGCTAGGTTGGGAGGAATGCCTCTCAGCTCATCAGAACTCCAAGCAAAGATATCGCGGAATTCTTGAATCAAGGACACATAGTCCTCCCTTTCTGCTAAACTGAGCATGGAACCTAATTTAATTGGCCACGAATCATTCGGCGTGCCAAGGTCTAACTCAATCACATCCGCGTCTCTTATCCTATCTTGAGGCTCTATCGACTCATTTAGAGTTATCTGATAAATATCCTCTGTAGTGGACCCCTCTTTAGATTCATCGTTGGATGATGTCTCACTACCAGATGGATCGTCTGCTGTCTCTAATTCAGTAGAAGATAAAGGAGCTCTCTCACTTTGAGGAGACTCAAGATAAGCATCGACTATTACTCGATTAGCACCTCTACCTAGAACCACTCGACCGGTGGGTATATCGACTTGACACTCTGTTCGTAAGATCCAAGGTGTACCTAGCAAAACCCGATAGCTAGGCTATCCTGCAAATCTTATCACCCTAAAGTCCAAGAAACATTCTACACTCACAACTGTAACATGGACCTTAGTAACGCAACCTTCTAGTTGTCTTAGACTATCATCAGCCATTCTCAGAAGGGTGGAGCTGTCTTTCTGGATACCTAGACCCAACCTCTCCATCAACTCTGAACTCATGATGTTGACAGAGGATCCAGTGTCTACAATGTCATGTTCCACTAATATTCCATCTACATAAGTTGGAACCCTAGGGTAGTTCTTTTCATCATGGTCAAGCCAATCTTCCCCTACTCGTGCTATGCCCAAGGGTTCTACAATATACCCGATACGCAGGATCTTCTTAAATTCCTCGCGTACTCCTAGAGATAATTTGATCAATTGCAAGAGGTTCACATCTGGTTTAACTTCACAAAGAGAACTTGCTAAATCAAAGTCATGATAAGTAGCCAAAGCTCTCTTTTCTCGCCAAACCATCCTCTCTTTTGGTCTTTGGATCGGTTTTGGTGCTTCTTTCTTAGCTCTTTCCTTCTTTCTTGGTACTTCCTCATCCTTCTTACGGTCACCTTTTCTGTCAACCGACCTTAGCGGTCCCCCTTCCATACTAGGACTCAGGACTTGCATCCCCTTATTCCCTTGTTTAGGGTTTGTTTCAAATGGTTTTTCCTTATCTTTGTCAACCTCTTTAGCCTTTTGGCCTCTTGTCACGGCTCTCAAGTTAGAGGTTTCAGCATCATGGACTCGTATAGCCTCAATAAGGCTAACTCCGTTGCCTTGTGGCAACTCTTCTATATTTGTTTTTCCCCTCTGCAATATTTGCCTGGGTACACCATTCTGCTACAAGTTATTTCCTTGCGCTCTATGATTCACTGGGCCCGGCTGTTTACTCCCTTGTTGGAGGGAACTAATCTTACTCCAACAGGTAGCAGCTAAATGGCCCGACTTCCCACAAATGTCACATTTCACATTTGGACAGTTTCTAGGGAAGTGATGTCCACCACACCATTTACAACTAAATCTAGAGGGTCCACCCTCTTCAGGGCGTCCACTCCCTATCAGATTTTATTGCTTCTTCAAGAAACTAACGTCGACGGCTATTTGTCGATATTGTTCAAAAATCATATCAGTATAATGCTTCATCATGTCCTTAACTTCGCCAAGGATATTAGATGCACTCGACTCATAGCCTCGATCATCGACCCGTCGTTCCATTGGCCTAACAATCTGATTTGGCATTGGCTATTGACCCACATGAACAACATTAGAACTCGAAACTTGGCCTCCAACATTTGGTGGAGCCAACTGACTTGCCATAGGCATAGTCACACTGGGAGGAGACGGTAGTAAAGGTACATTTGAAACCACACTCCTGTTAGCAGATATTAGTCAGCTCATGGTGTGAGTCTATGTGCAGAGGCTGGGCATTTTATGTAGCATTTTATGCAGCATTTTATGGCAGATTTTTGTGGCCATTTATGATGTATTTTTAGCATTTATTGCTGGCCGACCTGCATTTTATGCTCCCCACTTTTGTGGCTATTTATAGGGCTCCTCCTCCACAGTCTTTGGTACTTCAGCCATTAGTGGAGATCCTTCTGGGAGAGAGGAGCCGGTGCTGAGGAGCCCATGCAGCCAGTGACTCACCGTTGTATGCTGCTGTCTCGTGTTCGATATGGATTCCATTTTCCGAGCATACATCTGAGTTCTCATCTGTCTATTGTGTTCATTCTTTCTTCTGTCTTGTGTTTCAACATTTATTTCAGCATATTCTTTACGCTTCCATTGCTACACCACTTCTGACATGGTATCAGATTTTAGGCTGCAACCTATTTGTGCTGTGTTTTCTTGCTGATTTAAGGATTTACACCCTTCTTGCTGATCAGCCAGCTGTCCTTCCTACTGGCGACTGCTGATTTGCTGCTGGTGACAGTGTTTCAGCATTTGCGTTTTGCGTTTTTCTGGACAGATTTGCGTTTACTATTGTTCCACTCTTTGCTGCCCGTGTTTCCTTCATCAAACTGCTGGCAACAGTCTTTAGCCCCTATTTATTCAGTTTGAGCCTGCATTTTGCTGTTTACAGCATTATTTTTGCCTGTTTTTCTGATTATTCAGGCCATTTTTGCTGTTTTTGGTAGTTTTTGACTAATTTTTTCACTTTGTGCAGCAGCTTTTGGCTTATTCTGGTCAGCCTTTGGGTTATATTGCATGTGAACTCACTATTTTTGGTGTTTTTGGTTGCGTTTTGGCTGTGCTCACTCTCCAAACGACCTTATTTTCTTCTACTTCTCTTTTCTACCTCCTCCAGATGGCCCCTCCGTGCACCTCAAGTGAAGATAAGTTACATGGACCTGATTATCTCACATGGAGTGCTGTCATGAAAGCTTGGTTTGTGCAGAAGCGGCTATGGTACATCGTCTGTGGAGCTCTTGCTCGACCTCTCCGTCCTTTTCCTCTTCCTGAAGACTTTGATGAGGACAACCATGAGGAAGCGGTGCTCACATGGGACTCGGACGATGCCCGTGCTTACTCGGCGTTGCTTCGGTGTATTTCTAAAGAGGTCTTACCGGTGGTTACCTCCTGTAGGACGTCTCTTGAAGTATGGCAGAAGTTGCAGAGTATGTACGAGGCACCTTCCACCATGCGGGCCGTCACACTTTATGGCCAACTCCAGCAGATGAAGTTTGAGCCAAAAGATACTATTCAGTCTTTTCTTCTTCGTGTTACGCAGGTACAGGACCAGCTTCGGCACATGCAATCTGCTCTTCCCGAGGTGCATCTTGTCGGGACGGTCCTCTACAAGCTCCCCCCAGAGTTTGATGGAGTGGCCAATGCTTTGCGGGCACAGACATCATCGACTCCTGTCAGTTTTACACATATGACCTCGATGCTTCTTGAGCATGAGGCATCCTTGAGATTACAGGGGCGGCTTCCGGCACATTATGGAGGTGAGGCTTATGTAGCTTCAGAGAGGGGTGACGAGAAGAAGAAGTCAAAGGCCCAGTGTTACCACTGTGGCAAGAAGGGACATTTGCGGAAGGACTACAAGAAGTTAGCGGCTTCCAAGAAGAAGGAGTAGAAGATGAAGCGGGATGCTGACTCTACCGATGAGTCCTCTCCTTCATCAGACTCCGACTCCGATCCTCCGACCAAGGGGAAGTCCAAGGCGCGGAAGGGATCCTCTTCTTCGGATCGCGGGAAGGGCTTGGTTGCCCCTTCCTCGGCTGCTTTCTAGTGGCGGTGATGAGGTCATCCCTCACGACTCTCTTATGCCAGAGAAGGAGTGTGAGCGGGTGTTGGTGGGGCTGCAATGCCTCATCTATATTTTGATATAGATGCACAGGATCCAGAGAGGGATGTCCCTGACGCATCGACGGTATCTGGCAGTGAAATCCTAGAGACTGGTGTTGATTTCTGGGTTCATGATGAGCTGTTCTTCTTGACAGAGAGCGAGAGGCTTTCGTCTGGAGCTCACATGAGGGGACACTTTGGTGGTTTGGCCAAAGGCCGGGAATCCATGGTCACATGTTCAGAGACATGTTTGGCAGATTGGCTTTGTCTGTCCTGAGTGACATAGGTGACATTACACAGAGAGCTGCTATGAGTCTTCTCTATTTTCAGGTGTTGTTGGTATGATCGACATCGACATCAGATGCTCTCCGAGGCATCTTGGTGGTGGGCTGGCCACTCACCGCTTGGACATCCATGGTCCTTTTGGTGTTTCTTTGTTGTGTAGTTTATAATTCTCCATCATTATTTTATTGTATCCGATCACACATGATCTGAGAGAGGGTGTTAGCATATATTAGTCAGCTCATGGTGTGAGTCTGTGTGCAGAGGCTGGGCATTTTATGTAGCATTTTATGCAGTATTTTATGACACATTTTTGTGGCCATTTATGATGTATTTTTACCATTTATTGCTGGCCGACCTGCATTTTATGCTCCCCACTTTTGTGGCTATTTATAGGGCTCCTCCTCCACAGTCTTTGGTACTTCAGCCATCAGTGGAGATCCTTCTCGGAGAGAGGAGCCGGTTCTGAGGAGCCCACGCAGCCAGTGACTCACCGTTGTCTGCTGCTGTCTCATGTTCGATATGGATTCCATTTTCCGAGCATACATCTGAGTTCTCATCTGTCTACTGTGTTCATTCTTTCTTCTGTCTTGTGTTTCAGCATTTATTTCAGCATATTCTTTACGCTTCCATTGCTACACCACTTCTGACAACTCCCTCTCCCATCAAGGTTAGTCATAGGCATCCCTTGACTTCCATTCATCAATGATGGATTGCCGCTAGGTACTAAACCCCCATTAACATTCACTCAAGAGGAGTAGGCCATTTGTAATTGTGCTTCTACTCCCTCTGCCCACATAATAGCGGTGTCTATATCTGCCAAGGCCACACTACTCAATTGTACTTGGATATTAAAGTCCAACCCATGCAAAAAGTATTGCAATTGGGCAGCCAGACAGAATGGGAATGTAAGTTTGCAACTTACAAAATACTTCCTTCAACTTCTTGGCATATGCTTTCACATTCTCGTGAGGATCTTGATGTGTTACATTCAAGACCCGCAACCAATATCGGCCACCTCTTTCAGGGCATATTCCGCTCAAAAAGTTGCATAGAATTGATCAATGGTGGTTATGGTTCTAGACTCTATGCTGTGATACCATACCACAGCCCTTCCTTTTAACGTCATATTGAAGAACATCATGAGATGTCCCTCGTCTTGGATGCGATAATTGAACATCAATCTCTGAAATTCACAAATGTGAAATTCTGCATCCTCTTTCGCCAACCCATTAAAAATGGGCAAGGAAACTCCTAAGGCTGGTAAATCCGCCGTCCCTGCAGGAATCACAATAGGCTGTGCCATGGTGACAATCAGATTAGCAATAAGAGCTTGAAGTGACACATTCACACCCCCACTTGAAGTGGATAGACTTGGTGGAGGAGAGGAAGATCTTACACTTCCTCCTGCACCTAATGGAATAGGTGGAGTAGTTAAATGACTAAGACCACTGCTTCGTATACATACTGGGCTACTCCTTTGAGGAAAATAATGGCTTACGATCTCTAACCGCCGTCTAGCCCTCTCAGCACGTTCTGCTTTCTGGATTTCGGCCTGACAGTCTTTGTCAAAGGACATAAACCGACTTTCTTTTGGTCCCTAGAAACCCTAGATCCGAAAACCACCACTTATAAGCGGCTCCCAGCAGACTCACCACTGATGGGACCTGAAATGGGCCAGCACTGGCTATAGCACTAGCCGGATCTCATGGTCATGATACACAAACACCCTCACGGCCTCGCGGACCAGGAGCGTCAATCTAAGGCTGAAGGACAAACCGCCATAAAGCTTAATTCATGCATTTATAGTTCATAGTCTAACATATTCCCTAAAACTCCACAGAGGGAGATCCCAAAGTACTTAGGCATAAAGCCTCGTCACACACATATAGGAGGCACTCCACCAACTAATAGTCAGAGCCCCACTGCAGCTCTCCTACATCTCAGGGATTGGCCCTTCGATGCGCTGCTAAACATATAACACAAACGAACACAAACTCCTCTCTTTTATATTTCTCGTATTTTCAAGAGATATACCATGCTTCCTCACTTCACAGTCCCTTAGGAAACCGACCCTCTACCCTACGGCAAGGAATAACCTCACACTCTCAAACGTGGGTCAAAGTCCTAAGAAAACAATTGCTATGCAGTCCAGGAGATTTTCCTTCGATACCATGAACCATGCATAGTGCATAATGTGAATGGTTTAGTGCACAAATAATAGAAAATCAGTATTGTGCATCGTGCAAAACCAATCTTTCCATGATTTCCATGCTAACATTTATGTATTAAAACGAGGAGAGACACCGAGCCTTACGCTCATGCTGCCTTTTCCTTTATTTTAAAACAACATCCTATAGCCATGACGCAATACATAAATCAGATTTAAAATTGTACTTTGATGCTCAAACTCCCCTCTTACCCTACCGTTTAATGTTTTGCAATCGTTGATAGGTGTAAGAGTCATTTTATGTATATTTCTTTGTAGAGAAAGCAATAAATACGGACAAAAACATAGAAATGAGGGTAAACCAAGGCTAACCTCGTGCTCTACCTTCATTATACATTGCACAAACACTTATGTAATTTTTCTAGAATTTTCCTTTTATCGTTTTCTAATTTTCTTCCATTTAAAACCCATTTTTCACCATTTTTTGGTATTTTTTCTCTATTTTCTTCAATAAAAAATGACTAGAAATTAAGATTGGTTATGGGCTATGGCCCTTAGGTTACCATTAATTTCAGTCATAACACTTATGATTTTCTGATTTTCTGAGCATAAATTGATCAAACTCATAGCAAACAACAACATAATGCATAATCAGCCCATGGGAACAATATTCCATCAACCAAATAGCATAAAAACTCATTTTTTCTTCATAAAAATTGAATTACCACTTAGGCTTTGTGTCTCGGGATCTTGGTTTTGCTATGGGACTGCGTGTCAGCCCTCATTCAATGTCCAGCATCTTCAAAAATAGCATTCTTCATGTCTTCATCCACCCGGAAGCAATCCGGTCTCATCCGGACAAGCTTTCCTTCATCATTCTTCATTGTCTTTTTCTACACAAGAACAGCCCCGTAAGGGAGAGAGAGGGAGGAGAGAGAAAGACTGAAATCAGATATCTCCATTGAGGCCACCATTTGAGGAGCGAAGACAGGCGATAGAGTCAGCATACAGAGGGTAGATCGGGGGTAATGTCGGTTAGGTAGGTTGCTTGTAGGCTGCCATCTCCATCCCCAAGGATGGAGCGCAAAAATCGGCGCCATGTTCCTCCACGCCTTCTTCTTCCTCATCACGTTTTTTTTCATGCCTACATTTCATGTGGCATGAAATTTGGGCCCCAAGGGTCACTTACCCATTTGACCACTCTAATGTCCACCTCTTCGCATCTTGACCGGTTTCTTGGCCATTTCCCCGTCCGGACTCCGAATTGAGCTCTGAAAAATCCTAGGCATCCGGCTCGGCATCCCACATTGGCCGGCAACTCCTGATAACCCACGTGACAATCTGAAAAATTATCAAAAATCAACAAGTGTCGCTCGGGCGCCTTTAAAGCACTTTGACGCTTAAAATCGTCCTAGGTCGAGCTGCCGCCTTCGACGTTGAATATTTTTCCCTTGATATTCGTAATTTTTAGTTATTTTTAAGTACTTCTCGGCATCAAAATTCCGCTCTCACACTTCAAGAACGATGGGAAGGGAAGGAGGCATGGACTCAACGCCTGGTCGAGGAACTCGAACGCCTCTCAGAGACTCGCCTTCTAGCCACCCATGCGCTTATATATGAGAAGGCCCGACACAAGAGTTGGTTTGACAAGTATGTCAAACAGCGCGACTTTGAACAGGGCGACTTAGTGCTCCTCTACTCTGTTAAGGAGCATAAGCAGAAAATGAAATTTAGAGGTCTTGGACCTTTCAAAGTTCATGCAATCAGCTGCACAGGCAATGTCGAGCTCGAGACCTTAGACGGTGAGGACATAGGCTTCTTCAATGGCAGTCGTGTCAAGAAGTACTACCCTCCCACCCATCCATTGCACGAGCCCCGGATGTTAGAACCGCCTGTCATGATACGAGTGGCCACAATCACTGAGATTGATGATAAGGATGAGGAAGCCGTAGAACACTTTGATCGATGAGGGAGTAGACTTCAATGTCTTAACTCACGATCATTAGACTCAACTTGGCAGACCACCACTTCAACCCACTAATGCAAAATTAAGCCCATATGGGGCCCATTCCTATGCACTTCTAGCATGTGTAGAGCCGCCGTTTCTATCAAGTCTGAGACTATCCTAATGATTTTTTACGTGTTGCCAAATGCTAAAAACGCAAGCACGGAGTCACTGCTGGGGCGAACTTTCAAAAAGCAGACTCACTGCAATGTTGATTATGAGTCACAGTGCATCCACCTCGCAATAGGCAATGTTCGCATTGTCACACCTTTCAGCAAGGGGGGCTGCACGACCTCATCACTATCTGCAATGCAACCGGTAGAAATATCCGTAACCAAGTCCAAGGAGGGGGGTAGTGCGCGGCTGCCACCTCCTAGATTTCATGAATCACAGTCCACAACAGTAAAACCTAAGGCCCAACAGCCTAGATTTCAATGGCAGCCTAAGCAGTTGCAACCGCCGCCTAGGAGTCGACGCTCCTATCCTCATAAAACCTAGGAGGCCAAGACGCAATCTCATAGAAAGCGCCACATGATCAAGCAAAGATGGATCACTAAAGCCCTCTTACATGCATAAGGCTACTACGCGGGTAACACCTGGCTGTGGATCCCTAAGGCCTACACGGCCAAAGGCACTACTCATATGCCGCCCTCAAGCTTGATCAAACCAAGTCCCATAAACCCTCCAAACCATAAGTCGTAGTGCTCCCCAAAACCACAACCATCCGACTCATCCACGCCTAAACCCAACAGAGTCACACAAGCCTATCGGCCCAAACAACAGACTCCGTCACAAGAGTCATCACCTGACTAAGTCAATCCGACTCCCCAAATCCAACTTGAATGCAGTAGTCTGTCCGTCATGGCTGCTCTTAATCCACCCATAATCCAAGCAGCCCAACCCCCGCAGACTCAAGAACACTCCCAACCGCAACTCTTCGTTGTCACATGCTCTAGTTCTAGCAAACCTCGACCACTCGTCGGCCTTACACCCTCCTATGAATGCAAATCCTTTTTAGCACTGGCCGTCGATCTCGCTGAGGACACCAAGGCACTAAGCTACGACCGCTTGGATTTAGGACTATTGGAGGAACCCTTTGCAACTGAAGTTAAAACAATGTCATGCTCCTGGGAGACCTTTGAATTCGCATTTGCAAAAGCTTCTCGCTCTGCTCTGAATTGCTCAACAGTGAGATCTCCAAGGAGCAAGCCATCAAACAGCGCCTCATCACGTCATACAATCAGCGAACCACTTCTGCTATCACTGATCAAGAAATCACAGTGTTATCAAAGCTCGTTGATACTAACTCCCCATTCTTGAGGCATTGGTACACTCTTAGGCTGCAATGGGAAGTTGAAGGGTGTTGCATAATGACCAACGCTAAGTAGCACCGCGCTATCAAAACAATGGAATACGACCCCACATATGTCGCGCCAACCTCGTATAGAGTGTTAACCACTCTTCGGGGCTGACCCATGGAAGAACACATCAAAGGAAACCCCTACCTCGATTGCTTGTTGACTGAGGAAGAGTTACACATTGCTAGCCGTGTCAACTCTGGTGACTTCCTACCAGATGTTCTCACATACATCACGCAAGTGGGGATTCGACCCTTTGATCTGGACCGCAAAGCTCACTTAGAATACAACCCCCAGTTCTATGATTGGCTCCTTCACAAGTAACTCCTACACCAACATGCCGAACGCCCTTGCCCTTCTGATCCTAAATCCTAGGAAAGATTCTTCTTAAGCTGGAAGGAGAGGGGGTAAGGTGAATCAAATTAGGCCAATCAAATCAAAATTAGTGAAACACATAAACATATATTATGAAAAACAGATGGGGTAGGAAAAAGGGGATGGAAAATTTGAAGTAAATGGTAAAAAGTCAAAGTCTGAAAAGAAAAATCTACATTGGTTCTTAATGAATTCATTCAAAAAGCATAGAGTTTTTCTTTTTCAACAATCAGCAGGTTACTATGTGGAAAGCACTAATGAAAATTACGGTTTATGAAAGGAACATAAAATGTCGCAACAAGACCGTGCCCACCGACTCCCGTTCACGAAGGAGAAAAGAGCGCAGTATGGCATATCCCTAGAAAACCGCGCCTACAATCAACTGAAGTTTCGAACCATCTGAAACATCGAAGAAGTAGTGTCGAAGGAGGAAGCAGCCAAGAGAGTCATCGAGCAGTGCAACCTCACCAAGTACCTAAAGAAATTTGCGCAAGAACTTGACCACATGAAGTGTGTGGAGTTTCTCAGGACATACGACCCCGACCAAGAGTGCGGCACCGTGACAATGGGAAGGGGAGAAAATGCTAAACAAGTACAAGTACACTTGAACCCAGCCTTGGTGGAGAAGGCGTTGGGATTGGAACCGAAGATAGAGAAAAAATAGAAAAGGGATGTCTACACCATGTTGAAAATGAAAAGAGAGGAGGTGCTAACCAATGACGGTATCAGCATCCACGACATCCCTGATGCTGAAGCCAGGCTACAGGCAAAGCTAGTGCACGTGCTCTTCTCCAGCCAGCGCTACAATGCCTTAATGCATCGAATTAGTGTGCCTGTGCTAGAAAATGTAGCAGCCTACACCTTAGATGAAGTCGACTGGAATGGGTATGTCCGCAAAACCATCGACCAGGTGGCTAAAATACTGGCTTTGGGAAGTACGCCAGCAGGCGGAGAGTCTCCAGCTTCCAAGGCCGCAGAAAGGAAGAAGGCCTCATTTATTGGCTACGGAAGCATTTTGACTGCGCTCATCCAGGAGATAGTAAAGGAGACACAGAATGCAGAAGAAGGAGAAGGAGAACTGCCGAATAAGTCGCCCCCTCACCAGGACAAAGAAGGGTCCACTGACAGAACCGAGATCGAGGAAGAAGGGGAAGAACAGAAAAGCAAGAAGATGACCAAGAAACCCAAGAAGAAAACAGCCCAAAGGAAGAAAAAGGATGACGAAGGCCGCAAGAAGGAGAAAGAGGACTTGGAAAGGGCCAAAAAAGAACCCCTTAAGGAGACCAAGGAGAGGGAGAATAAGAAGAAACAGGAAGAAGAAAAGGAAAACGAGGAATTACAGAAGGCAAAGAAGGTGTCAAAACAGGAGGCTGAGGAGAGAAAAAAGAAGGAAAAGGAAGAAAAAGGCAAAAAGGAGGAAGAACGCCGAAAAACAGAAGTGGAAAGGCAAAGAAAAGCCGTTGAGGAAGAAGAGAAACTAAGAAGAAAGGAGGAAGAAGACCTGGCTGAGGCTACATGCCAGTCTATCGAACAACAAAGCAAGGCAGATGAATTGGGGAATCTGAGCCCATAAAGAGAAGAAGGGCCTGGTTCTAGCACATAGGTGCCAAAAATCGTGCCACCCGCTGTCATTGAGGGCAAGGGCAAAGCCCCAATTCACCCGATTCCTCCCCTCATGGTGCCTCCCACCGAACCAACCACCATTACCCCCAGCATCCCGACCAGTGCTGATGTTTTGAATTTCACGGCATGGATGCAATACTTCATCAAAAAAGAAATGGCCCAGGGACAAAGCACCGAAACTACGGCCACAGGGCAAAAGAGGCCAGCCACCACTGATACAGAATCAAGGCAAGACCCTAAATGACAAAAGGTGGAAGCCTTGACATCACCAATCCACACAACAATGATGCCATCAGCTAGCTACGACCAGTACGTCGCCGAGCTACTCTCCCAATTGGAGAAAGCTAAGGAGGAACGAAAGATAGCTATGGCTGAGTTGGCGGCTGAAAAGAAGTCAGTAGCTGCCTTCCAACTCGACAAAACTAGAATGATAGCCATGCAACAAAGGGAGATCTCGGATCTCAAGCAAGAAGTGAAGGCTAAGGACGATGGGGAAAAGCACTGGAGGCATCTACTAGACAATGAAACACAGGAACTTGTGAAAATGCAGAGAAAACACAAGCCCATGATCATGAAGTATGAGAAGCTCATTGCAAAAACTGCCAAAGTCGAAGCGCTTATGGCTGAGCTCAATGCCAGGGACGAGGAAAGAAAACAGAACATGGAGCAGCAGCAGAACGAGATCGTGTCCTGACCGATCAGCTGAACTCCAAAAAAGAAGAATAGGAGAGACTGGTCAGAGAACAGGAAGACCAAGAACAAAGGCTCACGACCCTGGCTCTAAGGCAAGGAGAGAGCCTAGAAGAGATGAACAAGAGAGCAGAGGAGTGGGCCACGCAAAATGAAAGAAGGGTGAAGACACTGGCACAGTGCCTTGCTCTGGTGGAAAAAGAGAAGATCATCACATAGAACAAGGCAAAAGCCACCCAGGTGGCCTTCGGTGCCCAACAAAAGGCCTTCCTCAACACAATCATGGACACCACCTGCCCTGAGGAGGGAGAATCATTGGAGGTGGCACAAAAGAAGCTTAACATTGCACGCAGAGCCATGCATGCAAGACTGCAGATGCCACCCCAACCTGCGGAGGTTAGATTGAGCCTGGAAGAGAAAGGAAATCGCTACTACTGGCCGGCCTAACCCCCTAGGAAATAGATGCCATAGGATTTGAAGAGGGAGCACAACAAGGAGACCAACAGGGGGAGGAAGCAAAACTCGAATTCGACATGGGTAGATTCAGAGAGGATGTGATCCCACAACCCCCCTCGCCATAGTCTCAAGAGCAACAACAAGAGGACCCAACTGCAGAGAGACAAGTCACACTTAAAGAGAGATGCAGGAAGTCAGTTGAAGAAGCCAGGAAGCAGGTAAGGGCCAAGCCAACCATGCAACCGTCCGCACCCCTCCCACCTTGCCCTGATGACATCCCAGCTGGATTCCATGCAGAGCTAATGGTTTGGGAGAGACAAGAAAAAGAAAAGGATCCATTCACCTTTAGCTTTCTCCTACCCAACAGCCTGCGGAGGGTCTTGCCGCTTAAGGTGATGGAGGAGGTGATCACGATTGGTGGCCGACTAGGGCAAAAGTGGCTAGAAGAGAGAGAGAAGACCCCCACCTCTTGGGGAACTGAAGAGGCCGACTACTGGCAAAACAAAGTTTTTGAAGTTCCACATACAGTACAGGGCTATAAAAGCCAACCCCTATGGAGGAGGCGAGTATGCGACATTAGTATGCTCGCCTGGATGGCGTTTTGTAACACGTTGCCCTTGGAGAGAAACAACCCCACATGCATGGCATACCCTCGAAGG
This sequence comes from Lygodium microphyllum, assembly GCF_053477565.2. NCBI lineage: Eukaryota > Viridiplantae > Streptophyta > Polypodiopsida > Schizaeales > Lygodiaceae > Lygodium > Lygodium microphyllum. Next base: position 68,488,436 of record NC_141149.1, on the reverse strand, counting down.
ATAGGTGTGGATTTTGATACCACCCTCCACGGGCGTTACGACTTTCCCATTATCTATAACTCCAATGTAGTATCCTTCGAACATGCCCTCCTCTTTAACTCAGAAAGCCTAGATGACTCTATGATGCGCTTCCTCGCAAATTTCTCTTCATGCCCCGATCTAGGTTTTGTAACTACATGTAACTACCTTAGATTACTTAAGCTATTACTTAAGCAGGACCCGACTCCATAAGAGCGCGGCCTGCCTCCCCTCTTCTTTGACCCTAATGCCATTGATAGCTGTGCCATGGCTCGTCTAATGATGAGGGCTAGTCTCCTCTCCTCTTTTTGCCTAGCCCTCCTAGAAGATATGAATGACAGTCAGTTTACTAGATGCAATCACCCTTTCCTCTCCACCACCTCTCCACCACCTCTCTCCACATCCACATGAATCTGAAAGGATACATGCAAAGCTACCAATTTTTGAGCAAATCCATCTGACCCCCTTCCCCTCCTCATTCAGATGAAGAGAATTAGGCCTTGGCTATCATTCCACTACTGTAACTTCCAAAAAAGAAAAGAAATGTAAAAGCGAAGAAAAGAACATCATGAACGGAAAAGCACGAAAAACACTCTCCATAGACTGGACAACGTAGCCCACTTGCAGAAGCACTTACCACCACATAAAGCACGATCACTGCACCTAGGGGTTCTCAAGTTAGGTGTGCCCGGTGGCTTCGGTCAGTCAGCTCCACTCCTAACCCCCTATCCCTTTTGCTCTCCCACTTCACGCTTAGGGCACATCAAGGGCAGTACATACCTAGGGAGGTAACACTCGCCTAGGTTAGACCTGTCACCCTAAGCCACTTGCACTACACCTCCCTTGGCACAAATGGGATCCTCAAGTGTGGGACATCACCCAGGCTTGCCTATGATTAGACCCACCTCCCCATTCCACTAGCACGAGCACAATGCACTAACACAATGAGGTAGGCACTCCCCTTAGGAACAACACCACATCTTCTCCTTTCATGCATCATAAAAAGCAACAAACCACCAACTTTGGAGGCCCCCATCAACCACGCAATATCCATTTGGCTTCTCTGAAAAAAATCATTTCACAGCTTCCACAAGCACTTGAGTCTCCAAGTGGCCCTTACCTTTACACCACTTGGCCAATTGCCTACCAACCTACAACAACACAGAAGTGCCATGGGACTAGCACCCGTCTAGGAGGGGGTTAATGTTAACCCCAAGTCGAGATGATAGAAAAAGGAAGGAAAAAGCAAAAAAAAACATGGAAAAAGAGCAAAGACACGTAGGTGACCTCCAAAGCTAAGATGGGGCAAAAAGCACAATTTTAAATGAAAGGCGCCTCAAAAAACTTGGAAAACTCTTGTAAAAGAGCACCAGGCTCTCTCCTGTGCCAATTGTAAAATATTAGACGGGTATAGGCTAGAAGAGGGAAATGGAAAAAGAACCTTGCGACAATGGCTGGTCATGTAAAAAAGGGATGGGTGCCCATGGGATTTTGAGGCTTGTATATAAAGTTCAAAAAATGAATGGAAGCTCATTCTTTGGTGTGTGGCTAACAAGAGCTCTCTTCTTCTTCTCTTCTCCTCATCTTCTTGCTTGTGTGTGCTCTTGAGAGAGGGAGTGTGAGAGTGTGAGGGAGTGAGTGTGTGTGAGTGAGGGATCAAGAGGGTGAAGCTCTTCACCATCTCCTCTTCTTTTCTTCTCTTCTCTTCTCTTTTCTCATGCGTGCGGCTATGGAGGATGGAGCTTGGAGATGAAGGATGGAGCTTGGAGATGGAGGAGGCTTGAGGATGCTTGAGCTCGCATCTAGGATCGTGGAGCTACCGGGGTGTGCCAGAGAGGAGGCAACTCGTATCGACAACAAGGTAAGCTCACTACACTCATAGGATCGACGGCGCATCGGCTAGGTGAGAGATAGCCATTAGAGCTCGCTTGAAATGCTTAAAGCAATAAGCAGTCCATGGGTCTTGGCGGTTAAGCGTGAGCTCCCACTACAATATACATGAAGAATAAACCCCCCACGAACCGCCAAACCCTAAACGAGAGGGTTGTGAATCGGCGTCGGGAATGTGGATTGAAACTGCCGCAAGAGGTCTCTCCGTGGAAATTATTTGGCGTAGGAGGATGCTTGGGTGCCAATGGGGGCTCTCGCCGTAAATCCCAATGCCTCTAGGCCCTACACAAGAGTTCTACGTGACTCGAGATGGGATCTCGAGGCCTTGATACTAGTTACAAGGCGGAATCTTGGTAGGATAAACCTTTGGGTTTTTTTGCTAGGAGGCAGAAGGATTTTTCTACAGAGGCAGAAAGGAACACTTAATTCTCCTGTATGGGTAGGAGACAAGCATTAATCTGAAGATAAGTTAAGGAAGTGTTTGATCTTGTTTTATCTTGTCTTCGTGTCTGTGCCCTAAATTACGTAAAGGAACCTATGACTAACGAGTTAATTAAGGAAGCTACTTTTATGTGTCAAACATAACATGGTAGGTAATTAAATAGCTGAAACAACCCCTAAGGGAAGCACGATGGATGTGACCAATGGGTCTATCCTATGGAAGGGTGGTCTTGGTTAGCCGAGAGCTTTCCTCAAAGGAAATGTTAACGAGAAATGTTAGGAAAAAGTCGGTCTATGACCTTAGACAATGTTGACTAGGAACCCGAACTTCAGGTCGATCCTAGTGGGAACGGCCGAATAAGTTCCGTTGTGGGGCAGACTCGAGAGACCCTAGTTGGCAAACCCTGTGTCATTCCTTGGGAGTGCCGGGCGGCAACTTCTAGATATATCTCTTGATGGACTGCTAAGATGTGTCCCACGATTTGAGGAGTGGGCACGTTACACCCAAGCTTCTTACTTCTCAATATTGTGAGGGGCATTGCTAGAACCTTTTGTGGATTGGGATCCATCTTTAGAGAAATTGTTAGACTGCTACCAAGTTAGGAGTGATCTTTACTTTGACTTCATTGCCATTTGTAATGCTACCTTTTTTATGGCTCTAATTAGGCCTTGTTCTACATCTTTGATGGTACCAACTACTTTGTCTTTCTCATAAATGGTTAGGAAGTCCATCATAACACATTTGTAAATCAACCCCCAATGAAGAGTTGGAACAGCAAAGGCCAAGTCCCACTACATCTACTCCAGCCTTATAATTGTCTTTCTTCAAGACTTCAAAGGATGGAATTGTGTAAGAATTGATTTTGACAAATTGCACACTCCTTGTTATTATAGACCAAGTGGAAAATTTGATAAAGTAGGCTTTCTTTAGCTTATGCTTTAGTCATATTTACAACATTGCATCCCTTTATGAGAGTAATGATATTAAGCAAAAACTTATGGGCCTTAACAAGCTAATGAAAACACTCGTTTGTAGTTTTTCCATACATACCTTTTGAGTAAAGATGTGATGTTAAAGAGAGGGTTCATTGGCATGAAAGTTGTTGTTGATTGAGGTGTAAGTCAAAGAAGATGAGTATATAGATTGTGGGGCGATATTAGATCAACTTTATTATCATATGATATGATATTTTGTAATGTAGGGGTGCTTGAAAATTCCCAACACTATCTTGTGGCATTATATTTCATTGTGTGGGGTTGCTTGACGATTCCCTCCACTTGAAGATTGTATAGGGTGTCTCAAGCATGTGGGAAGGGCTTGTTTTGGGTGAGGATGGTGGAAAACGTGTTGTTGATTTACCCTTGTTTTGTGTTAAGGTTACTGAAGTGTATAAAAATTACATGATATGGCTAGTTTCTCTCTCACACACTCTTTCACTTCTCTCTCAATGATACAATAGAAGAGTGACCAATAATCCTCTTCTTTGTTGTGGAGACACTCCCTAAGAGGTATGTCTTATATGAACGGGCATCAAAGTTACTACAGTGTCCCTTCATAGTCCACTATTGATACTATGATTTAAGTCTTCAATCAAGTACTCTATCTACAATATTTCTTACTAAAACCAGCCAAGAAGAGTCTTTATTCCCCTCTTTCCAAGGGAGAAAAATATTCCCAATCTTCTAATCCATCACATAGAACCCGCACAGAAGCATACAAAGACATATAGAAGCTCATAGAAGCTGATAGAAGCCAAATAGATGCTAACAAAACCACATAGTTAGAGAAAATCCACATCAACCAACCAAAAGTCACCACAACAATCACAATGCATATCCAAAACCATACAATCATAACCACAAAGCCTCAAAGAGAGAAGAAACAAAGCTCTTTAGAACCCACCCTACCTCATATAAACACTCCCAAAATCATATAAGTAAATAGAAAAACTATAATAAAGTTGGTTTTTTCTTTTGTAAACCTATCCCAAAAGGTTCACATGATATTGACTTCTTTTAAGATTGATGTTCAAATTCAAGATGATACATGACACAACCACCTCATTTTTCAAACCATGTATCAATTTGTACTCAATTCTTGGGACTATACTTGGCAATATAATTTCATGAATATTCTTGAGAGCCTCTATCATCCCCCTAGGTACATAGAAAGACACCAGCCTCAGTATGGTGTATATTACTTCATAAGTGCACAAAGGCTAGCCTATCCCAACCTAAAACTGATTAGATGGCTAGAAGAGCTCAAGGTTTTCAAATTATTTCTTTTTGAGGAACCACTTAGACAAGCGCAAATTTTCTTTGCATCTCTCTACACTTTGCCATGCCCCAAACTTGAAGGTGTGAGCCGTGCATGAATCCATGAGAGATTGAGACCAGAGGTACTCAAGAAGAGGAACAATCTTCCAACAACAATATATTTTGGTGTAAATAAGACAATAATACTTATCTCAAGGGACTTTGGAGGCCCTAGATGCGATGGCTAGTCAAAGAGTTAGTGGGCATATGTGACATTTGGAATGGAGCAAAAGTTCCTCATCACTTCCCCAATGGATTGCTTCTCATCCCTTTCCCATTCTAGAAAGAATGTGGTTGTCTATATACATGGATTGTATCATATTGAGCTTGTCTTCAAAGGAAGTGGATCCTGTACTAGAGACGGCTGATAGGTTTACAAAGATGACACTTCACTTCAGCTACTAAAATAGGATTTTCATACATGTAAAAGTAGATACAAATAAGTATTTTAGCTTCAAAGGAGAGATGGTTGATAGGTTTACAAAGATGGCACACTTCATTTCAGCTACTAAATTAGGATTTTCATATGTGTAAACCTAGATACAAGTAAATATTTTTATCTGTAAGAGGTATATAATGTAGCTTAAAAAACCTTAAGCTAAGAAAATTCAAATGAGGATAAATACGGTAGTAGGCTTGACATTGCTGCTAGGTGATCTAAGTGAATTCCCATCTTGCCTTAACATACTAGGCTAGATAAGGTATAACAAGAGTCTTCCTAGAACATGCATATCAGCAACATGGATTAGTAAATGATGTTACATACAATGGAGGCCCATAGTTTATGTCCAAGTAGATGTTGCATTGGGTATGGCCATTTACATTTTCTTTTAGAGAAGCTCCCTCTCTCCCTCTCTCCCTCTCCCCCCCCCCCCCTCTCTCTCTCTCTCTCTCTCTCTCTCTCTCTCTCTCTCTCTCTCTCTCTCTCTCTCTCTCTCTCTCTCTCTCTCTCTCTCTCTCTCTCTCTCTCTCTCTCTCTCTCTCTCTCTCTCTCTCTTCGTGGCATGATACATTGGTGAGATCAAGTAGTGCATGTTAGTTAAATCTTAATGTATTCATCCTATTGTTCTATTTCGATTGATCAATGGGATGCATTTCCTAATCTATTAAACAACATGTAATTAATGCTTTCGTTTATATTGTCTTATTTCATTTATGATTTGATTATCAACATGCTTTAGTTTTTTTAAATTGATGGGTCAATTATTAGCATGCAATTTCTTCAAATCAATGGTCCAATCATTAGCTTGTAGGGTTGGTAGATCTCTTATTCTCTCTATTTCCATTAACCATTTTGATTGCAACAATTAGCCATGACAAGCACAAAACAAAATCAAGAAATTTAAGGTATCTTCTCAACTTCCCAAATAAGTCAAGACTTTGATGATAATCATGATGATAGCACAATCCTTTCCTTTCCTTACTTTCTTTTAGTGCTTTGGTTGTAGAAGCATTCTCAAAGACAATTGTTTGCATTTTCCTCTTTTAATTCCACTTTCTTTGTCTGTTTCAATAATCTCTTTATCAATTTCAATTTTTTTAAAATTGCACAAATTGCTACATGTTAATTTATTCCTCCTATAATCGAGCAATAGATCAAATTTCAATTAAGGTCAAAATGAGTAGGTGAATCTAATCAAGCTCCAGAATTGGAAAGAAAAACTTGTAATCATTCGAAGCAATTTGGGTCTATCCTTGCATGTGGTGAAGATGCTAAGTGTTTTGACCTCGGTGAGCTCGGTTTATGCTTGCGTTGGTGAAGATACCAAGGGTTTTTGCCTTTGCTTATGCTTGCATGCAGTGCACATACTAATTGTGTTGGTCTTTTCAAATTAGTTGCTTTATTCTCTCTCATACAATCATAAAACATATCAAAGATACACTTGGACAAAGTTGTGTTGTTGAAAACATATCATTCCATTTTGACAATAATAAGTTCTTGATTGCTCATTGCACTTCCGTTTTTTTGGTGTTGCAAAGTTATATAAATTTGTTTGCCTTTGTTGTTATTCTACTACAACTATATTGCATTTCCACATTCTTGGATCTCAATTATGCGAGTGGGTTGATTTCTTCAAAATCATATTATGCTTATATGATATTATTTTCACATTAGCAACAATTCTAGTTGATAGTGTAACCCTTTCATAAGCATACCAATGAACACCTATTTTCATTTTGTGTTCATTTCTAATTATTTATTTGCATTAGAGTGTTGTAATGCGTATTACTAATATTTGCTCATTTATACTATTTTCATTCATTTTGACATTGTAAGGGTTTGCTTAATTAGTAGGGTTGATACAAGAGGGTCCATGTATCTTAAGAAGCATACCTTTGTCATGTCATCTTGACATCTGCTATGCTAAAATTATTTTGATAGCACTTTCATTCATGGGGTGATTACATGATGTGTTGGTTTCATTCTTTTCACCTTAAATGTTGGGCATGTATCAAGTTGTTATTCACGATAATAACATGGTTTTGTATCTTTTTGAGTACCCTTTGCATATTTATCAAATTTTTATTCACTGGACGATGAATTCATGTTAATAGTATGTTGTCTTAACTAAGATGTCTTATTGTAACTAAGAGGTTTTATTGTAACAATGAGATCTTATTGTAATAAAAAGTCTTGTTGCAAGTAGAAGGACTCAATGTTGAATGTACAAAGCTCATTTCACTTTGGGATTTCCATGTTCTATTATTTTACATACTTGTTACTTATTCACGTGGGAACCTTATGGTTCATTTTACCATTTGGGGTTTTTAATTGCAGAACCCTATGTTTCTAGGATAACTAGTATTAACAATATTCCTTCATTTAGGGTTTTCATTTTAGTACCTTCCACAAAAACCATTTTTTATCTTTAATATCTCCTTTCTTTCCACCTTCTAGAATGGAAAGAGACAACAACTTTGTTTGGCCACATGCCTTCTCCACATTCTAGCAAATGTCTACTCCTTGCCACTAGTAGGCAATCTCTAGAGATGTCCCAAATCGACTCTCAATTCTTAGACATGGTCCCCAACTCCCAAACCTTCCCACCCTCTTTGCTACCATACAACACCACCTCCAATCACTCATGCATACTTTGAGCCTCCCCCTTCTGTTGCAATGACACCAAGTACTACAAAGGCTACCCTTCTTATGAGGCCTCCACCATCAGCTCCTCCAATAGTTCCTTATTCCATCTCCAACACTACATAGGCTACCCTCCCTGCAATGTATCCATTGCTAATACCTTCATTGAGTCCATCTTCCACCTCTTGCATTGTAGGGGCTACCCTTCTTGTGAGGCCTCTACCAACATCGGCTCCTCCTGTAGGTCCATTTCCACCTCTATGCCAACCATGTTGCAACAAACAAGCTTGATGTGAGTGTTATCAATCACCCCACATATGCTTAGAAACAAAGTCTGACTTTGGAAGTCAATAATTAGACTTCGAAGGTGATCCCCTATTGGAATAGAGATATTTGCCAATCAAAGCTTGATTGTTAGAATCTCCATAGTGATGATGGTAGTATTTCTTAACAATAGACTCCTTGATGCAGAAGATGTTAGCTATGTGGTGTGTAGAGTCATATTCAACAAGGTAGATCAAGGCACATCCTAGTGCTCTTTTTAGGCTCAATTGGTGGACGGACCTTAACTCCATCACCATCCTTGGTCCAACAAGGAAGAAACATGTACAACAAATAATGAAATGAAGCATATGCCACTATGTATCACTTTGCGAAAGAGGTTATATATAGCATCAAGCCTCATGCAACTATGGTTGTTGCTACACTTTCCACCAATGTTGCCTCAAGAAAATCCACCATTCCCTAAATGAACGTACAAGGATTTGGATTCTAGAGAAATGCGTAGGAGGAAAATGAAGAAGTACATGAATGTGCCAAGAGGCAAAGTCATCGATGACACACTTTTAGACTCCATCAATTGTAGCATCGCCATTAGGTTATTAATTTATTATTGGCAATCCATTTGTGAAATGGAAAAGTTTTGGAAAAAGAGAAGACATGGTAGATGGGGAACTAAATACTTGCACGAGAGAGCATATTTTAATTTTTGCAACAATAAAGGTAGGGAATGCAAGGTTGTTGTTAGTAATGGCATCTAATAGGAGCATGAATTTTTTTTATATAAATTGGCATGAGTACATTAAGAGAGGTACTCAATAAAATTTGTATTGTTACCTTAGCTTATTGTTCTAGCAAGGATATTAACTAGTAAGATTTGCCTAGGATAAGATTGTTGTTTTCACTATAGCTAGCATATAACCCAATTGTGATTAGCACGTTCCATTCATTGTGTCAAGAAATTTACTTTTCAAAATAGCACACATGATATTTTAGCAAATTATTAGAGCATGAAAGGAATGGATGTAGGGAATTATAGGTTGCAATCCTCTCACCAATTCCCCCCAATAGCTGCTCTTGTGAATGTGGATGTGGTTGCAATATTATTCTTGCAACAAATGAATGGATGACTAATTCCCATTGTGATGTAATAGTAAAGCTAAGGTCAAGCCCTTCATGCATGTGATTATGGACGAAGTGCAAGTGTAGAAAGTAGATAACATAACATAAAAAGAACATAGTGTGAGTTATACACAAGCAAGGAAGGTGCAACTTGGGCAAAGGATGGTGGCAAGCTACATGGCAAAAGAAAGTGAAATAAATGGCTAAGTAGGAAAGTTCAAAAAGGCATGTCATCTAATTCTAGTTGGGTGGAAAGGTGAATCCCACCTACAAAACTAGTAAATCACTTTCCTACATGTGTGCTCATATGGGTTGTTTTACTTGACTTGTACTATGGTTTCCAAGCATAGTCCCTCATTTGCACAATTGATCTACCATGCCCCAGACCTAGAGGCGCAATTGGTGCATGAATTTGTGAGAAAACTTTCTCTACACTCCACTATGCCTCAGACTACTTCATGAGCATATGCCATTCTAGTCATCAAAAGCCTCTGAAACATAGTTTGAGCAACATACTCCCACTAAAAGTGTCCTAACACACCAATAATAAATTATAGAATTAAAGTAATCAAAAGAGGGAGTGTAATGGAAAGCACACCAATTCTATAAATGCCAATCCATTCATCAAATGTCATGCATGAATCACATAGAGAGATAGATTTCCACACACGCACGCACGCACGCACGGGAGTGGAAGGTGTGAGGGTTGACTCAATGGATCATAGATAAAAGATATATGGTAAAGTGTTTTGAAAAGAAAAAGCTTGGGAATATCGTACATTTGTTTTGGTATGATTGGGAGTTGGCTTGGTAAGAAGTTTTAATTCTATATTGTATAGAAGTATAGAGATTCATAGAGGAGTGAAAAGAGTGATAGTTGATTCTATGGACCATAAATAAAAGATATGATGTAACATGATTTCAAAAATAAAAAGCTTGGGAATATCGTACATTTGCTATGTAAGGTTGGGAGTTGCCACCGATAACATGTTTTGATTCTATATAGCATGAAAGTATGGATTTTCGTGATCTCTCTCTCACTCTAGGCACATGGGTATGTATTCCATTTAGGAAGGTCACTTTTCAAGTGAAGTGTCAAAAAAAGGACAAAACCACACCCCTTTGCCGCCAAACAGAGTGGGCCAAAGAGAGGAGGGAATCGGCCTAATGGACTCCACTATCATAGTCAAGCAAGCAGTGCTCAGCTATGAGCCATCATCTAATAGCAAGCCTCCACATTACCCCAAGATCAAAGAAAGGTCACAATATAAGTGCTGAATTCATTTGATGTTGATTATTATTCTATGGAGCTTCATTATATTATGTTGGGCACTTGTGTATTATGGTTGTACTTCATGGACATAAAAATTTATGGTTGTATTATTTTGTGAGAGCTAAGCTGTATTTTTCACACTCATAACTATTGCATCGATTGCACACATATATTTACCATTGTATTGGTGTAGGCATGGTCTAATAAGGCCAAGGTACAAGCATGCTTCAAGCAATGTGTAACAAGCGAGACACACATCGACTAGGGTTTAGACACCCAATCACATTGACCAAGGTATATAAGGTGTAAGAGCCCCAAATTAGGGCAACCAATTATTATCAAGATCATACTCTTCACCTTCATCTCCTACTTCCATGGCTTCCTCCTTCCTTCTCTCCTCTTTTCTCTCTTTCTCTCTCTTCTTCTAGTCTTCTTCCTTCTTCTTGCTCTCTTTCTCTCTCTTCAACTCTTCTCCTCTCTCCTCTCAACTTCTTTCATTATAAATGGTATCAGAGCTTCAGGCTTTGATCCTTTTCTCCTTTCCCCTTTCTTCCTTTTCGAATCCCAAAAACCCTAGTTACTTAGCTTATAGGTACAAGTACAACAAGAAGGACTGCATTTAACTTTAGCTTTTTGGAGCAAGCAAGAGCTATGGCTGGAGACTCAAACATATCCGGATGTAAAATAGTTAAAATAGCAAGTCGTCACTTCTTTTCATGCAAATTTTAAGGGTTCCAGGCCAAGTTTAGAGTCCCAGGAGTTGGAAGAGGGCAAAACCTCAATTACTTTTTTACCTCAGTTCTCCTTCTCTCTCCTTCTTGCAAGCTGCAATGACTGCCAGCCCACATAACCCCCACAAACTTGCTCCAGAAACATCCAGGGCTCCAGCCACCACAGGCACCTAATCCCCACCATCCCTAGCTCCATTTGGAGTACCTGAGTGACTAGGGAAGCCCTGCTCCAAACAACAAGCAGCAGCCTACAATTTGCGGTGCAAATTGCGTTGATGTCCCTGGTCCCCCTCCTGTTTCTTGGTCCTGCTCCTGGTCCTTCCCCTTGGAACTCCTGGCCTCTTGGGGCAAAGGCTAAACTCCCTCAGCAAGATTTGACCTCTCCCCTTCCTCCGACATTAATACCCTGATTGAACCTCTTGCTGAACACCCTATGGGCAGCCATTACTGCTCAGTCCAAGCTCTTCATCCAACCCATAACCCTGGAGCTTAGCCATCAAGAGATATCTCAACCCCTCTTGACCTCTCCTACTTGGATTGAAGACATGGAACTCAGCTTTCATGGGAGCTTTGTGGGTATCCATGAAAGCTTCACTTCAAGCTTCCCATCTTTGAAGCTCAAGCTCAAGGACAAGCACGGGAGCCTTCCTCACCAGTAGGAGCATTCAAATGCTGAAGTATTCTTTCACGAATGACCCAACCAACCGGACTTGATCAATAGAGCAATCAGGCATCATGATGGTTTATGCTTCAACAGTCTTCCCAAGCATTGAAGAGGCATACTAATCTAATCTTAATCTCTCAATTTAGCCACTTGCTACGTTTAATCCCTTGTTGGAGAGATTCAAGATTGCATAAGTTTAATAGTTCAAACTTCTTCATGTGCATGCCTCATACCTCTTCCTGAAATTCATTATATTGGCTGATATTAACCCCCATTGTGTCTTGTGATCTTGGATGAGCCCAAAATTAATAGTAGCCATTGTAAATTGGGTAAGTAGCAACCAGTGAGTCACTGGACTTCCAAGGTAATCCCTACCCCAACCTTTGTCATTCCTTGCATCTCATGAAAGGGCCAAATGTCTCCTTTTCAATGCATCTCATGCTGATTGCTTAATAAAAATGTATGCCATGTATACTCTGGCTAAGGAAAAAGACCGATGCCAGCAGGCGAGGTGGTAAGACAAAAGAGAGGTGACCCTCCCTTACCACTTAAGACCTTGAAGGGGTGCACAACTTGGCTCGGGGGAAACTTTACCCACCTCCTGGTGATCTAGAGCCCGATACTTGTATGCAGGTGCATGTACTTTCCATGAGCTCCACTCCCATTGATCCAATGATCCCTCTTAGACACCCCCACAATGATAATGGCACCCATGTATGACACTTGAAGTGCATGCAATCAAAAGAGATGTATGGCAGTGACTGTACTTATGCATTAATGTCAGAGCCGATGGATATGCAATGATGCTTGGGATCATGCCCAGTATGCTCAATATGCTATTGATTTGCTGATCAAGCCTCTTGGGCTATGCTCTATCCATGTAAGGCTTTGGCAATAAGAGACAGGCAATGTTTTTTGTCACAATCTTGTAGGATAGTTACAAAGATCCTATTGCAATTTTATTTTTATTTTGAATCTAGAAGTGAACCCAATAGCTCAGCTTGAAGAGGGCTTCATCCCCTCTGGGTTTGAACCAAAAACCTCCCCAATCAAAGCTACGGTTTGAAAGTTATGCCCATTTTTGTGCACTAGGGTCACTGTGGACAGGGTGCATACCGCTCCAAAACAGGCATAGTAAATCCATTACAGAAAATTATAATCATTTTCTGTCACAAAGATTAATACCTCATCTCGAAGAGGACTTTGTCCCATCCGACTTGAGCCAAAAAACTCATCAATTGGAGTTTCCTACAAAGAGTTACGTCCCTTTTACTGGCAGTAGGTCTTGTAGAATGCATCTAGATAGCTAGCCAGAAAGGCAAAAGCAAGGTCCAAGAGGAACTACAGAGGGAGATTAGAGACTTTCGGACCCCCATGAATGAGGAACTAAGCTCGGCACATGATTACCATGGTGATACACAAGAGGAAATGCCTGAAACGGACCTGTACACCCTTCTCAATCACACCCTCTGTCAGCATGAGCTTCATCATATGGAACAGCATAATGACATGGTTCCTAACCACTGCCAAATGATGTCCAAGTTTGATGAAGCAATCGAGTACATGGCTCTCTTTAACTCGAAGACTCAATAGAACTTGGAGCAGCTCACTACTCTGGTTGCTCAACTAGCGACCACTTCATCCCAAGAGAAGGCCAATGACTTTAGGCATGAGTCTAGACGTCTCCCACATCAGGAGCCATTGCATGGTCCACAGGGTATACTTGGTCCCAAGGGAATTTCCCCTTCTACCTACGAGATTGGTGAATCCTCTCATGTGCATGATGAGCCCCTGTTGAATTCCCTCATCCACCATGCAGCCAACATCCATTTGAGGCCTTCTCCCACCCTTGGTCAAATTTCCCCTGCTCTCCCTAGGAGCCCCCATGCACCCCATATGAATCAGCCCCATCAAGGACAATATGGTATGAATGGCCAGCCTGTCAATCATGGACAACATGGTTATAATGGACAACATGGGCTTAATGCATCACATGGAATGTATGGATAGCAAGGCATGTATGGCCACCACAGGATGTATGGACAGCAAGGGTTTCATGGGTAGCATGGCCCAAATGAATTGCGTGACAAGATCATCCTCATAAACTACAATGGGCAATGTCCTACTTCAATATATTCCCTTGCACAGATGATCAGAAAATCCTTTTTGTTTCTCTCCGCTTGGAAGGATTTGCCCACACAGGGTGGTGCTATATCAATTGAGAGAATCAACAGTTCATTGATTGGGAAGATTTTAAAATGTATATGGTCCAAGTTTTTGTCCCTTGTGGAAAAACAGTGGTTGGCAAGACGATGGTACACTCTTGACCAACATAACCTCATTGTACGTGAATACACAAATCAGTTCATGAACTTGACCATGTATGTGGAGAGCATTAGCGATGATGCTAAATTGCACAAGTATATCTATGGGTTGGAATCGAGCCTATCGGCAAATGTCATGGCCCAAAAACCTATCACACTATTTGATGCAATTGAACTAGCTGAGAGATATGCAAGAAAGTACTGCAAGAACGAATATTTTCAGTAAGGTGTTGGACAGCCCCACATTCCTTCACGATCAACCCCATACATAGGTGGTTTTTGAGACACTTCTATGCCCAATAACAACCCCAAAGTACCCACTTACCCCTTCTTCCAAGTGTGATGGTCCAACCCTCAGAGACCCTTCCGGGACCCTTTCGGGACCCCGTCTAGGCCCCGGGGCGGCACTAGACCCTTTCTGGAACTTTTGCATTTTGACCCCTCAACACGTCACGGGGCACCTCAACACGTCACGGAACGCGACACGGAGCGTGACACGGAACATAACACGATGCGAGTTTTGCGAAAGGGCCCATCTTGGGCGCTACAAGTCATATTCATAGATAGAAAGCATTTACAAGCTTGCACGGGCTCAGTAAGGGACCATGTCACGGAGGGTGGGTGGAGCTATCAATGCGCTTCAACACGACACCACAACCGTCGGTGAGGGAGATATGCTGAAAGAAAAATGGACACTTTTGGGACAACATTAGGCTCTAATACTGAGAATAAGTATGCTGAAAATAAACAGTCCACTACATCACCTTCCCATGGATCTAGTAGCCAATGGTTCATCTCCCCAGATGTTGTGAAGGAACGGAAGGAAAAGGGCCTATGCTTTAAGTGTGGAGATAAGTACATTGCGGATCATGCTTTCAAATGCCCGTACAAGACAGTCAAGGTTAAAGTTCATAGCATGTATGCCATGGGAGATCGGCACAATGAGGAGGATGACCTACCCATTGACCAGGTTGAGCCTACGGAGGATGTTGATCACGAGCAGTTCTATGACCCAGAGGATGGGTTTTCCTTCGACCCAGGTGGTGATCCATCACGGATACTTGATTTGACATCCCACCCACCTACCACTTCCCTTTGCTCGATCTCTTTGGATACTTAAACAGGTTCCCGAAGACCCAACACCCTTCGTATTCAAGCCAGTATCAATGGGAAGCGTGTCTTCATCCTTGTGGATAGTGGTAGCACTCATTGTCAATAAATCAGCCAAATCAACTGAAATGCACCCCTATGGCACTACACCACCCCTTGAAGGTCCAAGTAGCAAATGGAGAAGAAGAAATCAACACACATGTATGTCATGCAATTCCCTTATGCTTGGCTGAAAATTATGTGGGATTGGTTGATCTAATTGTCCTAGATATGGGCCCCATTGATGTTGTCTTGGGCTGTGACTAACTAAAGCAATTGGGGAAAATTGCTATGGACTTCTCTCAGCTCTACATGGAGCTTATGATGCATGGACAGCCTATCCACTTAGAGGGAGTTCAAAATCATGCTGATTTTCAGCTCATTACAGCAAAGCAACTCAAAAGGGAGTTTAATAAATGCTCACAAATCTTTGTCTTGCAATTGAATAAGGACAACTCCGATCAGCCCTCTGCAGTATCTAATGATTCGGCCTTACATGCCTTACTTGAGGAATACAATGATCTATTTCAGATGCCTATAACCCTCTCTCCTAAGAGACAAGTGGACCACCCACTTGACTTAGAGCCCCATTCCAAGCCAGTAAGCAAGCCCCCTTACAGACTCTCCAAGTGTGGATGTGAGGAGGTTGCAAAGCAAGTTAAGGAGTTATTAGAGATGGGCTTCATTGAACCGAGTTCTTCCCCCTATGCATCCATTGTCCTATTAGTCAAAAAGAAGTTGGCTCCTTTTGCATGTGCATTGACTACAGAGACTTGAACAAAATCACAGTGAAGAACTGCCACATTATCCCATGGATTGACGACTTGTTGGATGAGTTGAAAGGGGTGTACTTTTTCACTAAGATTGACTTGCGCTCTAGCTACCATCAGATTCATATGAGGGAAGGAGATGAGATCAAAATAGCCTTCAGGGCCGATCGTGGACTTTATCATTTTCTTGTGATGTCTTTTGGGTTGACTACCGCCCCCACCACATTTCAGAGCCTCATGAACAAAGTCCTACAACCCTTTCTATTCAAGTTTATGCTTGTTTTCTTTGATGACATCCTCATTTATAGCAAGCCATCCAAGGAGCACTTGACACATGTTAGAAGGGTGTTTGACATATTGAGAGAGCATCGACTCTTTGCTAAGGAAAGCAAATGCACCTTCATGCAGACATCCGTGGAGTACTTGGAACACATTGTGAGCAAAAATGGCATATAGGCTGACCTGAAGAAGGTGCAATGTGTTAGAGTTTCGCCCACTCCTTCCACCACCACTTCTTTGTGTGGCTTCCTTGGTCTCTCTTCATTCTATAGACACTTCATTAAGCACTATGCCACCTTTACAGCACCTTTGACTGATTGCTTAAACAATGAGTCATTCTTTTGGGATGCCACTATTGATCATAGCTTCAAACAGTTAAAGAACACGCTCACTTCAGCCCCCATCCTTGTTTGCCCTAACTTCTCTAAGCTATTTACCATTCATTGTGATGTCAGTGGACAGGGTATTGGTGCATTACTATTGCAAGAGCATGGTGTGATTGCATTTGAGAGCTACAAACTTGATGAGAAGGAGATGCAAATGAATGTACATGACCAAGAAATGTTGGCCATCCTCCATGCCATCAAGAAATGGCACTACTATTTGTATGGCAGTCGTTTCCAAGTGAAAAGCGACCACCGAGTCCTCCAATACTTCTTGACTCAATCCACTTTTACTCCCAAGCAAAGGCAATGGGTGGCAACCTTATAGAACTATGACTTTGACATCTCACACACTCAAGGCAAGGATAATATTGTGGCCGATTCACTCTCTCAAATGTGGGCATGCAAAGTATCCTCTATCTCTGAATTGCGCAATGATTGGGTTGAAGAGCTTCAAGAGGCGTACTTGTTTAGATGATCACTTCAGCCACATATTTTAGAAATTATAGCATGGGGTCATGGCTGAAAACTCCCAATATCAGCTCAAGGATGGCCTTATTTGGTCAAATGGCAAGATTGTCATCCCCCACACTTCCCCCTTCACACAGAAGATCATGGAAGAGATGCATTCTTGCCCCACTGTTAGTCACTTGGGTGTTTTCAAAACATATGACAGGATTGCGAAGAGCTTTCATTGGAAAGGCTTATGGAGGGATGTCAAGGACTTTGTAACCAAATGTGTTCCATGCCAAAACAGAACAAGGACAGTACACTTAGGCCCACTGGCCTCTTGCAGCCTCTCCCTATCCTTGAAGGGAAATGGACTCACATCACAATGGACTTTATCACTGGCCTTCCTGCAACCAAGAAAGGGTGGAATAGTATCCATGTGGTAGTTGATCGCCTCACCAAAGTTGCCCACTTTATCCCCACTAAGACCCAATACACTACCTCTCAAGTGGCCACTCAATTTATGGAAAATGTCTTCAAGTTGCATGGCTTGCCACAAGTCATAGTACATAATCAGGATGTAAAGTTTATGAGCAACTTCTGGCAGACAGTTTTCACCTCCACGGGGACCAAGCTTGCTCCATCCACTGCATACCACCCTTAGACTAATGGTCAGAATGAAAGAGTGAACAAATGGCTTGAGACATATTTGAGGCACTTTTGCCGTGATGTACAACACAATTGGGATACATGTCTCCACTTGACTGAGTTTGCATATAATAACTCCACACACTCTAGCATTGGAGTTTTCCCTTTTGAGGCCTTATATGGGTATAAGGTTCCCTCCCCACAGTCTTATGTAATGATAAGATCAATCCTCAGAGTCAAAGGCTGAGTTGGATCTCATGCAAGCCTTACTTCAACAATGTAAAATGAACCTTCAAAAGGCCCAAACACACATGAAACTCTATGCTAATGAGAAACAAAGGCATTTGGAATTCCAAGAAGGGGAATTGATTCTTTTGAAGGTGCCTAAGTCCTGCTACTCGACTCTCAAAGAGGGTAGCAGTAACAAGCTGGCCCACCACTTCTATGGTGGTCCATATCGGATCCTGAAGAGAGTTGGTGACTTGGCCTACCACTTAGAACTCCCCCTACCACCAAATCCCACAATGTGTTTCATGTGAGCTAGTTGAAACCCTTTGTGGGCTCCTCAGTGGACTATGTGGAAGAACTTCCCCCCATAGATGAAGAAGGCATCACTCAGTATATTCGTGAAGCAATCATCGGGTAGCAAGATAAGCACTTACGGTCTCGATCCATTAAAGAATACCTCATCAAATGGCAAGGCCTACATGGAAGAAGCCTCTTGGCACCCAACAACCATTGTCAGTGAATTCCCTTACCTCCATGAGGCCCCACGACTGGAAGACTAGCCGGTCATGCCCCATTTGAGCACCCTTTGCCTGTAGACTGCAAACTGTTTTAGAACAGTTTTGCACTTACTCAAATCTCAGGCATGTGCATCCTACATAGATTGAAAGTACTCGTCATAAGCTCTATTTTGACATATGGTACGCCCTATTTGGAGCAACCTATCAAAAGTTATGACCTATTTACTTTAGCAGCCTGGTCTTGGACATCATGCTGTCCCTACTCTCTACCCACCCAATTTTCATTGTCAAAGGGTTTTGAGTAGTACTCTGCAACCCTCCCTTAGCCCACTGATCACTCCCCTCTACTTCTCCTTATTTTTTAGGGCAAAAACCTTTAGGGTGGGGATGGATTGTAACAAGCGAGACACGCACCGACTAGGGTTTAAACACCCAGTCACATTGACCAGGGTATATAAGGTGTAAGAGCCCTAGATTAGGGCAACTGGTTATTATCAAGATCATACTCTTCACCTTCATCTCCTGCTTCCATGGCTTCCTCCTTCCTTTTCTCCTCTTTTCTCTCTTACTCTCTCTTCTTCTAGTCTTCTTCCTTCTTCTTCTTCTTGGTCTCTTTCTGTCTCTTCAGCTCTTCTCCTCTCTCCTCTTAGCTTCTTTCACTTCACAATGACCGGTCTAGATCCCACAAAGGGCATAAGATGTGCAAAAGAGGATGCAAACCTTGATTCACAGTGGTGGAAACCCTAGAGAACGCAAAAGGGCTTTCAATCATTTTGCATGTCTATGGAAAATCAACACGTGTATGCCTGCATATGAAACTTCGTCATTGTTTACATGGCATTATATTGTGACATTGTATTAAGCATGAAATCCTTTTTCATGCTAATAAAAATGACCAATGCCATGTTTGCATGTGATGTTGCATCATCATGTGCACATAGTTATGCTATGACAGTAGTACCAAAAAATAGCACATTACTAGGACATGAGTGGTTCCCTTAGTTCTTACTTCAAGCAGTCATTGATTTAAAAATGCTCTCTTCCCTCGTGGTTGTGCATTTCTACTAATTTTGACATGCTCTTTATTGACATATTGCAACAAAGTTTGTGAGTGCATCATAACCAACCAAAGCCTTGTTGTTTATCTTGCAAATTTGAGGGCCTACTAACTTGCTAAGTATGCATATTCTATTCTTCCTATTCAATTGTTTAATTCCTTTTGAAATTATGGAGGCTCCAATTGCGGTGTTTGTTCCAACAATGAATCTACAATATGGTTTTATTTGGGCCATTTGAGTAACAAAGTCCATTGAGTACTTTGGGACCAAAAGTAGGAACAATTACTGATGTTTGCTAGTGTCATCAACACATAAATAGATTGAATACCTATGCATGGTCCTCTTCATGAGCAATCTTAATTGTTAGTTTTGCATGTACATTATATGCTTGTGAGTATGTATATCTATCTTTATTCAAGCTATGGAATCAAAGTAAAATTGTTACATTATCTTTTTGCATAATAGTTTTACTCTTATGCATTGAAGACATACATGCAATGTCAATTTACACGATTCGTTACACATAGAAACAACCCAATTTGGTAGGATTGCTCACGTAGACATAGGGGATATGTAGCTTCATGGTTTTTAGTCCAACAAATGCTCTATGGTTTATGGTTTTTAGGAAGCTTAAAGAGACTATGTAAAGTTTGAACTTTGAGTGATGTTTGGTGTTGCTTTTCCATATATGTTATACAATCTTAGTTTCATTTTAGATTATGTATAACTTTGTCATTCTTTGTGCTCTATTAATGTAAAATGTTGCTCATGACTTCTACAATGTTTTTTTGGTTGAGGTTTCGAGTCCATTTGATTGTTTATGATTTGCCATTTTAGGTAGGGTTATAGAGACTATGTAAAGTCCCATGCATGTGCAATCTTACATGTTGCCTTTGCATGTTCCTAGTTTGATTTAAGATTTTCTCTACATGATGTAGGACTCTATCCATTTGGCTCTTTTAATCTAAAATGTTGTTCCCTATAGGACTATGTATGTGCTCATGACTTCTATAATGTTGATTTATTTGAATCATTTAGTCCATTGGATGGTTTATCATTTATTATTTTTGACAGGGTCAAAGTGACTATGTAAACTCTTGTGCATGCACAAACTTGAATGTTGTTTTTATATATATGTCGTTTGATTTGGATTTTTTTTTGCATGATGTAGGACTCTATCCACTCACCTCTTTTTATCTAAAATGTTTCTCCTTGTACAACTATATCAAATGTGCTCATGAATTCTACAATGTTGCTTCGTTTAAGGTCTTTAGTCCCTTTGATAGTTTGTCATGTGTCATTTTAGGCAGGGTTAAAGAGAATATGTAAACGCTTATGCCTGTGTAGTTTTCAATGTTGTTTGATTTGTGATTCATTTTAGATGATACAGGACTCTATCCATTCTACCCTTTTCATCTAAAATGTTGCTTCCATGTAACCATGTGAAATGTGCTCATGAGTTCTATAATATTTCTTTACTTTAGGTTTTTAGTCCGTTCAATGGTTTGTGGTTTGTGAATTTAGGTAGGGTTTAAGAAAGTATACAAAGTCTCAAGCATAAGCAATTTGAAATGATGACTCTACATGCATGTTCTACAAATTTGGCTTTGTTAAAGATGATGAAGAACTTTGTTATTTGTAGTCTTTCCATGTATAACATCACATTGTCTAGATTACCAATGTGCTAATTCAATCCAACATCGTTTTCATTTGAAGTTATTATCTCTATCTTATTCCATTATGCTCCTCTTTACTTATAAGTAGAAAACCATTTTAAAATAACTTCAAGAGGTTCCACCTTGAATCCTTTGTTTAGGTTTTGAAAGAGGAATTAGGAACTCGATGATTCCACTCATTTACATAAGTGACTTCTCATGTTGGAGGATTGTAGTCATTAGAATCTTTATTGTGGCTTCATGATATTGGTCCTTTTTCTGTGATATGAAATTTGTTGATGTTTGTGTGCCATATGTTATGTTGTTCACCTTTTGTGATTTATTTTTATGTGATCTATGCTTTATTTAATACTTCTAAGATATTTGCGTTTTGTCATCACTCTTGCTAAAGGGGTCTCACATTCAATAGTAAGGCTTTAGTTATGCTCATGATATGTACATCTTTAATATTGTTAAAGGGGTCTTGCTTTCAACACCAAGTCTTGAACATATAAATATTTAATAAATAGAGTTCCAATACCAGTACCTTGTATTGCTTTTCACATGTTGACAGCAATAGGGGGGTGAGCAAACTGGAAGGAAGCCAATGGGAGTATTCGCTATTTGAAAAGTATGTGCTTTCCTCCCAAGTTCATATGGGTGTTGGTTCATCCTTCAAATAAGTGTTAGGGGAAGCAATAAATTATATCCATGAAAACACATATAAACACAAGCAACCTTTTCCTAAAACTAATACACCTAGTAGAAAAAGAGGTATAGTGGAGAATCACAATATTTGTAATATGTCCCACGCTGAGAAACGTGCAAATAAATTGTCACAAGGATATAAAAGATTGGGAGAATCTAACATTTACATTAAATAAAAAGATCCAAGGGTCTAAGAATGTAGATGAAGTCCAAAACAAAATAGACACTCTAAAAAAACAATATAAGAAGGAGAAGAAATTGGTAGACAAACATGCTTAGTGCCATCCAACTAGCCCTTCTATGAGTCCATGGATACTATTATAGGTTCCACACCAAAGATGGTTGGAGTTCCAAATGCCATTGATATTGATATAGGGCAAACACATCCATGTGAGGATGAAGATGATGATCTAGTTATAGAGAATACCTTACAGAACCAAAGGGAAGGAGTACACACATGAAGACTCTAGGTTGAAGGGCCAAAAGGTTAAGGAAATAACAAAATTACAAAAAGAAAATCCAAAGTTGGCTTTTTTGCATGTGGTGGCTGGCTAAAGGATGATGTGAAATGTGTAAAATGACACCATTAATCAGAATGAAGAACTTTTGAGAGACAAATTTTCAAGATAAAGCAAGACACGAAAACATAAAGATTATACATTCTTGTTGATGTGTATCTTAAGGTTCTAACTTGAACATGTGCATGCAAATGCTTCTGATGATGATGACAAGGGGGCATATAACAAGGGTGAGTCTATACTTCAGATTGTTTTTTGTGTACACCATTACAATCATCTTAGCAATCTTACTACTATATTATTTTCACTATGGGTTCTTAAAGGCCCAAACCTCCAGAGGGTTTCCCGAACTTACCCCCTCTTCCAAACCTCTATTTTTCAATCAAAACCCCCTCCCTTCCCCTCTTTCTCACATGTAATCTCTCACTTTCTCTTCCCCCTCCCTTTTTTCAAACCCCCTCCCCTCTCTCACACTTATAATCTCTCACTTTTTTTCCCCCTCCCCTTTTTAATTAAATTCCTCCCTCCTCCCACCTCTTTCTCTCATGTGTAGGGCCTAGATTCTCTCTCTCTCTCTCTCTCTCTCTCTCTCTCTCTCTCTCTCTCTCTCTCTCTCTTAGTTAGATAGATCCTCCCACCTCCCTCTTAGTTAGATAGATTTTTTAAATTAAATATTTTAAAAGTTTTACTAATTTAAAGTTTTTCAAACATAGTTTTTCACACACTTGAGAGGGAGATAGAAGAGAGAGAGAGAAGAAAATAAAAAGAAGAAGAAAGATAAAAAGAAATATGGAGAGAGGAGGAGGGAAAGAGAAAAGAGAATAGTCTTTTTTAAATTAAACATTTTTATTCTCCCCCTACCCCCCTCTCTCTCATGTGTAAGGCCTATGTTTTCTCTCTCTCTCTCTCAATTAGATTAAACTATTTAATTTAAACTTTCTTTTTAATTAAAATAAGGAGAGAGAGAGAGAGAGAGAGAGAGCAAAAAAGAAAAAAGAGGAGAGAGATAGGGGGAACATATAGAGAATTGTAGACAGAAAATATAAATTTTGAGAGAGAGAGAGAGAGAGGAAAAGAAAAAACAAAAAGAGAGGAGAGAGGGGGGAGAAGAAAAGGGGGGGGAGAGAAAATAAGAAGAAAAAGAGAGAATTATAAAGAGAGAAAATTTAAAATTTAAAAGAAAGAAAAAGGAAAAAAATTTAAAGAGAGAAGAAAAAAAAGTAAAAAAGAGGAGAGAGAAGTAAAAGAGAGGGGAGGGGGGAGAGAGAGAAAGAGAGAGAAAATAAGAAGAGAGGAGAGGGGAAGAGGAAAGAGAATAGTCTTTTTTAAATTAAACATTTTTCTTCTCCCCCTCCCCTCCCATCTCCCTTTTTAAAATTAAAACCCCCTCCTCTCTCTCTCACTTATAATCTCTCTCTTTCTTTTCCCCCTCCCCTTTTTAATTAAATTCCTCCCCCTCTCTCTCTCATGTGTAGGGCCTAGATTCTCTCTCTCTCTCTCTCTCTCAATTAAATCAAGCTTCTTCTTAAAGCAAAAGTTTTTTCTCTCTCTCTCAATTAGATTAAAACTTTTAATTTAAACTTTTCTTTTAATTAAAATTTTTTAAAAGCTTTTTTAAAATTAAACTTTTTTAAACATAGTTTTTTACACACTTTGAGAGGGAGATAGAAAGAGAGAGAGAGAGAGAGAGAGAATAATAATAATAATAATAAAGAGGAAAAGAGATGGGAAAAAAGAGAGGGAGGAGAAGAAAAGGGGACGGAGAGAGAGAGTAAATTAAAAAATTAGAAATAGAGAGGAAAAAGAGGAGAAAGAAATATGAGAAATGGATTGTTGAGCTTTGCTTGCCACTTCGAGGCAAGTTGTCGAGAGGCGGCCTAGCGTTCCGTGCTCCCAAAGTGTGTGTGGAACGCTAGTTGATATAATTGACCCACCTGAAAATAAGGCTCGCTGTGGTGGGGTTTTCGCATCTAAATGACAAGGAGGCAATGTGAGGAGGTCATAGAGGGAAACACACTCATGGACATGTTTATGAGGAGCTTCATTTAGAGATTTCACCATTAGATCCTTTGGGGGTTGTAGTGAGTGAAAATATTGTGAAAGAAAGCAAAGAAGGAGAGGACAATGGAGAAAGTAGTGACAACGAAGGAGAAAAAGAGGAAGAAATGGATGAAGAATGAATCTGATTACTTTGCTTAAGAACTATTTTGTCATTTATGTAAAGCTATGTGGGATTGACGATGTGTGTGAGTTCATTGCAGATACTTTAAAAAAGAAGAGTTGTTTACTTGTGTGGTTTGTTGCATTGCATAGCTTGTGATGTGTGTTTGTTTTCATTTTTTGCTCCTTGGTCATGTGTACGGTCCTATGTTGTGGGTGTGGGTTACTTAGGTTGTGTATTTGCAAGTTTGTGTGTTTGAGCATTTGTGTGACAATTAGGCAACATGTAGCTTAGGTAGGCAAGGTCTATTTGGTGGACTTACGGCGACTTCGAAATCCCAAAAGGTTGTAAGAAATGCATTTTGGTTTGTCTAATGGAAATAATAATGAATGTGTGCTCGTAATTCCATTAAGGTCTCCAACATTCGCGTGCCCGTATTTTTGTTACGAGCTTGATAGGTAGTCACGACTCTCTCTCTCTCTCTCTCTCTCTCTCTCTCTCTCTCTCTCTCTCTCTCTCTCTCTCTCTCTCTCTCTCTCTCTCTCTCTCTCTCTCTCTCTCTCTCTCTCTCTCTCTCTCTCTCTCTCTCTCGTCCATTATTTAAACTAGCGTTCCTGGCGCACTTCGCACGCAAGGAACGCTATGCAAAGCAGGGTGCGAGTGAAGTGAAGTTGCCGTGCTATCGCACGGCAGCTTCACATCCCTATCGCACAGTGGATAATGCTATCACAAAAACATCGCATGCTTTACTCTCCTCTATATTGCACGGCAGCTTCACTTCCCTATTGCACAGTGGATAATGCTATCACAAAAACATCGCATGCTTTACTCTCCTCTACTCACAACCCCTCTATCTCTCATCCCATTTACACCTCTGCCCTCTATCCACACTCACTCAATCACTCCCAAATCAATTGCATTCAATGGAGTCGAATGCACTATGTTTGGAACATCTCTCTCTCTCTCTCTCTCTCTCTCTCTCTCTCTCTCTCTCTCTCTCTCTCTCTCTCTCTCTCTCTCTCTCTCTCTCTCTCTCTCTCTCTCTCATGTATAAAAGGCCAAATATGCATTTGCATCAAGGAGTACATAGACTCATATATACATGCAATGACCATGCACCAAACTTATAGACTTGTATCTATACTTGCTCTGCAAAACAATTAGAAACAACTTGTATCCTTGGATGTTACAATGAGAAATAACATTCCTACAGTGAAACAAACCACAAATAAAAGATATATGAGCCACACCACAAATTTAAGTTTGTCCAAGCACTGCATGCAAACTCCTAGTATTAATAACCCACATAAGTGAAGCAAAGCCCGAAACCAAAGTTTCTTCTAGAGACTGCACCAATAACCTTGCACCACAATTTCAAGTATCAACAAACCACAAAGTGTCACTCCTTGATTGTGCCTATGCATCTACATCCAAATGTTACAAAAAAATTTACAATTCCCATAGGGTCTAACCAAAACGAAGCTTTTCTTTCTTTGAGAAATAATTGGAAAATTTTCCACTCTCCAACATAGCATGGCCAAGCAAAGCAAGTTCGATTGCCACTCTTCGTCTTGTTGATGGTACAGGGAACATAATAGTATTTCCGCTCTCCAATATAGTATGGCCAAGCAAAGCAAGTCCAATCGCCACTTAACATTAAAACAACAACACCTGCTATGTGCAATAGCTAGAAGTAGCTCTTCATGATCATTCAACGTTACAATCAGAAATAACATTGCTACGCTGAAATGAACCACAAAGTGTAAGCATATCCAAGCATCAAATACAGATAGGTGAAGTAAAGCCCAAAACCAAACCTTGCTTCAGAGTCGAAAACTTTATACCATAAATCCAAGTATCAACAAACCACGAAGTACCACTTCTTGATTACACTTATGATAAGTAGATATAGATACATATCTACATCCAAACACTACAAAGATGTTGAAACTTTTCATCGGGCCTAGCCAAAATGAAGCTTTCTTTTCTTTGAGGAATCACTGGGGAAAATTCCATTCTCCAACACAACATGCTTAGAAGAAGCAAGTCCCATTGCCACTCTTCGTCCCAGTGATGGTACAGGGGACATGATAGTCTTTCCTCTCTTTCTTGCACCTAAAATTTTAAAAGCTCACAACGTAAATATGAACATATCCAACAATTGACAAAGATCACTTAACATTGGAATAACAATACATGGCTTAACACTTGCAAACCCCTTGGTAGGCATCGTCACAGCTTGATGTAGAGTCACAAAACAATTAAGGTCCTTAAATTCATACACCGACCACCCCCTTGGTATTCTATCAGTGTGAGATCGCCAAAACCTCTTGTCCTGCTCAGCTTCACCCATATGCACTCGAAAGCATTGAGTATACCCACAATGCACCACCTCAATAAAGACTGGAAGTAAAATCTCTATGTTGACATCATCATACAAACGCTCAATGACCCTTGCAAGCGTTCTTCTTATAATATCATCCGTTGTCACTGCGGGCAAGTTACACTGCAGTTCCTTCTGATACTCAGAAACTGGATAATAACCCCAGCTTAGAGTAGGCATCTACAAAAGTCAAGCAAACACTTATATACAGTGCAGGGAATATATACTCAATTACCATCGAGTATATGCCAACGGAATACAGCTTTGAGGCTATCTCACCTACACACCAAGCAAGGACTACGAAGCTATCAAAATTCAATAGATACATCTCTAAAAAAATGCAAGCATATCTTCCACTCTCCAAAAAACTCATCTCCGTATGCATCTTTGCAAAAAAGCAATGCACCTCATTGCATCTTTTGAAGTATCTCCTTGTACACAATGTTCATCATGACATTCACAGTGCTTCCATCCTCATCTAATAACACCCTCACACCACATAAGGATTTCACCCTTGAAAATGCAACATAAAACTGTCCATGTGTAAATACTGGTGTCTTTAAGTAAAGACCAACAACAGACAATGTCTGGCCTTGCAACTTATTGATTGTCATAGCTAAGGCCAATCGAATAGGAAATTGCCTCCGCCTCATAGCAAACGGAAACTGCAAGGTGCTAGGAATAAAAGTGATCTTAGGAATAAAAACTCGCTCCCCTACATTTGTCCCTGTTATTATTTCAGCATCTATCACTTTTTTATTGAATGCCTTACATATCAACCGTGTACCATTACACAAACCTTTTGCTGGATTTAAGTTCCTAAGCAGAATAATAGGTGCATTCATCTTTAGCAACAATAGATGGGGAGGAAATCCACCTCCAAGATCCAGTGTATTTAAATACTCTACAGAGTATAAAAATGAGCTATCACCTGTCTCTACAATTGAATCCGCACTATAGTACTGTATAACTTCTCTTGGCATCGATTGCAATGCACAATGATTCAAAGAAGCTACCTCTGTATTCCGTGCTGCAAGTATAGCACGCTCACTAAAATATGCCCCAAAGTCTCTCACCACGGATACTTCACCGTACACACTATTAACCAAGGTTTCAATAGAGCACCCTTTCAATACCATGCTAGATGGAATATGTAACTTATCACAATTCTCCGTAATACCCACTCCATCCCCTATCCCTTGAATCCAACCAACAAATCCATTATCCATTACACCACCAACAGTTGACATCCTCATATTCCCAGACAACCTTAGCACCTTAACATACTACCATAAATGAGAACAACATAGTGCCGCATTAGCAATATCTTCACGGGAGCCCTTCATCACGACGGGCAAGATTTGCCTAAAATTACCCCCAAGCAAAGTAACCTTTCCACCGAATGGTTTATTACAGCTCATAATATCTCTTAAAGTTCTATCAACAGCTTCAAATGCAAACCTGTGCATCATGGGAGCCTCATCCCATAAAATAAGGCTCGATTGTCTGAAAAGTTGAGCAAGATCGCTCTGAACAGGAATATTATAGGTGGATCGATTACATAGATCCAATGGAATTTTAAATCTCGAGTGAGTAGTATGACCGCCCTACAGAAGCAAAGCAGCAATGCCAGATGATGTCATTGCCAATGCTATATGACCATCACTGCGCAACCTAGCAAGCAAACACTTGTAAAGAAACGTCTTTCCAGACCCACCGGGACCATCCAAAAAAAAACATCCCCAAAGTTTCCACCAATAGCACCTATAACTGCATTATATGCAACCCTCTGTCCATCACTCAACATTGCCTCCATACAAACACAAACTCTACGTTGCTCCAGTATATCATATGCATATTCATCTTCTGAAAGAGGGTTAGCACACAACTGAGAATCTGTTCGATGAGGTTCTGGCAATCCATCAAAGTCAGACAATCTTCGCCCATGCTATCGCAAAAGATCCTGAAGATGCAATAAAGCCCTCTTTGATGCCTCTTGTTGTAGAACTGCAGAAGATATATGCACATGCTCTAGCTGTAACTTATACAAAATATCCTCCACCATCGGTGATATAAACCTATCCCAGAGCTGACCAGGCTGTGTAGGCTCACAGAATACCAAAATTGCAGCAAACAAAGCACGCAACTGGGCACCAACTTGTACAGATGCAGTCTCTTCCAAGCACACAACACACTCATCATCACCCTCTAACATGCCCTTTGCAATGCAGGCTTCCTTAAAGGTGTTGTACACCACGTTGCCAACAGTACGTAAATCATCAAAAGACATACATCCTCGAGACACTGTCAAGAGCATTCGCAAGTAATAACGCTCACCAGATGTGGGCGGCACAAAGTATATTTGACCACACGTATTTCCACGCTTTCTCTTCGTCCATACCTTTCGTTGTGCATTCCACACCCAATACATCGGGAAGTCTTGATACCGTATAGCTCTAGCCTCTGGATGAACACTATTGCACACAAACCATTCTGTAAGAGTAGTTTTCCTGATATCTTCATTCTACATAACATGTGATATATTGTCTGTATCTTGAAACACCACATAATTCTCACCAGGCAAGTGCACCTGCAACCACTGTATATCAAGCTTCTCATTGTGCAATGCATAGTCATATATTTGCTAACACGCTTCCGAAGCAGAAACATACCGTGCATCTAAATAACTCTCGATCTCATCTACTTCACAAAAGGTCGTACCATTTAACCCTGAGTTTCCAACAGAAAATTTAATTGTTGCACGATCATGTCCCTTGTATATATACTTATACAAATACTTGACAGCTGCCACCGTTGAGCATACCTCAACATTTATATGTGCATTGTATTTTTTACTCAAGTACGGATTGTATGGAACAATCCATCAATTATCAATAGTATTACCCTTTATTGTGATTGTCTTTCCATCATCTCGTCTTCTATAAACAAGATAGCCAGAGCTATCAATAGTTGTTACATTCACAAACCTCCGAGGGAATTTTTTAGTGCATCGACCATTGCGCATGCAAGGGCTCTTGGGATTCATTACACCGCAGGGACCATGGACATTACATTTTGAGATAGTTTCAAACAAAGCTAAAAACTTTTCTCTATCAGGAAACTTAGCACAAACAAATCTATCATAATGGCATGCTTCAGAGGGTTTAAAAGGATGCTCCAAAATTAGCAAAGTATGAGAATGTGGTAGCCCCTGCTTTTGAAACTCAATCACACTAACATAGCCTGCAACATTTCCAAACAGATTCCTTTTCAACAATGTATGCATCATATCAGCATGTTTTTTATGAAATACTCGAGCAGTCAAATCCGGACGATCATAAGCAGTCTATCCAGGCAACAAAGCATTAGTTATCTCTAACCACTTTGGATTACATGTCATCGTTATAAACAGATCAGGTTTTCCCTTACTTTGCACTATAGCCATGGCATCTTGATACAACTGATACATGTGTCTTGGCCCACCAGTAAAAGAAGACGGCAAAACCACCCTTTTACCAATAGAGGCACCAATAATCCCCATCGGCCCATCATCCATCACTCCCACCATATCTGCTAAGCCATTATAAACTTTCGAGCGTAAAACTGATTGATTTTGACGACACCAAGCTAACCTACATTGCTTTATACTACAATAAGCATCAACAATAAATTGTTGCAACAATCGACCACCCCGCAACATGCACACCTCAGTGTCCTCACGCACTTGTAGTCGAAATGTATAAAATTGCATCTGAGTAACAGTCCTTATTAGATAATCCATGTATATTGGAACATTAACACCACTATAAGGTACCTTTACATGCCAACCATCATCACCCATAGGAAAAAGAAGGACGTATAGCATTGGCATATATGCCCTATGCAAGTTTGAAATAGCAATACATCGTCCATCCTGACTATAAACATGTATGTCTCGACGATCAAGAGTATTCTCATCACCTTGTCCTGGCATGATAGCCACAACCTCAGTTGCCACTGGAACTGAGTATTGTCTATTAGCATGTTGAACCCCAAAAATAGTCATTCTCAAATCATGCAAGGGATTATTTTGCAATTGCATACCCACGATCTAAAAACTTGTGCATATGCATTGTGTTGATGCATCATAGGCTGAAGCTCCCTAAGCAAGTTTGGCAATAAATTAGGCATAACATCCAACCGATTAGATAACTCATGCTCAGTATCATAAACATAAAATTGTGCAAATCTTGGCATTTCCTGTCGTTGCACATTAGGAATCAAAGAGCCTATACGATGATAAATGGAGCCATGCACTCTAAAGGTATAAGAATTTCCCACAACAGGCAAAAGCTCATCAACATTGGCACCAAGTGACACAAATGCAAGAGCACTATTATATGCTCGTATATTATTTTTAAATACTCTGCTTTGAGGATGCATACCATGCAACAAATCATGCAATAGTTGTGGTGGATATTGCAACTGTAGCAACATTACTTTTCCATTTCAACAACAATGTTTACCGAACAAAACTGACCCCTGCACTTGAGCCTCACATCTCCACAATTTAGCCGAACATCGCTCACACATCTCAGAAAGACTCCCCATGGAATGCACAATCGAGTCTTGAAATAGCAATATTGTAGTTGCAAGATGAATATCCATTGTAGGCAAAGAATGTAAAATGGAGCAAAAACCTCCATTTCGAGCACTAAAGATTGATACATTATTGACACGTGACTCATTAATCACAGCATTTCCTAAGTTTTGGTGATTTTCAACATCACAATTATAATCATTAGCAAATTGCTGCTCAATCAAGCTGTGAAGTCTCTCACGAATCAAGCTATCATGATTTAGAGCCCCTCCTTGCAAAACTTTCTAGCACTCAACTATAGTAGAACACATCTCTTTATACCCCCTCCGGTCATGTCTTGCCATTTGAGCCCTAAGCCTAGCAATTTGTCGTCGTCTATATCGTGTAGAGTTGAGTCTATGCCTATGAATACACAACACATAATCCCTGCTAGTTCGCTGATTATTTAATCCCATATTATTTGGATTCTCACAGAGCCTGCACATCAAGAGAAAACATGCATTATTTCAAGGAGAGACTTGATTGGGAATAGTATATTTTCAAAAAGACTTAAAAGCAAAATCAATCTAGAATCACATAATCCAAAAAATACCACGACAATTTAAATCATCACAATCCTCCTACGTGCAAGGAACAACAATAGTCAAAATTAGAATCATCATATATTTTTATATATTCTATACAATTAGATATATCTAACCCAAAGAAAAAAAAAAGCTATATACAACAGACGCATGATCCCCCAACCTATAACTCAAACCCAAACTTTACTCTTCAACATGAATGCGCAATAAACTATAAAGTGTTAGGATTTTTAAATCAATGAACTATTCTCTATAGATTGCAAGACATAATAAGTATTTCTATAGATCAAACCTCAAGAAATAGATAATATACTTTTAAAAAAAATGTACTTAATATTTACAAACTCTTGAAAAGAGAAAAAATACACAATCTTATTCAAATACATAGCAAGTTCCTAGACATTAAAACATATTTTTCAGAAAATATTACTCTTTGATATGTACTACATTGCAAAAATATTACTCTTTGATACGTACTACATAGCAAAAACCAATGAAGTTTTCTCTCTAGATTGCAAGACATAATAATTATATCTATAAATAAACTACTATAGATATAGATCAATAAATTGAACCAATAAATTAAACCAAATACTAAAGACAGAGAGAGAGAGAGAGAGAGAGAGAGAGAGAGAGAGAATATTACAATTAGACCATAGAATTCTTACATTAAAACCATAGAGAGAGAGAGAGAGAGAGAGAGAATATCACATCGTTACATTAAAACCAATATGAGCTTCACAAAAAGGAAGCACACATCATTACAAAAAAAATATTGGTCCAAGCACTTCCAAGCAAGATATAAGCGAGACGATAATAGATCATAAGCCTCAGCCAAGCAAATCCTCCTCAATTGGGACCGTTCATTTGACGACTCAATTGTTGTAGCAAGGCATTGAACCTATTAACATTCATTTGGAACTGCAAAAACGGTAGTCAACAACCCCTCTGGCAAATCATAGGCTCGGATAATCTCCATGCCCCCAAAACGATGCCCACATATCATTCAACAACAAATTCATCAACCTACTTGTCTTAGAGACAATTGCTGAAAGTTCTCTTACTTCACCGCCCAAACCACTCGAGACTTGTTGAAGAACACTCTGGGTGTGCTTTGTCTCGCACACAACACCATATAAACCCTTAGCTTGTTCATGCAACTCTGCAGAGTAAATAGCAAGTGCATGATCGACACGTGTGGATAAACTCGTCTGCAATTCCATCAACTCATTCATCTTGGTCTCGAGGCGTTTAAACTCCAAAGAACTTGAAGCAGCCTTTGTGTTTCTTTGGATCATTGATCTCCTTGTGGATTTACTAACATGCCCTCCCTATTGCCTCGCCACTTCTTTCATCTTTCGCACATTAACTTTATTCACTCTATTAAACTCCACATTTTGGGTGCAACAAAATACACAAATGACTATCTTCAAAAAAAGAACAAAATAGCTTGGTGAAAATACAATTATTAGAATAACTATCTCCCATACCCATGCGAACGGCTCCAAGCAGGCAAGCGTTGAAGAGATGATGTTGTCGTTGTTTTCTTTGATTCAACCAAATCAATTGCATTCAATGGAGTCAAATGCACTATGTCTGGAACATCATCCATAGCTTTGCTTTGTTCCATGACGACTGCACGAAACTTTCAATAGAGTATAAGAGTCCCAACAGAGAAATCTCAAATCTCAAATCTCAAAGCCATTGAAGACAAACACATTTCCAACTGAAAACCCTAAATCGAAAGTGTGTTGGACTCCAAGACAAAAGAACAGTCATACACGAATACGTGTAAATAATCATGCATGGGCACACACATACACAGTGCTCACCAAAATCCAATTAATGATTCCCCTCTTCAATGGATGTCCATTCATCCACATGTACACATGACACTCACCAAATATATAGCCATGCCTTACCTCCTCTCCTCTCTCTCTCTCTCTCTCTCTCTCTCTCTCTGTGCAAGGCCTACTAATGGATGTTCATTCGTTTAGATCCATACATAGATCTTGGCAAAGGCTCGAACGTGTTAAAGATCCAAAGATGAATACCAAGGTGAAAATATGAAAATCTAAACTATCAAAATGAGATCAAAAATAAAAAAATCTTAATAATTTAGAAGAGATAGACAATGTTTATTAAAATGGAGATTTTCATCAATTTAAAAAGTATTACAAAGATTATATATATCAAGTATGTAGCGATTTTCAATTTGGAAGAGATAGACAATGTTTTTCAAAATGGAGATTTTCAAGGATGTGCTTATGCAGCGGCGACTCATCCAAGTTAACATTGCCAAAAACCTATCCAGATAAACTTTGAAAGAAGCAAATTGCATATCAAGGGCAATGCTCTCGAGTGAAAGGGAATGAACCCACACAGTGATTCATCTGGGTTAACATTGCCGAAAACCTATTAAGGGAAACTTTAAAAGAAGTAAGTTGCACATCAAGGGAAACATTTTCATTCTTGTGAGCAATTAACTCACATACGCCATCCTCTATACGACCAGCACTGTCAATAAGATCTTTCATCTTCTCATCATGATCATCCAAGGATCCAATACGTGGCCAATACTTTCGGACATGCTCATATATCTCGCCCATGTAACCCTTGATTTCTTCCAACTCATCATGTATCCTCACCCCATCACAAAGGTTCCCTTCGTATTTCTCCTCCAAAATTCTCTCAATCCTCTATAGACGGCTATCAATGCTTTCACCAAGAGAAATCGAAGCCCTTTGACGTCGAAACAGTGCCTTTACTTGCTTCTCAAGCCCATCCAAGCGATGAATGAATCTCAAAAAACTAACAGAACTTTCATATCCTCCAACATGCCTAAGTGCACGACGAATTGCCTTCCTCCTTACAACCTCTTTTCCTTTGCACACATTCATTTGTACACTGGGAGCACACTGCACAACATTTGCTACAGACGCATTTTTTTCCTCCATGCTGCACAAAACACATACGTTAACATCCAAGTGCATATCAACTATTCTTATCTTATCTTAAAAATTAGAAACAGTGGAAGATCCTAGATGACATTAGATTAACTTCCAATGCATTAAATTTAAACATACGTGCATTAACTTCCAATGCTCAAACTGTGGAAGATCCTAGATGACATTAGATTGACTATAAAATAGAATTTGCTATAGTAAGTAGCATCTAAAGTGAGGTTTCAATTTGTTTATCCCACACAGGACTCAAGTGGGTCTTCAAGATGCACTTGGATTAGATTTCAAGCAAATTTTTCTCATGGCTTCCTAATTGAGAGATTAAGCTTTTTGTCACAATGGATGTATCCATTTTATAATGAGACGCATTTTTTTCCTCCATGCTGCGCAAAACACATACGTCAACATCCAAGTGCATATCAACTATTCTTATCTTATCTTAAAAATTAAAAACAATGGAAGATCCTAGATGACATTAGATTAACTTCCAATGCATTCAATTTAAACATACGTGCATTAACTTCCAATGCTCAAATAGTGGAAGATCTTAGATGGCATTAGATTGACTATAAAATAGAATTTGCTATAGTAAGTAACATCTAAAGTGAAGTTTGAATTTGTTTATCCCAAATAGGACTCAAGGGGGTCTTCAAGATGCATTTGGATTAGATTTCAAGCAAATTCTCATGGCTTTCTAATTGAGAGATTAGGCTTTTTGTCACAATGGATGTATCCATTTTATAATGAGAAAAGTCAAGGATCAAAGCCAATGCCACAATGACCAGTGAGTTGGTATTTTAGGTGGTGCACCTAACATTGCATGGTGCACACCAACTAATATCCTTTCTTAGAAAATCATACCCCACCCCTGCCAATGAAACTATAATTCACACACTAAACAATCTCCTAAGTTTAAAAATGTCAATAACGAATTTTTAATGCCATGAAGGGCTACCACATCCATGCCAACCCCACAGATCGCAATGAGTTGATCTGAAGGATAGTTGTATCTCTCAACAATGAAAGTCACGACCACGAATAAGTTAATAGTAATATAATTAACAATAGCATCTAAAGTGAGGTTTCAATTTGTTTATCCCACACAGGACTCAAGTGGGTCTTCAAGATGCACTTGGATTAGATTTCAAGCAAATTTTTCTCATGGCTTCCTAATTGAGAGATTAAGCTTTTTGTCACAATGGATGTATCCATTTTATAATGAGACGCATTTTTTTCCTCCATGCTGTGCAAAACACATACGTCAACATCCAAGTGCATATCAACTATTCTTATCTTATCTTAAAAATTAAAAACAATGGAAGATCCTAGATGACATTAGATTAACTTCCAATGCATTAAATTTAAACATACGTGCATTAACTTCCAATGCTCAAACAGTGGAAGATCCTAGATGACATTAGATTGACTATAAAATAGAATTTGCTATAGTAAGTAGCATCTAAAGTGAGGTTTGAATTTGTTTATCCCACATAGGACTCAAGTGGGTCTTCAAGATGCATTTGGATTAGATTTCAAGCAAATTCTCATGGCTTCCTAATTGAGAGATTAGGCTTTTTGTCACAATGGATGTATCCATTTTATAATGAGAAAAGTCAAGGATCAAAGCCAATGCCACAATGACCAGTGAGTTGGTATTTTAGGTGGTGCATCTAACATTGCATGGTGCACACCAACTAATATCCTTTCTTAGAAAATCATACCCCACCCCTGCCAATGAAACTATAATTCACACACTAAACAATCTCTTAAGTTTAAAAACGTCAATAATGAATTTTTAATGCCATGAAGGGCTACCACATCCATGCCAACCCCACAAATCGCAATGAGTTGATCTGAAGGATAGTTGTATCTCTCAACAATGAAAGTCACGACCACGAATAAGTAAATAGTAATATAATTAACAATAGCTTTCTAAGTTGAATAATGCCCTACAAATTGCAATCAATGAGGCAAAGGATAGTTTTACCCACATATCCTGAAACGTTTATCTTATCTAATCTAAATAAAATAAGACCACAATAAATTACAAATTATAAACTAACAATAAATAAACTAATAAACAATACAACAGTAATCATCATCATCATCATTATCGTTATTATTATTATTAGATATAGGTATTATTTTATTATTTATATTATTATTTAGATTAGTTTTATTAGTTTATCTATCTAATCTAATATCTAATTCTTTCTAATAGTAGTTTATTAGTTTATCTAATCTAATATCTATCTAATATTTAGTAATCTATCTATCTATCTAATAAACAAACAAACAAACTAATTAGATTAGATAGATAACAATAAAATAATAAAACTAATTAGTTAGATAACAATAATCTAATTAGATAACAATAAACTGATAAAACTAATTAGTTAGATTAGATAAAGATAACAATAAACTAATTAGATAACAATAAATAAACCAATAAACTAATTATCAAACTAATAAACTAATTAGTAAACTAATAAATAAGGTAAGATATTATTTTATTATTTAGATTAGTTTTATTAGTTTATCTATCTAATCTAATATCTAATAGTAGTTTATTATTTTATCTAATCTAATATCTATCTATCTATCTAATATTTAGTAATCTATCTATCTATCTAATAAACAAATAAACAAACTAATTAGATTAGATAGATAACAATAAACTAATCTATCTATCTATCTAATAAACAAACAAACTAACTAATTAAATTAGATAGATAGATAGATAACAATAAACTTATAAAACTAATTAGTTAGATAACAATAAACTGATAAAACTAATTAGTTAGTTAGATAGTTAGATTAGATAAAGATAACAATAAACTAATTAGATAACAATAAATAAACCAATAAACTAATTATCAAACTAATAAACTAATTAGCAAACTAATAAATCAACTAAGATATTATTTTATTATTTAGATTAATTTTATTAGTTTATCTATCTAATCTAATATCTAATAGTAGTTTATTAGTTTATCTAATCTAATATCTATCTATCTATCTAATATTTAGTAATCTATTTATCTATCTAATAAACAAATAAACAAACTAATTAGATTAGATAGATAACACTAAACTAATAAAACTAATTAGTTAGATAACAATAAACTAATTAGATAACAATAAACTGATAAAACTAATTAGTTAGTTAGATAGTTAGATAGATAAAGATAACAATAAACTAATTAGATAACAATAAATAAACCAATAAACTAATTAGTAAACTAATAAACTAATTATGTTAATGTTATGTTATGTTATTGTTGTTATGTTGTTATTAATTAACACATTAAAATTATTATTATTAATTATTAATTAACACATAAACATTAACATTAAACTAATATCTAAAAATCTAAAAAAAAAACTAATCAGATAAACTAATAAAACTATAATTAGTTAGTTAGATAACAATAAACATAATAAAATAGTCATAATCATAATCATCATATTCATAAACTTAAACTTATAAACATTATTAAACATTAACTAATAACATCAACTCAATATCAACATTAACATAACATAACATACACATAAACATAACATAACATTAACAATAATAACTAACATAAACATAACATAATAATTAGATAGATATTAACATAACTATTAACATTAACATAACATTAATAAACTAATAAACTAATCTAAAAAATAACAATAAACATAATAAAATAGTCAAAATCATAATCATCATATTCATAAACTTAAACTTATAAACATTAAACATTAACTAATAACATCAATCAACATCAACATTAACATAACATAACATAAACATAAACATAACATAATAATTAGATAGATATTAACATAACTCTTAACATTAACATAACATTAATAAACTAATTAGATAACAATAAATAAACTATAAACTAATAAACTGCTTAGTAAATAAACTAATAAACTAATTAGATAGATAACAATAAACTAATAAAACTAACTAATTAGTTAGTCAAACAACAATAAACAAATCTAAAAAATAAATTACTTACATAAACCAATAATAAAACTAATTAGCTAGTTAGATAATAATAAACATAATAAAATAAAATAGTCATAATCACAATCATATCATATCATAATAATCATCATTCATCATTCATAATTTCATTTCATTTCATAAATTTTTAGATAATTATTTAGATTTAGATTAGATAAACTAATATAATAAAATACTCATGTTATCTATCTATCTATCTAATATTCTAATCTAATAATAATCTAATCTTCTAACTTCTAATCTAACTAATCTATCCAATAATTAAAATAACTAATTAGTTAGTCAAACAACAATAAACAAATCTAAAAAATAAATTACTTAGATAAACCAATAATAAAACTAATTAGCTAGTTAGATAACAATAAACATAATAAAATAAAATAGTCATAATCACAATCATATCATATCATAATAATCATCATTCATCATTCATCATTCATAATTTCATTTCATTTCATAATTTTTCAGATAATTATTTAGATTTAGATTAGATAAACTAATATAATAAAATACTCATGTTATCTATCTATCTATCTAATCTTCTAATCTAATAATAATCTAATCTTCTAACTTCTAATCTAACTAATCTATCTAATAATAACTAATAATAATAATAATCATCATCATAATCATAATTTTAATTTCATTTCATTTAATAAATTTTCATAATTTTATTAATTATTTATTTAGATATAATCATAATCATAATCATAATTTTAAATTCATTTCATTTAATAAATTTTCATAATTTTATTAATTATTTATTTAGATTAGATTAGATAATTATAATAAAATACTCATGTTATCTATCTATCTATCTAATCTTCTAACTTCTAATCTAACTAACTAATCTATCTAATAACAACTAATAACTAACAATAAATAATAATAATAATAATAATAAGCATAATCTATCTAATAATAATAACTAATAAATAAATAACTAATAATCCAATAAATAGATAACATAACATTAAATCATCAAATAAACAAACATTAAACATATTAACATAACATCAACTAATAAAATTAACATTAACATAACATAACATTAATTAACATTAACAACAATAACATAACATAAACATAAACATAACATAACATTAACAATAATAACATAACATAAACATAAACATAACATAACACAACATAATAATTAGATAGAAGACATTAACATTAACATAACTATAAACATAACATTAACATATTCACAACTATCAATCAACATAACATTAACAACAATAACATTAACAATAACAACATAACAACAATAACATAAACAACATTATTAACATAACATTAACATTAACATAACAATTAATTAACAATAACAACAATAACATAACATAAAAAACATTAACATAACACAACTATTAACATAACATTCACAACTATCAATCAACATAACATAACATTAATAACATTAACAATAACAATATAACAACAATAACATAAACAACATTATTATTAACATTAACATAACATAAAACAACATAATAATAATAAAATTAACATTAACATCTACATATTAACATAACATAACATTAATAACAAAACTAATAATAACTAAATAAACTAATAATAACTAATATATAATAACTAAATAAACTACCGCGGGGGGGGGGGGGGGGGTGGAAACTAATAATAACTAAATAAACTAATAATAACAAATATATAATAACTAAATAAATTGCCGTCCAGGGGGGGGGCGGGGGAACTGGGCGGGCGGGCAAATCCGTCAGCGGCCGGGGGGGGGGGGGGGGCGCGGGGCGGGCGGGCAGATTTCGCCAGGGGGGGATGGGGCGGCGAATTTGGGGGGGGAGGGGGGCACAGATTTCGCTAAGGGTGGGGGGGGGGGGGGGGCCAGATTTCGCCAAGGCGGGGGGGGGGGTTCAAAGGCGAAGGCAAAGGGGTGGGGGTTCGAAGACGAAGGGGGCGAAGGCGAAGGCGAATGGCGAAGGGAGCGAAGGCGAAGGCAAACGACAGCGACTTGGTGGGGGGCAGCCAACAACTTGGGGAGAGAGAGAGAGAGAGAGAGAGAGAGAGAGAGAGAGAGAGAGAGAGTACTTTCTCCTTGTGCGCGATCTCCCAAAGCTTCAACGCCTCAATACACGATCTAACCAAGCTTACCTGCATAAACAATTGAACAATGAACAATCGAAGGAAGCTTGTAAACCCTGGATATATGTATCATCTATCATCCTCATCATGAGAGAGGGAGGACGTGGGGACGTGGGGGGCATTAAAGCCACCATTGCATGCAATTCAAAATTTTCATGTAATTCAAATTTCAAGTTTGGAAGCTCGAGAGAAAAGTAGAGGCTTGGAAAAAAAGTGAAGGTTCGGGAGA
This sequence comes from Lygodium microphyllum, assembly GCF_053477565.2. Lineage (NCBI taxonomy): Eukaryota > Viridiplantae > Streptophyta > Polypodiopsida > Schizaeales > Lygodiaceae > Lygodium > Lygodium microphyllum. Next base: position 68,446,885 of record NC_141149.1, on the reverse strand, counting down.
AAAATGGAGGTTCGGGAAATACTCTAACCAAAATAATAATGTACCGAACCTCCAACCAAAATAATAATGTAGTATAGAAGTATAGATACTCAAAATCGAGAAAATCGAGGAAAACGTTTCGCTAGAGTTGGAGTACCGAAAAGTGGCAAACAATTTGTTCGCTACCTGCTGCAGATGACCAGCTCCAACAATGGCGAGGCCATCAGATATCACAGACAGCGGTAGCAGCGCTACAGAGCAGGAGTCTGCGAAACCTACATTTCATCCTCTCAGATGGCGGGCCTTTATAGTGGCTGCTGTGCTTACCGTCTTCACAAGCTCACAGGTACATCCATTTTGGTCCTTGCTTAAGTACCTTTGAATCGGCGACCTGAGCTTCCACAGGTCCAGTCTTCAGACCTCAAATGCCGAGTCTCAGAAACGGGAACCGGTTTAATGCTTTACTGTGGACACCGTCCGTTGCAGTGTGCACCACTAGGTGTGCGTGAATAATGGAGTTATTTCTGCGTGAAAAATGCTTAGAAATTTCGAATCATAAGACTTGGACTCTTAGAGATGATGGTGTGGTTTAAGCACCGCTTTTGTCAGCTGCGAATATTTCAAAATTGATCATTCCATCCCCTTGGATATAGCAGACAATGCAAATGCCATTTGAAACTTGCACAGGCCAATAAGATGTGGAAAGCGAACATGAACGATCAGTGAAATATGGTTAAGCATCCATTGTTGATGTTCCTGTAGGAAAGGCAGTGCTTGGTTGTGTAGAAGATGTGCTAGGAGTACTTATTCATGGTTTAGGTGGGGCAGCCTTTAAGTTATCTATGGCTAATAAAAATGCGAAGTTATAATTGTATACAAACATAAGGTAAAGAAATACTTGTCTATAGATAACAAACACAAACATATGACAAAGCATAGACTGATAAAAGAACTCAATAAACACAGTATGCAAGGAGAATACAAAATCTCGAACTCCTATGGCTCTAGGACCATGGTAGAGAGTGTGAGTTGGAGATTGTGTCGTTGTCATAGCAGCTAGAAACATCATAAACTTTTAGAAATGAAATGTTAGAAATGTGTTTCGTAAGTTTCTTTAAAGAGGGGGTAAAATAAGAAACGCGGGTTTTTTTATATATAGATTTTTAATAGTTTTGACTAGGGAAAGAGGTTCTAAACCTCTGTGGAACTCTCTCTTAAACAAAGAATGGCCAATTGAGCTTGAGTGATAATAGCAATTAAGAATAATACGTTATATATCCATGATCCATTATTGACTTGTCACTTATGTCAAAGTTAGTCTTTGGACAAGCTATACTATGGTTTAGAACTCAAATATTATGATTCATATATATTATAGAAAGAAAATTAAAATAAACATGTAAATAGTCTATCTATAATATGGACTGAGTCGAGTTGCAACATCATGATTTTCATTTCAAAACAAAGTGACAAATTGTCAAAATTGAGAATGAATCATAATATATCATAAATAACTCATAAATGAGACTAAAGTCGTATAATAATTAACTCTCTAGACAAGAATAGATACTAGATTGACAAAGTCCAACAACTAAACAAAATCACAAAAAAATTAGTCTCTCATAAAAAATCTTAAGCCCTCACGAGTCATTATACATCATCATGATCATTATGCTTAACATTCCCTAATAGTTTTTGTAAAAAAAACCATGTTTTGGAGTCCAACTTAGAAAAAGAAAAGAAAAGAAAAAAAACCCCATGTTTTTTACTCTAAAAACCGTTTTATACTTTAAGAAACGTTTCGTAAGTTTTAAACTGAAAGAAATGCGTTTCTTGGCTGCTATGGTTGTCGTCAATATGGATCTGGAAACCTAGTAGGTAGCTGCCAAAAGTATATGGCAAGCAACAAATGCAAATATGGAGGGTTCGGATGAGTGTTGGATAGGTCTAGGACAACTTTAATAGTAGGCAGAAGCACGAAAAGTGTCAAAATGATATGGGCGACTGCAATAGATTGAAAGTGCAGGAGTACATGATGATGTGGCAAGCTGGATACAGTAAATGCAAGTAGGAACTAGTTGTACAGCAGCAAATGCAGCTTGTGGTGTTAGAGTGAAGTTGTGCGGAAGTATATGACCAAGACAAGGAGAGAGAGAGAGAGAGAGAGAGAGAGAGAGAGAGAGAGAGAGAGAGAGTGGAACCTAGAAAATTTGCAGTGAAGAATGCTATATAAGAATGTAGATATGTACACGAGTAAAAAATGCCATAAATAATGCAAGTCGGCTGCATTAAATGCAAATTATTGTACAACAGTTGTTGACCTATAGAAAAACATGTTCGACCCGTCCTCTTGTGCCACCCATCGCCTATTGATGTTACTTGTATAGATTGTTTGCTATGTGGCCTGGTGCAACTGTAGAAAACTACTCAAAATTGGAACTGCTTGTCCAGGAAATGCCAGTCTCTAATACCCCCTCTTAGATCTTGGACAGGGGAGAAGGCTAAGGGATCTGAGTGCTGTCAAAGTAAAGCTTGAGGAAGTGCCTTTGTAAACAAGTCTGCAAGATTGTTCTTTGTCTTGCAGTAGACTAGGGCAATAGTCTCATCTAGAATCTTCTCCTGAATGAAATGATATTGGATCTCAATGTGCTTCGTCCAAGTATGGAACACAGGGTTCCAGGCCAAGGCAATGCAACTCTTATTGTCGCACTGAAGAATAGGAGGACCTGTCTATGGCCGAGCAGCCAAGATCCTCCAAGAGCTTGCAAAGCCACATTGTCTCACATGTGGTAGAAGATGCTGCCCGATTTTTCTCCTTAGTCGAAGATAAGTCAACTGTGGGTTGCTTCTTGCTGCTCCATGAAACAACACCAACACCCAAGGTAAAGCAATAACTGTGAAGAAAATCGCTAGGGTTTGCACTAAGGAAACACAAAGTGTACGACCATGACAGACACAAAGAGACAGACAAAGACACAAAAAGCAAAACCCAAAACTCAAATCCTTAATACAAAACTCAAAACTCAAACACAAACAGAAGAAGGGAAAGAAAAACACAACTCTGAAGTTGTTAGAGTGCAACGATGCGGAAGCGTGGGACCAAGACTGAGAGAGAGAGAACGCAGAGAGAAGAGAGAAAGAGACAGTGGAAGATGAAGATCTGCTGTATAAAGTGTGCTGTATACAAAGATATGCAGATATGTACACGGGCGCAGTGCATGGGACTGCGTGTCTCCACCTCGACGATGCAACGTGTTGTTCACCTCGAAGTCCGCTGCAATTTGCACAATCTCCAACCTGAAATCTGCAAACAGAGATGTAATCTGCACGAGCCTCCAGCCTAAAACCCGCGATCAGAGATGGGAGAGATTGGAGAAGATCGGCTATAAATAGCTAGAAAATGGGCGCCAAAAATAGGCAGGTCGGCTGCAGCCAACTGACTAGGTACAGGTCGGACTGCCACGTGGCAGTCCGACTGGTCAGTCCGACTGTACGGACAGGATCTGATCGCTATCACCTCCTCTCAGAGCCTAGACGGGGCAGAAGCCCGAGGGATCTGGCATGTCTCCGAAGTAGAGCCTGGGGAAGCGCCTTCGTAAACAAATCAGCAAGATTGTTCTCCGTCTTGCAGTACTCCATAGCGATGGTCTCATCCAAAAGCTTCTCTCTGATGAAGTGGTATTGGATTTCTATGTGCTTCGTCCGGGCATGGAAAATAGGATTCCGTGCCAAGGCAATGCAACTCTCATTGTCCCATTGCAGCAAAGTAGGACGAGTTTGGGGGTAGCCAAGCTCCTCCAACAATCTCCGAAGCCACATAGCCTCACATGTGGTGGAAGACGCGGCTCGATACTCCGCCTCAGTAGACGAAAGGGCTACCGTGGGCTGCTTCTTGCTACTCCATGAGATAACACTTGCACCCAAGGTAAAACAGTAACCTGTTGTAGACCGCTTGTGGTCCACATCACCAGCCCAATCCGAGTCGCTCCAATCGGCAAGTACAAGATCTGAACCACCTGTGCCTGCTGGATAATGAATCCCTAAATCAGATGTCCCCCTCAAATACTGAAGTCTAGATGAAGAAATGCAGTTGATGAGGGTGCAGCCACCGCTCCAGAATCCTTGGTGTCCTTCTTGTTGGTGTCGTTCTTGTCTTTGTCAGGGCACTCCTTCCAATGGCCAGTCTTTCCACAAATATGGCATGTGGAGTCTTTGTCCTTGTCCTTGTCCTTCTCCTTCTTGGACTTGTTATCCCCCTTCTTCTTCTTTTGGTCCTTCCCCTTCTTCTGAGAGGCTTGACCTGTCAGCTCCTCTGACTTGGAAGCATTCTGTCCCTTTAACTGTTCCTCTTGGTCCAAGACCATAGGAACCAACTCTTCCCACCGAAGAGTAGACTCTCGCCCCGAAGCAATAAGGGCAGAGTAAAATGTACCGAATCGTGGCGGCAACTGGGACAAAAGTGTGATCACCATGTCTTCGGAGGAAATCGGGTTCCTCGCATTCTGAACCTGCATCTAAAGCTGCCTTAGCTTGTTAATGTGCTCCCGCAGCGAAGAAGACTTGTTTACGGACAAGGTCCGTATCTGTACCTCCAAAGAAACCTGCTTCATAAGGGTCATCCGATTGTACATTTGATCAAGCTCAAGCCATATCTCTTGAGCCACCGTCAAGTGCTCGATGTGAGCGATCACGGTTGTAGTACATGATAGAAAAAGAAAGGAACGAATCCTGGCATTCAGTTTGTCCCAATGAGACCGAGCCTTGACCAACTCCGCACGAGCATCGGAAGAGAGTTTGGACTCATCTCTTACCGAGGGCTGGTCGATCTCCTGTACCAGCTCCGCCAAATCTTAGGACTCAAGGATGGCCAACATCATGACGCGCCAAATGCGGTAGTTGTCGCCGTCGAGCTTCTGATCTGCAGGAAGAGCCGGTAAGACAGGCACCTTCCGGTCCATAATTGACTGGAACTCCAAGTCAATCTCTGTAGACATCTTCACCTGTAATGCCTTCACAAACGCAAAAGCAGCCCCCTCTGACTGTGAAAACTCAGCTTGCTAAGGCTCTTCCGCATCCTGAAACTTCTTCACCCGCCGGAGGCAATGAAAAAGCAAAACCTGCACTTGTAGGCTGAAAACTCAAACTTCCTCCGCGTCAAACAGCAGCAAATCCACCACCTGGACTCCTTTCCTGCGCACCCATACTCGCTTCAGCCTTGTTCCAAGGCGTAGCCCTCCTGTCTGCCCTCAAATGCAAAAAACGCAAATTTGTGTCGCGATAGAAACACCTCTTCAGGTTGATTCTGCACTCAGTCAGCCCTCTAACACTGCTTTGATACCATGTCAGAGTGCAGCGGTGCGGAAGCGTAGGACAGAGAGAGAGAGAACGCAGAGAGGAGAGAGAAAGAGACAGTGGAAGATGAAGATCTGCTGTATAAAGTGTGCTGAATACAAAGATATGCAGATATATACACGGGTGCAGTGCGCTGGACTGCGTGTCTCCACCTCGACGATGCAACCTGCTGTTCACCTCGAAGTCCGCTGCAGTCTGCATTGTCTCCTGTCTGAAATCTGCGAACTGAGACGGAATCTGCGCGTCACCAGTCTGTAATCTGCGAGTAGAGAAGTGCAGGAGATTGCTGGAGATGTCGGCTATTAATAGCCAGAATCTGGACAAAATAGGGCGCAGAAAAATATCCTGTCGGCTGCATTAAATGCAGCTGACTGCCTGCACAGTCGGACTGCCACGTGAGGGCGCAGAAAAATATCCTGTCGGCTGCATTAAATGCAGCTGACTGCCTGCACAGGTCGGACTGCCACGTGGCAGTCCGACCGTGCAGTCCGACTGCCTGTCCGACTGCACTGGCCTAACCAGCCTGGCTATGGCAGTCCGATTGTGCAGTCCGACTGCACTGGCCTAACCAGCCTGGCTATGATCTCTAACACGACCAACCTCGGAAGTGTGCACATAAAGCTGCAGATCGGCCTTGGAGTGTTGATATTCCAACTTTAACTGAAGAAACGAGTCAATCTTCTCGTTCCATGCATGCGGAGCCTACTTGAGGCCATACAAGGCCTTCTTTAACCTGTAAACGTTTCCATCGGAGGATCCAAAGCCAGGAGGCTACTCAACATAGATCTCCTTCTGCAAGTTAGAAAGGCCGACTTCACATCCAACTGATAAACAGGCCATCTCCTATGGCCAACCAAGGCAAGAATAACTCGAATAGTTGCCATACGAGCAGTGGGGACAAAAGTATCATGGAAATCAATACTTGGGCGTTGAGTAAAACCTTTAGCAACAAGGCAAGCCTTGTGCTTGTCCAAAGAACCATCGCTAAGATACTTGGTCTTGAAGACCCACGTGACACCAATCACCTTCTTGTGAGAGGGATGAGGCACAAGAGACCAAGTGCCATTCCTCTCAATAGCCTCCAACTCGGCTTTTGTGGCTTTCCGCTAATGATCAGACTGCAAAGCCTCCTTCATTGAAGTGGGCTCTCGATCCTGCAAAACACGGATTAGCAAACAATAGTTGGAGCAAACAAGCTCCGAAGAATGTGCCTGGTGCCTCCATAACCTCTGCGGTCCATCGTGCGGTTCCCACTCCTCAGGGACCCCCTCGATCCCTGAATCTCAGAGGGTGTCACGGGCCCAACGAGGAAGAGGACAAACCTCTCCCGGTCACTCTCTATCTGCTGAAGACTCAGGAACATCCACCGGCGGAAGCTTCTCGAGGATGGCCGGTGGAAGAGAAGACTCTGAATCCGAAGAAGAATCTCCATCAAGAGGCTCTGGCTCCAAAGAAACTATCTCGGGAGTCCAACTCTCCCTAGATCTCCAAGGACGGGGTGCTCCTCATCCCCCACTGTGGCCGGTACTTCCACGAACCGCACATCTTGGCTCGTGTAGACATCCCGCTTAACGGGATCAAACAAACAATATCCTTGGGATTGGGAGCTATAGCCAGCAAAAACCTGTCGTCGAGAAGCTGCCTTGAACTTATCACGCTGCGTCTTTGGAATGTGCACATAAGTGTCACACCCAAAGATCCTGAAATAAGAGACATCAAGCTTTGTCCCGAAGTAAGCCTCAAAAGGTGTCATCCTGTTAACGGCCGAAGTGATAGATCGATTAAGGATGTGAACTGCGGTAGCCACTACCTTGGCCCACAGAAATTGATGTGTTTGTCTGTGCTCCATCATGGTGCGTGCCATCTCAATCACACTTCGGTTCTTCTGCTCCAAAATGCCATTCTCTTGGGGAGTGTTGGTGTTAGCAAACTCCTGGTGAATGCCCCTATTTGCACAAAAACGAGCAAACTCATTAGACATAAATTCACCTCCCTTGTTTGAATGCAAGGTCTTCAGTTGCCGGCCGTTCTCCTCAAAGAGAAGCCAATCCTTGAAATGAGAGAAAGTGTCCGACTTCAAAGTTAAGAAATAGGCCCAAGTCATCCTGTTGTAGTCATCTACGATCAACATGAAGTACAAGCTCCCCTTCAGGGACTCGGTCCTCATCGGGCCACAAAGATCCGTAGATACAAGCTCCATGGGTGAAGTAGATTGCCTAGAAGCTGTGTTGGGAATCGCATCCCGATGCAGTTTCCCAAGAATGTAGGAGACACATGGCTGATGGCTCACCACTATGTCCGGCAAGCCTCGGACAAAGGACCCTTGCGACGCCTTCCGAAGGTACTCGTAGTTCAGGTGGCCAAACTGAGCATGCCATAGCTCGGATTGTGTTTGGGAAGTAAGAAGAAGAGAAGTAAGAGTTGAAGAAGACTTCAATTTGTAGACTCCATTCTCCTCATACCCTGTAGAGAGAACCTTCCTCGATCCACGATCAAGGACTCGAATAGTATCACTGTCAAACTCCACCAAGAGGCCAAGAGCACAAATCTTATGAACCGAAAGTAAATGATATCCCAATCCTGGGACATGCAACACCTTAGAGGTGTGGGTACCACCATGTTCATCTGGATTAAGCTGTATCTCACCCCGTGCAGCAATTGACATAGAAGAGCTGCCTCCAATGAGAATTTGCTCATGCGAAGGTCGCAAATGGGAAACACCAACAGAAGGAGTCATGTGCCGTGAGGCACCGCTGTCCACAATCCACTCTCGAGCCTGGGGAGCTGTCATCGCAGCATCATCAGTTGTCGGTGTAGAGTCCTCAATGATTGCTAAGTGTAGAAAAGCAGCTGATGAGGGTGCAACCACCGCTCCAGAGTCCTTCGTGTCCTTCTTGTTGGTATCCTTCTTGTCTTTGTCAGGGCAATCCTTCTTCTAGTGACCGGTCTTGCCACAAATATGGCAAGTTGATTCCTTCTCCTTGTCCTTCTTGGATTTGTTGTCCTCCTTCTTCTTCTTTTGGTCCTTCCCCTTCTTCTGAGAGGCTTGACCAACCAATGCCTCCGATTTTGAAGCATTCTGTCCCTTCAATTGTTTCTCCTGGTCCAAGACCATAGGAACCAACTCTTCCTACCAATGAGTCGACTCCCGCCTTGAAGTAATTAGAGCGGAATAAAAAGTACCGAATCGTAGCGGCAACTGGGATAGTAAAGTGATCGCCATGTCTTCGGAAGAAATAGGCTTCCCCGCATTTTGAATCTGCATCTGAAGCTGCCGAAGCTTGTTGATGTGTTCTCGAAGCGAAGAAGACTTATTTACGGACAAAGTCCGCATTTGCACCTCCAAAGAAACCCTCTTCATTAGGGTCATCCGGTTGTACATCTGGTCGAGCTCCAGCTATATTTCACGAGCCACCGTCAAGTGCTCGATGTGAGCTATCACGGCCGTGGTGCAAGATAGAAACAGAAAAGATCGAATCTTGACATTCAGTTTGTTCCAATGAGATTGGGCCTTGGTCAACTCCGCACAAGCATTGGAAGAGAGTTTGGACTCATCCCTCACCGAGGGCGTGTTAATCTCCTCCATCACTAGTTTCGCCAAATCATAAGACTCTAAAATGGCCAACATCATCACCCGCCAGATGCGGTAATTGTCACCATCAAGCTTTTGATCTGTTGGAAGAGCCGGTAGGACAGGCACCTTCTTGTCCATGATCTCCTGGAACTCCAAATTAGTCTCTGAAGACATGTTAACCTGTAATACCTGCACAAATGCACAAGCAGCTCCCTATGACTGTGAAAACATAGCCTTCTAGGACTGTTTCCTCCGCTGCCTAAACCTTCTTCACCCGCCGGAGGCGATGAAAAAGTAAAATCTGCAATGGAAGGCCTCAAACGCAGCCTTCCTCACTTACGAACAGCAATAACCTGCAGCAAATTCACCAATTAGACTCCTTTCCTGCACGCCCACGCTTGCTTCAGCCCTGATCCGATGCGCAGCCCTCCCACTCGCCCTCGAAACCTGGAAACGCAGCCTTGTGTCGCGCTGAAATCTCCTCTTCAGATAGGTTCAGCCCTCAGTCAGTCCATCTTCACCTCTTTGATACCATGTCAGAGTGCAGTCATGCGGAAGCGTAGAACAAAGGCTGAGAGAGAGAGAGAACACTGAGAGAAGAGAGAGAGAGAAAAGGAGACAGTGTAAACGCAGAAAATCTGTGGTATAGTATGCTGTATAAGAGTGCAGAAATACACAAGGGGGCAGAGGAAATATCTGTGTATGTCTCCTCCGACTTGATGACCTTGATCTCTGTCAGCCCGAGCACAGTCTGTCTCAGCCAACAAATCTTCAAGATCAGAATCTGAAATCACTGAAAAGTGAATGATAAAGTGTGCCACAAGAACCGGCTATTAAATAGCCAGGAAATAATAGAAAAACAGCATCAGGTCGGCTGCATTAAATGCAGCCGACAGCAGAAATCTGGCCAACTGTGCAGTCTGACTGCACTGCTGATGTGGCACTGATGACGTGGCACCTCCTCTGCCATACTGCATTGACTGTCCAGGAAATGACTGGCTAACACATGGTTCTTTGATTCCAAAGTCTACACTATTAGCTTGTGTAGTCTCCTTAATAGACAATACAGAGTTGTCTTGAGAGAAACATTGAGGGCTTTCTTCTCCATCAACAAAGCTAGTTGATTTTCCCTTCCAATTAGCTTGCTTCTTCCTGCAATCTTTCTCAAAATTACCATATTTTGAACAATAATGACATTGAATTGAGTTATGATAACCTTTGCCTCGGCCCTCTACCTCTGGAGGAGTAGTCTCTTCTAGGCTCTTCCATAAGAAAACCAATTACCTTCTTGATGTACCTGATTATTGTTGTGGTTGGACTTCCTCTTTGAGTGTTAAATCTTCCTCTTCCTCTTGCTAAAAAGAGGACTTTATCAGTTGTACTTGCTCAAGTACTTATAGAGCTACCATTATGAATGTTCTTCATAGGTGTTTGCCTTTAATTTTCATCTCTAAGAATCTACTCCATCTCATCAAGTGAGGATTTTTGCCTCAAAATGATGAGGCCTTGAACAAATCCTTCATATCATTTTATCTCCCACAACAATCAATTGCTGATATAGAACCTTGACTCTTTTGATGAACTCTATGGCAATCTCTTCTTTATTTCTCTTTGTGTTAGTCAGCTCGGCTCTCAAGGCTATTTGTCTTGATGTACTTTTTGATTCATGTATGTTCTTTAAGGTCTCCCAAGCTTTCTTAGGAGTTGTTACATCCATTAGATGTGTGAGAATGTCATCCTTGACACTTAGCTTCTTCATATGGACAGCAAACATGGCCTTTTAGTCCCATTTGGCCAATTCTTCTCAAGTAACCTCATTTGATTTTGGTCTATCCATAGAGACTAACTCTCAGCAATCTTGGAAAAAGAGGAGTGACTCCATCTTCACTTTCCAAGTGGCATAGTTGCTGCCACTGATCTTTTCAACTCCCTCCAAATGTAGACTAGGTTCCATTTCCAACTTCAAGAAAACACTACATTGAATCAAGATGTTCACATAGATACAACTCACACGAGGTATGATTCTAAAGAATCTACATTGACACCATTTTGTGCCATACATACAAATGGCATGTAACCAATTCACAATATCTCAGACTCCTTGGGATCCCATGGTGTCTTTTTAGGCTTCTATGGACTCAACAAGGAAGACGATGCTTCGCCTTCACCTTCACTTTATTCTCCTTTTCAAAGTTTCATGACTGATGAGAAGTTTAAAGGATTCATACGCATCAAGTATACTCCCAACTACATCCCTCCTACCAACTTTCCAGCTACTTCTGGATTGATTGGTAAGGCTAGCCACCTCTCTGATCAAGGACATAAGACATTTGGAATGACTAGCAAACCATCTTCTTCATCTCAGCCGGCCCAATGTCAAGTTTCTATAACCCCTTTCAGTCATATGAATCAAAACCCTCCCATGTTTCTCATTTTGGTGTGCAGGATCCAGATAATTTTTAGTATGTCAATTTTAATCAACAAGGTTCTAGATGCAGATATACATCTACAAGTATACCTAGAATTATATCTTTTGTTTCTTTTAAGCATGGAGTTGACACTTCTCTTTCACTCTTCCCTCTAGTCCCACCCTCCTCTCCCGAATCCCTCTCTTGCATTCAATAATTTAGGATTGCATTCCACTTCTACATCCAACACACTAGGAGTTGGATCTTCCATCTCTGCTCTTAGTTTCTTTTCTTTCTCTACACCCCATGCCACATATCCTTCACACATCCTTTTACCTTGGGACAACGGTGATGGGTATCCCTCTCGCTTCCCCTGGACACTCATCTCCTCATCTATTAGCCTCTCAGGCGCAAGAATTTCCATCCTCTACTTATGGTGCGCCATCATACACTCCATGAGTCACTCCCATGAAGGGATTTCCATTCTTTGACCCACATGTCCCTATCCCTCCTATCAAGCTAAAAATGCATTCCAAATTGATTAGCTCTTTACAACAACACCAAAATATGTAAATTACAAAAACTTTCAATAAACAGTGCGTGGTCCTAGAGAGTTTCTATGTCCCATTAAAAAACCCTAATTTGGGAGGATCCTTCTACATGTGTAAATGTATTGGCTGCCCACCATTCAATCTATCCTCGTCTTGCAAGTTTTGGCCATTAGCCCTCTTCCACTAGTTGTCCAATCCCTAGTGACTACTGCTACATGGTATACAGTTGTCACCTAGCCTCCCACTACTACTAATCAGTTGTCATCATCTTCACACAGTTACATTGCTGCGTTTACCAATTTCAGCCCTAGAGACTGCGGTATTTCAATTTCCAAACTCTTTAAAATCAAGCCCAATGGCAAGTTTGTACAATCCATTTTTATGTGTGTCTAATTTTGTCTATATTACTCCTTTGGTCATGTAGGAACCAACTGTAAGTCATCATGGAGCCCAAATTGGTACCAATATGGTTTTGAAGAAAACTCTTTGTTCAGAGATGTTCCACAATGTAATCCTTCAATCTCTATTTCATTTGAGTATGAGTTTGGTGCTTCCCACTCACTTTACAGTTTCCGCCCTTTCACATTTACTTCACATTTACATTCCCCTTCTTTCAATTTAGATCCTTACTTTAGACCGACAATAGGTTATCCAATCTTAGTACACATTGTCTTTGACCCATATCAAGGTTTTAGCCTCACTAGACACTAAGAAGTATATCACTCGGCATCTTTGTACATTTTTAGCAAAAATGCCACCCTTTAACACTGTGCCTTAGACAAACCCACACATGCATTGCTCTGACTTTTGGTCTTGCTCTATGGGGAATCCCACTCCAGCACACTGCATCATCATCCTCGGTTGCTCAAACATCTGAATCCCCATCTTGTGTTGATAAGTCACCTCCTTCTTTGGAGGAAACAAATAGTGGAAAGGAATCATCTCCATATTTTGACCCAATTCTACCTTCCCCAATCGACCCTAGACATCCACCACGTTTTGATGTTAATGACCAGTCTCCTTCTTTGAATGAAAAAGGATTGGTACACTCATGCCCTCACAAAAACTCTCCTGGCAACCAAGACATGAGGATGATAATTGTCACACTCAAAGGCCAAGGGTCTTAGACCCACACTCAAAATCACCTCATCCTGAGCTAAGGATCTTCTACCTACACCAAAGCCGAATCCAATTCCCATTCCTCAACCAGTCTCAGCCCCTTCCATCTCCTAATACTCCAAGGAGATTGAGAGGAGGTCTTTCCCCGAGAGGTAGCACAATTTCTCTACCCCAGGTATCTGTAGTCATGAGTGGCTGGCCACCGATGTGGTGGATCCTAGATCTCCCCCTCAGTCAATGCCTCATAGCATCTCTGACTTGTTTGGTCAATACCTTCCAAGTTCCCCTAGGCTAGTCTCTTAGGAGTCCTAGGTCATCCTTAGGACCCTTAGGCTAGTTTCCTTTAGGCTTACTTCTTAGCCACACTTTTTCAAGTCTTCTATTGCACACTTCCTTTTTTCATTCACTTCTGCTTCATCTCACGCTCACAGCATTCAAAGCGTCTCAATATGAAACATTCAATATGTAGGTTTCTTTCTTCATCTTTTCATGTCAAATTCTGTATTCCAATTAGGACTAACATTGCAAGTATATTACCAATTCTACTTGGGCTGAAGGTTTGTCTTTCGATTTTTGGCTTTGTGAGTATTGCCTCCATCAGCATGGAGAGAAAGACAACATCTTCTTTCTCGAGATCGGGTCATGGGCATCCTTCTTCTCTTGGCATCTTTCTTTCTTTCCTTTTAATTGAGGTGTTTTTATCATTTAACCATCGTTCTCTACACTTCTAGTTTATTATTACATGATAGGTGGATTACTACTTTAGTGGTTACGCCTTCATATTCTTTGCTAGCATTGGAGTCCTCTCCCAAGATCAAGTATAGGTACATCCCAACCGCCTTGGTGGCTGATTTTTCCCGCTCTTTCTATTGGGGTCAAGTCTTCTTCCTCCATCCATTAGATCCATTTGCATTGTGGTTTGCTCTCCTAGCACTTCTCAACTAGTATGGAGCCCTCTCCTGATGTTGAGATTTGGGCTTGTCTACATCAATTGGTCAGCAACAAGCCCTCTCCAAGGATTGAGTATGTGCATGTTCTACATACGAGATCATTGATTGTCCTTCAGCTATTTCTCCTAAAGGATGTCAGGTCTACCTTTGTCTTCATTATCAAATTCATCATGGTTCTCGACACCAGCATCAAGTTCCTCTCCTCCAACATCAATATCTAGGGTTGAGTGGGGGTTCCTACTTTTCATTGGTATTCTACAAGTGGATGATCATCATTATCTTTGTAAAAGGACACTTGGGCAAGTCAACAATTTTTCTACAAGGGACATTGTCCAAGTAACAGTCGCTGCATGCACATTCCCCTCACGTAGCATAGTCTATGCATCTCACTGTGCAGAGCACACCTAGGCCAATGCCTGGGCTATCTCCACTAGTGGTTCTTTACCACCACACCTTCCATACTTCATCACCCTTTCCCTCATCATTGACATCCACAAATGGTTGGGATAACTTGTCTGTTTTGTGATATGGTGGATCTGACCATTCCTTTTCACTCTCTCCATGGGACACAATTACTTAATAGGCCACAAATCATATCTTCACTCCAAAAAAAAAAAAGAGTTCATTGTGGTTTCATTTGCCTTTGCAAGTCCTTCTAGGCCACCAGGTAGTCAACAAGCTCCCTTTGCCTAATGCCTCTACCTCTCTAGGGTGATCACTTCGGCTCCCTCGGTAAGATTACCATCACCTCTAAAACCAACCTTTCTCCTTGGAAAGTGTAACCAGCCTTGTTTCTCGGATAGGGTGGTACTAACTTGATTTAATAGTAATTACAACAAGCATACAATTCACATAAATTGAAAATGCAAATGTTACCACTTTAATCTTGGACAATGGATAGCTTATTGACCCCAAAATTGGCTCCCCTTGCGGTATTTCTTTAACTTTTATTGCAATTGGATGGAGTACAATTTAGATTTTCTTATCTCCTCTGCTAATCCAAGTGCCTCTTGTTGTCAAAACTGACAACAACAAGCCTCCAAACCAATTCGCCCCTTGGTTTTCTCGGGGATTTAGCCTTTACTTTGCTCCTTGAAAGACAAATTTAGTCCTAAATCTAATACTGGTTGGCTAGCCTTTTGAATCTCCCTGAATTTTCTCAATTTTAGCTATTGGAATCCAAGTTCTAGGCCCTCAATTTTGAGCATGCATCTTGAGGTGGCTATTAAACCCTAATTTTTGCTACATATTAGGGTTTACAATAGAGATTTTCCAATATCTTCACCTCTGATGACTCAAATGACTAGATTCTACTAAGATAACTTGAGAGACGGCTAGGAGATGAGAGAGAATACTATAGAAAGAGAAATTTCAAAGTTTTATTCCAAAAATGGCTAAAAAATTGTTGTCTTACTTAAACAACCATGGGAATTGTCACCTATAGCTTAGGACTATCAAAAAGATTGCTATTCCCTCCCATATACTATCACTTGCACCAAAAGGACCTTGGGCTGCTATCACCTGCTCCTAGAGGGCTCCAAATTGCTATCACCCTATTGTAGGAATGATCCCTAGTGGCTACAAATCACATCAACAACATCTCTTTGCTCTCTAATAGCCCGCTTCTCTCTCACAATGGTTGGAATAGACTTCTACTAGCCCCAAAAACGTTTTTCCCCACTTATATGGGCAAGTTTTGCCAAGTGGGACCTTCTAATCCCATTTTCCAACATTATCTAGCTTATTAAATTGGTTTTAAGAATATTAATTTTAAAAATTAACTTAATAATTATTCTAGTACCCACAAAAATAACCCCACCAACCATTAATTAGATTGGCTAGATCAATTTGTCTCCCAAGTATTTTTAAGTAGTTATTGACCCCTAGACTTACATTAGTTAATTAATTAATGTCTAGTCTCTAATGTTACTCCCATTGATATTAGTAGCTAATAAATTGGTCTAGACCCAAATCTGACACCAATACCACCTAGTACCTGTCAGACATAACTTATTAGAACTTCTCTCTTTGGCACCAATTGGTATTTTGGTGTCCTGGGTTCCACACCGTGAAATAATTAACTTGTATCTCATATGTGCAAGTCACATTTGTACATTTGATTAACTTTTAATCAATGCTAAGCAAAGCAATGAAATTTGACATCCTCATAACAAACCACCCCTTTGAAATCCTTGCAATCGTCTTAGAGTGCATAGCAATGTGGCAAACCATCCATTGCCACTACTAGAAATACATGCTGGCATCGTAGTCAAACAGCATGTGCACCTATTACTTAACCATGCTCATGCCCTCTACATGTCTGAAATTATAGTCACTTAAACCAGTTACGTTCCACATACATGAATCGTAACCTCTATCTAAACCATAAGGGATACATCCACATACCAAAATCCAACATTGTTCTGACCACCAAGGCATTGTAATGCATAAAGTAAGCATAATCAATGCCTCATTGCAATGATGTACTACATTATACCATGTAAGGCATACATCAACTGCAAATCACACGTAACTTATGCACTTGTACTTCTCTTGTATCACCTGCAAATGTATATTGTATGTCATCCATGTATCCCATACATGCCTTGTAAATGCACGTCACATCCAAAAGTATATTCCATGTATTCTCTACATACTAGCAACATTGCAAATGTATAGTTTGAGAGCCTAGGTGTAAACCATAAACATTTGTATACCAACTCACCGTGACTAGTACACTCAATAGTGATCCCAATGGTAGAAAAATTGTCAACGTACGGTACATTGGATGCAAGCCAAGTACATTCGAGATCCACTACATAACCAAGTTGTCCATCACTAGAGAAGTGGAGATGTAATCTCCCCATTGAGCATTGGGTAATACTCTAAACCTTCCATGCTTTGTTGAGCCTGAAACAATCCGATTAAAAATCGGCTCTAATTCATGTTGGATGTAAAGTCCCTTCGTCTCCGTGTAAATAGACTTACGAGTGTGAACACACCCTTAATGTACCCTAACATATAAATACATTCTTTTATTCTTTGTGTACCTTCACAGACGGTACACCTATCTCTACGTTTACTAACACTCTCTCAGCTTTGCTCTTCAGCATGCCTTGACCTTGCACTCCATTGCGCACTCTCCCCTTCAAACTGGTATCAGAGCACGACGGTCCAAGCTCGTAGACAAGATAGGTGCAAGCAAACAACTACAGGAGAGAGGAAGCAGTCGTAAGTGAGGGGAAACAGTCGTAGGTGAGGGGAACAGTTGTAGGCGACAGCGACAGTCGGGCAGGACTACGGCAGGTCTAGCATGGACCAACGACAGTCAGGTAGCAGTGGGTGTGCCGGTGGGTGTGACAGTAGGAAGGGAATGGACTTCGCGTCCAGTCACGACTTGCCAGCGACTAGGCACAATGCGACAGCACAGTCGATGGTTTGATAGGCGCCACGTTGCTTGATAGGTCACGGACCTAAACGGCGGGTCAACAGACCCATATTCTGTTTTTTTCCCGGAAATATTTGAGCTATTTTTACCTCTTGTCTTACAAGTGTTCGCACGCACAAGCACAGTGCGCAGATTTGTGTAAATTTAGACCCAAAAAATTGGGCCTTTTCGAGGTTGAGTGTTGCTTATTCTAAATTGAGGCATCCGTGTTAGAAATTGCAGACATTGTGCTCGTTTGAATTGGGGATTTCGCTAAATTTACTGAAATTTTGCTCATTCGAGTGAAATTTCTCAACATTGGACCCATAAAATTTGGGGCTTTTGCTGTAATGGTGAAATTTTGTTCAGCTGAGTCAAATTGGCTGACATTGGTGCACAATTGGACCCGAGAAATTTGGGGCTTTTGCAAAATTTTGTGAAATTTTTACTAATTTTGCCCGTTTTATGCTTTTGGGAACATGTATTAATGCAATCAAGGCAGATCGGTCAGTGAAATTTTGGGGCTTTTGCCGAAATCTATGGATTTTGGCAAAGTTAATGCATGAAATGCACCTTGGGAATATTGTTGAAGCAATCTTGTGGTTATAAGCAAAGTGATTTGAAATTTTTTTATCTCTCACTTGTGTGACTTTGGAGAAATTGCAGATTTTTCTTGGTATTTTGGGTATTAGAAGATGATACGAGCACATACGTATTCAGTACACTTGTTGGACAGCTCCCAGTGAGTTGATGCATGATTATTCATGTTGCAGCAGTCTTAGTGATCATTTGCAGACTTGGGATTGGTGCAAATGTATTTTTGGTGATATTGCTGAAGTGGGGGTTACCTGGCAGATTTAATGTATGCTGAAATTGCAGTCATACTACTGAAAGTCATTCGTTCTACTGCTGTATATGTACTTGAACTGAATCTTGCTATTATTTGTTGAAAAATTGGGCTGAAATCAGCTGAATATTCAGCTCATTTTTGCTGTCATAAATTGCAGCATTGAATTTCTGATTTATTGCTGAAAAATGGCTGCAAATGCTTCTAGCAGCAATGACACTAAATCCCTCTTTGAAATCAAGAGGTTTGATGGCATTGGCTTTGACTTGTGGAAGGATAGGATGCAAGGCATTTTGTTCCTCAAGGACTGTGAAGATGCTCTCTTGGAGATTAAGCCTGTAGCTATGATAGATGTGGATTGGGCTAGGCCATTGCTTACATTAAGATGGCAATGTCTAATGATGTACTTACAGACATCAAGCGTCTTGATATAGGTTATGCTATATGGAAAAAGCTTAAGGACACCTATGAAAATACAACTCTTGTGAATCAAGTGCATCTTATGCGTAAACTTGTGAACATGGAGTTGGATGAGTCTAAGCCAGCATCTGAGCATTTGAATGCTTTCACAAGGGTTTTGAGTCAGTTGCAAGACTTTGGTTTGGCAGCTTTCGATGATAAATTGAAAGCTATTTTCTTATTGATGACTTTGCCTGATAGCTGGGAATCTTTGGTCGTGTCACTTAGCAACAACCCTGCTTTGACTTTTGATAGTGTAAGAGGTTCCATTCATAATGAAGAAATTAGAAGAAAGTCTAGTGGTGAAAGCAGTGGCTTAGCTTACCATGTGAGAGGTAGGTTTGAAAAGAGGGATAATACAGCTAGTAAAGGGAAAAGCAGAAGCAAAAGCAAGGGCAAACAACAAGATGTCACATGCTATCAGTGTGGGCGTAAAGGGCATAAAAGGCCCGATTGACGGTACTTCAAGAAAGAGCAAGCAAGAAAGAAATAGCAGGGTAAGAAAAAGAAAGATGATGTCAGCTCTTCCTCAAAAGAAGTCGCAAATGCAAATGTTGCATCTGGTGTGGTCATTGAAGAGTTTCCTGACATTGAAGAGATACTTGTTGTAGCCTCATGTAATGATGCAGATATTATGGCAGCAACAGGTGATATGCATATCACCAAAAAGGAGGTAATTGATGCCTTACTTTCAGCTCATGATGGGCTGTCACAATCATGGATAGTGGACAACGGTGCTTCTTTTCATGTTACCTCTTCTTTGGAGTCATTTTCTGAATACACTGCAGGTTGCCTAGGCAAGCTTTACTTGGGGTAGTAACTATGCATGTGAGATAGAGGGTGTTGGCATCATTCACTTGGCTCTTGAAAATGGCCAAGAGCTGATTTTGCAGGATGTCAAATTTGTACCTGGCATAAAGAAGAGTCTACTATCAGTTGGGCAGCTTGATGCTAAAGGGTATTTTACTACATTTAGTGGTGGATCTTGGAAGGTCCATAAGGGCTCTATGCTGATTGTTAAAGGCAACAAAAGGGGGACTTTATATTACTTGCATTGTAAAGCATTACCTGGCAAGTTCTTGGCTGTGGTTGAAGTCCATTCACAAATGGAGCTTTGGCACAAAAGACTTGGTCATGTGAGCTAGAAAGGCCTTCAGGTTCTCTCCTCTTTAGGGAGATTTAATGTAAAAGGCTCTGGTCTCGAATTTTGTAATGATTGCTTATATGGAAAAGAAGCGAAGTCTCCTTATTACTTTGGTGTCGTTAAGAAGTCTAATGTTCTTGACTTAGTACAATCTGATGTGTGCACTATGCCTGTTAATTCGTATGGGGGTGCACGGTACTTTGTTACTTTCATTGATGATTTCAATAGAAAGTCATGGGTGTATGTACTCAAGAGCAAAAGGAAGTGTTGGATTCTTTTAAAAAGTTTCATGCTTTTGTTACTACACAAAAAGGGTTTAAGTTGAAAGCCATAAGAACAGATAACGGGGGTGAGTATGTCTTAAAAGAATTTAACAAGTTTTGTGAGATGCATGGCATTAAGAGGGAGTTGACAGCCCCTCATAATCCTGCATCAAGTGGTGTGGCTGAAAGATTTAACTGCACACTTTGTGAGAGAGTCAGATGCATGTTGTCCATAGCTAATCTCCCGCAACAGTTTTGGAGAGAGGCTCTTAAAACTGCAGTTCATGTATACAATCGCTCTCCCAATCGTGCATTGGAAAATGACATTCCTAAAGAGGTTTGGTCTGGCAAACCTGCTTCATATGACCATTTGCGTGTCTTTGGTTGTGATGCCTTTGTGCATGTGCCTGTAGAACAAAGGACCAAACTAGACATGAAATCCATCAAGGGCATCTTCATGGGATATGGAGATGAGGGAGAGATGGGTTATAGAGTTTGGCTTCTTGAGGGCAGGAAGATAATACGTAGCCGAGATGCAGTATTTAATGAGGCAAAGTTGCTGAAAAATGTTACACATGGTGATCTTGACAAAAAGAAGGTCAAACTTCAGCATGAACAGCCAGCCATTCAGCAGCCATTAGCTGAAAATTCTGTCCCTTTTAATGCTGAAAATGAGCAGCAACCTATTGTGCTACAGCCAGAAAATCATGGACAGCAAATAGATGCATAGGATGGAACAGGACAACAAGAACATGTTGAAAACAAATTACAGAAGCAAGAAAATGCTGAAAATCAGCCACGTGGCGATGGTGTGCACATTCCTTAGGATGTAGGCCCACTGTGTGATAACACAGATCATTGGGTAAGAAGGTCTATACGTGTCAGAAGGCAGCCACAGAGGTTTCAGCCACTTTGGATTGCATTTTGTTTACTAATGAGGGTGAGCCTTTGACATTTAAAGAGGCACAGTCATGTGAAAACAAGAGAAAGTGGGAGCTTGCTATGCAGGAAGAGATGAAGTCTCCATATGCAAATAACACATGGGAGCATGTACCTTTGCCCAAGGATAGGAAAGCTATTCCTAATAAATGGGTTTACAAAGTGAAATGTATTGATGGGAAGTCCAAGTATAAGGAACGGTTGGTTGCTAATGGCTATACACAGAAGGAAGGCATAGACTTTTAGGAGGCCTTTTCACTAGTGGTGAAGATGACTACGCTCCGTGTTTTGTTTGCTCTCACTGCATCCTTGGATTTAGAGTTGGGTCAGATGGATGTGAAGGCTGCTTTTCTTCATGGTGACTTGGATGAAGAGTTGTACATGAAGCAGCTAGAAGGATTTGCTATTCCAAGAAAAGAGCATTTGGTTTGTAAGCTGAAATGTAGTTTATATGGGCTGAAACAAGCCCCTAGACAATGGTACCAAAAATTATTTACCTTTATGCTCAGCCATGGATTTAAACGCAGCCATGTAGATCACTGCTTATACACTAAAGAGGCTGATGATGGAAGCCTTATTGTGCTGGTTTTATATGTAGATGACATGTTGATTGTAGGATAGCATAAGAGTATTTTGAATGCTCTTAAAAGGCAGCTGAGTTCAGCCTTCTCCATGAAAGATTTGGGGGCAAGTGAACACATTTTGGGCATGCGCATTAAAAGAGACTGACGGCAACATTTGTTGTTTTTCTCATAGGACAAGTACATCAGCAAAGTACTTGACAGGTTTAATATGGCTGATGCTAAGCCTCTTGGTGTGCCTTTACTGCCACATACAAAGCTTAGCAAATTTGATTGCCCTAAGGATGATACAGGTGCTAGTACCATGAAGGGTATACCTTATGCATCAGCTTGTGGATCTTTGATGTATGCCATGGTTGCAACTCACCCTGACATTGCTCATGCACTGGGAGTTGTTAGCAGATTTATGTCTAACCTTGGCAATCCACATTGTGAAGGAATGAAATGTATCTTCAGATACTTGAAAGGTACATAAGAAAAGTGTATATGCTATGAAAAGGGTATACTAGAGTTGCAGGGATTTTGTGATTCAGACATAGCAGGAGATCTTGATACTAGGAAATCTACTAGTGGGTATGTTTTTACTTTGGCTGGTGGGGTTATCTCTTGGTGTTCAAGATTGTAGAAAATTGTGGCACTGAGTACTACAGAAGCTGAATATATTTCAGCCACTGAAGCTTCTAAGGAAGCTATTTGGCTTGGCCGTTTGGTTAAGGATTTTGGTCTTTCTTCACGTACTCCAGTGCTTGGTTGTGATAGCCAGAGTGCAGTATGTCTAGCTAAGAATGCCATGCTCCATGCATATACCAAACACATAGATGTTCGGTATCACTTTATTCGATAGGTCTTGGATGATGGCCTTGTCACACTGACTAAGGTTAAAACCCAAGATAACCCTGCAGATGTTCTCACTAAGTCTCTTGCAAAGGCTCAGCATGAGCATTGTATTCGTTTAGTGGGAGTTGGTTAGCTTAAAGGTACCACTTTGGGAACGGTACACCTATCTCTGCGTTTACTAACACTCTCTCAACTCTGCACTTGCAGCATGCCTTGACCTTGCACTCCATTGCGCTCTCTCCCCTTTAATTGAAACACATCGAGATAAAGTGCATCACTGAGAATGATCTACTGGGTCACCCTCCTCCATCCATTGTATTGTTTCATTGGTGAAAGAATGTTGAAGCTTCATGATGCAGCACATGGAAACTTGACCTCTAACTTGGTTTTAGGCTTTTTTTCATCTTGAGCATTGCGATGCTTTATACTTTCACATTGCTGCAATTCCAACTTAATTAATATATAGCATTGCATCCGATTGACTAGCCCTTGGTGTGCATCCGACATGCTGGGAGTACTAAATACATTAGGAAATATTTTTATTTGCATAATTTGGATTGTTCCAATATGACTGTGCATGGAAATTTGCAAACTATCAACTATACTAATATACATTTTCCCATACATTGCATGTATTAAAAGCCGTATTTTCCTCATGACCAAACTATATGGAGCATTTACATGACCAACATTAATACCATAAGTCCCAAACACAGTGGGCTACATACATGCAATGCCAAACTTGCCACTTTGTGCCCCAACTTCATGCCAACATTGCTATATATGGAGTTATGCATATTACGAGCTATACCCAGATACATTGGGTCTTGCACACTACACATTGATTGCTGCATACCATAAGGAGTTGTGCCATACATCTCCGTATGTGGTCCTTGACCCACCATAGCATGGAAACTAGTGCCACCATCAAAGTACCCTAGCTATCTCCTTATTGTATACATGCTCTGATGTCCAAAACCCATTGGATTGGCACTACCAAGTTGGCCTTGTATATGCATCAATTGCCCCATTGACATCATTTGCTTATGTTCACTACCCACATTTGGAACATCATGCCGATGTTGTTGCAGCTTGTCCTATTGAGACTGAGTGGGTTGAGGGTGAGAGTATCAGATATTGAAGAGAGAGCAAAGAGCAGTAGAGCAGTAGAGAGAAGTGTTAGCAGAGTATTTGTCAGCTCATGTGTGAGTCTGAGCTTGATCTGGGCTGGGCATTTTTATTAGGTATTTTAGGTATTTTTTTGGTGTGGCATTTTATACCATTGGAGCATTTTTTTGCACCAGCCGGCCAGCATTAATGCTGTCCGACCAGCATTATTGCTCCCCACTTTTTCAGCCTATTTATACTCAGTGGCTCCTCCTCAGTCAGTCACTTCATCTTCACCATCTGCAGACTCTGTGGAGAGAGGAGCCAGTGCCAGTGCCCACGCAGCCAGTGACTCACTGTTGTATGCGACTGTCTCGTGTTTAGATATATGGATTCCATTTCCCGTGCATACATCTGAGTTCTCACCTGTATCGTGTTCTTTTCTTCTCTTTTTGTCTTGTGTTTCAGCAGTTTATTTCAGCACATGTTTATGCTTCCACCGCTGCTCCACTTCTGACATGGTATCAGTTTTCAGGATTTGTGTTTTTGCTGTGTTTTCTTGCTGATTTCAGGACTGTTTTGTACCCCTGCTGATCAGACGACTGCTGTCGCAGCCAGGCGACCTGTTTTGGGGTTGTTTTCAGCCTGCGTTTTTTGCAGTTTTGCCATCGCCTGCTGCCTCCGCACCCTCTGCTGCCCACACACCTTTGCTGCCTGCGTTTTTCATCTGCAGCTACTGGCGACAGTTTTCTACCTGTTTTCTCCCGTTTACAGCCTGCGTTTTGCTGATTCAGCGTCTCTCGTGGCTGGGTGACTATTAATTCAGGCCGTTTTTGCTGTTTTTGGCAGTTTTTGACTGATTTTTAAACTTTCTGCAGCAGATTTTGTCTTCTATTGATCAGATTTTGGGTTATATTGCATGTGAAATCTCATTTTCTGCAGTCTGTGCTTGTGTTTTGGCTGTGTTTCCTCTCTAAATTCCATCTCTTCTCTACTTCTCTTCTTATCCTCTCCATATGGCTCCTCCGTGCACTTCCACTGATGATAAGTTACATATGATCTCGATGCTTCTTGAGCATGAGGCATCCTTGAGATTACAGGGGCGGCTTCTGGCACATTATGGAGGTGAGGCTTATGTAGCTTTAGAGAGGGGTGACGGGAAGAAGAAGTCGAAGGCCCAGTGTTACCACTGTGGCAAGAAGGGACATTTGCGGAAGGACTGCAAGAAGTTAGCGGCTTCCAGGAAGAAGGAGCAGAAGACGAAGCGGGATGTTGACTCTACCGATGAGTCCTCTCCTTCATCAGACTCCGACTCTGATCCTCCGACCAAGGTGAAGTCCAAGGTGCGGAAGGGATCCTCTTCTTCGGATCGCGGGAAGGGCTTGGTGGCCCCTTCCTCGGCTGCTTTCTAGTGGTGGTGATGAGGTCATCCCTCACGACTCTCTTGTGCCAGAGAGGGAGTGTGAGCGGGTGTTCAGATGGGGCAGCCGCGCCTCATCTATATTTTTATACAGGTGCACAGGTTCCAGAGAGGACGTCCCTGACGCATCGACTTCAGTCTGACGGAATCAAATCCTGGAGCTGGGATTGACATCCAGGTTCATGTTGAGCTGGTTATCTGACAGAGAGCGGGAGGCTTTCGTCTGGAGCTCACATGAGGGGACACTTTGGCGGTCTGGCCAAAGGCGGGGAATCCATGGTCACCTATGTTCAGGGGCATTTTTGACAGGATGGTCTTGTATGCTACTGCGAGACATTGGTGATGGACACAGAGACATGCTATGATCTTCTCTATTTTCAGGTGTTTGGTACGATCGACATCGACATCAGGTTCTCTCCGAGGCACCTTGGTGGTGGCTTGATCACCCACTGCTTGGGTATCCATGGTTCTACTTGCTGGTTCTATGTTGTATAGTTTCTGATCCCTTTTCATTGTACTATTGTATTGTATCGGATCACTCATGATCTGAGAGAGGGTGTTAGCAGAGTATTTGTCAGCTCATGTGTGAGTCTGAGCTTGATCTGGGCTGGGCATTTTTATTAGGTATTTTAGGTATTTTTCTGGTGTGGCATTTTATACCATTGGAGCATTTTTATGTACCAGTCGGCCAGCATTAATGCTGTCCGACCAGCATTATTGCTCCCCACTTTTTCAGCCTATTTATACTCAGTGGCTCCTCCTCAGTCAGTCACTTCATCTTCACCATCTGCAGACTCTGTGGAGAGAGGAGCCAGTGCCAGTGCCCACGCAGCCAGTGACTCACTGTTGTATGCGACTGTCTCGTGTTCAGATATATGGATTCCATTTCCCGTGCATACATCTGAGTTCTCACCTGTATCGCGTTCTTTTCTTTTCTCTTTTTGTCTTGTGTTTCAGCAGTTTATTTTAGCACATGTTTATGCTTCCACCGCTGCTCCACTTCTGACAAGAAGCAGTGTAAGCATGACTGAATGAGTGTATGGTACAATAACGAAGGTACCACTTTTTAGGTTTAGATAGTATATATAAAGTACAAGAGTGTAAGGGTGTGCTTACACCCAAACATAGAAGAAAGGCACAGTAAGCCTTTATTCCCAACAACCTCCCACCTAAAGGCAATGTGCTTGAGGAAAGAGAAAAGAATCAGCTAAGTTTATGTATGTACAAAGCTGAAATACACATATACTAGCCAACTTCCATTATTTGGCGGCAATTAGCAAACCGCTCTGCTAGAAGACCCTTTGTGAGAAGGTTTGCAGGGTTATCATCTGTATGTACCTTGACAAGCTCAATGCTCTTGCTGTCAAGTACATCCCTGATAAAGTGATGCTTCACCTGTATGTGCTTTGTCTTTGCGTGAAAGACTGGATTCCATGCTATCATGATAGCACTCTGACTGTCATAGTGGAGGATAGGAGCCTATGTAATACCAAGCTCCCTCACAAGACGTGAGAGCCATAAAGCCTCTTTGCATGCCTCAGTGGCAGCCACATACTTTGCCTCTGTAGTAGACAATGCAATACACTTTTGCAGCTTGGATATCCAAGAGACTGCTCCACCTGTGAATGTGAACACATATCTTGAAGTATACTTCCTGTTGTCAAGACGGCCAGTATAGTTTGCATTTGTGAATCCAACAATAGATGACTTCTACTTACCAAAGCAAATACACAAATCCTTTGTGTCCTTAAGGTATCTCATGATACCCTTCACTGCTTTCCAATGCTTTTTGCCAGGATATGCCATGTATCTTCTACCCACTTGCACCGCAAATGCAATGTCAGGATGTGTAGTAACCATACCATACATCAAGCTACCAACAATTGAAGGATAAGGTATCTTGGCCATTTTAGCCTTTCCATCATTAGATGTAGGGCTATCATTTGCACTAAGTTTCACATATGGAGGTAATGGTACGCTAATGGCTTCCCCCCCTCCATATTTTAATGCTGCAAAACCTTAATAACATACTCTTGCTGTAACAGATAAAGAAGGCCCTTTGATCTGTCCTTGAGTATACGCATGCCAAGAATGTGATTGGCCTCGCTAAGATCCTTCATATCAAAGCTATTGTGTAAACTTTACTTCGAGGAGTCCAAGGTATGAACATCCTTGCCTGCAATTAGTGTCATCCACATACAAGACCAAGAGAATTAGATCTGCAGCCTTCTTGGTGTATATAGTGATCAACTTGAGGATGATGAAATCTCTGAGATTGCATAAATGTATCAAATTTGTGACACCATTCTCGTGGTGCTTGCTTCAACCCATACAAACTCTTCTTGAGTTTACATACCATGTGCTCTTTCCCCTTTGTAACAAAACCTTCAAGCTATTGCATATAGATCTCCTCATGCAGATCACCATGTAAGAAAGCGGTTTTTACATACAGTCGTATGAGTTTCAATGTCTTTAGATGCAACCAAGCCCAAGACGGTCCGCAAAGTAGTCATTTTGACTACAAGAGAAAAGATTTCATCAAAATGAATTCCAGGTTTTTGCTTGTACCCTTAAGCAACCAGGCGTGCCTTGTACTTTGGCAAAGAACTAGAACAAGGCACGCCTCTAGATCTGCAATGCCATAGAGGTTTGGAAGAGATTGGCATCTCTCTATCGAATCCAAACATTAGGGCGATGGTCTATCTCTCGAGTTGAAGCGACCATGGCTCTCTATCACTAATTCCCCTACTATGAGGGATTGCATCGACAAGATGGAGGAGATTCAAAATGAGCTTGTATCGTAAGACCATTCCTTCTAAGGACCTAGCTGTGACACTCCTTTTGCATCTTCTGTAGACTATCACCAACATATGATGTATTCGACACCAATGTCCTCACGTCTTGTACGAGGGACACTATCACTTGGAAGAAGCTAGTCCCATTGATGCTGAGTAGGATACGCATCATATGGAGAGAGATTCTAATTGAGAAAGTGCACATAGTCATGCCTTTGCAACATCATCTAAAGGAAAAGGACAAGCCAAGCAAAAGAAAGGGAAGAAGAAGAAATAGGAGTCATCTTCAAACTTTGATACAGATTTCAAGGGGAAGTGCAAAGGATATTCCAAGTGTCCTCACTTTGAGAAGATCTCGCAGCTCAAAGGAGAGCACTAGAAGAAATACCCTCACCTTCATCTGGGAGCAAAGCATGGAGCTGCATTACCAGAGCCTCCCTCTACCTCTACTTCGAGAATCGACATTAGTTGTTACCACCAAGTCTGTTTCTTCACATCTGTCACAAGGAGGAGCCTTCTTTGGTTGTCTCATCTTCTAAGTGGCCTTGGCTCATATGACAATGGTGTATGGAGTCATATGACTCCTCAAGGAGAGTGGCTCCAAGATCTCCATTCATCAGAGGATATAGTCACAGTTTGGTGATATTTCTTTGGTACCTATTTACGGTGTTGGTACCTTGCCTCTATTGGCTGACTGTCCAGTGAACTCTATTTTAGAAGTCCCACATGTTCCAAACTTGGGCCTTCCTTTTCTCTTAGTTCATGGCATTACTAGAATCAGTATCCGGGTCGTCTTCACCAAATAGGTTGTCTTTATTGAGGACTCTCCATCAAGAGCCATTCTTGTGACATGTTGGCAGGAGAGGGGGCTATATAATGTTAGCCTATATTTTGTCAGTCTGTCATCTCCTAGTTGTAAGCTCCATCAAAGTCTAACAAGGACAATGCAAGCTTGCTGTTGCGGGCCTTCTATAAAGTGTACAAGACATCTACAACTTCTTCTAAAGAGTGATGAGGAGTGAAAGGAATGAATATTGTCACTGTGCAAGGAACAACTAGCTCCATATTGTGGAGACTACAGTGTGACTGCACCAGAGTTTGGGCGTGATGCGACATCCATCATTTAGGTCGACAATTTTGTCCATTTCAGGTCGCTATGTTGCATCTGGTATCACAGCCTGGGATCCTTGTTCATTTTAATTTTTTCCTGCATTCTTGTATTCATTTTTTCTTAGCCGTTCACTCAGCTCTTTACTCTATTTGCATAAGAAGCACCCAAGAAAATGGCATGGAGGACATGTCCTTTTTTAATACCTTTGACCAAGTGTTATGGCTCCCAAGCCAGAGATGATCATAGTGCTTAAATAATACTCTAAATCAAAGAAGTTGGTGGGGGATGACTGGATTTGGCACATAACAGAAGTGCTAACATATCTGTGCTCATGCCAACAAGACTGTCATTGTAGAATTTTTGAATTTACCATAATAATTCATATAGCAATTGAACTTTCTTGACTTGCTGTATATTACTGTCACTCTTTTCAGGGTATTTTGACAACTCTCTCACAGACAGGAGGAGGCTATAAGTATGATTATGCCACTATCCCCTTTTTGGCTGAATTTCTGAAGGTAGTCTTACATAAGTGCTGGCATTCTCTTTGTTTGGACACTGTTGTTTTCTGCTCTTGATACTGTGTTAGTTTTGTGATTTTTTTGTTCTTCACAGCTTGCAGTTAGTTCTTTTCTGCTTTGGAAAGAGAGGGCCAATGTTCCTGGCCTTCAAACCACAATAGATTGGAAAACCCTTCGACTATACCCCATCCCCTCTCTCATCTATCTAATTCACAACAATGTCCAGTTTGCAACACTGACTTATGTTGACACTTCAACCTATCAGATAATGGGAAATTTGAAGATTGTGACAACTGGTATACTTTTCAGGTGCTCTTTTACAAAAACATTGTTTTTTTAGCCATATACAATGAATAAGAAATTTAAAGGAAAAACATGCAAACACACAAAATATGACAACAAATCGGAAATGTGAAACTTTAGAATCCAGTGTCTGAGAGTGTTTCAACTGAAATAATTATTATCACAAAGGCTACTTATAAGCTGATGATACAGATGGCAAAAAGAGTTGTGTATCCATGGAGCTTGATAATTTAATAAACAAGTCATTTCTGTATTTGGAACGATCTCCATGGAGTTATAAAAGTCAAGGAAGGCCGGATGGACCAGAATACTTGACGAGTTCAACTATGAATTAAGATAAAAAAGAGAAATGCAATATAGTAGCTGATTCCTTAGCACAATGCTATGATTACTGAATTAAATTTACTCAATTCATCAGTGATCTATTTGAATCGATCAAGGTAAAATATTAAGTTGATGCTGCATATTCCATGGTTAATGAATTGTGTTTTTTTCAATTGATCAGTAAACCATTTGGATTAATTAAGTGATCTTGATATCCCAAAACAAGGGAGACCATTGAACACATGGATCCAAATGTATGGGCTTGCATTGGCGAACGAGCTTGAATGAACGTTCAAGCTTTGAGTCTTCATGTCATATGATCGAAATATGATTCATTACACGTATCACGACTCATGAGTGAAGAGTCAAGACTCTATAGTTAAAACTTAAGACAACTTAACATAATTAAGACTTAGTTTTCAAAACTTAAGATAACAAAATGAATTATAATTTATGACTCATGAATCATTTATGATCTGAAGAGCAATGAAGGTTAACATCAAGAATAGTGAAACAAGATACATAATAAGTAAAATCAAGATGTAATGATATATGTAACTGTGTTATGTGAATAATTTGTTCAAATTCCAAAGTCCAGTGAGCATTGAGCACTAGGTACTAGTCTCTAGACTCTAGTAACTACCGAGTAATAAGTAACAACATCAATGAGCAACTAGCACGTGCAGTCTGTAATGCTAAACTGACTCATAAGTATCTACTATCATGAGTCATAACTCATCCGGACTCTGAGGATCCATGCATCATCTCCTTGTTAGACTTTGAGAACCCTGATTAAGAAGATGATGAAGCAACCTCAAGCGCCTTAGACTTTGGCTTTAACTTTGTCTATGATGCATGACCACGTGTGGCTCTTGCTCTAGTGGCTCTAGCCCTCCTTTGTGCACGAGTCTTAAGCATTGGTGCCAATAGCTCCTCATAGAGCATAGAGTAGATATCCTGCTCCTCATATGATATTTTCAGGATGTCACGCATCTTCTCTATATCAATCTTGTTAATACTTACCTGTAAAGGTGAATGAGATAAAGATATGAGAGAAGATTCAACATGTTCAATATTCATATATATCACAATTTTATAGTCCAACTTTCAAGCGGTGTCAAGTGTTAAGGTTACAAAGTTAATTATAGACAATACTCTTCATTATTAATTTACATGTGAAGGCTTAGGGGACAGAGCGGTTCTCTCAAGAAGCTGGAGATTACAATGGCAAAATACTAAACGCTCTAGCTGGGCAGTTGTGAGCTTGTTCCTCTTTTTGGTGTGAAAGAGGGTCCATGTGCTCGAGTTCCTCTCTGTAATGTGCCCGCTTCTCAAATTGCAGGACACGTCTTAGCAGTCCATCGAGAGATATATCTAGAAGACGCCGCTCGGCACTTCCAAGGAATGACACAGGGTTTGCCAACTAGGGTCTCTCGAGTCTGCCCCGCAACAGAACTTATCCGGCCATTCCCACTAGGATCGTCGAGTTCCTTGTAATCGGGTCTTCCTAACAGTCTTTTAGCGTCGGCCTATAACTACTCCACTTTGCGTAGACACAACTGGGCCAAGGCAGGCTCATACCGTGCTTGGTTCAAAGAGAATGGAAAACGAGAGAGAGGCATCGCTCGATCTCTTTGCCCGTAGGGCATAGTCCCATTCCGGTCCCCTAAAACGGTATGAATCAGGGTTTCAACTTACAAGTTCTAAGGTCCTTGTCTAACTAACGTTTGCATCAAATAAATTCCATTGAGGAAAGCTCTCGGCTAACCGAGAACACCTAGCCGTAGGATGGACCCGACGGTCACATCCACCACACTTCCCTTGGGGGTTGTTTTAGTTATCTAATTACCTACCACATTATGTTTGACACATAAAAGCAGCTTCCTTAATTAACCCGTTAATCATAGGTTCCTTTACGTAATTTAGGGCACTGACACAAAGACAAGATAAAACAAGATCAGACACTTCCTTAACTTATCTTCAGATTAATATTTGTCTCCCGTCCATACATGAGAATTAAGTGTTCCTTTCTACCTCTGCAGAAAAATCCTTCGGTCTCCCGGCAATAAAACTCGAAGGTTTATCCTACCAAGATTTCGCCTTGCAACTAGTATCAAGGCCTCGAGATCCCATCTCGAGTTACGTAGAACACTTGTGTAGGGCCCGGAGGCATTGGGATTTACGGCCAGAGCCCCCACTAGCACCCAAGCGTCCTCCTACGCTAAGTAATTTCCACGGAGAGACCTCTCGCGGCGGGTTCAGTCCACATTCTTGGCGCGGATTCATAACCCCCTTGGTTAGGGTTTGGCGGTTTGCGGGGGGTAGCTAGCGCCATCCTTCTTTAATTATCCCTTTAGGAAATCAGCCACAGCTGAAGCAACCAGCTTAATAACATTTACTAGGGAAAACATCCCTTTTGTTTCCATGGCAATCAGTCATCTCAGACCCGGCCATGAAATCACATTAACAAACAGTTGAATGCACAACCTCTTGCTTCAAGGCATCGCAATCCCATTGCATGCACAACCAGAATTTAACTTGGATGTATCAAAACACTTTTGCAACCTTTTCAAACAACCAAGCATAACTTGGGTCAACAATCCATCTTTAACAAAATCAACCTTTGTTAAAACCATTTCAATAGTTCCAAGCAACATGCTTAGCATGAATCATCTATCCTAAAGTTCGCTCTCCCCCTTGGGTTAGGGCTTCGCAAGGTCGATTTAACAAGTTCCTTCTAGATCCTTTAAATGAACTAAGTGATTTCATCTTGACCTTTATTAATCCTGGCTACCTATTTAGGGTAGAAGATCAATCCAATTTCTAGAGTAGCTATCTAATATCACAGGTCACCAAATGCTAACCCACCAAGAGTACATTAACGAGATTCCAACTTGATTAGCCATAGGTTATGCAATCTTCATCTATCGGCTAGAGTTCGGACAAGGATCTCTAAACGGAATTTCTTTTAGAACTACTGTTCTAACAATGTTTATCGTCAATCCCATTGAGTGTGCAAGTTAACATATATCGACACATGCATAATCTAACTGTTACCTTAATGTACTCTATCATCCTTGTGCATGAAAAACTGGTTTGCAATCTTAGGATGCTATTGTATTTTTTTGATAAGGGAGTATTTTTATCTCTTTCGATGCGAGGCTCCAATCCTTTTAATGAATATAATGTAAGATTCTAGCTCTTTCTAAATGCAAGCTAAGGTAATCCATTCAATGTATAATACAAAAATATATTCTATTATTAATCAGTAGAATGTTCTTCATGCAAGTGTTTGTGTCAGGCATTTCAGCATCTTATAATGCGTTTTCCTTAATCAAATTTACCTATCATTTCATTGACCATAAACATGAAATATCTTATGATTATTACAACTGTTGTAACTAGATTCATGCCTAGGTTCTTTACCTATCAAACCATGCAATATGAATTTTATTATAATCCCGTATCCTCATGAGATAAGCAAGACATCAAAGCAGTACCTGATTGTGGGGAGAAACTTTAGTGTTTGCCCTTGGCAGTGTGTTTGCATGGGTGGTGGCATCTTGACACGAATCTCCGTCCATGGTTGTGGGATTCCCATTCAGTTGGGAAGATCTCTGCTTCGGGGCCATCCTCAATTATGAGACTCTCTGAGTCGTGGGTAGAAAGTCCGTAAGAACCTTGGCCAAGAGACAATGTACGAATAGGAAGCGCCTATTGGGAGCCGTGTATCCTATACACGAACTTCGGTAGAGAGCTTTAATGGGATGCGTCTTCTTGTGCAGGGATTGCAGAACTCTAGCACTCCAATGCCACCTGAGCATATCCTGATGATGAAGATATACTCCCAAAGGCACAAAAAGGGAGCCTGTGCATGAATCAGGCTTAGGGGGAGGGGAAGGTTAGAAAAGTTCTAGAACCCTCTCTCTCTCTCTCTACTCTTACTCTTCTACCTCTCCTTCCTCTTCTCTCTTCTCTCTTCTCTCTCTCCTTTTTTTCTTCTCCCTCTCCTCTTCTTCTCTCCCTCTCCTCTTTCTCTTCTCTCTTCTCTCCTTTTCCTTCTCTCTTCTCTTTTTCCTTCTCTTTTTCTCTCCCTCTCCTCTTATTTTTTGCTCACGGGGGCCTACAGCGACTGGCGATCAAGGGGGGGGGGGGGGTTTTCGTTGCAGTCGAGGAAAAAGGAGGGGGGATGCTGACGGCACGGAGAGGCAGGGGGTGGCGCCTGCTCACGACGAAGGGAAGGGGAGCTTGCCCTCTCTGCAGACCACCAGGGGAGCGCAGCTGCTGCTGCCGCAAGCGGAGGGGGGGAACGCTGTGTTAGACGCGGGGGGGGGGGGCTGTCGAGCTGGAGGGGGGCGCTGTAATTGTCAGCAGGGGGGGCGCACTATCTGTAAACAAGGGAGAGGGAGGAGCCTCCTCCTTTATAGAAGGGGGAAGGAGGTGGGTGGCATGGCCGCTACCCCTCCCACCTGGCGGGGCTGCATGCCCCCCATTACTCACACATCACTCCCTCTCTCTCTCTCTCTCCCCGACGTGCTGTCGGCGGGGAGAGAGAGGGGGAGTTAAAAAAATTTGAACTATTATATATATATATATATATATATATATATATATAAAATTAAGGGGGGTTCTCATGGAGGGAGGCACGGGGGTCACGGGGGGAGGACATTACACTCTTAACAGACTTTGAATTACAGTCTTGTGAGAGGACAAAAATGACAATGTGTTCTATTCAAATTTAAGAGATTGAGGTTAGGTAATTAGTAATTGCTAATAGACAAGCTGCAAAATCAACATTTAAGTGGGCAATAGATTATAAAACCTATAATCTGTTACCTAGGTTGCATAATGCATTAGATTATCAAGATTCAAATCATAAAAGTCACTAATCACATACTAAAGTACGAGCACAATTGCCGTATTTTTCCTACCAAGAGACAGATTGAAGCTCTATTTCTCGAAGCCTAGCTACCAAAATGAAAAGAATGATTGCAGAATGCCAGTAAATCATCCTCTACTCTCCTCATTATATCTATATTATACCTTATGAGGTGCCTCATGTACTCCATGAAGCCCTCTTTCAACTCCTCGCTACTATACTACTCCTCACTGTGCCAAAGAGGATGCGAGATATGTGCGATTGTATGGATTGATTTATGGAACCAATCCCATTGTGCATTTCATAGTGTACGAATCTCATCAATCCTTGAGAGTGAAGGATGACGGATCATAGATAAAATAAGTTAGAAACTTAAAAGTTAAAACAACTATTAATGTGTCGTTAACACTAAATAATTACATTTATCATATAGAAGGCCCAAAGTACTTCACTCTATATCAATGATGCGTAATACAGTATAAATAGGAGTGAGACTTTTCACCAATGCCTTTGTCTCAACCCACCAACTCTCATTTAAAATATTGTGCCTAAAAGCAAGAGCCTTTGGAGACTCTCTCTAATTCCATGTGAACCACTCTTGACATGCAATGGTCCGTATCAAATTTGGATGGATCTGTATCAATTTCTCCAATACAATAAATAAATAAGCAAATCTAGTGGGAGAGGGCTTTAATAGTTCAAGTATGCTATTGGCTCGAAATATACTTGTAATGGATGGTCTCTTCTTCATAGCTTACTATGGTTGTTACTATCTTGAAAATGTCATTCACGCAAGATATTTGCCTAATATCTTCAATCAATAAGTTGAGGCAATGGGATATACATGGAGTTTCTTCTATGCGAGAAAACTCCTCCTCAAGCATACGTCCCATAGACACACAATTGCTTTCATTATCTATTACCACCTGTACCACATTTTGGACTTCTATGTCCATGATGACCTATTGCATGTGCTTCCAAAACAAAAGCTCTGATGATGATATGAGGCAAAGGCATTGATGGCCTTGATGAAGATGGTGCCTTTGCATAAAGACACCAAAACATTGTAAACATTCCTTTGGGTTATATCTGACCATCCATCGCATAATATTGTGTATCCATATTTTGCCCATGTCTCCTTAAAGGGCTCCAATTGAGCCTCTATGGATGCTTTTTTCTTTTGAAGCTCCTATGTGCGTAATGCATCCATGGATGGGCCTTCCCACTCACACATCCTATGCAGCTCACTGCCTTGATTATCTTATTTCATTGATGTGTAGTGGCCACATTGAAAGGGCTAGCACATCAAGTAAATAAGCATGTGAGCTCCCTAGTTGCATCCACAATTGCTTGTCTTTGAAGTCCTGCATGGACACTTGCACTATGCAAGGAGTCCCTTTGCCCACCACCACTAGAAGATGGCAATGAGGTCCTTTTTGCACTTGGACCTGATACGGATATGGATGCACTTCTTTTTGATGTGTCATTGGCACCTCCAATTTGGCTAGTGCCACTAGGCCCATTAGCCTCTCCTTACCCCACTTGTCCTTCATTAGCCTGATGTGGTGTTGGATGAGAGGATCCATCCTCTTCTAGCTCAATACCCATACACTTTTGGTGCCAAAGATGGAGACTTACCGTTACCTCCGCAGTTACATTTGTGCAAGGCTTGATGTCTTTCGGAATGCACGCCAAGTAGTGTTTCACGTGCGTTATGCTCCCTAGTTTATCCAATCCACAATAGTTGCACCGCCACTTCTTTGATCCACCTGAGCCCTTGTATCCCTTGATTGGAGTGATGTGCCTCCAAAATGGATATGGCACTATGATTAGGTAATGGGAAATTGGAATTTGGAAAGAGGATAAGTACTAAGAACTTGGAAGAAGATTTGAGGAGGAGGAGGAGGAGGAGGAGGAGGGAACTTGGGCGAAGAATAAAGAAGAAGGATGGAAGAAGAAGAAGAAGGAAAGAAGAAACTTGGTCGGGGAAGAACTGAGAAAGAGGGAAGAAGAAGATGAAGAAGAAGAAAATAAGTAAGGAGGAGGAGGAGGGAGGGAGGGAGCTTGGAGAGCGAGCTCTAGGAGGTAGAGAGCTGGAGCGCAGGAGTTTGGAGTTGAAAATGTGAAACGAGGCATGTTACCCGTTTTCACTCTGCGTAACCTGCTGCCCGTTTCCTCGTAGGATCCCGAATGGCGTTTCCCGATTGTCGTTTTAGGCCGAAACAGCTGCCCCATTTCAGCAACCTTGAAATGCTGTTTCGGACTGCTATGGTTTGAGAGATGATCGATAATAGCACTCCCTTTCAGGCATTGTGATAGGTTGAGGCTGTGGACTCTCAAAAGGTGAAAATGTTGGGGAGGATGTTATGCTCCCAAATAAAACTGATAAAGAAATACTCGAGCATAGAAGATAAACACAATGTACAAGAAAACACAATGATAGAACAACAGAACTCAAAGCTGAAGAGTAATTCAGAGTAAGAGAAGAATGAATGCAATAAACACACTAAGCAAGAGTGAATACAAAACCTTGAACCTTCTCTCTCAGAA
This sequence comes from Lygodium microphyllum, assembly GCF_053477565.2. Lineage (NCBI taxonomy): Eukaryota > Viridiplantae > Streptophyta > Polypodiopsida > Schizaeales > Lygodiaceae > Lygodium > Lygodium microphyllum. The sequence goes on along the minus strand of NC_141149.1, from coordinate 68,409,445 downwards.
TGTGCCTAGGTAGAGATGAATTGGAGAGTGTGTTGTACCTTGAACGGATCCTGAAACACAGCAGGTAACCTTCGGCAAAGTGACCAGCTGCTGTAGATGGCTATAAACAGCAGTGCAGGCTGCTTTGTCCCAAAAACACAGGGCTGAAACTGATGTAGACTGATCTAGTGAAGTACAGAGCAGCAACAACATAGAAGATAGCCCCGGAGGCAGTGTATGATCAGGGCGGCAGCTGTGGGCAGCAAACACAGCCTGCTGGAGACTAGGCAACAACTAATAGGATGATGTCAGCAGTGTACAGGCAAGCCTGCGCAGTAAATTCATGCTGTACAGTAGTTACCACCTGCGGAGAACAGCTTGGAGTAGGCATAGATAGTCCAAGCTGATAAACATAGCAGCAAACAAAGGCTGAATAGGGCGCCTAGCTGATAAACAGAACTACAAGCTGAAATATCCTCCATGAGGGGTGTGGACAGCAGTGGAACAAGGTGGAAATAGTAGAAGAACTTGCAAAACTGATGGGAACAAGTGGTTGGTTTTGAAGGGAGAAGCCAAGTGGAAGCATGAGCAAGCAAAAGCAAGAGAGGTGCAAGCTACGGAGGATGGAGCAAGAGAGCAAGTGAACAAGAGAGAGATTTAAGATATGGAAACTCCTAGAGTCACAATATGTGACTAGCCTTCCCTTTTTCATTAGTGACACTAAAAGAATAAAGAATGAGGTGATAATGACAGTCGCTCGCCACCTGCAGTGTACAAGTGTGCGGGTCCCACTACCTGCAGTGTATATGTGTTTGGGTATTGTAAGTGTGGCGAATATACGGGTGGCATAGACACATGCACCTTTATCCCCAACAATCTTCCACTTAAAAGTGACTATGCCTCTAGTGAGGAGAGAATAAGAAAAAGGTGAAAAATTACAAATGTACATAAAGTACAACAAGAGGAAAGATGTCATCTCATCCCATGCCCATCATCTTCTTAAGGAAGGCAAAGTGTTCCACTGAGAGACTTTTAGTGAGCAAATCTATAAGATGTTGATTAATCGAGATCTTGACAAGCTCAATGGACTTGTCCTCAACGAGCTCTCTGATAAAGTGGTAACGCACCTCAATGTGTTTTATCTTTGCATGGAAGACTAGTGAATAGCACTCATACGATCCGAATGCAATGTAGGAACCACATTAGTAATATCAAGGTTTGGATGGCCTAACCAGAGAACCTCCTTGCAAGTCTTAGTGGTTGCAACATACTTTGCCTTTGTAGTAGATAGAGCCGTGCATTTTTGCATTGTGGATATCCAAGAAATAGCACATTCAACAAAGGTGAAGACATAGCCTCTGTAGTAGATAGAGTGGTGCATTTTTACACCCTAGACATCCAAGAAATAGCACCTTCAGCAAAGGCGAAGACAGCTAAAGGTGGGCTTTCTACTGTCTGCATGTCATGTATAATGAGAGTCAGTGTATCCCATGACTTCAATATCCTAACCACCATAACATATGTACATACGTGCAGTGCTCTTAAGGTACCTCATGATACCCTTCACGGCATCCTAATGTTGCCTGCGAGGTGTAGCCATATAGCATGCCACAACTCCTACTACAAATGCTATGTCAGGACGAGTGGGTATCATGGCATACATCAAATTGTCCATTATGGATGCATAAGGGGTCTTTGTCATCTTGGCCTTTTGCTCATTAGCAATCGGCTTGATTAACCTTCATATGAGAATGTAAAGGACAACTAATAGGCTCAACATTCTATATATGAAACTGCTCAAGGCTTTTTTGAATGTGCTCCTGTGACAAGTAAAGGGGCCCTAGAGAGTGAACACGCCTGATGCACATTCCAAGAATATATGAGGTGTGTTCCATGTCCTTCATCTCAAAGCTCTTCTTGAGTTGACCTTTGAAGGCCTCCATCTCATCATGAGCGCTAATAGCAATTAACGTATTATCCACGTAGAGTATCAAAATCATAAGATTGCTATTACGGGCCTTCTTCGAGTATAAATACGGATCCATATTACGACGGGTATATCCCTGTGAACGCATAAAAGTATCAAACTTGTGGTACCATTCCCTAGGTGCTTGCTTAAGGCCATAAAGGCTCTTTCTAAACTTGCACACTAGGTGCTCCTTGTCTTTTTCCTCAAAGCCCTTGGGTTGCTATATATAAGTCTCATCATGAAAGTTTCCATGTAAGAAAGCCGTTAGAACATCCATTTGATAAAGATCGAGATCTAAATGTGTAACCGCTACCTAGTACTAAGCGTAGGGGAGTCATCTTGATTATAGAAGAGAAGACTTCATCAAAGTCAACACTATACTCTTGCTTAAAACACTTAGCAATCACTTTGGTCTTATACGTTGGCTTGGGGTGTCTAGGGTACTTTTCAACTTATACATCCATTTGCATGGCAAAGTACACTTTCCACTAGGCAAAGGAACCAAATTCCACGTATGATTTTTTTGCAACGAGTTATACTCTAACTACATAGCCCTCTCCCAAGAGCAACTCACCTTTGTGCATGGTCTCATTTCGAGCATTTGTCACCATGATATAGTCCATGGAGGGTGCAAACCACTTAGAAAGATGTCTATCTTTAGTAGAACATCTCACAGTAGGCTGTGGAGCTTGTACATCTTGTCTAATATCATGGTCATGGGCCATTGGAGCATTAACTGCAGGCTGTTTAGTTGTCTGTGTACGAGAGTAAGAGGCTCCTCTTGAAATATTACCATGCATACCTCAACAACCTACTTAGGTTGCTTATGCATTTTCTCTTCATGGAAAACAACATCATGGTTGCGGATGACCTTTCGAGCATGTGAATCGTATAGGTGATAGCCCATCTCACGTGCATTCCCATAACCAAAAAAGATGCATTTCACTGACTTAGGATCTAGCTTATTGCGCTTGTCCTTGGGAACATGGCAGGAGCATATGATGGAGGTTTTTTAGACCATACTTCCTTTGCAACCTGATAGTCAATAGCAATGCATGGGGATCTATTAATTAGATGTATTTATTGAACTCGATAGTAAGATTAAAGGCACAAATATTTCTCACAGAAAGAAGATGATATCCTAAACGTGCCATATAGAAGACTTATGATGTATGAATACCACCATGTCCATTTGGAATCAGTGGCACATCACCTTTGCCTTTGATGGGCACTGAAGAGCTGCCACCAATGAGAATTTTCCCATGCATCAGCTACATGGGCAATGCTATTTGTAGGAGTTGTATGGTGGGAAGCGCCAATGTTCACAATCCACTCACGAGGTTGTCGGACCATCATCGTTGCATCAAAAGTTGTTGGTATAGAATCCTCAATCACATCCAAATGGAGAAAGGTGGATGATGAAGGAGCAACCACTACACCTAAGTCCTTCGTAGATTTCTTCTTCTTGGTGTCCTTGTCCTTGTTGCGGCAATACTTCTCCCAATAACCCGTCTTGCAATAAATGTGACAAGTAGACTCCTTGGCTGTGTCTTGTTTGGCCTTCTCGTCGTTCTTCTTCTTGTTGTTCTTTCCTTTCTATTGAGAAGATTGATTTGTCAATGCCCCTGTCTTGGGAGCATTTTGGCCTTTGAGTGGTTTCTCTTGATCCAAGACCATCGGAACCAACTCCTCCTACTTAAGGGTGTCCATCTGTCCTGAAGCAATCAAGGTGGAGTAGAATGCACTAAATCAAGGCAGTAATCGCTAGCTTGCCTATGTAAGTTATGCCAATGCATCGTCTTCTATTTGTGAGCCCTTGTTAGAATCTGACGGAGACATAGGAGCTATGGTAGTTTAGGTGCATTTTCTTCAGTTGCCAACTTCTTGTGTGCATTCCTAGGCTAGTTTTTGCTTTCCACAATCTACCTACACTTGCCGGACATTGTTGTTGTCATCTAGGATTTTTTCAAGGCCTCCCTATTTTTTTTCTAGTATTTTTTGGAGAGTGACCAACATTTATTGTTGGTTGACCAACAATTATGGTAGTCAGCCAGATTTTTGGTCTTTTGGCTATTTATACCCCCTCGGGCAGACACACACACTCTTTAGTCTTCAGTCTTCCATTTGTAGGTGCATACTCTGACACTTTGGGTATTTGGTGGTGCCATCGTCGTCAACCTGATTTGCTGCTCTCATTGACGCTTTGGGCTGCATGCAGGGACTGATTAGTCCATCCCCATTGTATCAACATTCTTCTTTAGTTAGTGCAATATTCTTTCTTCATCTTCTGCTTCCTCTCTTTCTCCCTCTCTTTGCTTATCTCCGTGTTTATGTTTCTCTTCTGTAGCGCACTCACATGGTATCATCCCCTAAGTGTGGGCACAGGCTGGAGATTTCTTGCAGAAGAGCAAGTTTTCATTGTGAGGCAGCCCAAATTTATTAAACATAGATTTTCAGCCTATGTTTGTTGCATTCATAGCCCGTATAGGTGGTCCATTGCCCGTTGGACTTGCTTGGCAGCCATGCGACTTCTCTAGATGGCTAGGTGACAACATCTAGGATTCAATGATAGCATCTAGGCATCAGGTGACCCGTGTTTCCTGCATTTTGCTGAAAACACAAATTCCATGCTGTAGGCGAGTGCTCCTTGGCTCAAGTGATAGTGTCTTAGTGTAGATGACTTCCTTTTGGTAGCATGCGACAGCTTTTCCCAGACAGGTGACACATCTATAGTTCGTGTAGCTGATTGCCTTTTATTTCGTGTGTTGTTTCCATCAAAATGTAGCTTTTTAGGTGATTGTAGAATCGAAGATGTCTTACTAGTTTACAAGCTTTGATGACTCAAAGGAGGAGCTTCTTTCTAGACACTCTTCTGAGCAAAGACATGATTATGGTGATTATAGTCGGCAAGAGGAGTCTCCGTCCGGACCCATCCCCCTTCCATTGATCTATCATAGAAGGCTTTGTTTGAAGTGAAGATGCCATCCTTGATACCCTTGGTGCAAGTCCTCGTCTTACCTTCATTACCCAAAGAAGTCAAACCTGATGGTTCGAACTATTCATTGTGGTAGTGTAGGTGGAGTGCATACTCAACACCTTCAATCTTTGGGCTCTTGTTTTTTATTCCCTTGTCCTAAGGAGGATCCAACAAATGGGACTTCTATGGACGGAGCAACCTTGTGGGATTGGCTCAACTCTCGAGCTCGATCCTTTTCTCTTTATGAGTTTTTAGAATTCTGTCATTGTGCATGTTGGCAGGTTGAAGATTGTGGTAGAAGTTTGGAAAAAGCTTGCATCTTTGTATTGGCACAAGATGTTTGCCCACAAGATTTTCCTTGAGAAGAAGCTGCAGATGCTCAGTCTTGATGAATCCTCCTCTACGAAGGAGCACATCATAAAGATGGAGGACATGAGGAGTGAGCTTGCCTGTCTTGTTCAGATGATATCCTCTAAAGACATGGCTATGGTCCTTTTGACTTAGCTGTCATCTCCTCGGTTTGATGTCTTCTATAGCAACCTTATTACATCGAGGACCTGGGAGACACTCTTATGGGAGGAGCTTTCACCGCTTGTCTTGGAGCACAATGAGCGACTTAGAGATATTGAGGCCAATGGTTTTGGCTTCAACAAGGCATTTGCTGCAAGTATAGGTGGAGGGAAGAAGAACAAGGTGCAAGCCAAGGACAAGTAGGAGGACAAGAAGGATGAGAGGAAGAAGAAGAATCCCAAGTGCCCACATTGTGGAAATGGCACTTATCCCAAGGAGAAGTGTCAGCAAAAGTACCACCATTTGAAGCCAAAGAAGAAGGATTCGAAGGATATGAAGGCTATCCTTGCGATGATAGAGTCTTTCTATATGTATGTATTTGCCAAGGAGGATATAGCTCTTGCCTCTTCCAGTTAGGAGAAGCCTTGGCTCGTTGACAATAGGACCTCTTCTCACATGATTTACAGGCAAGATTGGCTTCAAGACTTGAGTGCCAGAGGGGGTAGAGTCACCATTGGTGATAACTCTACCGTTCTTGTTGGATGAGTGGAGACTATCCCTTTATTGCTAGATAGGGAGTCTTCTTCAGCCAAAGTTCTCTATGTTTCGTATTTAGGTTTTAGTCTCTTGGTTGTTCATGGTTTCACACGGCTTGGTACCCACGTGGTCTTTACACAGATGCGGTGACAGTAGAGGATGAGTCTACAGGTGTCGTTCGTTGGACAGGATCCCAGGAGGGTAGGCTTTACATGCTCATAGCCTTAGCTGCGAGGTCTTCCCATGAGCTTGGGTTGCTTTGGCATACTCGTTATGGTAATCTCAACTTTGATGCTATCCGATGGGCTGCTCGGAAGAAGATGGTGGAGGGAATTTTTGATTTTCCTCCTATTTACACTTTGTGCCCTAGCTGTTTGAGATGCAAGCAACATAAGGAGCCACATCCACATGTTGCTACTAGGAGTGCTTCTACCCACCCCACTTCAGTTGGTTCTCACTGGCCTTTGCGGACTTATGGGCACGGTGTCCCTTGGGAAGGCCAAGTATTTTGATGCTGATTATAGAAGACTTCAATAATTATGTGTGGCCTTATTTTTTGGAGTATAAGTGCAAGGTATACTCCTGTTTCTGCGAGTGAAAAGTGTTTGTGGAGATATAGACTACTTTCAAAGTTTGTGGCGTATAAGCAGATCATGGTGGAGAGTTTACTTCTAATCTCTTTTCTTAGTTTTGCAAGGATCATGGCATTCGGGTGGAGTATATCCATTCGAACACACCTTCAGAGAATGGTGTGGTGGAATGTGCAAATCAGACCATGCTAGAGATGGCCCGATCGATGTTGAAGCATCGAGGTCTTCCTTGTACCTTTTGGGGTGAAGTGGTGGCTTCTTGAATGGTGTCCTTGAGGAGGAGATTTATGTTTCATAGCCTCCAGGTTTTCTTGTGCAGGGGAAGAAGGACCATGCCTATAGGTTGCAGAAGGCCCTCTATGGCTTGAAGCAAGCTCGTAGAGCTTGGCATTAGAGGATTGATCGATTCTTTCTACAGAGTGGCTTCCATCAATCAGGGCATGATCCCAACTTATACTTCAAGGTTGAGGGTGACAGGTGTGTTTTGCTCATCTTGTATGCGGATGATCTTATCATTACAGGGAGCTATACTGAGGAGGTCGATCGTACTCGGGAGATTTTGGGACAGGAGTTTGGCATGATGGATCTTGGGATCCTCCACTTCTTCCTTGGATTGGAGATCCTCTTTCTACAAAGTGACTTCCATGAATTGACTCTTGACCCCAACTTATACTTCAAGGTTGAGGGTGATAGGTGCGTTTTGTCCATCTTGTAGGTGGATGATCTTATCATCACAGGGAGCTATACTCGGGAGATTGATCATACTTGGGAGATTTTGCGACAAGAGTTTGGATGGATTTCGGGCTCCTCTGCTTCTTCCTTGGATTGGAGATTCTCTGTGTTCGTATTTCTCTTCCGTTGTGCACTCTCACAGTAATTGCAAGATAAGAGTTATCATGATGTCCTCTGAGGTAATCACCTTTCCTATGTTATGTGTCTGTATGTGCAATTCTTGAAGCTTATTGACATGCTCCTGTATGAAAGCAGACTTGGATGGGCTCAATGCTTGTATATACACCTCTAGAGACACATGTTTTATCACGGTCATCCAATTGTACAACTCATTCAATTCCAGCCATATCTTGTGAGCAATGGTCAAATGCTTGATGTGGGCTATCACGGTCGGACTATAGGAGAGAAATATTAACGATGGGATGCGGGGATTTAGATTGTCCCATGTGCTTGTACCTTCGCCAACTCATTTTTTCTCATAGAAGAAAGCTTGGACAAATCATTGGTTGTAGGGTGGTCTATAGCCTCGGTAATGAGTTCCACCAAATCATAGGACTCCAAGATGGCAAACACCATTATGTGCCGGTTGTGGTCATTCTCCCTATTGAGCTTTTGATCTTGAGGAAGAGTTGGTAACATGGGGATCTTACGGTCCATAATAGCTTGAAACTCCATGTCTAGCTTAGAAGACATTGCCACTTGAATGACTTGCACAAAAACAAGGGAAGTCCCCTTTGACTCTAAGAATGCAGCTTGCTAGGGCTTCCTTCACTCGTTCCACACTTGTTTCAACTGTTATGAAAACTCAAAATATGTGACAAAAGGCTGAGAACACAGCCTTTTCTCCTTCATGAACGGCAAAAATCTGCAAAAAATCAGCAACTTTGCTCCTTTCCCATGCTTCTCTACTCGTCTCAGCCTTGTGTCGGCGCATAGCCCTCTTGCTCGCATTGAAATCTCCTCTTCAAGTCTGCCTATGATCAATCAGCCCTTCTACACTGCTATGATACCATGCCAGAGTGCAACAAATGTAGAAGCATATGACTGGGCTAAAAGAAAATGAACACAGAGAGAAGAGGGAGACAGAAAGAGATAGTAGAATGCAGAAATCAGCAGTGAACGAATGCTGAATGAATGAAGTAAATATGTACAGCAGGCTGTCAAGTGTATCTTTGTTGAAGTTGTTCTCCACCTGCAAATCACAAGTGAGAATGACTGGGGGCAGGCCAGCCATAAATAGGCTGAAATAAATAGTAAAATAATGTAGGTTGGTCAGCTGAAAATTGGTCAACTGCAGCAAAAACAGACTGGCACAATAAAATAATCATAAAAATTGCTGCGAAAAACTGCAGCATGCCACATAGCACTTTATCCTGGCCTATTGAGCCTGTCCAACTTGATCCGCCTGACCAAAACATGCTCAACTGCTGGTGACTGCTTGAACTGCTACAAAACTATCCGACTTGATCAGGAAATGCGTAAATCTGCCCTAGAATAACTGTAGACTGCTTGTACTTGTTTAGGAAATGACTAAATCTCTAATAGAAACTTATCAGTGTATGATGATGTTTTATGAAGGCAGTAGCATATGGAATCCAACAATCAATAACAAAGATATGACTGACGACGTAATCACTACGATTGAGGCAGCCATCAACCTGACTGCTGGGCGGCCTCTCTGGAGTTGAAATGCAGCTAGAAAGTGTTGCCTGTTGGTATATGACTCCAAAATCTGCAAAACACAGGTGCTTGCAGATTGCTCCAGCTGCTGCATTCGACCAATTTTCAGGCCACCCTGCCATTTCTGATCAGCTGTAGCCTGTCTCCCACCTATGAACACATGTTTTGCAGATTTCAGAGTCATACACATACATCTGACACCTTTCTAGCTGGAATTATACTTCAGATAGGTCGCCCAGCAGTCAGTTCAATTGCTTCTCTCAGCTGAAGTGATTATATCATCACCCATATCTACTTTTTGACTGCTGAACATCCATACACTGTTGCCTTCAATTGTCATAATCCGTTGATAGATCAAGATATGGAAGGATTCAATGGGTTTTCAGCCTAAAGGTGCAGGGTATTCTTCCTCAAATCAGTCCTCCAAGTTTGGAGCGTATTTCAGCCAGCCAAAGGACACTTTTAGGCAAGAAAATAGGGGGCATAACAGTCGTAACAGTTGTAACAGTAAAGTACCAATCTTTCCTACTATTTATACCTCAAAATAGGGTGGAAATTATGCACAAAAACAGGGGCAAAATTTCAGAAATATGGCTGAAGCAAAACAGAATTTTACAAGGGCTAAAAATACACAAAAAGGATCTCCAAATAGCACTTACAGCAAGGTCCTTTCTAATGATCAAATTCGGGACATGCGGGCCAAAGGTTTATACTTTAAGTGTGGAGAGAAGTGGACATAAGATCATAGGCTGAAATGTAAATCTAAAAATAGCAAGCTCAATTTTATCATCATTGATGAACTGGATGAAGATGAAGGACAAGAGAATCAAGAGGCAAATGTGTTTCAAGTAGATGCAAACCCTATGGTTGAAGACATGCATGATGAGGATGATGGAACCAATGATGAGTTTTATGACATTGTGGACAGCTTTCCTTTTGATCCGGGTGGTTCTTTTGTGTGCCATTTCTCATGATGCATGTACCGGTTGTAAGGGAGAAAATACTCTTCGACTTGAAGGGCTGATCAATGGCAAAGCGGTTCATCTCTTGATAGACACGGGCAGCACCCATAGCTTCGTAAATACCAAATCTTTACATGGGCTGAAATTGTTATCTTAACAAATACAAGTGCCATTGAAGATCCAAGTTACGAATGGAGCTTATGAGTCAAGCAATGAAGTGTGCCTACAAACTCCTATTACTCTTATCTCCTTCATGTACCATACAAGTGGACTTGATTACTTTGAAAATGGGTCCTATTGATATTGTTATTGGCTGTGATTGGTTAAAGTCCATTGGAAAATTTCATTGGACTTAGAGAGCATGCAAATGGAGTTTAAATGGAATGGACAGCATATAGAATTGAAGGGCATTGATAAAAAACATTTGGAACTCATATCCATGAAGAAATTAAGAAAAGAAATCAATGCATGATCATGTATCTTTACTCTTTTGCTTGCAAAAGTAGATGAAGAGTAGCCACCAAATCAGCCATTCTCTTCTTCAAAGAAAAAGGATCCAAGGTTGGAAGAGCTATTGGAGGAGTATAGAGATTTATTTCAGCCACCATCATCTTTGCCTCCAAAGCGAGACATTGAACATCCTATCGATTTGTTACCTAATACCAAGCCCATCAACAAACCTCCCTATCGCTTATCAAAGTTTGAAAGGGAAGAGGTGGAGCGACAAGTAAAAGAGTTGCTGCAAATGGGTCTAATTCGGCTAAGTCAATCTCTGTTTGTCTCTCTTGTGCTCTTGGTAAAGAAGAATGATGGATCTTTCCGCACGTGCATTGATTATAGAGAGTTGAACAAATCCACGGTGAAGAATAGATATTCGATTTCACGTATTGACGATCTCTTGGATGAACTTAAGGATGCAAAGGTCTTCACCAAGATTGATCTTTGTTTAGGCTATCACCAAATTCGAATGAAGAAAGGAGATGAGTATAAAACAGCCTTTAGGACCGAAAGAGGGCTATACTACTTCTTGATCATGTCATTTGGGCTCTCAAGTGCCCCCGCCACTTTTCAAGCTCTCATGAACAAAATATTGCAACCTCTCTTATACAAAATAGTCCTAGTATTTTTTGATGACATTCTCATTTATAGCAAGTCCAAGGAGGAGCATTTGATGCATGTACGAGAGGTCTTTGACATATTAAGAAGACACACTCTTTGTCAAAATGTCAAAGTGTTCTTTCATGAAAGAAGAAGTGGAATATCTAGGTCACATTGTAGGAGAAAAATGGATAAGAGTGGATCCTAACAAAGTGAAGTGTATCAAAGAATGGCCTACACCGACTTCCTCTACCTCTTTGCGGAGATTCCTTGGATTATCATCATTTTATAGAAGATTCATAAAAAATTATGCTTATGTGGCAGCTCCTCTAACCGATAGGCTGAAGAAAGAGTCTTTATTTTGGGACTCCATAGTCAACAAGAGTTTTAACGAGCTGAAATCTCTCTTAATTTCAGTACCTATTCTTGTTTGCCCGGATTTCTCTAAGGAATTCACTATATGTACAGATGCTAGTAAAAGGGGAGTTGGGGTTATTCTCTATTAAGACCATGGAGTTATAGCATATGAGAGTCACAAGCTTGATGATAAGGAGTGTCAACTACATGTCTATGAACAAGAGATGTTGCAATTTTACATGCTATTAAAAAGTGATATCATTATATATATGGCAGCCATTTCAAGGTTAAAAGTGACCACCGTGTGTTGAAATATTTCCTTTCCCAACAAAATTTGTCTCCTAAACAACATAGGTGGCTAGCTACTCTTCAAAGCTATGATTTTGAAATATCCTATATGGCTGAAAAAGATAACATTGTAGCGGATGCTTTATCAAGAATGTGGGCATGCTCCATCTCTACAATTTCAATTGTGTATAAGGATTGTATCAATGATATTCAAGAAGAGTATTTGCTTGATGAGCGAGCATCAAAGATGATGAAGGAATTTCAGCAAGGCAGCGGGGAAGAGCATTCCAATTTCAAATGGCATAACGGTCTTCTATGGTATCATGGTAGAGTCTACTTGACACTACAATCTTCTTTCAAAGACCGTATTTTGCATGAGATGCACTCTTCGCTTTTAGCGGGACACCATGGGCTGTTCAATACCTTTGATAATATCCATAAGAGCTTCTATTGGAAGGGTATTTGGAGGGATGCCAAGGATTTTGTTATGCAATGTCTTCCATGCCAACAAAACAAAGACTCTTCTCTTCTACTCGGCGGCTTACTTCAGCCACTTCCTATTCCTCATGGTAAGTGGACTGATATTACTATGGATTTTATTGTGGGATTACCTACAACAAAACATGGGTGAAATAGCATTTATGTGGTGGTAGACCGGTTGACTATATCAGCCCATTTCATCCCTACCAAAGCTCAATTTACAGCAAAGCAAGTGGCTGAACAATTTATAGAATCTATCTTCAAGCTTCATGGAATGCCAATGAAGATTGTGTCCGATTGAGATGCTAAGTTTATGGGCAGCTTTTGGAGGAGTTTATTATCTTCAATGAGGACTCTATTAACTCCTAGTATAGCATACCATCCGCAAACCGATGGGCAAATAAAAAGAGTTAACAAATGGCTAGAGGTATACTTGCGGCACTTTTGCTATGAAAATGCTTGGGACCATTGGCTTCACCTTGGAGAGTTTTGCTATAACAATACTTATCATGTGAGTATTGGAATGTCTTCTTTTGAAGCTCTATATGTTTAAAAAGTGCAAGTATCCTCCATCTTATTCCATGAAGATGTGAATCCACAAGCTTGTGAGGAGTTAGAAAAGATGAAGGCTCTTATGAAGCAATGCAAGGACAACATTCGGAAAGCTCAAGAGACCATGAAAGCCTATGCGTATGAGAAAAGAAGACATGTGGATTTTGAGGAAGATGATTGAGTATTCTTGAAAGTTTTCAAGTTACGAAATGCTTCTCTCAAAGGAGAGCACAATAAACTTGCTCATAGATTTTATGGTTCTTATCGCATTGTCAAACGAGTTGGGGATCTTGCTTGTCAGCTTGATTTACCTTCAAGCACAAGAATTCATAATGTTTTTCATGTGTCTTAGCTTAAAAAGTATGTTGGTCCCAAATTGAATTTCTTGAAAAACTCCCTTCCTTGGATGATGATGGTTTGATCATCTATGAGCCCGAAAAGATTATTGGTAAGAGGGAGAAGGTTCTAAGGAATCGAATTCTTGTGGAATACCTTATCAAATGGAAAGGCTTGCCTATTGAAGAATCTTCTTGGCAACAAGCATCATACTTGGAGCAATTTCCATGGCTTTTACAAGAGGACAGTTCATGAACAGAACAATAAATAACTTGGTGTAATAATTTCATGTTGGAAAGTTAATTTCCTTATCTTCATCAAAATTTGATTTTTAAAGGCATGGCTGGATACTAGATGTTGTCTTCTACATTTCTATATATAGCACATGGAAATCGGACATTTCTAGCTCAAGATATGGCAAATTTTGTATACAGCTTGTTTTGGACAACTTACAGCAGTATGTTCCATTTACATGGTCATTTCTTCATCAACTTCTTAATTCTTCATCAACATAAGAGCTCTACTTCAGCATGATTCCATATGCTTCAAGCTATCCTTGTAATCATCCTTATAATTTGTTCCCAATTCAGCTTTGAGAACAAAGCTCTTCTAGGCCGGGATGGCTTGTAATAAAGGATAAAATACCTTAGTCTAGGATATGTGAGGGTTTGGTATAAAAGGGTGGAGATGTAACATGTGAGGCATCTTTTTGCCATTTTGAAGAATACAAGATTGAGGGATCCTTCCTCCCACCTATCATAGGGGTGTGTACCTATGTCCATCATAGCAAGAGATGAGTATCTTGTTGCAGCATTTATCTTTGATTCTCAGCCATTCATGGCAATACATTTTCATGCCTAGCTACCTTGGCTATGGTTTCTTTGGTATATTTGGTGTATTATTGTATTTTTCAGTTATTTTGTTTGCTGTGAGAATTGCCTCTTCTACACACTGCAATCATATCATTCTCAGACATTGAAGATCCAATGGTGGCAAACTGATCCATTAAGTTCTTGATCTTTGTAGTGTAGGCCTAAATGCTTTTGTCATTCCTAAACATGTTATTGAACTGTTGCTTTAGCTGAATCTTTTTTGCATGTGTTACATTTTCATAATTCTTCATGAGTATGTCCCATGCATCCTTTGAGAAATTGCATCCAGTAATGTGTATAACCATAGCATCTGATATATATAAGGAAAACCAATGTAACACCTTGCATGCTCTCTCAGTCCATAACTTATGAGCCCTTTTCTGATAATTTGTCGGATTCCTTTCATGTATTTCAGGTTCAGTCCCATCACCTGTACATAAGTCCTAATAACCTCTGCCAACCAAAAAATTATTCATATGGAACTTCCATAAAGCAAAATTTTTGTTGTCCATCTTTTCTTCCACAATTCGAGTGATATTGTCAGTGCCTTGAGCATTTGCCATAGTTGCAGCTTAGGTATTCAGTGATGTATACAACCTGTAAGTATCTGACTTCTTTTCCTATAGTTTAGGACCAGTTTTCTGCTATTCAGGATAGTTTTCCTGACAACCTGCTTGCTATAAACTGTATTCCGACAATGAAAAAATATAGTTAACTGAGCATAAACCAAGCTCAAATCAGTTCAAAACATTCTATGGTAGTGGCAAAACATCTCTGCAACAAACTATGTCCATACAAGTATCAATGTTTGTACTGTATGCAAGCAGCAGTACCAAATACAGCCAGTCCACTGCTATAATCAGCAGTATTTTCTTTGTTAAAACAAGAGTATTCAGACTTCAAAACAGTCCCAAAACATCTCATTCACTTGTCACTCTATACAGGAGTTGATACATGTCCAACCGGTCAGAATATATTGCATGTATGTCAAGTGAAGATGATAGGTATCATTCTTGCAAACAATAACCAATCAATACCTTGGTATAACTAGTAATAAATCAGTCCAAATTTTAGACTTTCAGCACTCACAATATCCCAAAAAGCATCTACCACTCAAGTGGTATGATCCAAGCATTTGTCACTAGCAAATAAGCATCACAGATACTTCAACCTTGTAGGTATATTGTTTTCAAATTCAGGACAGCAACCAGTTCACTGTTTTCAGCTTGCAAATAAGCTCCAAAACTGAGCATTTAACACTCCAATATCATGCTCAAATGCATGATAATAAGGGCATATACATTGTTAGGATGAAAGCCACCAGTGCCTTGGAATCACCTGCTGTTTACTGCAGTAAATAGCGAGTCTGCAGACGTCTGTGCTGTATATCTCAAAATCTGTGAGGAATTTGAAAAAATTTTATTCTGCAAAATTGTAGATTATGTTGAAATGGTTAAGAATGCGGGCCGTTTCTCCAAAAACCATTTCTGTAGCAAGATATAGCTTCTGCAAAAAAAACGGGCTGTAGACACAATCTCCTTTGATGACGTTTTCTTTAGATCTGATGTCTTGATGTCAAATGGCCACTGCCAAGCCTTCAGGCTTCAGGCATTCAAGCTCTGATACCATGTTGGAAGAGAGGGGGAGAGACAGAGTGGAACGGAAGATGAGTCTCAGCTCATTGTTGTTATTCTTTCATTATTCTTCCATCATACTAACTGAAAGAGACTTACACACATATGTATGACTAACCAAGACTAACTATGGTTAAGTCATTGACTACACCGACTTATTAAATGTCACATACGTGTACATATGTATCCAACGGTCACACACATAAAGATATATTGACTGAAGAGTAACCGGAGCTTGATATTCTAACACCACAGACACTTGTCTTTTGGAAGCTACTTCAAATTTGTCACGTTGTGTCGTCGGGATGTGAGCATAGGCATCATACCCAAAAACCCTAAAATAAGAAACATCTAGCTTAGACCTTAAGTACGCCTCATATGGAGTCATGCCAACAATAACGGAGGTAGGGGAATGATTAAGGATGTGAACTGCAGTAGTTGCAGCCTTAGTTGAGAGACATTGAGTTGTCTGACAATGCTTCATCATGGTACGGGCTATCTCGATTACACTACAATTCTTCCGCTCCAAGATGGCATTCTCTTGAGGGGTGTTTGTATTGGTAAACTCTTGGTGAGTACCATGATTTGCACAAAAACGAGCAAACTCATTAGAAACAAATTCTCTGCCCTTTTCCGATCATAAGGTCTTCATCTTCCAGCCCAATCGGTTCTCCTCAAAGAGCAACCAATCCTTAAAGTTGGAGAAAGTCTCCAACTTTAGCTTCAAGAAATAAGCCCATTTCATCTTGTTGTAATTATCCACAATTAGCATGAAATAAAAGCTCCCTCGAAGGGACTCCATTCTCATCAGTCCACAAAAATCGGTAGAAACAAGCTCCAAAGGTGCTGAAGATCGCCTCGAAGCCTTGGTGGGAACAACACCATGAGTCTGCTTCTCATGGATGCAGGATACACAAGGCTGTTGGCTCACCACAATATCTGACAAACCTTGAACAAGCTGTCTCTTTGATGCTTTTCGAAGATAATCATAATTGAGGTGGCCAAACTGAGTATGACAAAGCTTGGGAGGTAAGAAGAAGAGAAGTCAAGGCAGAAGAAGACCGCAACTTGTAGACTCCATTCTCCTCGTAACCTAAAGATAGAACTTGTCTCGATCCACGATTAAGAATCAGAAAAGAATTGTCATGAAATTCAACCAAAAGGCCGAGGGCACAAATCTTGTGCACCAAAAGTAGATGGTAACCCAAGACCAGCACATAAAGTACCTCGGATGTATGGGCATCACTACGACCATCTGGGATAAGATGCATGCTTTCCCGCCCCTATATAGGAATAGATAAACTGTCACCAATTAGAATTTCGTCATGCGAAGGCCGGAAACAAGCAACACTTGCTGAAGGAGTCATGTGCCGTGAGGCACTACTGTCAACAATCCACTCCCGAGTGTATGGGGCCATCAACGCGGCATAAAAAGCTGTTAGGGTCGAATCCTCAACCACCTCCAAGTGGAGAAAAGCAGCTGATGAGGGAGCAACCACCGCCTCAAAATCCTTTGAAAATTTCTCCTTCTTCTCCTTCTTTTCCTTGTTGGGGTAATCACTCTTCTAGTGACTTGTTTTTCTACAAATGTGACACGCAGACTCCTTTTCTTTGTTCTTCTTAGATTTGTCCTCCTTCTTTTTGTCCTTCCTCTTCTTCTAAGAAGACCGACCAACCAAGGCCTCAGATTTCGAAGCATTGGTACCTTTCAATTGCTCCTCTTGATCAAAGACCATAGGAACCAACTCTTGTCACCGAAGTGTCTTAGATCACCTTGAAGCAATCAAGGTGGAATAAAAACCACTGAAGTAGGGCGGTAACTATGAAAGAAGAGTTATCGCCATGTCTTTAGAATTGATAACCTTCCGTGTGTTTTGAACCTGCATCTGAAGTTGCCTCAGCTTGTTGATATGCTCCTGCATAGAAGATGACTTGTTGACACTCATGGTCCATATCTGCACTTCCAAAGAAACTCGCTTCATGTCGGTCATCTAATTGTACATCTGATCAAGCTTCAGTCATATCCATAGTTGCCTCCGTGTGACATACGACACCGTTCGTACAATATGATCCGTACGGTACTGTATGGTACGGTTTCGTACATTAAAATGGGCCTATTTGGGCCACCTAGCTTGCGCGTTCTTAATCCTGTGTTTCTTGCGTTTCTTGCACGTTTTGGGGGGGGGGGAAAGCCTTGGATACCTCATCCCATCACCTTTTCTAGCCATGCCCCCCCACCCACCCACCCCCCCCCCCCCCCCCCCCCCCCCCCCCTTTGAATTTCTTCCAGCTGGCTGCCCTCTCTTTGACCGTTGACCCCTCTCTCTTTGACTATGTGAACTTTGACCCTTCTCTCATCTACAAAAGGTGCTCCTCTCCTCTATGCTTCCACACCAATTTAGCAAGCACTTACCATTCTCATCTTCCTCTCTTGGATCTTGATTCTTGAATGGACTTGTGATTTATCATTCTCGAATCTCACCTCCCATCCCCTCTCCCCCGCACCCTATCGAAGCATTTGCCATTCTCAAATCTCGTCTCCCATCCCCTCTATCCCGCACCCTATCAAAGCATTTGCCATTTTCATCTCCCATTTCCTCTCTCTCACTCTTGCCCTTTCAACTTTACCCCAACCCTCGGGCCTCTTGAATCTCCCTCCCTTTCAACTTTCAAGACTCAAGTTCCATTCCAGTAGTTCCTTTGGCCGAGCATCCACCCCCAATGGGTATCCAAGATGCCTTACAATGGAGCCACGGGAAACAACTTGGCCCTGCCAACCTAATGATTGTAAATCAGGCTCCGTGCAACTGAGTATGGCTGATTTAAAGGCATTGATGCGAAGACCAGAAGCATGACCAAAGAGCGTCCAAACATCTAATGCCTTTCGAATGTTGTCCCTGTCCGCGTGCAAAATCATAAAGCTATCATCAGCCAGAGATTGGCTAATGAAGTGCTGTCCCAAAGGAAGAGACAATCCGGCCAGTTGAGCAGAAGCCGCCATTGAGGATAACATTGAAAGGACCGGGTGGGTCGCCAGGGCAAAGAAGAGAGGACTCAAAGGGCAACCCTGTCTGACCGAGCGTGTAAGGACAAATGGCTCTGTAACCCCACCATTGAGCATAACTCTTGAAGAAGCCGCAGCACTAATGGTGTAGATCAATTGGGACATCCGAGTACCAAAACCCATAGCAGACATGAGTTGTGCAATGAAAGACTAGTCTAAATAGTCAAAAGTCTTTTCCAAATCCAATTGAATCAATACCACTTCCTGACTGGAGTGCCTCGAATCCTCAATAGCCATTTGCACATTTAAGATATAATGCAGAATGTTGCGGCCCTTAATGAAACCATATTGGAGAGGATGCACAATAGTTGGAAGGTGCTTGTGAAGCCGATTCGCCAGCACTTTGGAGAAGATTTTATACATCGAACCCATCAAAGAAATTGGTCTCCATTGTTGTAGCATTGACGGCGAAGGGACCTTTGGAAGCAGTTTGATAAGGCCTTCTTTCCATGAGGAAGGCATGACCCCTGTTTCCCAAACCTGTTGAAACCTAGCCGCCAATGGCTTCACTAGCTGGGTGGCCGAGTTCTCAAAGAATTCATTGATGAGACCATCCCAACCAGGACTGTTATCCTTAGGCAGGTGTAACAAAACATCCATAACCTCCTCCTCGCAAATATCTGCCTCCAAAGTAGCTTGCATATCAAGTGGAACCTGCTGGCGGACCAGATCATAGAAGACCGAGCGTGCAATCGTAACCTGGCTAGAAGGCGACGAAGAAGAACCAAGAAGATCCATAAAATAATTTTTGCACATATTGACAATGGTCTGCGGATCAGTGACCATGCGACCTTTCGAATCCTGGAGTCTAGTCATATTTTCTCGAGTAGGAGAAGCATGCAAGACGTGAAAGAACTTATGAGACTGACAGGCACTATCTTGCAATGTGTCAGTCAAGTTGTGCAGCTTGGCCTGCTGATAAGATTTCAACTGAAATACTTGAATAAGATGAGCCAAACGCATCGCTAGTGACAACAGAAATTCATCATCTGGGGTGTCCACCAGCAGCGAATGGACCAAAGCCAGTAAGTCCTCCGCTGCATGTCGACGTCGCCGACAAAGAGAGGCGTGATGGATCCCATACTACTGAGCAACCCGCTGCACATTAGAGAGCAGCTGTGCAAAGTAAGCCAAGCCCTCAGAGGCGAAGTCCAATAAGAACCTCTTAATCAATTGCTGCATATAGCCCTGAAAGATTGGATGCTTCAAATAAGACGAGTTGAAATGTAAAGGGAGTCTATCCAGCAACTGCACAAAAGGTGCAATAGGTTGTGCAAGCATCTCAAGCTGGAGGGGGAAATGGTCTGACAATGCATATTGCTGCAAGACTTTCATTTTCAGCATCTCGGGAAGAAAATCATTTCTCTCTCTCTCTCTCTCTCTCTCTCTCTCTCTCTGTGTGGCCTCTTTATCCGTTATCGGCGCCATGACTCGCGAGAAGCATGAGGCCTTCAATTTGCATGTGATCCGTGTGGAGAGGGACACAAAGAAGTCCAACTCCCACCATCGGACATGCAAAACGGGGGCAAGTTGCTCCATGTAAGAAGATCCCTCAAAACATCGTGGAGGAGATTCTTGCCAAGATGAGAGGGGGATCCACAAGAGGAGGAGGAAGTGGCTTATCGGCACGAACTCCTATGCCTACTAACGAGGAAGCATCAAATGTGGACATATCTCCAATCGATGCGGGAGAGGCCTCTACCATTGGTGGTAGGGGCTTCACATCCGCATCCGGCTTTGGTAAAAGACAAAGAGTGGAGGCTCATGCAGTGTCGGAGAGACAATCCTCTCTTTCTCAAGCTCCTATTCATGTGTGTGGATCAGTTGCCTTTCTCAGAGAAAGGCAATGACTTGCAAACATTAAAATTGCATGTACGGTGATGGAGTGCAATCTTGCATTCAATGTTCTAAAGCAAGAGCAATGGAAGATGGTAAAAGCCATTGCCAATGTGGGTCCGTGTGAAGGATGGACCAGTGTTATATACAATGATATGAGGACGAAAAAGATTGATGAAGCGAAGGAGAGGATTGATAGAGCCCTTGATCCTATTTGGGCCATATGGATAAAATATGGTTGCTCTATTTTCACCGACGGATTCAGTGATCATAAGAAATGGGGCATCATCAACATACTCATGTCATGTCCCCTCGGCGCTTACTTTTTGCAGGCCTTGGCACTTACTTTTTGCGGGCCATAGATACCAGCAAGAGGGGGAGGAAAACGACGAGCGCATTCATCTACTGCCACATTCAACAAGCTATCATTGAGGTATATATTGCAATTTGCCTTTTAAATTTGTTTCACTTTCTTTCATTATGATAATATCATGATTCATAATTGAAATTTGATTTATGCATAACTATCTATCTCCCTATTCTAATAATTAATTTCTCTCTAGTATCTATGATCTATCTCCATTCTCTCTTTCCCCTCGGGCCGCAAGGTCCCCAACCCTCGGGCCCCATCTCTCTTCTTTCTTGAATCTTGAAAGTTAAAAGTTGAAAGTCGAAACTTGAAAGGCTCAAGTTTCAACTCTCTCTAGACTCTCTCTCTCTAACCTTCAATTTTCAATATTGTTAGTAATAAGTATACTTGTAATTTGTAAATTGTGGTTGTAGGTGGGCCCCTCAAATGTAGTGCAATTTGTTACCGACAATGCATTGAATTGTCCGCGCATGGGCCGTTTGCTAAAGGCCGAGTTCCCTACGATTGTGTGGACTCCATGTGCAAGTCATTGCTTGGACTTGCTCATGGAGGACATTAGGAAGCTCAAGTGGGTGAAGAGGGTGGTCCGCAAAAGCTACATCCATTGTCACATTCTTCACGGTAAAGGTAAAGGTGCTCGCGATGTATCGTGAGCATAGCACATTGGAGTTGAAGAAGCTTTCTTTAGCTCACTTTGCTTACATGTGGTTATTGCTGGAGCGCCTTTATGAGGTGCGGTTTGCCTTGTGTCAAACAGTGGTGTCCACTCTATGGAATGAGTGGGATGAGCATAAGACAGAGGAGGCCAAAGCCATGCAGCGTTTGTGCCTTGATGAGTAGTTTTGGCAAAAGGTCCGTGCCGTTGTCATTGTTGTGACTCCCTTTTATAGGGTGTTATGTATGAGTGATTGCGAGGGGTCCATCATGGGTCTTCTCGTTCACTTCTTTAGAGCGGCATTAGTGGAGCCATGTGCTTGTACAGTGATCATAAGACACAGCATGCACATGTTTTAGAGATAGCAGAGAGGAGATGGGCATGGATGCATAAGTCCATCCATGGTTTTGTCGCATTGGTACATCCGGCCTACATGTCACCGGCAGTCATGGATGATAGAGAGTTCCGTTCGGACCAGCTTGCCTATTTGACTTGTGTGGTCCCTGTGGATGACCACAATGCAGTGCTGGAGGAGCTAGGATGCTATGCAGACTAGAGAGGGTATATGGCTTTTGCTTCTCCCACTTGTTGGAGGAGAGAGTCACTTGTGAAGCCTTTATTTTGGTGGCAAAACTTTGGATACGCACTGGAGACCCTTCAGCCCTTAACCATGAGGGTCCTTGCCTAGGATTGCTCTTTAAGTGCATGGGAGAGAAACTGGAGCGTCTATTCTCTCATTCACACAAAGATTCGCAATCAGCTTAGCACACGACAGTTAGAGCGGCTAGTCTATTGCCGCACTAACTTATGCATGATGAGGGCTATGATGAGTATGGGCAGTCTGAAGTAGGTAAAGTTTAAACACTTAACATTTAAAATTTGTTGTCTTAACTTTTAAACTTTGAACTTTAAAGTTTATACTTAACAATTTAGACTTTAGTATTTACAATGATCAATCTTACATGCATCATTGCATTGTGTAGGTGAATGTTGATACATTCAAGTTGACGGGCGACACTCTTCCGAGTATACATAAGGAGGTGGAGGAGATGATTTTTGCAGAGCTCTTTAGAGAGCTTATAGCAACAAATACTCGTGACACTCGTAGTTAGCATGCTCATGGGTGAGGAGTTCGAGTAGGTGGTAGCAAGGGCATGGTCATTCGATGCCCTCCATCATCGAGGAGGGGTGGTTCGAGTGGCTTGTAGACATATGTAAGGCGGGGCTCTAGTAGCTTACATCCTGTGCCTCATGATGACATCCCCTCCTTGCCTACATTGCTGCTACCTAGGGAGCCATTATTTGATGATGATGGTAACCTCATTAGTGAGGATGAGTATGAGTGTGTCTCATCATCAGATGCTGAGGAGTCATCTTCAAACTCTTTTGATGAGCACTCAGATGGTTTTGATGATGATGATGAATCATGATGATAGTAATGTCTCATCATAGATTCATAGGTCTCTCTTGTTTTTATATTAGATATACTAGATTGTAGTTATATCACATGTTTTGCGCAGCCCATGTGACCGCGATGGTCACTCTCATGTATTCATCTTATTCTGTAATGAAATGGCTATTTTCACTTTAAACATGTATTCTATGATCTATCATTTAATGATTTATGATTTTTGTTATTCAAAAAATTATCTTAATTTTTTTCGTACTAATATTTTACCGTACCTTATAAAATCATAAGGTACCATTTAGTACCGTATTTTATCGTATCGTACCGTATCATACCTTTCGTACCTAACAACTATGGCCATATCTCCCAAGCTACGTCAAATGCTCAATATGAGAGATAATAGCCATAGTACATGCAAGAAATAAAAACAAGCAAATGCGAGTATTGAGTGTATCCCAATGTGCCTAAGCCTTTGCCAACTCTACCTTATCACTGGAAGAGAGTTTGGACTCGTCTCGAGAAGGACGATGAATAGTCTTCATAACAAGCTCTGCTAAATCATAGGACTCTAGAATGGCAAGTATCATGACCCGCCAGATGCGGTAATTCTGGCCATCAAGCTTTTGATCTGATGGAAGAGTTGGTAAGATGGGCACCTTCCAGTCCATGATCGTATGAAACTGTGTCTCGGCTTCAGAAGACATCTTCACCTACAATGCCTACAAAAAACACAAAGAGCTGTCCCCTTTGGTTGTGAGAATATAGCTTGCTAGGGCTTTGGTTTGCTCGTCCTGCTCCAACTACCGGAGGCGATGAAAAGGTAAAACTTGAAAGCCCAAAACGCAGCCTTCTTCCTTCTCTAACAGCAAAAAGACAGTAGTAGCTTCAGCAAATCTTCTCCTTTCTCGCATGCCCACGCTTGCCTTAGCCTTGTTCTGATGCGCAGCCCTCCTACTCACACTTGAATGCTGAAAACGCAGCCTTGTGTCGCGCTAAAATCTCCTCTTTAGATGGGTCCGCCCTAGTCCTTCAGTTCTCTGATACCATGTCAGAGTGAAGCAATGTAGAAGCGAATGGCCAAAGCAAAGAGTGAACACAGAGAGAAGAGAGAGAGAGAAAGAGACAGTGAAACACAAAACATCTGCAGTGAAGAGTGTTGTGTAAGGATGCAGAAATATACACGGGTGTAGGGAGAATATCTGCATATGTCTCCACCTCGAAGATCTGAGTCTCCATCAGCCTTGAGAGTAGTCTCCATAGTCTGCAGCCTGAAATCTATGAAAACCAACTGAGGAAGATTGTTCAAATCAAGGCCTATAAATAGGCCAGAAAAAAAACACGAAAAATAATGCAGGTCGGCTGCACTGCTGTTTGACTGCTGCAAACTGGCCGACTGTGCCACGTCAGCTGCCACGTGGCACTCCTGCAACTGTCGCCTGCTAACCAGCTTCTCCTACTGCTCCTGCCTGTCCAAGGAATGTCTAGCTCTAACAGGTCTTCCCCTCGCCTCAACCCTTTCCAGGTACCGTATTTCTAATGGCAACTGTTTTTCTGGTACTACCAGTGTGGAATCCTCCCACCACGGATTTATTTCTTTGTGCCCATAACCTAGGAAGATATGGTCCCTGTCCCTCTTGTTTGACATTTGGAGAGGTGTGGTGGGACCTTTACTGCAGCCCTTTGATTGGGTCTTTGGCAAGGGAAAATATCCCACTCCTATGCAGCCATATACGAAAACATTGTTTAATTTTCTTAGATTTTGGTGGCAGTTGGTATAATTGGGTCACCCGGAATGCCTTCATCTTCGTTTCCAAATTTGGGGCTCAAAGTCATGTCACTAGATTGAAGGGTCTTCTCCATTGGCAGCTGGATCTTGTTCACCAGGCTGGCCTTCTCCCTCAGCAGGATTTAGTTTCTTGGCATGTGGCAGTTTCTTTTGCTACTTTGCTGCGACTTTTGTACATCTATGATTAATATAATTACCCATTGAGAGAGAGAGAGAGAGAGAGAGAGAGAGAGAGAGAGAGAGAGAGGCTTACTTTCTATGTTAGTTTTGAAGAATGTTTTTGAAGAGGAGGCTGTCAAATTTGCAGTGGATGGCCATTGTCCTTCTGACATTAGGAACAACAGTGAGCCAGGTATTGTTTTCTTATTATAAATATGATTATTGGCTTATCTTTAGAATTCAGAATGTCTGGATGGAGGAGGAATGGAACCCCCAATGAAACTGTGGTTTGATTTGTTCTCTTGGATGCAGATTAAGTCTTGTGGTGAAGAAAGCTGTGAGAAAATGTTCTCAGCTCCCCTTCAGGGCTATCTGCTTGGAGTTTTGTCAGCATTTCTCTCAGCCTTAGCTGGTGTATACACAGAGTTCCTGATGAAAAAGACCAATGAATCTCTGTATTGGCAAAATGTGCAGCTTTATGCGTGAGTACTTTTATAGCCTTTTTCTTTGTCATGGACAATGAATTGTATGTGTTAAGGTTGAGTTGAACATGAAGGGGTTTTGGGGGGAGGGGTGGATGGGGAGAGAAAGATCATTCTAATAATTGCATGGTTGAGTTGAATGTGAAGCATTAGTATGCAACTTTGGGAGAGTGTGCTATTGTTTACATGCGTTTACATGCAGAATCTAACTTGAATGCAAAGTCCTCCTTTGCAGTAACTGTTCAAATATCTGACCTTTCAAGAGGTAATGACTTCAATGTCTTTTTAGAGTGTCGGGATGGCCTTCTGGAGTATTTTCCAAGCTTTCTGGGTCTGTTGATGGACATATTATTTATGAATTTTCACGCTTGGTGGGTAAAGATAATGCCTGCACCTTGGAAAAGAGATTGATGAAACTGTTTCTGGAAAGACAGATGCATGAAAGGTTCCCTGATTGGAGACCTACAATTTGAATGCCCATGACATTCAAGCATTACAAACCTCTGGCTTGGTTATTGATTCAGGCCTTGTAATAGACTTCTTTCTTTGATTGATATTTGTTATATTTATTGGAAGTCCCTTACAGAGCTAACTTTGTCCTTTGCCTGGGGTCATTTTTTCCTGAGGGGATTTATTACAGAATCATTTTCTCTGAACAAAAAATGCCAATGACATCTAAGTTAGTGACCCAAATTGTTGATGTTGAAAGCTTTGTTTACAGAGGCCTACATACAGCTCAGTATGGTTTGTGCCAAGGAGATAAATGACTATAAAACACATGCTAATATGGACATTAAATATGCCAATTATAAAACTCTGGATGTGGTGATTATTGAGATGGGATATGGAGAAAAAGCTTACTTCTATACATTGGCATTGTCGGTGCTTTATTTAGTTTTGCATCAGTAAGGGTATTGGGATTGAGTTTAATTCTGTACATGGGTACCGTGCCGAAACCTTGTTTAGTGTTTTATTTGTTTCTGCATTAGTAGACAAAACCTTGCTGCCAGTTGGGATAAAGTTTTTAGTAGGAATTGCCTTGGTGGTACAGGTACTTGCTTTCCCATGCGTTTGATGCACAGGATTGTTGGACTAACAAGTTAAGATTCAATCTTTTGCAACACAAATTGGATTGCAGGTTTGGTGCTCTCTTTAATTTCTTACGGCTATGGCTGGAAGGTGGCTGGCAGAAGGTGTGGACATTATTTGATGGCTATGACATGATAACGTGGTTTGTTGTTCTCAATTTGGGATGCACTGGTCTCCTTGTTTCCTGGATTATGAAGTATTCAGACAATATTGTCAAGGTCAGTTTATGTATAGCCAGTTGAATTATTGCTTTATGGATACTTGTTCCAGTGTTTGACACACTTTTTTCATTGCTGTTCTAATTAGGTTTATGCAACTTCTATGGCAATGCTTCTGACTATGTTTTTGTCAATTTATCTCTTTGATTTCAAGCCTTCCCTACAGGTGAGTAATTCTTCAACTTATTGATGGTTGTGTACTGTTTTGGTGTAGATTTCTACTGACATACACGTTTTCCTGGCAGCTATTTTTAGGTATAATGATTTGTACAATGTCATTACAAATGTATTTTACACCACCACACATGCTGCTGGATATACAACCCTCACCCAAAGAAGGTAGTAGGAAATTGACATCTGTTCTTGTAGAAAGGCCTACAGGGAACTGACAGCTGTAGAATAATGGTGATGCTAGAAGGTTGAAAAGTTAAAGCTAGTTTTTTAGCTCTTAGATGTTTCTGGCCCTCATGTACTCAACCACATTCTGAATTGTGGGTAGTGGAGTCAAACAAGAAAAAAAAGAAGGGAAAAATGGAGGGTGAGCCCTTGCTTCAAATCTTAACCTCAAGATGATTTGAAGTTTTAGAGTAGGCTTGCCAAATATTATGCAAATTCTTTCACTTATCTCCAAGTTGAAGCACATCAAGTTTGTGTTAATTTCTGCTATGTCAATGGAAATTTATTTATCTGAGTTAGAAAGTTACCTTATTCAGATCTCCCCTCCAGAAATTTTCACACTTCCTCCAAGCTTAGTATCTTGGTATATGTAGTCCTTATCATGCTCTTTTTTTTCTATTGGGTAAATAGGTGTGGCTAATTATATTCATCATAAGAAAGCATAATGAAGTACAGGTGCTCAACAGTTCAGCTGGAGCTCAATGCAAATACAGGTCTCTTAGGGCAGTCTGGGGGGTATGGGAGTGAGAAGCTATGGAGTGTAACATCATGAGAGTTTGTTGTTCTGCAGGGTAAAGGACAGGCTATGGCAACCCCAAGCGTCCAAGCACTGCCGCTGAAGCTCCTGTCAGTTCTGAGAGCTTCCCTTAAAGCTGCTTTCAATATCCAGGGACAATCCATATCATCTTGCATCAACATATGCCTGCTAATTTGTATGGTGAGTCAAGCTGCCATGAATTTCCTTCATGTCCCATGACATCTATCCTCCTCCAAGGGTTACATATGTAAAGGGTAGACTCAGATGAGCTGTTTATGAAACCTTGGCTAAGCAAGAAAGCATCTATCTTTGCATACCAAGCTCTAGGAGCTTGCTTCAACCCATATAAAACTTTTTTAGCTTGCAAACCAAGTGTTCCAAGCTCTCAACTGCAAAACCAATGGGCTGCTGTACATATACTTCCTTATGAAGTTCCCCATGTAAAAATGCAGTTTTAATATCCAACTGATGCACAATCCATCCATAATGAGTAGCCAAAGCAACCATAGACCTGATGGTCGTCATGCGGGAAGTAGGAGCAAATGTCTCCTCATAGTCAATGCCTTTCTTTTGTGCATAGCCTTTAGCTACAAGCCTTGCCTTGTATTTGTCAATGGATCCATCTTCATTCTGTTTCAGCTTGTAGACCCATTTTGTTCCAATGGCTTTGTTTCCAAATGGCAAAGACACTAAATCCCATGTTTAATTCTTAGTGATGGAATCCAATTTAACTTGCATTACTGCCATCCAATGCACGCTCTGTTGTGCATCTTCAAAACATTCAGGCTCCTCATCATCAAGGGTGCTTGCTGCCATAACAAACTCCATGGTATGTGCAGTATCATGCATATGAGCTTGCCTTCTAGTACTGTAGAAATCGATTAGGCACGAAGATCGAGACAGACAGTCATATGCACAGTGAGAGACAGAGAGTGCGAAAGAGCAGAGTGGAAAGTGAACACGTTTTTCAATACAATGACGAGTGTACCGCTTTAGGTTTTTAGATAGATATATATACGAAAGTACAATGTGCTAAGGGTGTGTTTACACCCATGCACATATAAAAGGCACGATGGCCCTTTATTCCCAACAACGTCCCACCTAAAGTCAATGTGCTTTAAGAGGAGAAAAGAATCAGCTAAGTCTAGGTATGTACAAAGCTGAAATAAATATATCTATCCAACTTCCATAATCTGTCGGCAATGAGCAAACTGCTCTGCTGAAAGACCCTTCGTGAGAAGGTCTGCAGGGTTATCATCTGTATGCACTTTGACAAGCTCAATGCTCTTGTTGTCAATTACATCTCAAATGAAGTGGTACTTCATCTGTATGTGCTTTGTCTTTGCATGAAAGACAGGATTCCGTGCTAGCATGATAGCACTCTGACTATCACAATGGAGAATAGGTAACTCTAAGATGCCAAGCTCTCCCACGAGACATAAAAGCCATAAAGCCTCCTTGCATGTCTTAGTGGCAGCCATATACTTTGCCTATGTAGTAGAAAATGCAACACACTTTTGTAGCCTGGAGATCCAAGAGACGGCTCCTCTTGTGAAAGTAAACACATACCCAGAAGTGGACTTCCTGTAGTTTGCATGACCAGCATAGTCTGCATCTGTAAAGGCAACAACATATGCCTTCTGCTTTCCAAAGCAGATGCACAACTCCTTTGTGCCTTTGAGGTATCTCATAATACCTTTCACTGTATCCCAATGCTTCTTGCCAGGGGTTACCA
Source organism: Lygodium microphyllum (assembly GCF_053477565.2). Classification (NCBI taxonomy): domain Eukaryota; kingdom Viridiplantae; phylum Streptophyta; class Polypodiopsida; order Schizaeales; family Lygodiaceae; genus Lygodium; species Lygodium microphyllum. Next base: position 68,380,156 of record NC_141149.1, on the reverse strand, counting down.
TGTATCTGCTAACCATTCTCACTGCAAAGGCAATGTCAGGACATGTAGCAACCCATAGCATACATCAAATTACCAACAGCTGAAGCATATGGTATCTTGGCCATTTCAGCCTTCTCATTATCAGATGTAGGGCTGTCCTCTGCACTGAGTTTCACATATGGAGGCAATGGAACCCCAATTGTTTTCCCATTGAAACGTTACAAAACTTTGGAGATATACTCCTGATAAGATAGATAGAGTAAGCCTTTAGATCTATCTTTGAGTATTCGCATGCCAAGAATGTGATTTGCATCACCCAGATCCTTCATGTCAAAGCTGCCATGAAGACTTTGCTTCAATGAATCCAAGGCATAAGTATCTCTGCCAATAATCAGCATGTTATCAACATACAAAACCAAGATAATCAGACTGCCATCTGTTGCTTTCTTGGTGTACAAGCAGTGATCCACTTGACTTCTATGAAAGCCTTGGGATTGCATGAATGTATCAAACTTATGATACCATTCTCTTGGTGCTTGTTTCAGTCCATACAAACTCCTTTTGAGTTTATATATCATTTTTTCTTTCCCTTGTTCAACAAACCCTTCAGGCTGATGCATATATATATCTTCATACAGATCACCATGTAAAAACGCAGTCTTTATATCCATCTGTATGAGTTCCATATCTTCAACTGCAACCAAGCCTAAAATTTTTCTCAATGTAGTCATCTTGACTACAAGAGAGAAAATCTCATCAAAGTCAATTCCATGCTCCTACTTGTATCCCTTTACAACCAATCTTACTTTGTACTTGGGTGAGGAACCAAAAGTGACATTCATCTTGTAAACCCATTTGCATGGAAGGGTTTTCTGCCCTTTAGGTAACTGCACCAAGTTCTAAGTGCCATTTTTTTCAAGAGATTCCATTTTTGACAACATGACTTTATACAATTTCTTGTTGTCCTGTCTATCCATTGCTTCCTTGAAGCAAGGTGGTTCACCACAGGTTGTCAACATGACATAATCAGCTACATTAATTGCACCAGGAACAAATTTGTCAGGTTGTTTAGTAGCCCTAGACGATCTCCTAACCCAATGGTCATTGTTTGCTGGCTGTTCTTGCAAATTTCCATTTTTAGCATGCTGTCCTGGCATTTCAACCTGCAAATCAGCATTAACAGCTTGTTGTCCTGGCTGTTCCTGCACATGTAATGGCTCATTTTCATGGGTAATAGCTGGTTGATCATTTCTTGCAACGACAGGTTCATTTACAACTGGTATTTGCTGCTGTACAGCGGACACATTTTGCTGTCCAAAAGGTATTTCTTACCGGAATACAACCCTACGGATCTCCTCAGTCTTTTCGGGCTGTTTGTGCATGCGATCTTCCTGGAAGATAACGTCATTGCTGCGTACTACTCTCCTTTTCTCGGGATCCCATAATTTATACCCCATTTTACCCTCGTCACCATATCCTAGGAAAATGCATTTACAAGACTTTGGCTCAAGTTTGCTGCGTTTTTCTTTACGAATGTGCACAAAAGCCTCGCAACCAAACACTTTCAGATGAGAATATGAAGGTGGCTTGTCGGACTACGCTTCTTGGGAAACTCCCCTCCCCAAAGATTTGTTTAGTGACCGATTAATCAAGTGAATGGTTGTCATAATAGCCTCTGCCAAAAAACCATGGGGTAATGCAGCATGAGACAGCGTCGTACGGACCTTATCTTGTATGGTCCGATTCATATGCTCTACAACTCCATTTTGGAGTGGATTATGAGGGACAATGAGCTCCCTCTTTATTACTTTGTTGTCACAAAATGCTTGAAAGGCCTTGGACACATATTTCCCGCCATTGTCAGAGCGAAGACACTTAAGTGTCTTATCTATTTGATTTTCAGCCAATGCCAAGAATTTTTTAAATTTGTGAAGCACTTCATCCTTGCTACGAACAGGGTAAACCCATACCTTCTGTGTAGCATTATCGACAAAGGTGACAAAATATTTCGTTCACCCTAAAGATAATCCTGGCATTTGACATACATCTAAATGTACTAACTCTAGAGGAGAAGATTTCTAAGAAAGAGACTTTTTGTGAGACATATGTGCATGTGTGCCATAAATGCAATTATCACAATGCTCAAAATCAACATAACGAAGACAAGGCAAGTAACCCAAACGAGAAAGCACTTTCATTCTTGTTTGACTCATGTGTCCCAATTGACCATGCCACAAAGAAATGCTTGGATGCTCGGTCACGGCAACATGGTCACGCATACTAGATACATGACGTGGATACAAAGTATCACTCTTACAACCTCTGGCTATAATCTTAGATCCCTTACAAATCTTTCTTTTTCCATTACCAAAGGTAGTATGAAAACCATCATCATCTAGCTGCCCTGTGCTAATCAAGCTTTGAGGTACATGCCGTACATGCTCAAGTGTAAAGATAGAGCCATGCTGAAACTGTAACTGCACATTGCTAATACATGCAATCTCACATGCATAGTTGTCCCCAAGATGGACAACACTATATCGACTCCCTGTATAGGTGAAAAATCACTCATGATGAAGGGTGACATGAAAGGAAGCACCTGAATCAAGAATCCAGGTATGCATGTCATCATCTGTATCTGCAAGTAAATCATGTGCACCAAAGTGTGAAGAGACAAAGAGTACGTCACTCACAGTCACTATCATGAGTGACTACATTCACCTCTTCAATTTTTACACTGCTCTTCTTAGGCTGATTGTCCTTCTCTTCCTTGCTATCATCTGTCTTCTTGCCTTTTCCTTTCTCTTTCTTCCATTTGTAGTAGTCACGTTTAAAGTGACCCTTCTTTTCACAATGATGGCATTCAACATCTTTGCCACGTGATTTACTACATCCCTTGCCATCATATTTGTTCTTTTGCTGTGATCTGCCCTTAGTATGCAAAGCACTGGAAAACTTAGTGGATGCATTGTTTTGCCAATTCATCTCTTCCATAAGAAGAGCACTCTCTACATCAGCATACAAAAGGATTACATTAGAATTACTCATAGTAGTCATGAATGTATCCAAACTCTCTGGTAGAGTGCAAAGCAAGAAAGTAGCCTTAAATTCCTCATCAATCATAAACTTCAAGGCAACTGGTCGGCTGAAAATGGAGTTAAACTCACTCAAGTGAGTAGACATTGCTGTATCTTTTTTCATACGCAAATCCATAAGCTTTTTCAGCCAATACACTTTGCTTACAGTACTCTCTTGTGTATATAGTTCTTCTAGTCTAGTCCATATAGCATATGTAGAATCCAAACCTTCAATGTTGAACAGCAAGGCATCAGAAATCGATAGCTCTATGGTTGAGCGTGCAAGCTCATTCAACTCATCCCAACCATCCAGATACATGTTTGCAGGCTTTGCCCCTTTGATTTTACTCGGCTTTGCTTGCTTCTTTTGTAACAGGATATTGTAGCACTGTTTTTGTCAAACTACAAAATTGTGTGCGCCTTCAAGCTTCTTTATGCGCATCAGATTATAGCTGTCATTGCTGCCAACCATGATTTTCAGCCCAAATGTGAAAAAAACCAGTAAATGCAGGTCCAAAAACGAGTCATGCTTAGGACTGTCCAATGGTGTCAAAATAAAGCAATTTTAGCAAAACCCCTAAATTTTACCAAGTATTGATGTCCAAATTGCGTGAAATTCAACATGTATGTACATAAAATGATCAAATGCTGCACAAAATTTACCCAAACTGCAAAAGCCCCAAATTGTACGAGGTCCAATGTGCATCAATGTCGAGAAATCGAGTAAATTTCAACCCAATTTGTGCATGTACACGAAAAACCCGAAATGTCGGGGATAAAATGTCACAAATTCGTGCAATTTTTGAGACAAATTTGCTTGTTCTACATCAAAATTTCCAAATTTAGGAAAAGGCCCAAATTTTTGGGCTAAATGTTAAAAAATTTCACCCAGATGAGTAAAATTTCAATAATTTTGGTAAAATCACCAATTCAAATGCGCATAATGTCTGTAATTTTGACGCAAATGCCTCAATTTTTCACCAGCAGTGCTAAGTTTAGTGAAGCACCAACTTTCTGGGCCAAAATTGCACAAATTTGATATTTTGTGCTTGCATGCGCGAACCCCGGTTGGAGGAAGGAGTTTGAGAAAATGTTTTTTTTTTTTGAAAAAAAAGGTTTCGAATGACAAAGGTCTGTTGACCTGTCAGGCCTGTCTCCCGTCCTCCCTGTCGCGCGCTCGCCAACTGGTCTAGTCGCCTATTACAGGTCAATCGCAGCCTGCCATGCGACAGTTGTTGCCCACTACCTTGTTTGACCGTGGTGTGTGTCGCCTATTGCCTGCCAGTCACCACGAGCCTTGTTGCACAGCTAAAGCCTGGCCCTTGCACACTCTCCATAGTGTGTCCGCTTTTTGTAGCTTATGATTGTGATTCTTCTACTCGCCTTTTAGTTGTCTCTTGCTAGCTCTGGTCTTCTACCTCAGCTTGAGGATCGTCTGCAGCACTTGCAGCATCTTACGCTCTGATACCAATTTGTAGGAATCGATTATACACGAAGATCAAGGCAGACGGTCGTATGCATAGTGAGAGACAAAGAGTGCAAAAGAGCAGAGTAGAGAGTGAACACATTTTTTGGTACAATGATAAGTGTACCACTTTAGGTTTTATATATATATATATATATATATATATATATATATATATATATATATATATATATATATATATATATATATATATATATATATATATATATGAAAGTACAATGTGCTAAGGGTGTGTTCACATGCATGCATATATAAAAGGCACGATGGTTCTTTATTCCCAATAAGTAAGACTAGCCATGGGTGCATAGAGATGACTATCTTTCATAGTCTATAAATACCATCTAGGCATTTGTCTTCCCTCTTGATTGTGCATAAGCTCTTACAGAATTTTAGTTTTAGCACATTGCTGAATATTCAAATTAGCCAATGGCTGATTTTCTGCATTTTCCAAAGGAGCAGTTGATTGAACATTCAGTTCACTTGCTGAAACTCCAACTGAATCACCGAATGTAATGGGAAGCAGCCCTTCAAATACATCATGGGAAACTTGATACGTGTCTAAACCAACCGAGGACAATTCTGATTTTTCATCAAATAGTAAACTCCTATTGACATACACATTTTTAGAAACAGGATCATAGAGTCTGTAGCCTTTGCTCTCATTGCTATATTCCACAAAAATGCATTTAACAGCCTTGTTATCTAACTTTTCTTTGAGTACCTTCGGAATGTGTGCATATGCAAGGCACCTAAAGGTACGAAAGTGTCCAACAAAAGGTTTTCGGCTGTTCCAAGCCTCAAAAGGTGTAATTTTCTTCAAAGCTTTGGTGGCGCATCTGTTCAAAATGGCAAGCACACATGATTGCTTCCATCCAAAAACTGTGAGACAAGCTCTTTGTCTTCAGCATACATTTGGCCATCTCCATGACTGACCGATTTTGCCTCTGCAACCCCATTCTAGTGTGGAGTATAAGCAATAGTGTACTAATAGACAATGCCCTTCTACTTCAGAAAAGAATTCAATATAGAGGACATGTATTCCCCTCCTCAGTCCGAATGGAGAGTCTTAATTTTACAACCAGACTGGTTTTCAGCAAGTGCAATAAAAGCCATAGTAGCTAAGAAACACGTTTCTTTGAATTTGAAACTTATGAAACATTTCTTAAAGTACGAAACGTTTCTGAGAGTAAAAAACTTGGGCATTTTAATTTCTTTTTATTTTTTTGGTGAGTTGAAACTCAAAACATGGTTTTTTTGATAAAAACTAGTAGGCAATGTTAAACATGATGATGATGATGTGCAATGACTTGTGAGGGCTTAAGATTTTGGATGAGAGACTATTTTTTTGTGATTTTGTTTAGTTGTTGGACTTTGTTAATCTGAATATTATACAACTTTAGTCTCATTTATGAGTTATTTATGATATATTACGATTCATTCTTGATTTTGATATTTTATCAGTTTGTTTTAAAATGAGAATCATGATGTTGCAACTTGACTCAATCCATATTATAGATAGACTATTTACATGTTAATTTGAATTTTCTTTCTATGATATGTATGAATCATAATTTTTGAGTTATAAACCATAGTATAGCTTGTCCAAAGACTAACTTTGACATAAGTGACAAGTCAATAATGGATCATGGAGATATAATGTGTAATGTATTATTCTCAATTGACTGTGTTATCACTTAAGATTAATTAGCCATTCTTTGTTTAAGAGAGAGTTTCATAGAGGTTTAGAACATCTTTTCCTAGTCAAAACTATTAAAAATCCTTATATAAAAAATTGTTTTTTTTAAATTTTACCCCCTTTTGAAAAAAACTTTGAAACATGTTTCCGACGTTCTGTTTCTAAACGTTTTTGACGTTTCTGGTTGCGATGATAAAAGCCAAGAATGCATCTACACTTCAGACCTTTTGACAAAAAAGTAGACCCAGTGAAATAGAGTAAAGTCATCAATAAAAGTCACAAAATAGTAACATCCTCCCAATGACTTTGTCTGCTTAGGTCCACATACATTTGAATGCACTAATTGCAACCTGGCTGTTGCTCTAAAAGCAATATCACGTGGAAACAAAAAATGATATATTTTTTAAAAAATACATTTTTCACATAAGTGCTCAGGAGGTCTCTCTAGTAGAGGTAATCCATCTAGTATCTGAGTACGTTGCAAGAGTATCAAGCTGTCAAAGTTGACATGCCTTATCTTAGTATGCTATAACTATGCCTGTATCATAGCATGAGTAAAAGTGGATGTCAAATACGCTGTTGATCAATTGAAAGAGCGTCCAACTCGTATAACCTATGATATAAAGTGTCTGTCACGATCAAAGTCATGTGTTCTTTGTCTCTCACCATGCATCTGTCATCATCAAATGGGACTTGCAATCCACAACGTGCCAAAGAAGAAATAGAGAGCAGATTCATCTTTATGCCTGGCACAAATAAAGCATTTTGTAAGCAGAGAATAGAGCCATCAATGGTTGTGAGCACAATCTGTCCAATATCTCGAATAGGGTATGATGCATTGTTGGCACATTGTACAAACTTGCCAACTGAAGCTGCACTAACAGAAGCAAATAAATCTTTGCTAGATGTAATATGCATAGAAGTACTACTGTCAAAAAACCAAGTGCATGCATCCTCAGTAGAGCTAAGTGCTCGATTTGACTAAGAGGTGTCATAACTATATGTGTAAAAATAATAGTCCCTATCTACAACAAAGGACGCGGACTCAATAGCAATGGAAGGAGTATTAAAAAAACAAACATTCTTGACTCCTCTTTGGCAATGCACTTTTTGCACTTAGTGATGTAGTGGCATGGCTTCTTGCAATAATGGTATTTGCTCTTTTTGACTTGCATGTCTCCCTTGTTTTTTACTTACCTGTGATGTGCTAGAAGTTTTAAAACTCTATAGAGCATTTTTTACTTGGCTATCTTTGCCCTTTTGTCTAGCCATAAAAGCATGCTGAGAGGCTATAGCATCCAAACTACTATTTCTCCTTGTTTGCTCCACCTCTAGAAGCAAACTGACTAATTGAAGAAAAGTGATTGGTTGCGCAGCAATCCTCATGGTGAGGTTTAAGGCTGTATGAAAAGCCAAGTACGAAGGGGGTAATGAGTTTAAAGTGGTAGATATCATCTGTGCATCCGAATAGTATTCATAAACATTCATAAGTTGCTCTCACTAGTCCTGAATTTTGTTCAAGTGATCCTGAATAGAATCACCTTCATCCATTTTCAATGTCTTTAGCTCTTTCTTTAAGTAAGAGATGCGAGTCTCATTCTTGCCTGTAAACATTTACTCCAAAGTTAGCCAAGCTTATTGTGAAGAAGTTGTTGAACGAATATGGGGGATGATTGACCGCTGAACTGCTAAAATCAGCAACAAAGCTAGTGCATCTTGTATATCCCATGCTTTTTGAGCTGCCATTCTTTGTGAAAGTGACTAAAGTTGAGCAGACTGAGGTGCCCGTTGTGCATGTCCTTCTCGAGGAGTAGCTAGAGTCATAAGTCGAGGTCGAGCTTCTTCTCCACATACATAATCCCAAAGATTTTTTGGCCACAAGTATATTCTTCATTATGAAGAACTAAAGTGAATAGTTATTTCCATCAAGTCTGTCCTCTTTGGATATATAGGTGAAGAAATCTCATCCCTGATTTGCCATGATAATCAATTACCAAGAAAAAGCAAAAGAGCAATGTCGAAGTAGGACCACATTGGAAAATTAAAAATTTCTAGAAATTGAAGGAAATAACTTTTTGCAATTAGTATATAGAGGTGTACCTTGTCAAAATTATCTTTAATGCATGCAATTCAAGGTGCAATCAGTATTCAGCAACACTGTAGCAGCAAAATCCCCAAAATTTCTTACTTCAGATTTGTTCAAAAGAGTCTATCAATGACTGTAACTGTAGTGCGTATGCCAATGTTCTCAGAAAACATAAAAGTCCCAAAATTTTTAATGAATGTGTCCACAAATTTACATCCAATGTGTCTTAGATACGTTTCTGAATGCTATGCATGTTGCGTAGGAATCCCCTCTTCCAAAAACTAATTTTGGTACGAAAAATGGAAAAACAATTAAAAAAATAGATTTGAAATGACGAGCTGTCGTTGACCACTCCTCTGACTTGACGCATGGTGCTGACGGGCGACGCTGGGGCTAGACGGTGGCCGTGGAGAGGGCAGACACTGTGTCGTAGGCGATTTCAGACAAACAGGCAACAGGGTGCGCTTAGCAGGCACATGTCGCTTGTGAGGGGTGGTGGGAGTATACACGAGCTGCAGGGGCAAGGGTACAGATGACGGGACGTCTGGTGGCGCTTCAAATTGGACTGGCGGGGTAGCTGATGTGGCGTGCAACATAGGGGTAGACAAGACGATAGAGCCCAGGCGAAAGGGTGGAGATAGGAGCTGTGTAGACAAGGCTGGGTTGTTGCAGGTGGAGTTGGCGCTGGTGGACTTGCTGAACGAAATGTTGAAGGATGCGCTGAAGAGTTGAGCTGAGGAGAACTGCAGAGCTGCAGGGGGGCAGAGTTGGACTATTGAGCCAGAAGCTCCCAAAGACTAAGCTGAGCTGAGCCGGTTAGAGCCAATGATGTGAGAGGATAGGATCGAAGCTCAACATAGAAACTCAGTACACCCAATGCAATAGACTGAAAGAGTGTAAGCTAAAAGTACATGGTACAACCCTTAAACCTTAGGGTTGTAGAGAGTGTTCACACTCGAACATGGTAAGTGTCCATAAGTGTCTGTCATAAGCACATACGAAATAATACCATAAGTCTAGGGGAAAAAACCTCTCCTATCAAGAGTAAAAAGTCCCCTAGTGTCCTATTGATCACCAACACTCCTATGTGAGCGTAGGTGTGAGTGAGGCGTGAGTGAAATACCCAACAACCAAGCCATGAACCCTATAGAAACTCGTGATCAATCCTCTCAATAGACCCTCTCAAAATCTGGAAGAAGCACTACAATTCTTTGCTGTTGTGTTGAGCCCATTCTATAGACTTAAAGAAGGTGAATATGCTATTAAGGATGCTAGAAAGTTGGATGAAACCTGCATGCGTGTTAACAATGATGTTTGCAAGAGAGTTTGCTATTGATCTTCTTTAGTAGTGCCTTATAGGCCATTGACACAACACGACGATTGGATGCTATTGAGCAATCTCTTGGTCTCTCACATAAAGACAATAGATGCGAGCAAATCGAGATGCAAACTTCTCCACTTTGTCCATAGTAGTGATGGTGTACTCGTAGTGGGTGAATGAGCATCTTGGGAGCACCTTCCCAATGTTGTTGGCTTAAGATGAGAAGAGCTTGTGCTTGTGAATTAAGAGAATGTCAATGCGTGGAACAAGGAATGGTTGCACCTCTTACCAAATAATTAGCTTTTTGGGACCTTGCGCTCCATTGAAGTGAAGGCTATTCATGTTACAAAATGCTAAACGTAAGCTCATGGGGTAACTCTAGGGTTTGCTAAACATATTCTTGTTTTCAAAATGGTTGAAGATGAGAAAGATGCTTGGTGGTTGGTTTAGAAGGCGAACTCTACTTCTCCATACTAGCCTATGGGCATGGTAGGGGTGTGATGTGTAATGTGCCTATCTAACCAATCCCGATGGCATATATATTTGGTAGTCCATCAATAGATAACCAAGGTAATTGCCATTTGGAACTCCCTTAGAATAATTGAACATATATGACCTTCAGTTGCTTGAGCCTACCTTGCAGGGGAAGTTGCACCTCAATGCCACAAGGATCATGACCTAAAATGGGGCCTAAATTAATAGTATGGTCTCCTATTAGAATGATCTAGTGTCAACTTTGAGGTGATTGCTTTGCTATTATCCCTCAAACTGAAGCAAACTATTGTCGCACTTGATTTAAAGAGAGTGAGAAATGAGGGGAAGCAATATGCTCTCATCTCTCTAGACATAAGGTATATTCTGGACTTTGGCCCCTAAAATGGTATTCATTGGGATCTAGAATGACACACTAGAATAATTAGCATTCAACTCTTTCTAGCTCGTCCTAATTCAACATTTTTAATGGATTTCTTTATTTGGCTAATTGAGACCAAAGATCCGTCATCCAGTTTCCTTGAGGAGTAGCATTAGTTTTTTAATTATCTTAACATATTTTAGTTTGATATATAAAGCTAACGTCATTAATTAGCCCATTAAACAATGTTCCTTTACATAAGTTTTAAACATGAACATGAATACAAGGGAAAATAGTCTTTTTGGAAAACACAATGTTTTTTTAAACTTATTATCTTTATCCTTATTGCAATAATTGTTCTAACATATCAAGTTTCTGTCAAAAGGTTAAAAAAACCCACCAAGTTTGTCCTCAACAAGGAGTTATAGTCGAGTCCCTTGGCTCCTTGGCATCTCCTAACCGAACAACAAGTCCTTATGGAGAGACCTCTCATGTTCGGTGCCAGTCCTAGCATCCAAAGTGGTAATCTAGTTCCCTCGCGAAAGAGCTAATACAACCAACCTTAGGGAAGGTCTAGTGTACACATCCAATCGTTAATCCGTACTTAACAAATTATTTCTTAGAATCAACAAATAGCAAACATTTTTTTCAATGCAATAAGTAGTATGATAAATATACTTGTGTATAGGTGTTTGTTTAAGCCTTGATCTTACAATTGAGATCTATACAATGTAAGTCTATTTCTTTAGCAAGTTGGTGAGAGATGCGGCAATCAAGGCATAATCCTTGATAAAGACTTCGTACTTTCTAGTCAATCCTAAGAAATCATGTACTTGATTGACTGTCATTGGGGATGACTATTATTGTACATCCTCGACCTTGGCAATGGTAAAGTTGCTCTGTTGATACTAAAAATCCAAGGCACTAAAATCTCTCTTTTGATGAATGCACACTTCTTCTTTTTAGTATAAAGCTTATGTATCCTCATTGTTTTAAGACCAATGTAGAGTTTTGGCTCATGTTCCTTGCCTTTCTTGGAATAGGTCAAAATATCATCAAAGAAATCGGGAACAAAATCATTGAGATAAGATGAGAAGATATTGTGCATTAATGTGTTGAAGGTTATAAGAGTATTGGTTAATCCAAAAGACTTAACAATGAACTCATAGTGGCCGTACCTTGTATCAAATGCAGTTTTAGAAATATATTTGTTTTTATACTTATTTGATAGTATCTAGACTTGAAGTTCATCTTTGAAAAGATCTTTGCTCATTGAAGTCCATCAAGTAATTCATTAATCCTAGGGATTTGGATATTTGTTCTTAACTATGACTTGTATGGCGATTGTATTGTTGATTCAATAATTGGTTGAATTGTTCTTTCTGCTCAATGGCCTTAGGGACGGACTTTCGGAATAGTCTTTTTCCCTCTTGGTACTAGCTTGATCTTATGGTCAACTTCTCTTTGAGGTGGAAATTGATTTAACTCTTTTGGAATAATGTATATATACTCCATCCATGAAGGTTCCTCTTTTGATTCATTGTATTGACTAAGTTTTTTGAGTTTTTATGAGGTATATGGGCAATCCTTTTCTTAGCCCTTGTACTATTTGTGAAACTTTGGCCAACTGGGTTTTTGGCTTATTATCTTTACCTTGAGTTGTTACTTGATTTCCTTCTAGGTTTTGGAATGAGACTTAGTCTCTTCTAGAATGTATGTAAGCATAATTTGGGATTAGCCAGTCCATTCATAGTAAGCATTCATAAGTGCCCAAGTTCTTGATATGAACCTTATGTTAGTGGGCTCATTGCCTAGATGAAACTCTACATTCCTAGTTTACTGTGATGATTTAACTTTCTTTCCACTTGTTAACTCTACTAAAAGTTTGGATGCTAGTGCAACCTCTATGCCTAGTTTTTGTGTACACTTTGGAGAAATAAAGGAATGAGTATTTTTGTAATGTATCAAAATATGAAAGGCTTTACCTTGATGGTTTGCCAATGTTTTAATAATTGAGAACTAGCGATTCACTTTTTGTCGAGAGTGGCATGGATAATTTCTCTTTCTATTTTGGCTTCCATTATGGGCTTTTCTTTATCTTCTCTTATGAGGGTTGTTGTAGCAATCTTTTGTCTTCCTCTTCCAATGCTATTTTGGCCACGAACTTGCCCTTGTTAAGGTCGGTTTAGCTTTAGACACTGTCTTTACAGTGGTTTGGTTCATTACAATGAAAAGACATTTGTGTACCATTGATTTAGTTTGATTAAACAAAGGTGCCACTTGTATTAACCTCGATTTTTTTTCTTGCATCAAATTGTCATTACCCTTGCGCTCTTTTTATGAAGGCACAAGATTCTTTATTGGGTGATCCGTAACCCCAATTCTTCTGTTCCATGATTTTTCTTGGAGACTAAGTGGTTTAGCTCTTATCAAAGCATCTTGAAGATTTTCTGGGGCATATAGCTTCCAATTGAGTTCCGAAGGCTAGATTGAAGCCTTTGACAAAAATTTGGCCACTTGAGTGATATCCGTGGGTGTAGCATACTTGTTGAGGGTCAAAAAATTGGGAGTAGTATGCTTTCAAGTTCAACCCTAATTGATGAAGTTCAAAAAAGACATTTATCTTCAACATACAATAGGAAGGTGGAAGATACATTCTACACATAGCTTTTTATATGAGTTTTCAAGAGCGACAATCTTCGAGACTCAGTGTCTACACTTTTGCTTTCACTAGAGACACACTTTTCTTATTAATTTCAACTTAAGCTAACATGGATTGATTAAGGGTGGTTGTGCCGGTGGCTTAAAAAAATAATCATCCATGGATTTGATCCAGATTTCAATCTCTATATTCTTACCATTCCCATCAAACTTAGGAGATTTTATTTGCTTGAGAAGAGATTTCTTCTCTTGCAACTCAATAGGATTAACACTAAGTGGAATGTCTTGGTTTACAATGCTCAAAGAACTAGTTTGATATATAACATTAAGATTCCATATAAACCTTCTTATATTTAAATGTAAGATTTTTTAGAGTTATTAACCTTGCATAAGTAGAAGAGAAAGAAACATGTTTTCTTCAAAATTTTCAATAGCGAGGGGTATTACATCATGATAAGGATTATATTATAAAGATAAACCTCAATTCACCGGAAAATCCCTTTTGTTTGCGTAGAAGAAAAAAAATACTTCAAGATTTTGGTCCCTTCACTAAAAGCGGGGACTCCAAGATCCCATTCTGATTCGTGTGAGGGTCATGCAGTTCCTTAGGAGCAATCGAGAGATTTACAGCCAGAGCCCCCTTGGTATTTCGGTCTCCTCTTACCTAAGGGATTCCTTAGGTTCCATCTATTGTATCGCCTTAAGGTTGGTTCCAATATAGTGAAGACAATCGACATTAATGAAGCTATATATAACATTTTGTATCCAACACCTTTTGCAATACAATGGAGAAGGATCATTTAGTCCATCTAAGGTATGCATAAATTAGTCCCTCCATCCAAAATCTAGAGGGTGAATGGTTGATATAAACATAGCTCGGAATACAAGGAAATGCTTTCAAGCTTTATCATTGTGATACAAATTCGTTAAATATTAGTGACAAAATGAATCATATCGATCTAAGTGTCAATAACTATATAGGGATACTTGAAAGGTAAATTAACTTAGCTTATTTAATTATTGATTAGTGAAATGAATTTTGGGTACTATAATAATTATTAAATTAATATTTAAAATGTAAAATGAAAAATTAATTTAATAAGCTAAAAAATATTAAAAATGGAATTAGAAGGTTGCCACTTGATAAAACTTACCCATGTAATGGGAAAAGTATTTTTAGGAATTGGTGAAAGTCTATTTCAGCCATTGTGAGAGACAAGAAGCCTGTTAGAGAGTAAGAAGGGGTTGCTGATGAGATTTGCAGCCACCAAGGACCATTCTTATAGCAAGTGATAGAAATTTGGAGTCCTCTAAGAGTAGGTGATAGCAAACCAAGATCCTTTCGGTACAAGTATTAGTATACAAGAGAGGGCAACAATCTTTCTGGTGGTCCTAAGGTGTAGGTGAGAGCTTCCATGGTTGTTTGAGCAATGCATCAATAAATTTTTAGAATTTTACGTGGGTCTTCCTTCTTGGAAAGGAAAGTATTTCATTGATTAAGAACTTAACTACATCAATTAATAAATGAATATAACTTAATAAGCACAAATTATCTCTATAATCTTGGACATTGGACATAGCGTTGGCTCCAAAACTGGTGTCCCTTTCGGCATTTATTGAACTTAATTGTTGATGGAATGAATATATACAAGTGAAGATTCACAATCTTTTTTGTTGTTTTCAAAAGTCTCTTTGCTGAATCAATTATCAGCAATCAATTTGGGCCAATTGTCCCTTGATTTTTTATCTAAAACTTGCACAAATAGAACTACTAATTGACCAAATGTTGCTCCGAATTATAATGAATGGGCTAGCATTTGAATTCCTTGACAATTACATAAATTTCAGGTGCTCAATTTAGTGTACAATACCTTTACCAATTGGCATGTATCTCAAGATAAATATTAAATCCTTGTTTTTGCAAAAATCTAGGATTTATCGCAATGAAATTATCATTTTCTCTCATCCGCTAGCCATATCTCAAGTTATCTTAAAATTTTATAGTAGTTTGAGTCATCAAAGAAAGAGACTTCAGTCAATCTTTATTGTAAATTTTAATTTATAGTGAAAATTAGGATTTTGACAGCTGCCTTGGGATACATGCTTAGAATTGAGAGCGTAGGACTTGAATTCCAGCGGGTGAAATTGAGAAATTTCAAGGAGATACAAAAGAGGCTAACTAGCCAATATCAGATTTGTGGTTGAATTTTCCTTTTAGTGAGCGGGGTGAAGGCCAATCCCCAAGCAAACCAAGGGGTAATTTGGAGGCTTGCTGGTCAGTTTTAATAGCAACATGTACTTGGATTAGCAAAGGAAATAAGAGGATATCACTTATAATTCTTCCATTTGTAAATAAGATAAAGAAATATCACAAGGGACACTAATTTTAGGGTGTAATTAAGTGCTTAATCAAGTTATTTATCATCCTATCCGTGAAGGAAGGTTTGTTTCATGGTTCAATTGTCAAGATACCACTTAATTCCTTGATTTGGTTGGTCGGAGGCACCTAATTGCAAGCCAAATTTTTGCGCTTAATTAAGAAATTATAGCAAGATGTCTTCATACAGTGAAATGCAATGATGTAGTAAGATGATGCCTCTCAGTATGAATATTTACATGGGAATGAAAAAAAATGCAATGCTTGATTTTGGACAAGGCTTAAGCTATGGATAGTAAGTTGAAAATGTTGCTATTGGGCAAGATGCAGGGCCTTTAAGGCATAATGAGATTGATGGCCAGTAAAGTGAATAGCAATATGATGAGTAGTTTAGAAATCGAATGAGGACAACAATGGTATTAATGTTGGTCATGCAAATGCTATGTATATTGTTTGTAATGAGAAAAAATGTTGCTAGTAATGCATGCAATATATAGGAAAATGTATGTTGGTATGGTTGATAGTACACAAATTTCCATGCACAGTCACATTGCAATGGTGCAAAGTATGCAAAAAAAAAGTTTTCTTATACATTTGGTGCTCGTAGCATGTTCGATACACATGAGAGGCTAGTCAACTAGATGTAATGCTCCATATTAGTTAAGTTGGAATTGCAACAATGTGAAAGTATAAAGTATTGCAATGCTTAAGGGAAAGAAAGGTCTACAACCTAGTGGAGGTTTCGAGGCAAGTACGTTAAGAGGTAAAGTTTTCATATGCTTCTTAGTGAAGCTTCAACATTGTTTCACCAATAGATGCAAGCTGGATGGAAGAGGATGTCTTGGTAGACCATTCTCAATTTATTGCAACTTCACCGAGATGCCTTTTAGTTCGGGCTCAGTTAGGTTTAACAGAGCGGGGGTCTAGAGCATTGCTTGATGCTCAAGGGAAAGGTAGCACTTTCACTTTACCAATTGTGGACAACTCTTGCATGTAGTGGATCTTAGACGTAACTAGTATGCATCCAAGATACTGTGATAGTATGTTTGCCATGAGGTCACTACTTAGTGTACTATAGTCACTGCGAGATGTATGCAAATGAGTATGAGTTTCACCCTGGATTGGAACTATACTTTTGCATTAGCTTATAATAAGTTTGACATGAATTTTGCTTCAATTTTGGGACAAAAATTCTAAATAGTTTCAGCTCAGCTTATGATCAATTTGAGAACCATTTATAGTCACTTTGAGATCAGTTTTGCATCAGTTTTTGCAATGAGTTTGGGATCATATTTGCAATAATTTGTGATCAGTTATTAGACCAGTAAGTTATCAATTTATGATGAAATTATGCTAAGTTTCAAATGGATTACAATTGGTACCATGGATAACAGCATGTGGCTAAATGCCATTGAGAGTTTCAACCATGGTTTATGCTAAAAATATGCTTTACTATGGTTCTGAAGTCAGAACAGTTGAGAAACATGAGCTATGGATGTATCTAATGGGTTTCTAGCAATAGTCTTGGATTGTCTTTTCAGATTTATGTCATGTTTATGCTAGCTTGAATTTTTTAGCAAGGTTTGGGCTATGTGACATGGTTAGACAACATTGGCTAATATTTTGACTGTGATGGCTTATGGAAATTCCAATGTAGTATGCTTTTTCTTCGGCACAATGCAGTGCAATTGAGGATGACTGTAGGGATTTCAGAGGGGGGGGTTGTCACGGGGACCTGAAATTTTGAGATGCTTTAATCTTATCAATAACATTTGATTAATATATTAATTAAATCTACAAGGTTAATTAGTACATGTGATGTACATGGCAGCTATTTTATGCTAACAAGGCAAGCATATGGAGATGGAGTGGGTGCCAAAGGAATGAGTTGTAATAAGTTATGCTTGACATGTACTAGGTGGTACCCGATGTGTGATTTGGACATGGACCAATTTATGGACCACTAATGTCACTGTGGTGACATTAGAGACTAGGTATTAATTAATTAATTAATATCGATTTAAGAGTCAATAACTATTGAGGGATACTTAAAAGGTAAATTGGTCTAGCCAATTTAATTATTGACCGTCGTGGGTCAAATTAATTTTATGAGAACTAGAATAATTATTAAAGTAATACAAAATTAAAATTTTAAAAATTAATTTAATAAGCTAATAATACTGAAAAACAGGATTAGAAGGTTGCCACTTGGCAAAACTTGCCCATGCAAGTGGGAAAAGGTTTTTAGGGGCTGGTGGAAATCTATTTAAGCCATTGTGAGAGAGAATAAGGTTGTTAGAGAGCAAAGAGAGACTGCTGATTAGATTTATAGCCACCAAGGATAAGTCCTACAATAAGTGATAGGAATTTGGAGCCCTTTAGGAGTAGGTAAGAGCAGCTCAAGCTCCTTTTGGTGCAATTGATAGCATACATGAGGGGACAACAACCTTTCTAGTGGTCCTAAGTTGTATGTGACAACTTTCATGGTTTGAGTAGGGAAACATTAGTTTTTCAATATTTCTTGTGATGAAACACTGAAATTTTTCTCTACAACATTCTCCCTCGTCCCCTTGTCATCTCTCAGGTTATCTAGGCATTTTCTAGTAGTTTGAGCCATCAAAGGAATATTCTTAAGTCAATCTTTGTAGTAAATCCTAATTTACAGCAGAAATTAGGGTTTTGATAGCCGCCTCGAGATGTGCACTCAAAATTGAGGGTCTAAGACTTGAATTTCAACAATTGAAATTGAGGAATTTTAGGGAGATTCAAGAGAGTAGCCAGCCCAATATCAGATTTGGGGTTGAATTTGCCTTTCAAGGAGCAGGGTGGAGGTCAATTCCCAAGAAAACCAAGGGAAAAATTGATTCACCAGTTAATTTTGATAGCAAGAGGTACTTGGATTAGCAAAGGAAATTAGAGGATCTTAGTTGTACTCCTAGTTGTAATATAAGATAAAGAAATACTGCAAGGGGTGCCAATTTTGGGACCAAAAGGGTGTCCAATGTCCAATATTTGTATGGTAACATGTGTATTTTAGTTTTGTGAATTTATGAATTGTTGTAATTAAATGCTTAATTGGGTTATTTACCATCCTATTCAAGGAGAAAGGCTAGTTTCAGGGCCTAAATTAATTCTATGTCTCCTATTAGCATTATCTAGCATTAGCTTTGAGGTGATTGCTTGCTATCATCCCTCAAATTAAAGCGAACCATTGCCATACTTAGATCAATCAGAGAGTGAGAAGAGAGGGGAGTGATACATGTTGATAATGGGGAATCATCAAACAGAACAAGATAATAAGATAGTAGAAAAATATGATAATTCATTAAAACAAGTTAGTGGAATAAAATTAGGCAATGAAGATGACAAAAATGATGAGTATTCAACTTAAGCAATTGTCTTTGGTCCCCTCTACTGATAAGGGTTATTCTAAACTTTGACTCCCTAAAATACCATTGGTCAAGATCTAGAATGACACACTATGACAATTAGCATTCGCCCCTTCCTAGCTTGTCCTAATCTAGTATTTTTTTAAAGAAGTTCTCAACTAAGTGAGACTATCTTGTCATAAGAAAGATTTATCAAGGATCTAACCACTTGCTTCTCTCGAGGAGTAAATTAGTTTTCTAATTATCCTAATACATTTTAGTTTGATATATAAAGCTAGCTTCATTAATTAGCCCATTAAACAATATTCCTTCACATAAGTTTGAAACATGAACATAAATACAAGGAAAAATAGTCATTTTGAAAAACAAAATATTTATTCAAATTTATCATCTTTATTCTTATTACAATAATTGCTCCCAATACATATCAAGACTCCACTTGAAGGGAAAAAAAACTCACCTAGTCTATTCTCAGCTAGCATTGGGTCTTCCGAGATATCCATTTGGGCTCACATGGGTAAGCTAGTCCTAGAACGCCCAAGGAATTATAGTCAAAGCCCTGCTAGCTTCTTGGTGCCTCCTAGCTAAATAACAAGTGTTTATGGAGAGACCTCTTGTATCCTAGCATTTGGAGTGGTGATCCAACTCCCTTGGTAAAGAGCTAGCACAAGGAATGTTGGGGGAGGTCTAGTGCACACATCCAATAGTTAATCTATTTTGGATAAATTATCTCTTAGAATTCGTAGGGAAAACATTCATTTCAATGCAACAAGTAGCATGATATGTATACTTGTGCATAAATGTTCTGAGCTTACACGCATAGGTTTCACTTGATTCAAGTCATGATTTTGAATCTTTGGTCTTAGGCTTTGCCAATGAGATGCCTTTCATCGGTCTGTCTCATCCCAATCTAAATAATAAGATGGTGCTTCTATTTCAAGCATCGAAGAGTTTTCTTTTAAAGCTTTAAGTAAAACTAACTCATCTTTTTGTTTCAATTCTTGTGAGGTAGAGGCCTAAGCAATTTGAGGTTATGGATGTTTGATTATTCCAAGGGATCTCCAAATGAAAGTTACATTAAATACCTATTGATGGACTACCAAAAATTTGAGCCATCAGGATTTGTTAGATAGGCATATTATATGATGCTTGTCTCTTAAATTGTGAAGTGTGTCTCCATTAGCCAAGCTGTTAATCAAGCCTCCTTCAATGTGTACTATCGAGTTGCGTGGTGAGTGATCACTCAATCAAGTAAAAGGGGAGTTGCTGCTACTACGTGTTGAACAGAAGAATGCTTAGGTGAGGGGACTTTGCACTAGACCTCTAGTTGATGTCTATCATGTAGTTGGATCGCTACTTGGAGTGTAGCTTCATACTAGTAACAACCAACCATGGGACAATATGCTTTGTTACTTGGTCATGGATGACCATCATCTTTATCTTAGACCACTCACTTGAGTGTGTAGCCTATAGTAAGAAGAAGTTTGATCCATCTAGAGGAGGCAATAGATGGGCCTTGTCCATCATGTAGTTGTGGTTCACTACTTCAAGAGTAGCTCCATACTAGCAACTACTAGCCATGGGACAATATGCTTTGTTACTTGGTCATGGATGGCCATCACCTTTGCCTTAGACCACTCACTTGAGGCTGTAGTCCATAGTAAGAAGAAGTTTGACCCATCTAGAGGAGGCAATAGATGAACCTTGTCCATCATGTAGTTGTGGTTCACTACTTCAAGAGTAGCTCCATACTAGCAACTACTAGCCATGTGACAATATGCTTTGTTACTTGGTCATGGATGGCCATCACCTTTTCCTTAGACCACTCACTTGAGGCTGTAGTCCATAGTAAGAAGAAGTTCGACCCATCTAGAGGAGGCAGTAGATGGGCCTTGTTCCGAGATTCGCCAATCACGAAGTCTCTCACCTCTAGTGGAAGCAAGATCTTGTAATGACCCACAAACTCTCATGCATGGCTAAGGCCTACAACTATAGAACTCTTGTGGAAGGAGTTGGGCATGATGGGGGAATCCTCACATTGTTGAAGATACAAAGCCCTCCACTAGATGAAAGTGGATGCTCTACTGCTATTGAGAAGTCTTCATAGTATAAAACTCCTCACTAGGGGTAGGAATGCTTTGTTTTGGGAGGGATACCGTTAAGGGGAGGGGGGAGTGTGGGGAAGATCTATGATGTGAGAAAGTGGTAGTGTTTGATGTGATGGTGGTTGTGAGCAACGGGGAGAGGGAGGGATCACCTGAAGGGTAGGCGGAAGTAGAGGAAGGGGAAGTGGGAAGTGGAGGGAGGATGATGGAACTCATTACATCTTAGAAGGGGAGGGACCTAGGAGTGGGAATGATTTTTTATAGGGGTGAAGTGTTGGGGCGGGGTGCGATATGAGGGGGAGGAGTATTGGGGGATAGGAAGGTTTGTGTGTGGGGAGGATTTGTGATGTGAGAAAGCAAGTATTGTTTGCTATGCTGCTGGTTCAAGGAGTGAAGGGGGCAAAGCTAGAGGACTAAGTGAAAGTTTTTTTTGTGTGTTTTTGGCAAGGTGTGACGATGCTTGCAATTAGATTTAATGGAAAATAAATTGCAAACATTACTTAAAAATATTTTTAAATTCAAAGAAGACTTGAAAACATGAAATTTATAACAATTTTAGTTTTAAAAATGACAAATATGTGCAATTTCATTTAAAGATCCCTAAATTTTTTTGAAGTTAAAGGTTTTGGTATTTGCTACCAAAAGATATTTTTTGTGGAAAGTGAACACTAGGAGCATAATTGATACCATATCATTTGACACCGTTCTATACATGCATTAACCAAAGTTTTTTGGAAAAATAAAGCATTATATTTCTAGTTATATGTACACGTCCTCCTCATCATTGAATTGATGGTCTGATTAGAAGATGAACAAAAATGTATTAGTATCTTTAAGACGTTGGTGAGTGAAAATGAGTGATTGGGGACATGATGTTGATTGAAGTCAAGTGGGATAACACATGCAATTATCATTTTTTTGTCTTTCTAACACTTACCTGTAGTGGGAGTCAGGTTGATAAAGGGAAATCCCAAGTGGTACCATGCATGCTCGACACGTGGTTGTGATATTTCAGTTTTGAGACATGCACTTCATGCAAGAAGAGAAGAAAATGTGTTCTCATTTTTTATTTTGAGTTCCCGAGTAGAATTTTATGTGGCAAGAGGCATGTTTGCCATCTAGCAATTAAGGGAAAGCAAGGGGCAACTTGAAAAATTAAGGAAAAAAGCAAAAACGTGAGTAGTTTTTTTGAAAAAAGAGAAGAGAAGAGGGTTTGACACAAGAGGAAAAACGTGAGAGAGAGAGAGAGGGAGGGAGGGAGGGAGGGAGGGAGGAGAATAAGAATCTTGCAGGCTGAAGAAGGGAGAAATCTGAAGCTCAGAAGAAGAACAATTTGTCAGAAGAAAGAGACCGTGAAGCTAAAGTTATTGAAGCTATGGAGTAGGATAGTAGGGCTACTAAAGTCAATGGGCTGATGCGAATTCTCAGTTTTCAAATGATGGTAATAGGAGCATTCTTTTATCTTGTTTTCTTCTATTGCTTTGTGGGACACAGAGTTTGCAGATAAGTTTTGATGTATGGATATGAGTGAAAGATAGCAAAGGATGTTCTTCATCTTGTTGAGAGTGATACATGTTAGTTGTTGAGAGGATTCTCGTCAACAGAGAAAAATGGAAGTGAAGGGTCTCTACATTTGAAGCTGGGTATGAGGCACGGAATATGTATTATGAACAAGTGTTGAATGCACGAGCTCGAGTTAGTGGAAATCTAAAAGGATTTGCAGCCAAGAAAATAATGGATAAGAGTTTGTAAAGTTCTAAGCTTCCTCGACTCTTCATCAATGCAAGATTGTGCTTTTGAAACAAAGTAGTTGTGTTTGCTGTATAGAACACGTATGAATTTATGACTGTAGACTGTGCAGAGCTATTTCAGGGCAGCAGATCAAGGAATTTGACTCTAAGTCGTTTTGAAGAGTTATAGATTGGAAAGAGAGCTACAACTTTCCTTTTTAAAGCTTGGCGATCTGAGGTCTGTTAGAAAGTTATGAACAGTTCTCCATAATGTTCTGAGGTAATTTGTGTGCTCTATGAAGCAATTTTTGCGCTTTATGAGAAAACACGTGAATTTAGCAGCATCTATGTCACCAACTCGGTTTCTCATGAAATTCATCATGTTTATCCATTGCTATATCAGTGCAAGCTTTGTTTTGATGCATTAATGGAATGTCTTCAATGCTGAAATGCTTGTAGAAATTGAATGAGCGTGAAAATTTTTCGTATAAAGCTTTTATTACCTATGTGTTTGGTTTGTATTTATGTGTGCTCTGAGGAAAGAAGAATAGAGAGGGTCTACCAACTGATTTTCTACTGCTTGAAGCGATTACTCTTTGTGGAGCAATTTGTTGCGTGGGCTTGCCATCCCTAAAAAATAGGAGTTGTGTGAATCTAAAAGCTCGTGTTGTCAGAGTCTCTATCATGGTTGTTTCAGTGTCAGATTCTCTCTAAAAGTGGTAAAATCTAAGCTTGAAGGTTTGAACTGTTTAAGTATTGAGTTGAAGTCTCAGTGAGAAGTAAATGATCAGGAATTTTTGATCATGTGTTCCGTGGTGCCGTCCCGTGTGTTTTGTTGAGGTGAGATCCTCAGTCTTTATCTTGTGGTGTTGTCTTGGGGGTTGTTAGAGGCCGACTGCCCAATTCACATACCAATGTCACCACATTGATCCATCCACTATTGAAATGAAGATGAGCCAGCCTATTCTCTTCAACTAGGTACTTGAGACAAAGAGAGGGCACACCAATAGAGAGAAAACATACTTATCTTTGGGGATATTCTCTTTGCAATAGCTTCTACAATGGAGGAGTGGTTCACTTTTGTTGAACTAGTAGTTAATCAAAGAAATAATGGATTTGTCTAATGAAAGGAGCTAGATACACAATAGAGAGCATGATGGAGATGGTGCTCTAAGCATGGATGCCTAATATAAAACTTATTGGACATGGATTGGGCTCTTTATCAAAGGATATATTCTTCTCTCTATGCTAGCTATGAGCATAGAGAGAATTTACATTCTCATTACATGAGGACGAAAAACTCAAGGGAGAGAATATGGATTAGTCAAATTTGATAAGGTGTTCTCAGTTGAGATAGACTTATGGATAATTGTGACAAGACTCTATATTTAGGTCCTAACCTTGAGAGCCATACATGATGAGCAACTAGAGATATTGGGCATACAAGTGCATGACCTAGGGATTTGGTTTGAAGAGATACTGATGGTGACTAAGTATGCACTATAGAAGATATCTCACCACCTTGTTAATTGTTACCATATTTTGGTAGTGATGTGTGAACATAGTCAGGATTATCAAGGCAAAATTTTCCCTCTCTAGGGATTTTTTCTTTGCCTTGTATACATGTGTATTCAATTAATGGTATACTTAGTCTTGTAAGTCTTCTCTATTGATATTGCACAATATACTTTGTGTACACTCTCTCAAGCTTCTTCTCCAAGTTGCATGTGTGCTTTTGTGCAACCCTAAATCCAACAATTGGCATAGGAGTGGACTTTGATCTCTTGGGTAGAGTCATCAATACCCTTTGTTTGATTTAGTCTACCTTGAACAAGATTTCGTGAGTATTCATAGGTTGATATAGGTATCCTTAGATTTTTGGTTCAGGTTTATTTTGGCCTTGATTTGTACTACTGTCAGTATGCATAGGCTATTTCATCTCTTTGTGTAGGATTTCCAGCACTAGTGAAATCTACAAACAAGAGCCCTTACAGTCTTCTTTTCATTTACAATGCTACACAACACATGTTGGCTTTGTACATATTTTCCTCTATACATTTAACTTTTGCATCAAGTATTGTGAATGGCCATGGCTAGCAACAATGTAGTATTTTGTATGTTAGGTGTGGAGGACAAGTTGGGTAGAACCAAGTATCCATTGTGGGCTTGCATGATGTGTTATATACTAGTTGCCAAGGGACTTAGGAATATTATGGACGAAATTGACAAACCTCAAGGTGGTGTTTTGGAAGCTTGCAAGTGCAACACAAACACTATAAACTAGTGTTGTTGAGGATGCTATACATTCTAGTTTTGCTCTACTTAATATATATTAGAGTAGTATCATCTCTCTTAAGTAAATTTGTTGGGATGGAATAGATGTAGAAGCTTGTGCCTTGATTATATGGTTTGTTAAATGTACCATGATCTCACATATTTGCTAATGCAAAGATAGCTAAGGATGCTTGGAATATACTTGCATATTTGTTTCAAGGAAGGAATGAGGCATGTGTTGCTTAGTTGCATAAGCAGTTAGAGAGTGAAAATTTGGATGAAGGTGAATCTATGGATAGTTTTTAGACAAAGATCTAAGATCTTAAGGAGTAGTTGATTGATTTAGATAAGATTTTTCAGACATTTACTTGTGCAGTAATGGTTTTCAATGGTCTTCTTGATTCTTATCAGATTTTTGCATCTACTCTTTGTATGATCATGAAAGGAAATCAAAATTCTTTATTATATGAGTTCTAGCTTAACCCACACATGTACAATGGTGTCTTCTCCAAGAGAATGGTGTCTGTGGTATCCTCCTCTTTATATACTAGTTTGGAGAGGGGGTTGGGGGGTTATGTTTAACATTTGTAGCTTATATAATCAATGAACAAACACAAAAGTTATCTAATTTGAGTGTTTTTTGAGAGATTTTACTTAAATTTTAGTGAATCCACATTTTAATGAAGTCCAAAAAAACAAAAATATGGCCCTTTCACGCTTGCATACAACTTGCAACTAAAAAACTGTTGCACACTCACAAAACTCAAAATTTGGATCCAAAACTTAGAAATCGAATTTTTTTAAACCATTGTGATCGTGGCAATGACCTCTACAATTGTAAAAGAACAATCTCACCAAAATATGAACATTATAAGTGTTGGAGGTTAAGCTTTTGTGGCCAGTTAGAAAAGTAAAGGAAAAGCATAATTTTCAGCTAGTTAGTAAAAATATGTGAATATTGTTTAGATAAATATTTAGATAAACAATGATGATAAAAAATATAAGAAAAATGAGAGTAATATCAATTCCAAGTATTGTGAGGCAAAAGATCATGTCATTAGGACTATCCTAAATCGACAGAAGAGACCAGGAAGAAAGAGGTTGTTACATATACCTCTCCTTTTAAATCAAATCTACAAAAGTTTGTGTAGAATACATAGTGGAAATTTAGTATGCAATGTAGTCCTAATCCTACTTTACATGACTTTTACATATTTTCCATAGAGTTATGGTATTACTTCTCAACATAGTCTATTCACTTCTCTTGAGTTTGATCCTCATGGTAGTACTACCAACCACATGTGCCAATAACTTCTCTTGTCTTGTTAAAGGAGTTTGCAAAAGTATATTCAATGCTATCAATCATTGGATTGGGGACCCCAACGTCCCAAAGTAATTGATAATACTAATATTATTTTGTAAATTTAAGTATATTCTAACTTATCTATGTAATAGACTTATCATATGGGGTTTTCTAACATTACTAACTTATCCCTCATTTTATTGTAAGACGCAAAAAAGCAATAAAAAATTAGAAAGTTGTAGATAGCTTAAAAGTAATCATTTTCTTATGTACTAAACTTGATTATCTCTGTTTGACCATCCATCATGATTATGGGTTATGACTGCAACCTCGGTTTGTTGTGGAATAATCGATCCTTCGTGTTGAATAGATTCAAGAGTAACTTTCACTTGCACTTCAATAGTGACTACTTCCTCGCGTTGGGGGGCTCTCCAAGCATGACCTCACTCAGCATCTTGAATCTCTTGGGAGCCATGGAAGAAGGTTGATGGATTTGAGCAGGGCTTTCAGGTAGGTGTGGAGAGAGAGAGGCTTGGCTGATTGCAAGAGAGCTTCATCACGTCAACAACAAAGAGGCTTCTGCATGGGTTGCTTTTCTGATGTGACGCTCTATTCCCATTTATATAGTAATCACGGGGACTAAAGAGAGAATACTTTCTTTTAGAATTTTTTGATGATATCATCGATGATGTCAAAGAGGGTCTTTGTTTTTGGAATGTAGCATGGAGATAAAGATACATCGAGCACCGCACATCGTGTCATCAGGCGGGCATCACTCCAAGGAAGCGATCAATGTTGGAAGAGAGGGAGAGAGACAGAGTGGAGCGGAAGATGAGCCTTGGCTCATTGTTGTTGTTCTTCCTTTATTCTTCCATCATACTAACTGAAAGAGACTTACACACATAGGTATGATGAACCAAGACTAAGTCACTGACTACACTGACTTATTGAATGTCACACATGTGTACAGCTGTATCCAGTTAATGTCGGTCACACATATAAAGATAGTTTGACTAAAGAGTAACATGAGCTTGATATTCTAACACTCCCCCTCAAGCTCAAACCATCTGATAAACTCCAAGTAGCTGTCTGAAGTATATGATTTTTTTTTATACCAAGAGACTTGGTAAATATGTCGGCTACACCTGGTCTTCAATCTTCACATGAATCAAGTCAATCTGCCACCCTATAAGAACCATTTCTTTGATGAAATGGTAGTGAACCTCAATATGTTTGGATCTAGCATGGTAGACAAGATTTCTAACCAACATAACACTACTACAGTTATCACAATGCAATGGTACTCTGCTTTCTAGCTGTATTCCCAAGTCTTTCAACAGTTTCATTAACCAAACTGCTTCGCAAGCCACTAAGGTAGCTCCTCTATACTCAGCTTTTATACTAGACAATGCAATAGTAGGATGTTTCTTACTCTGCCAATTGATCATAGTACTACCCAATCCAAATGCATTACCACTGGTTGACCTCCTGTGATAGGCACAACTAGCCCAATTAGCATCAGTAAACCCTTTCAAGTCAAGGGATTTTCTATATGCATAAAACATCCCATAATTTGTAGTACCCTTTACATATCTCATGATCCTCATGACTGCATCTAAATGTGGTTTGCGAGGCTTCTGCATGAACTAACTAATCAGCCCCATTGCATAACATAAGTCAGGACGACGGGTAATAGTCAAGTATATCAAGCTGCCCACCATCTATCGATACATAGTCACATGCTCTATGTCATTCCCAACATTAATCTACAGCTTGACATTCTAATCAAGAGGTGTCTCCATAGGCTTGCATTTAGCCATACCATACTTCTTTAACACGTCATGAGCACACTGCTTCTATAGCAGCCATATACCTTGAGGCATAGAGACTACCTCAATCCCAAGAAAATACTTTAGTTCACCAAGGTCTTTGACTCTGAATTCAGCCTATAAACAAGATTTAATTTCAACAATGCCCTGTTCATCATCTCCACTGATGATAAGATTATCTACATAAACCACTAGAAACACATATTCATGATCTGTCTTCTTCGTAAACAGACTGTGATTTGCATCACCCAATATAAATCCATGTTGCTGTAAATAATTGTTGATCCGAGTATTCCATGGTCTAGGTGCGTGTTTCAGTCCATATAAAGCCTTTTTCAGCTTACACACATGTGTAGGAAAGTTCGGGTGAACATAGCCTCCAGGCTGCTCCATATATACTTCTTCAACCAAATCACCATTCAAGAAAGCATTCTTGATATCCATTTGCCATAATTTCTAGCCTTTGCATTCTGCCAAAGCAATGTCAGTTCTGACTGTTGCCATTTTAGCCGCTAGGCTGAAAGTCTTCTCATAGTCAAGGCCATATTGCTGTGCATAGCCTTTTGTAACCAGCATGGCCTTATAGCATTCTAACGAACCATGTGACTTGGACTTAACCTTGTACACCCATTTGTAGCCAATGAGGACTTTGCCTTCAGGTAAATCAATCAATTTCCATGTCTCATTTTCAACTAGGGTTGCATACTCCTCATCCATGGCAGCACACCAGTTATCATTTGTAACTACATCATCAAACTTTGTAGGTTCTTTGTAACCTCTAAGACTAGCCATATATGCATAATGGCAGGCTGAATAACCAGTGTATGTGAACATGTCAACTAGTTTTCCAAATCTCCCAGATCTCCGTAAGTGTGGCTCACTCTGAGCTTGCCTCTCATGAGGTACATAACAACTCTGCCTTGCTCCAGGCGTCATAATAGACAGAATGCCCAACTCACTACCAAACTCTTGCTATTAGATGACTCATAACCTACTGTAAGTGGACCTATTGCATCCTCAAGCATATTTTCTTTTCCCTTATCCAATCTCTCCCTCACTGACATATCCATGTTAGTGGACGTAGGAGTACGACTCTGCAAGCATCCTAACCAAGGACTTACTGTAGGTGACTCGTCACCTGTAGGACCATTCATAGATGTACTCACTATAGGTGTATTTTCAGCATTACTAGTGCTAAGGACTGATCTATCAGTAGCCACTGCAATAGGATTACCATACCATGATACCAACTCATAAAAAACAATATCTCTGCTAATCAATGTCTCATGTGTAGATGGTACATAACACTTGTAAGCTTTCTAGTCTTGTGCATAACCAAGGAATACACTCTTGACAACTTTAGGATTCAATTTCTTCCTCTTTTCATCAGGAACATGCACATATGCAATGGTACCAAATACCTTCAAGTGTGAAATGTCAGGCTTATGACCATACAACCTCTCATATAGAGTTACATCATGAATCCTTGCTGTGGGGGTTCTATTTAGCGCATAGATAACAGTTGATACTGCTTTAGCCCAATAACCATTTGGCAAACTCTTCTCATTCAGCATAGCTCTTGCTGATTCTATCAATACCCTGTTTTTCCTTTCTGCTACACCATTTTGCTGTCGTGTATAGCTGCAAGTTAACTGTCTTTTGATTCATGTTTAGCAAGGTAGCTGTCAAAGTTGTAATGAAAGAAGCTGAGAGGAGAGAGAAAGAGAACAAGAAGAAGAAGGAAGAAGACTAGAAGAGGAGAGAGAAATAGAGAAAAGAGGAGAGAAGGGAGAAGGAAGCCATGGAAGGTGGAGATGAAGCTGGAGAGTTTGATCTTTATATAACTGGTTGCCCTAATCTAGGGCTCTTACACCTTAAATACCCCGGTCAGTGTGATGGGGTGTCTAAACCCTAGTTGGTGTGTATCCCACTTATTACAATCCATCCCTACTTGAAAGGTTTTTCCCTAAAAAACAAGGAGAAACAGAGGGGAGTGATGGGTGGGCTAAGGGAGGGTTGCAGAGTACTACTCAAAGCCCTTTGACAATGAAGAATAGGTGTGGAGAGACTAGGGACAGCATGTAGTCCTGAACTGGTCTATTGAAGTAAACTCATCATAACTTTTGATAGGCGGCTCCAAATGGGGCGTACTATATGTCAAAATGGAGCTTATGATGAGTGATTTTAGCCTATGTAGAATGCACATGCATGTGATTTGAGTAAGTACAAAACTATTCTAAAATAGTGTGCAGTCTGTGGGCGAGGAGTGGGCAATTTGGGGCATGACTAGCTAGTCTTCCAGCTGTTGGGGTTCACGGAGGTAGGGAAATTCATCGAGGATGGTTGCTGGGCACCAAGAGGCTTCTTCCAAGGGTAGGCCTTGCCATTTGATGAGGTATTCTTTGATGGATCAGGATCGTAAGTGCTTATCTTGTTGCCCAATGATGGCTTCAGGAATATATTGAGTGATGCCCTCTTCATCGATGGGGGAAGTTCTTCCACATAGTCCACTGAGGAGCCGACAGAGGCTTTCAGCTGACTAACATGAAACACATTGTGGATTTTGGTGGTAGGGGGGAGTTCTAAGCAGTAGGACAAGTCACCAACTCTCTTCAGGATGTGGTATGGGCCATAGAAGCGATGGGCTAGCTTGTTTATGCTATCCTCTTTGAGAGTGGAGTAGCAAGACTTAGGTACTTTCAAAAAGACCAATTCCCCCTCTTGGAATTCCAAATGCCTGCGTCTTTCATCAGCATAGAGTTTCATGTGTGTTTGGGCCTTCTGAAGATTCATTTTGCATTGCTAAAGTAAAGCTTGCATGCGATCCAATTCAGCTTGATTCTGAGGATTGATCTTATCAGTAAACAAGACTGTAGGAAGGGGAACCTTATACCCATATAAGGCCTCAAAAGGGGAAACTCCAATGCTAGAGTGTGTGGAGTTATTATATGCAAACTCAGCCAAGTGAAGCCACGTATCCCAACAGTGCTGTACATCATGGCAAAAGTGCCTCAAATATGTCTCAAGCCATTTGTTCACTCTCTAAGTTTGGCAATTAGTCTGAGGGTAGTATGCAGTGGATGGAGCAAGCTTGGTCCCCATGGAGGTGAAAACTGTCTGCTAGAAACTACTCATAAACTTTGCATCCCACTCATGTACTATGACTTGTGGTAAGCCATGCAACTTGAAGACATTTTCCATAAATGAGTGGCCACCAAGAGGTAGTATATTGGACCTTAGTGGGGATAAAGTGGGCAGCTTTGGTGAGGCGATCAACTACCACATAGATATTGTTCCACCCTTTCTTAGTCACGGGAAGGCCGGTGATAAAGTCCATTGTGATGTGAGTTCATTTCCCTTCAGGGATAGGGAGAGGCTGCAAGAGGCCAGCGGGCCTGAGTATACTATCCTTGTTCTGTTGGCATGGAACACATTTGGTCACAAAGTCCTTGACGTCCTCCATAAGCCTTTCCAATGAAAACTCTTGGAAATCTTGTCATACATTTTGAAAACACCCAAGTGACCGGCAATGGGGAAAGAATGCATTTCTTCCATGATCTTCTGTGTGAAGGGGGAAGTGTGTGGGATGACAATCTTGTTGTGGGAGCCTTCACTCAACTGCCAAGACCCACGGACCGCTTATTGTTTCAAGCATTCCAAGCAGCTCTAATGGCTATCTCTCACCTAGCCGACGCGTCGTCAATCCTACGAGTGTAGTGAGCTTACCTTGATGCTTGTTTGAGTACCCTCCTCTCTCTTGCACTGTGGTAGCTCCACGATTCTTGATGCTAGCTCAAGCATCCTCAAGCCTCCTCCATCTCCAAGCTCCATCCTCCATAGCCACGTGCGCAAGAGAAGAGAAGGGAAGAGAAGAGAAGAAGAGAAGAGGAGATGGTGAAGAGCTTCACCCTCTTGATCCCTCACTCCCACACACACTCACTCCCTCACACTCTCACACTCCCTCTCTCAAGAGCACACACAAGCAAGAAGGAGAGAAGAATAGAGGAGAAGAAGACTCTTTTTGCTACACACCAAAGAATGAGCTTCTCATTCACTTTTCAACTGTATATACAAAGCCCTAAATCCTCTTTGGGCGGTCATCCCCTTTTCCCTTTTTTACATGGCCGGCCGTAGCCTAGGCCCTTTTCCCCATTTCCCACCATTCTAATTTATCCTATTCCCAACTAATGCGTACAATTTGCACAGGAGTGAGCCTGGTGCTCTTTTACAAGGATTCGGGGGTGCTTCTATATTTTAATGGTGCGCCTTTTACTCTTTTGTTGTCTCGGGGCGACACTGAGACTTTCTGAGGGTCGTGCCCGAACATTTAAATTTGCAGGGTCTGGTTACCGGTCAAGGTGCCTTTTTTTGCTTTTATTCTGTGCCTTTTTTTCTATTTCTATTTTTTCCATTTTCCGCTCCTCTGTGCTGCGAGAAACATGGTAACATTACCCCCTCCTAGCCAAGTGTTAGTCCCATGGCACTACGGTGGGAAGTAGGGGCTAGTTAGGTCGGCTGCTAGGCAGAACAGGTAGGTGGATGACACTGCTTCCAAGGTGGTTGTGTGAATGAGAGGTGATGGAGTTTAATGATGATTGAGAGATTCTGGCATGCTTTAGGCTTCATGAAGATGCTCGGCCTCCCTCCCATAGTTGTGGCATCCATTTTGTGATGGCTGAGGGGGGTTTCAGTTGGCTGGTGGAAATCATGTAGCCGGCCATCCTTTGAGCATCAGAAACGCTTGAAGCAATAAGAAATCCCTTAGGAGGATGGTATTGGAGGGGTTTATCCTGGAGAAGCCCCCCCGAACTCTGTCTTGACAAAGATATGGTTTGTCTTCACCTTGGAAATCTGCGTCTTTGATTTGAAGATCTTTGTCTTTGAGTTGAAGGTCTTCAGTACTACATTGAAGATCGTCAACCGTGCATTGAGATTCTTCAGGGTTGTGGAATCAATAAACGATCCATAGATCTCAAGGCGTTGGGCATGCATCTTTGGAAGATGAGGTCCCAAGATCTATGCCAATGGCAGAGCTATCATGGTTTGGTTCAATCATGGTAGCCATCATCAGGCAGATGGTTCGACACCGGCACATGGAAAAAGTTTTGGTCATTAAAGGATGCCGTGGGTGGTCCTCTTCAGCGAAGTAGCCAGTTCTTGAAACTTGAACATAACCTACAAGAAAAGTTGTGCACTCCCTAAGGGGTGTGTTTGACTCTCCGTGTAGTGCATGGTGCCCGTGGCAGTGGAACTGGGAGATGGGTCTAACCTTGGGCAAGGCCTTGGTAATGTCCCACACTTGAGGACCTAGTTCGCGTGTCGTTGGACGTGCGGTGCAAGTCTTAGGGTGGCAGGTCTGAAAGTCCTACCCTTGATGTGCCCTAAGCATGAAGTGGGGAAGGGGCTAGGGAGAACCCTAGGTGCAATGACGGCGGTGCATGACGAGGCGAATGGGAGTTGCAAGCGGATCTTGCGAAGGTCTCACCGCTTATCTTTGCTTAATGGTAGATGCATCCCTTGGCTTTGCTATGCTTTGCTGTTGTCTCTTCTTTCCAGTTCACCCTTTTCTTTTGTTCCCTTGTGGCTTGCTTCTTCTTCTTCTCTTTTTAAAAAAATAAAAAATAAAATAAAAAGGCTTATACATGGATACATGTGATACAAGGGCATGACGGGAGTTTACTCGTCATCCGAATGGTGGGTAGGGGATGGTGGATGGCGGGGGGCCTTGTTAAGGAATCTGTGACTCAACAAGTAGCCCTTGAGATTGAAGCGGGTTTTGAGAGTGGTGGTGGAAAGGAAGGGGTGGTTGCATTGGGTGAATTTGCTATCACTCATATCTTCGAGCAGTGCAACACAGAAGGATGGCAAAAGAGTAGCATGCATCATGAGGCGAGTCATGGTGCTGCTATCTATGGCGTTGGGGTCGAAGTAAAGGGGTGGGTGGTGGCATTCTTGAGGTGCGGGCTCTTGGTGGACTAGGACCCTAATTAGTCTAAGATAATTACAAGTGGTTATGAAGGCGGGGTCAGGACAGGAGGTGAACTCACTAAGAAATCTATCTATAGAGCTGTATAAATCAGGGAGGGTAAAGAGAAGGGCGTCCTTATGGGAGGTGCTATTGGCGTTATAAATAATGGGAAAGTCGAACCTGCCATGGATGGACGGATTCAAGTCAACACCTACCCTTTGAGGATACATCATGAAAGTGGGGTCGTTTCTCTCAGAAGGGAGGGTGTTACAAAACACCATCCAAGCGCAAGGTTGACAGCAAAAATGTGTCTTCTCCAAGTGGGTTGGCAATTATATCCTTTCACCTATCTAGGCACCTAGAGGACTTTATCCTGCCAAAATTTGCTGTCCTCGGCTCCCCAAGAAGTTGGGTTGGCCTCTCGCTCCGCTAGCCACTTGGCCTTGAGCCTTGCACCCATAGTGATTACGTCATTTACAAGTTGAATGGGCATTTCTCTGTTTAATGTAGTGGGAAACTCAAAGCTCAAGTCGAAGGGATTGCGGATACATTCATGCTGTTCCTAGATAATCAACTCTGCATGGAATTTAGCGGGGAGATTCTCAAGGTGCGGTAGGAGAGGGGCAGGTTGTCTTGGAATAGGTCTAATGTTCAGCTTTTTCCTTGCCTTCTCTACCATTTTTCTCTTGCAGTTAGCCTGGGTTGCTTCCCTCTCAGCAGATGTGTCAGGGGGCTGCACTTCCTCTTGTTGTGGAGGAGGGGGTGGTGGGATGTAGTCCTCCTCGTGAGGTCCCAGATCGAACGCTGGTTCACCCCCTCCTTCTGCTTGCACGTCTTCTTGCACCTTCGACTCTGTGAAGCCGAGCTCGTCTATTTCCTGCACCGTCAGGCCTACTCGTGCAAGATATCTTCTTTGCTCCTCTGGGCTCTGCAGCGGACCTCCTAGCTGCAATGGTACATGCAGGCATGTTGTTAGGGCTATGCGTGCAATGCCTAGCTTCTTCTGCAGAGCTGATCATTGGCTTTGTTTCCTTCTGGTTTGGTGGAGTGGAGCAGTGTGTTGAGGAAGGTGTGCTGCTGGGCTATCATGGAGACCTGGGCCGTCTCTGCTTGATTCTCAGCCATCACCTATCTCCTTCCGCTTTGGCCAGCCGGCGTGCCAAGTCTCGTATTCTCCCCTCATTGTGGTCAGCCCATTCTTTTGCTCTTTTTTCCATATCTTCCAGGCTCTCCCCTTGATGGAGGGTCATAGCCATGACTTGTTGTTGCTGGTCCTTGAGCTCATGGTGCAGGCAGGAATGCTCTTATCATTCATCGGTGATCTGTGAGTTGAGTTGGTCCAGTTTCACCTGCATGCTTCGCACCTGCTCTCCTCTTAACTGGTCTAACTCTGTAGCCTCTTGTCTAATCTTGTCAAGCTGGTTTTGTGCTTCCAGGTTGACTGCAGAGAGCTGGTCGTTCTTACGCCACACGTGAGCATTGGTCTCCCTCTCTCCGTTGAGGCGTTCCATCAAGATTTTTCTTCTTCCTTCCCAAGCAGCGTCACGTTCCTTTAGGGCTTTTGATTCTTCTGCATCCTTATTGCTGGCTTCCTCCCTTAGCACATCAATCTCCCTTTGGTATTCTGTTATCTACTTTGTTTTCTCCAGCTGGAGAGCAGCTCATGATTCTTGTTCTGTTGCCAACTCCTCCATGGCTACTCTCTTTTCTTTATTGGCCCTTTCTAGCTGCGATAGTAGCTCCTTAACGTATTCATCATATTGGCCTGCTGGAGGTGGGGGATGGGACATGGTGGTGGTGCTGACAACGGCCTCTATTTTCTGCCTTTTTGGCTCTGGCCTTGGTTCCGTATCAGCCCCATGGCTGCCCTCTTGACTATTGAAACTGGGGTGGCCACACCCACTTCTCTTGCCAATTCCCTTTCCACCAGGAATTGCAGCCAAGTGACCATGTTGCTCTCATCGACTTTTGGGGTGGAGCCTTGGGTGGCGGTGGCAATGGGTGTTATCATGATGAGAGTGGCTGGTGTGGAAGGTACGAAGAGGGGAGGGGTTGGCATCATTGGTTCATTGCCTTTCCCTTCTGCTGGGGGCGGGGGTGTGATTTTTGACACACTAGTATTGGAACCAGGTGCTTTTGTTTGGTGTGGGCTCTCTGCGCCTTCCTCATCTCTTTTATGCTGCTCCTCAATGGAGCGACGGGTGGCCAGGGCTAGTTCTTCATCTTCCTTCTTTCTCAGCTCCTCTTCAGTCTTCTTTTTTCTCTCCTCCTCATCCCTGACCGACTTCCTTCAAGCCCTCTCCAGATCTTCCTTTTCTTTCTTCTTGCGCTCCTCTTCTCTCTTTCCATGCAGGGCTTTCGTTCTTTGTTCTGCATGCCTTTGTGGGCTACTCTGGGACTCTCCCTCTTCGTCTTCGTCAGTCTCCGTTTAATCTGAAGACCTACGCTACTCTTCTGTGTGAGGTGGGGATTGTGACGGTGACTCGTCACTTCTTCGCCTCCCTTCTTGTCTTCTTCTTTCCATCCTTGCCCTAGTGCTTCTTGGATTATGGACGTAAGGACACCTCCAAACCCTATGGTTGCGGCTTTGGAGGATGAGGCCTTGCATGTTGATCGGGACGATGGGGATTCTCCTCTAGCAGCTCTTCCTCCTGTTGCTAGGGCCTTAACCGAAGCCTTTATAGTTCTCCTTACAAACCCATTTAGGTTTACCTCGTCCAATGATTGTGCCACAATGCTGTCGAGCAAAGGCACGTTGATTCGGCTCATTATGCTATTGTACCTCTGGCTCGAGAACAAAGCTTTCACCATTTTTGCTTGCAGCTGGATTTCTGGGTTTGGGATGTCTGCCAAGCTAATCTCATCGTTGGTATGGACCTTCACTTTGTCCACTCCCAACATGGCATAGACGTCTCTCTTCCGCTTTCTTTCCATCTTATTCGACAGCCCTAGTGCCCTTTCCACCAACTCCGGGGTCAGCTTGATCTGTACTTACCTGGTGGCTTCATTCTCACGCAGTGTGATGGTGCCTCTGTTTCTGTTAAAGGTGCGCAAACAGTCGGCGCACTGGGTGTAGTGCACCCTCTGGCCCACTGCGTCTAGGTATTTCTGTAGATGGCACTAGTCTATGATCTGTGCATTGCCGGCTCCTCGATGGCCACATCTTCAAGGTTGAAGATGTGACGGAACTTCAACTGGTTGAAGGCTCTCGTCTCCACCGTGAGGCCATACTTTGCTTGCTCCTCCTCTGAGAAGGGGAGCTTTCCCGCTTTGTCCTGGCTTGCCATGATCGATGCCTGCAAGTTTTAGCCATTTCCACTATTAGTGCTTTTTGACAAATAACTTGCTGAAAGAAGAAAAGTGTAGCAGATTTTATCGAGTATGGCCTTAACTTTTCTTTTCAGACTTTTACCATTACATCTTACCATTGCATTTCAAATTTTATTGACATTTCATACTTGGTTTACTTTTTAAATTCCACCTTACCCCCTCCCCCTTTGGAATGAGAAGAATCCGTCCCAGGATTGGAGGTTGAGAGGAAAGGGTGTTCAGCATAAGAGACGTCGATCTATTTGCACAGGAGCCAAGCATAGAAGTTGGGGTTATACTCTAGCTGAGCTTCCCGGTCTAATTTGAATGGGAGGATACCCACATGCATGATGTAGGTCAGAACATCGGTTAGGAGATCGCTAGAATTGACCCGACTTGCAATGTGGAGCTCTTCCTCTATTAAGAGGTGGTCAAGGTAGGGATGCCCCTTGATGTGCTCTTCCATGGGTTGGCCACAAAGAGTGGTTAATACTCGATACGAGGTTGGCACGACGTAGGTGGGGTCGTACTCTGCTGTTTTGATTGCGTAGTGCTACTCATCATTGGTCATTATGGGGCACCCCTCAACTTCCCATTGCAGCCTAAGAGTGTACCAACGCTTCAAAAACGTAGAGTCCATATCAGCGACCTTGGATAACTCGGTGATTTCCTAATCAGTGATAGCAAAAGTGGTTCACTAATCGTAGGATATGATGAGACGTTGTTTAATGGCTTGCTCTTTGGAGATCTAGCTGCTGCTGAGCAACTTAGCAGTACAGTGAGAAGCTTTTGCAAATGCAAATTCAAAAGTCTCCCAAGAGCAAGGCATATTGCGCACTTCCGTTGCAAAGGGTTCTTCTAATAGATCCAAGTCCAAGCGGTCATAGCTGAGGGCTAGCGACACGAAGGTGGCATTGAGTTGTTTAATGCACTCCACCACGTCATCCTTGGTGTCCTCAGTAAGGTCACGGCTAGCGCTAGAAAGGATTTTCGTTCGTAGGAGGGCGTAAGGCCGACGGACGGTCGAGGTTTGCTAGAACTAGAGGCCTTGACAATACATAGTTGCGGTTGGGAGTTTCCTCGAGCCTGTAGTTGGGCTGTTTGGAACATGGGTGGATTAGGGTCAGACCCAACGGATGGCCTGCTACAGTCAACTTTGCTGTGGGGAGTCAGATTGACTTGGTCGGGTGATGCCGCCTGTGACGGTCCTCTCGGTCCGCGTCTGCTCTTGACATTTCTACAACCTCGCTCCACCAGGTTGTTGATCAGTCCAATCAGCTCGAGTAGCGACTTGCCCTCAATCCTGTCATCTTAGAACTCTTTGGATCTTCAAGGCCCTATTAACGAGGCTCTATGGCACCCAGCTATGTCTCAGGGTCTGCTCCTACTAGTGGGTTCTTTGTATTATTATGATTCTATGTGAGTTCCTTGTTATTGAAAGTAGCTATCAATTTTATTCACACTTGTGCTTAGTACTTCCCAGTGCACAGTGCCAAATCAAGCTTTCTCCCTTTTAATGCACTTTAAATGATGAAATCAGTGTGGGGTGTGAATGCAAAATAAACAATGCAATTCCTGCTTTTTCCCCTTTTGTTTGTAGCCTAATATGGCTCTAAGCGCATTTCTTGGCTGTCCTCTCGTATTGTCTAGGGTCTATGCCGCACATTCTACACCACGTCAAGGCTGGATTGGAATCTGAGGGTCAATTTCAGCTCTAAGTCTCGTTTGTTCTTTGGCCTGCTACCAGAGGTTGGCTCTAGACTGCCCATGTGTGGTTTCACCAATTTCTGGCTTTTGAGAGCCAGGTCAAGTACTCATGGATGTTTGGGGATGTGTTCTGAGTGGCCTTGGTCTAAGGAGGTGGCTCACTTACTAGTTTAAAATGTTCTACCCTGGTAGTTCAATTCCCAGAATCGGACCATTTGATTCTAGGTGGTCTGACTGTCCAAGTTAGATCGTTCGATTGGACCGGGTGGTCCAATCCTAGTATTGGTCGTGGTCCAACTGTTTGATCGAACGGGTGGCCCGATCCTAAAAATGGGTCATATTGCCATGTTGCAGGGTCTGACTGGTAGAGTCGGATGGCCCGATCGGACCGAGTGGTCCAAGTCTAAGGTGGTGCATCCGATCGGATGAGTGGTCCGACTGGTAGAGTCGTCCGACTAGACGAGTGGTCTGACTGGTAGAGTCGAGACGGTCCAAGTGTCCGATTCTGAGAATCAGACACCTATAGCCTGGTCCGACTATGTTTGCCTTGGCGCAATTGCGAGGACACGAGTGACCAATGCTACATGTGAGGATCCTGTTACAAGCTCCAAATTTCCAAATCAAACAAGCACAACTCAGAGAAGGTGAAGGAATACCTGGAATGGCTGGGCGACAGCAAAATGACCGGATTGAATCCCTTCTGTACTTGAACTCACACACTCTCTCAAACTCTCTCTCTCTTGATGTTTAACTGCAAAATTAGGCCTCCCCTGACCTTTTGAGCCTCTTATTCCCTTGCTTAAGTCTCCTTCAACCTTATGGTTGCCCCTCTTACACCCATCTACTCAAGATTTAGATTTTATGCCTCTTTCTCCCAATTTTCAGTCTATTTTTAGCAGCAAAAAAACCCTTCTGTTTTCCCTATTTCCTTGGTCCTAATCCTATCCAAGTGCAAAAAAAATAAAAAA
This sequence comes from Lygodium microphyllum, assembly GCF_053477565.2. Classification (NCBI taxonomy): domain Eukaryota; kingdom Viridiplantae; phylum Streptophyta; class Polypodiopsida; order Schizaeales; family Lygodiaceae; genus Lygodium; species Lygodium microphyllum. The sequence goes on along the minus strand of NC_141149.1, from coordinate 68,340,038 downwards.
CAGTGAGGTTGATTTACCTACTTGCCTACTCAACAACAAACCAAAATACTTACTTGTTCTGAAGATCAAACCACCTAAATCTCCTATCTATCTCAAGCACCGGTTCAGGCTAAAAACCCTACCTCTATGCTCAATTCGAAGCGCGCGGCGTTCAAGGCTCAATTACATTGGTCCCAGCAACGGAACCAAAATGAAAAGAGCTATAAGCTCAACCCCTGAGACCTACGTACTGCTTATTGGTCAAGCGTTTCAAGCCAAACGGCCATGGCCATGGATACCTCTCGCATAGCCGACGTGCCATCCCTACCTATGGGGTGTAGTGAGCTTACCTTGATGCCCGATCGAGTACCCTCCTCTCCCGTACATGCCGATAGCTCCACGATCCTTGAGGCAAGCTCAAGCAACCTCAATCCCTCTCCAACAAGCTCCATCCTCCATAGTCGCACGAGACAAGAGAAGAGTAGAGAAGAGAAGAAGATGAAGAGAGGAGATGGGCAGCTTCTTCTCCTCGATCCCTCACTCTCACACACTCACTCCCTCACACTCACTCACTCCCTCTCTCAAGCACAAGCAAGAAGGCAAGAAGAAGAGAAGAAGAAGAAGAAGCTTTTTGCCACACACAAGAATGAGCTTTTCATTCACTTTTCAAGTTTATATACATGTCCTACTTCCCACGGGCGGTCATCCTCAATTTTTACATGGCCAGCCATGGCCTAGGCCCTTTTTTTCTTTCTTTCACTTCCTAGCTAGTCCTACCACCCTTCTAAGTTTACACTTTGCACTGGAGGGAGCATGGCGCTCTTTTACAAGGATTCGACAGCGCCTTTGCATTTAAAGGTATACTTTCTTGCTTTTAACTCCTCCAGACTTTGGCAACTGCACCTTGGACTTTTGGCGGTTGTTCCCATGCTTTTGGATTTTTTCCAGACTTATTATTCTTTTGGGCGCCTTCTCCATGCTTGCCCTACTCCTGTTCCTACTTCTCAGATTTTTCTATTTTTCCACTTTTTTCTTGTTGTTGGTGTTGTAGTAAACACACAGTCGCCACACATTTCCCCTAATATTTACTAATCAAGGTTTTAGGACTTGATCCTATGTAAGTCAACGCTCGACTCTACCTAATTTTTCCTAATTAATGTTTCGTTCAATCTCTTGAGAGAAGCTCCCAGCTTACTCGGATCACCCATTTGTAGGACGGATCCGTCAGGGATCTCGCCCACCCGCTTCCCACAAATGGTTTTCTTTAGTTTTCTAATTACCTATCACATTAAGTTATGACATATGAAAGCAGCTTCCTTATTTAACCCATTATCACAGGTTCCTTCGCATAATTTTACGACACAACACAAAGACAGAGAAAATGGTATTTTGGCAAAACATATTTATTTATTAGTTCACAAAGTTATTTACAATGATTTTTTCCTTCTGCCTAAGAAAAAGACAAACCCCCATTCACCGTAAAATCCCTTATGTCTGCGTAGAAGAAAACAAACCCTCCAAGTTTTCTGTCTATTCATTAGTACCAGGGACTCCAGGATCCCATCCTAATTCATGTGAGGGTTAGGCAGTTCCTAGGAGCGATTGAGAGATTTACGACCAAAGCCCCCCTGGCACTCCCACCTCCTCCTACCTAATGGATTCCTCACCGAGCAACCTCTCGCCGGGGCCGGTCCAAAGCTCCTCACGACGGTATAAAACAATCCCCCTTGGAGCAGGGTTTCGCATCTAGTCATGGGGGAGGAATAACATGATCTTTCCTCTTATTATCCTAATTATATATTTACAATTAGATCTAACTGCTGTAAGCACAATCAATGTTTCTTATGCAACCATCAATGCATGCATAAATTAAAAAAGAAACAACAACAAGTGTTTTTAGCATAGGAAGCAACCCCACCCAATTCTAGGGTTTCTCTTTTAAGGTCCCACCTTATTCTTAGGGTTTCACTTCCTACTTGTTTGCAACTCTTTTTTCCGAATCCGCAAGTTACTTTGTGAATCTGAAGTCTATTTTATCCTTATGAAAACTTGGTATTTCCCCCCTTAAAGATAATATGGGAATTTATACGTATGGCAGGAAATTCATGCGCTGCCCTACCCTAACCCGCACTTAGCAGGATTTCATATACTTTTCCAAGTCTATTTAAACTTTAAAATTTGTATCGACAAATTATTATCAATGTCCAATAAGTCCTACAAACTTCCAATATTTATTTAATTTTCTGATACTGATAGATTTAGGGTTGTCGAGTATTTCATAGTTGTTTTTGCCTCAACATTCTCGATATTTTAGGTAAGGATTTCTCGTTGATTCATATGTGGGTCAACTCATGACATTGACACTCTCGCCAATATAACCATTAATATTGACATTGTGTGTGTTTTCAATAAGAAAATCATTTTTATTTTTTCTACTCGTATTCTATGGTTTAATCAATGATGTTCGATCATTTGTTGAATTTTCAATGTTATCTAGAAAGATCAATTTTCATTTAGCTATGTCCTACGTGCAATGCTCATTGTTTTTCTAAAAAACTTTATTCTAAGCAATGCAAAAATCATAAGTGTAATTTTTCTTTCATCTTTCATACATCGAATTATATTTTCACACACCTAATTTATGTGCATCTAGTATATATTTTCCTATGCAATTTTTTGTTGATTTAATGTATTTATTATTTCATTATATTATCTAAATGATTTTCTATAAATTATTATAAATCTCATATACATCTATTTATCATTAGCAAAATGAAATAGAGATAGTCATTTTCAGGAAAAATTTGTAAAATATTCCATTCCCTAACACCGTCTACCTTTTTTCTGTTATTCCGATCACATACGTCATTAATGGAATATCATTAAATATCACAAAATAAACCATAATTAATATATTTTCTTAATGATAGGCATATAATCATTTTTCAACTGAAAGATTAATTTTACTTAATAGTTAATTATCATATTACTTAGGCTATTTTCTTAAGCAGCAGTTCATATGCATTTTCTTTAGAATGCGTTTATATTCATTTAAAGCCAAATATAGCGATAAGCTTATAAAACATTTTTTTTTTCCAAACTGACAAGACATTACCTCTATTATGATTTTTGGTCTATTTTTTAAAAAAACTCTTTTTTTCTTTAAAATGACTTCATCTTGTGGTTTTTGGTCAAGTTACCTCATGACTTATCTAGTTTATAAAGTCATGCCATACTCTTTGATACTTAACTTACTTATTAATATCGTGCTCGTTCTTGCACGTTCTTTGTCTACTGATTAAGGATTTTATGATTTGTCTTGCTCCTTAGGATAGTCTTTCTACCGTATAAGATACTCTCTAATGTTTCTATTTCTCAGAGGTTTCTATTTTACATCTAGGATCTTATCAGGCCAGTGTTCAAGGGCTCCTTGACTAGGCATTACAATTTTCTGGTCATTAAGAATATGATCTTGATTTGCCACATAAGCTTTCAAAAGACTAACGTGAAATACATTGTGGACTTTCACATGATCAGGAAGTTGCAGTTTATAGGCATTAGCTCCTAGGCATTTGAGAACCTTGTATGGCCCACAATACCTTGGACTCAACTTTTTGAACTTTCCCAATGACAAAGAACTCTTCTTTGGGCGTACATAGATCAAAACCATGTCTCCCTCTTGGAAGATACGCTCTTGCCATCCTAGATTAGCATAAGCTTTCTGGCAATCTTTGGCAGCTTGGATATCGTGCCTGATAATTTTGTCTTGATCATCCATGTCTTCTATCATTTTCTTAGAAGCCTCAACCTTTAGGGTTGGATGAGAGAAATTCAATGGTGTTAAACAATCTTGCCCATACAATGCTTGAAATGGAGTCATTTGAATAATCTTGTGATATGATGCATTGTAGGAAAATTCTACTAAGGGAAAATATTGTATCCACCTTGTCAGTTCTCTGAAACAGTAAGCTCTTAGTATATTTTCAATGACCTGATTAACCCACTCTGTTTGACCATTAGTTTGGGGATGGTAAGCTAGCAAAGTTCGATTCCAATTGCTTCAAATAGGCTTCTCTAGAAATGTGACGTAAACAGAGTCACGATCACTGACAATCTGTTTAGGCAATCCATAAAGCCTAAAGATTTCTTTCACAAACAATCGTTCAATATCTAAAGCTTTGCAATTGGTCTTGATTAGGATAAGATGAGTGACCTTTGTTAACATATCCACAATCACCATGATTGAATTATACCCTCCTTGAACAAAAGGTAAGGTAACTACAAAATCCATACTCATGAACTCCCATTTCATCTGTGGAATTTCAAGTTGTTGGAGCTTGCCTCGCATTTTGACATGCTCAGCTTTCACCCATGTAATATTCTTAGGCAATAAAAGTTAGTTGGTTAGTTCAAAAGTTAGTTAGTCAATTAATAAGTTAGTAAGGTTACTAACTAAAGAAAAGAATTAACTAACATTAATAACTAACTAAAAATAAATAAATAAATAAATAAAACTGAGAGTCATAACTTGATATTTCTTATGAATTAACAAGGACCGTAGCTTCCCTTCATGGAAGTTATAAAGTAAACAAGAGATATAAGCTATATTAATCACTAATGTTAATGTGCGTAATAAGGATGGTGTAAGAATATTAGACTTTTGAACAAGACTAGAATATTTTAGATATTTTAGAGATTATCTTTAATTTGAAAAAAAAAAGAGATATGGAGATTTCTAGAACTAGATGTCATTTAAAAGAAAAAAACAAGTGATGTGTTAGATAGTTTGAATATTTTATAAAAAGAAAAATAAAGAAAAGTGACTGGCGAAATCGTGCACACCGCAATCGCAGTCTATAGGCAGTAGACAACACTTCGAACAAAGAAAAGAAGGAGTGAACTGAGAGCTTTCTAATCAAGTGTCTTGGAGTTTTACCTCCCTTTCGAAGCCAATGGAACCATCAAATTTTTGATCTGAGCATTAGATCACTGATCTTTCCAAGATCCCCTTGCATAAAGAGCTCCTCCTCTTAGCCACAACCCTTCTTCTCCAATTCACTATAAATAAGAGGCATAGGGGGCACTTAGGGAGACATAAGGAGACCCCGAGAGATTGTAAGAGAGAAGAAGAGAGAAAGAAGGATACTTCTTCAAAAAGGCTGTGAGAAAAAGCTAGAGAGAGAGAGAGAGAGAGAGAGAGAGAGAGAGAGGAAGAGAGTTAGCTCAAATCCCTTGTCTCAATCTTTAACTAAGCCATATTCTCTTACGCTCTCTCATCTCAAATCTATTCCACATTTCCTATCTCTCAAACCACTCGTGGACAATGGCTCCAAAGCTACGAAGTGGAAAAACCATGGGGATCAATGCAACCGGTCAAGCAATGGGTATTGCCAATGATACGAGAGTGCCCGAGGTTGCAGGAGTTGCCACTACCAATGGAACATCGGGTGTGGCTAATGCGAGTGCGAGTAAAGACAAAGTTCCTAATGTCGTCATGTTGCCAAACCAGGTTATTCATTACTAGATTATTATTTTGCTATATAAGATAATTACATAAGATATTAGCTTCCATATTCTTCACTTACACAAATTGATAACTCATCTAGAAAACATATTAGTACAAGCATAAATCAATTAATCACTATGATTTGTAGCTAGAATAATTGAGATTCTAAGTCATAGAATCATGATAGAATTAATTGCCAAAGGCTATTGTACATATGTCTTTATACTCATTCGATATAGTTATAGTCAAATGTGACAAGGTTAAGAGTTGATTAGTGATGGTTATAGAAACTAATTGTCTATTTAGAAATCCTATAGGTCATCTCGTTGAGTTATTGACATAATATATTTCCTTAAGGGATTTTGCTTATGTTGGATAAGTGAACCCAAATGGAAAATTCATGCCTTGCTTAACATGTTATAAGAAGTGTACTCAACAATGGGGAGGAGATTCCTCATTAGAATGTAAGGTTACCTTAAGATAAGATCTACCTTGGCTATGTGAAGCTGTGAATTACATGTTGGGATGATTGTCATTGCATCATTTGATACACATTTGAAAGGACTATTTGTGTTTGCTAGAATCTAGATTTTTTGATTGAAATTATTGTCAAACAGAATAAAAGGAAGGATCGCGCTAGGCTACCCCCAAGCTAGCAGTGAGACCCTACTCCAAGGAGGTCATGATTATCGCTATGAGAGGCTTGGACCGGCTCCATAGGCGAAAGGTCTGTCAATAGGGATAGTCTCGGATAGGTGGAATTGTAGGTGCCAGAGGGGGCTCTGGCTATAAATCCTCATTGTTCCAAGAATCTGACGAGCCCCTTCGTGACCCAGGATGGGATCCTGGAACCTTAAATACTAGTTATGAGGGTGGAATCTTGGTGGACAGAATATCCTTATGGAATTCTGTGTATCTTCCGCTCGGACGGAATGATGAAAATTGTAATAAACTTCCAATATAATAAAGAAGTTTGCTTTACTATTCGAATTGTATGCGTGTTGGTGAGATAAATTATGTGAAGAAACTTGTGACTTAATGGACTAATTAAAGAAGCTGATTGTATATGTTCCAATAAATGTGTTGTAGGTAATTAAAAAACTAAAGATGACCCATCATCAGAGGAAAGCGGGTGGGCGTAACCCTCGATGGGTCCTTTCAATGGTAGGGTGGTCCCGGTTAGCTGGGAGCTTTTCTAAATCAGAAATAGAAATAGGAAGACGGTAAATTGACCCAACTAGTCATTAGGTAGAACCGACTTGCATTGTTTTAGGGGGTCGGAATGGGATTTTGCCTTATGGACAGGAGGGTTGACGTACCACACTTCCCTCCGTCTCCCATTCTCTTTGAACCAAGTGTAATTGCAAGTCAGCTTCAAATCGAGTAATCCTCTAAAAAAGTGTGACTCAAAATTACTGATGCTAGCTGGTTGCTAGGAGAGCCATCCGATTTTAGGAACCCAAATCTTCAGGTCGATCCTAGTGGGTTTGGCTAGAACTCTCCCGTTCTGAATTAGACTCGGTAGGGCCTAAGTGACAAACCTCGTGATGTTCCAAGGGAGCACCGGGCGACATCATTTACGGGACTATTGATGGACTACTAAAAGGTGTGCCGTGGATTGAGACTAGTGGACACCTCACAACCCACTAGCAACTTAGGCATTCAGTAACATATTTGAGTACATCATGCTTTAACCTTTCCCAATAGTAGTAATTTTTCTTGATTGCATTAAGAGTTTTTGCATAGCCAGGGTGTCTTGAGAATGGGGAGTCATGGACTTTCCATAATATCTTCTTTTTCAGCATTTGACTGAGGGGAATGCAGAGCCTTGTTCTGAAATAGACAAGTCCATAATCTAGAGTGAAATTTTGGTATTTGACTCTGAGCTTAGGATCAGTGTCCTTAACTAGGATTTCTCTAAGCATTAGCTGATACTTAGAATTCTTGTCTACCTCTTCTTTGGCTAGCTCAATGACTGGATTGCTAGGCATTGATATCATGGTAGTTAAAGTCTCTCCTTTAGATGGCTCTTCCATGATAAGTGCATTCAGAAAAGCTTTCCGACTTAATGCATCAGCAATCACATTATCTTTTCCAGGTCTGAACTTGATATCAAAATCAAATTCTTACAAGACTTCAATCCACCAACAATGCCTCATGTTGAGTTGTGGTTGAGTAAAGATCCATTTGAGACTTTTGTGGTTAGTAACCAAAGTAAACTTGCTTCCAAGCAAATAGTGTCACCACAATTTGAAAGCGTGGATCACAGCTAACAGCTTGAGATCATGGGTGGAGTAATTCCTTTAATGGATTTTCAATTCCTTGAGGAATAGGCTATTGGATGACCTTGTTGCATAAGCACACAACCTAGTGCAAGAGAACTTGTGTCCCCTATGACCTCAAACTCTTGACTTAGGTCAGATAGCTTAAAAATGGGTGATATTACCAAACTTTTCTTGAGCTAATCAAAACTAGCTTGCTCAATGGGCATCCACACAATATTAGTTTACTTTTCAGCAAATTAGTGAGAGGTGCAGCTATTAGGGTGTAATTTTTTATGAAAATTCTATACCATCCAGTCAGCCCTAAGAAACTTCTCACTTCCTTAACTGTCATTGGAGGTTGCCACTCTTGAACATCTCTAACTTTGGCTGGATCTACAGAGATTCGTTCAGTAGATACTATGAATATGAGATATTCCATCCGTCTTTTGAAAAATGCACACTTCTTTTTCTTTGCATTGAGCTTGTGCATCCTCATTGTGTCCAGCACAATGAGCAATTGCAGATCATGGTCTTTATCGCTCTTGGAGTATGTTAGGATGCCATCAAAGAAGACTAGGACAAACTCATCAAGATAAGGTAAAAAAATGTCATGCATTAATTTGTTAAATGTAGCAAGGGCATTAGTTAGACCGAAAGACATTACAAGGAATTCAAAATGACCATATCTGGTATTGAAGGAAGTTTTGGGGATATCTTCTTTCTTGATCCTTATTTGGTAATAACCAGATCAGAGATCAATCTTGGAAAAGGTTCTCACCCCTTACAGCCTATCAAGTAGCTCGTCTATTCTTGGGATTGGATATTTATTCTTAATTGTTACCTTGGTTAGACCTCGGTAATCAATGCAAAGGTGGAGAGTTTCGTCCTTTTTCTTTTCAAACAGTACTAGGGCTCCCAATGGAAAATTACTGTGTTTGATATCCTTGATCTTGCTTGAGTTGCTCTTTCATCTCAATTGCTTCAGAGATAGACATTTTATACGGACTCTTAGTGATTGGAGCGGCTCCTGGTTCAAGTCTGATCTCGTGATCGACTTTTCTTCGAGGTGGTAATTCAGTCAGCTCTTCTGGGAAGATGTCATCATATTCCTTCAGCCAATGGCTCTCCCTCGTCTTGTTTATTATGCTCAACCTTATTTAATTTTATGAGATATACAAGTAATCCTTTTCTTAACCCTTTTATTATGCGACATTATTTAGCTAGTTGAACCTTGGGTTTTCCTACCTCACCTGAGGTCATCACTTTTTCCCCCTTTAGGTTTTGTAAAGTAACATGGCCTTTTATGCATTGAATATGTGCGTCATTGGCGATTAGCTAGTCCATACCCAATAGACATTCGTAGGCCCCTAAATTCATAATTCTAAATCCCATTTTAGAGAGATTGCTTCCTAGGCTAAATGTCACTTCGCAAGTTTGTTGAGTAGACAAGATTTCTTTTCCATTAGCAAGTTCCACAAGTAACCTAGATGTAGGTATTGTGTCTATACTGTGCTTCCACAGTCAATCAAAATTGTAAAGGACTTACCCTGATATTCTACTGGTGTTTGAATCACCAAAAATTGGAAATTTGGGCCTGATATTCTACTAGTGTTTGAATCACCAAAAATTGGCAATTTGGGCCTTTCTTATGGAGGGTGGCGTGAACTGATGCCCTCTCCATATCAGATTCCATAGTTGGGTTTTCCTCTTCTTCAAGCTCTTTAAGAATTACAATAGATGCTTTTCCTTTTGCAATTGAATCTTGGTTCTGCCTGTGTATTGTCCTTGGCAAGGAATTTGGCCAAGCTTTGGGTATTGTCTTTTAAAGTGGCATGGCTCATTACAGTGGAAACACCTAGGCACTCTTGACTTACTTCCTATAGGTATAAAGTTCCCGATTGTATTTGTTTTGGCCCTCTTTCCTTGACCACGCAGTCGCTGACCTTGGGCTCACTTAACATAGCCCCATGAAGTCCCTTTGTTTTGATTCCAGAGCCTATTATTCCTTGGCTTTGACTGAATCTTCTGAACAAGAGGTGTTGCGTGAATCAAAGTATCTTGCAGATCAGTTGGGCGTATAGATTCAAGGCGTGTGTTCAGAGGAGCATTCAATCCGTGACCAAACTTAGACACCTATTGAGCAATAGTCATGGAAGGCACATATTTAAGTAGTGAGATAAACTTTGAGTAATATGCCTCCAGGCTCATTCCCAGTTGCCTTAAGTTAAATAACTCATGCATTTTTAGTGTGTGATAAACTGGTGGCAAATATCAACCACACACAGCTTCTTTCAGCTTTTTCCAAGTAATAGTTGTCTCAGCGAGTCCCTGATATTTGCAGCAGTGTTTCATCACAAGCGTCCCTCACCGGTCAATTTCAACTTGGGGATCATAGCCTGATTAGTAGGGGTAGTTCCTAGAGTAGTAAAGTAGTCCTCCATGGTCTCAATCCAAATCTCTGCCTGGGCTTCAATGTATTTTTCCTTGCCATCAAATTCTGATGGCTTAACCTGCTTAAGGAGATACTTCTTCTCCTGAATTTCAATCAGACTAGCAATAGTTGTATTACTCTGGGTTATCATAAGTTTTACGAATTAGTTTAGTACTTAAACTTTTCAGCTTCGTTTTCACATTAACATATCTTACTAGTTTTGTAAAACAATGATGGGCCAAAGAACACAATATTTTTACAAAATCTAGACATTATTATCTTTTATTATCAGTAGCATATGCTATGATTTTTACAAGTAAGGGATATTTACAAATGGTAGATGCTTACAAGTAGAGATACATCAGCATTAATAGGATAGCTCGGATGCTATGCACAATTTCCAAAACAATATATCATTATATCTTTCTTTCTCATGGATGGATATCAATTACATTCATGTAAAAGAAGGTAGGCCAATTGATGTAACCTATACTAAGGAAATGGCAGATCTCAAAAACCATCGGTATAGTAATCTCGATACTTACGACATCCTTGGATTATAATCCTGTCAGCTGGGATTACCTTTAGTACCTTGTCATAGACATAACGGTCTAGATGTATCTGCCGAGCACTGGTAATCATAAGTGGATTCCTTTTGGATGGACAAAAGATAAATGCCTCAACTACTTTTAAGTTTTCCATCCATTCAAGGCATTTTAGATTAGTCTACATGTTGAGGAATCGATCGGCCTCGATGTAATAATAACGCTCATCCCAGAACCATCTTCTTTCGTGGCTCACAGGGGATGGATCATATAGGCGATCGAGTATTCGCATCATTTCTCTTCTCCACTTGTCATCCTTGGAGTTCAACGCATATGTGTACATTGCTCGAAAAATGAGGAACTGATTCTAGGATTCATTATTCTGCCAAAGTTTATCCCTTGATAATCAACAGACTGATTATTACTTAGAATAATTAGTCTTAAAAACCATAGATATTTTTAATTTCAATTATGCTCTGATACCACATGTCTTGTGCCTACCTAATAATTCCATGGTAGTACGTTTTAGTGGTCCATTGGGGAACTATCCAAGCGGCTTCACCTGGCACTCATGAGAATGCACAAGGTCTATCATCTAGGTTTCCTAGAGTCCACCCCGTAATGGAAGGTACCGGCCATCCCCACAAGGATCAACCTACAAGCTCGGGGTCCTAATTTGACAACTGAGGTCTTGATGCATCAGCTAGCTCCATTGGAGGTGTCCCACAAGGGCTTCTTGTCTAATTGGAGCGATCGTAGTTACCCTTGGTTCATGGAGTGCAACACTTTTTTCCAACAACTAGTTAGGATTCAGGGAACCTTAATGGAGTTCTGGCACAGCCGCCGCACCTTTCCCCTAAGGTAATTTACTGATCAAGGTTTTAAGACCTAACCATATGTAAGTCAACGCTCGGCTATACTTAATTTTTCTTAATTAATGTTTTGTTCAATCTCTTGAGAGAAGCTCCTAGCTTACTAGGACAACCCATTCGTAGGACGGATCCGTCAGGGATCTCGCCCACCCGCTTCCCACAAGAGGTTTTCTTTAGTTTTCTAATTACCTATCACATTAAGTTATGAAATATGAAAGCATCTTCGTTAATTAACTCGTTATCATATGTTCCTTTGCATAATTTTACAGCACAACACAAAGACAGAGAAAACAGTCTTTTGGAAAAATATATTTATTGATTAGTTCGCAAAGTTATTTACAATGATTTTTCCCTTCTGCCTACGTAGAGGATAAACCTCTGTTCATGGTGCAGAAGAAAACAAACCCTCTAAGATTTCCATCCCTTCACTAGTACTGGGGACTCTAGGATCCCATCCTAATTCATGTGAGAGTCATGCAGTTCCTAGGAGCAATCGAGAGATTTACGTCCAGAGCCCCCTGGCACTCCTGCCTCATTCTGCTTAATGGATTCCTCACTAAGAAACCTCTCACCATTGGGGCCGGTCCAAAGCTCCTCACAGCGATATAAAACAATCCCCCTTGGAGCAAGTTTTGCGTCTAGCCATGGGGGAGGCATAACGTGATCTTTCCTCTTATTATCCGAATTATATATTTACAATTAGATCTAACCGATGCAAGCACAATCAATCTTTCATGTGCAACCATCAATGCATGCACAAATAAAAAAAGAAACAGCAGCAAGTGTTTTGAGCATAGGAAGCAACCCCACCCAATTCTAGGGTTTCTCTTTTAAGGTCCCACCTTATTCTTAGGGGTTCGCTTCCTACTTGCAACTCTTTTTTTCGGATCTGCAAGTTATTTCGTGAATCTGAAGTCTATTTTATCATTATGAAAACTTGGTATTTTTTCCCTAAAAGATAATATGGGCATTTATACCTATGGCAAGCAATTCATGTGTTGTCGTGTCCTAACCTGCACTTAGCAGGATTTCAAATGCTTTTCCAAGTTTGTTTAGACTTTAAAATTTGTATCGACAAATTCTTATCAATGTCCAACAAATCCTACAAACTTCCAAAAAAATTATTTTTCTGATACTGATAGTTTCAAGGTTGTGGAGTATTTCATAGTTGTTTTTGCTTCAACATTCTCGATATTTTAGGCAAGGTTTTCTCGCTAATTCATACGTGGGTCAACTCATAATATTGACGCTCTCGCCAATATAACCATTAATATTGACATTGCATGTATTTTTAGCAAGAAAATCATTTTTATTTTATTCTACTCATATTCTTGGTTTAATCGACGATGTTCGACCATCCGTCAAACTTTCAATGTTATCTAGAAAGATCAAATTTCATTTAGCTATGTCCTAAGTGCAATGCTCATTGTTTTTCTAAAAAAAATTATTCTAAGCAATGCAAAAATTATAAGTGCAATTTTCTTTTTCATCTTTCATACATCAAATTATATTTCTATGCATCTAATTTATGCGCATCTAGTATATATTTTTCTATGTAATTTTTTTAATTTAATGTATTTTTTATTTTATGATATTATCTAAATGATTTTTTGTAAATTATTATAAACTCATATTCGTTTTTTATCATTAGCAAAATAAAATAGAGATAATCACTTTCAGGGAAAAGTTGTAAAATATTTCATTCCCTAACACCATCTACCTTTTTCCTATTATTCGGATCACATGTGTCATTAATGGAATAGCATTAAATATCACAAAATAAACTATAATTAAGATATTTTCTTAATGATAGGCATATAATCCTTTTTCAAGTGAAAGAGTCATTTTACTGAATAGTTAATTATCATATTACTTAGACTATTTCCTAAGCGTCAGTTCATATGCATTTTTTTAAGAATGGGTTTATATTCATTTAAAGCCAAATATAGAGATAAGCTTATAAAATATTATTTTTTTCCAAACAGACAAGATGTTACCTCTATCAGGTTTGTAGTAACAAGGGTTTCGCCAGTTCCTACCACGTCATTTTCTTCATCGGCTGTGTTTCTTGCTTCTTTTGCTTCAAATGGGCTTCTTGAATTTTTGCGACCTCGTGGAGCCATGGATGTCAAGCGAAATTAACATGGTAGTTCAGGGAGAGTTGGTGGTCGTCCAGAAATTTTTTTCCATTGTTTTGCTTAGCGATATGGCTGTATGGAAGAAAGGCATAACAGGGGGGTAGAGAAAATGGAAATGAGGTAGAATAGGGGTATTTTCCTCCTTCAAGGCTCAAGCTAGAATGGAAAAGAGATGTAGAGAAAATTTTCCATCATCAGGAGGTCTTTCTTCTTGCTTTATTGTGAAGGAGAGGGGGGTGTATTTATAGCCATGAGGGGGAGCATGAAGTCAACTCATTCTTTTGGCTTCTTGTCAAGAGCTAAGTAAGATTTACAAAAAATACTTTTTAATTGTCTACCTATTGGATGGTCGCATGGGGATGATTTTAAAATACTTTCTCTCTCTCTAGGAGTAAAAAAGTCATGGTTTTTGGCTTATTTTTTAAAAAAACTTCTTTTTTTCTTCAAAATGACTTCATCTGGTGGTTTTTGGCCAAGTTACCTCATAACTTATCTAGTTTGTAAAGTCATGCCATACTCTTTGATACTTAACTTACTTATTAATATCGTGCTTGTTCTTGCACATTCTTTGTCTACCAATTAAGGATTTTACGATTTGTCTTGCCATTATGAAATCAATGCGATCTTTGATTCATTAAATGAAATCAGGAATGCTAAATCAAATATAATGCAGAAAATATTATGATTAAGTTGTTATAGCGTCTTTACTTCTTGTTGGTTGGGAACATTGAGGAGTCTTCTCGTGTCGGATTGCAAAATTGATTTAATGTGACACTCGATATTACGTGTGGTCACTTATGTGATAACTCAACGAGTAAAATTTTAAAACATTTCAAGCCCAAATTTGTTTCTTGATATGAAGTGTTAAGGCGGGAATATTACAATGAAGGTCACCAATAGGTTGAGATTCTCTTTGTGATTTTATGTCCATATTTCTTATGGATGAAATAGGCTCCTCAAATATAGATTTTTTGCTTTATTATAGTTCAATAATCCCCTTATTCATTTGTGCCACTCCTTGAGTCAACCCATTATTTATTTGTGTCAAACGTTCATTCAATTTCTTCAAGTCATTAGAAATCGCTTCATTCATATGGCTCAGCTCTTTGGATAATAACAAGTAGTCATTGACCACATGTGGCTCATGAGTGGCTTCAATCCTTTGATATATGTGTTGGGGATAAAGGCGCCTCTGTTTAGCTGCCCGTGTATTACTATACAGACAGTACCCACCACTGCACACTGCAGGTGGCGGGCGCCCGTTCACAGTCACTTATTCTTTATTCTTTTAGTGACAATTTGAATAAAGGAAGGCCCGGCCACACATTGTGGTTGTTGGAGTTCCCACTTTTGAGTCTCTCTTTCTCTTGGCTCTTGCTCTCCATCTGCCATAGCTCTCACCACCAAGCTTCTTCCTCCTAAGTTCCACTTCCCTTTCAACTGGTATCAAAGCAAAGGCATTGGAGCTTGCCCAGAATTCTCTTCAGCCCCGATTTGAAGAGCTTCAATGGTAGCCATGGCACCTTCATTTGCAGGTATGTTTTGATCTCCCGCCTCCTCCCTGAGCTTCTGGACCTTCATCGACTTCTTCCCAGGCTGCATTGTAGCTCCACAATTTTCAGCACATTTTTAGGGGGCTGGGTTGACCTGCTCCTGGCATTTCCTTGCTCTTCCTTGACTTCCCGACACTCTTGGCAACCTTACCGATGATTGTTGGACTTCCTAGCATCAGTGCTTGGCTCCCATGGATCGATTTAAGTGCTTCCCCCTTCAGCTCTTGCTGTATACATAGTCCCAGGATTGTCAAAATAGGGCAGCACTTGACATTTATTGTTTAATGCTTCTTGGTATTGCCCGTTTGATGCCTATTGATGCTTGGTGATGCCCGAATGTTATGGGATGCTATGTCTATGCTTTGGGACTGATTTGGAGCAGATTTGAGCACCGTTTGAGCTTCATTTAACAGTAAATTGCTTGCTGTAATACAGTGAGCTGAAGCTCATTTATTTTGTGTATGTATTGGTTCATGGATACGGGGTGCTCACTGGAGGTTTGAATGATTATACCGATGTATTTGGAGGTTATCAAATGCTTCTTCTTGGTTCTAGAATGCTATTGAGCTTGGAATAGGCTCTGACTTGGTCATCCATCACTAGCATTTAGCTTCAGTTGGCATGCTTTGGACCGGTTTATGCCTATTGTCACTACTTGACATTTAGGCTTCTTGCATTTATACTTTGGTCAGATATGGATGCCACTTGGTTTGCCCATGCTTGACAGTTACTTGGAGCTTCAACTTTAGATGTATTTGAGCATTTTGGACCTACTGGGCATTACATTTGGTTGTCAGCTACATGTTCTTTGAATGCTTTCATTCTTATGCTTTACGGGTCTGAGATAGCTTGGGATTTATACTCCGGATGTACCCTACTGGGATTTAGCATGTCTGATGCTATGTATTCAATATATTAGAGCATTTCTTGCTCTCCTTGCATCTGAATTCACTTCCAGTGGGAGCCTCTTGCTATATTTGGCTATACACAGAGTCTTATTTACACTTATGCTTGAGCTTGTGGGACAGTTATATGCATTTGCTCTCTTGAGAGCTTTATGTCTAATGCGCTGATTTGATATGCCTATTGGGGCCAGCACCTATCTCTGTCATAGGTTTGTCAGTTTTATATACATTTGGGATGGTTATGTATTGAGCTTCTTGCTCTATCAGTTGTGCTTGCGCTTTGTCTCTTCTCTTACCCCGAGACCCATTACATGCATGACTTCTAGACCTATGAGATGTCTCTTTCCTGACAGGTCATTGGTTTGATAGTTCTTGGTACCTTCTTGCCCCTGGACACTCACTATTGGATTTATCTTGCTACTTGGCAGTTGCAGTGACATATGTCTCCGCGATTGCTTCATTTTGGGGCAGTTTCACATACTGCTATCATTTATTACAGCGAGCTGAAATATGCAAATTTTGAGTACTTCTATGAGGGTAATGCTTACTATTTGTTGTTATCTTGGTCATATTTGGTGGATAGGTGCTTCTCTTGGTGATATCCACACTTTCAGCTAGTTTTAGCAGTGGTTTTAGTGCATTTTTCTGCTAATTATAGCAACCTGCAATTTTGCTTTTTTGCTTTGGTTTGGGATAGTATGACTGGTCATCTGAAATACACAGCTCTCTTTAACATTTCCAAGTTGGATGGTACCAACTATGGGTATCGAAAGTCCCAAATATGGCAGGTTTTGGTGTAGAAGTTGCAGATTAAACCCTTGCGTTTCAAGGGTGTCAAACTTGAGGATATGGATGATGATGTTTGGATGGAAGTTGATGAGCTATGCAAGTCTATCATTATTTTGTCACTCTTGTAAGAGGTCCATCATAATGTTGTTGAAGATGACAATCAGAGTGCATGGGATTTATGGGAGAAGATTCAGGAGCTCTATGCGCAGCAGAGTCCTACGTCATAGATTTATTGGCTGAAGTAGTTAATGGACCTTTGCATGAAGGAGGGGACCTCCCTTTTATCTCATTTCAGTCAGTTTCATGCGATCATGAAGAGTCTATTGTCATAGGGTATTGAGTTCAAAGACAACTTGCACCCGTTGTTTCTGCTTGGCATTTTTGTGGGAAAGCAGGACATATTAGGCCGTAGTGCCATAAGATGCACGATGACAAGCACAAGGAAAAGGGAAAAGCAAAAGTGTAGGAAAAGTCTTTTGAGCGCAGTATTGTACCTGCAAAGTCCAGTGTGAAGATAGAAGAGGTTGATGTCATGCAGACCACTTATTCAAATGATGATTACATACTTGGAGCTTCTTCATGTGATTCCTTATAGGATTCTGAGATACATTCTATGTATGCGCAGTGCTAGCCCTTGGATTTGGGTGCGTCCTTTCATGTGACACCTTGTAGAGATCAGTTTCATACCTATCATACCATGTCTGGTTCTGTGCGTCTTGGTGATGACAAGTCTCTTGACATTGTGGGCATTGGAGATGTTTGGCTACAATTCCCTTCTGGCAGTTCTTTTGTTTTGCATGATGTACGCTATGTACTTCTGTTGACTCGTAGCCTTATGTCAGTTAGACAGCTTGATGATGCAGGGTATTTTGTGTCTTTTGGAGACTCTGCATGGAAGATTACTCGTAGCAAGCTTGTGCTTGCAAGAGGTGCCAAGTCTGGCAACCTCTATCCCTTACTTGTATCTGGAGCTACATTTGATCATATTTTGTCTGTGGGTTCTATTCCCCATGTATCCCTTTGGTATGCTCGTTTGAGGCATATGTCTCTTAAAGGAATGAAAATGCTTCGTGCTTTGCAGTATCTTCAGCCTTTTGACTCTTCGCGTTTTGCTTCTTGTGATCATTGTTTGTATGGTAGGCAGACTAGAAATGTGCATAAAAAGTCTGGTAAGAAACTCATGGGTGAGCCCTTGGCTCTTGTGCACTTAGATGTATGTGGGCCCATGCCCTACTAGTCACTTGGTGGGGCAAAGTACTTTGTCACTTTCATAGATGATTACTCATGTAAGGTGTGGGCTTATCCCATAAAGGGAAAATCTGATGTCTTAAACACATTTCAACGTTGGCTTGCACTGGTAGAGAACCAGTCTGGGAAAAGTCTAAAATGCCTAAGGTCAGATAATGGGGGTGTGTATGTATCATGTGCTTTTGAGAAGTTTTGTGATGAGCAAGGTATTAAGCATCAGTTGACTGCCCCTTACACCCCTCCCCAGAATGGTATGGCTGAACTCATGAATAGGACCATTCAGGAAAGGGTCTGTAGCATGCTTAGCCAAGCTTGCTTACCACAGCACTTTTGGGCTAAGGCAGTTACTACTATAGTGCATCTCATTAACAGGTCGCCTAGCAGTGGCATTGACTTTCAGGTTGTAGAGGAGGTATGGGCAGGCAAGCCCCCCTCTTATGATCATTTTCATGTATTTGGATGTGAGGCATTCTGCCATGTGCCTAAGGACAAACACAATAAGCTGGATCTTAAAGGTGTCAAATGCATTTTCATTGGCTATGGAGATGCAAGAGAGATGGGTTACTGTCTATGGGATCCGCAGACACGGAAAGTAATCCACAGTCATGATGTTATCTTTCATGATGAAAAAATGCATATGCAGCCTGAGAAAGTGGTTGAGGTACACAGAGTTATTTTTCAGGAGGATCCACCTGCTCTTGTTCAGCCCGCTCCATGGCTAGCTAGACAGCGTGCAACATCACCTAATGCTCATGGCATGCTGATGTTAGACATGATGTCGGTCATGTAGTAGAGCCTGGGTTGAGGCATTCTACTAGAGATAGATGACCTCCTGACCATTTTGTGCCCTCTATGGATTATGTACTAGTTATCGATGCAGGAGAGCCTCTCACTTATGATGAGGCTATGTACATGGGTGATTTTCACTCTTGGGAGAGGACTATGCAGTCTGAGCTTGACTCATTGCATAAGAATCAGACTTGGGATTTGGTTTCCTTGCCTCAAGGTAAGAAGGCTTTGCCATGCAAGTGGGTGTACAAGCTAAAAAGTACCCCTGGACACCCCAAGATGGCATACAAGACTCAATTGGTTGCTAAGGGTTTTAAGCAGAAGCATGGTGCTGACTTTGATGAAATCTTTTCTCCTCTAGTCAAGATGACCACCCTACGCTTAGTCTTGGCCTTGGTTGCATAGCTTGACCTGGACTTGTACTAG
Source organism: Lygodium microphyllum (assembly GCF_053477565.2). Taxonomy (NCBI): domain Eukaryota; kingdom Viridiplantae; phylum Streptophyta; class Polypodiopsida; order Schizaeales; family Lygodiaceae; genus Lygodium; species Lygodium microphyllum. The sequence goes on along the minus strand of NC_141149.1, from coordinate 68,320,593 downwards.
ATGAATGTCAAAATGGCTTTTTTACATGGGGACTTGCATGATGAGATTTACATGGAACAGCCTAAGGGCTTTGCAGACCGTGGTAGGGAACACCTAGTGTGCAAGCTAAAGAAGAGTCCATATGGCTTGAAGCGGGCACCTAGGGAATGATACCATAAGTTTGATGCATTCATGCAATCATAGGGCTATAGCCGCAGTGCTATGGATCCATGCTTGTACACGAAGAAAGCCCGTGACGGTTCTTTACTGATTTTGGTACTCTATGTGGATGACATGCTTTTAGCAAGAACAACTCATGAGGAGCTAGACGCTCTTAAGGCTCAGCTCAAGAAGAGCTTTGAGATGAAAGATCTGGGACATGCCTCTCATATACTTGGTATGTGCATTACGCGTGATAGATCTTAGGGACTACTCTATCTGTCACAGAAGGAGTACATTCATAAAGTCCTTGAGCGCTTCCACATGCAGGATGTTAAGCCTATTGGCTATCCATTACCTTCTCATGTGAAGGTTTCACAGGCCGATTGTTCGTAGACAGATGAGCAGAGGGCCGAGATGGCCAAGATTCCCTATGCATCAGCCATGGGCAGTCTTATGTATACCATGATAGTCACCCGTCCAGATATAGCTTTTACAGTTGGGATTGTGGCACGTTATATGGCTACACCTTGCAAGAAAAATTGGGATGCTGTAAAAAGTATCATGAGGTACCTGAAGGGCACAACAGATATGTGTCTTTGTTATGGTAGCCAAGATACAAGAGTCGTGGGGTACACTGACTCTGATTATGCAAGACATGCAGATGGTAGGAAGTCCACTTTTGGCTATGTGTTCACTTATGCTGGAGGGGCTATCTCTTGGATGTCTAGGATGCAGAAGTGTACGGACCTTTCTACTACAGAGGAAGAGTATATTGTAGCCACAGAGGCTTGCAAGGAGGCTATCTGGTTAGGCCGTTTGATTGCTAACCTTGGTATGACAGATGCTATGCCTACATTACATTCGAATTCTATGAGTGTCATTCAGTTGGCCAAGAATCCGGTCTTCCATGCGAAGACAAAACATATTGTAGTGAGGTATCACTTCATTCGCAAGGTCGTTGAGGACAGGCCTGTTGACCTTGTCAAGATTTTGACTGAGCAGAATCTTGCAAACTTGCTCATGAAGATGATATCTTTTTCCTCATCCTATTGTACATGTGTACATGTTGTATTGTCTTTTCCTTTTTCTCTCTCACTGGGCAGATTCGCCTTTAAGTGGGAGGTTGTTGGGGGTAAAGGTGCCTCTGCCTAGCCGCCCATGTATTACTACACTGACAGTACCCACCACTACACACTATAGGTGGCGGGCGCCCGTCACAACCACTTATTCTTTATTCTTTTAGTGACAGTTTGAATAAAGGAAGGCCTGGCTACACATTTTGGTTGTTGGAGTTCCCACTTTTGAGTCTCTCTCTCTCTCTCTTGGCTCTTACTCTCCATCTGCCATAGCTCTCACCGCCAAGCTTCTTCCTCCTGGGTTCCCACTTTTGAGTCTCTCTCTCTCTCTCTTGGCTCTTACTCTCCATCTGCCATAGCTCTCACCGCCAAGCTTCTTCTCTCTCTCTCTCTTGGCTCTTGCTCTCCATCCTAGGTTCCACTTCCCTTTCAATATGCTACAAGAAACTCCTACACTAATATCTTAATCCCCTTCTCATGATTTTGAGCCTCATTATGGTATTTTTGACCCTCATGAAACTCTCTAACATGATCATTCATTGCTTCTAAAACAAGATCCTTCTTCTTGTTCCTAGCTATTGAAAGATCAATGTTGTAATAGTGGACCGCCTATCAATTAAATCCTTTGTTTCTCCCCAAGCATAGATTTAATCCGAGTGTTCTATAGCTCAATAAAAACTTCAAGACCTTAGTTCAATATCCCTAAAGATGATCATAGACATGTAGATGAACAATATAACATTAGGGTAGATGAAGATTATTGTGCATGTGACCCCTTTTATAAATCCTTTTACCATCATTCCATTAATATGCCTGAAGGAAATGCAGTCAATAACCAAGCTTTGTTGATGGGAAAAATGATGGAAGAAGATCAACCCAATATCATTCAAGTAAAGAGCACATTTCAAATGGCTTGGTTTTGGATAACATTATTGGAATAAGGATTCATAGGGATAACATTTTTAGGGACATTGAAATAAAATTTGCAACCATCATATAATGATAAGACGTACAAAGAAAATATCAATATCATCAACTTCAAGGGGAAAAATTATTCACCTTTAGAGTGGGAGGAGTGGATAAGCAGACTTGAGATGTATTTTACTCTCTATTCTCGAAGTGATCAAGTGAAACTATATTTTGTGGCTCTTCACCTTGAAGACTATGCTCACACTTGGTGGCAATATATGTGCAAGGTTGGCCAACACTTTTCTACATGGGAAGAGTTTAAGCAAGCTATACTTGATGTTTTTGTTTTCCCTTTAAGGAAATACTTCAAAGATGATGGTATGGACCCAAAGAGAAATGTCAATTAGAGATTATTCAAATACCTATTTGAATCTCTCTATGTATGTTGAGGGCTTTTAGATTTTGCAAAGTTAAACAAGTATATCTTTTGTCTTGACCCCGCCTTGTCATCGGAAGTGGCAGCTCAACAACCTAAAACTTTGCATGTCCTTAGAAATACAAGAGAGATGCAAAGAATTTTTAGCAATGAATTTTGGAGAGTAATTTCTCCAATCAACCTACAAGATATGGACAAGTTTTCAACCAATCAAGAGAGGGTTTCAAGCAAAAAAATAAGGGTTTCAACAATCATAATAGTAATTATAGTAAAGTGCCAACTTTTTCCACTATTTACGCTTCTAAATAGGATGGAAATTATGCTCCAAAATAGGGATAAAATTTCAAAAATATGGCTGAGACTAAAGGAAAAATTTGAGGCTGAAAGTGCTTCAAATTTTACCCAAAACAGTTCTGACAACAACTTTCTTCCTCATGACAAGCTTAAGAAAATGCACACCGAAGGATTGTGCTTTAAATGTGGAGAGAAGTGGTCCCAAGATCACAAGCTAAAATTTAAAGCTAAAAATTCTAAAATCAATATGGTGATTATTCAAGATCTGGAAGTTAAAGAAGAAGAGGAACAAAAGGAAAATTTATTGCATGTTGATGCTTATCCAATGGTGGAAGAAATGCATGAAGAAGAGGATGTCACTAATGAGAAATTTTATGATCCCATGGATGAGTTTCGGTTTTCCATTCGATCCGAGTGACACAATTATTCTCATTTTTCCTTATGTTCTATTTCACATGATATATGGATGTGTTGCAAAGGAGAAAATACACTTAGACTCAAAGGTATAACTAATGGTAATATTGCACATATTCTTGTGGATACGGGCATCACTCATAGCTTTATCAATACTAACTCCTTGAGTGGGCTTGAGTTACTACCCATTGATATGGAATCATCCTTGCAAATACAAGTTGCAAATGATACATATGAGCCTACTAAAGAAGTGTGTTCGTGTACTTCTATTGAATTGTCTCCTACTACTTGCATAATAAAAGTGGAATTGATCACTTTGGATATGGAGCCTATTGATGTTAATTCGGCTATAATTGACTGAAAACTCTTGGAAATTTTACTTTGTATTTGAAACAAAAGAAAATGGAATTTAATTGGAAAGGACAATACATAGAATTGAAGGGCATTGACCACAAATACATAGAGCTCATCTCCATGAAGAAATTGCAAAAGGAAATCAATCCCAAGTCATGTATTTTCACTCTTTTGCTTGTGTAAATGAAGATCAACCCACCAAATCAGCCATCTTCTTCTCCAAAAAAAAGAGACCCTAGATTAGAAGAGCTATTGAAAGAATATAAGGATTTGTTTTAGCCATCGTCATATTTGCCTCGTAAAAGAGAGATTGACCATCCTATCGACTTGTTGCTCAATACAAAGCCCATTAACAAACCTCTCTATCGCTTATCTAAGTGTGAGGGGGAATAGGTGGAGCAACAAGTAAAATAGTTGTTGGAAATGGGCTTAATTCAACCAAGTTAATCACCATTTGCCTCTCTCGTGCTCTTGGTCAAGAAGAAGGATGAATTATTTCATATGTGCATTGATTATAGGGATTTACAAGCCTAATGCGTTTGTGAATAATGACTGCTTGGAATAAAATGAGCATCTTCTTCTTCATGTACTTGTTGATGGACATCCCCATTATACATAGCCTTCTCTCTATGCTTACTACTGCCCATAAGACCAATTTCAGCCTACAAGCTTAGTGTCTACACTCCCATTTAACCCATTTTCGACATCAACCTCCTCCAAATCAACATTACATACATCATCATATTCCCTCTAAAGTTGTTTCTCTATGTCCTTGTCAACTTGCATAAATGCTTGCAAAACTTCACTATCAAACTATTTTTTTGTTTTAGTATATCAATGATTGCATCATGAAATTCACGCTTCGTGATTCCAAGAACTTTGTCAAGTGTGAATTCCACTCTACTGCCAAGTATGAAATCTTTCAAGACCTCTTTAAAGTTTGTGGCAATCTCAAGATCCAATTGTAACCTGTAACCAGGTTGCTTGTCCCTTTTCTTCCGTTCTTGTTTCTTCTCTTGAGATGCATCCTCCATAACATGCTTAAGTATGGTTTTTTTAGCCTCTTTCTGCTACTCCATTTTACTTCGTGTTATGCATTTAGATTGGCCTGAAGAGGAAGGACCAGCAGTGTCCTCATCTCTTCTTCTCTTTTCTTTCACAAGAGCTTCTTGATTGTGAACCTCAGCCAAATAAGCATAGGCTGAAAATGAATCTACTGGTGCACTCCATCATGTTCTCCCTCGTATACTCTAACTTGCATTAGACAATTCAGACTTTGTTGTTTTGCCATTTTCCATGCAATCTAATGCTTGCATCCAAATGCAAGATTTTGCTTTAGCCATGCCTCCTTTATGAGCTTCTTCAATTCTTTCAATTCTCAATCCATATGTGGCTACATCTATGGCAACAAATGTTTTCCTTGCATCCAGATCTTTCAACCTCTTCTGCATGCCACCATTTCCAAAATTTGGCTCTATTGGAAGACCAGTTTTTGTTGCATGTATTTTTCCATCTTTCCAAAAGACTAACCTTTTCGCTTCTACTTCACGGTAGGCTATACAGTCTTGCTTTTCATGCTGTAAAGTGTCACACCAAATGACTCAGTTACATTAGCCCAATCTGATTTTAGTCCCGTTTCACAAAAGGTATCTTCTAAATGATATGTCAGCTTCTCTTGCAAGAAGATAGGATCTGCATCTTTAAAAACCAAATCAATTTTCTGACTCTCCAATGATTGTTGCTCATCGACATCCAATTGCGCATTGCCGACTTTGAAATTCACGGAGCAAAGCTATAACAACCAACCCTTTATTGGGCTTTTCAATCCAATCTGTAAATGTCTTTTTAGTTACCAATTCTACATCTTGCAAGAAAAACTCTTCTCTCATCCTTTCTTAAAATCTACCCAATCAACATCTCTTCCATGTAACTCATCAATCCGATCATGCAATGCATGCATGGCCAAATAGGAGAAATATCGACTCCATGTATACTACGGTACCCCATGAAACAACATCTTTTCTTCATACAACCAGTTGAAGGCGAAATATTTTGACACTTAAATTGCTTCAATTCATGTCCCACTGTCTCTAATGCATTCACAACTATAAGGAATCAATTCTTTCTGCTTCCTGTCAAGTTTGCATCTGATGTTGTAACAACAACTGCTGTTGTTTTTGTTGCTGCAACAAAGCAATCATTTGTTGTAAAGCATCAGCACCACTTGAACGTGTAGAATCTCCCATCTTTACACACATGTTGTTGACTTTCACATCAAGTTCACCACTGTGGTCGGAGCATTTGGGATCGAAAGTCTACCATGGGGTTAAGAGACAGTAGGGCGAATGGAGATTCAGGGAGAGTAATTGATGAAAGAGAAGGGGTTTAAAGAAATATAAGATGTAGAAGAATACTCATAGAGGTGAAGCTTGTGAATTTATTTTTGCATCTTGAGAAGATAAATCTCTTGTAGACCAAAAACGTGCATAAAACAATAGCTTCCTCTCTGCTGCTCAAACAGTCAATCTAATGCTTTCTTGGCTCCGAAAGGGGGATAAAATACCAGAACACCTGATCAAAATGCTCCTAGATCACTCCTTCTTCTTCTCCCAGTTCGAAGTGTTGTTTGCTATTTGTAAACTGCAATTGCGTAGCGTCGCGTGATTTCGCCAATCCTTTTTTTTGCATAAAGTCTCCCAAAAATGTATGAAAGCCACTTGCTTTTTTTTAATACATGTCATCCTATTCTAGAATTTGTTTATAGCTTTTGGATATTTACAAGAAATAATATAAAAAATATCAAAATTAGGCTAAATTTGTCCAAAAATCTAGTATTTTTGAACCATCCACACTATAGACACTAACACCAATGACTAATATGGCATTAACTCTCTAGATCAATAAGAAAGTCAAATGTTGATGCACTCTAGAGTTTTTCACACTGTGTCCACGTAGTGGCACAACATCGGACTTCTCTAAGGAGTTTATCATATGTGTGGATGCTTGTGGAAGAGGAGTATGGGCTATTTTATATCAAGATCATGGAGTCATAGCTTATGAGAGCTGAAAGCTTGATGACAAGGAGTGCCAACTACATGTTTATGAGCAAGAGATATTAGCAATATTGTATGCTATTAAAAAATGGCATCACTATATCTATGGCAACCATTTTAAAGTCAAAAGTGATCATCATGTGCTAAAATTCTTTCTTTATTTTGCAACCCAATTTGTCTCTCAAACAATGAAGATGGTTGGCCACTCTTCAAGAATATGACTTTAAGATATTATATATGGTTGAAAAAGATAATGTGGTAGCAGATGCTTTGTCAAGAATGTGGGGTGTTTCATTTCCACTATTTCTATCGTGTATAAAGATTGGATCCATGACATTCAAGGAGAGTACTTGCTTGATGAGTAAGCATTGAAAACGATGAAGGAATTTTAGCAAGGCAAAGGAGAAAAGTATCCAAATTATAAGTGGCATAACGGTCTTCTTTGGTATCACGGATGGGTCTATTTGACTCCTCATTCATCTTTCAAAGACTGTACTCTTTACCTTTAGCGGGCCATCATGGTTTGTTCAAGATATTTGATAATATCCATAAGAGCTTTTATTGGAAAGGAATTAGGAGGGATATTAAAGATTATGTCATGAGATGTCTTCCATGTTAATAAAACAAGGATTCAACACTCCTATCCGATGGATTACTTCAGTCACTAACCTATTTCTCATGGAAAGTGGGTTAACATTAGTATGGATTTTTTTATGGAGTTACCTACAATGAATTAGAAGTGGAATAGCATTTATGTGGTTGTAGACTAGTTGACTAAATCAACCCATTTCATCCCAACAAAGGTTTAATTTATAACAAAGAAAGTGACTAATCAATTTATGGAAAGTCTCTTCAAACTTCATAGGATGCTAATGAATATTGTGTCCAATCATGACTCTAAATTTATGAGCAACTTTTTAAAGAGTTTGTTCTCTTCTATGGAAACTATTTTGACTCCTAGTGTCACTTATCATCCATAAATGGATGACCAAACCAAAAGGGTCAATAAATGGGTAGAGGTCTATTTATGACACTTTTGCTATGATACACAAAATGCATGGGATCATTGTCTTCGCCTTACAGAGTTTTGCTATAATATTACTCATCACATGAATATTCGAATGTCTTCTTGTATGGTTATAAAGTTCAAGTGTCTTTAGTGTTGTTTCATGATGATGTGAATTCTCATGCTTGTGAAGAGTTGGAGAAGATCAAAGCTCTTATGAGAAGTTGAAGTAATACATTTGTATAGTCTGTACATGGAAGTTAGACACTTCTACTTCAAGTTATGGCCAAAATTGTATTGCATTCAATTTTTGAAAGTCTACAACACTTTCTTTAGCATATATACTTCTCCTTCATTGACTTATGTGATATTCTTCAACTTAAACTTTCCTTTTAACATGGATTCATATGCTTTGGGCTGTCCTTGTAATCTTCATTGTAATTTGTCCCAATTTCAACTTTGAGGATAAAGCTCTTTTACATGTTTGGATAGCTTTTAATAAAGAAAAATAATAGCTTAGGCCAATATTTAGCCTTAGATCTAAGGTTAGATATAAAAAGCTAAGCTATACCTTTCCAAGCATCTTTTGTCAATTGTAAACATTTCTTGTTTGAGATTTCCACCTCCCACCATCCACTGAGGGTACATACTCTTTGGCTACCATGGCATTTGGGGTGGATTCCATGCCCCTCCATAGTATGAGTATGATATCATATTGCATCCTCTCATGAGTGATTCTCAACCATTGTATCAAGTGGTAACATGATTCATGGCACCCTAGCTACCTTGGCTATGGTTTTCTTGGTATTTTAATGTATTTATTTTATTTTCAGTATTTTTAGCTTGTTGTAGGAATTTGCTTCTTTACATTTTTACTACCCCAAACTCTGAATAGCAAGTCTATCTACAATTTTTAATCAATGGCTAATTATTCTCGTCTTGAATAATGCTTGAGAGAAGGAGTTAAGTATGCTAGAAAGAACCTCCAAAGATTGGGCAAAGTATAGAGAAGAAGGTTAGAATGACTGTGAGATGCAAATGTAGCGAGGCGACTCCCCAAGAATGCACCAAAAATTATGAAGACTACTTTCTGATCTTCTCCTATTGTGCTTGATCTCAAAGGTCACTTGCCACCAATAATGAAAATAATTATTTTGCGGAGGACTTGAATGATGTGTAGCTTAATTGCAAAGAAAATAGAATTGGTTGCATGTTTACCTTGGATATTGAAATTCATACTATAGATGCTACTATAAATGCTAAATACAAAGGTCTGGTTATAAACATTAAATTTTGGTATTAAAAAATTGGTCATACAAATGTGTTGACAAATGCATTTCATAACCTTTTATTTTTCTATATGAACCTTCTCTTAAAATCATGCAAGGTATACATCGATCCTTCTCACCTTTCAAGTAGACATGGAGAGGAGCTATACTTTTATGGCATGCTTCTTGGAGCTCCTATGCCCCAAGGAGGGTGTTTTCCTTGAGTTGGGTTGTGGCACTGCACCCATTCTCGAGGTGGCATGCATTAGGATTAGTCATGCATGTGGCTCCTTGGACATGAATAGTGACATCATTAGCTCTTGCTTACAGTCATTATTGGCACGTGCCATGCAGGGGGCAAGCATGGAAGCCAGTTCTTCAATTCTTGTTGGTGATGAGGTGGATGAGAGACTAAGTGAAAATCCATATGACTAGGTAATATCTAGTATCTCTAGTGCAAAATTCACTTACAAGTTTAGTGTGCTAACACAAGTTATAGTAGTTCCAACTGTTTTTTGTTGTATTTATGGACTTGTGTGAGCTCTATTTTAAGATATCATTTTCTTTCTCAAATCTAGTTTTCAATAGATGTTGAAACATATGTGATGATCAGTGATAGCCATAAAAAGTGTTGATGTTGTGCTTTGTTGTTGTGTTGCTAGAAGTGTGTTGCATGTGTATGCAGAGGCAATGGTGAGTAAAATGGCCAAGAATCCACACTTTGATGGTGGCTCTTCGAAGCAATGACAAAGGCGTTGTCTTTTTGTGGATGATGAGTGCAAATCCATGTGAGGTCCATGGATGCATACATTGATGTTGTGATATTCTCTCTGACATTGATAATGAAGAATGATTTATTGATAATACTATGGTGTTGCTAATAATGACATTTGCAATATTTTGTTTTTTTGGGTTCTTATTATTTTGGATTAACCATCCATGAGAATGCCATTCATGGTATGCATATGGCAAAGACCTAGCCTAGTGATGCCATGTGTCTAATTTTAGAATGAACCATATAGACACATGATGACATGTTAAAACATATTAGCCACATGTTTAGTTTAAGCATGAAACATTTGGGCACATGTTGATATTTTAAAACAAGTCAAGAGATTGCATGTATTAGGACAACAAATGATGGGCAAGTCTCTTCATGGGTTGTATAACATCATTTGATGAGCACATGGAGGCTTTCATTGGTTAGTGATCCCACATGTCTTGTTGTGGAAAGCATACTTTTTGCATTTGTAAAGAACCACTTAAATTCAAGCAAACATATTGAGAGAGAGCAAGCGAGAGGAGCTATGAGGAGCAATCTAGTAATTCTTTTTGTTGTTATTGTTTTATATTAACTAATGTAACTTCTAGTCATGCCAAATATGAAAATGAACCTCCAACAAAAAGAAAAACTCCTACTTTGCCTTGCTTTGTATCATGTGCTTTGGTATGCCTCACTTGATTTTTTTTTCTCACTCAAAAGTATTCACTCGAAGAAAATGAGGACTATTGAAAGAAAATACAAAACTCATAATGGACCTCCTAGAGTATACAGTCCCTACAAAGTCAACATCTATAAATTTAAGAATAGATACATTCTTCCTTCTAAATTATTCTCATATAGAATCTAGTTTCATTCAAGTATCTCACTATACCCTTTACTCCTCCCAATACTGTCAAGAATCGCATGATGGGGGAATTTGCTTGAGCTGTTGTGCCAAACACACACTGTATACACAAGAGGAAGCTCACTCAAGAACACAAGAAGAGAGATGGACGCCAAAACATTTTCTTGTTGATTTTTTCTTCTTCCTTCACACACTATACAATGTACACAAAGTATAGACAAGATACAACATAAAGGAAAGTGGCCTTCTAAATCAAACAGTGCATAACCGACTACACTAATCGACTGATGCTATATCTTTGCCAGTTGTAGGTAGCTGTAATAAACTAAATATAATAAGTGATAAGTCAGTGACCATGTGAGTGTCATAATGACCACCAATGTGCTAAGTGTAGACTTGCGGACCCATCTAGCCAGGCAGTCCATCATCAATGTCTACACGTGTTGAGCTTGCCATCTCAACACTCCCCCTCAAGCTCAACTCTATCTTTGCAACTCCAAGTAAGCTTCAAGACTTTTGAAGCTTCTCTGCACCCAATGCCTTTGTGAAAATGTCAACTATCTGATCATGTGTGCTGACATATACCAAGTCAATCTCTCCTGCAAGTACTTTCTCTCTCACAAAGTGGTAGTGCACCTCAATGTGTTTTGTCCTAGCATGGAATACTAGATTCCTAGCTAGTTGTATGCTGCTCATGTTGTCACAATGAATGAAAACTGGACCATCTCCCTACACATCCAAACCACTTAATAACTTTTGCAGCTATACCACCTCACATGCTACCATAGTAGCACCTCTATACTCAGCCTCTGTACTCGATAAAGCAACTGTAGGTTTCTTTTTGCTGCTCCATGTAACTGCTGCACTACCAAGGGAAAACATGAATCCACTAGTAGATTTTCTGTCTGGCATGCTACCAGCCCAATCTACATATGTGTATCCAAAGATGTGTACATCCTTACCTACCTCATAAAAAAATCCATAATAGAAAGTGGACTTCACATATCTCAATATACATCTACTGCATCCAAATGAGTCTTTTTAGGCATCTGCATAAAATGACTGACAAGGCCAACAACATAGCTCAAGTCTGGCCTTGTGATAGTCATGTAAATCAAACTCCCTACTATCCTCCTAACATAGTAGTGTCTTCTATCTCATCCCCAAAGTCGACACTCAACTTCACATTTTGCTCCAATGGTATTGAAAGAGGCTTACATGCTGTCATACCATACTTAGATAACATATAAAAGCCATATTGCCTTTGGGATAGCCATATACTATCATCACATCTAATCACCTCAATACCAAGAAAGTATCTCAGCTCACCCAAATCTTTCATCTCAAACTTCTTCTTCAAGAAGTCCTTAACTTTAGCAATCCCATTGTCACTGTCACTTGTAATAATCAAGTCATCCACATAGATGACTATGATGACCAAACCTGCATCTCCCTTTCTCACATAAAGTGAGTGATCAACATTGGAAATACAAAATCCAATGTTAACAAGATACTCTCCAATCTTGTCAGACGATGCTCTAGGTGCTTGCTTCAACCCATAGAGTGCCTTCTTTAACTTGCACACATATGTGGGATGCTCTAAATCCCGTAACCTGCTGGCTGCTCCATATACACTTCTTCTTGCAATTCACCATGCAAGAAGGCATTCTTAACATCCATTTGCTGCAAACTCAAACCTTTGGTTGCTGCCAAGGCAATCACATATCTAACAGTTGCCATCCTAGCAACTGGACTGAATGTATCTTCATAATCTATACCATATGTTTGAGCATAGCCTTTTGCAACCAACCTATCTTTATACCTGCTAACTGAACCATCTGCATTATGCTTGACTTTGTAAACCCACTTACAACCAATAGCTTTCTTACCCTTAGGTAAGGGTACCAAATCCCAAGTCTTATTGGCTTTTAATGCAGCCATCTCCTCATCCATTGACCAACAACATCCTCAAAACAAGTGGGCTCAACATCCTCAACTAGTTTCACCATATAAGCATAATGGTGAGCTTCATAACCTTCAAAACCAAATCTTTTAACAGGGTATCTAACCCTGCTAGATCTGCATACCACCAGATCACTCAATGGAGCCTTTACATTACTTTGAGCTCTCTGTACACCTAGTGTCCTCACTGAAGGAACACCAAGATCATCATCCAAACTCTCTGAACCACTAGAATCTCTGTCAAATCCCAAATGACTAGTAGATACATCATTACCATCCAACAGTTTCTTCTTTCCTTTGTCCTTCCTTGCAACACTTATAGATCCACCTGAAGATGTGGGGCTACTCCTTAGTCTCCCAGACCAAGGGCTCGTTGTAGATATAGTACCATATGATATTTCTAGTCCACTAAAAATCCATGATTCTTGTTTTTATTTTTGCACATAGTTGTCCATCTCATCAAAGATAACATCCCTGCTCACTCTAAACTCACCTGTGACAAGGTTATAACAGCAATACCCTTTCTACTCTAAAGAGTATCCAATAAAAATACATTTTTCTACCTTTTGATCAAGCTTCTTATGTAGCTCATCTAGTACATGAACATATGCAACACATCCAAATACCTTCAAGTGTGATACATCGAGCTTCTTTCCAGTAAAGCATTCTTCAAGAGTCATCCCATGAACTGCAGCTGTGGGGGTTCTGTTCATAATATAGACAGTAGTATGGATAGCCTCAAACCAAAAATATTTGGGCATATTCTTTTCAGCCATTAATTCCCATGAGACTTTTGCAATATGCCTATTTTTTTTTTCTACAACCCCATTTTGTGTTGAGATATCGAGCTCCACTCGTGATATGCCAGGGTGACCGTTGTGCATTTATGTCACTGACTTGTCAGTTGCAGATGCGGTTGGTACACCGCCCATGAATAATAGCTAGATGACAGCTATCCTTATCTACTCTAGTTCGTGGCTCAGTTATTATTCTACCTTAGTTAGTTGAGTTTGGTTTTGAGACCCATATATAGGGTTCTTCTATTTCTATGTACTAGAGTTCTTTTGGCTTACACAACTAAGAAGAGGAAAACTGTTTTCAGCCTCCACCCTTGTGTGTATTCCCCCATTGTGCAAGCAAGAAAGCTACAAGTGAGACTCCTTCCTTCTCTCCCACAATCTTGACATTTTATTGTGGGGTATACCTGAAAGTAAATTGCCTCTTTATCCCATGAGTCCTCAAGAAGCCAATAAAATCATTAGAGAGGTACTCTCCCCCTCTATCTGATCTCAAGCACTTCACTTTTAAGCATGTTTCTATTTCAACAGCTGCCTTAAAATATTTTGAAGTTGTTGAGTGTTGAAATGACTTGTTTTTTGACTGATTTTTGTTGTTTTTGAGAGCTGAATGGTTGATTTTATGAGATGATTGATTAGTTTGGAAGTGGTTTGAGAGTGTTTTGGATGATAATGATGGTGTTTTGGAAGTTCATGATGTTTGTTGGTGGTTCTGTGATGTTCTGATAGGTTCTGATGGGTTCTGTATACCTTCTGTTTTGTTCTGTTTTGCTCTGTTTTGGTCTGTTTTGTTCTGATTGTCTTCTGTAAGGAGGGATGGAGTATTGATTAATGAAGATTGAGATCTTGTGAAATTTTATTGAATGGTTTGTGAGAGTTTGGAATGGTTTAAATGTGAGTTATGTGGTTTTGATAACCTTCTGTAACCTTCTGTAGGTCTTCTGTAGAGCCTCTGTTTCTGTTTTGTTCTGTTCTGTTCTGTACTGTAGCTGTTCTGTGACTGTTCTGTATGTTTCTGTATGTGTTCTGATGGATGAGAGTGTAGCTTGGGAAAGTTTTCTACCCTTGGAAGGAGGTGAATACAAGTGCAAAAGAGCTGGAGGAAGTGGAAGAAGTAGCTGCTGAAGACTCAAGTGAAGACTAGAGTGAAGTGACAGTAGTGAGCTATGAAAGGACACTGTAGTGGCTCTGGTGACTCTTCATATCAGACATACCTCTTGGGAGGGGTATCCACGACCTAAAAGGGATTATTGAGAGTGATTTTGAGAGATTGTAGTGAGGATATGATGTATTATTGATGGAGAGAGAGAGAGAGGGTTAGAGATAGCCAATTCTACTCAAACAGAGTGATTGTATATGAGAGATTGAGAGAGAAGACTATGAAGATATTAAAGATGAATACTATGTGATGTATTTCCATTCAAAGATGGTGTATTCCTTTTCTTTCTTTTTTCTATAGATGGATTTTGTGAAGATATTGAAGAATATGGTTGATTCTATCAAAACCGTGGGAGATCTACATGATGCTGTATGAAGATTTGTTGTGCCTGGTGTTCTTTTCTTCATTGTGATCATATGAAACATGATAAACAAGCTTGTTGATGTTACAAGATAGATTTTCTTACAAGAGAATTCCCTTTTCCTTGGTGTTCCTCTTGGGGCTCCATGTTTTTGGTGCGCAGCCGGGGAAACTTGCCATCAACAAGCACCAGAAGAGGCTGAAAATGAAGGAAATGGCATTGCCAAGAAGAGAAGAATTCAATGGATGTTTGTAAAGTTCCTTCTTCTATTGAAGAGTTGGAGTTTCTCATAATAAAAGCCACTTTCCACAAGAAGTTCATCCCACAATGGCAGAACACATCACCATCATGATGCATGCTTTATGTGGTGGACAGTTTCCTCTTCCTGTTGAAGCAGCAAAAACTTGCATCTTGGTGGCAAACTGTTTGGGAACAAACTGAAGAGCAGAAACAGAGAGAATGACCATCCATGGAAGATTTGGCATTCATTGAAAAGTTTCCAGACAATATCAAGTGGGAGATTGTGAAGAAGCTTTAGGAGTCTTGGTCTGTAGAGGTTCACAAAGACAAGAAGGAAAAGAGTTGGAATTTGTTCGTGGACGCTCAACATCAAGATACATGGGATGCTTGGTGTACTGATAATCTTCTGTTTGTTCAATTAGCAACCCACTGGAAGTTGGTAGACAGAGTGTTTTTCACAACATACACTGTTGAGACCATCAGAAGTTGGCATTACTATGATGATGGCACTACCACAATGCTCAGACGTATGCATTTTGACACCTTCCGAACCGAATACCTTCCCCTGTGCAGTGGCATGAAAGCAGAATTCAGGGACGTTGAAAAAAAAGAAGTAGAAGAAATGTTGGCAAGAGAGTCCTCCAGAGACTGAAGCCTTTTGTTAACCCTCTGAGGAGCACTAACAACCTAGTGGAGCCAACCCCCTGATGAATGACGCAATAAAGAGGCAAGCGTTAGAACGAGTCCAGAGGTACGTGAGAAGAGAGAAAGCAAAAATCAAGGCTGAGAACAAGCTAGCAGCAAAAGCCGCCTTTGACGCCCTTGCGGAACTCTTTATAGAAGTCCCAATGGCACATCAAGCCCTTCCTCCTCCTGCTGGAGGTCCACTTCCAAGCCAAATCCGTCCTGGAAATATTGATGACAGGCCAGCGAATGTAGTCCCATTGCCAGTTTTTAAGGGAGAGTACAATGAAGACCCCGATCTTCATGTAGCAGAGTTTATGGTAGCGTGTGTGGCTAACAATGCCAGAACCCCTGAGCATTGGTTAGCGATATTTCCCGCCACTTTCAAGGGCGCGGTGTTTCAGTGGTATGAGAGACAAGCAGCAGGAACTTTTGGCACATGGGACGACCTGAAGTTGGCCTTCCTCACTAAATTCAAGCATGAAGGTTTTGAAGAGCGGATGCGAGAGGAATTTATGAACCTAAGTCAATCCTCTAGAGAAAGAGTAGAAGCTTATGTCTCACGAATGGAATCCATCCTGAAGAGATGGACTAACCATAATCTAGATGATGGCATTCAAAAGGGGGTGTTTCTCAGAGGATTACAACCCGAAGTCCGTAAGTTTGTGGAGCTGCAAAGACCAGCCACACTGCAAGCTGCAACAGAAGGAGCAAGACTGTACGATGAAGTGGAAGCTCGATTAGTGATGAATACAGGAAGAGGAGTCCTACCTCCTCTGATGCCAGGAATGATGCATCCACCAAATGCAGTTCTAGGGACTGTTTCCTATCCCTACCAACAGATGTCCCCGGTATCACAGTACAGTGCACCAAATCCACAGTGGCCACAATCCATGCCTCAAATGGTGGTTCACCCACAACAACAATGGTCCCAACCAATTTCCTCAATGTCAAATCAGCAGCAACAGTGGAATCCTACCAACTGGAGTCAACAGCCAACAGTTCAAACAGGAGCTCTGAATCAGAACCAGAACAGAGACCCCTCTGTACCAGCCCAGCCCGTTTATGTAGTGATTACAGAGACTCCTCAAAACCCTCCTACCAGTGTCTCAGGAGGAGAAAGCTTGAAGGACTACTTATCTAACTCAGTTGCAAACATAAAAAAAGAGTTGATGGATGTGATTACAGAGCAGCTACAAACGTTGAAAGAGAATACCGCTAGCATATCCAACGTTGCAGGAGCAGGAAGAGATGTGATGCAGTCAAACACTTGGTGTGGTAAGTGTCATCAAGCAGGCCATTTAGCCATTGAATGTACACGAAAACCAACCATCCCTGGAGCCTTCTGTTCCTACTGTTTGCGGAAGAACCATACCGAGGACATTTGCTCTCTGAAGGAGATGCATGATAGGAGAAGGAAGGAAGAAGATGCAAGATTTAACTTGCTGGAATCCAAAATGACAACACAAGATATTGGACCCAAGCCTAGAGAGTTTGGTCCTAATTTTGGACCCAGAAGATTTCCTTCCTAAAGTTACAGAGGAAGACAGTCTGGCGGTGGTTAGAGATCAGAAGTGGAATGTTACAGATGCGGAGAGAAGGGACACATCTCAGCAAATTGTCCAAATCCTCGAAGGTCAGTGGATTACAAGCCCTTATGCAGTCGATGCAAAGGAGAAGGCCACACTGCAAAAGACTGTCCAAGCCCAGCCCCAGTGAAAAACAGTGCTACTAATAGTCCGGCCAAGGCCCAAGAGCCTACCTCCAATTTGGTGGAATTGGAAGTTGCTACCATCACGCGTGCAAAGCAGAAGGAACCACCTGACTAGAAAGAAAATAACCTTCCAGCCAGAACAGTGAAGTTCAATCTTCCACCAGAAGAACAGAACAGAACAGAGCCTAACAGTGCCGTACAGAGCTCTACAGTGCCACAGAGAGTTACAGAGACAGGACCAGAGGTCCAGGAGACAGAAGAGGAGGAAGTGCCACAAGTGGCAGAAGAAGTTCATGTAATTCCTCTGTTGGAAGAAAGAGGGAAAATGAAAATGGGTGTTGCCCCATTCCCTAACCGGTTAGAGAAGCCAGTGGATCCTATTAAGGAATACGATCTAGTTAGAGATCTAGATACCTTTAGACCAAATCTTACATTCTGACAATTATTGATGTTGTCTCCCAGTTGCCGGAAAAGGTTCAAAAGTATATTGACAAGAAGACGTGGTTTAAGGATTGCTCCCTCAACAGCCAACAAAGCTCAACAAAGCTTCAGAGCCTGTAAAAGAAGTGGATGTGGCTAATGCTTTCCTAGATCCAGGTACTCCAGAGACTGGCGTATGGATAGAAGGTTGCTTCATTTCAAATGCACTGATTGATGGTGGTTCATCAGTGAACATTATGACAGATGTGACAATGAAGGATCTAGGCCTACAAGGTGTGCAACCCACCCAATGGTTCATCAGACTGGCGGATCAGAGTAGAATCAAGCCTTTGGGCATTCTTCCATATGTGAAGACTACAGTGGCTGGAAAAGATTATTGGCTAACCTATCTGGTGGTGAAGCCAAACTCTTATGGTACATCCTACCCTCTGTTACTGGGCAGACCATGGCTTTTTGAAGCCCCGAGCAAGGACGGATTGGTTCAAAGGAACCTTGACCTTGGGTAGAGGACCCAACAAAGTGGTGCTGAAACTGTATGGTTCTCAAAAAGGACATGGATCCACCTCCTTGGAATTATCTTTTGACTCCCTTAATGAGGCTACAGATGGAACATCAACAGACGAAGATGCTGTCAAACAGATCCTTCCCAAGAAAACAGTGGCACATTCCTTAACAGTGGATACTGTAAGCCGACTTCCAAAAGATGCAAAGCCATTATCAATGGGTGAATACTTCCTGCTTGAATCGGGAATGACTTCTGAAATCACTTCTGATAGTGAGATAGAAGCATGGATGTACTGCTCTCCCTGTTACATGGCCATAGCAGAAACAGAGACAGAGACATGAGAGGAAACAGAGAATCTGTTACAGAGCTCCTACAGAAGCAGAAGCAAAAGCAGAAGCAGAAGCAAAAGCAGAGACAGAGACAGAGACAGAAGAGGATGAATATGATATGGACGAAGAAGGTGATGAAAGTGAGCCAGAAGAATCTATCCCACCTGAAGAGGATACATTTGAGGAAGAAGTTCCAGAAGCATCAGAAGCAGATGAGCTCATTCTATGGGACAGAATGGTGATGGTACCATTTGGGCTGGTAAATGGATCTTCTCATATACAAAATCTTTATAAGACGTGGATTAAGAAGAACAAGCCGTCTTTCAACAGTGGCTCATGCCATCCTAACCCATCCTTGCCAAAGAAAGATGATGATGATGCACCGTGCCAACAAGCACCAGTCCCACAAACCCAACAGGCATCAGAGGGTCCTTGTTATGTGACGTTCCTAGATGTGTCATCTTCAGAAGAGGAGTCTTCAAGCCAAGAGGTAATTACTCTTGAAACCAGACCCAAAACGGCTCTAATCCCATTCCAACATCTTAAGGAGCAACCTAAGTCTCCACCAAAAGAAGAAATTGGTTCTAGTGGGACATCAGAAGAGGACACCACTCCCTTGAAGGAGTCGGATCTGTACCCAGAAGCAGTCCGCAGGACCTTCATCCGTGAAGTAGAAGGTGAAAGGCAGTTAACCTTTGTGGATGTAGAAGGCACTGAACGCCACTTGAAGGTGGGTAGCAGCCTCCCAGAAGAGGTGTTGTCAACCTTGTACAACTTGTTGAAAGAAAATTTGGACGTGTTTGCGTGGTCCTACAAAGACCTAAAGGGGATTGATCCCACAATATGTCAACATCATATTGACTTGGAGCCTGATGCCAAGCCAGTACGGCAATGACAGAGGCGAATGAACCCGAATTATTCCACATTGGTGAAAGCGGAGCTGCTGAAGCTTTTGGAAGCCGAGTTCATCTATCTAGTGGCAAATAGTGAATGGGTTTCACCCATCGTGGTTGTACCCAAGAAGAATGGCAAATTGCGAATATGTGTGGATTTTCGAAAGCTTAATTCCAAGACGAAGAAGGATCATTTTCCTATCCCTTTCACAGACCAACTATTGGACACAGTGGTAGGACATGAACTTTATTCTCTTTTGGATGGATTCAGCGGATACAACCAAGTCCAAATCGCAGAAGAAGACCAATCCAAAACAACCTTCACCACAGAATGGGGGACCTACGCTTACCGAGTGATGCCATTTGGGCTCTGCAATGCCCCTGCTACTTTCCAGCGAGTCATGATGGCTGCATTTCAAAATCATCTGCATGACTTCATTGAGGTATATTTGGATGACTTCTGTGTCTATAGTTTGATCTGTGAACACTGGGAACACCTGGAACAATGCTTTGACCGATGCCGGGAGTATGGGATTTCCCTCAACCCCAACAAATGCATCTTTGGGGTCTCTTCTGGAGTTCTGTTGGGCCACATTGTCTCTGCACAAGGGATATCAATAGACCCTGCAAAGATCGAAAAGATCGCAGCTCTGACAGCACCCACCAACCTCAAACAGTTGAGGGGATTCTTAGGCCATGTGGGTTACTACAGAAGGTTTATAGCCCATTTTGCGACAAAGGCAACTTCCTTGCACAAGCTTCTGAGGAAAGATGCAAAGTTTACTTGGACGGAAGAATGTGACAAAGCCTTCCACACTCTGAAGCAGTGTCTGATTGAGGCACCCATTCTGCAACCTCTTGATTGGACGAAAGAGTTCCATGTACACACGGATGCATCAATTGAAGGTTTAGGTGCTGTCCTCTGCCAAAAGGGCTCCTCGAAGTTGGATCAACCAATCTATTACGCAAGCCGAAAAGTCATAGATAGGGAACGGAACTATACAGTGACAGAGCTGGAGTGCTTAGCAATGGTGTTTGCCTTGGAAAAGTTTCTCCATTACCTCCTATCCACCCACTTTAAATTTTATGTGGATCATGAGGCCCTGTCCTTCTTGATGAACAAAGCAGATGTGAAAGGACGAATGATGAGATGGCTCCTTCTATTTCAGAAGTTCGACTTTGAGGTGATTACTAAGCCTGGTCGTTCCCATGTTCTGGTTGATCATATGTCGCGTATCCCACAAACTGCAGACGAGGAGCAGGATGATCCAGACCTCCCTGATGCTTCCCTATTCTTGGTAGAAACTATAACTCCCTGGTATGCAGACATTGCCAATCTGCTGGCAACCCAACAGTACCCTCTTGGTATTTCTAGTCGGGAAAGGAAGAAGCTCATGTTAGAATCAGCCCCCTACACCCTGCTAGGCGGTGCACTGTATAAGAAAGGCAAAGATGAAGTGCTTTGAAGATGTGTTACAGGAGATGAGATTGGGATTGTTCTAAAGGCTTGCCATGACGAGCCATGTGGAGGTCACTTTGCAGGAGAAGCTACAGCCAGGAAGGCTCTGCTAGCAGGTTATTGGTGGCCTACCATTCACAAAGATTCCTATGATTACTGTAAAAGATGTGATGCTTGTCAAAGAATGGGGAAACCCACCAAGACAAGTGCCATGCCATTGCAACCTATCCTTCCTTTGAAGCCGTTTGAGAAGTGGGGCATCGACTTCGTAGGTCCGATCGATCCTCCCACCAGAAGGAAACAGAACCGATACATCCTCATATGTACGGATTATGTCACAAAGTGGTGTGAAGCTAAAGCCCTAAAGTGGGACGATGGTAACAGTGTGGCCCTGTTCATGTATGAGAATATCATCACCCGTTTTGGTAGTCCCTTAGAGCTGGTAAGTGACAGAGGTACTCATTTTCTCAACAAAGTCATGGAAGAGTTGACAGAGTTGTATAAGATCCGCCATCGCAAGTCCACTCCCTATTACCCCAGAGCCAACGGCCAAGTCGAAGTCACCAATCGCATCCTCTGCTCGATTCTGACAAGAACAATTGCCGCACATCGTCGTGATTGGGACGATCGACTTACAGAGGCCCTCTGGGCGTACAGAACCTCCCATAAAGCAGCAACAGGATATACACCCTTCCAGCTGGTGTATGGTACAGAAGCTGTTTTTCCTGTTGAACTGGAATTACCCTATTTGAGAGTGGCTATCAAAGAGCATTTGGGGGACGATGATTCACTGCAACGCCATCTCCTACACTTGGAATGTTTGGAAAAAATTCGTAGGATGGCTCTCCAGTGCATGGAAGCCACGCAAGCTCGATGTAAGGCTTACTTTGATAGCTTCATCAAGCACAAGGAGTTCAAAGAAGGTGATTTGGTCCTAGCCTATGATTCACGCTTTGGCAAGTTTCCTGGCAAGCTCCAACAGCGGTGGATGGGCCCCTATAAGGTACTTGCCGTCAACCCTAATGGTTCTGTCCAAGTGCAGACCATTGATGCCTCTAATGATCTCTTTCTGATCAATGGATATCGCCTGAAGAAGTACTTCCCTTCTTGGGGATCTTGACAATTACGGACACTTGATCCTTTCCCTCGTTGGCGCGGCACTGTCCTTCTTATGATGCTACTTCTGATAGCCGTTCTTCAGCCACTCCTGATAAGGTGGATGTAACCCTCTGTCCCCTCAAATCCCCCTTCTAGCCTTGATCTCTTATCCTCTATTTTCCACCAGCGACAGTGGCGAGGTTGGTTCTGATACATGGTATTTCCGCTGTTCCCTTGCTTAATTCGAAGAGAAAGAAAAGAAAAGAAAAGAACAGAAAAGAAAAAAAAATGAAAAATATACATATCGGTCATGGGAGAAAAGGACTTAGATCCCTGTCATGCCGACCTATTCTTCGAGAAAAGATGGAAACACCCTCGGGAATAGGGGAAAACAAATGAAAAAAAACAAATCTGTTATGAGAGAAAAGGAAGCAATTCCCTGTCATAGCAGGCCTCATTCCAAGAAAAGGTGGTAAACACCCTTGGACGGGAAGCTGGCTGTGGAAAAGGTGGTAACACCCAGCAGTCCAGAAAGTGGATTCATTAATTGATATTTCCAGGATCCAATTCTGAAGCTGCCTCCCTTGGTACGCTATGTCCTTGGTCTTTCTGCAGCGCGTCTAACTGTCCTCTAGTAGATGACATGTCCTATTCAACACAACGTTCGATTTGATGGCTACCTCCCTGGGTACGCCTCTTCAACAACAACTGATGACGCGATTTTCATCGACAAACAATCAAGTGACGTGAGCTTTCATCCTAACCGGATGGGGAAGTGAGTATGGTTGCCCTCTATAATTATCAACAAAGAGTGAGATAGAGGGTGGGATGAGTGTGACTGGAGTTTCTTCAATCAATTACCGAGAGGTGAGATTGAGAGACGTTACGACACTTGGAGTTAGGTATGTTCCCGTTTCCCTATGCACCCACGGGATGGGTCTTTGCCGTCATCACAAGACACATCACCTTGTTCTGTACACTGCACTGTAAGGCTCCCTTGCCTTCCTTCTTGCACCTATGCCAGACGGGTTGGACGCACTAATGCATCATCAAATGTGCACCCTGGCATACTCCTTCTGCACCATTCCCCCCCTTGTTGATTCCTCAACCGGGTATGCGATATGGATTTCAATCATTCTTCTTCGAGTGATATTAGTCATGGGGCGAGTGACTGTTCTTTCATTCCAATTGAGTGATTGTGAGTTGACTGCAATATCCCTCATCATCGACGAATTTCCTGGGATTCCTTCAACCAGCTACCTCCCTGGGTATTGCTGCGTGGTCCCTGCTATGAAGGACATGTACAGCGAAGATGCCTTAGTACCTCCAGAAGCCGACAACAACACAGGACGTGCCATCGACACTCAACCTTGCTTCTTGACGAAACGGGCCAAGTTTTTCTAACCCTACACCTTCTGTTTCTTCGTGACAGTCATGTTTTAAGTGTGGGGACGTTAGTGGATGGTCTGTGGCATGGTCCTAGGTCCCTGTTGCTCGGTTAACCCTATCCGTTAAGGTCTTAAGTGTGGGGACGCATCCCTACGCGTCTACATTGTATACCCCTCTGCATATGCCTTAACCTGTTCATGCATGTATGCCATGATTTGCTGTTACCCTGATGGGGTCCCTTCCCACCCGATCGTTCCTTTTTCACCCACCCTTGGGGCTGTTCCCTTGCAGTTTTCCTTCATTCCCTAATTTTGAGGTCCTACTATGTGAATGCATCCTATGTTCACCAAAGTCCCAATCCAATCTTATAGCCCTGTTCCTCTCATTAAACTGACCATTTTTCCTTTTTACCTACCCCTATTCCGGTGTACAGTTTTTGCGTTATCAATTTTTGAAGCATTTTGCGCTACTTAGTCGGTTTTGCATGTGAACGTGCTTTACTTGCTTCGGAACCCTGATCTGATGTCATAGCCCTGCCAACCACTTTCCCTCTGATATTTTTTCTTTTTTTACTCTGTGTCATTCCGATACACGGTTTGTCCAATATTAATTTTCCGGTTTTTAACACCTTTTTCGTGCGTTTTTTATATATATATATTTTTCCATGTGAACCTGCCCTGTTTGCATCGGAATTCCAATTTGATCTGACAACCGTGTCCCCTGTGCCTTCCCCCACCTTTTTCCTTTTTCCTCCATCCTCTTTCGCCTTCTGGATTTTTACTTATTAATTTTTAAATGAGTTTTCGGGAGTATTTTTGGAGTTTTTCGCATGTGAACCCTTCCTACTTCCACCGGAACTGCGGTTTAACATACTAACCCTGTGCCACTCCTTCTGCAGACAATTTTCCTTCTTACTGCATGTCATTCCGGTGAATGGTTCGTCCGATATTAATTTTCGATCCCATTTTCGGGTTGGTTTTTTGGGTTTTTCCCACGTGAACGCGTTTTCTCTCCGTTGGAATTATGTTTTGATGTGATAAGCTGGTCGGGCACGTCTTTTTGCCTAGTTTTTCTTTTTCTTGCACCTCGTTCTGATGCACGGATTTCCTGCTATTAATTTTTAATTGCGTTTTTTGGTTCATTTTTTGTGTTTTTTGCACGTGACCGCCCTTTACCCTTCCCGGAACCTCCGTCGTCTATTTTCCATGTTTTCCCCCTGTCGTCCTGCCCATTTTTGTTTTTACGATATTTCGGTTTGATGTCCGGATTGGGAGTTATTAATTTTTCTTTATTTTTATGTGTATTCGCGCGCCTGTTTTGCGCGTGAACGTGCCCTTTTTCGATTTTACGCATCTCCACGCACCCCGGTCGTGTCCGCATGACCCGTATCATCATCCCGGTGCCATTTCCATCCCGTCACGGCAAATTTTTTTACCCCCGCCCCGCGCACGTGCACGGGACGAGGGTACGCGCCCATTCCCCCCCCCCCCCCCCCCCCCCCCCCACACCCTCTTGGCCCTACCCACCCCATGACCCTACCCAACCCATGGGCACCCTCCCCTATCCCCCCCCACCCCCCTTTCTCTCTCCCTAACCCCCAACCACCTCCCTCCCCATCTCCCCTTCTGCGTGCCCTTCTCTCTCCCTCTCCCTTCCTTCTCTCTCCATCTCCATCTCCTCTCCCCTCCTCCTCCTGCATTCCCCCCTCCTCCTACTCCTCCTTCCCCTTCTTCTTCCCCTTCTTCCTCCCTCTCCCCTCCTCCCACCCTCCCCCACCTTCTGCTCCTCTTGCCCTTCCCTTCCCCTCCCTCTTTTCTTCCTCCCTCCACCCTTCCTCCCTCTTCTTCCTCTCCTCCCTCCTCCTCCTCCTCCTCCTCCTTCCTTTCTCCTCCCCTCCTCCTCGTGGCGCTGCCGTCCTCCTTGCCTGCGTCTCCTGCCGCCCAGTCGTCGCCGCCCCAGAAGTCGTTGCCGCCGCCTGGAGTGGAGCCTGCCGCCCCAGGAGTCCTCGCCGCTGCCTCTGGGACTGCCCGACGCCGCCGCCCGAGCCCCCACCATTCGCCCTCCTGCCTGTCGCAGCCGTCGCCTCTCCGTCGGAGTCGCCCGTGCAACCCGCCTCCCGCCTGTGACGCCATCGCCCCCGCCCCTGGTTGCAGCCCGTCGCCGCCTGGAGTGCAACGTGCCGCCGCCTGGAAACGTGCCGCCGTCAGAGCCTGTCGCCGCCCGTCGCTGTGGACGCCGCCACCGCTGTCGCGCCGCCACCGCCGTCCCCTCGCCCGTCGTCCGCCGGCGCCGCCCCCTTCTCCTCCTCCCCCACCACCTCTCCCTACTCCTCCTCCACCTCCACCTCCACCTCCCCCACCACCTCCACCTCCTCCTCCTTTTTGTATTCACTTCTCTGTCATGTGAGAAGAATTGTCTTGCCTACTTACCAAACTAGCATGCTTCATAGACTTTATGCAATTCTGCAACTCTAAATGAAGGCAACCCTGTAACCAATCCCCGGGTAGTTCACTATATGTATACCCTCTATATCACGTGCATTCAAGGCCTATTTGTAAATATCCTTATCTGTGAAATTTTCCTTAATAAAACTTAACCCTTTTCTATTCAATCTGTAAGTAACCCCTTTATAAGGGACCCTTCTATATGTAAAAAATGTATAAATATGGTATTTAAGAAATCTCTTATGTTGAACTCATGTGATACACACATATATTGAACTCATATATTTAAGAAATCTCTTATATTGAACTCATGTGATACATACATGTATTTATGATTGATCTCCATGGGAACCAATCCTCTGGACTACACTAATTTCAGCCTTTGCACATTTGCATGCCCAATATGTTTATGCCATATTTCAATATCTGCAACTACTCCTTTTCCTTTAGCATACAACATCTATCTTGAACATGCGGCCAACTCTACTTCCTTTTGCGACCAACCTACACTTATCATTAAAGTCTTCTACAAAACAACCTTTTGCATTAAATCGGACCTGCAGCCCCTGCTCTACCATTTGGCTAACAAACACTAGATTCTTTGTGATTGATGGCACATGTAATACATCTATCAGATTCTTTGTCTGGCCATCATACAAGGACAAGGGAACCTTTCCAATGTGTGAAATCGGGTGGTATGAATCATCACATGTCTACACACAACCTGGATTTTGTAAGTCATTCATCTCTCCAAACCATTCAACATGACTGGTCATATGATTAGATGCACCTAAATTGACATACAATACATCATCATGTGTCCCCTTTCCTGTAACTGCATTCATCATATGCTGCAAAACAAACAAACGCTCATTTTTGTCTTCATTCTGTCGTGAAGATGATGCATAGTTTCCTTGCTGCAATTTACACTGCGAATATCATCCTTCTTAGCATAACAATTGGCTGTAATATGACCTGTTTTGCCACAATAATGGTAAACAATAGCAGAATTTCCAGAACCTCTATTCTGCCATCCACCTCTTCCCCTAGAGCTCCCCCTACCTCTAAAGATTCCTCGGCCTCCTAAAACATGCATTTCACCAAATTGCTAATTGAACCTATTTTGCTATTTATCACTAGCACATTCCATACCACGGCCTCTCGAAGAGGATCTACCACGTCCCCTTTCTGAACCTGAGTAAAATGCTTGGACTTGTTCACCATTTCTTTTAGACGAATCACCCTGCATATTGATTTCTTCAATAATCATGAAAGAGATCAGCTCATCAAAATCTGAAAATGGCTTCCGTACATATATATTGAAGTAACAAATGATTTCCATGCCTTCTCATTGTTAAGGCCACTCAAAGTGAATGAAACCAAATCATCATAATCAGGCATTGCATCAATTGTTGCTAAAGCATCTGCAATGCTCCTCGCCTTCAACACATACTCATTAACATACATTTTTCCTTTCTTCAAGGCATTCAACTCTTGCTTAAGTCGAATCTTTCATGCCTTTGTATTTACTAAAAACATGTTCTCAAAAATTGTCCAAGCTGTATGTGAAGTTTCTACATTTCTAATATGTCCCAACATCGTATTATCAATGACTGTAGATAGCCAGTATATCACCTTTTTGTCTTTCGCATTCCATTCTTTCCATGCTTTTAATTCATCTGCAGTCGGAACGATACCTAGCTCTGGCTCCGTTTCTTCACTTGAAACAAACTCATAAAGGCCCTTTCCAATGAGAAAGTTCATTACACATAACTTCCATGAAGGGTAGTTGTTCTTGTTGAGCTTCTCAATAATGGGATTTCCACTGTTCTCTGTCATTATCACAAACAAGGATACAACACGTGCTAGTCTTCTGCAATCTTTCACAATACGTGCACAGCAATACACCAAGCAACCTTTTTCACTGATCGTTCAATAGTACATGTAATCTGCAACCTGTTTGCAGATAAACCTTATGCTTGCTTCCTGCTAACACCTAAAAAATTACAGATTCGAAATATGTAAAATTTGCACCCACTTTTGGTCAATATAGCTGAGATCACAGTGTACCCTGAAACTGTTGTCCTCAACCTTGCGACTCTAAAATGGCGCATGAAATGGCCTCAGACACCCAAAACAACTACGGGACAGCCCTAAAGGGATGATCTGTAGAATATACAATGCTTTGCTTGCACACCAAATCTCACAACAATCTGAGATTTTCGCTCTACCCTACTTTCGGTGCCTCCACAGGCACTATCCAAGAGAGAGAGAGTGGAAGAATGGGAGAGCTTCTTACCCGTTGCTTGCTTGCTTGAACCTTGCTTCTTCTCCTTCACTTCAGCCTTCAAAATCAACCTCTCTCAGTGGCGCAGCTTTGATACCATGTCAAGAATAGCATGATGGGGGAATTTGCTTGAGTTGTTGTGCCAAACACACACTGTATACACAAGAGGAAGCTCACTCAAGAACACAAGAAGAGAGATGGAGGCCAAAACGTTTTCTTGCTGTTTTTTTCTTCTTCTTCCATGTACTATACAATGCACACAAAGTATAGATAAGATACAACATAAAGGAAAGTGGCCTTGTAAGTCAAACAGTGCATAACCGACTACACTAATCGATTGGCGCTATATCTTTGCCAGCTGTAGGTAGGTATAACAAACTAAATATAATAAGTGATAAGTCAGTGGCCATGTGAGTGTCATAATAACCACCAACGTGCTAAGTGTAGACATGCAGACCCATCTAGTTAGGCAGTCCATCATCAATGTCCACATGTGTTGAGCTTGCCATCTCAACAAATACTTCTTGCCACGGGTTTTCATATACTTGCTAACAACTCCCACTACATAAGTAATGTTTGGACATGTAGCAACCATTTCATGTATCAAGCTACTAACTGTGAATGCATAAGGAACCTTAGTCATTTCATCCTTCTACTCATTTGACTTGGGATATCCACTTGCCTAAGTTTCAAATATGGAAGCCATGGAACATTGATAGCCTCTCACCTCTCCATGTTGAAATGCTTCAGCACCATGTCAATGTATTCCTTATAAGATGAATAAAGTACATTTTTATCTCAATATCACATAATTCATATACCAAGAATGCTTCTATAGTGATCTATAAGGAATTTCTCACCTTATTATAAGTTTACACAAATTAATACAGGTGTCAAAGTGAGAAATACGACATTTATAGGTTAAAAGATAGGTGTTATAGGTCCACATGTGATATACTAGTCTTTTACTATTCTATAATGTACTTACAATCCATATAGTGATCCTATATGGTTTTACAAGACTGAAATGGAGTGTATAGATTACCCACATGTCTATTCAAATAGTAGGACGATTTTTATTAGCCAATGTTTAGCAGCTAGAACTTTTTCTTTACTAAAAAAAATTACAAGATTAAGTACACTCTTCGAATAGGAAAAAGTGAGCTTTGATTTAGCAAAAGTTATTTTAATTTTAGTGACAAATTTACTATGAGGCTACACCATCATGACAAGGCATAAGGGTAAAAACAAGGCTTTGGAAGAGCATGCACTTCAAATCAGAGATTCCCTTTTAGATAATGGTACCCAAATGCATGGGGAGCTTAGTAAATTGAATGATACTTTGTGGAAGCATGAAACTCGACACTCCTCAAGGTAAGAACAATTAATGGATGCAATGAATCAAACCTGATTAGACTTGTGAATCAATTTACAAAATGGATAGAACATTAGATAAGGAAAAAGAAACTTCAAATGAAGGAAAAGGAAAAGGAAAATAGGAAGAAACCACAAGTAAATATGAAAAGAGTGCCGTTTCAACTAGCAAATTTAAATTCTCATGGCATTCTTGGGAGGTAAATTTTCAAGCTCTAGAAGGACCAATTTCTATAGTAAGATCTCAATGCTCTTATGGCAAAAATTATTCAAATAAGAGTGGCCTTATGGGAACTCATAATGATCACCTTTATAATGGACATCCTATCCATAATGATTATGAACTAAGGGACAAGCCCATTCATAATGATTATGAGCTAAGGGACAAGATAATGTTGTCCTAATACAATGGTTAATCTCCATCCTGTTCAAACGTGATGATTGAAGGGACTAAGCCCTAAAGTGGAAGCATAGAGCGGAAGCAAGAGCTATGGTGGAAGGAGCAAGAGCAAGAGCGAGAGAGACTGTTAACCCTCAAACGAACGAAGGTGGAAAATCCAGAAAAGCTAAAGACAAAGATAAAGGCCAAGGCAAAGAGAAACGGAAGACAAAGACGCACAAGGAGAAGAGTCCTAAATAAGGGAGAAAGGCGCCCAAGGAAAAGCACAAGTCAAAACTTTTGTAAAAGAGTGCAAGCGCATCATGGTTTAATTCAAGGAGCGCCGGGCTCTCACCCATGCAATTTGTAAATATAGATGGGCAGTGGAAAGGAAGCTAGGAAGATAGAAGGACAATGGAAAAAAGGGCCTAGGCTATGGCCAGCCATGTAAAAAAGGGGAAAAGGGGATGACCGCCCAAAAGGGATTTAGGGTTTTGTATATAAAGTTAAAAAGTGAATGAGAAGCTCATTCTTGTGTGTGGCCAAAAGTAGCTCTCTTCTTCTTCTTCTTCTTCTT
The DNA here is from genome assembly GCF_053477565.2 of Lygodium microphyllum. NCBI lineage: Eukaryota > Viridiplantae > Streptophyta > Polypodiopsida > Schizaeales > Lygodiaceae > Lygodium > Lygodium microphyllum. Next base: position 68,289,922 of record NC_141149.1, on the reverse strand, counting down.
GTTCTTGCTTGCTTGAGCTTGTGCTTGAGAGAGGGAGTGTGAGAGTGTGAGGGAGTGAGTGTGTGAGGGTGAGGGACCGAGGAGAAGAAGCTCTCCATCTTCTCCTCTCTTCTTCTCTTCTCTTCTCTTCTCTTCTCTTCTCTTCTCTTCTCTTGCTCGCGGACATGGAGCTTGGAGTGTGGAGCTTGAGGATGGAGCTTGCTTGAAACTTGCACTTGGATCGTGGAGCTACCGGAGTGCGCGGGAGAGGAGGTAACTCGAATGGCATCAAGGTAAGCTCACTACACCCGTAAGGTAGGCATTGTGCGTCGGCTATGTGAGAGGTAGCCATTAGTGCTCGGCTTGGAATGCTTGAAACAATAAGTGGTCCGTGGGTCTTGGCGGTTGAGTGAAAGCTTCCACATTTTGGTTCCGTTGTGCCGGGACCAACGGATTCAAGCCTTGAGCACTTGCGCTCTTCGAATCGAGCATCAAAGTAAGGGTTTTCCCCCGAACCGGTGCTTGAGATAGATAGTAGGAAGTGAGGGATTTTGAAGATGGTATTATTTGATCTCCTTGGCAAGTAGGCTTTTTGATTTCTTGAGATTTATGTTGTGGAATGAAGTAGTGTAGATATTTACTTTGTGATTTGTATGCATTTAGGATAGGAAAAAAATGAAGAAAAAGAAGCAAACAGTAGGGTTTTCTGTTTGCTGTATAACAGGCTGAACAAGAAAATAGGGGCAAAGATCCTTGGAGTGCCGCTCGATTTGAGCACCATAGTGATTCCAGGCATGTCTGGCACTTCCTGGTAGTGTTTTGTACCTATTTGGAAGGCGCTGACCGATTCGGTGTAGTAGACGTCAGTCTAGAGGCATCGCGTGCAACATGCGGGCCGTCGGCCGCATCGTCACACTAGGCCATCCAAGTCCCAGAATCGGACCAAGCTGACCGAGCCCTAGAATCGGACCAGTCCCAAAATCGGACAGTCCGATCGGACGTGCCACATGGCACTCGGACCAACCAGAATTGGACCACCCAGAATTGGACCAGGCCGTCCGAGTCCCAGAATCGGACCAGGCCGTCCGAGTCCCAGAATCGGATCGTCGACTACTAGAATCGGACCACTTTGAAAATTGGACCACTTTTTCGATCCGACTCCCAGAATCGGATGTGACCAAAATCGGACCACTGAGCCGATCGGACCAACCCAAAATCGGACGTCCGATTCTGATAATCGGACTCCTGAAAATCTGACATCTTAGAATCGGACCAAAAACTGTCAAAATCAGACAAGTATCTTGAATACAAATTCTGACGCATCTAAACCCCGAAATTGACCCCAAAGACCACGTAGAGCTAAAGGCACATCACAGATCCATCACTAGGCTGAAACTTAGAGCAAGTAGTTCAAAATTTGGCTATAAACGGTCCTCCAAATTGCACATGGTGTTTACCGTAACGGTCTTGCAGGCGGGGGGGACTGCCCCCCCCCCCCCCCCCCCCCGATCCCCGTAGAGGGGGCTCTGCCCCCTCCGCACCTCCCCCGAGTAGGGTGGAGAGAAAATGCGTGCCGTGATAGGTCTTCCAAATTGGACCCTAGTGAAGTAATGGCTCTACATGAGCATGGATTCTCACTTGCAAAAGAGCAGCCAAAAGCCCATACCCGAATAGAGACAACCAGAGATCCTAGAACCTCAATGGGCCAATCTAGCCATCAAGGGCAAAGAGGCCACACCATGAGAACATAAAGACATTGTGTTCATACCATGTCTAGTCAGAGCAAAATGCAACATCAGCAAGCTACAAATGCCAAGATGACTAGACATGACACTCCTGACGAGAGATGTACCTTGAGCAACACTGCACAGACGACCCAAGACACCAGTGGAGAATCCACATCTGGTCGTACAGTCGGGGACTCAAGGGCATTTGTCAAAAGGCTTAAATTTACAAGCCAAGACCCAGAAGATGAAGACATAGTACCACCTGCTTATCTTAGGGTCAAACTCACCGCAAAAAGAGAGCATACTATTGATGCTCTAATTGATGAGGGAGCAGATTTTAATATCTTGACCTATGAATCATGGACCCTACTAGGCCAACCAGAGCTCACAGCGACTAGTGCAACTCTTAGCCCTTATGGGGGATACCCACAAGCACTCATAGGGAAGTGCAAAATCCTTGCGACAATTGAAACAGAAAGCTTGCCTATCCTATTTCATGTTCCTCCAAATAGTGCTAGCTGCGGGAAAGAAACCCTCCTAGGTAGACCCTTCAAAAGGGCGACCAAGTGTGAGGCCGACTATGTAACACAGAGGATACACATGACACTACTGGGTGTGAGGATAGTCATAACCTTTAGCAAGGGTGACCTCATCAAACCTCAAGGGAAAGGCAAGCAAGGTGCTGACATAACAGTCAAGCCTACAAACGAGGGCGAGGACTTGTTGGGAGAGTTGATACAAGCACAAGTCGAACGAAGAGAACCAGTGAGTGAGGCCATACTTGGAACAAAAAGGTCAGGAGACAAGGCCAGGGATAGGGTTTGGACTTACAAATATCATAGAAGACCACGAAAGAAGCCCAAGCCTTATAGGCGAAGGCATCGATGGGGAGCTAGCACAACGCCACGATGGATATCCAAAGCGTTGCTACGTGCTCAAGGGTATTATGAAGGCAACCGATGGATTTGGGTACCAAAACCCCTTGTTAAACCTCCATGGACGACTGAAGGCCAGGTCATATCAAGAGCAAAGAAGCGTAGGAGGAGATCTAAATGGAAAACCAAGCCTCGAGTCAACAACAATGGAGTGACCGAGCCCCTCATGGTCGAAATCAAGGAACCAAACGGGACCAATCGGAGGGTAGATCTTTAGCCTAGTGTGCTTGACAAGCAGACATCAGATGTAATCGTTGAGGATGCACAAAAGCCACTAGTTCCCAAGGAGCCTTTGATCCCCCAAGAGGATAACAGGCATCATAGGCACAACATTGCTCATGGCAAGGTTAAATGCTCAACAAAGCAAATAGCAAAATCATCTAACAGCCATGAGCAAATCGCCCAGCCAGAGTCAAAACCACTTAGGAGTCCCAAGTCTCCTACACCGTCTTCCCCTAAACGGACACAGGAAGCACAACAATTGTCAAGTGTAGCTGCTCGATCCCAATCTCGACCTACATCAAAGCTTCCAAATGTCCAGGAGGCAGGACACGACACCACCCTTAGCTCTCAACCTAAGGATGTGCCTGTGAAATCCACCGTGGCTAGCTCAACCGCTACTCAATCTACACAAGTGAACATGCAAAGGGCAAAAAAAGGCATGGCCACTTTTGATCTACCTAAGGACATGACACCGCAGTCTACCAATGGTAGCCAGTCCACTGAACTAGCCACCACTACTTCCAATCAGGGACCACAGTAGCCACAATCTTTGGCCATGACAACACCCCTTGCGGAACATGTCCTTAGTAGTTTACATATGGAGGAGGTGTCGCAACTAACTTTATTGACAACTCCGACACGCTCAAAGTGCCTATAGCCTAGGCTGGAGGAGTTAAACACAAGGGAGCTGACTGAAGAGCTAGACTCCCCAAAAAGGGAGGTAGTTGTGCTCTCACAACCTAGCGAGGCTATTCAGCAGGCCACGGCCATGTCCCATAAGGATACTCTAGAGAAGGAGAATGCTGAGGCCCAACCAAGCACATCAGCAGCGGTCGATGTAGCCCAGGGTCCTGAGCCGTTAGATGCACCTGGCGCTGACCAAGAAAAAGAGGAGAAAACAACGAAAACAACAACTGTTGCAGGTAGTTGCGGACCCCAAGAACATTGAGACGAAGAGCGCCGGAGAACCGATGAATAACGCATCGAGTCCATCCACCAATGAACCTGTCTCTCCTAATAGCGGTGAAACCTCAGACACATCCATGTGCTTTGAAAAATCAAAGTAGTCGTTGCCATCAACAGTTGCTTTCAACACTCGATCCACTGACAATAAAACTTGCATTGACAAATCAAGAGTGGATGCAACATTGTCACAACAAGGTGACGAACTCACACTAGTCACATCCAATAAGAACCATAACGCAACAACGAAGCCTCTAGAGAAACATGGAAACCCCAAGGGCATGAGCAATCCCAACGTTAACCAATCTTTCTCATCTAGGCCTGAGCCCCCAGCTATGCTAAAGCCCAGGAAAACTCCTAAAACCTTGCATGATATGGCAACCGAGCAAGCCCTCGCTGAACATAGAAGTGTCGCAGAATGCTCAACTGAGTTGGATGCTAAGCTCAAAGTGTTCGCACGTATCTACGTCCTTGCGGACATGGGTGCATGCCCTAAGGAGCAGCTTGAAGAATACTTGCCATTCCCCTTATCTTGGGAAGAGCAAGAACATCTTGATGAGCACTATAACAAGCTCTTACATGAACGCATGCAACTCATCTCTGACGAGGAGGCTAACAAACTGCTCTTAACTGTCACGTTCAATGAAGTGCTCTACCGACCGAATCTCATAGACATAGAGCAACTAAAGCGACTAACAAAAGGCCAAAGTCAATTTGAACAACATTGGTGTGAGAACTGCGTTGCAATGGCCGAACTAGGGGCTCAAATCATGACAGTCTCTGAGGAGCGATTGGCCAAATGGCGGTCTCAAAGAGACCCAACCTATGTGGCACAAACTTCCCTACGAGTGCTGACTGCCATTCGGGGTAGGGACTTGGCTGAACCACCTAGCCAAGAAAATCCTTTGTTTGATAAGGTTCTCACAGAGGAGGAGTTACATGTTGCCAGTAGACTCGGACAAGGGTCCATGCTACTTGATGTGGCAAAATATCTATTGGTACTAAGTAAGCTACCACGAGTGCTGGATGCGTGTGCCACGCTCCAGTACAACCCCGAGTTCTACAATTGGTTCTTATCCTCATGAAGTGACATGGATTCATAAGTATGTATATAAATAAACACTGGTTTTTGTGTCACTGTGTATAAACAATATCAACACACACAAGCAATGATAGTCAAGCGCAGGGAGAAGAGTTGGGCCAAGCTCCTCAAGCCCTCCTCTCATCACACATTTAAAAGCCATGTGACCATCCCCACCTCCAAGTGAAGGGCATGCAGCCCACATTACCGCCATAGTAAGCCTTGACCAACAACAATGATGGTGTAGATAGGGTGTAGTCCCTTTCTATACACCTTCTTCCCTTTTTGGTCTATCCTTCCGAGGATGTGCCCTGTCCCACTCCATGCCAACCTGTCCACACAACTTAGCATAAGCCAATATCGGCTAATGGCTGGTGGCAAAACGAACATCATCATGGGGGCCATCCCTTTACGACAACCACTGCATGCCTCACCCCTCCCCTTCTTGTCATATGCGATTGATAAACCACACTAAGATCCCTTCCATGCGAACAGTTGTATCCTATATCCAGGTCTAACCCTTGGTTCGCACCTTGCAGGTCCCCCCACGAGGAAAACATGGAGAGCCTAAGCCAGCTGGCTTGCAAAGACGCTCTCCGCTGTGATGGGAACATGCAGCACGTGCCCCTCCACCGGTATGCTATGTACCCACCATCAAGAGGTATGCCAAGAAGCAAGGCCCTAAGCGACACCGTCCCGGACGAAGGCCGAAGAACCCCCAGGCCAAGAAACTCGAGACTTGAAGAAATGCGCAGCATGTGGCAACGCCAGTGGCACAAACCCCCAACGTACGCTCGGGCACCAGATGCTTAAGGGCAGAAAAGGCGGCCCGGGATAGGGAAGAATTTAATGAGCTGTTTAAGGACATTTTGGAAACGGTCGTGGCCCAGGACTACACCATTCATGTCCCAGCCGACATGTTTCCTGCCCAACCTCACGGGAGCCCCGCACCAGCACTGCCCCGGTCGCTTAGCCAACCGGACTCACCCCGCCTAGTACCTATCGACTAAGCCCCTATGATGTACAAGTAGCTTGGCAAGTCATCATGCCATAACTTTTTGTTTTTGATGAGTATAGGGGCAAGATCCCCACTTGTACACACTTCCTTCACCTATCGTTAATGTATGTGACCTTAACAAGTAATGGGATTGGCATCATAGCATTTTGAAAAATTTTGTCTTAACATGATTACATTGGTCCGATGTACTTAACGCAAGCGAGCATATACTCTTATAAAGTGACAAGTGGATGCAGAATGACACAGGTCAAGGTCTAGAAGCGTTTAATATCCAAGTCACCATAAGACCACCAACCCCACAAAGAACCATTATGGAGGAAGTGACAAGATACCAAGAAACAAAAGCCATGACGGAAACGCCACTAGATGAGAACCCAAGGACACCTTTGCAGAAAAAGCACATATTGCAACTGAGCATGGCCAAAGCATAATCATCGATTACCTCCTCCTTCTTGGCCAAACTCTATGTTTGGGCAGGAGCCATGCTCTCAACAAGGGCAAACGTCTCTTCATCATCCAAGATTCAATTCACAAGATGCTCTACCCTTGTCCATGCACAACTCACTCCAAGTGCTACCTCAATTGTTCGATGTCTCACATGTTACAAAGAGGTTTGCAAAATCTCAAGTGTATCTCTTCATCTCAACAACAATTCCTCTAGCATCAAGGCTAGTGACACAATCATCTTTGTAATATCCATTCTTCATAGCCTTTGGATCCCAACATTTCTCAAATCCAAATGAAAGGCTAACAGTCTCAAAGTATGGCATTGATTGTATTCATTTTTTCCACCACAAAAAATGAAAGGTGAGAAGGATCGAAGCTTGCACGCGAGCTATGGCGGGAGAGCAAGAGCAAGAAAAGAGAGAGACAAGAAATGGGAACTCCAACAGTCACAATGTGTGACCGAGCCTTCCTTTATTCAAACTGTCACTAAAAGAATAAAGAATAAAGTGACGTGACGGGCGCCCGCCACTTGCAGTGTGCAGTGGCGGGTACTGTCAGTGTAGTAATACACGGGGCGGCACGGCGGAGGCGCCTTTACCCCCAACAACCTCCCACTTAAAGGCGAATCTGCCCTAGTGAGTGAGAAAAGAAAAAAGAAAAGATAGTACAAATGTACATAGGTACAAGGGATGAGGAAAGGCGACATCTCATCCAACGCCCATCAACCTCCTGAGGAAGGCAAAGTGCTCAGTAGTGAGGCTCTTCGTGAGTAGATCTGCAGGATTCTCGTCAGTGGAGATCTTGACAAGGTCAACAGACCTGTCCTCCATGACACCACGTATGAAGTGATACCTCACCTCAATGTGTTTTGTCTTCGCATGGAAGACCGGATTCTTAGCCAACTGAATGGCACTCATAGAATCCGAATGCAGTGTAGGTGTAGCATCAATCCCAAGGTCAGCAACTAGACGGCCTAACCATATGGCCTCCTTGCAAGCCTCAGTGGCTGCAACATACTCAACCTCAGTGGTAGACAAAGCCGTACACTTCTAAACCCTAGACATCCAAGAGACAGCCCCTCCAGCATAGGTGAATACATAGCCAGAAGTGGACTTCCTACTATCTGCATGTCCTGCATAATCGGAGTCAGTGTACCCCATGACCCCTGTATCCTGGCTGCCATAGCAAATACACATATCTACTGTGCCCTTTAGGTACCTCATGATACCCTTCACGGCATCCCAATGTCTGCTGCCAGGTGTAGCCATATAGCGTGCCACAACACCAACTGCATGCGCAATATCTGGACGAGTGGCTATCATGGCATACATCAAACTGCCCACGACTGAAGCATAAGGGATCTTGGCCATCTCGGCCCTCTGCTCATCTGTCTGCGGACAATTGGCCTGTGATACCTTCACATAAGAAGGTAATGGACAGCCAATAGGCTTTACGTCCTGCATGTGGAAGCGCTCAAGGACTTTATGAATGTATTCCCGCTGTGAGAGATACAAAATCCCCTGATGCCTATCGTGCTTAATGCGCATCCCAAGTATATGTGAGGCCTGTCCCAAATCCTTCATCTCAAAGCTCTTCTTCAGCTGAGATTTAAGAGCATCTAGCTCATCATGAGCTTTCCCTGCTATCAGCATATCATCAACATAGAGTACCAAGATAAGCAAACTGCCATCACGGGCTTTCTTCGTATAAAGACACGGATCCATAGCACTCCTGCTATAGCCCTATGACTGCATAAAGGCATCAAACTTATGATACCATTCCCTAGGTGCCTGCTTCAAGCCATACAAGCTCTTCTTCAACTTGCAAACTAGGTGCTCCCTGCCAGGTTCTGCAAAGCCCTTAGGCTGATCCATATAGATCTCATCATGCAAGTCCCCATGTAGAAAAGCCGTCTTGACATCCATCTGATATAGATCTAAGTCAAGCTATGCAACCAAAGCCAAGACTAAGCGCAGGGTGGTCATCTTAACCACAGGAGATAAGACCTCATCAAAGTCCACACCATGTTCCTGCTTAAAACCCTTTGCTACCAATCTAGCCTTGTATGCCGGCTTGGGGTGTCGAGGGGTACTTTTCAGCTTGTACACCCACTTGCATGGCAAAGTCTTCTTGCCCTTAGGCAAGGCAACCAAATCCCAAGTCTCATTCTTATGCAGGGAGTCTATCTCAGACTGCATAGCCCTCTCCCAGGAGTGACTGTTACCCCTGCGCATAGCCTTATCATAAGTGAAAGGCTCTCCTGCATCTGTAACCAAAACATAATGCATAGAGGGCTGAAATCTGTCAGGTGGGCGTCTGTCTCTAGCAGACTGTCTCACCGCAGGCTCTACTGCCTGTCTAACTGCCTGTCCAACACCCTGGCCCTGTGGAGGAACTGCTGCAGGCTGTACTACTGGCTGTGCTGGAGCTTTAGGCTCCTCCTGAAAGATCACTCTGCGGATCTCAACCACCTTCTCAAGCTGCCTGTGCATCTTGTCTTCATGGAAGACGACATCATGGCTGCGTACTATTTTCCGCGCTTGCGGATCCCATAGGCGATAGCCCATCTCTCCTGACTCACCATAGCCAAGGAATATGCATTTAATGCTCTTTGGATCCAATTTACTCCTCTTGTCCTTGGGCACATGGCAGAATGCCTCACATCCAAAGACACGGAGATGCGCATAAGAGGGTGGCTTACCAGCCCAAACTTCCTCTGCAACCTGGAAATCCAATCCACTGGAAGGCGATCGGTTTATGACATGCACTGCCGTACTAACTGCCTCAGCCCAAAAACTCTGGGGTAGGCCTGCATGGCTAAGCGTAGAGCGCACACGCTCCTAAATAGTCCTGTTCATGCGCTCAGCCAAACCATTCTGGGGTGGGGTGTAAGGGGCGGTCAACTGACGCTTAATACCCCTGTCATCACAAAACTGCTCAAAAGCCTGCGGGACATATTCTCCCCCATTATTTGTCCTAAGGCATTTCAGCCTATGCCCAGTCTGGTTCTCAACAAGAGCAAGCCATCTCTGAAAAACTGCCAAGACATCGGACTTCTGCTTTATGGGATAAGCCCACACTTTCCTAGAAAAATCATCAATGAAGGTAACGAAGTACTTCGCGCCACCCATAGACATGCAAGGAATAGGCCCACAAACATCGGAATGCACCAATGCCAAGGGCTCACTCATGCGTGGCCTACCCGATTTCTTATGCGTAGACCTATTCTGCTTACCATAAAGACAATGATCACACGAGTCAAAACATGCATAATCCAAAGGCGGAAGATACTGCAAACTAGATAACATTTTCATTCCCTTCAAAGACATGTGCCCTAAATGAGCATGCCAAAGTGATACATGTGGGATAGAACCCACTGCCAAAACATGGTCAACTGAGGACCCAGATACAACAAGAGGATAGAGGCTGCCAGCCTTGGCGCCTCTAGCAAGCACAAGTCTGCCACGAATAATCTTCCAGGCAGAATCCCCAAAACATACATGAAATCCTGCATCATCCAGCTGTCCTGCAGACATAAGACTGCACGTAAGCGCAGGTACATGACATACATCCCTAAGCAAAAATGAACTTCCAGTGGAAAACTGCAACTGAATATCACCCATGCCCACAATGTCAAGAGACCTGTCGTCTCCAAGTCTGACTGAACCAGATATAGTGCGGTAAGAGTGGAACCACTCACGGTAAGGCGTCACATGGAAGGATGCTCCGGAATCCAATAACCAGCACTGTGCATACATACTAGATGTCTCAGTCAAGTGTGAAGCATCAGAAGAACTAGCTGCAAGTATAAACTCATCACCACCATCGGACTCCTCAGTCTACGTGACATTAATTTCCTCAATCTTGACGTTGGACTTCGCAGGTACTATGCTGCGATCAGAGGACTTCTCCTGCACTTTATCTTTCCCCTTATCCTTGTGCTTCTCATTGTGCAACTCATGACACTGTGGTCTAATATGGCCCTTTTTCCCACAATGATGACAAGTGACATTTGCATTGCGCCCACGCGACTTACTACGCGACTTGCCACCACGAGATTTAGACCGACCCTTTTGCGAGTCACGGCCTCGGCCATTACCACGGTCATACCTGTCATTCTTGCCTCTAACTATCAAAGCATGACTACCACGAGAGGCATCCAAGTTTTTGCGATTCACCTCTTCCTAAAGAAGAGCACTCTCAACATCTGCCAATTTTAGAGTAGCACTAGAGGCACATAGGGCAGTGCAGAATACATCCCATGACTCATTCAGAGTCCCAAGCAAGAAAAGAGGAGTTACTTCCTCTCCAAAGGTGATATCCTGCGAAGTCAGGTTCTTCAGTATAGCATGGAACTGGCTTAAGTGAGCAGACATAGTCGCATTATCCTTCATGCGCGCAGATCCATAAGCTGCTTCTACCAATACATCTGACTTGTCGCACTTTTCTTATCATAAAGATTTTTTTATCTTATTCCATAGATCCCATGCACTATGTGCTTCCTCAAATACATTATAATGTACCTGTTCAGTGAGAGACAATACAATCGTGGACTTGCATAGCTCATCAAGTTCAAGCCAGTCGTCATTGTCCATAGTTTCAGGCTGCTTCCCACTCAACCGAAGTGGCTTAATCTGAGATTTCTGCACCAAGACCTGCCAAATTTGACTCTTCCAGTAAGAGTAGTTGGTACCATCCAATTTTGTAATGTTAAAGATGGCACTATCATGCGAAGATGATGCCATTATGCAGGCTGGAAATGCCCAAACAGTCCAAAACTGCTTGTTATTTTACTACAGAAACTGCCCAAAAATGACCAAAACGGGGTCCAAAGGACGAGCAAAGTGTGCCAAAAGTTGCTGCCCACTTAGTACTAGGTGCGGTACACCAAATCAGGATATTTCAGCATGAAAAGTACACCTCAGTCCACCAATAACTGCTTGCTGTAATAAATTGCAGGTATGCAGTCTAGAGAGCAAACTGTCCCAAAATAGGATCTAATGTCAAGCAAGCAATGCTAGGTCCAAAGCCGGCATGAAACGGACATAAGCAAGGCCAATGACAGTGAAAAGAACATGAGCTCAACACCGAAGCATGTCAAAATAACATCTGCCAGTCAAAGGCACACCTCCAGACACTCTAGGCAAAGTGTTCCTGTAACTGCCAAAACCTGACACAAATAGGTGTTTGCTCAAAGAGAAAGATCCAAATATGAGACTCATCTCATAAGCATCCTGTGAACCAAGAGTACATCAATGCATATCCATAAAGATCGGAGTATGATCCCAAAGTCTCAATGCGTATGTAGCTGCTCAAGACATAAACTGCTCCAAATACATGTAAGTGCTCCAATAGCATGCAACTGTCAAAGGTCAAGCAAGCATGTAAAATGCTCCCACTGGCACAAAAGGCGTACAAAGCGAGCTCAGAAGCTCAAATAACCCAAGAGAAAGCACTAGTGATAAGTGACCCTGTCAATGCATCAAGCGCATCCAAGAGAGCATGACATACATGAAGCACCAGTCGTATTAACCATGAAGCAATACATAAGCCCAAATAAGCTCTCGGTCAACTCAATGACATCCAAATAGCAACCAAGATCAGTGATCAAGTAAGCCGGGAATGCTCAAATACATCCAAATTCAAGCTCCAAATGTCGGTATGGCATACACGAACCAAATAGCATATGTCACGAACCAAAGCATGTAATGCAAAAGCCTAACTATCAAGCAGAGACATGAGGCATAGGCGGTCCACGAGCATGCCAAGTTGGTCCAAATGCCAGTGAAGACGGAGCTAATGCGAAGCTCAAAAGCATCCCATAATCTCATACATATGCTCCAAGCCGTCCCCAAATGTTAGAGACATCATGCCAAAGCTCAAAGCATACATCCGGTATCGGTAGGTAAGTGCCAAAACCTGTAAAGTACCTTCAGCCCAATATTATTCCAGCATGTATTTACTGTTCTAAATAGTAGTTTTCAGCCCCGAATTCAAGCCAAAATCATGGTCAAACCAAATGCATACATCCCCAATGGATCCGGGTAGGAAGTAGACCGCATACATGCATCAAATAAGGTAACCGGAGTAGAGTATAAGCATCAAATGCCAATGCCAAGTGTGGCTGCCCTGTTTCTAGCACTGTATAACAGAAAATAAAAGTCCCAAATCAGCCAATATTTCAGGCCAAAATCATGGCATAATCATGTGCATACATTCCCAAGGCACTAGGCATCATGTAGACCGCATACGGGCATCAAATAGCACAACCGGAATGGAGTATAAGCAATAAATGCTAATGCCAATGGTGCTGCCCTGTTTTCAGCCTGTTATGACAGTTTATGACAGTCCCAAATCTGAAGAAATCAGCCCCAAATGATCAAGACCAATGCCCAAATCTTGAATGACATCAAACATGAAGTCTATAGCCCTCTTGATCAAGGTAGAGAGCAAGAAGCAATGGCCAAGTGTGGAGCTGAAGTAGATGAGTGCTCACAGCCTGGAAAAAAATGATGCAATCTACCTTGTTGGTGCTGAACTTGCTGCTACTCCACATGGGCTGAAAAGGGGGTAATGGGGGGCTCAAGAAGGGCCTATCAAAGGCCTATGACAAGCCTCTTTGAGCCTTGATAGGTGTAAGGCACAATATGAGGAGAATAAGCTTCAAGGGTTTGAAGCCATGGCTGCCCTTGCTATTTGCAACCTGTAGACTGAAATAAAACCCTGAAAGAATGATCAAATACCTCAGTATCAATGCCTTGAAGGTGCCTCAATAGGCTGGGAAGGTGCTCGGGAAGCCGGGGAGTGATGGGAGCTCGGGGAGATCGGATATGGCTGCCGGGATGGAGACCCAATGCGTGAAGTGAGTCGATGCGAAGGTTGGAAAGCACCAAGTTGAGCTCCAGCAAGAGAATGCCAAGCTCTGATACCAGTTGAAAGGTGAGAATGATCGAAGCTTGCACGGGAGCTATGGCGGGAGAGCAAGAGCAAGAAAAGAGAGAGACAAGAAATGGGAACTCCAACAGTCACAATGTGTGACCGGGCATTCCTTTATTCAAACTATCACTAAAAGAATAAAGAATAAAGTGACGTGACAGGCGCCCGCCACCTGCAATGTGCAGTGGCGGGTACTGTCAGTGTAGTAATACACGGGGCGGCACGGCGGAGGTGCCTTTACCCCCAACAAAAAAAAACAGAAAAACAAAAAAGAAAAGAAAGAAAAAGAAAAAGAAAAACACACACATAATCACAACACCGCACCTAGGGGTCCTCAAATTAGGTACGTCTAGTGACCTTGGTCGGTTGGCTCCGTCCCTAATCCCCTAGCCCTTTGTACATCCCCCACAATTGTTCAGGGCACATCAAGGGCAGGACATACCTCGGGAGCTCGCCTCGCCTATGGTTAGACGTGTCACCCTGAACCACTTGCACAATTCTTTTGCACTCATCTCACTGCCATTACAATCAACAGTGGTAAGCAAGGCATGAAAGACAATGGAAAAGTACACCATATTGTTCAAGCACTACAAGTAGTCACTAGCTACCAAGAGCTAGACTTCAAGGAGCTCAATTATGCTACATGGTCTCGACACGACCATAATGATGTCTCAAGCAATTTTCAAGTGTACTCCCCGTCTTCATTGACAAGTTTTTCCATCAACTTAGCCCTTTGCCTCACTGACCCATTGCTATACAAGGAACCAGACCGACAGTCTTCTAACTAAGTAATATCTAAATATGCACAAGAACTCACATAATACCTCCACCGAAGTATATACACAGTTTGGGTCCTCAAGTGCAGGACAATACTCTCAGCTTGCTTAGAGTTCAACCTGTCTCCCAAACTAATTGCACTATGTCTTGTGCACAATAGAGAAGACTACCACTATCCTTAGGGAGAGACCACATGAGAGGTTTTCAATTGTAGGTGTTGAAGACTCCAACAAAAGTGTCGTTCACTCTTCATCAACACCCAACCCTGAATGCTTATCCCTTTCCATCCGACAAGTCCGCAAAGAATCGTCATGTGCAGAATCCCCAACAAACCAACACTTGGGCTAGCCATCAATGCAATCCCCAACACAGAATAGCCCCACCATCGACTCCAACAACCTTCCACCAGCCACCTTGGCCACCAATAGGCCCCCAGGACCTTCTGCCACACCACCACCAACACTCCTCCACGGAAACCACAGGCGTCCTTGTCACCCACGTCTTCGGTGCATGCTACAGCCTGCTACCTACGACGGTGAGTGCCATGGGATTGGCACTCATCTAGGAGGGGGTAATGTTAACCCTCAGATGAACGAAGGTGGAAAATTCGGAAAAGCTAAAGACAAAGACAAAGGCCAAGGCAAAGAGAAACGGAAGACAAAGATGCACAAGGAGAAGAGTCCTAAATAAGGGAGAAAGGTGCACAAGGAAAAGCACAAGTCAAAACTTTTGTAAAAGAGTGCAAGCGCATCATGGTTTAATTCAAGGAGCGCCGGGCTCTCACCCGTGCAATTTGTAAATATAGATGGGCGGTGGAAAGGAAGCTAGGAAGATAGAAGGACAATGGAAAAAAGGGCCTAGGCTATGGCCGGCCATGTAAAAAAGGGAAAAAGGGGATGACCGCCCAAAAGGGATTTAGGGTTTTGTATATAAAGTTGAAAAGTGAATGAGAAGCTCATTCTTGTGTGTGGCTAAAAGTAGCTCTCTTTTTCTTCTTCTTCTTCTTCTTGTTCTTGCTTGCTTGAGCTTGTGCTTGAGAGAGGGAGTGTGAGAGTGTGAGGGAGTGAGTGTGTGAGGGTGAGGGACCGAGGAGGAGAAGCTCTCCATCTTCTCCTCTCTTCTTCTCTTCTCTTCTCTTGTCTTGCTCGCGGACATGGAGCTTGGAGTGTGGAGCTTGAGGATGGAGCTTGCTTGAAGCTTGCACTTGGATCGTGGAGCTACCGGAGTGCGCGGGAGAGGAGGTAACTCGAACAGCATCAAGGTAAGCTCACTACACCTGTAAGGTAGGCATTGCGCGTTGGCTATGTGAGAGGTAGCCATTAGTGCTCGGCTTGGAACGCTTGAAACAATAAGCGGTCCGTGGGTCTTGGCGGTTGAGTGAAAGCTCCCATAGAGACACAAGATATGGGAGCTCCAATAGTCACAATGTGTGATTGGCCTTCCCTTTATTCAAATGTCATTGAAAGAATAAAGAATAAAGTGACAATGATGGGCACCCACCACCTGTTGTGTACATGTGTGCGGGTAACTAATACACAATGTGGACAACTAATACATAATATGGGTACTATCAATGTAACTAATACATGGACGGCTAGGTACAAGTTCTTTTACCCTCCCAACAAACTCCCACATAAAGGTGAATGTTCCCCTACTTGAGGAGAGAATAAGAAAAAGGTGACAAAGTACAAATGTACATAAGTACAACAGGATGAGGAAAGATGTCATCTCATCCAACACCCACCATCAACTTCCTAAGGAAGGCAAAACGCTCCATTGAGAGACTTTTAGTGAGCAAATTTTTAGGATTTTAGTTAGTTGACTTCTTGATAAGCTCAATGGACTTGTCCTCAATTACCTCTAAAATAAAGTGGTAACAGACCACCTCAATGTGCTTCATCTTCACATGGAAGATTAGATTCTTGGCCACCTGAATAGCACTCATAGAATCCGAATGTAGTGTAGGGACCTCATTTGTGATGCCAAGGTCTGTCTAACCAGAGAGCCTCCTTATTGCAAGCCTCAATTGGTTGCAACGTACTCTGCCTTCTTTGTAGTAGATACGGCCATGCATTTTTGCACCCTCCTAGACATCCAAGAAACAACATCTCCAACAAAGATGAATACATAGCCAAAGATGGACTTTCTATTGTGTCTACATGTCCTGCATAATCAAAGTTAGTATACCCCATGACTTTTGTATCTTGGCCACCATAAAAAATGCAAATAATTGTTGTGCCCTTTAGGTACGTCATGATACCCTTTGATGGCATCCCAATGCCATCAGCCGAGTGTAGCCATATAGTGTGCTGCCACAACTCCCGCTACAAATACTATGTCAGGACAAGTGGCTATTATGGCATACATCAAACAGCCCATTGCGAATGTATAAGGGGCCTTGGCCATCTCACTTTCAACTCATCGGGCTATGGACAATTGGCTTGACTAACCTTCACATGAGAAGGTAAAGGATCAGCCAATAGGCTTAACATCCTACAAATATGAAATCACTCAAGGAACTTTGGGATGTACTCCTTCTATGACAAGTAAAGAAGCCCCTTAGAGCGATCGTGTGTAATACACATCCCAAGAATATGGGAGGTTTGCTGTCCCATGTCCTTCATCTTAAAGTTCTTCTTGAGTTGACCTTTCAAGGCATCCAACTCATCATGAGCACTCCTAGCAATTAGCATATCATTCACATAGAGGATCAAAATCATAAGGCTGCCATCATGAGTCTTCTTCATGTATAAACACGAATCCATATCACTACGAGAATATCCCTGTGAATACATAAAAGCATCAAACTTGTGGTACCACTTCCTAGGTACCTGCTTAAGGCCATAAAGGCTCTTTCTCAATCTACACACTAGATGGTCCTTGCTAGGTTCTGCAAAGCCCTTAGGTTGCTCCATGTAAATCCCATCATGCAAGTCCCCATGAAGAAAATATATCTTGACATCCGTTTGATAAAGATCCAAGTCAAGCTGAGCAATCAAAGCCAATACCAAGTGTAGGGTAGTCATCTTCACAATAAGAGAAAAGACTTCATCAAAGTCCACACTATGCTTTCACTTAAAACCCTTAGCAACCAATCTAACCTTGTATGCAAGCTTGGAGCATCTAAGAGTACTTTTCAACTTGTACATCCACTTGCATTGCAAATCACACTTTTCACTAGGCAAAGAAACCAAATTCCATGTATTTTTTGCAGTGAGTCATACTCTAATTGCATAGCACTTTCCCAAGAGTGACTATCACCTCTGTGCATGGCTGCATCATAAGTAAGAGGCTCACAAGCATATGTCATCATAACATAATCCATAGAGAGCTTAGATCATGTAGACTATTATCTATCTCTTGTAGATTGCCTCAAAATAGTCTATGGGCATGTACATCTTGTGGAGTATCAAGGCCTGGGCCACTGGAGCATCAACCACACTACTACAAGTTGTGTTTAGCTGGCTATACAATAGCATGAGGCTCCTCTTGAAATATCACCATGCATACCTCAACAACGTACTCAGGCTGCTTATGCATTTTCTCCTCATAGAAAACAACATCATAGCTATGGATAACCTTCTGAGCCTACGAATTCTATAGTCCATAGTCCATCTCACTTGCATCTCCATAACTAAGAAAGATGCATTTTCTAGACTTAGGATCCAACTTATTGCGCTTGTCCTTGGAAACATGGTAGAAAGCCTCACAATCAAAGACACACAAAGGAGCATATGAGGGAGATTTTCCAAACCATAACCTCCTTTGCAACCTGATAGTCAAGAGTAGTGCATGGAGACCGATTACTCAAGTGTGCAATAATAGTAGCTGCCTCAATCCAAAAGTGTTGTGGTAAGCTTGCCTAGCATAACATACTACAGACTCGCTCCTAAATTGTCCTATTCATGTTCTTAATCATACCATTCTGGTAGGGTGTACGGGGCAATCAACTAATGCTTAATACCCCTCTTGTTACAAAACTACTCAAAGGCTTTAGGAATATACTCACCCCCATTATCTGACCTTATAAGGCATTTCAACATATACCCAAACCAGTTCTCAACAAAGCAAGCCAACGTGAAACATAGACAAGACCTCTAATTTCTACTTAATAGGGTATGCCTAGACCGTATGTGTATAGTCATTGATGAAGGTAATGCAATACTTTGTGCTACCTAATGACTTGTAGAGCATGTGACCACATACATTTGAATGAACAAGAGCCAAAGGCTCACCCATGCATATCATACCAAACTTTTTATGTGTATTGTGTGTCTATCTTCATACAAGCTTTCATGACTTTCCTCTTTATTTCTCTTTATTTCTAGTATTTGCTCTCCTCATCTACACTTTTTCTCTCCTTACATACTCAACATAGCTCAAAATACTATAGCTTTTGATCCAAAACTTAGTACATTTTAACCACTATGATCATGGTAAAAATCTATCACTTCACCTTATATATTTGAAATTTTTTAAAAATTAAAATTTAATCACCATGTCTTTCCATGAGGAATGCATAGCAATATCTCAAAACAATCATTAAAGCAAGGTTTTTAAAATCCCTAAATGTTATTACTCTAGAATCTTATTCATGTGTACATAAAATGCATAATATATTTGATAGCTTTTATTACAAAATATTACATAATTTTTAAGGTACCAAAGAGGGTATATTACATCCACTCCCCCTTGAAAAAATAGAGATGTTCTCATCTCACTAAAAAGAGATACATTCTCAAAAGTGATTCATTATGCTTGTAGCTTTATCACTAGGACAATTACAAAGATAATAAGTCAATACATATCGATTAGGTAATACAATTGACCTATTATTGATAATATAGCTAGGGTCTAAGCAATCCAAAAATCAAAATTTATAACTAGCTTTTCACCAAATATGTACTTAGTCTTTGGCTTTCTAATGAAGTTATAAGATTGTGATTTGGTTAGCATTTACCACATTGGCTAGTTGAGTTTTTATTTTTAAGAGCATCATGGAAATCTTCCAAACTGGTAGTC
Organism: Lygodium microphyllum; assembly: GCF_053477565.2. Classification (NCBI taxonomy): domain Eukaryota; kingdom Viridiplantae; phylum Streptophyta; class Polypodiopsida; order Schizaeales; family Lygodiaceae; genus Lygodium; species Lygodium microphyllum. Next base: position 68,270,815 of record NC_141149.1, on the reverse strand, counting down.
TCTTTACAGTTAGGCATTTAAATATCATGTAGCTACTAAGGTCATTGTAGTTATAGTACAGTCTTTTTGGGCATTCTACCTTGAATTAACCCACATCATCATCATAAATATATCATCAATGATCCCCTTGAGTTTCTACTATGATGTAAATATGGCCACTTTGTGAGGTAGATCTTGTGCCACAATCATTTTCATTTCCTCTCAGAATGTAAGACTTCCCATGATCTTTACTAATGTCTTTGACCAAGAGCTTAGCTTGAAGCATCTTCTAAAGTGACTAGCCTGATTGAGTCACAATGGTGATTAAGAGGATAATTCAATCCTTGGAAAATACTTGTAATCTATTTGGTTAGTGAACCTTTGAAAAGCATACTTTTGAAAGGTGAGGAGCGTTAATGCATACTTCTCTAGGATTAGGCCAAGTTGTTGAAGATTGAAGAATTCATTCATGCTCAAGGTTTTGTAAAAATGTGCGGGATCTAGGACATGGCAATGAGCTATGGTGGATGGAAGAAGAAGAATGAACTCATGATGACAAAGACACTGGACTTGATTGTTACACAAGTGAATTAGGTTCCAAGATGGAAGCTTGGACTCGTGTTGGACTCATAAACACAATCTTGTGTAGGACTGACAAAGGCAATACACTTAGCTGAAAGTACAAAGCATCATGACATTGTATTCATTTTATATGAAAAGTGATAGTCAAGTACAATTCTTTATAGTTGCTACATGGGTAGCAATATTCCCTCTCTGCGCATATGGGATTTCTACAACCTACATGTCTTTAGCCCTAATTGCCTTATACAAAGAGAGGTTACAATAGGTGTGATTGCAAATATCTCAACACCCCTCCTCAATCAGAACCAGAAAGTACAAAGTGTGTAGAGGCTTTAGTGAAAGTAACACATGCAAAGTGTGGGCACACCATAAACATGGCAAAACACCAGAGGCCATTGCAGAAAAGGCTAAGTGTGGGCATCACAAAACACGATGGACATCCAGAGGCTATAGCAGGGGCCTTACAGAGGCTATAGTACAAGGCTACATGAGGATTTTACAAGCTTATGATAAAGACATTTGGGCTAGACATTACAAGGCTTAAAAAGCCAGCAAAAAATTGGATCAAGGACCGGCAGACCCTTGTAGTTTTCAGCATTACTTTTGACATAAATCTTCAATTCATTGTAGGTCTTCTTGTTGGAGTAGTCCAGCTTGCTCTTTTTGATCATGTACTTGTTCTTCACTTTTCTCTTTTGGTCTTTTCCTTCATGGTCCTCCTGGTTTGCTTCTTTATTGACTTTGCTTGCATTTGTCTTCATGTTCATGTCCCCCTCAAGAAAAGATATCATCTTTGAGGCAACATAAATGACTTTAAACTTTTTCACTTTCATGTCTTCAAGGTCTTCAAATGGATACATTGATGGCATTTGGATATAGGCAACTCCATGTCTTCCTGTAGGGAGAGTAACATCTTCTATGTAGTGTAAATGGGCCATAAGATACATGTTACTCTTCATAAAGTGTATCCACATTGAAATTTTCTTGCTTGTCATTGACATGACCATAAATCACTACCCACAACCTAATAATAACCAACAATGAGTTGATCTTTGTATGTGTCAAAAGATACAATCAATGGCAGTGTAGTATCAAAAGATACTAGTTTGAAATTTGATGTTTGTTGCTCGAGTTTGACTTGATTCTCAATGCTTGTCTTGTCCTTCAACTTGATTCCCCTCCTTGCTGATATGATTGATAAATTTTACTTGAATCCTTGCTGGAAACTGAGATGGTCAGAGTGGCAAAACCTTCCAATGGAGTGAGAAGAGTGAGATGGAAGAGGAGCTTGATGATGATATTTGATTGAATATTCCAAGTCTTCCAAACACTCCATGAATGTCTTCACCTTGATGTTTATCACTGAGTAAGTCAGTGAATCAGAGTGGCAATGTCTTAGTCCAAGTGATAGGAGAGAGAAAATGAAGAAAATGAATAGTTTTTTAATGAGCTTGAGTTCAAAAGCTATGGAGGACTGTGTTAGGGTTTCAAACCCATCTGATAAAAATGACGATAGCAGCTTGATTTGATAGCCATTTGAGTTGATATTTGGTGAGAGGATAGCTCATAGGTTAGGCTTTGAATGCCCCATGATCAGCATTGACATTGTGTACTTTATATATGACGCAGATTGTATGATGCAGAGATGGCAAAAAATAGGCAGTGATGGTGAAATCACATAATGTTGGCTTGAGTGATCACCAATGTTTGACTGTGATGTACCAGGCAGCTTCACCAGGAGTAGAGGAATGTTTCTCCAAAAGGAATCATGAGCTGAAATGACCTCTATGAAGAGATCCAAGGGCTCAAAGGAGGTAGGGTGCAGACTGGCTATGGCTACCACAAGGTGCACTAAACATGAAGTTGAAGAAATGAAGTCATACACTAATCTTGAGCTGGATGTGAGCTGGGCAAAGATTGAGAGGAACTAAGAGATGTTGGAGAAGTAGTGCCATGCCTGACTGGGCTTTGATACCATGTAGAAATGTGCAGGATCTAGGGCAGGGCAATGAGCTATGGTGGATGGAAGAAGATGAATGAACTCATGATGATAGAGACACTGGACTTGATTGTTACACAAGTGAATTAGGGTCCAAGATGGAAGCTTGGACTCATAAACACAATCTTGTGTAGCACTGACAAAGACAATACACTTAACTGAAAGTACAAAGCATCATGACATTGTATTCATTCTATATGAAAAGTGGTAGTCAAGTACAATGCTTTATAGTTGCTGGATGGGTAGCAATCTTCCCTCTCTGTGCATATGGGATTCCTACAACCTACATGTCTTCAACCCTAACCGCCTCATACAAAGAGGCTACATTAGGTGTGATTGCAAATATCTCAATACATTTTAAAGGAGGATGGAGGGTATCTTCCTCTTGCTACAACTTTTATGTCTTCCTAAAGTGCTTGACCCTTTTAACACTACATTATCAAGGTATCATAGTTTCTAGCACAGTTTGGCTTAATCAATGAGGTATAAACTTGCTACCATAGATCTATTCACTTCATTGGTTTTGATAGTAGAGAAATAATCACCCATACTATTAATCCAAACTTATAGATCCACCTCAACTTTGATATCCTCACCATTGAAGTCTAGTGGTTTTGTCTGCTTGTAAATGAATTTCTTTTCTTGGAGTTCAACTACAATTATGCCTTGATGTTCTTGAGATCACAAAAGCATCTTATCTTAAACTCTTGAGATGATATTCCATCAATCTCAATAATTGATTTAGTTATTCACAAATACTCTCAATCTAGACACTTAGATTCACTTTACCAACTCATTTTCAATTATTTTATCCATTTTCTTCCTTTACTACTCTGGGAAATCCCTTCTTCAGAAGAAGTCGCATCAATTTCACTTCTCAATTAAATCCTCCTAGAAATATTTTGAATTTAATTTTTCCAAGCAAATTGAATGAATATTTAGTTACTTTAATATGTTACAGAATGCCCATCTATGAAGGGACTTTATAACCAATCAAAGGTGAGAGTGAGCTAATACCACACTTGGCTCAATGAGAATGTAATTGTCTTTTAAACTTTCACGGCCACCAAGACCAATATAGGGACTCCTAAAACAATGCTAAGATAATTCTATCCTACAGAATTGGGAGGTCATGTTCAAATAGCTTTATCTAAGTGTTTTGAAAAGTTACCATTGATTAGGTCCACCCAACCATAGAATCTCAACCATTAGGACAGAGGTCTCCCACTTTCTTTGATGGGTTTGTTTTAGTTATCTAATTAGGTAAAATATTGCCACACTGTTAGAACATATAAAATCATATTTCATTATTAATCTATTATACAAGGTTCATTACCTACCATTTAGGCACATAAAGTATATAATCAATAATGAAAGCATCTCCTCTTAATTATGATCCCTATAAGGATCCCGACTTCCACAAGGTTGCCTAAGTTCGTGTAAGGATTCTTGACCCCTTAAGGTCATTCCATCACTTAAATAGTATTCAAGGTCTTCATCCCTAGTAGATGATAGGGTTTATGAAGATCTACATTTCTATCATAGAATGTCAAGAGATTTAGTGGCTTTAAGGCCTTCTAAGCTCCTCCGCTTGAGGTGAATATGTAGTAACAATGTGCTTGGCCTTTTTCACCATTTAACTCTCTGCCTTAGATACCAAGCAATGATGCTTCTAAGTTTATCTCTATTACTTCATTAGACCTTGGGGTGAGTTCAACTATTGACAGCTCCATTGGTTCTACAGATCCAATATTCATATATAATTTGGTCCTACGGAACCAGTATATCCTCTTAAATCTTCTTATTCATTCACAAGAAACACCATAAAGTAGACGTACCAAGGCAATGAATGGAATCCTTTCCAATCAACAAATAAATTTAACTAAAGCAATCCTTTAACCTTTAATTTAAAAACTAAAATATGAAATTAAAAAATTAGACCCAATTATATTGAGTAGGCATAGTCTAGTTTGCATCCTTGATGGTATCTTTACACACACACACACACACACACACACACACACACACACACACACACACACACACACACACACACACACACACACACACACACACACACACACACACACACACACACACACACACACACACACACACACACACACACACACACACACACACACACACACACACACACACACACACACACACACACACACACACACACACACACACACACACACACACACACAGAGAGAGAGAGAGAGAGAGAGAGAGAGAGAGAGAGAGAGAGAGAGAGAGAGAGAGAGAGAGAGAGAGAGAGAGAGAGAGAGAGAGAGAGAGAGAGAGAGAGAGAGAGAGAGAGAGAGAGAGAGAGTTCTTGTAGCTTTGCTTGCACTTGTCAAGTTGCATCTCCCTCTAAGGGAGTTGTGTGTCCTTGAGGCTACCCATGGGCTATTAATGTAGTTAGAGAGGGGAAGCTTATCCTAAGCTTAAAACAAGCTAATTTGAGTGCTTTTGAGTTATTTGTTGCAATTTAGTATTTACTCACTTTTTTCCAAATTTAGAAGTTTAAGAAAAGCAAAAATAGAGCCCATGGGTAGATCAATCAAGGAAGTTTCAAGATTATTGGGACTTACTGGATAGTAACATGTAGGATCCTGAGCAAAGATTACTCTCTCATAGCTATTGCTTTACAAACCTTGTCCATAAGTATACTCAAACCCTATGGTTTATAAAGCTTTGATAAGATGAAGGAATGTGTCACAAACCTACCATTAAGCATCCCAAATTCTTTTAGGCTAGTTACATAGCAAGCGAGGGATGGCCATAGTGCTAGTTATTAGCTAGTCATCAAAGTAGGGGGTTGATCATGCACCCTTTGTTGCACAATGGAGAGAACATGAACTATTATATACTTGCTAAATTGGCAAACTCCTTGTGCGCTTTACAGAGTAATGGGCAATGGTAGATTATTTGCATGTGGCCAATCATAAAATTATATATTTTAAACATTTTTTCCGTTTTTGCAAAGCGTGTCCCTTTTTGTGTAAAGATATTGTGCCCATATCCTTGCCTATTGTCTAAAAATTCATTTTCACATTTTGGGCAGGAATTGGTTATTCATCTTACATTATGGGTACCAAAGATTGTTGACATACAAGATTCTTGTCTAACTACCCTTTAGAGCAGTGCCATGCATAAGTTGATTGACTTGTGCATACGTTGTAAGTTTGGTTAATTGATGAGCTCATGGGAAAACATGAATGATGATGTTGCATCAATGACAGTAGAGAGAGAGGAGGAAAGGGTCCATTGTGACAAAGGCGTTGGCCACTAGGTCCCATGGGGGGTTACCAAAACACAGATGTAGTATGTTCATTCTGAGAAAAACTATCTCAACTTTGCCGAGCTCCGAGAAAGGCATCGTTGCTTGGCACAAATGCTCATGCAAGTTGAAGTCTCACCTCCACAAACTTATTCATTTTCACTTAGGTGACTCGCACCTCTCAGATTCTAGAGTCACCCTTGCAAGTTCTAGTGGAATGGCCACTGGGAATTTGGCAGGCCCTCGAGAGAGGGGAACAGTCACGTGTTGAAAAGGGAACGGGGACAAAGGCTACAGGGGTGAATTATTGGGGAGGTTAAGGTTCTTTTGAGAGGGGATTTGGGGCCTATACTTATTAAAGAGGGCGTCGTGAGCCCACCACCACGAGAATCGCACCTGCAAGTTAGAGAGAGTGTGTGTGAGAGAGACACACATAAAATATGGTCTCCAAGACGAATTAAAAGATGGTGAAACCGCTGATGGACTCCGAGAGGTTAAGCTGAGGGGCTCTCTCTCTCTGTCTGTCTGTCTCTCTCGGTGCGCATGCAGCCATGGAGCTGTCTCGGCCTGTCCCTCTCCTCCTCCTCCTGCTGCTGTTGTTCCTCTGCACATGTTCGATGGTTTGCCTGCATTCCGTGGAAGGTCGTGCAGATCCGGCAGCTTCCTCGTCTTCTGCTTTCTTCAGCAATATTATTGTGGCCCAGGATTCCCGAACATCAAGCAGAGCCGAGGCGGCGGCGGCGGCGGCGGCTGGTGGTGGTGGTGGTAGTAATGCTGGGGCGGGGGGCAGTTGCCAGCCCCTGATGTTTGTGTTCGGGGCGTCCATGTGGGACACGGGGGAGTTCTCGTCCGCAATGCCTTTCTCGACGCGAGCGGACTTCGTGCCTTACGGCGTCGACTACTTCTCCAGGCCCGCTGGCCGATGGAGCAACGGCCGTGTCATCACAGACTTCATCAGTAATACTACCTCTCTCTCTCTCTCTCTCTCTCTGTGTGTCTGTGTCTGTGTACGGCACATATAATGCAGAGCTTATTTGCACAGCACACACCAGCTTCGCTCATGGTCCAGGCCATCCATGCCCCCCCTTTCATGAGCTTGAGAGGGAAGCTTTAATGGAGGTCTCGTCATTTACACATTCAGGCTCCTGTGCGTGCTCATAAATCTAGCATGCCTTTTGGCCCATGTGGTGGTTTCATGAGTCTATTCACCAAATTGAAGCGATTATAATCGCAGTGTTTGTCACTCCGTCCAACTATAAACAATGCCATGTTTGTGCGGGCTATGTTGACAGGTCAAGGCCTTGGCTATGGTCTATTGAACCCCTATCTGAGGAGTGTTGCCGCAAATTTCACCTTTGGAGCTAACTTTGCCTCAGCTGGGTCTACAGCAAGGGACAGCGACGAGTTGTTCCCCCTAAGCGTGCAAGTCAATCAATTCATTGATTTTCTTAACGAACTAAACCAATCAAGCGAAGGTACCATTTTAATGAACATTATTAATAGCTCCTAATGCCTTGATGCATTTTGAAGTATCGAACATGATCATCATTACAACACTTTCATCAATGCTAGAATGTTGTTCAATCATTTCATATTCCTTGAGCAAATTGTCAACCATGCATTCATCAGTTCATAAGTCCATGCACTCATGAGTTTATTAGTTGCAGTATGGAGATGACATCTATGCAAAAAGAAGTACAATGATATATTGTCTTGGTGTCACTTGTTCTTTACTCAACGTCCTTGACTACAAGCTTATGTTAGACCGACCCAGTAGCAAGGTTTGACAGGTTCACGATTTGAGGCTTCTTGCAAGCAAGCCATGGGATGCAAAAAAAATGCAAATGCTACTTATTGTCTCTAATACTACTATAACAACTAGGAACTTCTTTTTGTGCAAATGGCCATATTCATTTTAAATGTCTTTATCCTTCTCAACATCCTACAAGGTAGTTGTACCATCTAACAAATGATTTTGTGTGGCAGGTTATTCATCACAACAATTGAATGAAGCCATTTTCTTTTTCGAAAATGGCAACAATGATTATGTTTATCAATTTGAAAATACAACGGATTTTGATGTGCCAACTTTTGTGACTAGTGTTTTGAATGCAATGGAGGATGGATTTAGGGTAATGTTGTCTAAAACTATATACCCTAGACCATGAAACTAGACATAGTAGGTACATAAGTAGAAGTGGTGCTAGTTATTTATTGCCTTGCATTTGCTATATCTTTATTGTATTGATAAATTCATGCTATCATTTTCCTCTATAACTATTAAGAGGTAAGAATGTCACAACTCATATCTTAGCTTATGAGAAGATTAGGAGGTACACAAACAAAAGTGATACTAGTTGTTTGTCACATTTCATTTGCCATAGCTTGCTTCTATTGGTAAATTATTGCTCTCATCTTTCCTTAGAACTATTGAAAAATTACAATGCAAGTAAACCTTAAGATTTAACTATTAAAACTTAATTTCTAAATTTTTTTTGGCAAACACTTTCACATGGCAACTAAAACTCAAGATTTAACTATTAAAACTTAACTTCTAATTTTTTTTTGGCAAACACTTTTACATATGTAGTGTTGTATAACATACACTTTAATCAATGATCAAATGTATAGGTGCATGTATATGTATAACTACTATATACATAGATTTACAAGAAATTTGAAGAAGGGGATAAAGCAATGGAAAAATTTGGAAAGCATCATGAGCACCTTACCATGTACTTCTAAGATCCTTTATAGGACATTTTAAAAACACTATGCATCCACACATGTAACCATAAACTAATCAAATAACTTTGAAGGTATTACATATGTTGAAAAACTTTAAACTACGAGGACAAGAGTTAAACAACAATAATGCTAGGAATCCAAAATAGTATCCTTGATGACTTTTCTCTTTGCTTCTAGGAATTGTACAACCTTGGGGCAAGAAATTTTGTGGTTATGGGTCTTACTCCTCTTGGATGTACACCTGTGTACATTGTTCGATACCCCAATCTTGAGGCAGACGAATATGGATGTAGAATCCTTCTCAATTATATTATGGAGTTCCACAATGAACAACTACAAGTACTTCTTACAAATCTATCAAGTGAGTTTTCAGATGCAAATTGGGTCTACTTTGATGCCTATGGTATCCTCATAGATGGCTACCACAACCCTTCAAACTATGGTAAGTATACATGTTAACATTTGTTAAGAGACTCTTTGTCTCTTTCATTGTTTCTCTATTTCTCTATTCCATTATTTGATTGAAAGTTTGCAATACTCTTACCATTGGTCAAAAGATTTAATTTGTAGTATGCATTTATGTATGTAATCACAAGTTAGCAAGCTTAGCTAACACTTCTGTGTATTACTGTTTGGGATTGGAGTATTTTTCAATGGCAATCTAATTGTATATTTTTTTACTAAATCATCATGTTCTTAGTTATATTATTGGCATTAGTAATATTTATAAATTTTAGATCTTATAAATAGAATTGATCTCATTGACATCCAATGGGCAGGTGTGTTATATCCTTTTTCAGCATGTTGTGGTGCTGGAGGAGTGCACAACTTCGTAGATGAAATTCAATGTGGTTCAAGCGGATACATAAATGGAACCTTTGTGGAGGCAACTGCTTGTAGCGACCCATCCCAATATATCATTTGGGATAGTATACATTTTGTAGAAAGTTTTGCAAGGTATATTGCAAAGGGAATTTTAACAAGTAGTCACCTTCGACCTACATTTGACATCACAAGCACATGCTTTAGTGTTGCATAGTTGAGTATAACTTCAAAACATTCATACCAATTTTGTGAACTAGATCTATTATATTGTTGCAAAGAAGAGAGAAATTTACTTATTTAAGGCATGTCAACTTCATTATCACAAGGAAATGCTTGCACTATCACATGATAGTATGCTTTGTGCTATCATGGATAACTTGGTATTGTAAGATGTAATTGCGTACAACTTAGATTGCTGTAATGTGAATGATTCTTTTTAAGCTACACATGCTTTTAATAGAATGTTTCACATATGTAATAAGTAGACCTATTTTAAAGTCTACAATCTTAGTACACATGGTGTAAGGTAAAAGACCATGTAATTGATATATTCAAGATTGAGTCTATTTTAATGCCATGTGAATCTTACTACTGTCCTTGTATGTATTGCTTTCGTGCTTTATGTGATTGAAAGACATAATGGTTATGAATTAGGACCTAACTACATGTGGATGCATTGCCCAAGGCTCATTGGCATGTCACTAAACATGCATGTCACATGTTGCAATAGTAGTCTATAATGTGATGATGGTGAGGCATTGAGGAGTGAGGAACATGGTTCAATTATAGTTAACCTATGTCTACAATGTGATGATGATGAGGCATTGAAGAGTGAGGAGTATGGTTCAATTATTGTTAAATTAATGTCATTGCACTACTATTAGTCTATAATGTGATGATGGTGAGGCATTGAGGAGTGAGGAGTATGGTTCAATTATTGTTAACCAATGCCATTGCAAGTAAGAAACTTTTTTACTTTATGTAAGCTTAGTACTATTGCAAAGTGGCGTGAAGGAAAGTGAAGGTTGCACTTTAGAACCTTGCTACATGTGGATGTATTGCCCAAGGCTCATTTGCATGTCACTAAATCACGAGGGATTTACTAGTAGTAATAAGAAGACGTCACCTACATGTAAGAAATATATGAAAATATCCCTTATCTACCCCCTATTTATGGGACCTTACCTTATAGAATGTACCTTCCTTCCCTTAAATAACCCTCTCCCTTACACTCGCATGGTACCATACGGTAAACCCTAGTGGACCCCCTGGGTACTAAATGTGCATGTCACATGTTACAATAATAGTCTATAATGTGATGATGGTGAGGCATTGAGGAGTGAGGAACATGGTTCAATTATAGTTAACCAATGTCATTGCAAGTAAAACTTTGTTGCAAAGTGGCATTGAGGGAAGTGAAGGTTGTACTTCCTAAAAGGTATTGATTTAGATGCACAAAAGAAGGAAGATGGCACAAGATATGGAGACTCAATCCATTTCATCTTTATTTTCATTTTTCTTCGACTTTTATTCTACATTGCACACTAATTGAGTATCTTTCAAAGTGGATGGAAACTTTGACTTTCAAGACACTTTACATATAGTCTTTCTTTATTTCATACAAGCATAGGCTATGATATAACCTATTACTTATTTCTCAACACTCCCCCTCTAGCTCAGAATGAGCTTGCAAACAAAGTACTCCAAGCGCACTTCTAATATACTTGAAGTTATCTTTACCTAATGCTTTGATAAAGATATTTGCAATTTGGTCATTGGTTTTGATAAGTATGAAGTCTATCTCTCCATCCACAACATTCTCTCTGGTGAAACGATAGTGCATTTCATTAAGCTTTGTTCTTGCATGATAGACTAGGTTTGCAATTTGGTCATTGGTCTTGATAAAGATATTTGCAATTTGGTCATTGGTTTTGATATGTATGAAGTCTATCTCTCCATCCATGACTTTCTCTCTTGGTGAAACGATAGTGCATTTCATTATGCTTTGTTCTTGCATGATAGACTAGGTTTTTTCGTAAGTATGATGCTATTGATGTTATCACAATACATGATAACTCAACTGTCTATCTCAATTCTCATGTCACATAGAAGTAGTCTTAGCCAGATTTGCTCACATGCTACCAATGCTATTCCTCTATACTACACTTTAGTGCTTGATAAAGCTAATGTGGGCTGCTTCTTGTTGCTCCAACTCACCATGGCTAAACTGAATGAAAAAGTATAATCTCTGAGAGATCTTCTATCCATAAGACTTCCTAGCTAGTTTGCATTTATATATCCAATTCATTCTTTGTTAGCTCTTTGTGTTTACAACAATTGTAAGCAACCTCTTCCTCTCCTCTTCCTTTGCTTGTGCTGCTCCACATCATTTTGACATGACTTTCATGGACCACTAAATCATAGTTTCCAAGAAACTAGTTTCACGAGATTAGAAAACTCACTTCATATCTAAGCATTTCATACTTATGAAATGCTTGTTTTATAGTTTTTAAAAGAACTACCCTAAAGTATGTGTTTGAGCATTTGTAATAAACATTTATCATGGACATGTGGATATGGATTCTCATTAATGAATTGATTGCATAGATTTTGTTCTAGTTGCTATCAATTCATGCTTGATTCCTTTGTCATAGAATAAGCCATAACTTAGTGTCTTCTTCACATAACTCAACACTCTCTTTACTACATCCAAGTGTGACTTGCATGATGAATTAGCTTATCACTCCAACTATGTAGCTCAAATCTAGTTTTGTTATGATTAACTAGATTAAGCTACCAACCATCTTTCTAAAAATGGTAATATCCTCAACATACTATCCATCATCAACCATGTTTATGTTTTGGTCCAATGGTATGTCAACTAGCTTACATGTAGTCATCCCATACTTCTCCAAGATTTCCAAGGAATATTACCTTTGCACCAACCAAATTCCATGTGGTGTGTCAATTACTTCAATTCTTAGAAAATGCCTCAACAATCCAAGATCTTTGATATCAAACTCCTTGTGCAAACCATGCTTCACTTCACCAATCTCTCTTTCAAGAGTACATGTTATGATAAGATTATCAACATGAATAGCAACAACCACCATTCTATTCTCAGTATGTCTAACATACACAGAGTCATCAACCATGCTTTGCTGAAATCCCTTGCTACATAGAAACCTGCTGATCCTTTCACACCAATCTCTAGGTTCTTCTTTAACCCATATAGTGCCTTCCTTAGCTTGCATACATAATACAAATACTTAGGTACACATACCATTCTAATTGTTCCATATATACTTCCTCTTTCAAAGCTCCATTCAAGAAATCATCCTAAACATCCATTTGGTATAAATTCTAGCCATAAATTGAAGGAAAGAGTCAAAGGGGAGATTTAAGGGTAGGAAAGGCAGAAGGAAAAGGATAGGCAAGTTGAGGCACTCTGTGGGAGAAAGCGAAGGTCACCCCCTAACTACAGTAATCTTTGTAACAAGGCTAAATGCCCCCTCATAATTCAATCCATATGTTTATGCATAATCCTTTGCAAGCAGCCTTTCTTTATATCTTTCCAATGAGCCATCTGGCTTGCATTCGATCTTATAAACCCACTTGTAGCCAATTTCTTTCTTGCCATAAGGTAACTAAGTGCTGAGTCTTGTTCTTGTTCAAATCATCCATTACTACATCCATTGTGTCTCTCCAATCCTTACTTTCAACTGCTTCATCAAAGCAAGTAGGCTCCACAAGCTGCACATAAGATACCATGTACGCATAATGTATTTTCTTAAAGCCACTTATGTCAACTTGTCATTTGGATGTCTTACTCTTTTGGATCTTCTCAATTGAGTTTCACCAGATCATCAAAGCAAGTAGGCTCCACAAGCTGCACATAAGATACCATGTACGCATAATGTATTTTCTTAAAGCCACTTATGTCAACTTGTCATTTGGATGCCTTGCTCTTTTGGATCTTCTCAATTGAGTTGCACCAGATTGTGTCTCAATTATTCTTTTTTTCTCCCCAAAGAAACATTAAGTTGTATTAAAAGAGAGGAAAATATACAAAGTTGGACTTTATATAGAAAGTCCCTTCTTATATAAAATTGAATACTAAACTATTTATTTCATGTGATTTAGATTTTCATATATCAACTTTTTCAAATTTGATGCTATGATGCTTGAAGTTTCATCGCATCCAAAATCTCTTGATAGTGTCTATCAAAAATCTCACGGAATATTTATTCTTGCTTTTCCATCTTGAGTCTTCTTGCTTGGTCCATGATGAAATTCTTGAGATCCCTGTCCTCCACTTCTACTTCCTCCATTGCTTTTCCTTTTGTCTCAACCATTCTTGCATATGGTGGTACATAGTTCCCTGCAATTTTTATGCCTGGAGTTCTAACATGATGTATCTGAAACTCATCATCCATAAACTCATCTTCTGAACTCTCACCCATAGGCTTCTTCCCTTTTGCTATTTCTACCCTCTTTTGTGTATCTTTCAACCTGTCACCCTATAACTTCCATTGCTTTCTTCATTGTCTTAAGGACCAAAAAGATATTCAATATGCTAATTTATTTGAGTATTGTTTGCTGAAATGTTCTTCCCAAAAGCGTCATCATCATTGCTCTTATAAGCATCCATTTCAATTGTAGCTTTAGGCCTATATCATGACTCATATTCACTAAACCTTATATCACTACTTATGTAGACCTCTCTAGTGCAAAGGAAAATATATATGATAGCCTTTGATTCCATTTTTCTCTTCAAGTCATCATGAAGATGAACATAGCATATGCAACTAGACACTGTGAAATATGCAATTATAGGTGTTCTTCCATACATATTCTCATATGATGATATTTGATGAGTCAATGTTGTAGGAGTTTTATTCATAATATGAGTGTAGTATGTACTATCTTAGCCCAATAAGTCAAAGGCACGTGCATTTGGTTCATCATATCTCTTACCATGTCAGGCACGATCTTATTTTTACTCTCTACAACACCATTTTCATGAGGTGTATATCTATACCTAATCTGTCTCTTAATCCCGTGATCCCTCAACTAGTCAGAAAACTCATTTTACATGTATTCACCTCCATTATTTAATCTCAAGCACTTTCTCAAAAGCCTCACTTTTATGTTGCAAAAAAATAGACCCATGTCATCCTACTGAGATCATCAATGAATGTAATGTGAAACTTGCATCGCCTACTCAAATACATATTTTGATATGAACCCCATATGTTCAAATGTATCCTTTTCAAAGGATATATGCTAATTCTCTCCTCTTTGAAAATGGGGGTCTAGACTACTTGCCAAATTGACATACCTTACATATATGATGAGCGTTTACATAGCCAAAGTGTAGAAGAACTGCATTTGCTTAAGCTTTTGCAAGTGAACATACCCAATTCTTCTATGACATAACTCAACATCCTTCCAACATCCACATAAATAGAAGTTTGCATGACAAGAGTATCTGTATCCAATGTAAACAACATGCCTTTCTTTTGGCCACGCGCAATCAACTTGCTAGGTTTGCCCTTTCTAAAATCCTCAATGAAGCAACCATATTTATTAAACCTTACTTCCAGCCCTTGATCAACCATTTTTTCAAGAGAAGCCAAATTCTTAGTGATCTTAGGCACATATAAAACATCTCCAAGTTTATTATCTATCCCATCTCTAGTTACCAATGGAACACTACCAATGTGAGTGATCTTATGTATCATCTCTCGTAGCAACATACTCCTCACTTTGCATTTGTTGCTTCCTATCAAACCATTCCACATGATGTGTCATATGATGCATAGCTCTTGAATCCAAAAACCAATAATCCTCTTTAAGGGGATGCATCAGGCTACCAAGTGCACATTCCATAATGAAAAGATGACCTCTAGGAGATGAACCACATCTAGAGACATAGCCTATGTATCCATTACCACATGCATAATAACTGTACTGAGTCCATCCATGACCTCTAGACATAGCATTCTGCTTATGGTAGCATTTTTTCTCAAAATGGCCCAATTGTCCTACAATGATGACAAGCACCATCTCTATGCTAGATTATCCTCTACCTTTAGAAAATGATCTTTCTCGTTTCTCTAGGCATAAAGTCTATGTGCCCAAAGAAACCATGGCCATGAGTGTTGTAAGATCCGATATATATGCTCGAATTTCTTATATACTTAAAATATATATGGTGAATATTATGCTGGCACAGAGAGAGAACAAATGAGAGAAAAGAAAGATGTAGAGAGAGAGAGAGAGAGAGAGAGAGAGAGAGAGAGAGAGAGAGAGAGAGAGAGAGAGAGAGAGAGAGAGAGAGAGAGAGAGAGAGAGAGAGAGAGAGAGAGAGAGAGAGAGAGAGAGAGAGAGAGAGAGAGAGAGAGATTGACAACATACTAGGGACTGGAAGGAGCAAGCTCCTCTATTACACAAACCAATTCTTACTTGTAGATCTTGGGAACAAGATCATGATTCCTTGCACGGTATACAACCAGCTAACACTTGCAAGGAATCATGATCTTGGGAACAAGATCATGATTCCTTGCACGGTATACAACCAGCTAACACTTGCGCAACTTGGAAGTTGGCACCTTTTGATCCTTCTTGAGTCTCTCCTTCTCTCCTACACAATATGTGTAGGGATCTCCTCTTGGAGCTTGATTTCAGTAGAGCTTCCGTAGCACTTGCACCTTCTCTTCTCCTCTTGGAACTTGATTTCAGCAGAGCTTCTGCAGCACTTGATTTCAGTAGAGCTTCTGCAACACTTGCACCTTCTCTTCTCCTGTTGGATGCATGCAAAGTGATACTTCATTCACCTCTCCCATGCCCAAGGAGAGCCTCCTCTTTTATAGACTTTCAAGAGCTTCTCTTCTTGGAGAGAGACTTGAGTGCCAAGATTGGAAAGGTTGATCTTCATGCAAGATGCGGCTGTTCTAGGACCTACTTTGCATCACCAATTTTGAGATATCTCTTTGTGCGTTGCTCGGATGAAAAAATGTTCAACATAAAAGTTGTAGATCTTGTTGTTTGAGATAACTTTCGTAGACCATTTTTAGAGATCGTCTTTCTATTGCGAGATCTTTTAAAAATGGATTCACCATCTCTATTTTAAGAGAAACAACTTTTTAAACTATACTCTTAACTTGTGGTCATGCAACCACCTTGAGCCATAGATAAGGAGAGTTCATTAGATTGCCTTGGGCCTCAACCTTAAGATTGAATTCCACACAAAAGCTTGCACAGTACTTTGATCACCCCATTAAGTGATGCACTAGGAATACTGGTCTCTAAATGGTCTCATGGCCATGCTAGATCATCGTCAACACTTAAAGTAAAGTGAGTCATTAATTTATTGACATAAATTTATTAAATAGAGAATGTGTAATAAGCAATCAATTTAGTGACAATGAGCAAAGCTATCTCCATGACCATATGAAGCTCCTCTAGCCCTTGATGAACTACCACATCCTCTTTGATGGTAGAATACCATGTCTCCATTAGTATTCTTCCCATTGCTAGATATGTTAAGACCCAATTTTATTTCTTTAGTAAAGCAACAAGGCAATCAACTCCTCAAAGTCAGACAAGAGTCATCTCTCATGAAAATAGAAGTATTAAGGGACTTATATGTAAGTACAATTCCAATTAGGGTAATATAAACCAAGCTAGTATTCATAAGTGCATTGATCAAAGCAAGATTCTTTGCTATCTACTTTATCTCTGCAACATAATCACTAATGCTCTGATTTTCACACCATGGACCATGCAATCTTCATTCTAATTGTATCTTCCTTGCCTCCATGCAAGCGCAATACGTCTTTTCAATAATTTCCCATGCATCTTTACATGTGCTAGCTTTCTTGATATGTGGGATCAAGGTCTTTGAAATGCATACTAACATCCAATGTAAAAGCTTTCTGATTTTACATATCCAATCTTTGTAGGCCTTCTTATATTCCTTCATCGACTCGTCAATAAGCTTAATATATGCATTCCCACTTTTTGTAAGGTCCCATAGAAAATCTTCCATGTGATATGACCATACTTTCTAGTTGTCTTTTGTCAACTTTTCACCAACAATTCAAGTGATTTGTGTTGTTTTTGACATTATGAGTACTAAAATTGCAAAAAAACTAGCAATATGTAGTGTGCCTAACCAATTTCAAGTGCATGAAGAAGTCCCTAGTATCAACTGCTCAATTTCTAAGACAAAAACACATTAAATTCACTAAAAAAAATACATACAAATTGACTTTCAATTATATGGCTATCATACATATGTCCAAGCAATGTGAAATATATCCATGAATCATGCCCACGTGTCATATCTAGAAGAAGCACTGAATTTGGAGCTCAAATGGTACCCGTACAATCCAAAAATACATAAAAACATGAGCCAAAAATGATAAATTTTATTTTTTTTAATGTGCATTTTTTTGTGGGCCCAAGAATAAATTCTAGGTCAAGCTCAAACCATAGTAAAATTTTTGGGATTTTAAAAATAAAATTTCCCCTCCAAGATGGCACCCAAAAGTTGCATAGAAAACTGGCCTTATTACCTTCAAGTCAACTAGTTCAACTCTCTATAGTGTGAAAACCCAAACTTTGAACCAATTCACAATTAACTAGCTCAACCCAGATCAATGTGAAGCCAATTCCAAAATAACCAAGAGGGTTTAGTGCGAATAGAAATTGAGAACTAGTTCAAAAAGAGTTTAGTGTGAAAACAAAGCTTCATTGATTAGGTATAAAGTAAAGCTTAATAATTGAAAGATTTGACATTGGGTAACAACATTTGCTATTGCAAAACTTAATGGATCAACCCCAAGGCATGCCATCATGGCATTCAAACCGCTTGAGAATATCATCATCTACAAGTTGTTGATAATCGTGAGCTTAAGCTCTCTCTTATAATCCAAATCACAAATCAATATCCTTTTCTTCTCTATTACTCACATAAACCCCATGCTTCTCCAGCAATCAAGCCCTATGCTTCCATTCAAGTTACTCCTGTGCTTTCGAGCACAAGTAGGCCCCCTAGTTAAGCAAGCCCCAATCTTAAGTAGTCCTATGTTTCCATCATCCATTACATAGCTCAATTCTTTACCAAGACCAAGCTGAACCATACTATAATGCATTGTTTGTAGCCTTCAATGGCTTCCTAAATGCATCCAAATCCAGCAATAATACCCCAAAATCCGAGCTACAGTAGCTCTACCAATTTGTGTACCTATTGAGTGGATTGGCTGAAGATTTATACTTGATTTAATGGTGGACAATAAGCTTTGAATTTGATGTAGACCTCGATTTGACATGCTTCTTAGGTCTGATTATTCATTTCCACACTCTTGCTCTGCTACCTACTGAAAGGAATCAGTTTAGATAGACAATGGAAGGGAGATAGCACAAGACATGGAGGTTCAATCCATCTTCTTCTTCTTCTTCTTCTTCTTCTTTTTCTTCATCCTTCTCTCTTTCATTCTACATTGCATACTAACTATCTTCCAAAGTGGATAGATACTTTGACTTTTTGGACACTTTATATATAGCCTCTAATTTATACAAGCATAGGATATGACTTAACCTCTAACTTATTTCTCAACATGTTCACTTCCCAAATGTTACCAATGTGTAACTATCTCTTATTAACATCCCAATTTTTATCTCTCTCTCACACACACACACACACACACACACACACACACACACACACACACACACACACACACACACACACACACACACACACACACACACACACACACACACACACACACACACACACACACACACACACACACACACACACACACACACACACACACACACACACACACACACACACACACACACACACACACACACACACACACACACACACGTACTTGTATGCACAAGTGCACACATACACACATGCACAAATAAATACAAACTCACTCGGGGGGTTCATTGTATATAAATCCTTTCTATCACATGTTTAAGGCCTAATGAAACATTTTCTTATCTATAAATGTATTATGAATAAAATACACTATTTTCCTATTCAACATATTTCCATATCTAGTGAGTGATACCCTTCTACATGTAAAAAAGGTCTTAAAAAAAAGGATATTAAAAATTCCTTCTAGTGAATCCACATGATAGACTTATATATTTATGAGTGACTTCCTCGAGCAAACACACAAGCATGCACACATGTTATGTATCTTTGTATACAAGCATTGCTATGACAAATTGTGGTAGCTACCATCACCAAGTTGGTCTCCTACATGGCTTATCTTCTCAAGAAAGATACTTAGCCATAGCCAAGAATGGTATCAACATCCTAATGTTCACCTCTCTATTTAGGCTAGTTACACACCAAATAATGGACATCCACTTTTCAAGTGTTAACCAATCAAAGTACTTCTTTAGGGGTTGGGCATCCACAATTCCTTACACACTGAAAAGGATATGACATGTTATTTACCTACTAAATAGGTGAACTCCTTGCCTACTTTTGGAGAGGGAGTCTCCCCCACCCAGTTTGTAAAGTGATGGACAAGGATGCACTTTTTGCATTTGTAACCGATCAAAAAACAATAAACATATTTTTTTAATTTTTTACAAAATGTATCCTTTTGATGTATAAAGGCTTTGTAGTAGCCAAGTTCATGCCTAGTTTCAAAAATTGCATGCCCACACTTTGAGAAGGGTTTGGGTGTCTATCATTTGGTATGTAATGAACTTTAGTACTTCTCTGTCTCTCTCTCTCTAATTATTTTTCTATCTCTAGTTGTTAATTGCAAATGGTGAACAAGGATACAAGTGGAGGCCTCATATGCCAAGAATATTGTGGAAGGATTAATTACCTTTCACTTTGCATTGCAATATTTTGGGCACTGTAATTTGTAGTATGTAATTAATTCGGTTGCATTAACTTGTGTTGAAGGGACACCCAATTTATGAAGGGCTTATGTATAAAAACCAAAAAATGAATAGAGAAGATCATTCTTCTGTATACAAACTTGAGAGCTCTCTTCTTTTCCTTACTTTTATCCTATCTTCTTATGCATTATGCTAAGAGTAAGGGAGAGTGAGAGTAAGGGAGTGAGTGAGAGGAATGTTACCTTGATGCATAGTTATAGAATGTACAACTTTTATTAAAGGGAACATAATTGACATTAGGGGATACATGGATCTAGCACCTCTTAAAAAGAGAGATTTTGATAGCCATTTAATGAGTGATACTTAGATATTCAAGCTATGAGTTAAAGAGAGTGGTTCAAATGATGTATTCAAAACACACTTGAATACTAACATTTGAGTTCACATTGGAAACTAGAATTCGAATGGTACAAGGACCTACAAGTTGGAGAGATTTTTAGAGAGAGAGAGAGAGAGAGAGAGAGAGAGAGAGAGAGAGAGAGAGAGAGAGAGAGAGAGAGAGAGAGAGAGAGAGAGAGAGAGAGAGAGAGAGAGAGAGAGAGAGAGAGAGAGAGAGAGAGAGAGAGAGAGAGAGAGAGAGAGAGAGAGAGAGAGAGAGGTTTCCAAGTACCTACAAGTTGGAGAGATAAAGAGAGAGGTCTCAACTTGGGCACATGTGCTCTTCCATTTGGTTCCTGATTCCAAATAATTGAAAATAAATAAATAGGGTAACAGGGCCAATAAAGTGACACCTCCCAAAATGAAAATGCACCCCACCCCAATTGAGTGACAATTTTGTAAAAAAGATACAACTTTTTGAGCTACTTAACATTATGATATAATTTTTTAAAAAATATAGTGAGTCAAATAATAGAACCATGTAATTTTTTAAATATTTTGAATTTTGTAAACCCTTAAAGCAATGCACATTTGAGTGTCACTCTATTGCCCCCTCACTGTTGTCACTCTTTTATGAACCCTTCATTTATAACTAAGGCTACTTGATAAAAATATCAAAATAACCCAATTTTTTTTCTTTGAGCTCCATATGATATAAATAGTTTGATCCTTAAAAAATATTTTATTATGGAGGATTATTAGATGACACTCTTATTTGTTCAAAGAGAAAGAAAGAGGCAAACAAAAATGGGAGTCATGAATAGAGAGTAGTGTGCTCTCACTTCTTCCATTATTCATTCATTGTGTAACACACAAAGGTATTAAGTCTAAGTCACACACATACAATGTATAAAAATAGGTCACTAATTGACCAGACACCTCTAACCTCTGATTGACTCATTATTACGACACATAAGATGATGATGGTTAGCTATAATTGTATATTTAAGTCAGTGTAGATATTGACATTGAATCTCAACACTCCTCCTTCAAGCTCAAGTCAACTATTGTACTCCAAGTAGCTCTTTGAAGTGAACAAACTTATCTCTACTAAGTGATTTGGTAAAGAGGTAAGTTACCTGGTTTTTAGTCTTCACTTGAAGCAGATATATCTTTCTTGCAAGTACTATTTCCTTGATGAAGTGATAATGAACTTCTATGTGCTTTTATTTAGCATGGTAAATTGTGTTGCCAGCCAACATCACACTACTCATGTTGTCACAATGTAATGTGACCTTCCTATCCATATGTATACCCAAGTCATGTAATAGTTTCAAGAGCCAAATCGCTTCACATGTTGCTAAGGCTGCACCTCTATACTCTGCCTTTATGCTAGATAGAGCAACTATAGGTAGCTTTTTATTGCTCCAACTGACCATACTACTTCCAAGACTGGAAGCATAACCACTACTTGATCATTTGTCATATGCACAACCAACCCAATTAACATATGTATATGTTGTCAACTCAAGTGACTTTCCAAACTCATAAAACAACCCATAATCAAAAGTACCCTTCACATACCACATAATCCTCCTAGCTGCATCCAAGTGAGGTTTGTGTGGCTTCTACATAAACTGACTAATTAGCCCCACTGAATAATTGAGGTTGTGATGAATAATGGTAAGATAGATCAAGTTGCCCACCATCTACTTATACATTGTAACATTCTCTATCTCATTGCTAACATCAACTTCAAGCTTTACATTCTGATCTAGCGGTATTTCCATGGGCTTACAATCCATTATTCATACTTGATCAACATATCCTATATATATTATTTCTGTAGCAGCCAAATTCCTTGAGGTATAGTCAATATCTCAATGCCAAGAAAATATTTTAACTCTCCCAAGTCTTTTACTTTGAACTCTGCCTGTAACATGGATTTAATTTCAGCAATACCATGGTCATCATCTCTAGTAATAGTCAAGTCATCTACATAAATAATCAAGACTACATACCCTATCTTTGTTTGCTTAATGAATAGACTATGATTTGCATTTTCCATCTAAAATCCGAGTTGCTGTAAATATAAGCTAATCCAAGCATTCCATGCTCTTGATACCTATTTTAACCCATAAAGTGCATTTTTTAGTCTACACATGATTCAGGTAATGACGGTATACATAACCCTTAGGTTGTTCCATATATACTTCCTCAATCAAATCTACATTCAGAAATGCATTTCTAACATCCATTTTCCAAAGCTTCCATCCCTTAGATGCTACTAAAGCAATGACAGTTCTCACAGTTGCCATTTTTGCAATCGGTGTGAAAGTCTCCTCATAATCAAGACCATATTGATGTGCATAACCTTTAGCAGTCATTAACGAATGGAAGTCAAGGGATGCCTATGACTAACCCTATTGCGAGAGGAAGTATGGTTTCGAATGTACCTTTACTACCGGCTCCTCCCAGTGTGACTATGCCCATGGCAAGTCAATTGGCTCCACCAAATGTTGGAGGCCAAGTTTCAAATTCTAATGTTGTTCCTGTGGGTCAACAGCCAATGTCAAATCAGATGGTTAGACCAATGGAACGACGGGTTGACGATCAAGGCTACGAGTCGAGTGCATCTAATGTCCTAGGCAAAGTTAAGGACATGATGAAGCATTATACCAATATGATCTCCGAACAATATCGACAAATAGCCGTCGACGTTAATTTTTTGAAGAAGCAACAAAATTTGATAGGGAGTCGACGCCCTGAAGAGGGTGGACCCTTTAGATTCAGTTGTAAATGGTGTGGTGGACAGCACTTTCCCAGAAACTGTCCAAATGTGAAATGTGACATTTGTGGGAAGTCAGGCCATTTAGCTGCTACCTATTGGAGTAAGATTAGTTCTCTCCAACAAGGGAGTAAACAACTGGGCCCAGTGAATCATAGAGCGCAAGGAAATAACTTGCAATAGAATGATGCACCTAGGCAAATATTGCAGAGGGGAAAAACAAATATAGAAGAGTTTCCACAAGGCAACGGAGTCAGCCTTATTGAGGCTGTACGAGTCCATGATGCTGAAACCTCTAACTTAAGAGCCGTGACAAGAGGTCAAAAGGCTAAAGAGGTTGACAAAGATAATGCAAAACCGGTTGAGGCAAACCCTAAACAAGGGGATAAAGGGACGCAAGTCCAGAATTCCAGCATAGAAGGGGGACTGCTAAGACCGGTTGACAAGAAAGTTGACCCTAAGAAGGATGAGGAAGTGCCAAGAAAGAAGGCAAGAGCTAAGAAAGAAGCACCAAAACTGGTCCAAAGACCAAAAGAGAGGATGGTTTGGTGAGAAAAGAGAGCTTTGGCTACTTATCATGACTTTGATTTAGCAAGTTCTCTTTACGAAGTTAAACCAGATGTGAACCTCTTGCAATTGATCAAATTATCTCCAGGAGTACGTAAGGAATTTAAGAAGATCCTGCATATTGGGTATATTGTGGAACCTCTGGGCATAGCACGAGTGGGGGAAGATTGGTTTGACCATGCTGAAAAGAACTGCCCTAGGGTTCCAGCTTATGTGGATGGAATATTAGTGGAACATGCCATTGTAGACACTAGATCCTCCGTCAATATCATGAGTTCAGAATTGATGGAGAGGTTGGGTCTAGGCATCCAGAAAGACAGCTCCACCCTTCTGAGAATGGCTGATGATAGTTTAAGACAACCAGAAGTTTGCGTTACTAGAGTCCATGTTACAGTTGCAAGTGTAGAATGTTTCTTGGACTTTAGGGTGATCAGATTTGCAGGACGTCCTAGCTATCGAGTTTTTCTAGGTAGGCCTTAGATCTTACAAACAGACTGTCAAGTCGATATACCCACTAGTCGAGTGGTTCTAGGTAGAGGTGCTAATCGAGTAATAGTCGATGCTTATCCTGAGTCTCCTCAAAGTGAGAGAGCTCCTTTATCTTCTACTGAATTAGAGACACAGACGATCCATCTGGTAGTCAGACATCATCCAGTGATGAATCTAAAGATTGGTCCACTACAAAGGATATCTATAAGATAACTCTAAATGAGCCGATAGAGCCGCAAGATAGGATAAGAGATGCGGATGTGATTGAGTTAGACCTTGGCACGCCGAATGATTCGCGGCCAATTAAATTAGGTTCCATGCTCAGTTCAACAGAAAGGGAGGACTATGTGTCCTTGATTCAAGAATTCCACGATATCTTTGCTTGGAGTTATGATGAGCTGAGAGGCATTCCTCCCAACTTGGCTGTTCATACTATTCCTGTAAAAGAAGGTAGTCGTCCTGTGCGTCAAAAAGTAAGGCGTATGCCTTTTGAATTGAGGGACGGGTTGTTTGAAGAGTTACAGAAGCTAAGGAAAGCTGGGTTAATCTTTCCTGTACAACACACAGAATGGTGTTCACCCGTTGTTATCAGGAAGAAGAAAAACAACTAGATCCAATTATGTGTGGATTTTAGAGAGCTGAATAAGCAGACAGTTAAGGATTCCTACCCGTTGCCATTTATTGACCAGATTTTGGATCAATTAGCAGGTAGGGAAATATATTCATTCATGGATTGCTTTGCAGGATATAACCAGATGGCAATTGCAGAAGAGGACAAGTTGAAAACGACTTTTATTACTGTCTTTGGTACTTTTGCGTACCATGTGATGGCCTTTGGTTTATGCAATGCACCTGGATCGTGGCAACGAACAACGGACAAGACCTTTGGTGACATCTCCCTAGATGAGTTGAAAGTATTTATTGATGACCTGGGGGCAGCCACTGTAAGGGAAATGATGTTGATTATTTTGAGAAAGTGCTTCAAGCGTTGCAGACAATTTTGTATCGCTCTTAACCCACGGAAGTGTGTTTTTGGAGTACCTTATGGGCTATTGCTGGGCCATGTGGTTAGTTCAGTAGGGATAGCAACTGACCCTGAAAAGATCAAGGTCATAGTTGTTATGAGTCCACCGCGCACTCTGAAAGAGGTTCATAGCTTTCTGTCATCGATAGGGTACTATCGGAGGTTTATAAATGCCTTGGCAGAAAGAACGTTGCCATTAACGAATTTATTATCGAGCTAGTAAAAGCACACGTTTTAAAAGCAACTAAAAAAGGCGAGGTGTTTTATATATTTTCAGCAGTAGCCACTATGCATAGTATCAGCTATTGTTTAGCCCAAATCTGGGAGGAAAAGTGATATCATCCAATAGCTTTTGCGAGTCGAAAATTGGGCATTTCAGAGATCAATTATACCTACATGGAGAATTTGTGTCTTGCGATGGTCTTTGGGACTAAGAAATTTAGGTACTACATTCTCTATGAAAAGGTAGTGTTCTATACGAAGGCGGAAGGGCTTAGATTGCTTATGAACAAGCTACAGCCGCCTGATCGTTTGGCAAAGTGGTTAATCACTTTGCAGGAGTTCGATTATGAGATTAAGAGTAAGCCACCAAGGTTGCAGGGTATTGTGGAATGCCTTATGGATTTCAGGGAGCCGAAATATACTTTGGCTGAAGGAAGTGATATTGAAGAAGTGTTTAAAATTGATACAGCTTCTATCCCATCTTGGTATGTTGCTATTACGCACTATCTATCAACAAGAGAGACGGGAGCTGGTTTGTCAAAATCAAAAAAGCGAAAAATCAAACAACAGGCTTTGAAGTTTTCCTTGATTGCAGGGACGCTATATTGGCAAGGTGTTGATGATATCTATCGCCGATGTGTGATGCCTGACGAGGTTCCTTTCATCTTGAAGGAGTGTCATGACTCTGCATGTGGAGGGCACTTCGCGGGACGGTTGACAGCATAGAAAGCGTTAAGAGCTGGATATTGGTGGCCGTCCATCTTCCAAGATTCCTTTGAGTATGTAAAGCGATGTGATACATGTCAGATACATGACAGTAGAGAAAATAGGAAACGTCCACTTACGCCTATCATGGCTATTCTTCCATTTGAGAAGTGGGGCATTGATTTTGTGGGTCCTATCACCCCGTCGTCTACTACGCAAAAGAGGTACATTATAGTAGCAACTGACTATTTTACAAAATGGTCAGAAGCGCGGGCGACGAGGCAGGACAATGCGAAAGTAACTGCAAGTTTCCTTTTAGAGCAGATTATCTGCTGTTTCGGTCCACCGAAGGAATTAGTGTCAGACCGTGGAACCCATTTTCTGAATAAAGTGATCAAAAGCCTGACAGATGCTTGGCAAATCAAGCACAATAAAACGACTCCTTATAATCCGCAATAAGCAAATGGGCAGGTGGAAAGTACTAATAAGCAGCTTGTGGGTATATTGTCTAAAATAGTATCTGAGAAGAAACGAGACTGGGACAGGAAGTTGTATGTGGCAGTATGGGCGTACAATACAACGTTCAAGCGAGCTACTGGCCATACTCCATTTAAATTGATTTATGGGGAAGAGTGTGTGTTACCCCTTGAAATCGAGTTGCCAACCATACGGTTTGCAATTAACCACTCCTTGGGAGATGAGGATTCCCTTTTTGAACATTTCACGATCATAGCCCACCTGGATGAGCTGAACTTGCAGAGCTTATTACACCAGGAGGTAGCTAAACGTCAGATGAAGCAGTTACATGACCTTAGATCAAAGAAGTATACCTTTAAAAAAGGGCAATTAGTCCTCTATTTTGATGCGCGTAGGGAGCTGTTTCCAGGGAAGCTGGAACCTAAATGGGATGGTCCCTACAAGATTGTTAGGCTCGGGAAAAATAGGTCTACGGCCCTATTAGCTGATCTATAGGGAGTAGAGTTTAAAAATAAGGTTAATCTTAATAAGATTAAACCTTATTATTTCTAAGTATGCTAATACAAAAGAAATGCATTGCACGTCCATGCTAGGGATGATTTGCGACCTGCAAAAGAGCTTAAAAGTTGGTTGATGGGTTGGTTAATTCCTTATTTGGAGCACCCATATCTGGAGCAAAGATACCATCAGGGGAACCTTATCTGGTGGAGCAAAGGATATAAAGTGATTGAGCAAGAAGACGGAACCTTTGTGTGGGAGATTAAAGTCTTCTGCCATCACTTTTACGACTGTTGACAAGTATCCCTATTGAGTTCAATGAAGAAGGTGGGATGGAACCGTCAGTTCACCCTCTCAATATGCTAAACTTTGATTACCATAATTACGAGTAGAGGAGTTCGTGATGGGCAGCTGTGTAAACCCATTGTGGACGTATACATTATATTTTGACGGAGCGTCCAGGGGCCCTAATAAAAAAGGAAGTGTTGGAGTAGTAATCCGAGATCCTCGACGTAGAGTTACGATAAAATTAGCTGCTTATCTCGGGGTAGGATTCACTAACAATATGGCAGAGTATAAAGCCTTGATTATGGGACTGCATATTGCCAAATAAGGTGGTATTCGTAGGTTGTTAGTAAAAGGGGATTCCCAGTTGATCCTGAATCAGCTAGATGGGACATACACAGTGCGGAATCCCATTCTTTGTATGTATCATCGAATTGCTATAACCCTACTTGAGGAGTTTGAGAGAGTGTCTTTTCAGCTGATTCCACGTGACTGGAATTAGTTTGCAGATTCATTGGCAAATCTTGCTTATGAGGAAGACCTCTTCTTTAATTGTGGTCCTAGTTTGGATATTGTGATCAATGATGAAACAGGACCCGGTCGCTTGTGGGGAATGTTATCAAAGCATGCAAAATATGGCAGACGATGGTTAATATGGGTGATGCAAAGAGTAGCCGAGACCAATCTACCGTTATTATCCTGGACCCATAGGTTAATTAGACAACATGTTATGTGTACGCCTCTTGCTATATATGCAGAAGGGATGGGTCATAACCTTATGCATTTAGTTTAGGGCTGCAAACCTATTTTTCCTCCTTGGGAAGGAACCTATTATTGTATATCTGTACAATTTCAGGGAGGGATGTGTAGGTGCTATTTGGTTTTATTTCATTAGGCAAAGAGGGCCGATCAAGTGTTGTGGTGAAGCATTTTATTTCATTAGGCCAAGAGGGCCAGTTGTCTGTTTAGTGCAGGTACGGTTAATAGTTTGTTGTTTGAGTTTTGTGCTAGACAAGTTCGGAAGCAGAGCTTGGAAGGAGCCTTTTGTTGCATGGGAGCTTCTTGTGGCCCTATCTAGGTGATATCTTTCCTTTATGAGTATTGTGGTTTTTATGTTATATGTGTTTGTGTACTTGTAAGGGATTTTTCTTTCTTGTTGGGGACCGGAGTTCAAGGCATGAAGTCCCGAGGTTTAGGTTAAGTATGTTTGAGGGAGGTCTGAGTAGTCATTGCCTCCTGTAAAGACATTGTCAAGCATTGAAAGACCTATTTTAGATGGTAGTCCCAGTGACCCTGTTTTGCTAGCCTACTAGGCGGCCGTTCTAGGAGTTCTTGTTTGTTGTGAGGCAGTTAGAGAAGCCTGCCAGAAGAAGAAAAATAATGATGATAAAGGAAAAGAAACCATGAATATCTTAAAAACAATAAAAATATACAAAGGTGTGTAAAAAGGGGTTCTAACCCCTATCACAAAAAAGAAAAGAAGGGAAAATTTATAAGCGGTTGATCATTGCCTACTAGTGAAGGCCTGGTAGGTTCTTGGGGACGAGTCAGACCCGGGGCCGATGCCTTGTCTTCTTAGGGGTGGCTTCTTGCTAGAAAAGAAGAAAATAAGGAAGGTTGGAGCAAAAATAAAAGTGAGCGTTAGAAAAGGATTGAGTATCGCCTTGCGAGGACTTGGCAGGTTCTTGGGTACCGAGACAGGACCTGAGGCCGATGCCTTGTTCTCCTTGGGTCGCTACGCTCAACTCCCCCCTTTTTACATGCCCAAGTATGTCAATAAAACAAAAACCTAAAAGAAGAAATGTGCTACAAGAAATACTTTTTGATCAGGCTATAGGAGTCCTCGCCTAGTAAGAGCTCCTGGTTGTGTTGTCCTTATTTAGGTAGGTAGTTCAGACCACCACTTAGGGCAACCTCTTTGACAGTTCTTTTTAGTTTGGCCGTGTTGGAGCAGTTGGTTGGTGACTAGCTTCAGACCTTTTATCAGATTATGCTAGGCCTACTCCTTGTGAATGTCATGCCTTGGTTTTGTCAGGGGGTAAGGTGCACATTGTGCTGTGTTTAATATGTATCTATTTTGTATCAGCTTGATGCTTCCTTTGGTTGTTTTGTGCAGATCTATTGTGGGATTCGACGGGCTGAGTCGCCCTATCCCGTGGTCGCCAATGAGAGCGGAATTTTGATGTCGAGAAGTGCTTAAAAATAGCTAAAAATTACGAATATCAAGGCAAAAATATTCAACGTCAAAGGCGGCGGCTCCAGCTAGGACGATTTTAAGCATCAAAGTGCTTTAAAGGCGCCCGAGCGACACTTGTTGATTTTTGATAATTTTTCTGACTGCCGTGCGGGTTGTCAAGAGTTATCAGCCAATGCAGGATTTCAAGGCGGACGCCCAGGATTTTTTAGAGCTCAATTCGGAGTCCGGACAGGGAAATGGCCAAGGAAACGGTCAAGATATGAAGGGGTGAACAAAATTTGGCAAAATGGGCAAGTGACCTTTGGGAGCCCAAACTTTTAATGTGGCATGAAACTTTCATGCAAATGAGAAGCATGGAATCGTGGAGAAGAGGGGGCGTCATCAGCGCCGATTTTTGCGCTTGAATCATGGAGATGCATCTTCTTGGCTGTGAGCAACCCCCCCCAATGATCATTGACATTGATTCCCCTCTGCCTGTGCTGATCATTTCACTGCCGTTCGCTCGCGAAATGGTGGCCTCAATGGAAATATCTAATTCTAGTATTTCTCTCTCCTCCTTCTCTCTCCTCCCTCTCTCTCCCTTAAGGGGCTGTTCTTGTGTGGAAGAAGACAATGAAGAATGGAGGAAAGTTTGTCCGGATGAGACCGGATTGCTTCTAGGTGGATGAAGACATGAAGAGTGCTATTCTTGAAGATGCTGGACATTGAATGAGGGCTGACACGCAGTCCCATAGTAAAACCGAGATCCCGAGATACAAAGCCTAAGCGGTAATTCAATTTTTATGAAGAAAAAATGAGTTTTTATGCTATTTGATTGATGAAATATTGTTCCCATGGGCTGATTATGCATTATGTTGCTGTTTGCTATGAGTTTGATCAGTTTATGCTCAGAAAATCAGAAAAACATAAGTGTTATGACTGAAATTAATGGTATAAAACCCGTAAAACACGCAGTTAAGAGGCAAAATAGGGGTTTTTTGCAAAATAAAGGGGAAACATGAGATATAACATCAATAAAACCTAAAATTTTGCTGTCAAAGAACCTAAAGGCCACAGCCCATAATCAATCTCAATTTCTAGTCATTTTTTATTGAAAATAATAGAGGAAAAATACCAAAAAAGGTGAAAATGGGTTTTAAATGGGAGAAAATTAGGAAAGGATAAAAGAAAAATTCCAGAAAATCACATAAGTGTTTGTGCAATGTATAATGAAGGTAGAGCACGAGGTTAGCCTCAGTTTACCCTCATTTCTATGTTTTTGTCCGTATTTATTGTTTTCTCTACAAAGAAATACACATAAAATGACTCTTACAAGTACACTCTTAAATCCGATTTATGTGTTGCATTATGGCTATAGGACGTTGTTTTAAAATAAAGGAAAAGGTAGCATGAGCATAAGGCTCGGTGTCTCTCCTCGTTTCAATACATAAATGTTAGTATGGAGATCATGAAAGGATTGGTTGCGCACGATGCACAATGCTGATTTTCTATTGTTTGTGCACTAGACCATTCACATTATGCACTATGCATGGTTCATGGTATCGAAGCAAAAATCTCCTGGACTGCATAGCAATTGTTTTCATAGGACTTTGACCCACGATTGAGAGTGTGAGGTTATCCCTTGCCGTAGGGTAGAGGGTCAGTTTCCTAAGGGACTATGAAGTGAGGAAGCATGGTATATCTCCTGGAAATACGAGAAATATAAAAGAGAGGAGTTTGTGTTCGTATGTGTTATATGTTTAGTAGTGCATCAAAGGGCCAATCCCTGAGATGTAGGAGAGCTGCAGTGGGGCTCCGACTATTAGTCGATGGAGTGCCTCCTATGTGTGTGTGATCGTGGCATTGCCAATGTATAAGGGTTCTCCCTTTGAGGAGTTTTAGGGAAATGTTGGACTATAAACTATAAATGTAGGAATTAAGCTTTAGGGCAATTTGTCCTTCAGCATTTGATTGACGCTCCTGGTCTGCGAGGCCGTGAGGGTGTTTGTGTGTCATGAGCATTAGGTCTGGCTAGTGCTATAGCTAGTGCCGGCCCATTTTAGGTCCCATCATTGCTTGTGTGTGTTGCTAGTGTCTATACAGGGTCACAAAAGTCATTGTTTATTTTTTATACATATCTATGAATCCATGTCACTTCACGAGGATAAAAGCCAATTGTAGAACTCCGGATTGTACTAGAGCGTGGCACATGCATCTAGTACTCATGGGCAACTTACTCAATACTGATAGATATTTTGCAACATCGAGTAGCATGGAACCTTTTCTGAGTCTACTGGCAACATGTAAGTCCTCCTCAGTGAGAACCTTATCAGACAGAGAGTTCTCTTGGCTAGTTTTAGCTAAGTCCGTACCCCGAATGGCAGTCAACACTCGAAAGGAAGTTGGTGCCACATAGGTTGGGTCTCTTTGAGACGGCCATTTGGCCAATCGCTCCTCTGAGACTGTGATGATATGGGCTCCTAGTTCAGCCATTGCAACGCGATTTTCACACAATGTTGTTCAAATTGACTTCGACCCTCTGATAGTCGCTTTAGTAGCTCTATCTCTAAGAGATTTGGTTGGCAGAGCACATCATTGAATGTTACAATTAAGCGTAGTTCATCGGCTTCCTCGTCAGAGATGAAATGCATGCGTTCATACAGGAGCCTGTTTTAGTGCTTGCCAAGATGTTCTTGCTCTTCCCAGGATAAGGGAAATGGCAAGTATTCTTCAAACTGCTCTTTAGGGAATGCGCCCATGTTTGCTAGGACATAGACACGTGCAAACACTTTGAGCTTAGCATCCAACTTGGTTAAGCACTCTGTGACACTTCTATGTTCAACGAGGGCTTGCTAGGTTGCTATCTCATGCAAGGTTCTAGGAGTTTGCCTGGGCTTTAGCATAGCTGGAGGCTTAGGCCTAGAAGAGCAAGTTTGGCCAATGCTAAGATTTCTTATGCTCTTGGGGTTTCTATGTTTCTCTTGAGGCTTCATTATTGCATCATGGTTCTTCTTGGGTGTGACTGGTATAGATTTGTTACCCTGTTGTGACAGTGTTGTATCCACTCTTGATTGGTCAATGCGAGTTCTATTGTCGGTGGATTGAGTGTTGCAAGCAGCCATTGATGGTAACGACTGCTTTGATTTTTCAGAGCACACAGATGTGTTTGAGGTTTCACCACTATTAGGAGAGGCATCAATGGGTTCATTGGTGGATGGACTCGATGCTTTATTCCTCAGCTCTCCAGCGCTCTTCATCTCAATGTTCTTGGGGTCTACAACCACTTGCAATTGCTATTGTCTTCGTTGTTTTCTCCTCTTTTTATTGGTCAGTGAAGGTGCATCTCTCAACGACTCAGGACCCTGGACTAGTTCAACCATTGATGTGCTTGGTTGGGCCTCAGCATTCTCTTTCTCTAGTGTGTCCTCATGGGACATAGCCAAGGCCTGCTGAATAGCCTCACTAGATTGTGAGGATACAACTGTCTCCCTTTTTGGAGAGTCTAGCTCTTCAACCAATTCCCTTGTGTTTAACTCCTCCAGCCTAGGCTTTAGGCACTTTGGAAGTGCTGGAGTTGTCAAGGAAGTTGGTTGCGACACCTCCTCCATAGGTAAACTACTAAGGACACGTTCTGCAAGGGGCATTGTCACGGCCAAGGGCTGTGACTGTTGTGATCCCTAATTGGAAGTAGTAGTGGCTAGTCCAATGGGTTGGCTACTCTTGGTGGATTGCGGTGTCAGGTCCCTAGGGAGATCAAAAGTGGTCGTGTCTTTTGTTGCCCTTTGAGCACTCACTTGTGTAGATCGAGCATGAGTTGATCTAGTCACATTAGGTTTCACAGGCATATCCTTGGTTCGAGAGCTACGGCTAGTGTCATGTCCCACCTCTTGGACATTTGGAAGCTTAGATGGAGATAGAGATTGGGAGTGAGTAGCCGCCCTTGACGACTGCTGTTGTGCTTCTTGTGTCCATTTGGAAAAAGAGGGTGTAGGAGATCTAGGACTCTTAGGTGGACTTGGCACTGGCTAAATGATTTGCTTGAGGCTTTTAGATGATTGTGCCATTTGCTTTGTTGAGCAATCAACCTTGCCATGAGCAATGTTGTGCCCATGATGCATGTTATCCTCTTGGGAAATCAAAGGCTTTTTGAGCATTAATGGCTTTTGTGCACGCTCAATGGTTACATATGACATCTGCTTATTAAGTATGCTAGGCTGAGGCTCTTTCTTTTGAACACTCATGTTTGGTTTCTTGCCTCGAGACCTAGAGTTTCTCTTAGATTTCCTCCTGTGCTTTGTTGCTTCTGATGCAACCTAGCCTTCAACTGATAGAGGTGGTATAGCAAGGGATTTTGGTACCCAAATCCATCAGTTACCTGCGTAATACCCTTGAGCATGCAGTAACACTTTGGATATCCATCGCGGTGTTGTGCTGACCCTCCATCAATGCCTTCATCTATAAGGCTTGGGCTTCTTTTGGGGTCTTCTACGATATTTGAAAGTTCAAAGCCCGTCCTTGGCCTTGTCTCTTGACCTTCTTGTTTCAGGCATGGCCTCACTCACTGGTTCTTGTTGTTCGACCTGTGCTTGTATCAACTCTTCCAACAAGTCCTTGCTCTCGTTAGTAGGCTTGACAGTTATGTCAACACCTTCCTTTCCTTTCCCTCGAGGTTCGATGAGGTCACCCTTGCTAAAGGTTGTGACTGTCCTCACACTCGGTAGTGTTAGGTGTATCCTCTGTGCTACATAGTCAGCCTCACACTTGGTCGCCCTTTTGAAGGGTCTTCCTAGGAGGATTTCCTTCTCGTAATTAGCACTATTTGGAGGAACATGAAATAGGATAGGCAAGCTTTCACTTTCAATTTTCGCAAGGATTTTCCACTTTCCTATGAGTGCTTGTGAGTGTCTCCCATAAGGGCTAAGAGTTGCATCAGTCAGTGTGAGCTCTGGTTGGCCTAGTAGGGTCCATGATTCATAGGTCAAGATATTAAAATCTGCTACTCCATCAATTAGAGCATCGATAGTATGCTCTACATATCCGAGGTCGGAGGGTTGAGATGAACTCATATGTATATGAGGAAGTAACCCGTGTAATCCCAGTCGACAGGATTAAAGTGTTGGGCCGCCATGAGAAGTATGGATTCCAATGGAAAGGGTATCCTGAACTTCCAATGAATTATCGATTCCTAAAGATCCATGACCCAAAACCCTACTATTACACAGTTCCAGTAGACAAATGCAATACAATGTTGTTCTCCCCAAACTGAATGTAATGATTGGCTTATCATTACATGAAACGTTGTATTCAAAAAGGCTATGCCCATGTAAATACAAATAAAGACTTCTTTTTATCAATATCTGGCTGTGTATAAGAGTTGTTAAGAAGTTAAGTAGCTACATTGTTTACGAAATGGCTGAACTAAAAAATGGAAGATAAGCTAACATCGATTATCATATAATAACGTTAAGAAAACCTTTATTCAGGCACAACCCCACGAACAGGTTCCAAATTCGCCTCCTACATCAAGTACTGCTGTGATCCAGGAGAAGAAGTTCCTCCTCAAGCAGATAAAGCCACCCGAGTTTGACGGGAGAGGCAGATTCGTCTAGGCTGATGCTGAAATTTGGATTGAATCCATGGAGGATTACTTTGAAGCAGCTGGTACTGCACCTACCAATCAGGCCATGCTCGCCAAGTTAAAGCTCATCGGCGAAGCTAGACTTTGGTGGAAGCAATGGTGTAGGGATCAAGGGATTTTCAGAGGGGTCCGTTACCTGGGAGAAGCTGTAGAAAGCCGTGTAGGGAAGATACTTACCACCTGCAATATCGTATGCAGAAAATGAATGAGTTCTACGAGCTAAAACAGCTAGGACTCACTCTTGACGCACACTACTCTAAATTCGTCTCACTTTTAAAGTATGCGCCACAGATGGACATGATGCAGCAGGTGTCCAAATTTTGTGCGGTCTTAAATCCACCAGTAAATACCCATCTCGAATCTATGCGTCCATCAGATCTTCAGGATGCACTCATTCGAGCGGCGCGTATAATTCAGGAGGTGCAAGCTAGACCAAGGGGTAACAAAACTTGGTCTTATAGTGACCCGAACAGAGGAGCATTCAGACCTCAAATGAAGAGAGTTCAAGGTCATAATCAGGGACAAAGAAAGAAAGCAAGGACAAATAACGTCAACAACTTTGTTCCTACTCAAAGTAATGGCCGAAACCTCCGTTGTTTCCACTACAACGAACCCGGTCACTTCAAGAGGCAATGTCCCAAGCTCAACGGAGGACATCGCCAAACGCCTTTCCAAGGAGCAGGCCGCGGTCAAGGAGCCGCCACCCATGGAAGAGGAAGAACTGCCTGCATTGCCAATAGGCAAAGACGCGAAGAAGAAGAAGAGGAAGATCCGTATATGGAAGTAGAATTCGAAAGAGTGACAGTCCATGCCGCTTTACACAAGAAAGGGCCGAATCTCTAGTTCTCAGTGATTCAAACACCGTCGGACTATCAAGGTAAAGGTTTCAAAACCTTGATTGATTGTGGCAGTACACATTTCTTTATCTCACCAGCATGTGCAAAAAGATTAGGAATAGCCACAGTAGAAGCACCTACCTGCTTGTGGAATTGGCAAACGGTCGTGAGGTAACTTGTACCAGGCAAACTGCTAAGGTGGAATTCTTTCTGGGAGGAAAGAAGACTTCAGTCAATTTCAGAGTCATGAATTTAGGTATCCATGAGTGTCTACTCGGAATGGATTGGCTTAAGCCCAACAATGCCCACATTCACTGTGGAAAGGGTCAAGTTTCCTTTCAAAACTCTGAAAGGGAATTTGTCACAACTCAAGGTGAGGAAGGAGTGCCAAGAATCCAATTGGCCAAAGTATCTCGGATCATAAAAGGAGTTAAAAAAGGATTACCCGTTTACCTGATCAAACTCAACAAGTTGGATCAAAAGCAAGAGTCTCATGAGGGACCTTCTTGGCTAAAGGAATACGCTGACGTATTCCCTGAGGAATTGACTGAACTTCAGCCTCAAAGAGAAGTAGATCATGAGATTAGGCTAGTACCTGGAGCTGCACCAATTGCAAAGAGACCTTATAGAATGTCCATACCAGAAGCAATTGAGTTGAAGGAACAACTCAAGCAACTGTTAGATCAGGGTTACATCCGGCCTAGCAATTCATCGTGGGGAGCTCCAGTACTATTCCAAAAAAAGAAAGATGGGACACTTCGACTATGTATTGATTACCGGGGGTTGAATCAATCAATAGTTAAGAACAAGTATCCTATTCCTAGAATAGATGAGCTTCTTGATCGTCTTCAGGGTGCAAAGATCTTCTCCAAGATTGATCTCAGGTCAGGTTACTATCAGATAAGGATCAAGGAAGATGATATTCCAAAGACAGCCTTCAATACAAGATATGGGCACTTTGAGTTCCTGGTTATGTCATTCAGGCTTACCAATGCACCTGCCACCTTCAATAGATTAATGCAGGATATTTTTAGACCATATCTTGATGATTTCGTGCTTGTCTTTTTCGATGACACTTTAGTCTATTCTAAACAGGAAGAAGATCATGAACCTCAACTTCGGATTGTCCTTGAGACAATGAGGTCACATAAGCTTTATGCAAAAATGAAGAAGTGTGCATTCTTTAAGCGGCAGATTGAATATCTGGGATTCATAGTATCATCAGAAGGAATATTAGTAGACCCAGCCAAGGTCAGAGATGTGCTTGAATGGCCAACACCAGTATCTGTCAAAGAAATACACAGCTTTCTTGGATTGACAGGATGGTATAGGGTCTTCATCAAAAACTATGCTTTGATTGCAGCACCTCTTATAGACTTATTAAAGAAGCAGACTTCCATTACATGGTCAACTTCCGAACAAAATAGCTTTGACAAATTGAAGCAAAGTTTGGTATCAGCACCTATTCTAAAACTTCTTGACCTCAATAAGGAGTTCGAGGTAGTAACTGATGCTAGCATTCTTGCCTTGGGGTGTGTACTTATGCAGGAAGGTCATCCAATAGCATACTCTTCAAGGAAATTGAAGAGTCATGAAAAGAATTATGCTACGCATGATCTGGAATTACTAGCTATCATCCATGCTCTAAAGCTTTGGAGGCACTACTTGTTGGGTAACAAGTTTACTCTAGTAACCGATCATAAGAGTCTCAGATGGATTTTTACCCAGAACGAGCTCAACATGAGGCAACGTTAGTGGATTGAAGTATTGGAGGAATATGATTTTGAAATCAAGTACCAACCAGGGAAGGAGAATGTAGTTGCCGATGCACTCAGTCGCAAGGCATTCCTAAATTCCCTAATCTTGCAGAATCCATCAACGACTAGATCTCTGGCTACAAAAGTATCTATGCCAAACAACCCTATACTTGAACTAGCTAGAGAGGAAGCATGCCATGATTTGGCCTACCAAACAATGATAAAGGAAATATCTACCAAGGAGCAGAATCAGAAGTTACAAGCTAAGTATCAGGAAGTTTCCATTGATAATGGACTTGTCTACTACAGAACAAGGCTGTGTATACCATCAAGCCAGTCACTTAAGCAGAAGATATTATGGGAAGCTCATGATTCCCCTTTCACAGGACATCCTGGCTATGCTAAGACTCTTAATGCAGTTAGAAAAAGCTACCATTGGGAGAGGCTTAAAGGTGACATTCTCAAATATGTCACTGAGTGTTTATCTTGGCAACGTATCAAAGCCAAACATGTCATGATGCCAGGGAAACTGCAACCCCTTGACATTCCCCAAATGAAATAGGAATTCATCAGTATGGATTTTGTTGTGGGCTTACCCCAAGTCCAAGGAGGATACAATTCCATTATGGTTGTGGTTGACATGCTTACCCAGGTTGCACACCTGATTCCAGTAAAGACAAACTATAAAGCCTCCGACATTGCAAGATTGTTTATCAAGGAGATATTCAAGCTACATGGGTTACCTAGAAGAATCATTAGTGACCGAGATTCTCTCTTCACATCACACTTCTAGAGAGCTATCTTTGAAGCTATTGGGACTCAACTTTGTTTTAGCACTGCCTACCATCCCCAAACGGATGGCCAAACAGAGCGAGTAAATCAAATCATCGAAGATATGCTTAGGGCATACTGCTGTCAAGAGCCGAAGAGGTGGATTCAATACTTGCCATTAGTTGAATTTGCCTACAATGCTTCTTACCAGCAGAGCATTCAGATGACCCCTTATCAGGCATTATATGGTCATGATTGTCGAAGTCCCCTAAACTTTTCTGATCCAACCCTAAGGGTTGAAGCATCAAGACAGATGTTGGAAGACATGGATGATCAAATAAAGTCAATAAGACAAGACATACAGGCGGCCAAGGATAGACAAAAGGCGTACGCAGATTTGAAACGTCAAGAAAGAGTCTTCGAAGAAGGAGACATGGTCTTCATTTGTGTACGGCCTAAAAAGAGTTCTCTATCCCTAGGTGAGTGCAAGAAGCTAAGTCCAAGGTATTGTGGGCCATACAAAATTCTCAAATGCCTAGGACCCAATGCTTATAGATTGCAACTCCCTGAGAACCTAAAGGTTCACAATGTATTCCATACCAGCCTATTGAAAAAATATGTACCCAACCCTAATCATGTACTTGATGACCAACAAATTGTAATGCCTAGTCAAGGAGTCCTTGAACTAAGGCCGGATAGGATCTTAGATGTTAGGGAGAGACAGTTAAGATCTAGAACCTTGAGAGAATGCCTTGTCTAGTGGAAAGATTATTCCGAAGAGGATGCCACCTGGGTAGATAAAGGCACTCTCAACCATCAGTATCCCCAGTTTATCTCGAGATGAGGACATCTCGGTTCTTCTAAGG
Organism: Lygodium microphyllum; assembly: GCF_053477565.2. Lineage (NCBI taxonomy): Eukaryota > Viridiplantae > Streptophyta > Polypodiopsida > Schizaeales > Lygodiaceae > Lygodium > Lygodium microphyllum. The sequence goes on along the minus strand of NC_141149.1, from coordinate 68,231,026 downwards.
GGGAGAGAATGTAAAATATCAAATCGATAAATGCAAATTTTTTTGTTTATTCCCCTCTCCAGCCGACTGTTGTGCTGGAAGGGGAGGGGAATAGAAAGAAGCTAGAAGCTCCTCGGTGGGAGCTTGTAGGGAGTAGTGCCATGCGTGCTGACACGAAGGAGAGGGAGGATCCCCCTCCCCTCCCCTATTTAAACCCTGTGTTGCTGCCGCTAGGGAAAGAGGAGGATGGTAAAAACAAATGGTGACGTTGCCCAAACCAAATCGTCCACTACCGTGAGTGCAAGGGGAGAACGCCGTGAGCTGGGAGAGACTACGGAGGATGCAGTCGACGGGAGGTAGAGAGGAGTGAGTGCTACCCTACGCTGCTGTCGTGAGGACGAAGGTGGAAGTGAGGATTGCCGGTGCCGTCAACGAGAGAGTGGACAAGGAGGATGAAGGGAGGTCGCTGCCTGTCACATACGTAGAGCTGCCGTGCCCATTTGTTAATCGCCCCCAATGTGGAAGATCCTAGAAGCTTCTATAAAGGAGATTTTTAAGCCCCCCTTCCCCCTAGCTTTATTACACCCCCCCCTCGGTTTTAATCCTCCTAAGGCCCTTTCATCCCCCTTCTCGTGCCTTTCCAAAAACCCTTCCATACCCCCCCATGATTTAACCTTTAAGCCCTTTGTTATGGGCTTTGAAACCTTCCCCACCCCCCCCCCCCCCCCCCCCCCCCCCCCCGTGTGTCTAAATCCCCCTTTTCGATGGGTGTTAGAACCCCTATGTTTTACCCATGAAGCCTTTCCCGTAGGCCTTAAAAACCTTTTTTTCTCCCTAGTGGTAACCCCTATAAGCCCCCCTCCTCTTGAGCCTTGGAACCCATCCCCCTTCGTGTTCTATAAACCCTTAGACTCCCTTTTTGCATGGATATTGGAATCACCTTTCCCCCCCCCCCCCCCCCTCGTGATTAAACCTTCTCTAACCCTTCCCTTGTGGCGTATTGAGAACCCTTTCCTCCAAGTTGACCTAAGGGTCCTTCGACCTTACTTATAACCTTTATGGTTACTATATTCCCTTAGAGTTCTCTCCCGCACCTTGTGTCTTTTCCATCCCTTTTCATTCCTCGTTTGAACGAGTCATTAAAAGGCCATTAAGCATTCCCCATGGCTTCAATAGGTCTTAGTCATAAAAGATTCTGAACACCCTTTCGAATTCCCGACTTCAAGGAGGGAGCCTTCCAAAAACTACTTTCGACGGACGGTGCAAGGGAGCGACGGTCGAATTCTGAAAAAGAGTGTAAAGCTGCTTCCACGTTTGAAGTACTACAACTATGATGCCTCCTAAGAAAGTCCAAGGAGTAGCTGCGGGAGGTGCATCTCCCGGTATCCATGTGGATATCTCACCCCAAAACCAGGTTTTTCTTCTTGGCTTTAATTCAGTTTTAAGTCAATCATGCAAAGGGAAATTGTTAGGGATAGGATATATTTGTCCGAGTTATTTGTAATGAAGGATTTTAGCTTATTTGAATGAATGATAATGTATAGAACTTAGTTTCCTTCGAATAGCATCAAGCATTATAAATTACGAGCAAGATTATCTATTGACTATAGTAGTATATTTCAGTTAAATCCTAAAGGTATAGAAATTATATCTTGCACCATTAGTCTTATTCCTTTATGCAACGAATCATTGTAAATGATTAAATTCATGAAAGGCTTCTTTCGTTGCTCAAATTACTAGGAAGTTATCATTGCTAATTGCACATCTTAGCAAGGGAAATGTTTGTTATTTGGCATGAGTTCATCTGCAAGGAAAAAGGAAGTTTAAATTGAACTGTATTGACTGAAAAGTAAATTGTCACAAGGATAGCAAAACCGTGACAAGACGATTAATATTACCTTCCAAAAGATAACCAAACCAATCTAAACATAGAAATATTCATACCCTAAGCACTTGACTACTTTCCTTATTGTAGGGTCAAAAAAATTCGTAAAGATAAAGAACTAGGGCTGTCCCCGAGATTCTTAAAAAGAAACCCTAGGCTCGACATACGTCATCTTAAAGGATCTAAAACAGATTATTCCATCGCAGGACTTGCGCAACAAGTACGAAATCATTTAGCCTTGTGATTGATTCACAAGGAGAAAGGGTAAAAACCCTCAACAAGGATGGCAGATCGCGACGCAAGTTATCTTGCAAAAGGACGTATTTTTGAATATCCTTCTAAATAAGGAAAGTGGTAAACCGGAAACTAGCATATCTAAGGAACTTTAGGGTTGACCAAGTTGGGTTAATAAGGTACGCCCTACACCGGAATGTAAAGGATCTTGCCTATTTACAAGACACCTTGGGAACGAGTGCTGATACACTCAAAAGGAAAGAACACTTCCTTAGCAGTTTGCCAAAAACCACGGTTGATTAATGGAAATGTTTATGCTTGCTAGAGATTTTAGGGCTCAGTTTGAATTATGAATTACAAATTAAATGAGTACCTATACTTTAGGTTAAAGGCCTGAAGGAAGAGGCAGTTTCAGTTACCCCCGACTACCTGCCTAACCCTAATCAAGGGGGTTGTTCACCGCACCGGGAACGTGGACCGAACCCGTCGTGAGAGGTCTCTCCATTGAGCTCTACTTGGAGTAGGAGGACGCTTGGGTGCGAGGGGGGGCTCTGGCCGTAAATCCCTCGCCTTCCGGGTCCTGCACAAGAGGCTAACGTGACTCGGGATTGGATCTCAAGGCCTGCATACTAGTTTACGGGTGGAAGCTTGGAATAGTGATCCCTGCGGATTACTGGATAGCCTTCGGGCGGATTATGGACAAGCCTACGGGCGGAACTCATTGTATTTCAAAGATAAAATGATGAAATATTAACAAAGAACTTGCTTGATATCGTTTTCTATGTCACGTGATAAGATTACGTGAAGGAACCAGTGCTTAATGGATTAATTAAAGAAGCTGATTGTTATATGTCAAATCAATGTGTTAGATAATTACATAACTAAAAACAAACCGAGGAAAGTGCGGAGGATGGGCCGTGGGTCCGTCCTATGGTTGGGTGGTCCCGGTTAGCCGGGAACTTTTCTCAAAAATCTCGATGAACAGCAGGATGATCATCAAAACGAATAACGGAAGCAATGACCTAGAGTTATGTCTTACCCGATTTACGTTGTTTTAGGGGAACGGAATGGGACTATGCCTTATGGCAGAGAGGTTGAGCTATGCATCCCTCTCGTTTCCCATTCTCCTTGAACCAAGTGCAGCGTGAATCCGCTTCGAACCTGGCGTTTATGCGTAAAGTAGTTTGCTCGGGTCCGACGCTAGTTGCTGTTAGTTAATGACCAGTCAGGAAAACCCTAATTCCGATCGATCCTAAGTGGGAACGGCCAGGATACTTCCACTACATGGCAGACGCGGGAAGACCTAGATCGCAAATCCCGTAACATTCCATGGGAGTGCCGGGCGGAGCTTTCTAGACATCCTTTCCGACGGACTGCTAAGACGTGTCCTAGATGATACTAAGAGGACACGTTACATTTTTGCACAAAATTCAATGTAAAAGGCATGAACGACATGAACAAGAGACCAATTGGGTGCAATCTCCCCCCATGCCTTGTGTGAGCGCTCCACAAAGCATGTATTTTATGTTTTATTCATCTTCAAGCTCAAATAATAGCCCAAATTACAAAAATAGCAAGCTTTTAGCTTTTTAGTTTGCTTTAGCACAAAATAGGAATAAGCTAATGGGCGGTGCCCAAAGAGTCTGGCATGCCCAATACAATGTCCAAGTACAAATAACATAATCGTGCGCCCATGCGCATACAAAATAATAATAAATATCCAACGCCTCAATAAATAGGCGCGACAAAATATAGGCGCCATGCCTAAGATATGCGCCCATCAAAATATAAGTAATAAATCGAATACTCGCTATCCTCCAATGCTTTCCTCCGCCACTGCTGCTATCTCTACACATCAACTAAAGCATTCACAATCGTTAGTAAAATAATACAATTAAACCGACAAAAGTGAATACCTAGCAGTCTTCAGCTACATAAATAAATCAACTGGTTAGAAATCAATCCTAACCTTAATTTATTACGAGTGCGCACTCTAAACTCATAAACGTTTATTAATTTAATATGCATTTTGTGGAATCACCCGCTATGGAATCACCCATGTACACACTAAATTAATGAAACGCCGGAAAAAGATAGGCATCCCCATCAACTTCTCGCACAAAGAATCCACTTTATGTATGAGCCCAGTCATCAAAGTTTACGAAATCCACCGTAAAACCTCATAGAATCCACCATGGCATGGAATCCACCGTGAAATATGCCTCCTGGCATCACTCTAATCACGAAGAACCTCTCCCAGGAGACAGAGGATTACTTCTGAAGTTCCTTCGCAAGTCATTTTTGTTGGCAAAGAAACAGACAAGGAGTTTTATGGAGTTTGAGGTTAGAAGCTTGAGAATCTTAAAGGGAACTTAAGCTCCCCAAAATTTGACAATTCGTGGCGGAAGGATAAACTTGTCAATGTCGAACTTGTCAAGAAGATGTTGCTGTCCTGTTGCTAATCCCAGGAATTAGTTAAGCTTTAGCTTAAAGATTAAAGTTATTAAAGCTTTACTAAAGCTTAAAGTTTCAATTATTAATCTCCTCCATAGCGGGTGTTCGCACTATGGTATTCCCAAACCAATTTTGAAGTTTTAGCAAGCCTCTATTCCCAATTGCAACTTGGGTGAGTGGATTCACAGCAACAAGGCTATCATATGAAGTCTATGTGGAAGACTATTTTACTTGGAAGAAGACCATTCTCAAATGCCCACTACAAGAATATCAGGCCATAGCGACACTGATTAGCGATGTCAAATAGCGGCCTCACTATTTGTGTTGCTATTAGCGTCGCATTTGCGACGCTAATAGTGATGCAAATAGTGACAATACCTAGAGCAAAAAAACATGGGCCGAAACCTGAGCGCATTAAATTTCGCGCATTCACAAAAGAGAGCGAGAGGGAGAGTGAGAGAGAGAGTGACCGTCTTGCTGAGAGGGAGAGAAAGAGAGAAAGAAGGCTTCTCACCACCACTGCCGCCACCACCACCGCCGTCGCCATTCGCAAAGAAGAGGAGAAGGTGTACAGAGGGTGAAGAGGAGCCACCAAACCCTTCTTCGAGTCTTTATGGTGAGTGCATTCTCTCTCTCTCTCACTTGTTTTTTGTATAATTTGTGTATATTGAGAGAGGGAGAGGAAATGAGAGAGAGAGAGGGAGAGGGAGGGGGAGGAAATGAGAGAGGGAGAGGGAGGGAGAGTGCATTCTCTCTCTCTTTTACTTGTTTTTTGTATAATTTGTGTATATTGAGAGAGGGAGAGGGAGAGGGAGGGAGAGGAAATGAGAGAGGGAGAGGGAGGGGAGAGAGAGAAAGAGAGGGAGAGGGGGAGGGGGAGGAAATGGGAAAGGAAGAGGGAGGGAGAGGGAGAGGGAGGGAGACATTAAACATAATAGGGAAATGAGAGAGGGAGAGGGAGGGAGAAAAAATGAGAGAGGGAGAGGAAGAGAGAAAAAGGAAATGAGAGAGGGAGAGGAGAGAGAAAAAGAGAGAAAAGATGTTAAACATAATAGGGAAAGAGAGGGTGAGGGTGAGGGTGAGGGAGGGAGAGGAAATGAGAGAGGGAGAGGAAGAGAGAAAAGGAAATGAGAGAGGGAGAGGAGAGAGAAAAAGAAATGAGAGAGAGAGATGAAAGAGAAAAAGAGAAAAAAAATCATTAAACCTAATAGAGAAAGAGAGAAAGAGAGGGTGAGGGTGAGGGAGGGAGAGGAAATGAGAGAGGGAGAGGAGAGAGAAAAAGTGAGAAAAATCATTAAACCTAATAGGGAAAGAGAGAAAGAGAGGGTGAGGGTGAGGGAGGGAAAGGAAATGAGAGAGGGAGAGAAAGAGAGAAAAGGAAATAAGACCTTACAATAAGCTCATCCTAGGCTCATAGGGGTGAGGTGGATCCTCAACAAACCTAAGGGATATATGGCTAGAGAACCCTAGTACACTTGCGCCTCCTAGCATAATGTTCTTCCTACAAAGAGACCTCGCATACATGGGGCTTGTCCTAGCCTCCACCATGCAAGTATACAACAAAGGCAATCAGCCTATCAATTAGAAAAACATTCATTTTTCATAACGTAAATCTAAAAATAACTTTGGATATTCCATAAAAATCAATCTCTTCTTAAAAAGACAAATATAAAAAACTAAAACAACATCATTCATATGCTTCACAAAATTAAAATAGCATCACCACAAGATCTCTTAGGAAACTCATCTTCGACTATCAATTTTAATTAAAAAATATAATATAATATCACTTGTAAGGAAGGAAACTCTTTTATCACTATCCCTCTTTCTTCCTTAGAATAGTCATAGGAATAAATTTTTGCTCTAACAAGCATATATTTGAGCATAATAACTATTTTAAGGTTTATTCCATGAGTAGTAGTAGTATATATGCAACCATCAAGGTAGAGATCATGCTTTGATATCTGTGGAGATCCCAATCTCATGCCCTTATAGAGATTGTAGTGTGCAATAGTGTGGAGAGAAGGTGGGTGAGTTGTAAATGGTAAAGGAGAATTCTATTGATGATGGAGAGAAGATGAGGTGAATCATCAATTCTATTCTTAGTGAGTGCAACCTACCCATAGTATGGCATCCATGACCGATTGAAATCAGTAAGACTTTGAAATCCTACCTCGAGTATTATAACTATTTTTTTGTGGTGGATTTTCTTGCCATAATTCAATGTCAATTTGTCCTTGTGTTTTCCACGGTGTGTTGACTATGGGTGTCAAATGCTCTAGTCTGATCTCTCTCTCTTTCTCGATCTCTCTCTCTTTCTCCTCTCTCTTCTCTCATTCCTTCTCTCTCCCTCAATCTTCCCTCTTTCTCTCTTCTTATACTCTCCCTAAATCCTTCTATCTCCCCCTATCTCTTTTCTCTCTCTATCTCTCTTTCTATTTCTACCTCTCTCACTTCTCTCCTCTTCTTCTCTAACTTTACTCTCTCCCTAACTCTTGTCTCTCTCTTCATCTCTATATAAGTAGTCGTAGTCGTAGTCATAGTCGTGGTCGTGGTCGTGGTCGTGGTCGTGGTCATGGTCGTAGTCATGGTAGTAGTTGTAGTCGTGGTCGTGGTCGTAGTCGTAGTCATGGTCGTGGTCGTGGTCGTGGTCGTCGTAGTCATAGTCGTGGTCGTGGTCGTCGTAGTCATAGTCGTAGTCATGGTTGTGGTTGTGGTCGTGGTCGTGGTCATGGTCGTAGTCATAGTCGTGGTTGTGATCGTAGTCGTAATCATGGTCATGGTCATGGTTGTGGTCGTGGTCGTGGTCATGGTCGTAGTCATGGTCGTGATCATAGTCATAGTCATAGTCATAGTCATAGTCATAGTCATAGTCGTAGTCGTAGTCGTAATCGTAATCGTAGTCATAGTCGTAGTCGTAGTCATAGTCGTAGTCATAGTTGTAGTCGTAGTCGTAGTCGTAGTCATAGTCGTAGTCGTAGTCGTAGTCGTAGTCGTAGTCGTAGTCGTAGTCGTGGTCGTGGTCGTGGTCGTCATAGTCGTGGTCATGGTCATGGTCGTGGTCATGGTCGTCGTCGTGGTCGTAGTCATAGTCATAGTCATAGTCATAGTCATAGTCATAGTTGTGGTGGTGGTGGTTTTGGTGTGGGTGTGATTGATGGTTTTTGGTTTTAATGTTGCACTATTAGACAGGTTTGAAGGAGTACCTGGAGGGAGCCAATTGCTATGTGGATGCTTTTTACGGCTAGTCCAAGTGATATCTTTCCTTTCTAAGTTATTTTCCCTTGATCAAAATGTTTTGTGTGTATTTTGGGATTTTTCTTTCTTATGCCAGGGATTGATAGTCAAGGCATGAAATCCTAGGATTATTTTGGCATGTTTGGGGAGGTTTAAGTAGTTTTCTGCCTCTTGTGAAGACATTGTGGGGTATATAAAGAGTTGTTTTGGAGGGTAGTCCTAGTGACCATGTCCTTCTAGCATGCTAAGAAGCTAGTTCTAGGAATCCCTATTAGCTGTGAGGTAGTTAAGGAAGCTTGCCAAAAAAAAATTTAAAAGTAATAAATATATTTGAAATATATATAATACAGAGGTGTATGAAAAGGGATTCTAACCCCTAGAATTAGAAAAATTACAGAAAGTAAAATTTCAAAGAGCTGATGTTCATCACCTTACGAAGGCATGGAGGTTCCTGGGAATGAATTAGATCCAAGGTCAATGCATTCTCTTCTTTCAAGGGTAGCATTTTTCCAAAAAGAAAATAAGGATGGTTGGAGCAAAAATAAAAGTGAGCAAGACTAAAAATAAAAATTTAGTGTCATCTAATCATTGCCTACTAGTAGGCTTGGCTTAATTAATGCTTTGCTTCATCCCCAACTAGTATGCTTGACTTGATTTAGTGAAAGCACAGGAGCACCTCAAGAGTCATCAGCATGTATGTAAGCTTGAGTTTCAACCAAATAGAAAGAGTTATTGAGAGGCAAAGGACTCATGCATGAATAAGGTACAATAGATTAAGGTTTCATTTGGAAATAATTAGCTAATTTTTTAAAAAAGGAGTAGTAATCTTTATATTGGATTGCCTTGTTTTCCTGATTGACACCTTGCTACTTCTTGATGCCATAATGCTTGTTGTTGATTGCCCTACTCATGCTGTACTGCTAATTGCTTCCAACTCCATCATTATCATCATCTTCTTTATCAGCAACAAAATAGTTCATAACAACATTTGCACCCTGTTGTCCATCACACCCTACTGTTGGTTATATATGCTACCCTGTTGGTATGTAGATTTTTTGATGTCTTGGTGTGCAGCTCTATTGAGCATCCTAATTTATTTGATGTCCACCATCTTCATCGTCAACATTAGCAACATCGTCATAATCATCATCATCATTGTAATAATCATAATCATCTATTATCCATTGCCATTGGTGGGTACATTGTTGATCACACCTACTATGCGCCATCACCCCATCACCAATCTAGTTGTTGTTGTCATTGACTTGGTGATCATCATCATCATCTTGTTGGTTGTCATCTTCACCATTTTTAGCTCTAGTAGCTAATTATCATCTTTATTATCCACATGATTGTCTACAATACCTCTGCTTGTGGTTTGTGGTTGTTTCTCTATGAACGTGAATAGCCACCTTGCTCCCTTTTACTCAATGCCTTAAAAATTAATGTAGCATCATCATCATTATCATTATCACATCCATCATAATCAGTAGCAACAACAACTACATCGTCATCATCATAAACAAAATTACCTTCTACATCTTCAATATTCTTGTCTCCTACTATCATGATTGGCTGCATACTATTGTCATCACTGCCCTCTACTAGTCATGATTGTTGGGTTAAACAGACAACATTTGAGACATTGGACAAACTTCTATTGTTTTAGAAGTTGCAACTCACTTCAGTGACAATCTCTCACCTTCCTCTACTAGTCATGATTGTTGGGTTAAACACACAACATTTGAGACCTTGAACAAACTTCTATTGTTTTAGAAGTTGCAACTCACTTCAGTGACAATCTCTCACCTTATCTCTCAACACTTTGCTCTAACTAACCATGCATCCTTAACTCTATTCCAAAAAAACAAGGACACAAGTTTGAGGTGTAGTAAACTCACCAACTTATCTTCCTGTGTTGTAGTTTGAAATCTTAAAGGGTCGAAGATGGTTCCATGAGCCAAACAACATGATCTAATGCCATCACTCCTTTGCATCTACCACCAAGCACACCAATGAGTCAAGAAGCTAGTATAAAAGAATAAGAAGAGAAAGAAGATGACTTATAGCTTCACCTTCACTCAACCTCTCGCTCAACATATCTCTCACTCACTCACTTTCATTCACTCACAACAATGGAGGCAAGATGATAGGATAGAAGAAGAGAATAGAAATCTTCAATAGTTTCACTGATAGAGCTTCCACAATATGGATGTACCACAAAAGTAAATACAAGCGAGACCTCCCACCCAAACATAGACCAAGATTAGGGTTAGGGTGTTGTCACTTCTCTAGGATAGTGCACCATTTGCATTTTAGGGTTTACACCCCTTTTGTGTTTTAGGATTTGCACCCCTATGAATTAGAGTTTGCACCCTATTTTGAGCATCCTGCCCTCTTTGTGGGATTTGGGCCAACTATTCATTGAAGCATGCTTTGTCCTTAACTTAAATAGACCTAGCCTATGCTATTCTAGTAAAAAATCCATGTGTATAACCCACACAACTATTGTGACTACGGCAAATACAACTACATGTGATGATACAATGTGCACATGAGTGAGCTCCTGACGCTCACAAAATAATATAACCATTATAATAATATGTCCCTAAAGTACAACAAGTAATAGAGAAGTGCCCAAAAATAATATGTCCCTAAAATACAACAAGTAATACACAAATGCCCAAAAATAATCATTGAAGCATTCCAAAAATAATAATACAATATCAAATAAATTTGACACTTACACTTACACTTTGCTTTAACCTTTTTTTACTTCAGCCTTCACAAAATACTACAAACATTATCCCCCTTTGAGAGAGTACCAATCCTATGGCACTCAAGTCAAAGGTAGACATGGAATGCAGAGGAAAGATGATGAAGTAGTAGTCTTGAGATAGTAACAATCCTAATGGAGAGAAGTGAATGTTGAGGATAAAAAATCATGGATGATAATAATCAAACGCTTGTTGATGAAGAATTGGTACTGAAGAAGATGAGGCTCCTACTCATACTATACATGATGTCCAAAAAGATGTAGGAGATGGTGACTAGTGGCAATGTTGTGAGGGAAACAATTGGTTTAAGATTGTGTTGCAAAAAATACACTTGACTATTGAAGCTTCAAATGGAGAGAACTTGAATGGTCAGTGGGAATGCACTAGCATTGGAAAATCATAGGAGTTTTGATTCTAAATTAGAGGTGAGGGTGCATCATACTCCATGACTTTAGTACTTGCAAAGTAAAACCTCATGCACAATCATTTCTTAGGGAGGGAGTGCTAGTCTTCAATTTGTGCACATGACATACAATATTGTTAGTTTGGTAGATGGATCAAAGAACTTGAGGCAAGCCCAAAGTGATGTCCCATAGTTGAGGAACCAAAACCACTAATAGGTTATAGTGTGAATATATTGTGAGTGTGTGTTCTTACATATGATAATACATAGTTAAAAGACTATCCATGGGCTCTTCTATTGATGATGGTGGCTGATGAAGCATGGGAGTGTGAACTGATGATGAAGATGGGAAGAATGGTCCTTGAGAAAAAATGCAATTGTTAAAAAGATGAGGGAAACACCAATATGGGATGGATAGGAGCTGAAGTCCAATCCAATAAACTCTTGAAGAATATGTGGCTCCCTTGAATCAACCACACATGGTAGCTAGTGCAATTGTGATTTATTTGCTTAAAGCACCATTTTCAACTAGCTTTGGAGTTGATTTTCTTGCACTAAGATGAATGGTGGAAAAGAAAAATGTATAAGGGACTCAAGAAGATAGGTTGAAGAGCTGAGACTTTGTAGGTATGTACTGACCTTGATATTCCATTGATAAATGTGGGGGAGGCTAGGAAAAGGGCTAGGGGGTTAGAGATAGACCCCAACTAACCAAAGCCATTTGACGCACCCAAATTGAGGATCCCTAAGTGTTGTGCAGTGTATGCGAGTGCATATGCGTTTTTTTCTTTTCTATTCTTTTCTTTTTTCCTTTTTCTCTTTCTCTGCCACACCGACAGGAGATCCGGAGGATTCTTGATCTACACCGACAACAGACTGAGATCTGACGACACTCGACACATTGGATCTCAGATCTCCAGTTTGCTCTTTCTTCACCGCCGATGTACCACATCCTGCATCCAGGAGGGATCACCTGCTATTAGCGACTTCAACGACTACTACTACATCCCAGGATAGTATATCTCCCTGCATCTGTTACATATACACATCGCACCACTTTATCACAGCCGACAGTTGTTCCCCTATCACAGCCGACATTTGTTCCCCTTTTGTAGCCATTATCTGGAGTTCCAGAGCTACATACGCACATACACATACACGACACTTATCACACTCATAGCACCATATTTTCAGTTTTCAGTTTTTAGCTTTTCATTCAGCACTTTTATTTTGGATGGCTGGACCTCATCAGTTGTATCACAGTTTGTCTCATAGGCCGATTTTGGTCTTTAGAAGACGTTAATATAACTTTCTTTCTTTCTTTCTCTCTCTCTCTCTCTTTTCCTCATTCCCCCCTCTCTTTTCTCCCTTTCTTGAATAATACAATGGAGATTGAACATTGAGCCTAGAATTGTAAAGCACAATGCCTTGTTGTTGATACAGAGTTATTGAAAAAGAAATGGCGCTAGTTGATGAAGACTTGAAATGTTAATGAAGAAATTGCAACATCTCCTCAAGAAGTAGATGACCATTGTATATTGGAGTCAAGGTATGGTATTGATGAAGAAATTGGATGTCATTGTTTATGTCTTTTGGATGTTAGTCTTTAGGTTAGAGTCATTCAGGTGAGTTGGTTGGCGTGAGGTTGCCATAACTTTGAAACTTCAAAGAATGCTTTTATTGCCAATGATGTTGTACTCATGCACCATAGCTTGATTTTGTAGAGCTTTGCTACTTTCGATGAGGTTGTTATCAAGTCTTGACTGTGCAATGTGCTTTGCTTTGTTACCTGTCATTTTCCTACATGCACTTGGTGAAGCCTTGATAAGACAATGTAGTAGATTCAAAGTCAAAAGATAGAAAGAATTACAAACAACTTTTTGCATTTCACCATCTTAATTTGATCAAAAGCTGCAATCTTGTAATTGTGATCTTGCCCACACATAGGTTGTAGCATGGTTCCATAATTCGAAGGCTTTGGCCCTTGTTAGTGCAACAAAAGAAAAATATATATGAGGAAACGAAGGTTAGTTAGAAGGGTTAGTATTTTGTATTTTTAGGGATCCACAAATCATAGAAATTTTAATTATATTCCAACTCAACAAAAGCATCCAGGTCAATTTGTTTTGTAGCTAGTCCACAATGTAAGTAATTAGATCGCTAAGGAAGGATGGTCTTGTAAAGTGACTAGCAATGTGTAGCTCCTTCACAATTGGAATCTTATCAAGAAATGGATGATATTTCAACTTTTGCGGCAATGCTAGATTCGGAGAGAGGATGATATAGTGCAAGGAATTGGTCTCATTGTAAGTTGGGTCAAATTGAAGTGTACTAATTGTATATTGTTGCTCAGTCATTGTCATAAGATGATTTCCGTGGTGAGTGAGAATAAATTGATGAGAAAACCACTTCTGTAAGAATGGACTCGAGGAATTTTAAGTTTTCTCAAGTTGATCAAGTATTGATTAATTATTGATTTTAGTCAGAGAAACATAAGAGTGAATAAGTAAGCATGATTGCAATTGCTTTCGAGAGAGGGTTTTAGCATATTCGTCTTAAATCAAGAGGCTTTTGTGATAGAGGTGTTTCCTCTCTTCCCAAATGGAATTCATCACCTCATTATCACAACAAGGCCTAAATCAACCATTGTGAATAGCTTGGTTTGTGCTGAATATGGCATCAAAATGGGGTACGCATTGCATTTTAGAGGAATTGAATTTCTTTTTCGAATGAGTAGCCATGGTACTTAAAGGTTGACATACCAACAAAGGCTAGAGGCTAGAATAAGGGTTAGGTTTACTCGGGCTGATTTAAAGGTGAGTTTAAGTAGATTCCTCTAAAGGAGTTAGTGATTCAACTCAACTAGATCTAACTGATGGGTTGATTTAGTAGGGACATAAATAGTTGTGGTCCTAGGATCTAGAGTCTCAAGCACACTATTTTCAACTACTATGTCCTTATGAGTTGAAGTTTTATATGCATCACTATGCTTTTTGTCAATCTATGGAAATTCATTGTGTGTGGTAGTAAAAGTAGAGGAAAGATGAGATTCCATGTCACTCAACCTTGGAATAAACCACTCATAGAAATCAAGATGGTGTTAACCCTCAAAGGAACGAAGGTGGAAAATCTAGAAAAGCTAAAGCAGAAGAAAAATGCCAAGGTAAAGTGAAACGGAAGACAAAGACGCACAAGGAGAAAAGTTCTAAATAAGGGAGAAAGGCGCACAAGGAAAAGCGCAAGTCAATACTTTTGTAAAAGAGCTCAAGTGCATCATGGTTTATTTCAAGGAGCGCCGGGCTCTCACCCGTGTAATTTGTAAATGTAGACGGGCGGTGGAAAGGAAGCTAGGAAGATAGAAGGGCAATGGGGAAAAGGGCCTAGGCCATGGCCGGCCATGTAAAAAAGGGGATAAGGGGATGACCGCCCAAAAGGGATTTAGGGTTTTGTATATAAAGTTGAAAAGTGAATAAGAAGCTCATTCTTGTGTGTGGCCAAAAGCGGCTCTCCTCTTCTTCTTCTTCTTCTTCTTGTTCTTGCTTGCTTGAGCTTGTGCTTGAGAGAGGGAGTGTGAGAGTGTGAGGGAGTGAGTGTGTGAGGGTGAGGGACCGGGGAGGAGAAGCTCTCCATCTTCTCCTCTCTTCTTCTCTTCTCTTCTCTTCTCTTGTCTTGCTTGTGGTGATGGATCTTGGAGCGTGGAGCTTGAGGATGGAGCTTGCTTGAAGCTTGCACTTGGATCGTGGAGCTACTAGAGTGCCCGGGAGAGGAGGTAACTTGATCGGCATGGAGGTAAGCTCACTACACCCATAGATATGGATGGCGTGTCAGCTATGTGAGAGGTAGCCATTAGTGCTCGGCTTGGAACGCTTGAACAATAAGCAGTCCGTGGGTCTTGGCGGTTGAGCGAAAGCTCCCATATTTTGGTTCCGTTGTCGGGACCAACGGATTCAAGCCTTGAGCACTTGCGTTCTTCGAATCGATCATTGGAGTAAGGTTTTTCCCGAACCGGTGCTTGAGTAGATAGGTAGGAAGCGAGGAAGTTTGAAGAGGTATTCGATCTCCTTAGCAAGTAAATTTTTGATTTGTTGTTGAATATTAGAGTAGGACCATCCATCTCCATCTCTGGTTTTGATTTTTGTTGCATTAGGTTAAGGTTAGGATAGGAAAAAAGAAGGAAAACAGTAGGGTTTTCTGTTGCTGTATAATGGGCTGAAATAGGGAAATAGGGGCAAGATTCAGATTTCTGGCTGGAAGAGTATGAGGGACTAACCTCTGAGGTCACAGTAGGCTGGGATGGGGCAATAAGAGGCCCAGGGAACCAAGAAAGGCCACATTTGACATCTTGCCCTTTGAGAAGAGAGTGAGCTTGAGAGCTAGAGAGAGAGAGAGAGAGAGAGAGAGAGAAAGAGCTGCGGGGAGATTGTCGACGTGCTGATCGATTCGAGCACCACATCATTTTTAGGTATGCCAGGCATTTCCCTCTGTTGCTTTGCATCTAATTAGACGGCGGCACGATTCAATGAAGTAGATGTTAGCCTAGAGGCGTCGCGTGCAACTCGCGGGCCATTGG
Source organism: Lygodium microphyllum (assembly GCF_053477565.2). Classification (NCBI taxonomy): domain Eukaryota; kingdom Viridiplantae; phylum Streptophyta; class Polypodiopsida; order Schizaeales; family Lygodiaceae; genus Lygodium; species Lygodium microphyllum. Next base: position 68,215,487 of record NC_141149.1, on the reverse strand, counting down.
CCACGCAGTTGGACCAGTTCGTCCGAGTCCCATAATAGGATTGCCCTATCTCTGGAGTTGGACCGTTCGACTCCGAAAATTGGACCTCTCCAAAAACCATCTGACTCCGAAAATTGGACCACCTTTCTGATCTGATTCCCAAAATCAAACCAGTCCCAAAATCGAACTAGTCCCAGAATCGGAACACCTTTGTCTGTTGGATCGAACACTCGAATCGGACACTTGACCGTCCGATTTTAAAAATCGAACACTTGGACCCTGGAAATTGGACACAAGGAATCGGACCACTCAGAATTGGACATCTGTCAAAATCGGACGTCCGATTCCAAAAATCGGACGTGACCGAAATGGAACACTAGGCCGATAGAACCAACCAAAATTGGATGTCCAATTCCGATAATTGGACTCCTGAAAATCAAACGTCTGAGAATCAGACAAAAAACTGTCAAAATCGGACAGGTATCTAGAACACAAATTTTGACGCATTTAAACCCCGAAATTGACCCCAAAGGCTACGTAGACCTAAAGGCACATCACAGATCCATCACTGGGTTGAAACTTAGAGCAAGTAGTTCAAAATTTGGCTATAAATGGTCCTCCAAATTGTGCATGGTGTTTACTATAACGGCCCTGCGGACCGCGGGGTATTGCCCCCCCCCCTGGACCCCCGCAGAGGTTGCCCCCTCCGCACCTCCCCCAAGTAGGTTGGAGGGAAAACGCGCGTCATGAGAGGTCCTCTGGATTAGGCCCTAGTGTAGTAATGGCTCTACACAAGCATAGATCTTCACTTAAAAAGCAACAAATAGAAGCCCACACCCAAACAAAGACAAAAAGAGACCCTAGAACCTCAACAGGCCAATCTAGCCATCAAGGGCAAAAAGGCCACACCATGAGAACACAAATACATTGTGTTCAGACTGTGTTTAGTCAGAGCAAAATGCAACATCAGTAAGCTACAAATGCGAAGATGACTAGACATGACACTCTTGATGAGAGATGTACCTTGAGCAGCACTGCACAGACGACCCAAGACATCGGTTTGAGAATCCACATCTGGTTGTGCAGTTGGGGACTCAAGGGCATTTGTCAGAAGGCTTAAATTTACAAGCCAAGACCCGAAAGACGAAGACATAGTACCATCTGCTTATCTTATGGGCGCTCGTCACCATCACTTTATTCTTTATTCGTTTTTAGTGATAATTTTGAATAAAGAAAGGCCCGGTCACACATTGTGACTTTTTCATGTATATCGTTTTGTATAGTCTTGTAACCTCGTGTCCTCTCTCTCCCTCTCATCATTTTTATTTTCTCTCCTTTCTTTTTCCTCTTTTCTTTCATCTTTCTTCACTTTATATGTGGGCATGTGTACACATGTTTGTATATGTGTATGCATTGCATGTATGTGTGCTTTCACATATGTGTGCACACATACATGTATGTGTGTGCATATATTATTAATGCATCTTTATAGTGTATATGCATTTGTGCATGCTTTTAGACTACAAAAAAATTGCATGCATATATTTAAATAATAAAATATCATTTATATCTGATTAAAAAATAAATTCATCCCTAGAAAGAGAGAGTCACATATAATTTTTCAAAGACTCATATTTTCCTTTTCCATAATCATTTTCTACCAGACGCTTCACACCTAGATTCTCCTGGTGCTTCTCACTAAGGTTTGAAAGCACATTTCATGTACCAAGAGGATTCATGGGAGGTTGATATAAGAAATAGAATCCAAACTTCAAAATCTTTGGCAACTTAGACTAATACAATGTTATATGCATGAAAATGTAATATATGGGGATATGACACTCACTAATGTATATGGAGTGAAAGGCCAACATCAATAGGGTTAAGCCTAAACTATATCTCCAACAAAACCTTATGACCATTTCTCAAAGTTTCTCAAAGACAAACACATTTAATAGTGATTATTCACATTGAGCCTATGAGGGTATACATATTATCCTCACACATTGAGCCAATAACATCATATAAATTTTGCAACCCATAAACTATATTGAGAATTCCTTCTCCTTCTCCACCACCTCCTCTCTCTCTCTCTCTCTCTCATAATTTATAATTAATAATATATGTATAGAATTATATATGTATAATATATTTATTAAAGTTCTTATATATTAATTAATTTTATAGATTATGGTTATATGCTTATATATATATATATATATATATATTATGTGTGTATATATCATACACATTTTATTAATAACTAATCAATATACTCATAGTTATTAATTAATAAGTAAAAAATTATGTTAATATATTGGTAATTATAATTAATACATGTACTATTGAATTAATCTATAATTATATCTAATGTATATGTAGGAAGTGCCTCCTCCAACATACCCGGATGAGTCCTCTTAGTAGTTGACCAAAATTCATATCCATGCACATCACCATCCAGTCTCCCCATGGGACACTTAGGACTTAGTCAGAACATGGGAATCTCAGTTCTACTTCACAAGGGAAGCATGGACAAGTCACGCCTAACAGAAATCTAACACCTACCTAAGAAAGACCACTTTGTAATCAATCAAAGACAGGAGTGAGGTTAACACCGCACTTGGTTCAAAGCGAGTGAGAGACAGGGGAGAGTGTAACTTGATCCCCCTACCTGTGTAAGGTAACTCTACATAGTGGTACAAAACAGTCTTTCTGCAAAAAGACATTGTCCAATAGTCTAGGATAGGACCTTCCAATCTCATAGGATTGGGCTGTATGTGATCGCATTCCGTTCGCAGTCAATAGGGAATTAACTGGCTCAAAGCCCCTCTAAGCTTCCCTGAGCCTCAAGAGCTGTCCTACATAGTAGGGGCACTTATCACTCGGCCCTTTTCCCTCTTAGGTGCTCAAGTGATCAAAAACCAAATACACATATCTGCCTCAGAAGCATAGGACCCCCACCTGCAGGTGAGTTTTTTCACACTCCACAGAGTGTTTAGGGAGCATTGGGTTGGGGACCCCAACGTCTTGAACCACCACAATCCACAACTCATCTAGCTGATACAAGCACACAATCATAAGAGACATAATTCATCATTCACAAATCCAAAAGCAGACATAACCATAAAACATTTTTAACACACTTGTCAATGTATGCGATGCATAGAATCTATCCCCCTCATCAATTCCTGTGTTCTTTCCTAAAAAGTAATTGATAATACTAACATGTTTTTGTGAGTTTAAGTACATTCTAACTAATTGTAATCTATGTAATAGACTTATCCTATGGTCTTTTCTAATATTACTAACTTATCCCTCATTTTATCGTAAGACGTAAAAGACACAATAGAAAAATTAGGAAGTTATAGATAGCTTAAAATTAATCATTTTCCTATGACGGCAACCTTAGTTTGTTGTGGAATAACCGGTCCTTCAGGTTGAATGGATTCAGGGGTAACTTTCGCTTATGCTGCAACAGAGCAACTACTTCCTCGTGTCAGGGAGCTCTTCAAGCATGACCTCGCTCAGCATCTCAACGTCTCTTGGGAGCCATGGAAGAAGCTTGATGGATTTGAGCAACGCTTCCACGTAGGTGTGGAGAGAGAGGCTAGGATGATTGCAGCAAAGCTTCGTCGCGTCAACAACAGAGAGACTTCTGCATGGGTTGCTTTTCTAATGTGATGCTCTATCCCTAGTTATATAGTAATCAGGGGGGGATAAAGAGAGAACGCTTGCTTTTAGCATTTTTTGATGACATCATCGATGATGTCATAGAGGGTTCCATTTTTGGAACATAGCGTGGAGGTAAAGATATGGCAAGCACCGCGCGTCGCATCGTCCCGAGTGAGCGGCACTCCAAGGTAGTGATCAAGGCATGGACCTTGGCATACTTGGCAACGACTACTATGAAGTCTTCTTTGGCACCGATGGCTGCACAGAAGAAGCTCCCACTAGCTTGTAGGAAAAGCTTCGTGGGAGGTCACCCATCTCGGTAGTGTCATCACCCACGTGCACTTATCTACCAAAACTATCCACTAGGCTAGTTCTTTTTGTTGTTCTATACTACTAACATAGTTTTAATAAGCTTGTCTTGGGAGGGTTTCCCAAGCCTTCCTTCCATGAACTGACATATAATACCTCATCAATTATCTTCATAGTTAGAACTATTTTTAAAAATGTGCAATCTTTACCATTTTATTTTCAACATAAATCAATTTTTGAAATGTATATGTGCATTGTTTATTAAAATCAATACATAATCTGTGTGTGTGTGTGTGTAAATGATACACATGCACACACAGACATTTTTTCCTTTTTACGTGTGCTTGGTTTTTCTATACTTTGTATGTGTGTCTCCACACACATATATATGTGTATATATGTGGGTGTGTATGTACATATATATGTGTGTGTTTAATACATGTGTGTCTATTTGTGTAGTCTTGCAAATATGTGTCCTCTTTCTCCCTCTTATCATTTTTATTCTCTCCTCTTTCCTTTTGTTCCCACTATATATCATCTTTCTTCACCTCATATATGTGCATATGTATATATATGTATCTACATGCATATACATATTTGTATGCATTATATATATATGTATTTGTATATGTTTATGTATGCATATGCATTGCGTATATATGTATATATGAGTGTGTGTGTATGTGTGTGTTTGCATGTGTGAATGTGTGCATATTTGTAAATGTATGTTTTATAAGTGTGTATCCACACCTCTCTCTCTCTCTCTCTCTCTCTCTCTCTCTCTCTCTCTCTCTCTCTCTCTCTCTCTCTCTCTCTCTCTCTTCTCCCACTCATATATTTTTACGTGTGTCTGAGCATATCTACATATATACATATATAGTATATGTGTTTATACATGTTTGTGCATGCACACATCTGTATGTGTGCTTATATTATTCACGTCTTTTTAAAGTCCATGTGTATTTACCTGTTGTTTTAGAGTATCTATATATAACATGAATGTATTCAACTATTAAAATCATTATCCCATCCCATAATGTTCAATAAAAAGAGAAATTTGAATCTTTTTATATAGTGTGTGCATTTGTGGATGTTTATACAATATATATACATTACATGCACATGTTCAACCATTAAAATATCATTTTATTTTATATTTCTAATTTTTAAAAATATCATCATTCTCTCTCTAGAGAGAGAGAGGGAGAGAGAGAGAGTCACATACACTTTTTCAAAGCCCCACCTTTCCCCTTTCCATGATCATATTCAACATTCAATTAAAAAAGAGAAAGAGAAAGAGAGTATGTGTGCTTAATTGGGTGGGGGAGAGGAGACAAAACAAATATAACCCCCACTCACTCTCCAAGAAAAAGCCATCTTTATTTTTTTAATACTAGACTTCTTATCCTTGTGCCACATAGGCTTGGGAGCCTTCTGGTTGGTTCAAGATCTCAAGATCCCTAAGGCAGAGCTCTCAATAATATATAAAATAGATGTTAAGAGAGTGTGTATGTGTATTCAATAGAGAGAGAGAGAGAGAGAGAGAGAGAGAGAGAGAGAGAGAGAGAGAGAGAGAGAGAGAGAGAGAGAGAGAGAGAGAGAGAGAGAGAGAGAGAGAGAGAGAGATGATACAAATTAATTATAACCCCCACTTACCTTTCAAGAAAATCCCTCTTTATTTTTTGAATACCAATCTTCTCCTCCATGTGTCACATAGGCTTGGGAGCCTTCTAGTTGGTTTGGGATCTCCAACACAAAGCTCTAAATAATGCATAGAATAGATTAGAATGACTTGCAAAGTGATTAGATTTCTATATCTTATGTGAATTTTTATTTTTTGTCTTTTTGCCACGTAATTGTACTCGTTGCATGTGAGAACGTATAGTACCAATCGCATTGTTAAGGTGGAGATTGGAAAAATTGATGTGTTTTGTGTTGTTGGTAATAGATATGTAGATTAAGGAATTGGAAAAAGGCATGAATTGCTAGATGGAGCTTGTAATGAAGTAGTGTAATAGCCTAACACCCCATACGTAAGGGGATTTTTTTTGTTTTTTGGGGAGGGGAGAGGAGATTAAAGGCATTAAAGCCTTTAATTAAACAAAAAAACAAAAAATATCAGTCTCGCCATGCTACCGCCATTTGATGCCAACCTTCCACAAATTGAGTAATGAGATCATCATAATCCTCACCAATGCTGCCCTCTTCTTGAACTCATTACCATTTCTATTCCATACAAGTGTGCCATCGACAACAGCCTCGATTACATCATGATAAGAAGGAGAGTAAGGGGCAAAAATCAAACCAAGAACCTTGATATGGCTATATAAGCTAGCCTTAGCTTTAGCCTAGGCTATTGCTATTTATCCTGTGCGTGCTAGTTGCTACCTCAAAGAGAGAGAGAGAGAGAGAGAGAGAGAGAGAGAGAGAGAGAGAATTAGGATAGGTGGAGAAGAAGAGAAGAGAAGAAGAAGAAGAAGAGAGGATGAGAGAAAGAAGAGAAGAGGAGGGAAAGAGAGAAAGTAGAGAAGAAGAAGAGAAGATAAGAGAAGGAGGGGAAGAGAAAGTAGAGAAGAAGAAGGGAGAAGAGGAGAAGGTGAGGTGAGGTGAGTAGGTGGAGGAGAAGAGAAGAGAAAGGGAAAAAGAGAAGAGGAGAGGAGAGGAAGAAGAGAAGAGGAGGAGGAAAGAGAGTAGAGTAGAGTAGTTTATTATCGTCCACCGAAGGCCAAATTATGATCCATGTGAGAGCGGAGTTTTAATGCCAAGAAGTGCTTAAAAATAGCTAAAAATTACGAATATCAAGGGAAAAATATTCAACATCGAAGGCGGCGGCTCCAGCTAGGATGATTTTAAGCGTCAAGTGCTTTAAAGGCGCCCGAGTGACACTTGTTGATTTTTGATAAATTTTCAGACTGCCATGCAGGTTGTCACGAGTTGCCGGCTAGTGCGGGATGTCAAGCCGGACGCACAAAAATTTATAGCACTCGATTTGGACACCGGACGGGGAAATGGCCAACAAATGAGCAAGATGCGAAGGGGTGGACATTAGAGAGGCCAAGTGGGTAGTGACCTTTGGGGCCCTCTAACATTTTATGCAACACAAAATCGTGGGCATCAAGGAGAGGTGAAAAAATGTGAGGAGATGGAGGTGCTTGTTGACGCCGAAAAATGCGTCCACTTGTTGATGATGCATCCTCCTGCTTGTGAGCAACCCCCCCATTTGATCATGGGGCTTGATTCCCTCCTGTATGCTGATGCTATCGCCGCCTCTCGCTCGCGCAATGATGGCCGGGATGAAGATCTCTGATTTTAGTCTTTCTCTCTCCTCCCTCTCTCTCCCTTAAGGGGCTGTTCTTGTGTGGAAGAAGACAATGGAGAATGGTGGAGGAAAGCTTGTCCGGATGAGACCGAATTGCTTCTGGATGGATGAAGACATGAAGACTGGTGTTGTTCTTGAAGATGTTGAGAATTAAATGCATGTTGGAAATTAGTCCCGTAATCAAGACCAAGAAACTGAGACCTGAAAATAAGCGGTAATGCTATTTTTATGAAGAAAAATGATATTTTTATGCTATTTGCTTTATGAAATCTTGTTCATATGGGATGAAAGTTCATTATAATATTGCTTTCCATGAGTTTCAACTATTTGCAACCTGAAAATCAGAAAATATAAGGCTACATGGCTGGAATTAGTGTTAAAATACATAAAAACACGCGTTTAAGGGTAAAATTGGGTTTTTTTCTATATAAATGATAAATATGATATGTCACACCAACTAAATGTGAGTTTTTGCTGTCAATGAACCTAAGGACCACATCCCACAATCAATTTTCATTTTCAATCAATATTTATTAAAGAAAAATAGAAAAAATTACCCAAAAAAGGGAAAAATGGGTTTAAATTTAGGAAAAATAGAAAAAGGGCCGAGGAAAATTAGGAAAAATTATATCTATGTTTGTGCAATGTATAATGATGGCAAAGCACGAGGTTGGCCTCGGTTTGTCCCCGTTTCCATGTTTTGTGCGTATTTATCGTTATTTTAAAAGAGAAAAATCTAACCGATCAATGACGCAAAATGCTAAGAGTTGGATGAAGAGGGACTGAAACACTGAAAGATAAAGAAATATTTGATTTATGCATTGCACTTGGCATATAGGGAACGGTTTGAATAAAGAGGATGGTAGCATGAGCATATGGCTTGGTGCCTCCTTTCAACGCAGCACGCGTTAGTGAAATTCATGGAAAGAATGCTTTATGCACCATGCACAATGCTGATCTTTCTTTTGTTTGAGCACATAGTCATACACAATTTGCATTAAGCATAATAATTAAAAGGTATCAAAAAAACCTTCTAGATGCATGGCACCTGTTTTCCTTAGGTTGTGACCAACGATGAGCATGAGAGGATGTCCTAAGCTGTAGGTTAGTCGTTGGGTCCTAAGGGGAAAGTGTAGTGAGGAAACATGGTATATCTCCTGGAAATATGAGAAATATAAAAGAGAGGAGTTTGTGCTCGTTTGTGTTATATGTTTAGCAGTGCATCAAAGGGCCAATCCCTGCGATGTAGGAGAGCTACAGTGGGGCTCCGACTATTAGTCGGTGGAGTGTCTCCTATGTGTGTGTGATGAGGCATTATGCCTACGTACTTTGGGTTTTCCCTTTGAGGAGTTTTAGGGAAACGTTGAACTATAAACTATAAACGCAGGAATTAAGCTTTAGGGTAGTTTGTCCTTCAGCCTTAGATTGACGCTCCTGGTTCGCGAGGCCGTGAGGCTGTTTGTGTGTCATGAGCATGAGGTCGCTAGTGGCATAGCCAATGCCGGCCCATTTTAGGTCCCATCAGTGGTGCGTCTGCCGGGAGCTGCCTATAAGTGGTGGTTTTCGAATCTAGGGTTTCTAGGGACAAAAAGAAAGTTAGTTTATGTTCTCTGACAAGGACCGTCAAGCCGAAATCCAAAAAGCAGAATGTGCTGAGAGGGCTAGGCAGCGGTTAGAGATAGTAAGTCGTTATTCTCCTCAAAGGAGTAGCCCGGTACGTATAAGAGGCAGTGGTCTTAGTAACCCAACTACTCTACATAGTTCGTTAGGTGCAGGAGGAAGCATAAGTTCTTCTTCTCCTCCACCAAGTCTACCCACTTTAAGTGGGGGTGTGATTCCGATAGTTCAAACTCCCATTGCTAATCCAATTGTCGCCATGGCACAACTCATTGCAATTCCTGCAAGGAAGACGGATTTACCAGCTTTAGGAGTTCCCTTGCTAATTTTTAATGGGTTAGCGAAAGAGGATACAGAATTTCACATTTGTGAGTTCCAAAGATTGATGTTCAATTATCACATCCAAGATGAGGGACATCTCATGATGTTCTTTAATATGACGTTAAAAGGAAGGGCTGCGATATGGTATCACAGCATAGAGTCTAGAACCATAACCACAATTGATCAATTTTATGCAACTTTTCGAGCAGAATATGCCCCTGAAAGAGGTGGCCAATATTGGTTGTGGGTCTTGAATGTAATGCGCCAAGACCCTCATGAGAATGTGAAAGCTTATGCCAAGAAGCTGAAGGAAGTGTTTCGTAAGTTACAAACTTACATTCCCATTCCACCAGTTGCCCAATTGCAATATTTTTTGCATGGGTTGGACTTTAATATCCAAGTACAATTGAGCAGTGTGGCCTTGGCAGATATAGACCCCGCTATTACACGGGCAGAGGGAGTAGAAGCACGATTACAAATGTCCTACTCCTCTCGAATGAATGTTAATGGGGGTTTAGTACGTGGAGGCAATCCATCATTGACAAATGGAAGTCAAGGGATGCCTATGACTAACCCTAATGGGAGGGGAAGCATGGTTCAGAATGTACCTTTGCTGCCAGCTCCTCCGAGTGTGAGTATGCCTTTGGCAAGTCAGTTGGCTCCACCAAATGTTGGAGGCCAAGTTTCAAATTCTAATGTTGTTCCTGTGGGTCAACAGCCAATGCCAAATCAGATTGTTAGGCCAATGGAACGGCGGGTCAATGATCGAGGCTATGAGTCGAGTGCATCTAATGTCCTTGGCGAAGTCAAGGATATGATGAAGCATTATACCGACATGATTTCCGAACAATATCGACAAATAGCTGTCGACGTTAATTTCTTGAAGAAGCAACAAAATCTGATAGGGAGTCAACGCCCTGAAGAGGGTGGACCCTCAAGATTCAATTGTAAGTGGTGTGGTGGGCAGCACTTCCCCAGAAACTGTCCAAATGTGAAATGTGACATTTGTGGGAAGTTGGGCCATTTAGCTGCTACCTGTTGGAGTAAGATTAGTTCTCTCCAACAAGGGAGTAAACAGCCGGGCCCAGTGAATCATAGAGCGCAAGGAAATAACTTGCAGCAGAATGACGCACCCAGACAAATATTGCAGAGGGGAAAAACAACTATAGAAGAGTTGCCACAAGGCAACGGAGTCAGCCTTATTGAGGCTGTGCGAGTCAATGATACTGAAACCTCTAACTTAAGAGCCATGACAAGAGGCCAAAAGGCTAAAGAGGTTGATAAAGATCATGCAAAACCGGTTGAGGCAAACCCTAAACAAGGGGATAAGGGGATGCAAGTCCAGAGTCCTAGCATGGAAAGGGGACCGCTAAGGCCGGTTGACAGAAAAGGCGTCCCTAAGAAGGATGAGGAAGTGCCAAGAAAGAAGGAAAGAGCCAAGAAAGAAGCACCAAAACCGGTCCAAAGACCAAAAGAGAGGATGGTTTGGCGAGAAAAGAGAGCTTTGGCTACCTATCATGATTTTTATTTAGCAAGTTCCCTTTACGAAGTTAAACCAGATGTGAACCTCTTGCAATTGATAAAATTATCTCTAGGAGTACGCAAGAAATTTAAGAAGATCCTGCGTATTGGGTATATTGTAGAACCTTTGGGCATAGCATGAGTAGGGGAAGATTGGTTCGATCATGCTGAAAAGAACTGCCCTAGGGTTCCAGCTTATGTGGATGGAATATTGGTGGGACATGCTATTGTAGACACTGGATCCTCCATCAATGTCATGAGTTCAGAATTGATGGAGAGGTTGGGTCTAGGCATCCAAAAAGATAGCTCCACTCTTCTTAGAATGGCTGATGATAGTTTGAGACAACCAGAAGGTTGTGTTACTAAGGTCCATGTTACAGTTGCAAGTGTAGAATCTTTCTTGGACTTTAGGGTGATCAAATTTGCAGGACGTCCTAACTATCGAGTTTTGCTAGGGAGGCCTTGGATCTTACGAATAGACTATCAAGTTGATATACCTATTGGTTGTGTGGTTCTAGGTAGAGGTGCCAATCGAGTAATAGTCGATGCTTATCCTGAGTCTCCTCAAAGTGAGAGAGCTCCTTTATCTTCTACTGAATTAGAGATAGTAGACGATCCATCTGGTAGTGAGACATCATCCAATGATGAATCTAAAGAGGGGTCCACTACAAAGGATATCTATTAGATAACTCTAAATGAGCTGATAGAGCCACAAGATAGGATAAGAGATGCGGATGTGATTCAGTTAGACCTTGGCACGCCGAATGATTCACGGCCAATTAAATTAGGTTCCATGCTTAGTTCAGCAGAAAGGGAGGAATTTGTGTCCTTGATTCAAGAATTCCGTGACATCTTTGCTTGGAGCTATGATGAGCTACGAGGCATTCCTCCCAGCCTAGATGTTCATACTATTCCTGTAAAAGAAGGCAGTCGTCCTATGCGTCAGAAGGTAAGGCGTATGCCTTTTGAATTGAGAGACGGGCTGTTTGAGGAGTTACAGAAGTTAAGGAAAGCTGGGTTAATCTTCCCTGTACAACACACGGAATGGTGTTTACTAGTTGTCATCAGGATGAAGAAAAACAACCAGATCTAACTATGTGTAGATTTTAGAGAGCTGAATAAGCAGACAGTTAAGGATTACTACCCGTTGCCATTTAGTGACCAGATTTTGGATCAATTACCGGGTAGGGAAATATATTCATTCATGGATTGCTTTGCAGGATATAATTAGATGGCAATTGTAGAAGAGGACAAGTTGAAAACAACTTTTATTACTGTCTTTGGTACTTTTGCGTACCATGTGATGGCCTTTGGTTTGTGCAATGAACCTGGATCATGGCAACGAACAGCAGACAAGACCTTTGGTGACATCTTCCCAGATGAGTTGAAAGTATTTATTGATGACCTGGGGGCAGCCACTGAAAGGGAGAGGATGTTGATTATTTTAAGAAAATGCTTTGAGCGTTGCAGACAATTTTGTATCGCTCTCAACCCAGGGAAGTGTGTCTTTGGAGTGCCTTATGGGCTATTGCTAGGTCATGTGGTTAGTTCAGTAGGAATAGCAATTGACCCTGAAAAGACCAAGGTTATAGTTGCTATGAGTCCACCACGCACTCCAAAAGAGGTGCATAGCTTTCTGTCGTCGATAGGGTACTATCGGAGGTTTATAAATGCCTTGGTAGAAAGAATGTTGCCATTAACGAACTTATTATCCTTTATATAGCTGTTCATTTGAATGGAGCGACCCTTGTAAGGTAGCTTTCGAGGATGTGAAATAGGAGTTAGTAAAAGCACCCGTTTTAAAAGCACCTAAAAGAGGTGAGGTGTTCTATATATTTTCAGCTGCCACCATGCATAGTATCAGCTGCTGCTGTTTAGCCCAAATCTGGGAGGAAAAGTGGTATCATCCGATAGCTTTTGCTAGTCGAAAATTGGACATTTCAAAGATCAATTATACCTACATGGAGAAGTTGTGTCTTGTGATGGTCTTTGGGACTAAGAAATTCAAGCACTACATCCTCTATGAGAAGGTAGTTTTCTATATGAAGGCGGAAGGGCTTAGGTTGCTTATGAACAAGCTACAGCCGCCTGATCGTTTGGCAAAGTGGTTAATCACTTTGCAAGAGTTCGATTATGAGATTAAGAGTAAGCCACCGAGGCTGCAGGGTATTATGGAATGCCTTGTGGATTTCGGGGAGCCGAAAGAGACTTTGGCTGAAGGAAGTGATATTGAGGAAATGTTTAAAATTGATACATCTTCTATTCCATCTTGGTATGCTACTATCACACATTATCTATCAACAGGAAAGATTGGAGCTGGTTTGTCAAAATCAAAAAAGAGGAAAATCAAACAATAGGCTTTGAAGTTTTCCTTGATCGCAGGAACACTATATCGGCAGGGTGTTGATGATATTTACCGCCAATGTGTGATGCTTGAGGAGGTTCCTTTTATCTTGGAGGAGTGTCATGACTCTGCATGTGGAGGGCACTTCGCGAGACGCTTGACGGTGCAGAAAGCTTTACGAGCTGGATATTGGTGGCCGTCCATCTTCCAAGATTCTTTTGAGTATGTTAAGAGACATGATACTTGTCAAGGGCATGACAGTAGAGAGAATAGGAAACGTCCACTTACGCCTATCATGGCTATCCTTCCATTTGAGAAGTGGGGCATTTATTTTGTGGGTCTTATCACCCCGTCGCCTACTACTCAGAAGAGATACATTATAGTAGCCACTGATTATTTTACAAAATATTCAGAAGCGCGGGCGATGAGGCAGGACAATGCAAAAGAGACCGCAACTTTTCTTTTAGAGTAGATTATTTGCCGTTTCGGTCCCTCGAAGGAACTAGTGTCGGACCGGGGAACCCATTTTTTGAACAAAGTGATCAAAAGCTTGACCGAAGCTTGGAAAATCAAGCACAATAAAAGGATTGCTTATAATCTGCAAGCAAATGGGCAGGTGGAAAGTATTAATAAGTAGCTTGTGGGTATCTTGTCTAAAATAGTCTCTAAGAAGAAACGAGACTGGGACAGGAAGTTGTATGTGGCAGTATGGGCGTACAATACAACATTCAAGTGAGCTACCGGCCATACTCCATTTAAATTGGTTTATGGGAAAGAGTGTGTGTTACCCCTCAAGATTGATTTGCCAACCATACGGTTTGCAATTAACCATTCTTTGGGAGATAAGGATTCCCTTTTTGAATGTTTCACGACCATAACCCACCTGGATGAGCTGAAGTTGCAGAGCTTATTACACCAGGAGGTAGCTAAACGTCGGATGAAGCAGTTGCATGACCTTTTAGCGAAGAAGTACACCTTTAAAAAAGGGCAATTAGTCCTATATTATGATGCACGTAGGGAGCTGTTTCCAGGGAAGCTGGAACCTAAATGGGATGGCCCCTACAAGATTGTCAGGTTAGGGAAAAATAGGTCTACGGCTCTATTAGCTAATCTACAGGGAGTAGAGTTTAAAAATAAGGTTAATCTTAATAAGATTAAACCTTATTATTTCTAAGTATGCTAATACAAAGGAAAATGCATTACAGGTCCATTCTGGGGATGATGTGAGACTTCCAAAAGAGCTTTAAAGTCGGTTGATGGGGCGGTTAATCCCTTATTTGGAGCACCCATATATGGAGTAGAGATACCATTAGGGGAAACTTATCTGGTGGAGCAAAAGTGATTGAGCAAGAAGACGGAACCTTTGTGTGGGAGATTAAAGTCTTCTGCCATCACTGCTTACGACTGTTGATGTGTATCCCTGTTGAGTTCAATGAAGAAGGTGGGATGGAGCTGTCAGTTCATCCTCTTAATATTCTAAATTTTGATTACCATAATTACGAGTAGAGGAGTTCGTGATGGCAGGCTGTGTAAACCCATTGTGGACGTACACATTATATTTTGACGGAGCGTCCAGGGGCCCTAATAAAAAAGGAAGTATTGGAGTAGTAATCCAAGATCCCCGACGTAGAGTTACGATGAAGTTAGCTGCTTATCTCGGGGTAGGATTCACTAACAATATGGCGGAGTATAAAGCCTTGATTATGGGACTGCATATTGCCAAGCAAGGTGGTATTCGTCGGTTGTTAGTAAAAGGGGATTCCCAATTGATCCTGAATCAGCTAGATGGGACATACACAGTGCGGAATCCCATTCTATGTATGTATCATCGAACTAGGATGACCCTACTTGAGGAGTTTGAGAGAGTGTCTTTTCAGCTGATTCCACGTTACTGGAATCAGTTTGCGGATTCATTGGAAAATCTTGCTTATGAGGAAGACCTCTTCTTTAATTGTGGTCCTAGTTTGGATATTGTGATCAATGATGAAACAGGACCCGGTCGCTTGTGGGGAATGTTATCAGAGCATGCGATATATGGCAGATGATGGTTGATATGGGTGATGCAGAGAGTAGCTGAGACCAATCTACCATTATTATCTTGGACCCATAGGCTGATTAGACAACATGTTATACATATGCCTCTTGCTATATATGTAGGAGGAATGGGTCATAATCTTATGCATTTAGTTTAGGGCTGCGAGCCTGTTTTTCCTCCTTGGAAAGGAGCCTATTATTGTATATCTGGATTCTTTCAGGGAGGGATGTGTAGGTTCTATTCTGTTTTATTTCATTAGGCCAAGAGGGCCGATTAAGTTTTGTGGTAAAGTACTTTATTTCATTAGGCCAAGAGGGCCAGTTTTCTGTTTAGTGCAGCTACAGTTAATGGTTTCTTGTTTTAGTTTTGTACTAGACAGGTTCGGAAGAAGAGCTTGGAAGGAGCCTTTGTTGCGTGGAAGCTTCTCGTGGCCCTATCCAGGTGATATCTCTCCTTTATGAGTACCGTGTTTTTATGTTATATGTATCTGTGTACTTGTAGGGGATTTTCTTTTCTTGTTGGGGACCGGCGTCCAAGGCATGAAGTCCCAGGTTTAGGTTAGGTATGGTTGAGGGAGGTCTGAGTAGTCGTTGCCTCCTGTAAAGACATTGTTAAGCATCAAAATACATGTTTTAGAAGGGAGTCCTAGTGACCCTGTTCTGCAGCCTGCTAGGCAGCCGTTCTAGGAGTTCTTGTTAGTGGTGAGGTAGTTAGAGAAGCCTGCCAGAAGAAAATAATGAAACAAAACCCTGAATATCTTGAAGACAATAAATATATACAAAGGTGTGTAAAAAGGGGTTCTAACCCCTATAAAAATAGAAAAGAAAAGAAAGGAAAACTTATAAGCAATTGAATCGCCTAGCGAAGGCCTGGTAGGTTCCTGGGGACGAGTCAGACTCGGGGCCGATGCCTTGTCTTCCTAGGGGTGGCTTCTTGCTGGAAAACAAAAGGAAGTAAGGCAGGTTGGAGCGAAAATAAAAGTGAGCATCAGAAAAGGATTAAGTGTCGCCTTGCGAGGGCTTGGTAGGTTCTTGGGTACCGAGACAAGACCTGAGGCCGATGCCCTATTCTCCTTGGGTTACTACGTTCAGCTCCCTCCTTTTTACATGCTCGAGTATGAAAAAATAAAAACCCTAAAAGAAGAAATGTGCTGAAAGAAAATACTTCTTGATCAGGCTATAGGAGTCCTCGCCTAGTAGGAGCTCCTAGTTGTGTTGTCCTTAGTTAGGTAGGTAGTTCAGACCACCACTTAGGGCAACCTCTAGTTTGGCCATGTTAGAGCAATCGGTTAGTGATTAGCTTCGGCCCTTCTATCAAATTATGCTAGGCCTACTCCTTGTGGATGCCATGCCTTGGTTCTGTCACGGGGTAGGGTGAGCATTGTGCTGTGTTGAGTACGTATCTATTTTGTATCAGCTTGATGCTTCCTTTGGTTGTTTTGTGCAGATCTATTGTGGGATTCAACGGGCTGAGTCACCCTATCCCGTGGTTACCAATGAGAGAGGAGTTTTGATGCCGAGAAGTGCTTAAAAATAGCTAAAAATTACGAATATCAAGGGAAAAATATTCAACATTGAAGGCGGCGGCTCCAGCTAAGATGATTTTAAGCGTCAAGTACTTTAAAGGCGCCCGAGCGACACTTGTTGATTTTTTATAATTTTTCAGACTGCTATGCTGGTTGTCAGGAGTTGCCGGCCAGTGCAGGATGTCAAGGCGGACGCACAAAAATTTACAGCACTCAATTTGGACACCAGACGGGGAAATGGCCAACAAATAAGCAAGATGCGAAGGGGTGGACATTAGAGAGACCAAGTGGGTAGTGACCTTTGGGGTCCTCTAACATTTTATGCAACAAAAAATCGTGGGCATCAAGGAGAGGTGAAAAAATGCGAGGAGATGGAGGCGCCTGTTGACGCTGAAAAATGCGCCCACTTATTGATGATGCATCCTCCTACCTGTGAGCAACCCCCCCATTTGATCATGGGGCTTGATTCCCTCCTGTATGCTGATGCTATCACTGCCTCTCACTTGCACAATGATGGCCTAGATGAAGATCTCTGATTTTATTCTTTCTCTCTCCTCCCTCTCTCCCCCTTAAGGGGCTGTTTTTGTGTGGAAGAAGACAATGGAGAATGGTGGAGGAAAGCTTGTCCGGATGAGACCGGATTGCTTCTGGATGGATGAAGACATAAAGAGTGCTATTCTTGAAGATATTGAGCATTAAATGCATGCTGGAAATCATTCCCGTAATCAAGACCAAGAAACCGAGACCTAAAAATAAGCGGTAATGCTATTTTTATGAAGAAAAATGATCTTTTTATGCTATTTGCTTTATGAAATCTTGTTCATATGGGATGAAAGTTAATGAAAATATTGTTTTCCATGAGTTTCAACTATTTGCAACCTAAAAATCAGAAAATATAAGGCTACATGGCCGGAATTAGTGTTAAAATACATAAAAACACGCGTTTTAAGGGTAAAATTGGATTTTTTGCTATATAAATGATAAATATGATATGTCACACCAACTAAATCTGCGTTTTTGTTGTCAATGAACCTAAGGACCACAACCCACAATCAATTTTCATTTTCAAGCATTATTTATTAAAGAAAAATAGGGAAAATTTCCCAAAAATGGGAAAAATGGATTTAAAATTAGAGAAAAATAAAAAACGGACTGAGAAAAAGTAGGGAAAATTATATCTATGTTTGTGCAATGTATAAAGATGGCAAAGCACGAGGTTGGCCTCGGTTTGTCCCCGTTTCCATGTTTTGTGCGTATTTATCGTTCTTTTAAAAGGGAAAAATGCATAGAAACCCTATCTAACCGATCAATGATGCAAAATGCTAAGAGTTGGATGAAGAGGGACTGAAACACTGAAAGATAAAGAAAGATTTGATTTATGCATTGCACTTGGCATATACGGAACGGTTTGAATAAAGAGGATGGTAGCATGAGCATATGGCTCTGTGCCTCCTTTTAATGCACCACGTTAGTGAAATTCATGGAAAGAATGCTTTATGCACCATGCACGATGCTGATCTTTCTTTTGTTTGAGCACATAGTCATACACAATTTGCATTAAGCATAATAATTAAAAGGTATCAGAAAAACCTCCTGGATGCATGGCACATGTTTTCCTTAGGTTGTGACCAACGATGAGCGTGAGAGGATGTTCTAAGCTGTAGGTTAGTCGTTGGGTCCTAAAGGGAAAGTGTAGTGAGGAAACATGGTATATCTCCTGGAAATACGAGAAATATAAAAGAGAGGAGTTTGTGCTCGTTTGTGTTATATGTTTAGCAGCGCATCAAAGGGCCAATCCCTGCGATGTAGGAGAGCTGCAGTGGGGCTCCGATTGTTAGTCGGTGGAGTGCCTCCTATGTGTGTGTGACGAGGCGTTATGCCTACGTACTTTGGGTTCTCCCTTTGAGGAGTTTTAGGGAAACGTTGGAGTATAAACTATAAACGCAGGAATTAAGCTTTAGGGCAATTTGTTCTTCAGCCTTAGATTGACGCTCCTGGTCCGCGAGGCCGTGAGGGTGTTTGTGTGTCATGAGCATGAGGTCCGGCTAGTGCTATAGCCAGTGCCGGCCCATTTGAGGTCCCATCACCATGGGACCTTTCTAGATATACAATGATTCTCCTCTCCCATGGTAGGAAAGGGTAGCTACAGTGAAAGAACGATCTATGCAGTGTGGTTCTCCGAAAGCATAACATGCGGGTGATGAGAGCCCCTAACTTCGATATAGGAGTAGTGGTCAAAAACTGGTGAAGTGGCCCTTGTAAAGGGATATCAAAGTCAGCCCGTCTATGTGCATATGCTAGGCATGTCATAATCATGTGCTCCTTTGATTCTACACTATGTAGTCCACACAGCTTGTATAACCTCATCTCTCTTGCCTGTCCACTCCATGCACTTGTCTCAATCAATAAAGTGTGTGATTGAGTTTGAAGTCGTGCAATATTCTATCTAAATACCACTGAGAGCCGGTTGGCTATGTATGGCTGCGTGTGTGCCTCTGCCTACATGTAGGATTCCCAACATGAAGGATAGATATGCATATGGTAATAAGAAATTTTTCCATTTGCTCCCTTGCTTTGATATTTTTCTTGATACACTTGTAAGAGGTATGATTGAAATGTGTCCATGCATATGTCTTCGGATGCCATATCTAGATATCTATCCACTCCCCACCCTTTAAACCATTTTCACATATCCAGCACCCATCCTATTGAAAGCACTTTACTTTTCCACGTTTTCTATAGACGTGTGCTAGCATCCCATGCCTGTTTGGGGAGCCTATTGTCATCCATTTGATGTACTTGGGTGGCATATCTTAGTACTCGGATCATAGCATGTATCTCAATTGGCCAACGGCCAGTTTCCAAAAGCAAAAGTACATATGGTGTGGTGCTTTTGATGCCCAAATGTCTACGAATAAAAGCTTTTTGTAGCTTCTCAATGTCATTCCATGCAGATGAGGAGATGCTCTCCCCCACACTTCCACTCCATATAATACCGTCTGTAGAACATATGCATAAAAAATCATACAATGAATTTTCCAGCACTTAGTATCTATACAGTTGTAATTTTTTTCATAGTGATAATACTTGCTTTTCCCTACCGCTAATCACCGCTCCACACATGTATGCCATCTATGGTCTGCACGTATCTCAATCCGCAAGTATTTGAAAGTAGATACTACCTCTATATACTGTCCCGCATAATGTACTTTTGGTGGGGTCTTTGATTGCTTGATGCACACAACCATTAGCTTTGTTTTTGATACATTCACCATCAAACCACTATATTGACAAAACCATTCAAGAATCCCCATGAACTGCTGCATACGTTCCCCAGTATATGTAAAGAAGACCACATCATCTGCATAAAGTAGGAGCAAGATGGAAAACATACCAATATGCAGGCTTTTGGCTTCTTTTTCATTCATAACAGTGAGAAGTATTTCCTCTAACTTATCAATGCATAAACTAAATAATGTAGGGGAGAGCGGGCAACCTTGTTTGGCTCCCGTATTACTCTCAAATACTTGTGATAGCCCGTTGCGACCTCTGAGGCAGCACACCACTCATTGTTATATCATGTAAATTGCCATGCATAGATCATTTGGGACCCCTAATTCTTGCATTCGTTGCCATAAGCCAACCCTTGGTATGGTGTCAAAAGCCTTCTTAAAATCCACAAAATAGCAATACAAGGTTGCTCCCTCAAGCCACCTCTCATCCATAAGCACATGTAAAGTAACCAAATGGTCTATGGTGTTATGACCAAGGTGAAAACCTGCTTGTCCATAAGCTTGTTCGTTATTACTTTCTGCCCATTTACTCAATTGCATTTCCAGGATAGTGCTGAATAGCTTTGTCATGGCTGAACTGACCATAATCGTGCAGTAGTTTGTGAGCAAATTGCAATCTCCTCCCTTATACAACACTTGTATCCAATTATTTTGCCATTCTTGGGAAAAACCATATGCAAAAGCATGATGTATCACATGCAATATAAACAATCTCGTCTCCTTTGTTGTCCATTTCAACATCTCCGCATTCAACTGTAAAGTATCACATGCTTTTCCATTAGCCATCTTATTGAGGAATGCCTCCAATGTTTCTAAAGTGAATAGAGCACTAAATGGCTCCGTATGTACATCACATTTGATGGGATATATCCCTTTATGCATATAAAGTTCTGTAACATACGATAGCATGTCAGCATCTGTACAAAATCCCCCATAACGTTTGAT
This sequence comes from Lygodium microphyllum, assembly GCF_053477565.2. Classification (NCBI taxonomy): domain Eukaryota; kingdom Viridiplantae; phylum Streptophyta; class Polypodiopsida; order Schizaeales; family Lygodiaceae; genus Lygodium; species Lygodium microphyllum. The sequence goes on along the minus strand of NC_141149.1, from coordinate 68,194,607 downwards.
CGATTGGTTTGCAATATTCTCCATGCTTACCTTGGACATTTCTCAAACTCCCTAGCATCTTCACTTTCTTCGGCCACTACATATCGTCGTTACTTTTTATGCATGAGAGCATTATATCATTTTTTTGCCTCACTTTTTTCTTGTCCCTTAGGGAGGATTTTCAGCTTTCTGTGTGAAATCTTACATTCATCATCAAAGCATTTCTTGCATAGCGATCCTTTGACATTTTTGTGACTGCTCTTTGATTTCCCAAAAATCTCTATAGCCGTATTTAACATTGCATCTCTCAGATCAGCCCATGTGCTCCTAGTAAGATTGCTCATAAGACTATCTAGGTGACTAGCATATGCTTGTTTCTTGTCTACATCAATACGGAATGCACCAGTACCTATTGTGTCCCTTGCATTTCCTACATCGTGGCAAATATCAAGTGTCAAGCCCAAAGCTATATGATCCAATTTTGGATGTTTTCCACCTAACCAGAGCTCTCTGATCATGCATAAATCATTCATCTGTACCATTGCATAGTCTACCACACTGGAACCTCCAATAGCTAAGTAGCACTAATCCGGGTTTTTTACAAACCAGATTTCTACCACAAAATTTGGCCAAAACCCCTATCAGGAGCTTTACCATATCACTTTGGGTTTACTCTTCAAGCACTAGGTATGATACATTGCTTCCCGATTATGATAACTCTAGCAAATGGGGGGAATAAGTTCTTAGGAGGGATGTCAATGTAAAGGGTAAAAGGGATGGTTATCTTAGTGAAGATGAAAATGGATTATAATCTAGGAGTTGAGTGAGTGCATAGATTTTTCAAAGGACTAGCCTCCAACTACACATGGGTTCCGCCTGCATCACTAAGATTAGGAATCTATCACTATCAGTAGAGGACACCTCACCCTAGTATACAAGTCAATATCCACATCATGGTGTCATTTGGATCTTACACAAAAGCTTACAAGCATGGACCCCTTCTGTCACATGCTTATATGTATTTATATATATATGGGGGACTAAAGTCAAAGCAGCTTTTGGAAGCCATTTTTTATAATCTCAATAACTCCCAAGGAAATGCAAATTTCAAGAAAATTCCCATGTAGCTCCATCGGTTTCGATTTGGTCTACAAAGTTGCAAAAGAAACTTTTTTCAGATTCTTCTCTCTTTCACCACATCAACTTTCCATTCTATCCTTCTTGTAAATATATTATAATAATGTGCTTTGGACACCCACCTATTGTAATCTAGCTCCCTTTTTCTATTTTGTCTACCATCACCCTTGGCTTCTTGCATGATGACCAAGGTGGGGACTTGTCCCATCCACTATTCTCCATATTTTCAAAGATGCCATACATAATCTAAGATTATGTTAATCAAGAAGATTAGCTTAATCTAATCCCTCATGGAGGCTATATAAAGAGCCCATGGAGAATGGGAGAAGGGGGAGAATAACAATGACAAGCACATGAGAGCACTCTAGAATACCCTCATGCTAGTCCATCTCTTTGAGGTAAGCTATGAGTGAGTTCTTTTATTATGTAGCATAATGGCAAGCTTCCTCTACCTCTTCTCCTCTTGTATCCCTCTCTTCTCGTCTTCTCATTCCATGAATACATAATGGCAAGCTTCCTCTACCTCTTCTCCTAATGGCAAGCTTCCTCTACCTCTTCTCCTCTTGTGTCCCTCTCCTCTCATCTCTCTCTCTCATATTCTAATAGGGTGTCTAGTACATATATTCTCTCTTGTAAATTTGTGTCTTGGTTCTTTTGATTCTCTTTGAGAAAAGGGATGTCCTAGCCCATCCTCCCTTTGGCTAGGTGGTGCCCCTCTTTAGTTATCTTAGTGAGGAGGGAGAAAGATAGAAAATTGAAGTATCAAGCCCAGTTGAAGGGGGGAGTTGAGCCCATGCAAGTTTTACCAACCATGCCAAGGCCTAGAGAAATAGCAGAGGCCCCACCCAAACCAGAGTTGCCACAGCAAGAACTTGAAAGCCTTTCGTTAAATTTGATGCAAGGAGTACGGCCCCCTCCCCTCATAAATAAAGGCAATCGAGGTCCAAGGAGACAAGAAAGAGAGTATGTTTGCTATAATTGTGGGGAGACTCGCCATGGTATGTACTTTTGCCCTCATCCTAGGCATTTTCCAGGAAATGGGTTCCAACCAAGAAGGAGGGGACAACAAGTGACACCACCTAGGGAGAGGCTTGTTCCACCGAATCCAGGGCATCCACCGCCGATTCAAGTTCTCCAACATCCTCGACCACTTGCAAAGGTGCCGCCCTTGCATGTCCAGCCGCCAGAGAATCGTGATGTCAGGATGATTATTTTGAATGAGAGTGATGTCAAAGGGAATGCCAAAGTAGTAGAGGTTGAAACAATTCCGGTGAAGAAAGCCCGTAGAATTGAGAGAATGGAGCCTACACCACCAGAGGAGGTTGAAAATATGGAAGAGGAGGCAGAGTCTTCGAAGGCTGCAAAGACACGCGGCAGTAAAAAGAGGAGGGCTCGCTCACGCCGACACATTGAGCCAGATGATAACTACTACATCTATCTCCAACAGTGCAATGACAATGGTCAAAGATGGTAAGCATTAGACCCATGAAGAATAGACATGTGAATGCAATCCAGGCTAGAAAGATGAAAGATATTGTGCCTCTAGTGGAAGCGGAAATCAATGGGCAGAGAGTGTCAAAGACATATGTGGATGGAGGTGCAGAGATTTGTGTCATGATGGAAAAGTTGATGCATCATTTCGGATTAGAGGTAAATGAAACTACTAAATTTGGGGTCAAAATGGCTAACAATGTAGTAGTAAATTATTTGGGAGTTATAAAGAAAGTCAAGGTAAAGGTGTGTGGAGTGCAATTGGAGCTTGACATGTATGTGATGCTAGTGAAGGGGGATGGCTATCTACTCATTCTTGGGTGACCATGGCTAATGGGAATGAAAGCCAAACAAGATTGGGAGACAGGGGCTTTAGAGCTAAGGCCACAGAAGGGGCTGCAGAAAAAATGGAAGAGCACTATCTACAACATGAAGGAGGGCCGACAGGAGGTTCTTGTGTTAGAGAATACCGCTGATGAATGGAGTTCCAGCGAGGGTTGGTCATCTATGTAGAGGGAGAGTCTTCTAATGAGGAGGAAGAAAGCTCTCTAGAAGTGATGGGGATTACATTAAAAGGGCCTTCTAGTAGTAAAATTCCGTAGCAACTTCCAAAGGTCGAGAAGGAGGGGTTTAGAAAAGATGTTGGCTAAGGATCTATCAATTGAGGAGAAGGCAGCCTACATGGAAGTGGTGATAAAACACTATGCACTTTTTATTTCTGATTATGAACACATCACAGGTGTGACAGCAGTACAACATCACATTAATTTAAAAGAGGGAGCAAGGCAAGTGGTGCAACGACTATGACGGTTGGGAGTAGTTCAACAAAACGCTCTACTCGTTGAGGTGCAATGACTTTTGAAGGTAGGTTTCATCTATCCAATAGGGGACTCAGAGTGGGTTTCCCCTGTAGTGGTAACACCCAAGAAGAATGGAAAATGGAGGATTTGTGTGGACTACAAGCCGCTAAATGCTGCAACAAAGAGAGATCACTTTCCTCTTCCTTTTTAGGATGAAATACTCAACGAGGTGTCCAGGCATGAGAGATACACTGTTTGTGATGGGTATTCAGGTTATTTCCAGATCCGAATAGCTGAGGAGGATCAACAAAAGAGCACCTTCATTATGCCTAGGGGTTTTTTTGCTTACAAAGTAATGCCATTTGCATTAACAAATGCCCCTGCTACCTTCCAGTGATTCATGAATTATGTCTTCCAGCCATATTTTGGGAAATCCATTAGGGTCTTTATTGATGCTTTTTGTATTTATAGTTCTAAGTCTCTACATCTAGGGAAGGTGGATGAAGCTTTCAACCGCCTTGCACAAACGGGGGGCAGTTAAGCCATGAGAAGTGTTGCATTGGCGAAAGCAGTGTAACTTTGTTAGGGCATGTCGTAAGTGAGAGGGGCATTGAAGCAGATCCAAACAAAGTTAAGGTCCTATTGGCGGTGCCATCACCATCTTCTGTGAAGCAACTAACCTCTTTTATTCAGAAGGTGTGATATATGGGACAGTTCATTCATCTCCTCTCCCAATTAATATTTTCACTGCTTATCCCATTAAGCTGAAATCCGATCTCTTGGCTGTGTTTCAGAGATGACTTGCATTGGTTGAGAACCAATCTGGGTATAGGCTAAAATGCCTAAGAACAGATAATGGGGGTGAGTATGTCTCACGTGCTTTTGAGCAGTTATGTGATGAGAGGGGTATTAAGCGTCAATTGACCACCCGCTACACCCCCCCAGAATGGTTTGGCTGAGCGGATGAGTAGAGCCATCAAGGAGCGTGTACGCAGTATGCTTAGCCATGCAGGCCTACCATAGAGCTTTTGGGCTGAGGCAGTTAGTAAAGCTGTGCATGTCATAAATAGATCACCTTCTAGTGGTTTGGATTTCTAGATTGCAGAGGAGGTATGGACTGGAAAACCTCCCTCTTATGCGCATCTCCGTGTCTTTGGATGTGAGGCATTTTGCAATGTGCCTAGGGACAAGAGAAGTAAGCTGGATCCTAAGAGTGTCAAATGCATTTTCCTTGGTTATGGGGATACATGCGAGATGGGTTACCGTCTCTGGGATCCGCATGCGCGGAAAGTCATCCGCAGTCATGATGTAGTCTTCCATGAAGACAAGATGCATAGGCAGCATGAGAGAGTTGTTGAGATCCGCAGGGTCATATTTCAGGAGGAGCCGAGAGCTCCCACATAGCCAGTTGGACAGCCTACTGCTATAGCAGATGCTCATGGTCAGGGTGTTGGACAGGCAGCTGGGCAGGCAGCAGAGCCTGCCATGAGACGGTCTACTAGAGACAGACATCCACCTGATAGATTTCAGCCCTCGATGCATTATGACTTGGTTACTTATGCAGGAGAGCCTTTCACTTATGATGAGGCTATGCGCAGGGGTGACAGTCACTCCTAGGAGAGGGCTATGCAGTTTGAGATAGACTCCTTGCATAAGAATAAGACTTGGGATTTGGTTTCCTTACCTACGAGCAAGAAGGCTTTGCCATGCAAGTGGGTGTATAAGTTGAAAAGTACCCCTGGACACCCCAAGCCAGTATACAAGGCTAGATTAGTAGCAAAGGGTTTTAAGTAGGAGCATGGTGTGGAATTTGATGAGGTCTTTTCTCCTGTGGTTAAGATGACCACCTTGCACTTAGTCTTGGCTTTGGTTGCTCAGCTTGACTTGGATTTATACCAGATGGATGTCAAGATGGCTTTCTTACATGGGGACTTACATGATGAGATTTATATGGAGCAGCCTAAGGGCTTTGCACAACCTGGCAGGGAGCACCTAGTGTGCAAATTGAAGAAAAGTCTTTATGCCTTGAAACAGGCACCTAGGGAGTGGTGTCATAAGTTTGATGCCTTTATGCAGTCAACAGGGGTATAGTAGGAGTGCTATGGATCCGTGTCTTTACACGAAGAAATCCCGTGATGTTTCTTTATTGATTTTGGTACTCTATGTGGATGATATGATGATAGCAGGGAAAGCTCATGATGAGCTAGATGCTCTTAAGGCTTAGCTCAAGAAGAGCTTTGAGATGAAAGATATGGGACATGCCGCTTACATACTTGGTATGCACATTAGATGTGATAGGCATCAGGGACTCCTCTACTTGTCACAGAGGGAGTACATTCACAAAGTCCTTGAGCGCTTCCGCATGCAGGATGTAAAGCCTATTGGCTGTCCATTGCCTTCTTATGTGAAGGTATCACAGGCTGATTTTCCGCAGACAGATGAGCAGAGGGCCGAGATGGCCAAGATTCCATATGCATCCATAGTGGGCAATCTTATGTATGCCATGATAGCCACTCGTTCAGATATTGCCTTTGCAGTTGGTGTTGTGGCACGCTATATGGCTACACCTGGAAAGAAGCATTGGGATGTCGTGAAGGGTATCATGAGGTACCTGAAGGGCATTGAAGATATATGTATATGCTATGGCAGCCATGATATAGGAGTTGTGGGGTACACTGACTCTAATTATGTAGGACATGCAGATAGTAGGAAGTCCACTTTTAGCTATGTATTCACCTATGCTGGAGGTGTTGTTCCTTGGATGTCCATGGTGCAGAAATGCATGGCCCTTTCTACTACAGAGGCCAAGCATGTTGCAGCCCCCACTGAGGCTTTCAAGGAGGCCATTTGGTTGGGTCATTTGGTTGCTGACCTTGGTATTGATGCTATCCCTACACTGCATTCAGATTCTATGAGTGCTATTCAATTAGCCAAGAATCTGATCTTCCATGCGAAGACGAAACACATTGAGGTGAGGTATCACTTCATACGTGGGGTCATTGAGGACAAGTTTGTTGATCTTGTCAAGATCTCAACTAACCAGAATCCTGCAGATCTACTCACGAAAAGCCTCTCTACACAGCGCTTTGCCTTCCTCAGAAGGTTGATGGGTGTGGGATGAGATGACATCTTTCCTCATCCTGTTGTCCATGTGCACATGTTGTACTGTCTTTTTCTTTTTCCTTTCACTCCTCAATAGGGTAGATTCGCCTTTAAGTGGGAGGTTGTTGGGGGTAAAGGCGCCTCTGCCTAGCCGCCCGTGTATTACTACATTGACAGTCACCGCCATTGCACACTGCAGGTAGCGGGCGCCCGTCATCGTCACTTTATTCTTTATTCTTTTAGTGACAGTTTGAATAAAGGAAGTCCCGATCACACATTGGTTGTTGGGGGTAAAGGCGCCTCCGCCTAGCCGCCCATGTATTACTACACTGACAGTCATCGCCACTGCACACTGCAGGTGGCGGGCGCCCGTCAGCATTACTTTATTCTTTATTCTTTTAGTGATAGTTTGAATAAAGGAAGACCCGGTCACACATTGTGACTATTGGAGTTCCCATTTCTTGCCTCTCTCTTTCTTGCTCTTGCTCTCCCGTCATAGCTCTCGAGTGCAAGCCTCAATCCTTCTCACCCTTCAACCAAGGCAGTGACCAAGGCATAGACCTTGGCATCTCAACCTTGGCATACTTGGCAATGGGCTACGAAGGTTTCATTGGCGCCATTGTCTCTGCATGAGAAGCTCCCACTAGCTTGTAGGAAAATCTTCCTGGGAGGTCACCCATCCCAGCAGTGTCATCACCCAAGTGCACTTAATTGCCAAGTGACTATCCACTAGGCTAGTTCTTTTTGTTGTTCTATACTACAAACATAGTTTTAATAAGTTAGTCTTGGGAGGGTTTTCCAAGTCTTTCTCCTATAAACTGGCATATAATACCTCATTAATAATAACAATTATCTTCATAAGTAGAGCCAGTTTCATAATTAGAGCTAGTTTTTAAAAATGTGCAACATAAATCAATTTTCTTTGGAATGTATATGCATATTATTTATTAAAATAAATTATATATCTATTTCACTCTCATAAAGTTAATTAAGTAAATATTTGTTAATTAGTTGAGATAATAGAGGAAGCAAGAGAAAGGGTAGGGGTCATCGATAGCCCCTTCCTGGACAAATTTTTTTTTGGTGACCCATTCCTTGCAAGAGTAAAATTTCACCCAACTGGATTTGTGGGTTTTCTTTGCTTAATAAGGAGCTGTTGGTGACTCCTTTTTGGCAAAAAAAACAAACGACAGATCTGAGAATATACAGCATGGGGAGAATAGGGACCAATAGGGTACGGGTTTTTTTTATCATCCAAGAGCGGAAAAAAAAACCCATATCCTATTGATCCCTATTCTCCCCATGCTATATATTCTCAGATCTGTGGTTTGTTTTTTCGCTAAAAAGGGGATGCCAGCAACCCCTTAATGGGTTAAAAAAAAACCACAAATCTAGTTGGGCGAGGGAAGAGAGAGAAATAAAGTGATGGGGGAAGAGAGAGTACAAAGTGATGAGAGAGGGAAAAAAAAAACATGAATAAAGCAATGATTGAACGAGTGTGCTTTTTAAGCAATAAAAAAATGTTTGAATGAGTGTGCATAAGCTTTTACTTTGTATAACTATCTCATATTATGCTTCTAGGAGTGTAAATATCTACTATTTAGAAAAGTATATCTCTCTCTTTCGCTTGTAAAGTTAATTAAGTAAATATTTGTTAATTAGTTGAGATAATGAGGGGAGGGAGAGAAAGGGTGATGAGAGAGTGGGCATGTGATGTGTGCACTTTTTCCTCCCTAGAAAGGGATCTCTAGCAGCTCCTTACCGAACAAAAAATTTTCTGGCGACCCATTCCTTGCGAGAGTAACTTTTTGCCCAACTGGATTTATGGGTTTTCTTTGCCTAATAAGAGGCTACCGGCGACCCCTTTTTGGCGAAAAAACAAATCACAGATTGGAGAATATGCAGCATGGGGAGAATAGGGACCAATAGGGTACGGGTTTTTTTCACCCAAGAGCGGAAAAAAAACCCATACCCTATTGGTCCCTATTCTCCCTATGCTATATATTCTCGGATCTGTGGTTTGTTTTTTCGCCACAAAAAGGGGTTGCTAGTAACCCCTTAATAGGTGCAAAAAAAACATCAAATCTAGTTGGGCAAGGAAAGAGAGAGCAACAAAGTGATGGGAGAGGAATAAGAGAGAGAGACAACATGAATAAAGCAACGTTTGAACAAGTGTGTTTTTTTAACAATAAAGCAATGTTTGAATGAGTGTGTATAAGCTTCTACTTTGTATGACTATCTCATATTATGCTTCTAGGAGTGTAAAGATCTACTATTTAGAAAATTATATCTTTATTTTTTGCTCATAAAGTTAATTAAGTAAATATTTGTTAATTAGTTGAGAAAATGGGGGGTGAGAGAAAGGGTGATGAGAGAGAGGTCATGTGATGTGTGTAATTTTTTCTTGCCAGAAAGGGATTATTGGTAGCTCCTTACCAGAAGAAAATTTTTTCTAGTGACCCATTCCTTACGAGAGTAACTTTTCGCCTAACTCGATTTGTGGGTTTTCTTCGCCTAACAAGGGGCTATCGGTGATCCATTTTTAGCAAAAAAACAAACCACACATCCGAGAATATATAGCATGGGGAGAATAGGGATCAATAGGGTACCGTTTTTTTTTTCATTCAAGAGCGGAAAAAAACCCATACATTATTGGTCCCTATTCTCCCCATGCTGTATATTCTCGAAATTGTGGTTTGTTTTTTGGCCAAAAAGGTGTCGCCAACAACCCCTTAATGGGCAAAAAAAAAACACAAATCTAGTTGGGCCAAAATTTACTATCGAAGAATGGGTCATCGAAAAAAAAATCGACAAGGGGCTGCTGGTAACCCCTTTCTGGTGAGAAAAAAATATACATATCACGTACTCTCCCTCTTCCCCCCTCTCTTTTATCACTCTTTCTCTCTCCCTCTATTTTCTCTCTCCTTCACCTATAAAAGGACCCATCCACCCCTTTTCACATTGTAAATCGCTCCACTCTCGGCATGTCTCTCTCTCTCTCTCTCTCTCTCTCCTTTGTCTTTAAAAGGACCCCCCTCCCCTTACAATTCAACTTCTTGTTTTTTGTCTCCTATCCTCAATACGGTTCCGTCTCTCTCCCCCCTCTCTCTCTCCACACCTCTCTCTCTAACATAGTCACAAATACTCTATCTCACCATTCTATCCCAAGCTTTTTTCCTCTCTCTCTCTCTCCCTCTCACTCACTTACACACACATATACACACATACACACACACACTCTCTCTCTCTCTCTCTCTTAATCTATCCCCACCTTCCTCCCTCTCTCTATCTCCTCCTTCCTCCCCTCTCTCTCTGTCTCTCTCCCTCTCCCTCACTCTCACTCTCGCTCTTGCTCTCTCTCTCTATATCTGCCTCTCTCTCTCTCACTCTCTTATCCCAATGTCATCTCTCTCTCTCTCTCTCTCTCTCTCTCTCTCTCTCTCTCTCTCAATTGGTATTTCATTGGCACGAAATTGAGGAAGCAATATATCTGTAAGAAGTAACCCTAAGCCCCTCTATCATGGCCAAATTTGATTTCAAAAAACAAGATCATGTCACCCTTTAGGAGGGCGATGAAAGGATTGTAGAAGGCTTAATCCGAGCCCCTCACTGAGTTTACTCCTTGGACGAGTGAGAGTTCTTACCACCATCATGCATCAGAGGGGTGTGAAGGCCTATGGCAAAGGCAATACTAAGATTGATGTTGAGGAAAACACAATTGTGCAATGGTCAATTGAACAAATGATAAGCAGCTCCTCTCTTGATATTTGTTACTTTTAGTAGCCAGTCGAGAGAAGAATCAAGATAAGAAGTTAGAGGAAAGGATCTTGGATCTAGAGAGGCTGGAGTTAGACAGAGAAACAATAGTCCAACACTATTCCATGCAAGCTGAAGAGAGGAGAAATACATTTAATAAGAAACTGGCTAGCAAACACATAAGGGAAGGATCACTTGTGCTACACTATGATAACCACTTTGATAACAGAAAGGATGCTAAACTTGTGCTCAAGTGGGAAGGGCCATTCATGGTCATAAGGAGATATCCAAACGATGGTAGCTATAAGCTATGTGACATGGATGGGAAGGTTCACAAGACAAGGGTAAATGGATGGCGCGACTGAAGCCTTATTTTCAAAGAAATATGAACACTTTGGAGCAGTCATTCAATGAAGAGCCACCAATGAGGGGGTGCAGTCCTCCTTGCTCTATTGGACCATCATTAGCAAGCTAGAGGCATGAATGCCTCTAGCCTAAGGGGAGGGCTAATGATCTGAGTTTTTTACAAACCGGATTTCTACCACAAAATTTGGCCAAAACCCCTATCAAGAGCTTTACCCTATCACTTTGGGTTTACTCTTCAAGCACTAGGTATGCTATATTGCTTCTCGATTATGATAACTCTAGCAAATGGGGGGAACAAGTTCTTAGGAGGGATGTCAATGTAAAGGGTGAAAGGGATGGTTATCTTAGTGAAGATGGAAATGGATTACACCTAGGAGTTGAGTGAGTACATAGATTTTTCAAAGGACTAGCCTTCAACTACACATGGATTCCGCCTGCATCACTAAGATTTGGAATCTATCACTATCAGTAGAGGACACCTCACCCTAGTACACAAGTCAATATCCACATCATGGTGTCATTTGGATCTTAGTACACAAGTCAATATCCACATCATGGTGTCATTTGGATCTTACACAAAAGCTTACAAGCATGGACCCCTTCTGTCACATGCTTATATGTATTTATATATATATGGGGGACTAAAGTCAAAGCAGCTTTTGGAAGCCATTTTTTATAATCTCAATAACTCCCAAGGAAATACAAATTTCAAGAAAATTCCCACGCTACTCCATCGGTTTCGATCTGGTCTACAAAGTTGCAAAAGAAACTTTTTTCAGATTCTTCACCGATTTGAAGTTATGACAGCGCAAACTGCTGGCTACATGCAATTTTCTTCTCTCTTTCACCACATCAACTTTCCATTCTATCCTTCTTGTAAATATATTATAATAATGTGCTTTGGACACCCACCTCTTGTAATCTAGCTCCCTTTCTCTATTTTTTCTACCACCACCCTTGGCTTCTTGCATGATGACCAAGGTGGGGACTTGTCCCATCCACTATTCTCCATATTTTCAAAGATGCCCTACATCATCTAGGATTATGTTAATCAAGAATATTAGCTTAATCTAATCCCTCATGGAGGCTATATAAAGAGCCCATGGAGAATGGGAGAAGGGGGAGAATAACAATGACAAGCACATGAGAGCACTCTAGAATACCCTCATGCTAGTCCATCTCTTTGAGGTAAGCTATGAGTGAATTCTTTTATTATGTAGCATAATGGCAAGCTTCCTCTACCTCTTCTCCTCTTGTATCCCTCTCTTCTCGTCTTCTCATTCCATGAATACATAATGGCAAGCTTCCTCTACCTCTTCTCCTCTTGTCTCCCTCTCCTCTCATCTCTCTCTCTCATATTCTAATAGGGTGTCTAATACATATATTCTCTCTTGTAAATTTGTGTCTTGATTCTTTTGATTCTCTTTGAGAAAAGGGATGTCCTAGCCCATCCTCCCTTTGGCTAGGTGGTGCCCCTCTTTAGTTCTCTTAGTGAGGATTGGAGGTTGGATGGGTAAGGGGCAACCCCTTCATCATTTCAGCCCTCAACACTTGTATCTTTCAATGTCGGGGAAACAATTCATACCATTCAATATCAACATGTGCAAACCATTAACCATATCCATCAAAGCACATCCATGAGTGTTAATGTCTGTATCCTCAGAATGTCTACACCAAGGTGCATCTATATCCACAACCTCTTGCTTGTCTAGCTCATCACGCGCTATGTGCTGAAATTGCATAAGTCCAATACACGCATTTAAGTCGCCTAAGATCATCACATGTCCTTGTTGCATATATGTGCATGTATCCATACTCAAATCTTCAAAATGTTCTTGCAAATCCACTTCATGTCGTGCATAGAAGGGGGACTCCTTATGTGGAATGTAACATCCTGCAATGTACATCAGTGGTAGTGTGCTTGAGCATAATCCATATGTACCGCTTATGTTGGTCTATTTTACATAGATCAATCATTCCTTCCAAATGACATTTGTATATGCATGCAACTCCTTCTTGCCCTCTTTTTTCTACATGTGGCTAATATGCGCTATGGATTATGTACCCTGGGATATCCCAAATTCTACATGTCTCCCGCTCCCATGTCTGGGCGAGGAACACAATGTCAGCATCACCAAACATAGCATTAATGCTTTCACCTTTATGCCATGGAAACCCTCTACAATTCTAAAATAACACCTTCACAAGCACACAGTTCCCATGGGTTGCACATCCCTATGCACGCTTTGAAGTGTTATCACTAGATTTCTTTCACTTATTGTATTGCTTCCAACGTTCCTCTTGCTGCATGCGGGTGCGATCCTCATTCATATAAAAATTTGTTCCCTTGAGCTATTACATGCATCCAATAGAGTGCATACAATGGCTTTGCCTGCCCATCATCTTTATTCTTGCCCATACGTCGAGCACAAAGTCAGGTATATCTGCCATGGAAAAATGCTTACCAAAAAACTCCGTGACTTCCGTAGTAAGAGACAATGCAGTCTCATCATCTATTTCGGGAAATCCCCAAATAACCATGTTTTGGGCCCACTTTTCTCTTTCTTTATGTTTACGTGCATCCACATCATCTACCACTGCATCACCACCCTCTACATGAAGTGCATGCGTGTCTTCATTTTGGGGAGTATGTGCTACTGCTCCGGCCCATGTTTTTGGTGTTTCCATGCATGTGCGTGTCGGCATACTCATTTCCAAGTCTCTGATTCTCTTGCCTTATTCCTCCACAGTCTATTCCAACTATGTATTCTTGCTTTCCAATGCTTGACACTAGAGAGCCAAGTGTTGGAAAGCAAGAATACATAGTAGAGAGGAAGAAAGGAAGAAATAGATAAGAAGAAGAGAACGATAGAGAGGAAGAGAGTGGAGAAATAAAGGGAGTGAGACAAAGGAGAGGGAGGAGAGCATCTTCAATCATAAAGAGGAGTACCACTCCAATCTCATCTACCTTCTTTTCCATCATTCCCCGATGCAACTCCTTCCACTCCTAATGATTTCTTGATCCCAAACAAGTTGCCAAGCTATTTAGAGTTCAAGACCATCAAAGCGTGGAGTTAGTGTCGTGAATGTCTTCTCACAATGGCCCTGAAGAGGAGGTATTTTAGAGTGAAAAGTGTGGGAACTACCAACACGGTCTCAAACATGGTCGACACACCATCACACAAACAAGACCATGTTCCTTTGCAAATTAATATCATTCAACACATGGCTAGAAATGTAATGATAGAACAAGTAAGCACTATTAAGTTAAAACTTGCATAATTCAATGTTAGAATCAACTGCATAACATTGCATTGAGTAAATTATCTTAACTTCTTATAAACAAACAATTGCATCAAGAATAAACTCCTAGGCACTTACAAATTGTGTAAAGATTTAGGAAATGATGAAACTCTCATACTCATCCCTCATCACTCACCCCTCACTCATACACACTCACTTATCCTCATTTACACTCACTCACTCATATCCACACTCACTCATTCCCATAACCCTCACATCTCACTTATCCTTCACTAACACTCACACCCCACTTATCCCTGACTCACTCATACCCACATTACTCACATCTCACTTATCCTTCACTAACACTCACACCTCACTTATCCTTCACTCACACACACCTCACTTATCCCTCACTCATACTCTCACTCACGCTAACCAATCACTCACACACTCACTTACACTCCCACTTACACACACACTATGCCTCAAGGCTCACTCATACTTGTCTTACTCACATTCTAAATTTAAACCTCTTGCTTTACGTATTTGCATCAAAGTGTCATCCTTACTTACCATATTGTTAGCATGATATGGTTGTGACACTTTGAGGAATTTCTTGCACCCATGCACATTGCATTGGAGAGGAAAGCATGATCTCGCACACCTCACTCTTGCAAGTTTTTGAATCAAAGTGTTGCAAAGATCCTTGATAACTTGTAGGTTTTGAAGTCAAGCATTTGAAGTAAATATCTTAATGACTTAAGAATTTAACAAAGAGCTTGTTAAAATAAGTAACCATCTCGTCATACTGCAAGGACATGGCATACATTGCACATATCATCGAAGCAACCTTGGAAGCACACACTAGGATGACATTACCTTAGGTCATTTAGGATCATAGTGCACAAACACAATAGTCACTTTCACATCTACATATAAGATACACTACAAGTCATTATGGGAAAAATCATCCAACAAAGCCGCCATCATCATGTGCTCCATTCCAATCACTAACAAGGGCCTAATGAGTAAAATATTGTTGACGTAGCAATTGAGAAAAGAAGCCAACCACTAAGCCCATAATTTCACCACTTGCACTTAATACAAGGTCACAAGACCAATTGACCATGAGAGACAAATTTGAAGCATAAGAACTCCAAAAAACAAAGTTGCAAAATCCAAGAATAACTGACAAGCCTAGAGAGTTGAACGAGGACACCCACACCAAGAACCACACAATACCATTGCAAGAAGAGTTTGTCATCTAACTATTAAGATCCTTACACTTTGTTGACATGCCTCATAGTGGGCTCGACCTTAGGTCTCAAAGTCATAAAACTTGATGACTCAACATGAATGAGTGAACATTCCCATCCATCTATCCATTCACATATTGCCAGAGCTAGCAACACAAGAGCCTAGGCCATAGCTAGCAAACCGAATAGTGATAGATAATTTTCCAAAGGTTAACCTTAGATGCATTGAGTGTAACATCACTCACATGTATCATGATTGTCCAACACATGCAAGGTTTCATGTAGTACCCTAACTAGGTCTACCATCCCTAATATCCAAAAGGTCCAAGCCAAAAACACTAACCTAGAAGATGAAGAGCTAATCCCTCCTGCATATCTTAGGGTCAAACTAAATACCAAGCAAGAGATCATCATTGAAGCTCTCATAGGCAAAGGCTCAGATTACAACACCTTGACCTATGAGGTTTGGATTGGACAACCTAAACTCATCCTCCCGACCAAAGTTGCTACTATCAACCTGTATGGAGGATTGGCCATTCCCTCTTAGGACGTTGCAAAATTCTCTTGATTGTTGAGACTAAAAACATGCCCACAGTGTTTTATGTGCTTCCAAATTGAGAAGATATGGAAAATAAAGTCTTGCTTGGAAGACCTTTCAAGCATGCAACCATATGCATTGTGGACTACAAAGCACATTGTATACATCTAAGCTTACCAAACCTAGAGATAGTCACTAGTTTCAATAGAGGAAACCTTGTCTCTTCTCTAGAGAAGGGCAAGAAGCTTGTCTCAGATTCATATCAAATGCCTAGAGAGGACAACCAAAGAGTTCTTAATGAACTACTCAAGGCACACAAGTGCAAGAGAGAACTGCTCATCAGTAGGAACCCTCCTGGAACCAAAGAAAAGACCATAGCCACTAGAAACACTACCACAACTTCTCAAGTTGTTGGGAATAGAACTACATCTAGGAGGAATAGATTTAGGGCTAGTAATCAAAAGCATCGATGGAGAGCTAGCACAAGGCCACAATGGGTGCCCAAAGCGTTGCTCTGTGATCAAGGGTTTTATGTGAAAAATTGTTGGATTTGGTTACCAAAACCACCCGCAAAGCCACCTCTAATAACCACATACCAATTCTCATCCAAATCCAAGAGAAAGCGAAAGAGACCCACACACTGATCTAGGTCATGAACCAAGATACTTGAGGAGACAACACTAGATAAGTTAGTGATGACTGATGAGCTAGTTCTTGTGAGCCCATACTCGAGAAAGTTACTATATATATCATCTACATCACATGCATTCAAGGCCTATTTGTAAATATCCTTATCTGTGATTTTTTCCTCAATAAAACATAACCCTTTTCTATTAAATCTGTAAATAACACCTTTATATTATACCCTTTTGTATGTAAAATATATATACAAATGGTATTTTATAAAATACCTTATTTTGAACTCACGTGATACACACATATATTCATGAGTAACTTACCTGAGAGCCCATAAGTCCAAAAGAGAAACCACTTGAGTTTGTTGCTAATCCACAAGAGGAACTAGTAGTGTCTAAAAAGTCATTGAGCAATGAGGAAAAGCTAGAGCCAAAGTAACCACTTCCTTGTGAGGCTGCTCAAGCTGAAACAAAAAGTCCAAGGATAGATGAGATAAATTCCTCAAGTGTTGATAAGAAACAACCCTAGGTTGTTTCTGGTTCTTCAAAACAACCAATGTCTCCTCAAAACCAAGAACCTTTGTCACGCAAACCAGAATAGAAAATCTGGCAGCACAGCAACCTAGTGTAGCTGCTCAATCTAAGAAAAAGGATCCACAAGGGATAGCTACAAAAACATCAAAAGAGCAACAACCTCCCTCTACAAGTGTTGTCACAAACAAATCTAGAAATACCAAGACTATGAATACTTCCACTTAGTCTGAGAGTCCAAGTGCACAGTTATCTTTGACTATTACAATAAACCTTTCCACCAAATCGACAATTACTACTTTTGATTCTGAGATGGAAATGGCTATGACCAAGGCTATTACTTCAATTGAAGAACAAGCCTCTAGTACTTCACTCTCACACAAGGATATAGAATCTAGTGCAAAGAGCATAATGAATCCATTGATTCACAAGTCATGTTCTTCTCGACCAAAAGCTCCAATACACTTGAAACTAGCTAAATGATTGATCATGAAGATGTTAGAAAAGAGGGGGCAACACAGAGATCAAACCAAAGCTATGAGTTCTCAAGAACTAGATGAAACACTCTTGACTTCACTTACTTATGCATATGTTCATGCTAACCTTAGAATTTAGATTGTTGAGCATCAGAAACTCTTAGAAGAGCCTTTGACATGGTCAAAGAAATCACAAATTTATTGGATTTACCCAATGTTAACCCCAATAAAAGACGGGAAAAATAAAATGCAAAAATAGAGATAATGAAAAAAAAGGTAGCCATGCAAGGAATAAAAGAGAAAATGCCAAAAGCGTAAGGGCGACTGCAAAAGTCAAGTCAAAGGCAAAGGCGCATTTTATAATGCAAAGGTGCCACTAAAATTTTGTAAAAGAGTGCCAGGCTACCTCCTTGTGCAAATTGTAAAACAAAGATGGGCATAGGTGAAGGGATAAGGTAACTAGAAGGGAATAGGCAAAGAGGACCTTGGCAAGATACCCGGTCATGTAAAACAGGGATGGACGCCCAAGGGATTGAGGGCTTGTATATAAACTCAAAAAGTGAATAAGAAGCTCATTCTTTGGTGTGTGGCTAAAGTGGTCTCTTATTCTTCTTCTCTCCTTCTTGCTTGCTTGTGTGTGCTTGAGAGAGGCAGTGTGAGAGTGTGAGGGAGTGAGTGCATGAGAGTAAGGGACCATGGTGGAGAAGCTCTCCATCATCTCCTCTCTTCCTCTTTACGTAGCTATAGATGATGGAGCCCAAAGGAGGAGGCTTGAGGCTGCTTGAGCTTGCATCTTGAATCATGGAGCTATCGGCTTGCTTGAGGGAGGAGGCTACTCATTTGGGCATCAAGGTAAGCTCACTACACCACCATAGGATTGAAGGCGTGTTAGCTAGGTGAGAGATAGCCATTTGTGCTCACTTGAAATGCCTCAAGAAATAAGCAATCCATGGGTCTTGGCGAATGAGTGTGAGCTCCCACTTCATTTTGGTTCCGTTGACAGGACAAACAGATTCAAGCTTGAGCACTTGCATGCTTCAAATCGAGCGTCAAAGTAGGGTTTCAATCCCAAACCGATGCTTGATATAGGTAGGAGATTCGGGTTTTTGATCTTCAAAACAAGTTAGTATTTTGGATTTTTGATGAGGAGACAAGTAGGATAAATCATTTTAGTATTTGGTTTTTTTTTTTGTTACATTTGGAGTAGGATATGATCAAGAAATTGAAGCAAATTGCTTTAGGGTTGCTATTGTAGAACAGGTCCAAACATGGCATAAACAAGGGAAAAATGGGAAAAAAGAATGCTTGAATGTGTTGATGTCACAAGAGGAGAGATTAAAGAGGTCAAGGCTGAGCAAGGCAAGAGTTTAAGACCCCATAGAGCAAGGGTAAAGCTCAATTTCACCTACAATAGTGAGAGAGAGAGCTTGAGAGAGAGAGACCTAGAGCCCTAGTGGATCGATCATCTTCCACATGCATTTTTCATGCATACCAGGTATATACAAACCTTGCTCTTGATCTATACTTGCATGTTGTAAATCATTACGATCATTGTGTAGAATTGGGTGCCATCATTGCTGCCTTTGTGCCGTTGAAATCGGATGTAGGCAACAGAGTTCAATTTTGGGAATTAGACCTTCACATCTATTTAGCCTATCTGATCAAATACTACCATCCAATTTTGGAAAATTAGACCAGCTTGGATTAGACACTCCGACACATCTTGCTTGTCCAATCAGACACTTGACCCATCTGATTCTGAAATCAGACAACCTATGATCGGATCACTTTGATTGGATGCAAAAATCGGACAAGAGAATCTGATTTGGACAATTGATCATCGGCCACTTGGACCACCTACAACTGGTTGTGAAATTTGGACGAGGTAGAATCGAACCATCCTTACTTGGACATCCGATATGCTGAGGATTGAACACTGTAGAATTGGACCAAAACTCTGACAATAGAAAAATTGACAAATCTAGTGTATCTCGGGTAAAGTAGAACACCTCTCGCAATAAGGGGATCCTCCAAAAGCCTTACAACCGCATTTGACCTTAGAAATCTCAGTTGGGCGGCTAAAAATAACCATTGATAATCACGTTAGCTTTCAGTCCCTCTTAGAGCCACAAACTGACTTGCAAACCCCAGTTGACCTTAACTAAGCTTAAAGATGCAACACAAACCCTAGAGACCAATGAGAGCGGCTAGCAAACGATCATAAAGCTATATTCAACCGAGAACATAGATAGGAGTGCGGAAGCTACATTTACCATTCTGCATTGCACCCCACATTTTTTGATACTTGAAGTGCACTTAAATAAACTAAAAGCTTGATTTTGCACCATGATGCATGGAAAGAGCACCATGCACACATTGAGTGAACATAAATTGAGGCTATCTGTAAATAAGAAGGAACCCACTTAGACTTAACAAACTTAGATAGGTGATCGAGAATCCCAATTTGTAGGACTAGGAGAGAGACCCGACATGAAAAGCCAGATGCATAGAAGGATCAACACCATTGGAGGTGCAACACTGCCCAACTCAATCAAGCTCATTGACAACTTGGTGGAGTAGGAGATCGCGGATATGGCAGAAACTAGTACAAACCATAGAACTGAAGAGCTCAACTTGGAATATTTCCCAATCAAAATCCAAAACATGGTGAATAAATACGATGTGCACACTAGGATGGATTACCATGGTAGGCCATCACAGGACGTCATAGTGTACCTCAAAGAGGAGAGGAAACTAGTGCGGAAAGCCTTGCAAAGCATAGTGGTGTACAACGAGGAGTAGCAAGCTAGGAAATTGCGCCAGGACATAGAGATGCGAGAAGTCCAGGGAGGAGTGTTAGCCCTAACGAATAGGAACCTAACATGACCAAACATAGAGAGAGAGAGAGAGAGAGAGAGAGAGAGAGAGAGAGAGAGAGAGAGAGAGAGAGAGAGAGAGAGAGAGAGAGAGAGAGAGAGAGAGAGAGAGAGAGAGAGAGCTAGCTAAAGGCAAACCTAACATTGAGCAAGCTTCTCACAAAGCGGATCATAGACAATACGTCGATAGAACAAAGTGTAGCAGCAATAGCGACCTCATTGCTTGCAGGATTAGGAATTATCTAGGGATCCAAGAGCCAATTGAAAATCCATATAGTTGGGAAGCAGTTAGATAAATACCATCCAAACAATGACCCTTATAGCTTCATGGAGCAATTTGAGTAGGTCTGTGAGGCCAATATAAGATCATCAAATACATCAAGCTGTACCATATTAATCTCCTCAACTTGCTAGGCACAATGTTGTGATCATCATTCTTTTCCTACACTTTACCCTTTCCCTTTTCCTTGCACTTGTCTTCATGCATTTTGTGGCATTGGGTCGAATCTGACATGCTTTCCCACAATAATGACAAGTAAGATTGGACTTATTGCCATGTGACTTACTATGAGAGGGTCCTAGACTGAGACCTTTGAGAGTCTCTATCATGGCCAATTTCATCCTATTGGCCTCTCACAATCAATGCATGTGATGTATAGGAAGCAACTACATTCTTTCTGTTCACCTCTTCAGATCATCAAGAGGGCACTCTCAATGTCCTATAATTTCAACCCATCTTTAGCACATAGAGCCTTAGAGAAAGTGTCCCATGACTTAGGTAGAGTGCCAAGTAGAAATAGAGAATGCAAAGTATCCTTGAACTCAATCTCTTATATGAAGCTAAATGGCTAATGATGGAGTGAAACTCATTTAACTATGCAAACATAGAAGTCTCTTCCTTCATGTGAAGGTCCATCAACTATTTCAGCCATACATTTGAGATGTAGGACTCTACTTGTCATAAAGATTCTTGATCTGTGTCCAAAGCTCATATGCAGTTTGATTTTTAGTCATCACAACATTGTAGTGAACTTACTTAGAGAGTAATAAAATGATTGTGGACTTGCATAGCTCATCCAATTCATCCCAATCTCATCGGCTGCAATGTTTTCAGGTTTGGCACCCCCATTTTTGAGTGGTCTAACCTGCAATTTTTACAGTAAAACTTGCAATATTTGGGTCTTCCAATAGCTATAGTTGGTCCCATCCAATTTCTCAATATTGAATATAGCAGTGTCGTGAGAAGCACCAGCCATAATGAGACCAAGAAAGTGCACAGAAAGACAAAACAAGCTGTTGTAATTTCCTACAAATCAACCCTAAAACCACTACTAAATCAAGCCAAAAATAAGGTATAATAACAAAATAATGAGCTATCCACATACTGTAGTTAAGAAATTATCAAGATAAGGTAACTGCTCTCATAAACTATGCAGAGGACTACAATTACAACATGTTGAAAATAGAGTAGAACAATAATAAATCAAAGCCAAGTATAAGCTATCACTAATAAACTACAAAATGTGATTGCCAAGGATATCTTGGACAATGTGGGGTATGTAGTATAAAAAACTACCAGCTAGCAAACATGTATGAGCTATCACTAATAAACTAGAAATTGTAACTACCAGGGATATCTTGGACAATGTGGGGTATGTATGAACAACTAGCCAAGTATGAGCTATCACTGATAAACTACAAATTGTAATTGCCAAGGATATCTTGGACAATGTGGGGTATGCACAAATAACTAGCAGTTAGCAAACATGTGACCAATATCCAAAGCTATCAACCTTAGGGTATGAGAGTGAAATGCATCCAACTAGATCTATAATATACCCATAAACTACTATTGACCAACTTCCTCTTGAGAGATGGGCATGTGAACCCTATGTATACAAGAATGGATAAGGGTAGCTAGGTGTGAAGGAACTTGAGGGTTGGGGAAACCCTAACCCTAGCCATTTAGAGGCTATTTAAATAGCCTAGAGGTCACTCTAAATGTAGAGGAGAGTGTACCAATTGTACTTGTGAACAACTCATTAAGCAATATATTCTTCTTGTACTTGAGCTCTCTCTCTCCCTCTTGTGTACACTTTCTCTTACTCTCCTTCTAATATTGCAACATGGTATTAGAGCCATCTCTGATCTAACAAGCTTCCTTCTAAGTGCACATGAGCATGTCATTTTCTCACTATACCTCTTCACCTCCAAAGGTACTTGCCATACCCACCTCTATTGGAGGACCTGAGGAGAGCAAAAGAGAGAATTTTAGCTCAAAATATATTCTCTAGCTCAAGCACAACATCCTGGAGCTTCAAAGTGTGACATTGGGCCAACATTGTAGAAAACACAAATCTGGCATACTTTCAGACAGCATGAACTTTTGAGTTGCAGCATGAGTAGCAAAGGGCACAATCACTTGAGCCACCATAGGGCTTTGTTAGTCCCCCCAAGTGGGCTATCTCACCTAAGAGGGTTTCTTGAAATTCCTTCCCTACTACTCACACAGCACAAAACCCTAACTATGTACCCTGCTTGGCAACCATAGCCAAAAAGCTTCAAGCTTTCTTCCTTCATAAGGCATGGAATCTTATCAATTTACCTCATGAAAAGAAAGCCATTGGTTGTAGATGGGTCTACACAATGAGATGTAAGTCAAATACATAGATTTTAAGCATGTATGAAAATTTTAAAAAGTATTACGTATAGCTAGAAGATTATGAATATTTTAGGTATCCACATTATGCATGCAAATTGAAAAAAGCATAGTATGGGTTAAAACAAGTACTTGGAGTATAGTGTGAGAGGATAAGAAAATTCTTATGTAGCATGGGTTTTCATCAAAGCATGGCTAATTACTCCTTGTATATCAAGAATTCAGATGATGGTATACTAGTTGTTGTTATCTATGATGGTATGGTAGTTGTGGTTATCTATGTTGATGATCTTACCTGTGAGGTGCATGCCAAGCTCTCATTCCAAGGCATGCCTTTTGTAGTCCATTAGTAGGTTTTCCAAATGACACTGCCCAGCTCTCCCTTGGAGTATCACGGGGTTTGTCACTTAGACCCTACCGAGTCTACATTGCAATAGAAGAGCTCCAGAGCCAAACCCACTAGGATCAAAATTCCAAGTTCCTAAAATCAGTCGGGTCTACTAACAGCCAGCTAGCTTTAGTAATTTGAGTTTCCACTTCTCATAGGATTACTCAAAGAACTGAAATGGACTTGCCATTGCACTTGGTTCAAAGAGAATGGGAGATGAAGGGGAGTGCGGCACATCAACCTTCTTATCCATAAGGAAAAATCCCATTCCGGTCTCCCTAAAACAATACAAGTCGGTTCTAATCTTAGGTTCTAATCCCATTCCGGCCCCCTAAAACAATGCAAGTCGGCTCTACCTAGCAACTAGTTGGTCAATTTATCATTTTTTAATTTTTATCACCAATTTAGAAAAGCTCCTAGCTAACTACGACCACCCTATCATCGAACTTGT
This sequence comes from Lygodium microphyllum, assembly GCF_053477565.2. Lineage (NCBI taxonomy): Eukaryota > Viridiplantae > Streptophyta > Polypodiopsida > Schizaeales > Lygodiaceae > Lygodium > Lygodium microphyllum. Next base: position 68,170,920 of record NC_141149.1, on the reverse strand, counting down.
CAGGGGTCATGCCCACCCATTTTCTTTCGATGACGGTATCATTGTTAGTTTTTTAATTACCTATATCTCATTTATTAAAACATATACAACCAACTTCCTTAATTAGTCTATTAAATCATAGGTTCCTTTACTTAATTTATCTCATGGACACGCATACAATTCAGACAAACCTTGAGTAAAATAAATTCCTTTATTATATTGGGAGTTTATTAAAATTTCCATCTTTTCGATCCTGTGAAAGATATATAGAATTCCATAAGGGTATTCTGCCCACCAAGATTCCACCCTTGTAACTAGTATTAGGGTTCTGGGATCCCATCCTAGGTCACAAAGGGGCTCGCCAGATTCTAGGAGTAATGCGGAATCTACGGCTAGAGCCCCCCTGGCATCCACATTTCCTACTACTCAAGACTCCCTACAGACCATACCTTTTCGCTACGGGGCCGGTATAAGCCTCTCAAAGCGATAATCATGACCCCCTTGGAGTAGGGTCTCGCAGCTAGCTTGGGGGCAGTCTAGTGCGATCTTTCCTTTTATCCTATTTGTCAATGTTTTTAATCAAAGATCTACATTCTAGCAAACACAAACAATCCTTTCAAACATATAATGATGCAATGACAATCACACCATAGTATAGCTCATAGCTTCACATAGCCAAGGTAGGCCTTAACCTAAGGCAACCTTACAATCTAACGAGGATTCTCCTCCCCATAAAGAAGTGTTGAGTATATCTCTTTCAACTTTGTTATGCAAGGCATGAATTTCGCGTTTAGGGCTAACTTACCCAACATAAGAAATACGATTGCATAGATTATTTATGAAGAATATGCAATATTCCTCTATTTTAATTTTGGAAGTTTGTAGGTATACGATAGACTGGGAGGGACTAAGTTGTTCTTCATATTTTTAGATTCCATCCAATATTTTCTTAACACTGAATTGTCCTATGAAATAGCGAAATTCCTTTAGTTGGTACTTAGTTTTTTTTTTTAAAGCGAGCAACAAGACGAATTACAAGGCTTTTAAATAGACTTTTACTTTGTATAACAAGCATTAATCGATACTTAACCTTGTCACGTTTAACAATAGATATATCGAGTTATTTTACTTAAACTAATCTCAAGTGTGTATATAGTCCTTTACTCATTTCATGCAATGTAACTAGTTATTCTTTTTGTGTGCTAACTAGTGCACAGCTTGCAGTTCTATTCACAATATCCTATTGCAAAGATCGTTCCGTAATACTAAGTTCTTTGTTTATGCAACCATGTACACAACTACCTAATAGTTTAGTATCTAGAGTAGTTTTTCTACTTCATAACCTGTGCAATATCCACCTACAAATATTTCTCTCATGATTCTATAGATTATAGTCTTGACTAATCTAACTACAAATCATAGGCATCAGTTATCAATTTATGCATATACTAAAGCGGATTCTAGATGAAAGTTGTCATTTCATGTAAGTGTAAATATGGAAGCTTATATTTTATGTACTTAATTTTTATATGGATGTTTTCCATGCAATGTAACAAGTAGTTCATGCACCATTTAATGCAAAAGCTAACATTTTTGTAGGGATATGAAAATAATAGCCTATTTTTGAGATGTGAGTAACCTGGTTTGGCATGATGACATTGGAAATTTCATCTTTGTTGCAATTGCATTCGTCACACCCGATGTTCCATTGGTAGTGGCAACTCTAGTGACCTTAGGCACTCCCGTATCTCTAGTCGGTTGCAGTGATTTTCATGGTATTTCCACCTCATTGATTTGGAGCCATCATCGAGAGTGGGGTTGAGAGATAAAGAAAGGAGGGATGAGCATGAGAGAAGATTACCTAATCGGTGATTGAGAGAGGGGGGTTGAGTTAACTCTCTCTATCACTAACTCTCTATTTCCACTAATTTCCTATCCTCACTAACTCTCTGTTCTCATTGACTCTCTCTCTCTCTATCTATCTCTATCTCTCTCTCACAGCCTCTCGAAGACTCTCTCTCTCTCTCTCTCTCTCTCTCTCTCTCTCTCTCTCTCTCTCTCTCTCTCTCTCTCTCTCTCAGCGACTTCTACGACTGCTACTACATCCCAGGATAGTATATCTCCCTGCATCTGTTACATATACACATCGCACCACTTTATCATAGCCGACAGTTGTTCCCCTATCACAGCCGACATTTGTTCCCCTTTTGTAGCCATTATCTGGAGTACCAGAGCTACATACGCACATACACATACACGACACTTATCACACTCACAGCACCGTATTTTTAGTTTCCAGTTTTTAGCTTTTCATTCAGCACTTTTATTTTGGATAGCTGGACCTCATCAGTTGTATCACAGTTTGTCTCATAGGCCAGTTTTGGTCTTTAGAAGACGTTAATATAACTTTCTCTCTCTCTCTCTCTCTCTCTCTCTCTCTCTCTCTCTCTCTCTCTCTCTCTCTCTCTCTCTCTCTCTCTCTCTCGCACCCTCTCGAGGTAACTCCCTTTCTTGTTTTTGAGTGGAGGGCATGCCTTTATATAGGCAGAGGGGAGTGCATGCTAAATCTCCCTTCCCTTCTCTTTCTCCTCGTTTTCGTAGATGGCACATGTAATACATTTGAAAGACTCTTTGTCTTACCATCATGCAAGGACAAGGGAACTTTTTCAATATGTGAAATTGGGTGGCATGAATCATCACTCGTCTGCACATAACCTGCATTTTGCAAATTCTGCATCTCTCCAAACCATTTTGCATGGTTGGCCATATGATTGGATGCACCTGAATCAACGTACCAAACATCATCATGTGTTCCCTTTCCTGTAATAGCATTCAGCATATGCTGCATAACAAACAAACGTTCATTTTTGTCTTCATTCTATCGTGAAGACGATACATAGTTTCCTTGCTGCAACTTACCACTGTGAATATCATCTTTCTTAGTATAACATTGGGCTACAATATGACCTGTTTTGCCACAGTAGTGACACACAATACCAGAGTTATTAGAACCTCTGTTCTGCCATCCACCTCTTCCTCTAAAGCTCCCCTTGCCTCTAAAGTTACCACGACCTCCTGAATCCTGCATATCGCCAAATTGCTGATTCAATCTGTTTTGCTAGTTGTCACTACCATGTCCTGTACCACGGCCTCTTGAAGAGAACCTGTCACGTCCCCTTCCTGAACTGGAGCAGAAAGCTTGGACCTGTTCACCACTTCTTTCAGATGTCTCACTCTGCATGTTGATCTCTTCAGTGATCATAAGGGAGACCAACTCATCGAAATCTGGGAATGGCTTTCTAACATATATGGAAGTTACAAAAGACTTCCAAGCCTTTTCATTGTTAAGTCCACCCAAGGTAGACGACACCAAATCATCATCATTGGGCATTGCATCAATCACTACCAAGGCATCTACAATGCTCCTTACTTTCAGTGCATACTCATTAATAGACATCTTCCCTTTCTTCAATGTATTCAACTCTTGCTTGAGTTGAATCTTTCGTGCCTTTGTATTTACAGAAAACATACTTTCAAGTATGGTCCAAGCTGCATATGAATTCTCAGCATTTCTAATATGTCCCAGCATATTATTGTCAATTACTGCAGACAGCCAATACATGACCTTTTTATCTTTTGCATTCCATTCCTTCCGTGCCTTTGTCTCTTCTGCAGTTGGAGGATCACTCACCTCCGGCTTCTTTTCTTCACCTGGAACAAACTCGTAGAGGCCTTTTCCAATAAGGAAGTTCGTGACACGAAACTTCCATGATGGGTAGTTGTTCTTATCAAGCTTCTCAATGATGGGGCTTCCACTGTTCTTTGCCATTATCACAAAACTAATACCAAACAGCAAGCAAATCTTCTACAACCTTTGACTTGTAGTGCACAGCAATACACCAGACAACCTTTTTCACTGTCTACTCAACAATACATGCAATCTGCAACCTGTTTACAGATAAACCTTATGTTTGTGTCCTGCAAACACCTTAAGAATTACAGATTTGCAATCTGTAACCTGCGCACCCACTTTCAGTCAAAACAGCCGAAATCACAGTGTACCCTGAAACAACTGTCCGCAACCTTGCGGCTCTAAAACGGGGCCTGAAACCGCCTCAGATGCTCAAAATAACTGTGGAAAAACCCTTAAGGGCTTATCTGCAGAGTACACAGCGCTCTTCGCGCACACCAAATCTCACTGCAATCTGAGATTTTTGCGCGACCCTGCTTCCAGTGCCTCCACAGGCACTATCCAAGAGAGAGAGTGGAAGAATGGGAGAGCTTCTTACTTGTGGCTTGCTTGCTCGAACCTTGCTTCTTCTCCTTCGCTTCAACCTTCAAAATCAGCCTCTCTCAGTGGTGTGGCTCTGATACCATGTCAAGAATCGCGTGGTGGAGGGACTTGCTCAAAATGCTGCACCGAACACACACAGAATGCACAAGGAGAAGCTCACTCAAGAGACAAGAAGAGAGATAGAGGCCAAAACGTTTTCTTGCTTATGTTTTCTTCTTCTTCCACACACTTTATAATGTACACAAAGTATAGATAAGATACAACATAAAGGAAAATGGCTTACTAAGTCAAACAATGCATAACCAACTATACTAGTCGACTGGCGCTATAACTATGCCAGCTGTAAATAGGTGTAACAACCTGAATATAATAAGTAATGAGTCAGTGGCCATGTGAGATTCATAGAGACCACCGACGTGCTAAGTGTAGACGTGTGGACCCATCTAACCAGGCGGTCCATCATCAATGTCCGCATGTGTTGAGCTTGTCATCTCAACAAAATAACTCTACATTACAATCAGATATTGTACAAGTTTATGTAAACATGTTACCTTTTCTCTTAGATATCTTCCATCTTCAAAAAATAGATACAGACAAGCAATCAGTCTATTGGAATTTAGTGCTACTGATGCAAAGTTACCACACCCTACATTGCAATCTAAAATGGTGTCTCCTTCTTTTGTGTATGTTTGCAAGAACAAGCTCCAAAAAGCCCTACCACGTTGCATGCCACCTACAGTATTTGGTAGTCACATAATAGATTAGGAATCTAATAAATTCTTACAAAACATATCTACAATAGTTTAACAACATTGGATCTCATATTGACCTCTCATTCGAGATCCTGAAGTATCTTGCACCCACTCATTAGCAATAATGTCGTCTTTTGTGAACTCCGGAGGGATGATTCCAAGTTGTAAGTGATATCTAAATGTATGTACTATAGAATATATAGCACATTACCTACATTTAAAGATTAAAATACTAATTTTAGTAATTATACTCACTAAATGGATCCAACAAGTGTGATACATAAATTGTATCAAGCATGAGCATATCATGACTTTAAAACTCTCACCTCTCTACCTCCAATGACACATATAGGCATCTCGCAATGAACAACCTGTGCCATGCGTAAGGGCCAACACTTCTGCCTTGACTCCATCCATCAGTGTCCATCCTCCACAATGTGCTCAACAAGCTCTACCATGGAGTGTGTTGTGGCAAGGAAAAGTAACATCCCTACGTCCTTGAGAACACAATCAGCCAGATACATGCCATTGACTGACTCTGCCTCAGTATGGAATTTCCATGACGGAATTCTATCCCCCAATCCATGCACGACACTATCTTCAGGGAGACGAACCACCATGATATCACATGTTGTGTTTGTGGTTTCTTCGTCAACCTCGACCACTTTGTTTTGGTTGACCTCCTCCAATGCCTCTACCAATCGACAGAATGCCTCACTTGGCTTATCATTTTTCAATGCATGTCCAATCTCGAATGGGTCGCAGAGAGGAACAATACACCACTCCACCTTTGCCATCATAGTGGCATGGAAGACATCAATTTGCAAGGGGTCTTCCATGGGGCTTTCAATGTTGTGGACCTCTACACATTGACTCCTCGATTAATAACATATTCTTCTTATTGAATGTTAACGATAGATAATATTCTTCTTACATGTTTGTTTACCTGCATGTGTGGTAGGAATATCTTGCACCATTGTAGCTTCATGGGAAATGATGTCTTGCAAGTGGACTTCCATGTGACTTTCAGTATGGCCCTCTGCATGATAAATTCATAATTAGCAACATATTTTTTCTTCAAAATGTTATTGCAGATAGTATTATTGAGACACGTTAGTTCGCCAATGTCTGTGGCTGGCACATCCACCAGCATTATAGGTTGAAAATAAAAAATCGTATCCCCCTCTGCAAAAATACAGACCATTCTTATTAGCATTGTATTAAGGGGAAAAAAATCACGAGTCACGCTTGTTTACTAGAGCTGTCACATCCCCTAGCGCGGCTAGTCTGTATTCTTGCATTCTTTCCTTCCCTACACAAAGAGACACATCACTATTAACATCATATAATGATAGAATATTTTAAAGCTCTAACATCCTCCAATCATGACATGTGTGGAATTCATGAGCATCGCTTCTTTACCTCTCTGCGCATGCACCACATCCAATATGACCTCAAATCTAAGACACAGTTCTTCCATCCTCTGCATGTTAAAAAATATTGTTGATGTTACTTTGGTGATGAACAAGAATTACGTGCCTTCACATCACATCACAAGTTTTGTACAAAAGCAAGCTTACCATCTTAGTGCTCTATACTACGTGTTTCAATTCCATGTGATGCCTCACTGCTTCTCGTCATTGTCGTGCATCTCTCTATAGCGATGTGTAAGGTAACACTCTCCACCACAAGATCTGGAAGAACTTCTTGTATCCTTCTATCCACGCCAATGTCGTGGACCTCCTCGGTGATGCCTTCCATTGTGATATGCTCTTCAGTGGTATCAACAAAGGGGTCTACATGGTTTGGTGGTTACGATTTATATTCAAGGAAATATTTTCACTAGAGGGACACAAGAGATGTCTTGGCTATAATACTTCAAAACATCAAACCTTTTAGATGTGGAGAAACCAAATTAATTGGTGATGAGGTATGCCTCTCTTCAATGATATTGGATGTGCACTTGCTCTTGTGTTTTCTTTTTATAGTAACCGCACTACTAGTATTAGTTTCCTATGAACCCATCATAGTCTCTTAATTAGGAGACAACAAAGTGCAATATACTCCTAAGAATGCAACTCATTTCACTTACCATGCCTTTGGATCCTTGTGTCTCTTGTGTTCATTTTTTCCTTGAGTATTTTTGGTACAAACCTTTCTCATTGGAGGGGTATTCACCTTTTGGATACTCGAGGAAAATAGGGCATCTTCGATATACCTCCTCGTCCCACTCTTGCTCTATTTGATAATCCTCATACATGCATTGATTCTCTTGCTGCACATTTGCCCAGTCCTCACACCCTCTTGGTAGAGTTTGCACAACCCTCCTCTCCATCTACCCATACATGAACCTGACTTGCAAAGTCACCGTTACAAATCTTGAATGGATTGGAAAGATAGCACCACAGACATGCTACTAATGAAGGATATTGTGAACTACCTGTACAGAAGCCTCCATGCTACCAAGTTCATTGACTTCTATGACTCTATATCGTCATCTGGCTTGAAATCATGGAAGACAGTGCGAAACATTTGCTCTCTATGTTTTCTCTTTATATCTCTTGGGTGTATTGGAAGAACAAATCATGTTCCACTCGAATGTTATAGTAGTCCTCCCAACTCAAAAGCAATCTCTTTCCACCATCTTACAACATGGCACAAAAGATCTCTTGTCTTACCCAACTTCGAAACAATGCATTTCCATTTGCTTGAATCAAAGATATGTCGTTTAATACCAATCCATCAAATTTATGATGCACATAATTTAGATGAACAATAATAACTTACATTCAAGCATGCCCATCAACTTTCGAATTTTCATGTCAGAACTCTCCATGGCCTTCAATATCCTTACGTGATTTTCCTCATTTAGCTTTGAGGATGCCAATGTGTATACTCTCTCCTCGTTGAATACACCCCTAGTCTTGGAGCCCCACTCTAAGCATGAGATAGTTTTACATTGACAAAAACATTGTTACTTTGGACCAATGTAGTATGAGTATATATAGATGGCAGGTACAAAGTGGTAGCAACTTATTAATACCACTTCTCTTTGAGGCTGGGATCTACAACTCTTAGCAAACGTCAAGTTTTTTTAACGAGACACTATAGTACCCCTCGCCCCACTTGGTTCTAAACTTAGAGTCAAAGAGCTGTGTCTATTTTTGTTTGATCATCATACTCATCCTGCACTTGGTAATTAGGAACAACATCATTGCATTAGGAAAAAATGCATCAGGAAAAACATTGTTAAGATATCTTGAAGAACTACCTACCTTCCACATAACGTGGGCTAGTGCAATTGATGGTGCCTTGTATAATGCGGGAATGGGCGCCGGCTTTCTATGCGCTTGCACCCATGACATTTTTTATAATCAATTAGCTTGTCAAAAATAGTTGTGTGGTCAGCCTGCCCTAGCATCCTTGCTTCACAAAAAAGGTATGGATACGAGTTATGGACAACCCCCTTTTGTGCCATGTTGTGTACATTGTATATTAGGATCTCATGAATATGGTCCATTTGATAGGACCTAAAATGGGCTGGCATTGGCTATGACACTACCGGACCTCATGCACACAATAGACAACCCCACCACACGACCTCGCGGACCAGGAGCATTAATAATACACTGATGTACACTAAATAGACTTAATTATGCATTTGTAGCTAATACATAGTCCAATGGATTTTTCCCCAAACTCCAACAAATGGAGTATCCCATACATATCGGTAATAAATACCATGAAGAACATACATTGGAGGCACCCCATCGGTTGATTGCCGTGGCCCCACTGCGACTCTCCCTACACCTCAGGGATTGGCCCCAAGATGCATCGCTCCAACATAAAGAACACACGATACAAGCTCCATTCTTTCAATTTGAACCTATTCCAGGAGGTACCATGTGTCCTTACCAAACAATTTCCCTGGAAAATGATCGACTAACCTACAGCTTAGGCTCCTTTCCACTCCATGTATAAGTCATGTCCTAGGAAAACAATTGCTATGCAATCCAAGATCGATACCATGGCATGTCATGCATATTGCATATAATCCTAGTACACAAAAAAATATTTATCAAATCAGCACTTTGTGATGTGAAAAAACAACCCTTAAATCATGATCTTCACTAAACGTATGCTTCAATATATGGAGACTAGCACCGATTTCTCGTGCTACTAGCCTCTTAACCTTAAATTTTGTATCTTCCTATATGATATGCATAAATAAAAGATCTAACTTTTCTTCATTTTCAGCACTTAAACACTTCCACAACCCTTCTTTTCTCCCTACCGCTTATGTGCTGGCACATTGCATAGATGTAGGGTATTATTTTGTCATTTTCAATATATAAAGCAATGAAAACACACTAGAACATAAATACAAGGGCGATCTGAGGCTTAACCCCATGCCTCGACCTTGCCAAACATGCATGGACACTAACCATAATTTTTTGCATTTTTCTAAGCCCCAAAACCCATTTTCTTTCCATTTTTCCCTATTTTTTGCTATTTTCTACTATTTATTGATGCAAAAAAGAGGTTAATTTTTTATCTATGATTATGGATTGATTATGACAGCTAAAAGATGTTTTGTATCAGAATTTTATCCCATGTGCATCTCTTTTTCCCACCCGAGACCGATAAAACCTTCATTTTTACACTAAAAATGCGCTTTTCGGATTTTAGAGAATTATTTTCAGCATTATGGCATTATGTATTCTGGGTTTTTTAACATACAATCATCAAACATACAACAAATAACATTCTCACCAATTTTCATTCAATATGAACATCATTTGGATCATTAATGATCAAAAAATAGCCATTTTTCTTCATAAAAGAGAATTATCGATTTTGTTCCTTTTGTTGCAGGTTTTTAAAAATCTAATTCGGGATAGCAAAACAGCCCACCATTGATGCTCATTTCTTCTCCGAACATCCATTGTCAGCCCCATTCGATTTGGAACCAATTCGGTACCATGCCGGACAAGCATTCATCAACCGGTCTTCATTCTTCTTCATGTGCATGAACTGCCCCTTGGAGGAGAGAGAGGGAGGAGAGAGAAAGACTAATTTCTGATCTTAACAACTGAACAACCATTGGTTGCGGGTGGAGAACGGCGATGGAAAGCAAAAACAAAGTGTAGATTAGGGATGTAGTCAGTTTGGGGGGTTGTATTGAACCTCCATAGCCCCCTTCTCCCTCAAAAAATCGGTGCCTCCCCCCCTCCCCCCCCCCACGTGAAATTTTGGGGGGTGGGAGAGCCCAAGGGTCACCCCCTTGGCTCTAAGTCCTTTTACACTTGATTTTTTTTTGGGCCTTGGCCTCCGGGCACTCCTGTCTTGCATCCGGCCTCCAGTTCGAGGTCTGAAAAATCCTGCGTGTCTGTCTCAAAGTCTTGCAATGCCTGGCATATCCTGAAGTCTCATTTGACATCCTGGGAAATTATGAAAATTCCCCAACCATCACTCGATGGGTCTTTAAAGCACTTTTGGAACCCGTCGGCTGCTTGCTGCTTAAATCGACTCGATTGCCTATGCCGCCTCCGACGAAGTCTATTTTTCCCTTGAAATTTAGCCTTTTTGGCTAATTTTAGGCACTTCACAGAGTCAAAAATCACTGCTCATTGGTGACCATGGGATAGGGTGACTCAACCTGTCTAATCCCACGAACAAATCTGCACATAAACACAACCACAAAGAGCATCAAGCTAATACGGAAAATACTCAACAAAACACATCACATCTCTCACCCTACCCCCTGTCAACACCAAGGCATGAAATCTACGAGGAGTAGGCCTAGCACAAGAAGTTGATAGAAAGCCCAAAGCTAGTCACTAAACAACTGTTCCAACACAGCCAAGCTAAAAAGAACTATCAAAGAGGTCACCTAAGTGGTGGTCTAAACTACCAACCTAACTAAGGACAACTCAGCAAGGAGCTCCTACGAGGTGAGGACTCCTATAGAGTGATTAAGAAATATTTGCGTTTAGCACATCTTTCCTTTTAGGACTTGATTTTTCCATACTTCAGCATGTTAAAAGGAGGAAGTTGAGCGTAGTGACCCAAAGAGAACATGGCATTGGCCTCAGGTCCTATCTCAATACCCAAGAACCTACAAGCCTTCGCAAGGCGACACTTAATCCTTTTCTAATGCTCACTTTTATTTTTGCTCCAACCTTCTCTGATTCTTATTTTTCAGCTAGATGCCATCCCTAGGAAGATAAGGCATCGGCCCCGGGTCGACTCATACGCAGGAACCTACCAAGCCTTTGCAAGGTGATAAACAACTACTCAAGGATTTGTCTTTCTTTCCTTTTATTTTTATAGAAGGATTAGAACCCCTTTTTAGACACCTCTGTATATTCATGTATTTCCTTTCAGATATTTAAAGTTTTTTCTCTTTGAATCATCATTGTTTGTGGCAAGCTTTTCTAACTACCTCACACTAACATGAACTCCTAGAACGGCTGCCTAGTAGGTCAGTAGAATAGGGTCACTAGAACTCCTGTCTAAAATAAGTCTTTCAGTGCCTGATAATGCCTTTGTAGGAGGCAATGACTACTCAGACCTCCCACAGATATACCTAGCCTAAACCTTGGACTTCATTCCTTGATTTCCAGTCCCCAACAAACAAAAAGACAGTAACCCCTTACATACACATGTATCATTAATTGCTTAAGGGAAAAGGGAAAAGACTCAAAAAAGGGACAAAAACACATGTATCATGTCACTGCAAAACTGACTGGCCCTCTTGGCCTAATGAAATCAAACATTAAAACCTTAAAGCAACTGGCCCTCTTGGCCCAAAGTGTAAGAAGCTGAGAATAAGGAATTAGTATAAATAATATTGATATTATGCCATGTCACACTGACATTGGTATAAAAGGAGAGGATATGTAATTTTACACATCTTTTTGACACATTAATACAATTACAGACTTTCTCTCCCTTCTTGCTCACAGCTTCTATGGCTTCCCCTTCTTTCTTGTCTTTCTCTCTCTAAATCTAGTCTTTCTCTCTCCTCGTCACTCTTATTCTCTCTCTTCCTGCAGTCTTTCTCTCTCCTCTGCAATCTTCTCTCTCCTCTTTCTCTCTCCCTGGTTCTCTCTCTGACAAGTGGTAGGCTGTAATGCCTTTCTCCTGATTAATCTTCTCTCTTACACATTCAGTATTTGCCTCGTACCTGGTTAACCTTCTGAATCATAAAAAAATGCAATTACATTCAAACTGACATCCTGATTAAATCTGCTGTTTGTGAATGCAATAAGACAGTTAACACTATCTGTTATCTGGGAGACGCAAGGCTTCACATCGCATCAATAGCTCGATTGCCATCCATCGACAATGCAACCAATGGCAGTTTCCCATGCTTCAGAGAAGATTTGATTGTCTCCTGGCTCACTGGAGATCCAGATTCATACATTGCATTAGCATCATCAATTATATTTGGAACTGTGCTTTCTACAGAAATATGACTACCAGGATAAACTTTAGCAGATTCACTTGAGGATTTTTGCTCAAAAGCACCTTCCTTAAGCATCTTCCATCACCGTCTTTGTCAGGCCTATTCCTTGACAGTTTATTACAGCAGCAAGTAAATCTCAGATTTCTTCTTCAAAATCATGGGGTTTTCATCTATTCCACTCCTTGAGGTCTCTATTTATACCCTATGACCGACATTGAAGGACCTTTGAGCTTGAACCTTTGTTAGGGCATGGCTATAAGGTTTCAAACTCAAGGATTGACAGTTTTGGACAGCACTAAAATTGTTCAAAATTTTTGAAGAATTTCATGGGGCTTTTTCTCTTCAACACTTCCTGAATGTTCTTAGCATCAGTGATCGACAACATTTGAAGGTTCTTCCCCAACATTGAAGAGATTGAACCATTTCTTGAAAGCTCAGCAATGATCTATTTGAAGAATCTTGTGCCACTTGACTCCTCGTCATCAACCTTTTGCCTATGGAAGACCGATGGAGCATTCTCAAGGGTATCATGCTTTGGGGATGCAATCTTTTAATGCCATATTCATGGAATGCTCTCTCCTACTCATTTGAGTGTATAGGTATTGGGTATTGACTCAAGTTGGATAAGAAGTACTCAAAACACTTGGAACAGGGCCAAAACAGGGTGCAGTCCAAACAGGGACAGATTTGGAAAAGTTGCTACAGAAATTAGTAGCATCATTCTAACGACAAAGGAACAACTGGAATTGATACTAGACATCATAAGCTTCGAGTGGAGCCATCAAATGTCTCATTTGGACATATATTTCTCAAGCTAGAGCCTATTTAGTACCAGCAGTTCACTAGCAGTTCACTGTGGGCAGTTCTAGAAATTCTTAAACAGAGAGGGGTATTGCTACTCCTAAATTCAAATCAAGATTTCTACTTGATACTAGACATCCTAATCTTCGAGTCAAGCTATCATACACCTTATTTGGACTTATATTTTTCAAGGAACAACATATCTCTTCAACTTGACTGCAATGGCAGCTGAGATCAATAGCTCCAGCTCTAGTGAACAAGGTTGGCTTCAAACACAGGCTAGAATTGACAAACTTGGAGTTTTGACTGATCAGTGTATTGCTCTTATGAAGGCGGTTATGGAAAAAATAGCAAGACCTGAATCAAATTCTTATGCTTATGGCCAACATGTATATGCTGATGGTACACTTGAATCAAATGCTTATGCTTATGGCCAACATGTATATGCTGATGAGTATCATTCCATTGAGCCTTGGCAGCAAAATGGCTATTATGGTCAACATGCTTATGCTTATGAGCATCCATCTCTTCAGCAAAATAGTTATGATTATACTTGTGAAGCTCTCTTGGTTGACCAGCCTAGTTCTTATGGATGTGACAGAAATGGTTATGCTTATTAGTACACTTCTAGCTTTGATCAACAGCAAAAGCAAGTGATTATGACCAATGTTGTGGGATCAATGATCAAAGGCAACATGCTTATGTATGTGAGTAGCAAACATCAGTGGAAGCAAATGCATATGCTCAAACAAACTGTCCCTCTGATGCGCAGCAGGGCTATTATCACCATATGCAGTATGGACAGCATGAGCATTATGGTCATGAGCATGGACAGCCATCTGTTGTACATGATGAGCATGGACAGCTATTTGTAGTACATGATGAGCATGGACAACCATCTGTTGTACATGAACATCAAGATGACTATGAGCAACATGTCAAAACTATTATAGAGCTGACCAATGGTGATGAGCAGGTGTGTAAATTGCTATCTAAGGCTAAACGCGTTAGACACCTTACTAGTGATACGATACGGGAACTGCATGCTGCGGGCTTATGCTATCGATGTGCTAAGCCACTATCTTGTAATCACCAAACCACATGTAGGGCAAAGTCTGCCAAAATATTCTTGGTATTTGAATATTATGATGCAAATGATGGAGAACATCTTGTTGAAGACCATTTTGGTATGAGTCCACAACAAGAAGTTCAGTTCAAGAAGGTAGATCATGGACAGCATGTGGATTTGGATGATCATCATGCAATGGTGACTTCGTTAGTGAGTACCATCATGATGATCATGCTTCTAGCTATATTTGATTTCGATCTTATGAAAGTTGATCCAATGCATGGCAACGATACAACTTTCCCTTTTGATCCGGGTGGCTACAGGCTGATTTTGACCCTATGTATAGATTAGTACTACTATTGAATATTAGGTAATCTTTTCTTTTACCACTTGTAATGCTGTACAGAGTAGTACTCTACATCTCCCCACTTGGCTATACCAATAAGTCTGATATTTGTTTTTAGGACAAAAACTTCATTTTTGAGTGGGGATGGATTGTAAGAAGCTGAGAATAAGGAATTAGTGTAAATAATATTGATATTATGCCATGTCACACTGACATTGGTATAAAAGGAGAGGATATGTAATTTTACACATCTTTTTGACACATTAATACAATTACAGACTTTCTCTCCCTTTTGCTCACAGCTTCTATGGCTTCCCCTTCTTTCTTGTCTTTCTCTCTCTAAATCTAGTATTTCTCTCTCCTCGTTACTCTTATTCTCTCTCTTCTTGCAGTATTTCTCTCTCCTCTGCAATCTTCTCTCTCCTCTTTCTCTCTCCTTGGTTCTCTCTCTGACACAAAGAAATCAAGCAAACCAACTCATAGATATCCCTCCTTGGAGGAAGGCAGATATCCAAATATACGCCCCATTCCAAGGGAAAAAAAATAGGGCTCTCAATCCTAAACTAAATGCATCAAATTGTGACCCATACCTCCTGCATGTATAGCAAGAGGCGTATGCATAACATGTCATCTAACCAACCTATGGGTCCAAGATAATAGTGGTAGATGGGTCTCGGCTACTCTTCGCATTACCCATACTAACCATCGCCTGCCATATAACGCATGATTTGATAAAATTCCCCACAAGCAACCAAGTACTGTCTCATTATCAATAGCAACATCCAGACTAGGACCATAGTTGAAGAAGAGGTCATCTTCATAAGCAAAGTTCACTAATGAATCCGTAAATTGATTCCAAGAACGTGGGATCAGCTGAAGAGAAACGCCCTCAAATTCATCAAGTAGGGTCATAGTAGTGCGATGATACATGCAAAGGATAGGATTCCGAACTATATATGTCCCATTTAGTTGATTTAAGGTCAGTTTGGGAATCCCCTTTTACTAACAACTACCGAATACCAACTTTCTTGGCAATGTTCAGTCCCATAATCAAGGCTTTATATTTTGCCATGTTGTTAGTGAATCCTATCCCAAGATAAACTGCTAATTTCATTGTAACTCTACGTTGAGGATCTTGGATAACTACTCCAACACTCCCTTTTTTATTAGGGCCCCTGGACACTCCATCAAAGTATAATGTGTGCGTCCATAATGGGCTTACATATCCAACCATCAAGAACTCCCCTATTCGTAATTATGATAGTCAAAATTCAACATACTTAGAGGATGAACTGATGGCTCCATCCCACCTTCTTCATTAAACTCAATAGGGATGCTTGTCAGAATTTGTAAGCATCGATGGCAGAAAGCTTTGATTTCCCACACAAAGATACTGTTTTATTGCTCAACCACTTTGTATCCTTTGCTCCACCAAATAAGCCTCCCCTGATGATATCTTTGCTTTAGATATGGGTGCTCCAAATAAGGAATTAACTGCCCCATCAACCAGTTTAAGTTCTCCTGTAGGTCTCAGATCAACCCTAGCATGGACTTGCAATGCATTTAGCATGTTAGCATACTCAGAAATAATAAGGTTTAATCTTATTAAGATTAACCTTATTTTTAAATTCTACTCCTTGTAGATCAGCTAGTAAAGCCGTGGACTTATTTTTACTTATCTTAACTACCTTGCAAGGGCCATCCCATCTAGGTTCTAACTTCCCTGGAAATAGCTCCCTACGTGCATCATAATACAAAACTAACTGTCCTTTTTTAAAGGTATATTTCTTCACTTTTAGATCATGCATGCTTCATCTGACGCTTAGCTACTTCTTGGTGCAACAAACTTTGCAATTTAAGCTCATCCAAGTGGGCTATAGTCGTAAAACACTCTAATAGGGCATCCTCGTCACCCAAAGAATGATTGATTGTGAATCTTATGGTTGATAACTCAATTTCTAAGGGCAAGACAAACTCCTCCCCATAAACTAATTTAAATGGGGTGTGGCCAATGGCTCGTTTAAACTTCGTGTTATACGCCCATACTGCCACATATAATTTTGTATCCCAATCACGCTTCTTTTCAGAGACTATCTTGGATAGGATACTCACAAGTTTCTTATTGGTACTTTCAACTTACCCATTTGCACTTGCGGATTATAGGGGGTTGTCTTGTTATGCTTGATTTCCCAAGTTTCAGTCAGACTTTTAATCATCTTATTCAAAAAGTGAGTTCCACGGTCTAATATTATTTCCTTTGGCAAACCAAAACGGCAAATGATTTGCTCAAGTAGGAAACTCACAATCTCTTTTGTATTGCCATGCCTCGTCGCCTGTGCTTCTGACCACTTTGTAAAGTAATCAGTTACTACTATAATATATCTCTTCTGAGTATTAGATGATGGAGTAATAGGACCCAAAAAGTCAATGCCCCAGTTCTCAAATGGAGGGATAGCCATACTAGGCGTAAGTGGCCGCTTCATATTCTCTCACTGTCATGTATTTGCCATGTATCACATCTCTTAACATACTCAAATGAATCCTGGAAGATGGACGGCCACCAATATCTAGCTCTTAAAGCCTTCTCTGCCGTCAACCGCCCTGCAAAGTGCCCCCCACAAGCAGAGTCATGGCACTCCTCCAAGATAAATGGAACCTCATCAGCCATCACACATCTGCGATAGATATCATCAACCCCCTGCCGATATAGTGGTCCTGTGATCAAGGAAAATTTTAATACTTGCTGTTTAATTTTCTTCTTCTTGGATTTTGATAGAGTAGCTCCAGTATCTCCTGTAGATAAATAGTGCGTTATAGCAGCATACCAAGAGGGAATAGACGTCGTATCAATCTTAAACAATGTTTCCATGTCACTTTCTTTAGCCAAGACCTCTTTTGGCTCTCCGAAATCTATGAGACATTCTACAATGCCCTGAAGCTTCAATGGCTTGCTCTTAATCTCGTTATTAAACTCTTGCAAAGTGATTAACCACTTTGGTGAACGATCAAGTGGTTGTAACTTGTTCAACAATAATCGAAGCCCTTCCACCTTCGTATAAGAAACCACCTTCTCATAGAGAATGTAATGCCTGAAATTTTTGGTAGCAAATACCATCACAAGGCACAATTTCTCCATATATGTGTAGTTAAACCCAACTTCGGACTAGCTGAAGCTATCGGATGGTACCACTTTTTCTCCCAAATTTGGGCCAAACAGAAGCTGATACTATACATGATTGCTGCTGAAAATATATAGAACATTTTGCCCCGTTTAGGTGCTTTTAAAACAAGTGCTTTGGCAAGCTCCTAGTTCACATCATCAAAAGATACTTTGCAGGCATCACTCCTTGCAAATTGATAGTTAAAGGACAATAGGTTCATCAGTGGCAACGTTCTTTCTGCCAAGGCATTGATAAACCTCTAATAATACCCTACCGATGACAGAAAGCTATGCATCTCCTTTGGAGTATGCGACGGACTCATGGTAACTATAACCTTGATCTTTTCAGGGTTAGTCTTGCAATCCCTATACTGAACTAACCGCATGGCCTAACAATAGCCCATAAGGCACTCCAAAGACACACTTCCATGGGTTAAAAGCTATGTAAAATTGTCTACAACACTCGCAACACTTCTACAAAATAATCAACTGCCTTTCTCTTATGGTGGATGCCCCCCCAGATCATCGATAAATACCTTCAACTCCTCTAGGCAAATGTCACCAAAGATCTTATCGGTTATTCTTTGCTACGAACCAAGTGCATTACATAAACCAAATTCCATCACATGGTACGCAAATGTATTGAAGACAGTAATGAATGTCATTTTTAGCTTGTCTTTCTCAGCAATGGCCATTTGGTTATACCCCGCAAAGCAATCCATGAACGAATATATTTGCAAAGCTGGATTTGATTATTCTTCTTCTTTCTTATCACAACTAGTCAACACCATTCAGTATGTTGAACAGGGAAGATCAAACCCACTTTTTGCACTTCTGTAGCTCGTCAAACAGCCCGTCCCTTAGTTCAAAAGGCATGCGCCTTACTTTCTAACATACGGGCTGACTTCCTTCCTTTAGAGGAATGGTATGCACATCCAGGCTGGGTGGAATGCCTCTAAGTTCATCATAGCTCCAAGCAAAGATGTCGCAGAACTCTTGAATTAGGGACACATAGTCCTCTGTTTCTTCCACTGAGCATGGACCTAATTTGATTGGCCACGAATCATTTGGCATACCAAGGTCCAACTCAATTACATCCACGTCTCTTATTTGATCATGAGGCTCTATCGGCTCATTCAATGTTATCTGATAGATGTTTTTTGTAGTGGACCCTTCTTTAGATCCATCCCTCGATGATGTCTCACTACCAGATAGATAATCTACTGTTTCTAGTTTAGTGGAGGATAAAGGAGCTCTCTCACTCTGAGGAGACTCAAGGTAAGCATCCACTACTACACAATTGGCACCTCTACCTAGAATCACTCGACTAGTGGGTATATCGACTTGACAATCTGTTCATAAAATCCATGGCCTACCTAGAAAAACTTGATAGCTAGGACGTCTTGCAAACCTTATCACTCTAAAGTCCAAATAGCATTCCACACTTGCAACGGTAATGTGGGCTTTAGTGATGCAGCCTTCTGGTTGCCTTAGACTGTCATCAACCATCCTAATAAGTGTGGAGCCATCTTTTTGGATTTCTAGACCTAGCTTCTCCATCAAGTATGAACTCATGATATTGACTGAGGATCCACTATCCACAATAGCATGCTCCACTAATATTCCATCCAGATATGCTGGAACCCTGGGACAATGCTTTTCAACATGATCAAACCAATCTTCTCCCACTCGTGCTATACCCAAAGGTTCTACAATATACCCAATAGGCAGGATTTTCTTGAATTCTTTGCGTACACCTGGAGACCGTTTAATCAATTGCAGGAGATTCACGTCTGGTTTGACTTTGCAAAGAGAACTTGCTAGATCAAAGTCGTGATAGTTAGCCAAAGTTCTCTTCTCTCGCCAAACCATTCTCTCCTTTGGTCTTTGGACTCAGATTTGGTGCCTCTTTTTTAACTTTTGCCTTCTTTCTTAGCAATTCTTTATCCTTCTCGGGATCAACTTTACTATCAACAGGTCTTAGAGGTCCACCTTCCATATCAAGGTTCAGGACTTGCTTTCCCCTAGTGTCTTGCTTAGGGTTTCCCTTGACAGGTTTTACATTTCCTTTGTCACCTTGTCTAGTCTTTTGACCTCTTGTTATGGCTCATAGGTTAGAAGTTTCAATGTCATTGACACACAGCCTCAATAAGACTGACTCCATTGCCATGAGGCAACTCCTCTACAATAGCCTTTCCTCTTTGCAATATTTGTCTTGTTCCATCATCTTACTAGAGAGTATTCCCTTATGCACAATGATTGACTAGACATGGCTGTTTACTTCCTTGTTGGAGAGAACTGATCTTACTTTAACAAGTAGTAGCTAAGTGGCAAGACTTTTTGCAAATATCACATTTGACATTCGGACAATTCCTAGGGAAATGTTGGCCACCACACCACTTACAGCTGAATCTTGAGGGGTGCCCTCTTCAAGGTGTCGACTCCCTATCAAATTCTGTTGTTTCTTAAGGAAATTGACATCCATAGCTATTTGTTTATATTGTTTGCTAATCATGTCAGTGTAGTGCTTCATCATATCCTTGACTTCACCAAGGACATTTGAGGCACTGGACTCATAGCTGCAATCATCTATCTGTCGTCCCATCGGCCTAACCACTTGATTGGGAATTGGCTACTGACTTACTGGGACAACATTAGGATTCATTGTTTGGCCTCCACCATTGAGTGGACCCAACTGACAAGCCATAGGCATAGTCAGACTAGGAGGAGCTCGTAACATAGGCAAATTTGGCATGAGACTCCCTCTTCCATTCACATTTGACATGGGGTCCCCTTGACTCCCGTTGGTCAGTGCCAAATTATTACCATTCCAATTTATCCTTGCTACATAAGCCACTTGCAAGCACGACTCTACTCCTTCTGCTTGGGTAATAGCAGTGTCAATGTTAGCCAAAGCGACACTACTCAGCTGCACCTGGATATTGAAATCTAATCCATGTAGGAAATATTGCAACTGTGCAGCCAGTGGAATGGGGATATAAGTATTAAGTTTGCGAAGAACTTTCTTTAGTTTCTTGGCATAGGCTTAGACATTCTCATTTAGCTCTTGGCGTGTTACATTCAAGACACACAACCAATACTTTCCACCCCTCTCAGGGGCAAACTCTCTATGGAAGGCCGTGAAGAATTGGTCAATGCTAGTTATGGTTCCGGCTTCTAGACTGTGATACCATACTGCTGCCCTTTCTTTTAATGTCATGTTGAAGAACATCGTTAAGTGTCCATCTTGGATTCGATAGTTGAACATGAGTGTTTGAAACTCATTAATATGGAGTTCTCCATCTTCTTCCGCTAACCCATGGAAGATGGGCAAAGGTGCTCCTAATGCCGGAAAATCCGATGTCCCTGCTTGAATTGCGATGGGTTGTGCCACAATTGGATTAACAATAGGAGTTTGTGTAGGTAGAACTACACCCCCAGTTAAAGTGGGTTGATTGACTGGAAGAGGAGAAGTGCTAGAACTTCCACTTGTACTCACAAAGGGCTGCTTGTGACACTTAGGTTATTAAAACCACTATCTCTTATGCGTGTCGGGCAACTCCTTTGAGGAGAATAACTCCTTAAGATCTCATCCCACCTTCTAGCCCTCTCACCACGTTCCTCTTTTTGTATTTCGACTTGACGGTTCTTATCAGGACATAAACCAACTATTTGGTCCCTAGAGACCCTAGATTCAGAACCACCACTCATTGGTGGCTCTCAAAGAATGCACCATTGATGGGACCTAAAAGGGACTAGCACTGGCTATGGCACTAGCCGGACCTCATGCATACAACAGACAACCCCACCACACTGACTCATGGGCCAAGAGCGTCTATAATACACTAATGTACACTAAATAGACTTAATTATGCATTTATAGCTAATGTAAAGTCCAATAGTCTTTTCCCAAACTCCAACAAATGGATTCTGCCATACATATCGGTAAAAAATACCACGAAGAACATACATAGGAGGCACCCCATCGGTTGATTGCCATGTGGCCCTACTGGGACTCTTCTACACCTCGCGGATTGGCCCCAAGATGCGTCGCTCCAACATAAAGCACACATGATACAAGCTCCCCTCTTTCATTTTGAACCTATTCCAGGAGATACCATGTGTCCTTACCAAACGATTCCCCTAGAAAACGATCGACTAACCTACAGCTTAGGCTCCTTTCCACTCCACGTATAAGTCATGTCCTAGGAAAACAATTGCTATGAAATCCATGATCAATACCATGGCATGTGTCATGCATAGTGCATATGATCCTGGTGCATAAACAATATTTTTATCAAATCAACACTTTGTGATGTGAAAAAACAACCCTTTCATGATCTTCACTAAACGTATGCTTCGATATATGGAGAGTAGTACTAATTTCTCATACTACTAGCCTCTTAACCTTAAATTTTGTATCATCCTATATGACGTGCACAAAAAAAAGATCTGAATTTTCTTCATTTTCAATACTTAAATGCTTCCACAACCCTTCTTTTCCCCCTACCGCTTATGTGTTGCCTTGTTGCATAGATGTAGGGTATTATTTTTTTGTCATTTTCAACATATAAAGCAATGAAAATGCACTAGAACATAAATACAAGGGTGAGCTGAGGCTTAACCCCATACATTGACCCTTTCCAAACATGCACGGACACTAACCATAATTTTCCGCATTTTTCTAAGCCCCAAAACCCATTTTCTTTCCATTTTTTGCTATCTTCTACTATTTATTAATGAAAAAATAGGCTATTTTCTGATTTATGATTATGGATTGATTATGACAACTAAAAGATGTTTTATATCAGAATTCTATCCCATGCGCATCTCTTTTCCCCACCCGAGACCAATAAAACCTTCATTTTTACACTAAAAAGGTGCTTTTCGGGATTTAGAGAATTATTTTCAGCATTATGACATTATATATTCTGGTTTTTTTGACATACAATCATCAAACATACAATAAACAACATTCTCACCAATTTTCATTCAATATGAACATCATTTGGACCATTAACGATAAAAAATTAGTCATTTTCCTTCATAAAAGAGAATTATCGGTTTTTCCCTTTTGTTGCGGGTTTTTTAAAATCTGATTCGGGATAGCAAAACAGCCCACCATTGATGCTCAGTCCTTCTTTGATCATCCATTGTTAGCCCCACTCAATTTTTGGAAGTAATTCGGTACCACGTCGAACAAGCATTCATCAACCCATCTTCATTCTTCTTCATGTGCATGAAATACCCCTTGGAGGAGAGAGAGGGAGAAGAGAGAAAGACTAATTTCTTATCTCAACAACTAGGCAGCCATTGGACGAGTGGAGAATGGTGATGGAAAGTGAAAACAAAGTGTAGATCATGGATGTAGTCTAGGGAGTTGTATGGAACCTCCATAGCCTCCCTCTCCCTCAAAAAATCGGCGCCTATAGCAGGACGTCGTTTTCCTCCTCCACACCTTCATGAAAAATGCCCCCCTCCCCTGTCGTGAAATTTTGGGGGGTGGGAGAGCCCAAGTGTCACCCCCCTTGGATCTCAAGTCCATTTACATGATTTTTTTTTTTGCCTTGGCCTCCGGGCACTCCAACCGTCTCGCATCCGGCCTCCAGTTTGAGGTTCAAAAAATCCTTCATGTCCATCTTAAGGTCCCGTACTGCCTGGCATCTCCTGAAGACTCATGTGACATCCTGGGAAATTATGAAAATTTCCCAACCATCACTCGCTGGGTCTTTAAAAGCACTTTTGAAACCCATCGGGGCTGCTTGTTGCTTAAAATCGACTCGATTGCCTATGCCGCCTTCAGCGAAGTTTATTTTTCCCTTGAAATTCAAAATTTTTGGCTAATTTTAAGCACTTCACAGAGTCAAAAATCACCACTCACCATTACATACATGTTTGTACAAGAAATAGCTGACAAAATCTCCCCCTTTGCCACACGTCACTTTCACAAGGCGACAATCAACATGCACATGTTGCCTTGCGTTATTTAGAAAGGCTGTTGCAAACAATGAATTATGTTAAGGATGATGTAAGAAACAAACACATTGTAGAATGTTAGGGTCCTACAATTGCATATCTCATTCATCCATGTTGTGAGCCGATGGTTACCATCCTAAACATAAAACATGCAATTTGACAAAAAGGCCCAATTGGTGCCATTGATTTCTACCTCAAAGTCCTCATGCTTCTTTAGCCAATGGGGGTCCCACTCAGTTCTAGGCATATCATCAACCTCCTTGCACTGGTGTCTTGGAGTCTCTAATGACACTATGAATATACCCATCCCTCTAACGTACCCGTTGCTAAAAAAGGTTTGCGAGAGTTGCTTGTACCTCAATGTGACTTGTCTAGTTGTAGGCATGGAAACCAAACAACTTAATGGGATGGGTGGCAAAGAGGTGGATGTACGCATCTGAATGAGATGATGAAGTAATTAATGTCCAATCAACGTAAAGAAATAAAAACTATAATCTAAATCATGATGCCATCTCTTACAAGCATTCACAATGTCAATGTTTCCAATTGGTCTTCTATGCATGCTTGCACAATACATTTATCGCAAGTGACTGTGAGAGTGGGTCTCGCCACCGGCATCTATCATGCACTTTTTTTCGGTTCTTTGTGTTCAATTCTTCTTGGGTTGCGTATGGCCACATCCTTACTATGTAGTAACAGACTCGATGCTTTGATGGTCGTCGCTTACCTCATCAGTATCACTCTCCAATAGTATAAGCTTTCTCTTGCCCTTCCTCGCCTGCATCATTGAAGCATGCCCACCTTCTCCTAATGTCACTCCTTCCCCACATGCAATTGCAACGGTTGCTTGTAGCTCGGCGGAAGTCAATGATCGCGTTTGTGTTACTCTTCCTATCGCTCTTGGAGGGCGACTCCCCCCTTGTGATTGCATGTTGCTGATGACAATAGCATGCCATTCTGTTGTAGATCATGAAGGCAAGTCTGAGTCTTCGGGAGACTCATCCAGTCATCGCTCTCTTTCCTGCAAACAATGATCCGAAATAGGATAAGAGGGGGAGATAGAGCACAACTGACCACTTCCACCTCTATAGGAAGCAAACCCTCTTGGCCATAGACGAGGTGAAATGGAGTATAGCCAAGTGAGGTTTTGAATGAAGTCATGTAGGCCCAAAGAGCTGCACTCAAATTTTTATCCCAGTGCTTGGGGTGCATGTGTACTTGCTTGGTAATTATCTTACAAATCAGCCCATTCACTTTTTCGACCAAACCATTACACTATGGGTAGTAGGGAGTAGAGTGCCTGCGCTTGATTTTTAGCCTTTCCATTAGCTCCCCCACTAGATTTGCCCTAAAACCAGGACCCCGATTAGAGAATTTCCAAAGGTGTGCCAAACCTGCAACAAATATTTTCAAACACAAATTATACCACTTCTTGGGCTGTGATCCTACTAGTTGCTAAAGCCTTTGCCCACCTCGTCATGTAGTCCACACCCATTATGATGTATTCCTTGCCACACTGAGTTCGTGGGAGTGGCCCTATTGCATCAATCCCCCATTTCTCAAATGGGCCATATGTAGTTATGGGATTTTGTTCCTCATGCACTAGCTTCCTTGGCCTTTTGGCAATTGTCACAAGTGCGGCACCAATGTTGCACATCTCGATGTAGACTAGGCCACATAAAACCGGCATGGAGAATCTTCCTGCTGGTTATTTCTTGAGCAAAATGTTCGCCACAAACCCCCTCATGGAAGCTCTTAATCACATCCATAATCTCCTTTTCTCTTGGCACCCTTCTAATAATCTCCTTTGATGTTGGCATCCTTCTAAGCATTGAAACCTTTCCTTTGCAATACAACACATCATTTATCAAGTGGTATTTAGTGGCCTTAGTAGCCAGCCACCTTTTCTCACTCTTACTCATATGTGTAGGTGCCTCACCATGCTCAAGAAAATAAAGCACATATTGTAGTTGAAACTTACCCTGAAACAAGAGAAGCTTTACTACAATGATGCCCACCATTACCTCTTTCAATTTTTCAACTACTAGAGCATCTGCGTCACCATTTGTGCGCCTTGGCACAAAATAGATTTGGGCTTTCTGTAGCTTTCTCATGAGAGTTTTAGCTTCTCTCATTTTCACTACTAAGTTATCATTTTTACAAGCCTAGATTCCTTTCATTTGCTTAACAATAGGCATAGAATCCCAAAAACATTAAGTTGAGTGACACCATGTGAGAGACACCACCTCAAACCTAAAAGCAAGGTTTGATATTCTGCCTCATTGTTAGAATGGACATCCTCTAAGCTGATACCTTCTCCATAAAGTTTGTCATCTTTGGGACTGAACACCACTATTCCTACTGCCGCTCTGTCTTTAATACACTTGTAGGCCCCATTGAAGTAGAGGGCATGGGCATTCTCCACCCGTGGCGGCTCCTCAAGAGGAGATGTCTCCTCTTTTGCCTTTCCCTTCTCTTTTTCCTTCTTTTGATGGCATCTATGGGTCAACAAATCAGCTAGGCAAGCTCGAGTAGAATCCTCCACCTCGAAGGTGTAGTCAAACTCTTGGAGTTGTATCACCCACTTAGCGATTCTAGCTGAAACACCCATGTGCTGTAAGGCATAGGGAAAATGCTCTTCTGTCATGATCACTGTGAACAGCCTAGGGAGAAGATAAGGACGAAACTTTCTTACAGCAAACATTAGAGACAAAACCATCACTTCCACCATCTTGCACCCTCATTCTGATGCTGTCATTACTTTACTAGAAAAGTAAACCAGTCTCATTAGGCCAGTTTTAGCATCCTTTTGTATTAGTGGTGCCCCTAGAGCATCTTCCCCAAAACTCGGGTTGACAAAAAACTCTTGATCCCAGCAAGGCTGTAAAGTTATAGGAAGGGTGCTAAGAGCCTTCTTCACCTCGTGAAAGCACCTTTCGCTTTCGTCACTCCATAGGAGCTCCTTAGAGTGCACCTTAGTTAGTTGAGTTTGGTTTGAGACCCATATATAGGGTTCTTTTATTTCTTTGTACTAGAGTTCTTTTGGCTTACACAACTAAGAAGAGGAAAATTATTTTCAGCCTCCATCTTTGTATGTATTCCCCCATTGTGTAAGTGAGAAAGCTACAAGTGAGACTCCTTCCTTCTCTCCCACAATCTTGACATGATATCAAAGCCTGGTTAGTGGTAAGGAGCTCAAGAAAGCAAACCAAGTTCATGGTGTTCTAGTAAGAGGACCAGTGTTGCTTTCATTTTTTTGAGTTTGGGAGCAAGTCTCTATAGGTAGCACAGCTGGAAAGTGCAAGAGCGCATTGTCTCAGATTGAGACACCCTTCGCGGTATAGCAAGGGGGCAGTATATGCTGCGGGAAAGGGCTTTATCCCTTGGTTGCCCTGTTTTTTTTATTCGAGGCCATTTCGGGGCCTGTTTTGGAGGCGGAAGTTTTTCGCACGCACTCAAGGAAAGGCCCTATTTTTTGTATGTGCGACCACTGTTCTACAGGTCGATGAAAAGTTACCGTAGAAATTGCATCATATGCCTGTGCGCAGAGACATTGGGAGTTACAGAATCATCCTTGTTGCCTGTTGATGCAAAATCGTCACTAGGAAGTGACTATGTGGTCAAATACCGCTTTCGTCAATTTTGTAGATTTGCCCTTGTGAGGCTAAAGCTGTGTTTTTTGCAGTGACAGAATTTTTTGCAGTGTTCTGTAATGGTGTCTGATTCTCTTTCATAGATTGTCACTGAAAAGCTTGACAAGAACAACTTTCAAGCATGGAAGTTTAGAATGACGAATTTCCTTATGGGAAAAGGATATTGGGAATTCGTTGCAGGAAACGAAGAAGAACCAGTTCTTCCTGATGTTCCCAATCAACAACAAATGCAGGCATTTAAAGGATGGCATGAGAGAGCCAGAAAAGTTATGTACTGCCTGTCTATCACTATTTTAGACTCTATGATTGTGCATATTCAGGATGCAAGTATGCCAAAGGAGGCATGGGATACTTTGTCAAAAATGTATAGCACAAATACGCAAGCCATGAAAATACAGCTCAAGCAAGAGTTGCACAATGTGCAAAGAGAAAGTATGAGCATCAATGACTACCACATGAAGGTGAAGAAGATTGCAGATGCACTTGCTTCCATTGGGCCGCCAGTGGAAGATGATGATTTAGTTTCTGTGACCTTGAATGGTCTAGGAAAGGATTATGCACAGTTTCGAACATTGATTTCCGTCCGTGAAAGATTTCCTGATTTTGAGGAGTTGCTTGCTCTTCTAATTTCTGAGAAGCGAAGAAATGGTGGTGCATCTTCTTCAGGAGGAACTTCAAAAGAAGCTGTCTTCTACTCAAATGCTGGAAGAGGTAGAGGTAGAGGTAGAGGAGGCCGATCTGGAGGCTGTGGTAGAAATCAGAATATGCAGCAAACTCAAGAAAACCAGTCCTATGGAGGAGGACGTGGTAACTCTAGAGGCAGGGGGAGCCAAAGAGGTCGTGATGGATGGCAAAGAGGCCAAAATGCAAACAGCAATGTTGAATGCTACTACTATGGTAAAATGGGTCATATGGCAAAAGACTGCTATAAAAAGCAGAATGACATCATGAATGGAAAATTGCAACAAGGGAATTATGCATCTTCTAGTAGATAGTGTGATGATAGAAATGAGCATTTGTTTATGGAGCAGCACATGACCAATTCTGTGATAAGTGCAGAAGAAAGCAATGATGTGTGGTATGTTGACTCAAGTGCATCAAACCACATGACATGTCATGCAGAATGGATGAAGGATGCAAGGAAAATGGAAAAACCAGGATTTGTGGAGACTGGTGATGATACTGCACATCCTATTGTGCAGATTGGAAAAATTCCTTTGTCTATGGAGGATGGGAAAAAGAAATACTTATTGGATGTATTTCATGTCCCAAATATCACCAAGAACTTGGTTTCTGTTGGTCAAATGGTTGAGCAGGGCTTGCAGGTCAGATTTAATTCTCATGGATGCTTTGTTGAGGATATGAAAAATAAAGGTCACTTAATAGCAAAAGGAAAGAAGAAGGGCAGAATGTTTACATTGGATGCAGACATGCCTGAATTGAGTACAGCAATGTTTGCACATGGGACCGATGTAGTTGCAGATATTGATATCTGGTATAAACGCATTGGTCATGTTAATGTACAAAGACTTAAATCAATGCAAGCCCAAAATATTGTTGCAGGATTACCTAAATTCGAGGTTGCAAAAATACATAAGGTATGTAAAGCCTGTCAATTTGGAAAACAGGCAAGGAAACCATTTCCTAGACATGTTCAAGAGAGTAAGAAGCCATTGGAATTAATCGACTCTGATGTGTGGACTACTAAAGCTGCATCTATTGGACGCTATCATTATTTTGTCACTTTTATTGATGACTATAGCGGAAAAGTTTGGGTGTATTTTATAAAAAAGAAAAGTGAAGTGTTTGGGCATTTCAAAACTCTTAAAGCTATGGTTGAAAAAGAAACAGGCCTGCAAATAAAATGCCTAAGGTCAGATGGAGGGGGAGAGTACCTCCAAATGAGTTTGCAAGGTTCC
This sequence comes from Lygodium microphyllum, assembly GCF_053477565.2. Taxonomy (NCBI): domain Eukaryota; kingdom Viridiplantae; phylum Streptophyta; class Polypodiopsida; order Schizaeales; family Lygodiaceae; genus Lygodium; species Lygodium microphyllum. The sequence continues at coordinate 68,141,500 of NC_141149.1, read as the reverse complement.
TGCAAGAGCATGGCATAAAGCAGCAATATTCATGTAGTCATACCCCACAACAAAATGGAATTGCAAAAAGGAAAAACAGGCATATTGGAGAGGTATCTCGTGCCATGCTCAACGAAAAAGACTTGCTAGATTTTTACTGGGCTGAAGCAGTTGCTACAGCAGTCTACATAATGAACAAGACTCCCACTACAGCAATACATGGGATGACTCTAGAGGAGAGGTATACTGGTAGGAAACCAGATGTTTCTCATTTGAAGATTTTTTGTTGCATTGCCTATGTTCATGTGCCAGATGAGTTGAGGTCCAAGTTGGATCCAAAAGCTAAGAAGTACATCTTTATTGGTTACTCTCTGCAGAGCAGAAAGGGTATGGATGCTATAACCCTTCTACTCGTAAGTTTACAATGAGCAGAGATGTTGTTTTTAATGAGATGAGTAGCTCGTATAAACCAGTAAATGTGATTGATGATGTAGATGCACAAAATGGCAATGATGCACAGAATTCACATCAGCAATCACAAAATATTAGTGGACCTGGAGTGTCCTCTAGTAGTGGTTCACATTCTTCACCATGGACAGGCAGATTGAGATCAGGAGAATCTCCTCAAAACAATGCAGATAGTGGTATACAAGTTTCACGAAAAGAAAAAGAGAAGGTAGATCAACCCATGTTTGATGTGAATGCAAGTCACTCTTATGTGGATGGTGAATCCAATGGCTCAGAACAGAGCATCGATGATGAGCTGGGTATTCCTTATATTGTTACACCTGGAGTAAGGAAGATCAGGGATGTTTCGAGAGCACCTGGGAGTGAATCTACTTTGTGCAGGTCTACAAGAGCTAGGTATCCTGTGGATAGGCTGAAATATGATGGATTTACAGCCATTCACTATGCCTATATGGTCAAATGATATAGGAACCAGAACCCACTTCTTTTGAGCAAGCCATGGGAAAAGAAAAATGGGAGAAAGCCATGGATGAAGAAATGGATGCCTTGGAAGCAAATGCTACATGGAAATTGGTACCTTTGCCTAAAGATAAGAATGCAATCAGTTGTAAGTGGGTTTATAAGGTGAAACACAATGCAGATGGTTCTGTGAATAGATACAAGGCAAGATTAGTAGTCAAAGGGTATGCACAAACATATGGCATTGATTATGAAGAAACATTTAGTCCAGTTACAAGGATGGCAACTGTAAGAGCAATCATTGCTATGGCTGCATCAAAGGGATGGTCTTTACATCAGATGGATGTAAAGAATGCCTTCTTGCATGGTGATTTGCAAGAAGAGGTCTATATGGAGTAGCCACCAGGTTGTGTGCATGTTGTTCATCCTGAGTTTGTTTGTAGGTTGAAGAAAGCCTTGTATGGCTTGAAGCAAGCACCTAGAGCATGGTCTGACAAGATAGGACAATATCTTGTCACTATTGGCTTTCAGATTTTCAAGGCAGATTTCTCACTTTATGTGAGAAAAACAGAGAAAGGTATTATGCTACTTGTCATTTATGTTGATGATTTGATTATGACAGGTGATAGTGATGAAGATATCCTTCATGTGAAAATGCTATTGAAGCAGAAGTTTGAGATGAAGGATTTGGGAGAGTTGCGTTATTTCTTAGGCATTGAGGTGATTAGATCACCAAGTGGGATACGACTCTTGCAGAGGCAATATGGATTGGACATGCTGTCCAAATATGGGATGATAGGTTGTAAGCCTATTTCAGTTTCTTTGGAGCGGAATGTGAAGCTGAGCGCAGATGCAGGTGAGCTTCTGGAAGACCCTACTATGTACAGACGCATAGTAGGAAGTTTGATTTATATGACTATTACCAGGCTAGATTTGAGCTATGATGTTGGATTGGTAAGTCAGTTTATGCATGCTCCAAGGAAACCGCATTTGGATGTGGCTAGACGCATACTCAGGTATGTGAAGTCCACATTGCAGTATGGACTATTTTATGAGACTGGGGTTCAGATACAGTTGCATGGATACGCTGATGCTAATTGGGGTGGTAGTATTTCTGATAGATGATCTACCAGTGGATATGTGTTCTCTTTTGGGAGTGTTGCAGCAGTAAGAAACAGCCTACAGTTGCCTTGTCGAGCACAGAGGCTAAGTATAGGGGTGCAGCAATGGCTGCATGTGAGGTAGCTTGGTTGCATAAGCTACTTTATGATATGCATAAGCCTACAGATGGGCCAATTGTCATTTATTGTGACAACATGAGTAGTATGCACTTGGCAAATAACCCAGTCTATCATGCTAGAACAAAGCACATTGAGGTGCATTATCATTATGTGTAGGAGAGGGTTTTACTAGGTCTTATTGATCTAGTTTATGTCAGCACAGAGGATCAGGTAGCTGACATATTCACGAAGGCATTGGGCGCAGAGAAGCTGTGTAAGTTCAAAGACCTGCTTAGTGTGTAGGAATTGGGATTGATCTTGAGGGGGAGTGTTGAGATATCGAGCTCCACTCGTGATATGATAGGGTGACCGTTGTGCATTTATGTCACCGACTTGTTAGCTGTTGCAGATGCGGTTGGTACACCGCCCATGAATAATAGCTAGATGACAGCTATCCTTATCTACTCTAGTTCATGGCTCAGTTAGTATGCCATCTTAGTTAGTTGAGTTTGGTTTGAGACCCATATATAGCGTTCTTCTATTTCTTTGTACTAGAGTTCTTTTGGCTTACACAACTAAGAAGAGGAAAACTGTTTTCAGCCTTCACCTTTGTGTGTATTCCCCCATTGTGTAAGTGAGAAAGCTACAAGTGAGACTCCTTCCTTCTCTCCCACAATCTTGACAATGGTTCTGCGTTATGGCGCCCTAGATGGATAGGAGGGATTGCAAGGATGTCATGCATGCAAGGGTCATGGATGGGAGGAGCCTAAAGCAACTGATCATATCTGTAGTGGAGCCTCTTGTTAGTGTCAAAGTCTCTTGCCATCACAGTAACCATGTGTCATGCACAGCAAGCGTGTAGGAATCCTCCATGAATTCAATCAAGAAATCTTCATAGATCTCTTGGAGGGAAATGAGGGCAGAGGCGGTCCACTACATCCCTATTCTATTATGCTTGCAGATCTCTCTAAAAACCCTCTAGAAAGGGAGCCTCGGGATTCTAGGCTGCGTGTGGTGCAAAATGAGCCTAAGCTCATCAAGAACTCCCTTGTGTGCATTGTATCTTCATCTCCTGGACTGAGCTTGTAACGTAGCATCACCTTGGTCTGACATGAGGCTTTATTGCGGTTGGCCTTTTCATCGTGGCATCTACAAGTATATGACAGTAGGTCATTGAGCCTTGCATCAAACCAAGAAGGTCCTCGGGCCTTGCATCAAGCTGTGATGGCCCAAGAAGGTGAGGTCATCACAGGGCGAGTGGGGCGCGGTGGTCGACAAATTGAGGGGCCTCTCTCACACCATGATGGCCCAAGAGGGGAGGTCATCACAAGGCGAGGGGGCATTGTCGACAGATTGAGGGGCCTCTCTCGCACGTGATGGCCCAAGAGGGGAGGTCATCACAGGGGAGGGGGCCACAGTTGATGAATTGAGGGGCCTCCTCGCACTGTATGGCCCAAGAAGGGAGGTCATCACAGGGCAAGGGGGGCATGGTCAACAGATTGAGGAGCCTCTCTTGCACCATGATGGCCCAAGAAGGGAGGTCATCACGGGGCGAGGGGGGCGAGGTCAACGAATTGAGTGGCCTCTCTTGCACCGTGATGGCCCAAGAAAGGAGGTCATCACATGGCAAGGGGGGTGCAGTCAACTGATTGAGGAGCCTCTCTCACACCGTGATGGCCCAAGAAGGGAGGTCATCACAAGGTGAGGGGGGCAAGGTCGACGGATTGAGGGGCCTCTCTCGCACTATGATGGCCCAAGAAGAGAGGAAGCAAGATAGAGAGTAATGGAACCCTACTCCAAAGAAGACAACCAAGCTTGGAAGATGAGAGGCTTAACATAACTTGGTAGATGAGAAGCTTTGCATTCTAACAGTGAGCTTAATATACCTATAATGAAAAAAAAAAAGGGAATGAGTTGTTGCCTTCAATGAAAAAAATAATAATGTCTTATGTAGCAATCTTGGGATAGACTCTGCCAGCACTAGATTGAACCCTATGACATTAGTGTTCCTTGATTCTCTTTAGAAGGGGAAAGGGAAAGTTTGTTCATCATGGCCACATCCTCAGCTTCAAGCTGATTAGCAAATTTGGTGTCCACTTCTTGTGTTTTGTCTAAAAACTTATCCTATTATGTGCTTAGTTTTGAGCCAGTGTGCATGGTTAGTATGTGTTGCTACTAAGAGTCTCGCCAATGGACCTTCCTCATGTCACTTTGTAATTTCTCTTTTTCCTTTTAAATCAAATTATGTTTCTCTCAAAATAATAATAATAATAAGGAATGAGCTTCCACCGAGGCCATGGCCCATAACAAACTTGATGCACGTCACTTCAAGTGGCGTTAAATGTAAATAGTACAAACACACTTCCTAGCAAATCAGTCTCATGAGTCGTGTTCCTATGTCCTCTCCATGGTATCGTTTGCGGTTGGCTCTAACAAACCTTGCATCTTCTTCCTACGGTTGGCTTTGACAAACCTCGCATCTTTTCCCTGCTTTCTTTCCTCTTGCATCTCTTGTCTTATGCCTGCTTTTCTTTCCATCTCCTCAAGGTATGCTTAATCTTCCCTTACTAATCACAACCATGTACAACAATGGCCCCTCTCACTACTTCTCGTCTTCTCCTGTCACAAACCAAAAGCAATCCCTCTTGCACCTCTCATCTTCTCCCTACTTTCCTCTATCAGTCTTTAGGTCATTTGGGGGATCTTCACCTTTAGGTCAAAATATTTACACTGCTGGACTAGGAGAACTCTCCCGTGCAATAAGGGGACCAATTGGTAGTCCTTGGGCGTCTCACTAACGTTGTTCTTGCCCATTGGCCTTCAACACACCCAACTCGATTAGCATGGGTCATAATGGTCTCGGGGGGTTCACTATATATATATTCTCTATATAACGTGCATTCATGGCCTATTTATAAATATCCTAATCTGTGAATTTTTCTTGAATTAAAAACAACCCTTTCTATTCAATCTGTAAGTAACCCCTTTGTATGACACCCTTCTATATGTACAAAATTTATAGAAATGGTATTTTAAAACCCCCTTATTTTGAACTCATGTTATATATACATATATTCATGAGTGACCTCCCCCCCCGCCCCCCCTCCCCCCCGCCCTCGAGACAATAGTGCAATAAAGGTCCCCCCTAGGAAGGTCCCTGGGTCTCACTTGCATCGTTCTTGCCCATTGGCCTTCAACATGCCCAACGTGATCAACATGAGTCTCAATGGTGTGATAGAGGCCCCCCTAGGAAGGACCTTCGGCCTCACTCATGTTGTTCTGGTGCCCATTGGCCTTCAACACACCCACAGCACAATAAACATGGGTCACAACGGTGCTATAGAGGCCCCCCTAAGAAGGTCCTTGGCCTTACTCGCATCATTCTGGCCCATTGGCCTTCAACATGCTCAGTGCAATCAGCATGGGTCACAAGGTGTGATAGAGGCTCCCCTAGGAAGGTCCTTGGGCCTCACTTGTGTCGTTCTAGTACATTGGCCTTCAACATGCCCAATGCGATCAGCATGGGTCATAATGGTGCAATAAAGGCCCCCCTAGGAAGGTCCTTGGGCTGCATTCGCACCATTCTGGCCCATTGGCCTTCAACACACCCAGTGCGATTAGCATGGGTCACAACAGTGTGATAGAGGCCCCCTTAGGAAAGTCCTTGGGCCTCACTCGTGCCATTCTAGCCCATTGGCCTTCAACATGCCCAGCGCAGTCAACATGGGTCATAACGGTGCGATAGAGACCCCCTAGGAAGGTCCTTGGGCCTCACTGATGGGACCTAAAATGGGCCGGCACTGGCTCATGCACTAGCCGGACCTCTATCATGCGCTCAACAACCCCACAGCCTCGCGGCCAGGAGCGTGGATGACACATACATCATCTTCCTAAACATCTTGCATTTGTATCACGTCTTGTAGTCCAACTCTAACCCAATTGACACTCCTCAGAGGGAGTCCCCAGCACATTGCCAAATAGCACGAAGTACAAACATAGGAGGTCCTCCCACGACTGACTGCCGCTACCTCACTGCGACTCTCCTACACCTTGGGGATTGGCCCCTCGATGCGTCGCTAAACATGTATAACATACAAACCCAAACTTTTGTCTTTTATGATTCGCGTATTTTCAGGAGACATACCATGCTTCCTCACTTTACTTTCCCCTTAGACCCAACGCCTAGCCTACAGCTTGGATAACCTTACTCACTCAACGTTGGTCATGTTCCTCTAGAAAGCAATTGCCATGCATCCAGGAGGTATTATCTGATACCTTTTAAACTTCATGCTTCATGCAAATTGTGAATGTCCACGTGCTCAAAAAATTAAGAAAATTAGCATTGGTGCACATGTGGAAAACATTTCTTTCAATGACTTTGACTATGCCCGTATGTGGTGTTGCATGAACCTAGCACCGAGGAGCCCTCGTGCTACTAGGTTCTTAATTTTTAAATATCGACCAACCTAAATGGTATGCATAGAAACCAGCAAGATTTTCATCATTTCATTCAGCATTTAAACACCTTTTATACACTCTACCCCCTCACCTGTTTGGGTTGTGCATTATTGATCAGTTTAGGGTTCATTTTCCACATTTTTTTGTTGTATAAAGACAATAAACACTCACTAAAACATAAAGGTAGGGCTGAGCTGAGGCTAAACCTCATATTTCAGACCCCTCATACATACACGAACATGGTTCTTATTTTTCCTTAATTTTCGGCACTCAAAATCCATTTTTTCCTTATTTTTACCCATTTTTCCTATTTTTCTTGTATTTTTTGCAATATTAAATAATTGAAAATACAAAATGAGTTGTGGGTTGTGGCCTTTAGGTTCATTTGCAGCAAAAACACAAATTTAGTTGGTGTGTCTTATTATATTTTCCATTTATATATCACAAACACCCAATTTTTCCATATTTCGCGTGTTTTACGGGTTTTACACTATTAATTTCATCCATAACACTTATGATTTTCTGATTTCAAACAGTTGGAAGACATTGCAAACAACATTATAATGCATAATCATCCCATGGGAACAAGTATTCATGAAGCAAATTGCATAAAACATCAATTTCCTTTGTAAAAATGAGATTACCGTTCTTTGTGGGTTGTGGGTTTTTATTTGTCATATCTCGGGACTGATTTTCAGCGGCCATTAATGCTCATGACAATCCACAATCAGCAATCTTCATTCCTCTTACACCAGGGAGCAATCCGGTCTTCATTGGACAAGCATCCGTCATCCATTCTTCTTCTTCTTCTTCACCACATGAATCTGCCCTTAGGGGAGAGAGAGGGAGGAGAGAGAAATACTGATTTTCTCTCTCTCTCTACAGTCCACCATTCTTCGTGAGAGAGGAGGCGATATGGAGCGGAGAAGAAGTGGATTGACCCTGGCATGCCATTGCTATGGCTTGCTTTGAGCCACAAAACTCATCCATGTGGAGGGGGGGGGCGTTTTTTTCGGCGCAGTCTGTCTTCACGCCGCCCTCCTCCCATTTCGTGTGATTTTTAGGGGGTGGGGTGCCAAGAGGCACCCCCTTTGGCCCCCCCAGTTGGCCACCCTTTCATTCTTGGCCCTTTGTTGGGCACTCTTCCGGGTTTTGCCATATCTCTTGTGTCCGGCGTCCGATTCGAGCCCGAAAAAATCCTGCGCGACCGTCTTGAGACCACAAACTGACCAGCAACTTTCGTCACTTGCACAGGTGCACGAAAAAATTACTAAAAATCTGCAAGTGTTGCACGGGCGTCCTTAGAGCACTTTGTCGCTTAAAATCGTTCTAGATCGAGCTGCCGCCTTCGACGTTGAATATTTTTTCCTTGATATTCGTAAATTTTAGCTATTTTTAAGAACTTCTCGGCATCAAAATTCTGCTCTCATTGGCGACCACGGAATAGGGCGACTCAGCCCGTCGAATCCCACAATATCTCTGCACAAAACAACCAAAGGAAGCATTAAGCTGATACAAAACAAACATGCAATAAAACACAGCACAATGCTCCCCCTATCCCCTGACAAAACCAAGGTATGACATCCCCAAGGAGTAGGCCTAGCATCATCTGATAGAAGATCCAAAGCTAGTCACTAACCAACTGCTCCAACACAACCAAACTAAAAAGATCTGTCAAAGAGGTTGCCCTACGTGGTGGTCTGAACTATCTACCTAACTAAGGACAACACAACTAGGAGCTCCTACTAGGCGAGGACTCCTATAGCCTAATCAAGAAGTATTTTCTTTCGGCACATTTCTTCGTTTAGGGTTTCCATTTCCAATACTTGGGCATGTAAAAAGGAGGGAGCTGAGCGTAGTGACCCAAGGAGAACAGGGCATTGGCCTCAGGACCTATTTCAGTACCCAATAACCTACCAAGCCCTTGCAAGGCGACAATTAATCCTTTTTTGACGCTCACTTTTATTTTCGCTCCAACCTTCCTCATTTTTTCATTTTGCTAGCAAGATGCCACCCCTAGGAAGACAAGGCATCGGCCCTGGGTCTGACTCGTCCCCAAGAACCTACCAGGCCTTCACAAGGCAATGATCAATAGCTTATAAATTTTGCTTTCTTTTCTTCTCTATTTTTAGAGGGGTTAGAACCCCTTTTTACACACCTTTGTATATATTGATTTTCTTTTGGGATATTCAGGGTTTCTGTTCCTTTATCATCATTATTTTTCTTCTGCAGGCTTCTCTAACAACCTCACAACTAACAGGAACTCCTAGAAGCCGGCCTAGCAGGTTAGCAGAACAGGGTCACTAGAACTCCCTTCTAAAACAGGTATTTCAATGCCTGACAATGTCTTTACAGGAGGCAACAACTACTCCGACCTCCCTCAGACATACTGAACCTAAACCTTGGGACTTCATGCCTTGGACGCCGATCCCCAACAAGAAATGGAAAACCCCTTTAACAAGTATACAAACACATATAACATAACAACCACAATACTCAGAAAGGAAAGATATCACCTAGATAGGGCCACGAGAAGCGTCGATGCCGTGACAAAGGCTCCCTCCAGCTCTTCTTTGAACCTGTCTAGCACAGAACTCAAATAAGAAACCATTAACCGCACCTGCACTAAACAGACAACTGGCTCTCTTGGCCTAATGAAATAAAACTTTTCACTACAAAACTTAATCGGCCCTCTTGGCCTAACGAGAACAAACAAAATAGCACCTACACATCCTTCCCTGGAATAGCACAGATATACAATAATAGGCTCCCTCCCAAGGAGGAAAAACAGGCTCGTAGCCCTAAACTAAATGCATGAGGTTATGACCCATCCCTCCTGCATAAATAGAAAGAGGCGTACGCATAATATGTTGTCTAATCAACCTATGGATCCCAGATAATAACGGTAGATTGGTCTCGGCTACTCTTTGCATCACCCATATCAGCCATCGTCTGCCATATATTGCATGTTCTGATAACATACCCCACAAGCGACCGGGTCCTATTTCATCATTGATAACAATATCCAAACTAGGACTACAATTAAAGAAGAGGTCTTCCTCATAAGCAAGATTTGCTAATGAATTCGCAAATTGATTCCAGTAACGTGGGAATAGCTGAAAAGACATTCTCTCAAACTCCTCTAGTAGGGTCATAGCAATCTGATGATACATACAAAGAATGGGATCCCGCACTGTGTATGTCCCATCTAGCTGATTCAGGATCAACTAGGAATCCCCTTTTACTAACAATCGACGAATACCACCTTGATTGGCAATATACAATCCTATAATCAAGGCTTTATACTCTGCCATATTGTTAGTGAATCCTACCCCGAGATAAGCAGCTAACTTCATCATCACTCTACGTCGGGGATCTCGGATTACTACTCCAACACTTCCTTTTTTATTAGGGCCTCTGGACGCTCCGTCAAAATATAACGTGTACGTCCATAATGGGTTTACACAGCTGGCCATCGCAAACTCCTCTATTCGTAATTATGGTAATCAAAGTTTAGCATGTTGAGAGGATGAATTGACGGCTCCATCCCACCTTCTTCATTGAACTCAACAGGGATACTCGTCAATAGTCGTAAGAAGTGATGGTAGAAGACTTTGATCTCCCACACAAAGGTTCTGTCTTCTTGCTCAATCACTTTATATCCTTTACTCCACCAGATGAGTTTCCCTTGATGGTATCTCTGCTCCAGATATGGGTGCTCCAAATAAGGGATTAACCGACCCATCAACCGTCTTTTAAGCTCTTTTCCGCAGGTCTCAAATCATCCCTAGCATGGACCTGCAATGCATTTCTCTATATTAGCACACTTAGAAGTAATAAGGTTTAATCTTATTAAGATTAACCTTATTCTTAAACTCTACTCCCTGTAGATCAGCTAATAGGGCTGTAGACCTGTTCTTCCCTAACCTAACAATCTTGTAGGGGCCATCCCATTTAGGTTCCAATTTTCCTGGGAACAGCTCCCTACATGCATCATAATATAAAACTAGTTGTCCTTTCTTAAAGGTATACTTCTTCGCTTTCAGGTCATGGAACTATTTCATGCGACGTTTAGCCACCTCTTGGTGTAACAGGCTTTGCAACCTAAGTTCATCTAGGTGCGCTAAAGTCGTAAATCGCTCTAATAGAGCATCCTCATTACCCAAAGAATGGTTTATTGTGAATCTTATGGTCGGCAACTCAATTTCTAAGGGTAAAACACACTCCTCACCATAAACAAGTTTGAACGGCGTGTGGCCAGTGGCTCGCTTGAACGTGGTATTATATGCCCATACTGCCACATATAGCTTCTTATCCCAGTCGCGTTTGTTTTCAGATATGACTTTTGACAGGATACCCACAAGCTGCTTGTTGGTACTTTCAACCTGCCCATTTGCCTGCGGATTATAAGGAGTCATTCTATTGTGCTTGATTTGCCAAGCCTCAGTCAAGCTTTTGATAACCTTGTTCAGGAAATGGGTTCCATGGTCTGACATTAATTCTTTCAGTGGACCAAAACGGCATATTATCTGCTCTAAAAGGAAACTAGCAGTTTCTTTAGCATCATCTTTCCTTGTGGCACGTGCTTCTGACCACTTTGTGAAGTAGTCAGTTGCTACAATAATATACCTCTTTTGTGCAGTCAATGACGGAGTAATAGGACCCACAAAATCTATTCCCCACTTCTCAAATGAAAGTATCGCCATAATAGGGGTGAGTGATCTTTTCCTATTCTCTCGACTATCATGTCGTTGACAAATATCGCATCTCTTAACATACGCAAACGCATCCTGGAAGATGGCAGGCCACCAGTAACCTGCTCTTAAAGCCTTCTGTGCTGTAAGCCGTCCAGCAAAATGGCCTCCGCAAGCAGAATCATGGCACTCTTCCAAAATGAATGGCACCTCGTCAGGCATCACACATCGGCGATAGATGTCATCAACCCCTTGCCGATATAATGTACATGCGATCAAGGCAAACTTTAATGCCTGCTGCTTAATTTTCCTTCTCTCAGCTTTAGATAGTTCAGATCCAGCCTCTCCTGTCGATAAATAATGCGTTATTGCAGCATACCAGGAGGGAATAGACACCGTATCTATCTTAAATAACGACTCCATGTCACTACCTTCAGCCATAGATTCTTTCGGCTCCCCAAAGTCCACAAGACATTCCACAATACACTATAACCTTGGTGGCTTACTCTTGATCTCATAATCAAACTCCTGCAAAGTGATTAACCACTTCGCTAGACGATCAGGCGGCTGCAGCTTATTCATCAATAGTCAAAGCCCCTCCGCCTTCGTATAAAGCACAACTTTCTCATAGAGGATATAGTGCCTGAATTTCTTGGTCCCAAAGACCATCGCTAGACACAACTTCTCCATGTAGGTATAATTGATCTCTGAAATGCCCAATTTCCGACTAGCAAAGGCTATCGGATGATACCACTTTTCCTCCCAAATTTGGGCAGCTGATACTATGCATGGTGGCTCTGCTAAAAATATATAAAATACCTCACCTCTTTTAGGTGCTTTTAAAATAGGTGCTTTTACTAGCTCCTGCTTCACATCCTCAAAAGCTACCTTACAAGGGTTGCTCCATTCAAATAGACAGCTAAAGGATAATAAATTCGTTAATGGCAACGTTCTTTCTGCCAAGGCATTTATAAACCTCCGATAGTACCCTATCGATGACAGAAAACTATGAAACTCTTTCGGAGTGCATGGTGGACACATAGCAACTATGACCTTGATCTTTTCAGGGTCAGTTGCTATCCCTACTGAACTGACCACATGGCCCAGCAAGAGCCCATAAGGTACGCCAAAAATGCACTTCCGTGGGTTAAGAGCGATACAAAATTGTCTACACCGCTCAAAGCACTTTCTTAAAATGATAAACTGCCTTTCCCTCACGGTGGCGGCCCCTAAGTCATCAATAAACACCTTCAACTCTTTAGGGGATATGTCACCAAATGTCTTATCTGCTGTTCATTGCCACAAACTAGGCGCATTGCATAAACCAAAGGCCATCACATGGTACACAAAAGTACCAAAGATAGTAATAAAAGTTATTTTCAACTTGTCCTCTTCTGCAATTGCCATCTGGTTATATCCTGCAAAGCAATCCATAAACGAATATATCTCCCTACCCGCTAATTGATCCAAAATCTGGTCAATAAATGGCAACGGGTAGTAATCCTTAACTGTCTGCTTATTCAACTCTCTAAAATCCACACACAATCGGATTTGATTATTTTTCTTCTTTCTGATCACAACTAGCGAACACCATTCTGTGTGTTGGACAGGAAAAATCAAAAATGCTTTCCTTAGCTTATGTAACTCTTCAAACAGCCCGTCCCTCAGTTCGAAAGGCATATGCCTTGCTTTCTGACGCACAGGACAACTGCCCTCTCTTACAGGAATAGTATGAACAACCAGGCTGGGAGGAATGCCTCTCAGCTCATCATAACTCCAAGCAAAAATGTCACGGAATTCTTGAATCAAGGACACATAGTCCTCCCTTTCTGCTGAGCTGAGCATAGAACCTAATTTAATTGGCCGCGAATCATTCGGCATGCCAAGGTCTAACTCAATCACATCTACATCTCTTATACGATCTTGGGCCTCTATCGGCTCGTTCAAAGTGATATGATAGATGTCTTCCGTGGTGGATCCCTCTTTGGACTCATCACTCGATGATGTCTCACTGGCGGATACATCTTCTAATGTCTCCAATTTTGTAGAAGATAGAGGAGCTCTCTCACTCTGCGGGGACTCAGGATAGACATCAATCACCACGCGCTGAGCACCTCTGCCGAATATCAGCCGACCGGCGGGTATATCCACTTAACAGTCTGCTTGCAAGATCCAAGGTCGTCCAAGTAATACTTGGTAACTTGGACGCCCTGCAAAACGAATTACCCTAAAGTCCAACAGGCATTCTACATTTGCAACAGTGACATGGACCTTAGTAATGCAGCCTTCCATGTCAAGATTGTGGGAGAGAAGGAAGGAGTCTCACTTGTAGCTTTCTTGCTTGCACAATGGGGGAATTCACACAAGGGTGGAGGCTGAAAACAGTTTTCCTCTTCTTAGTTGTGGAAGCCAAAAGAACTCTGTTACAAAGAAATAGAAGAACCCTATATATGGGTCTCAAACCAAACTCAACTAACTAAGGTGGCATACTAACTGAGCCACAAACTAGAGTAGATAAGGATAGCTGTCATGTAGCTATTATTCATGGGCGGTGTACCAACCGCATTTGCAACTGACACGTCGGTGACATAAATGCACAACGGTCACCCTGGCATATCACGAGTGGAGCTCGATATCTCAACACTCCCCCTCGAGCTCAATCCCAATTCCTGCACACCAAGTAGGTCTCTGAACTTGCGTAGCTTCTCTGCGCCCGCCCAATGCCTTCGTGAATATGTCAGCTACCTGATCCTCTGTGCTGACATAAACTAGATGAATAAGACCTAGTAAAACCCTCTCCCGCACATAGTGATAATGCACCTCAATGTGCTTTGTTCTAGCATGATAGATTGGGTTATTTGCCAAGTGTATACTACTCATGTTGTCACAATAAATGACAACTGGCCCATCTGTAGGCTGATGCATATCATAAAGTAGCTTATGCAACCAAGCTACCTCACATGCAGCCATTGCTGCACCCTTGTACTCAGCCTCTGTGCTCGACAAGGCAACTGTAGGCTGTTTCTTGCTGCTCCAAGTGACTGCAGCACTCCCAAAAGAGAACACATATCCACTGGTAGATCGTCTATCAGAAATACTACCAGTCCAATCAGCATTAGTATATCCATGTAGCTGTATCTGAACCCCAGTCTCATAAAATAGTCCATAGTACAATGTGGACTTCACATACCTAAGTATGTGTCTAGCCGCATCCAAATGCGGTTTCCTTGGAGCCTGCATAAACTAACTTACCAATCCAACAGCATAGCTCAAATCTGGCCTGGTAATAGTCATATAAATCAAGCTTCCTACTATGCGTCTGTACATAGTAGGGTCTTCCAGAAGCTCACCTGCATCTGCGCTCAGCTTCACATTCTGCTCCAAAGGAACTGAAATAGGCTTAAAGCCTGTCATCCTATATTTGGACAACATGTCCAATCCATACTGCCTCTGCAAGAGCTGTATCCCACTTGGTGATCTAATCACCTCAATGCCCAAGAAATAACGCAGCTCTCCCAAATCCTTCATCTCAAACTTCTGCTTCAATAGCATTTTCACATGAAGGATATCTTCATCACTGTCACCTGTCATAATCAAATCATCAACATAAATGACAAGTAGCATAATACCTTTCTCTGTTTTTCTCACATAAAGTGAGAAATCTGCCTTGGAAATCTGAAAGCCAATAGTGACAAGATACTGTCCTATCTTGTCAGACCATGCTCTAGGTGCTTGCTTCAAGCCATACAAGGCTTTCTTCAACCTGCAAACAAACTCAGGATGAACAGCACGCACATAACCTGGTGGCTGCTCCATATAGACCTCTTCTTGCAAATCACCATGCAAGAAGGCATTCTTTACATCCATCTGATGTAAAGGCCATCCCTTTGATGCAGCCATAGCAATGACTGCTCTTACGGTTGCCATCCTTGCAACCGGACTGAATGTTTCTTCATAGTCAATGCCATATGTTTGTGCATACCCCTTGACTACTAATCTTGCCTTGTATCTGTTCACAAAACCATCTGCATTGTGCTTCACCTTATAAACCCACTTATAGCCAATTGCATTCTTACCTTTAGGCAAAGGTACCAATTCCCATGTAGCATTTGCTTCCAAGGCATCCATTTCTTCATCCATGGCTTTCTCCCATTTTTCTTTTCCCATGGCTTGCTCAAAAGAAGTGAGTTCTGGTTCCTATACCACTTTGACTATATATGCATAGTGAATGGCTGTAAATCCATCATATTTCAGCCTATCCACCACAGGATACCTAGCTCTCGTAGACCTGCGCAAAATAGGTTCACTCCCAGGTGCTCTCAAAACATCCCTGGTCTTCCTTACTCCAGGTGTAACAATAGAAGGAATACCCAACTCATCATCAATGCTCTGTTCTGAGCCACTGGATTCACCATCCACATAAGAGTGACCTGCATTCACATCAAACATGGGCTGATCAACCTTCTCTTTTCCTCTTCGTGATACCTGCATACCACTATCTGCATTGCTTTGAGAAGATTCTCATGATCTCAATCTACCTGTCCATGGTGAAGAATGTGAACCACTACTAGAGGACGCTCCAGGTCCACTAATATTTTGTGACTACTGCTGTGAATTCTGTGCAGCATTACCATTTTGTGCATCTACATCATCAATCACATTTACTGGTTTATACCAGCTACTCATCTCATCAAAAACAACATCTCTGCTCACTGTAAACTTACGAGTAGAAGGGTTATAGCATCTATACCCTTTTTGTTGCAGAGAGTAACCAATAAAGATGCACTTCTCAGCTCTTTTGGATCCAACTTGGATCTCAACTCATCTGGCACATGTACATAGGCAATGCAACCAAAAATTTTCAAATGAGAAATATCTGGTTTCCTACCAGTATACCTCTCCTCTGGAGTCATCCCATGTATTGCTGCAGTGGGAGTCCTGTTCATTATATAGACTACTGTA
This sequence comes from Lygodium microphyllum, assembly GCF_053477565.2. Lineage (NCBI taxonomy): Eukaryota > Viridiplantae > Streptophyta > Polypodiopsida > Schizaeales > Lygodiaceae > Lygodium > Lygodium microphyllum. The sequence continues at coordinate 68,125,260 of NC_141149.1, read as the reverse complement.
GCAACTGCTTCAGCCCAGTAAAAATCTCGCAAGTCTTTTTCATTGAGCATGGCACGAGATACCTCTCCAATATGCCTATTTTTCCTTTCTGCAATTCCATTTTGTTGTGGGGTATGACTACATGAATATTGCTGCTTTATGCCATGCTCTTGCAGGAACCTTGCAAACTCATTTGAGAGGTACTCTCCCCCTCCATCTGACCTTAGGCATTTTATTTGCAGGCATGTTTCTTTTTCAACCATAGCTTTAAGAGTTTTGAAATGCCCAAAAACTTCACTTTTCTTTTTCATAAAATACACCCAAACTTTTCTGCTATAGTCATCAATAAAAGTGACAAAATAATGACAGCCTCCAAGAGATGCAGCTTTAGTAGTCCACACATCAGAGTGGATTAATTCCAATGGCTTCTCACTCTCTTGAACATGTCTAGGAAATGGTTTCCTTGCCTATTTTCCAAATTAACAGGCTTCACATACCTTATGCATTTTTGCAACCTTGAATTTTGGCAATCTTGCAACAATATTTTGGGCGTGCATTGATTTAAGTCGATGTACATTAACATGACCAATGCGTTTATGCCAGATATCAATATCTGCAACTACACCGGTCCCATGTGCAAACATTGCTGCACTCAATTCAGACATGTTTGCATCCAACGTAAACATTCTGCCCTTCTTCTTTCCTTTTGCTATCAAGCGACCTTTATTTTTCATATCCTCAACAAAGCATCCATGAGGATTAAATCTGACCTGCAAGCCCTGCTCAACCATTTGACCAATAAAAACCAGATTCTTGGTGATATTCAGGACATGAAATACATCAGACAAGTATTTCTTTTTCCCATCCTGCATAGACAAAGGAATTTTTCCAATCTGCACAATAGGATGTACAGTATCATCACCAATCTCCACAAATCCTCGTTTTTCCATTTTCCTTGCATCCTCCATCCATTCTGCATGACCTGTCATGTGGTTTGATGCACCTGAGTTAACATACCATACATCATTGCTTTCTTCTGCACTTGTCACAGAATTGTTCATGTGCTGCACCATAAACAAATGCTCATTTCTGTCATCACCCTGTCTACTAGAAGATGCATAATTCCCTTGTTGCAGTTTTCCATTCATGATGTCATTCTGCTTTTTATAGTAGTTTTTAGCCATATGACCCATTTTACTACAGTAGTAGCATTCAACATTATTGTTTGCATTTTGGCCTCTTTGCCATCCACCACGATCTCTTTGGCTCCCCCTGCCTCTAGAGTTGCCACATCCTTCTCCATAGGACTGGTTTTCTTGAGTTTGCTGCATATTCTGATTTCTACCACAGCCTCCAAATCGGCCTCCGCTACCTCTGCCTCTAGCTCTTCCAGCATTTGAGTAGAAGACAACTTCTTTTGAAGTTCCTCCTGAAGAGGATGCACCACCATTTCTCTACTCCTCAGAAATTAGAAGAGCAATCAACTCCTCAAAATTAGGAAATCTTTCACGGACGGAAATGGATGTTCGGAACTGTGCATAATCCTTTCCTAGACCATTCAAGGTCACAGAAACTAAATCATCATCTTCCACTGGCGACCCAATGGAAGCAAGTGCATCTGCAATCTTCTTCACCTTCATGTGGTAGTCATTGATGCTCATACTTTCTCTTTGCACATTATGCAACTCTTGCTTGAGCTGCATTTTCCTGGCTTGCGTATTTGTGCTATACATTTTTGACAAAGTATCCCATGCCTCCTTTGGCGTACTTGCATCCTGAATATGCACAATCATAGAGTCTGAAATACTGATAGACAGCCAGTACATAACTTTCCTGGCTCTCTCATGCCATGCTTTGAATGCCTGCATTTGCTGTTGATTGAGAACATCAGGAAGAACTGGTTCTTCTTCATTTCCTGCAACAAATTCCCAATATCCTTTTCCCATAAGGAAATTCGTCATTCTAAACTTCCATGCTTGGAAGTTGTTCTTGTCAAGCTTTTCAGTGACAATCTATGAAAGAGAATCAAATGCCATTACAGAACACTGCAAAAAATTCTGTCACTGCAAAAAACACAGCTTCACCCTCACAAGGGCAAATCTGCAAAACTGGCAAAAGTGGTATTTGACCACACAGTCACTTCCTAGTGACGATTTTGCATAAATAGGAACCAAGGATGATTCTGTAACTCCCAATGTCTCTGCACACAAGCATACGATGCAATTTCTGTGGTAACTTTTCACCGACCTGTAGAACACTGGTCGCACAGCATAAAACAGGGCCTTTTCCTGAGTGCATGTTCCAGCGGCCATTAATGCTCTTGACAATCCACAATCAGCAATCTTCATTTCTCTTGCACCACGGAGCAATCCGGTCTTCATTGGACAAGCATCCGTCATCCATTCTTCTTCTTCTTCTTCACCACATGAATGTGCCCTTAGGGGAGAGAGAGGGAGGAGAGAGAAATACTGATTTTCTCTCTTTCTCTCTCTATAGTCCACCATTCTTCGTGCGAGAGGAGGCGACATGGAGTGGAGAAGAAGCCTGCCATTGCTATGGCTTGCTTTGAGCCACAAAACTCATCCATGTGTGTGTGTGGGAGGGGGGGGGCGTTTTTTTCGGCACAATCTGTCTTCACGCCGTCCTCCTCCCATTTCGTGTGATTTTTAGGGGGTGGGGTGCCAAGAGGCACCCCCTTTGGCCCCCCCAGTTGGCCACCCTTTCATTCTTGGCCCTTTGTTGGGCACTCTTCCGGGTTTTGCCATATCTCTTGTGTCCGACATCCGATTCGAGCCCGGAAAAATCTTGCGCGACCATCTTGAGACCACGAACTGAGCGGCAACTTCTGTCACTTGCACAGGCGCACGGAAAAATTACTAAAAATCCGCAAGTGTCGCATGGGCGTCCTTAGAGCACTTTGCCGCTTAAAATCGTTCTAGATCGAGCCGCCACCTTCGACGTTGAATATTTTTCCCTTGATATTCATAATTTTTAGCTATTTTTAAGCACTTCTCGGCATCAAAATTCTGCTCTCACTCACTCGCACCATTTTGGCCCATTGGCCCTTCAACACGCCCAACGCAATCTGCATGGGTCACAACGGTGCAATAAAGGCCCCCCTAGGAAGGTCCTTTGGCCTCACTCTCACTGTTCTAGCCCATTAGCCTTCAACAACGCCCAGCACGATCAGCATGGGTCACAATAGTGCAATAGAGGCTCCCCTAAGAAGGTCCTTGGGCCTCACTCGTGCCGTTCTGGCCCATTGGCCCAAAGTTCCTTTTTTTCTATTTTCTTAATTTTTTTTTCTTTGGTTCCTATTTTCCTGATTCTTTTGCTAATCTTTGGTTCCTATTTTCTTGAGCCCCCTTTTTAGGAGTTGTGATCAAGTAATGGCCCGAAGTTCACTCTTCAACGTCATTCTTCTTGCGGATGATGAGATTTCCCAGGAGCTTCTAGAGGACAAAAGCTTTTTGAATTTGTTTACAAAGCAAGTGTTGTGCTTAGAGCACATGATCTCTCTTGTATGTTTAGGACATATTTTCCATTAGAGCAGGTGCTAGCATTTGATGCCTTTGAGGATTATGAACATGAGTTCAAAAGTTTGACCGTGGTGAGTGTTGTTGTATTGGATGGAGTGACTTATGTCCATCCATGGCTTTGGTTATTAGATAGAGCAAGTGCAAAAAAGCTTAGAAGGGATTTGGAGAAGATCCCCTCATGTGGCATAGTGTGCTTGAATAGTTGTCCCCAGCATTTGAAGAAATGTCGACTTGTTTAGTACAAGTACAGGTTTTTGCACCTTCACCTTCGAGATGACATGGACACACAAGCGTTGTCCACCTCTAAGGGCACTCAAGTGGCAAAGGATGAGGATTATGATGAAGAGATACCCATCGACTTAGAGGAAGAGTGAGCCTTGGCAGGTAGCAACCCTGTGGTGCCGGGATTCGATGTGGATGCCCCAGGGAAAGGTAAAGAGATGGAGGACGAGCCTCAAGGCCTTCCTTTATCATGCCTGTCGAGCTTCAAGATGGGCTCAAAAAATGAATATTTTATTCTTTTAGTGGACATTATGCAGCAACTTTATATGCATGAGGACTACTGTCTTGCGACATTAGTTGAATTCAACAATGCTGATATTGGTTTCGTTACATATAAAGAGTATAAATATTTCTTAGCAAGGGGATTACAAGACAGAAAAACAACAGCTCACACAATTTTTTGAGGAGGCTAAGTCACAAGATGCCAGTTTCCCCCCAAGATAGAGATTGCTCAAGCTGTAGAAAGTGTTTAGGAGTGTTAGACATGGGCAGGATCCAAGAGAGAGAAGCAATGCTAGACATTGGGGGGACAATCCTACTATGGTCAAGAAGAATGCTAGAAAACGATGAGAATCATCTAGTAGTGTGTGTTCCTTTTGTTCTTAGTATTAAATGGTTGCTATTGCTATGGCATTTTTCAATTTTGATATGTTTGATTTCTAGCTTCTCATTTGCAAAGATGAGTTCATTAAAAGAGCCGAAGGAAGCAGGTTGGTAGGCAATGCATCCTCATCTTTCTCCAATTTAAAAGAGACCAGAAAGGATTCCCAATTAGCCAAATATGTGGGGTGTTTCAATCATAAAAAGGTAACAAGTCATATGTACACATGTACATATACACAACTAAGAGAAAAATATTTGTATACATATTATTTGGCAATGTTTCCTTACAAGCATCTTTTCTTTTCTTGTTTCTTGACAGTTCATAATATTTCACAAGGATTTCTCTCTAAACAATGCGGTGCTACCTCTTTTTGCATTGAAGGTAGTTTTGAGGTATTTGGGTGGCCATCCTGTGGCAACCAATGCTGAGAAGGTGATATTGGTAGCAAAGCAATTTGCTTTGAGAGTTTTGGTATAGGAGATAGATGCCAGGTGCTTCAAATGCCATATTATTTGTCATATGCAGGTCAAGCTATTGCAATGGGGATAACACAAGTTGAGGACCTGCATCCATATGGAAAGAGAAGATTCATGAGGGAAAAGAAAACAAGGATATGCAGAGGTGCACTGCCACAACTTGATGAAGGCCCCTCCACGATGATTTTGATGCTGGAGGTGGAAGAAGAGAATGATCGAGAGCGCTCGCCAAAGAGGATGAAGCCGTCATCAAGTCCACCTTCTCCTATCTTTGACTCTTAATTGATGCCATAGCTCATGACATTCCCTCACACTGGATTGATTCCAGGCATTTGGACGCCTTTCCTTGGATATCATTTTTAATTTTCTTGTAATTGCACAATTCTTTACAATCTCTTGTTGTGCTCTGTGAATTAGTCTTATGTATGACCATTCATATAAGTCTAGTAGGCTCACTTGAATGTACCAGACTTTGTTTCTCAGTATCCATTCATGTAAACAAACTATTTGGTAGAATTTCCAATTTGAGTTTTGAGTATTAATGTTTTGTTTGTGTTTGAGTGGACTTGGTCATCTAACCTTCTCCATCAAGTATCTTGGATGTTTGAATTGGTGACATGCTTTCTTGTTTTGGGTATAGAGATTGATAATATTAGATGTCAATGGATTGCTCTTGCCAAGAAGGCAAAGCCCTTTTTGAAATACACATCTACGGTCATGGTTTATTGCGGGACACTATGTTATGTTGTGGCCGGGACTTCAACAATTTATAGTAGACTTTTTTATAAAAGGATTTTGAGTAGGCATATGGTCATCAATGCCGAATTGGTATTTGACTCCTATATTTCGACTGCTATCACGTAATATACAAATTGATCTTGAGCAGAATCTTTAGTTCTTTTATGATAGGGCCCGGTGCTATGAGGACCCGAAAATTGAGCATCCCTATGAGCCAGTCCATAGACTATTTACAAAACCTTTTGCACATATAGGCATTGAAATTGACCCTAATAATAAAAATTTTATTGACGAAACACCAAAACAGTAAGGTACAATCTAGTTGGAAGCCTCATTAAGGCTCCTAGCTTTGAGGGCGATTAGGATGATGATTTTTTTGAGAGATTGAAGTTATATATTGTCAAGAATCGCATGGTCGGGGGACTTTCTTGAGCTGCTGTGCCAAACACACATTGTATACGCAAGAGGAAGCTCAGTCAAGAACACAAGAATAGATATGGAGGCCAAAGTGTTTTCTTGTTGATTTCTTCTTCTTCTTCCACACACTATACAATGTACACAAAGTATAGATAAGATACAACATAAAGAAAGTGGCCTACTAAGTCAAACAATGCATAACAGACTACACTAATCGACCAATGCTATATATTTGCCAACTGTAGGTAGGTGTAATAAACTAAATATAATAAGTGATAATTTGGTGGCCATGTAAGTATCATAATGACCACCAATGTGCTAAGTGTAGACATGCGGACTCATCTACCTAGGCGGTCCATCATCAATGTCCGCACGTGTTGAGCTTCCCATCTCAACACTCCCCCTCAAGCTCAACTCTATCTCTACAACTCCAAGTAAGCTTCAAAACTTTTGAAGCTTCTCTGCACCCAATGCCTTGTGTGAAAATATCAATTATCTGATCCTGTGTGCTGACATATACCAAGTCAATCTCTCCTATAAGTACATTCTCTCTCACAAAGTGGTAGTGCACCTCAATGTGTTTTGTTCTAGTATTAAACACTGGATTCCTAGCTAGTTGTATGGTGCTCATGTTGTCACAATGAATGATAATTGGACCATCCCCCTACACATTCAAATCACCTAATAACTTTTGCAGTCATACCACCTCACATGCTGCCATAGCAACACCTCTATACTCAGCCTCTATACTCGATAAAGCAACTGCAGGTTGCTTTTTGTTTCTCCATGTAATTGATGCACTACCAAGGAAAAACATGAATCCACTAGTAGATCTTCTGTCTGACATGCTACTAGCCCAATCTGCATCTATGTATCCAAAGACATGTATATCCTTACCTACCTCCTCGGGGAAGTTACTATATGTGTATCCTCTACATCATGTGCGTTCAAGGTCTATTTATAAATATCCTTATCTATGATTTTTTTTGAATAAAAAATAATCCTTTTCTATTTAATCTATAATAACCCCTTTATATTACATCCTTCTATATGTAAAAGATGTATTAAAAATGTATTTTAAAAATACCTTATTTTAAACCCACGCGATGCACACATATATTTATGAGTAACTTACCTGAGCCTACCTCATAAAAAAAGTCCATAATGTAAATTGGACTTCACATACCTCAATATACGTGTAATTGTATCCAAATGAGGCTTTCTAGGCATCTACATAAACTGACTAAGAAGGCCAACAGCATAGCTCAAGTCTGGCCTTGTGATAGTCATGTAAATCAAACTCCCTACTATCCTCCTAAACAAAGTAGGTTCTTCTATCTCATCCCCAACGTCAACACTCAACTTCACATTTTGCTCCAATGGTACTGAAAGAGGTTTACATGCTATCATACCATACTTGGATAACATATCCAAGCTTTGGGATAGCCATATATCATCATCACATCTGATCACCTCAATACCAAGAAAGTATCTTAGCTCACCCAAATCCTTCATCTCAAACTTCTTCTTCAAGAAGTGAACTTTAGAAATCCCATTAATAATCAAGTCATCCACATAAATGACTATGATGACCAAACATGCATCTCCCCTTCTCACATAAAGTGAGTGATCAGCATCGAAAATACAAAATCCAATATTGATAAGATACTCTCCAATCTTGTCAGACCATGCTCTAGGTGCTTGCTTTAGCCCATAGAGTGCCTTCTTTAACCTGCACACATATGTGGGATGCTCTCATAACCTGTTGGCTGCTCCATATACACTTCTTCTTGCAACTCACCATGCAAGAACGCATTATTAACATCCATTTGCTGCAAACTCCAACCTTTGGTTGCTGCCAAGGTAATCACGCATCTAACAGTTGCCATCCTAGCAACTGGACTGAATGTCTCTTCATAATCTTTGCCATATATTTGAGCATAGCCTTTTGCAGCCAGCCTAGTCTTATACCTGCTATGGAACCATCTGCATTATGCTTGACTTTGTAAACCCACTTATAGCCAATAGCTTTCTTACCCTTAGGCAAGGGTACCAAATCCCAAGTCTTATTGGCTTCTAATGCATTCATCTCCTCATCTATTGTTGTATCCCAATGAGCATGACCAACAACGTCCTCAAAACAAGTGGGCTCAACATCCTCAACTAGTTTCACCATATAAGCATAATGGTGAGATGCATAACCTTCAAAACCAAATCTTTTAATAGGGTATCTGACCCTACTAGACTTGCGTACCACTGGATCACTCAATGGAGCCTTTACATTACTATGAGCTCTTTGTAGGCCTGGTGTCCTGACTGAAGGAATACCAAGCTCATCATCCAAACTCTCTAAACTATTAGAATCTCCATCAAATCCCAAACGACTAGTAGATGCATCATTACCATCTAGAACTTTCTTCTTTTCTTTGTCTTTTCCTACAACACTTATACATCCACCTGAAGATGTGGGGCTACTCCTTAGTCTCCTAGACCAAGGACTCACTGTAGCTATAGTACCATATGATATTTTTGGTCCACTAAGTCTCCATGATTCTTGCTTTTCTTTCTGCACGTAGCTATCATGATCATTATCATCATCTAATACATCACCAGCATGTGCATACCAGCTACTCATCTCATAAAAAATAACATCCCTACTCACTCTGAACTCGCCTATGACAGGGTTATAACAATGATACCCTTTCTGCTTTAAAGAATATCCAATAAAAATACATTTTTCAATCTTTGGATCAAGCTTCTTTTGTAGCTCATCTGGAACATTAACATATGCAACGCAACCAAATACATGTTTGTTGCAGGTTTTCATGGCCAGCAAGCATGCTTGCAACCTCTCTTGGCCGGTTTGAGCTTCTCTTTGTATCATGGCAGGGTGTTGTTCAGATCGTGTCGAAAAGTAAGGAAAATTGGGATAAGAAATTATATGTGGAAGTATGGGCTTACAACACGACATTCAAGAGAGCTACAAGCTACACCCCCTTCAAGCTGGTATATGGGGAGGAGTGTGTTTTGGCATTGGAAATAGAACTACCCACTATGTCTTTTACCCTCAATCATTCATTAGGAGAGGTAGAAGCCTTGAAAGAATGATTTACATCGGGCTTCTTGCCAGTAAATCATTCTTTGGGAGTCATCCCATGAACTGCAGCTATGGGGGTTCTGTTCATAATATAGATAGCAGTATATATAGCTTCAAACCAAAAATATTTTGGCATATTCTTTTTAGCAATTAATGCCTGTGCAACTTCTACAATATGTCTATTTTTTCTTTCTGCAACCCCATTTTGATGTGGGCTATACTTGCAAGTAAATTGCCTCTTTATCCCATGAGTCCTCAAGAAGCCACTGAACTCGTAGAGAGGTACTCTCCCCCTCCTTTTGATCTCAAGCACTTCACTTTCAAGCCTATTTCTATTTTAATAGCTGCCTTGAAAGATTTGAAGTGCTCAAACACATCACTCTTTTCCTTCATGAACAGATCAATAAATATGACAAAGTATTTACCGCCACCAAGAGATACATTCTATTTAGGCCCCTAAACATCTGTATGCACTACATCAAGTATATTTCTAATCACTTCTTTGTCATGCGAGAAGGGTTGTCTTGCCTACTTACCAAAGTGGCATATTTCATAGAATTTATGAAATTTTGCAACTCTAAAAGAAAGAAACCCTATAACCAATCCTCTTTGACTACATTAATTTCAGTCTTTGCACATTTGCATGTCCAATACATTTATGCCATATCTCAATGTCTACAACCACTCCTTTTCCTTTAGCATACATAGCAGCATCCATTGTAGGAATTCCAACATCTAAAGTGAACTTGCGACCAACTCTACTTCCTTTTGTGACCAACCTGCACTTATAATTAAAGTCTTCTACAAAACAACCTTTTGCATTGAATCGAACCTGCAACCCTTGCTCTACTATTTGGCCTAGAGACCCTAGATTCTTTATGATTGATGGCACATGTAATACATCTGTTAGACGCTTTGTCTGGCCATCATACAAGGACAAGGGAACCTTTCCAATGTGTGAAATTGGGTGGCATGCCATCTCTGCACATAACCTAGATTTTGTAAGTCCTGCATCTCTCCAAACCATTCAACATGACTGGTCATATGATTAGATGCACCTGAATTGACATACCATACATCATCATGTATCCCCTTTCCTATAACTGCATTCATCATATGTTGCATAACAAACAGACGCTCGTTTTTGTCTTCATTCTATCGTGAAGATGATGCATAGTTTCTTTGCTGCAATTTACCACTATGAATATCATCCTTCTTAGCATAACAATGGGCTGCAATATGATGTGTTTTGCCACAATAATGGCAAACAATAGAAGAATTGCCAGAACCTCTGTTCTGCCATCCACCTCTTCCTCTAGATCTCCCCCTGTCTCTAAAGTTTCCTCGGCCTCCTGAAACATTCATTTCACCAAATTGTTGATTGAACATATTTTGCTTGTTATCACCACCAGCACGTCCCATACCACGGCCTCTTGAAGAGGATCTACCACGTCCCATTCTTGAACTTGAGTAAAATGCTTGGACCTGTTCACCATTTCTTTCAGACGAGTCACCCTGCATATTGATCTCTTCAGTAATCATGAGAGAGACCAGCTCATCAAAATCTGGAAATGGCTTCCGTATGTATACTAAAGTAACAAATGATTTACATGCCTTCTCATTATTAAGGCCACTTAAAGCGGATGAAACCAAATCATCATCATGAGGCATTGCATCAATTACTGCTAAAGTATCTGTAATGCTTCTCACCTTTAAAACATACTCATTGAAAAATATTTTTCCTTTCTTCAAGGCATTCAACTCTTGCTTAAGTTGAATCTTTCGTGCTGCCTTTGTATTTATTGAAAACATGTTCTCAAAAATTGTCCAAGTTGCATGTGAAGTTTTTGCATTCCTGATATATCCTAGCATAGTATTATCAATGACTGCAGATAGCCAATACATCACCTTTTTGTCTTTTACATTCCATTATTTCCATGCCTTTAATTCATCTACAGTCGCCAGCTTTGGCTCCTTTTCTTTACCTGAAACAAACTTATAAAGGCCCTTTCCAATGAGGAAGCTTGTCACACAAAACTTCCATGAAGGTTAGTTTTTCTTGTCAAGCTTCTCAATAATGGAATTTCCACTGTTCTCTGCCATTATCACAAAAAAGGATACAACACAGCAAGCTAGTCTTTTGCAACCTTTCACAACAAAGTGCACAACAATACACCAAGCAACCTTTTTCATTGATTTCTCAATAGTACATGTAATTTGTAACTTGTTTGCAGATAAACCTTATGTTTTCTTCTTGGTAAACACCTTAAAAATTAGAGATATGAAATCGGTAACATGTGCATCCACTTTCGATCATATACAGCCGAAATCACAGTGTACCCTAAAAGTGTACCCTGAAACTATTGTCCACAACCTTGCGGCTCTAAAACGAGGCCTAAAATAGCCTCATATGCCCAAAAAATTTGCAAGAAAGTCCTTAAGGGTGTATTTGCAAAATATGCAATGCTCTACACACCAAATCTCACATCAATTTGAGATTTTCACTCTATCTTGCTTCCAGTGCCTTCACAAGCACTATCCAAGAGAAAGAGTGGAAGAATGGAAGAGCTTCTTACCCGTTACTTGCTTGCTCAAACCTAGCTTCTTTTACTTCACTTCAGCCTTCAAAATCAGTCTCTCTCAGTGGCACAGCTCTTATACCATGTCAAGAATCACGTGGTGGGGGGACTTGCTTGAGCTGCTGTGTCAAACACACAATGTATACACAAGAGGAAGCTCAGTCAAGAACACAAGAAGAGATATGGAGGCCAAAGTGTTTTCTTGCTGATTTCTTCTTCTTCTTCTACACACTATACAATGTACACAAAGTATAGATAAGATACAACATAAAGGAAAGTGGCCTACTAAGTCAAAGAGTGCATAACAAACTAAACTAATTGATTGGTGCTATATCTTTGCCAACTGTAGGTAGGTATAACAAACTAAGTATAATAAGTGATAATTCGGTGGCCATTTGACTATCATAATGACCACCAACATGCTAAGTGTAGATATGTGGACTCATCTAGCCAGGCGATCCATCATCAATGTCTGCACGTGTTGAGCTTGCCATCTCAATATATCTTTTGCGCTTGTATTGGTTTCCAAGATGTGCTACTGAATATGTATGGTTGAATGATAGAAACACATTATTCTTTGATTATTAAAGACATTTGGATAGTGTATTGTACTATATCTTCTTTGATATCTTGTGAATTTAAGAAAATATCTGAATTACATCATCTTTGTATTCCTTAGAGGCAAGCGCTGTTAAACACACCAAAACAATAGCATTACCAAGAGTAAAAGAAAATGACACAAATAACTAATTATTAACAAAAGGGTTGTGTGTTAGAAAAGACCCATCCCTTAAGAAGGGTTGTGTTTTACAAGGTACAGCTTGTTGTGTCAATTACATCATGTCGATTACACCATACACACTTGAAAATACACCAAAACAATAAAGCAACTAATTGTAGAGAGGAAATTGACAGGAATGATCCATAAATTATCAAAGGCCTTATGTGTTACAAATGATCCATTCTATAACAAAAGGTGTGCTACAAAAGATCCCTTAAAAGAAGGGTTGTGTGTTACAAGGTACATCTTGCAAGAGAAGCTCAATTTCAAGGTTGCGTGTTACAAGAATGGCTTAGGTTGATAGTACTAAGCTTTGGCTTGAACTCTGCCTTGAAGGTCCTTGCACATCATCTGTGATTCCCTTCTTTTCAGTACACGCTTTCTATTGTGTACAAAGTAGAAGTCTTCTGGTAGCATATTGGGTGCCTCATCGTTGATATCTTTGCAAAGCTCAACCAAAGCACATTCCTCTCTTATGCTTATAATGGTCAATAGAGATGAAGCCTCATCTATCACCTCAATGCTATAACCTAGTTGGCTTGCAAGCTTGCAGCCTCTTGGTCCATTGGCACAAGCACTCCATTGATATAGTGCTCCCAACAATACCAGAATGATAGTATAAAAGTCTGGGTTGTGATCATGTACTTTTCCACAATTGTATCAAGGACAATGCGATAGTGTACATGTCCCACCTATTTCATGAATCATTGGCTCTGCAGTATCTTTGCTACTAATTTGTTGTCCATTCGCATGCAAACTAGCATTGTCTTGGTAGCGTTAACATCAAACTCTCGAAACAGTTCCACAAAAATGTTGACAGGCATAGATAGCATGGTCTTCACTAATTTCATTGGAATGGTAGCCCATAATGATCGTTGCACATCTCTATATATCTTGCTTCATGTAGACTCTACTCCAAAGCAATCAAGCACTGGCCATGCCAATCTATTCTTGTCTACATCTAAAGGGAGTGCTTGGAGGTAACATTTCGTGTGAGACAGGTCTTGAAGTTGGTAAAAATGATTATAAAAAAAGAGGCCTTCATCTGCAAGTCTCCCCCCAGTCCTTCCCTCATACTATAACTGTCCAACATGTCCATGAAGCACATAGATGACTCCTACAATGCATTCAATGTGCTGCCACTCCTCATAGGATGAAGGATAAATGTCTCACACAGAATATAATAAATGTTTGAAGCAATGACAATAACGATACATAAAAAACCAAGAGGGTAAGCCAAACCTACAGTTTGGCCTATGAGGTGGAAGCCTTGTCTCATATCCAGGTGCCATTATAATCTGATGGTGCATATAGACATGTTGCATGAGCACCTCCTTCACAATTTTTTTGCCCTATGGAATTTTAAAGTCCACCACACGTTCCTTCCATGCCCATTTATAGACACTTCCCTCATGCTTTCACTTTCCTTGTCGTGGCTACATGAGCACCCAAGATCCCTTGGAGATGAGAACTTATGTCCATGTATTCCCATCAAGGGAAATGGGAACCAAGATAGAGAAGACAAAGTTGAAGGTCTGCGAGGCAAGGGAGTAGCATTGTTTGCGGCCATTGCAAAACATCAAGAACTTAGATGATGAGGGTGGGAAGCCATTAGAGATTGACAGCAAAGAAAGAGTCCAGAGAGCTCTAGAAGGAGGAGAAGGTCTTGGTAGCTAGGAGAAGGAGGAGAAGGTCTCAGTAGCTAGGAGAAGGCAAGGAGTTTTTGAAAAACCTCCCTCCCAAAACCTCCCCAAACCTCCCTCTAGAATCTTTCCAAGTCTTCTTACTGTCCGTAAATAGTGACATCTAGAGGGCATTCTCCTTTTTAAAAAAAGTTTTTCGAGTATTTTTTGCTATTTTGTGAGTAATTTTTGAGAAAATCTAACATAGAGTTGGCCTCCATCCTATTGGACACGCTACTCCTTCTCTCTCCTCTTATTTTCCCTCCTTTTGACCACTAAAGTTCTCTAATGTCTTGCAAACAAGTATGACAATTTGTATAATCTCTACCACATTCACTTAGAGGAATAATCATCTTGCAAGAAAGTATGAAAATATGTATAACCTCTAACACCTTTAGTTAGAGGAGAAATTGATGAAGAAGAAGCTTGATAGGTCTTGAGCAAGATTAAAAGATGTCTAACTCTATCTCCACATGGCATAAAGTATAGAAACTCTCATCCCTAGCCTCCCATGCTAGTCATGTTGCCTCAATCAGCAATATATATGGCTTCTTTTCTTCATGGACTTATAAAGAAGAAAAGCTCTTTTCAATGGAGTGACAATAGACCCACTCTCACACATAGTTAGTTGCAAGATGGAGGGTTGGGGACATTTTCCTTATCAAAGAAACCACCTCTTAAGGTTTTAATTAGCTCCAAGAGAGCAGCCTTGAAGGAACCCCTTACAATAGTGGCATTTAATTTTTTCCTTTGGAAAATGACCAAGCTAGGAATGAGTCATACAAATAGGGTTAAAGAAACGCTAGTAGGTGCTTTAGTACTAGCATAAACATGGATTTCTTCACACTTGTTATTTGAATCCCCAAAGGAGGTGGTGAACGATGGTTCTGAGAGCCTACCCAATATTCAATTTCCTTTAACTTGCAGCAGATGAGAGTCTAGTAATTCATTATTTTCTAGATATGATCACATCACAACTCTGTCTACCAAACGAGAGAGGAAAAGGGACATAGAGACAATGGTTTTAGGATTTCCCTAAAGATTAGGAGGTTTGGAGAAAAGGGTTATAGCATAATGATAGTGACTTGGAAGTTAGGGATACTTTCTTAGGCCACACATAGTTGTCTAACCTATGGTTATGAAGGACACATCGAGGAGCTTTAGTTTATTATCACATCATGCTTCTCCATAGTTTTCTACATTTGGACAATGAGATGTGCATGATATGGAAATATATTTCTATAATAGAGACATTTCACAAAGTTTGGACAAACTTTTAAAACAATTTAAGAAAGATTGAGGCTAGAGAGTGACTTTTTGAGGCATATGAGGAGAGGTACATTTCATGGTATGTAGGGATCTCCTTCCATTTCAATTACTGCATAATTGACCATCACTGATTAACTTTTTACGTAGTGTGTGTAGTAGACATTCTCCTGTGAGTAGATATCTTAGACATGTATTATTTTTATAAATTGGTGTGCATAACTTGTAATATATTTTATGCTAATCACTTTGGAAGAGTTATTAGGATATGTCATACTTTATGGACCAAAATGCAATGTGTCCCACATGTCCCTTCATCACTAGCAACATTATATTAGCAAAATAAACGTAGATGTCTCAGACTTGTTATCTTTGCTAAGATATAAAGAAATCTTTGACTTAGAGACCATTTACTAAGAAAACTATTGGTTTTCAATTTAGATAATGATTTGATCAACCTATAATTCAAAACAAACTACTAGTTTGTGGTCTACAATTCAATTAAGGATCTACTCAAACTTCAATTGAATTGTCCAATGTGAAGGACCAGTAAAGGACACTACGAATTTGTAGTCAAACTATTTTCATGCCCATAGAAAGTGATAAAAATCTCTAGATGACATCAACTTTCCTATTTAATGGATAAAATCAAGAATAGGTTTCATTTACCTGCACAAATGTGGTGGTTTTTTCCCAAGAAAGGATAATGTGGTGGTTGATGCTCCTAGCTAGAAAGCCTTTCTAAATTCCTTATTCAACTCTATATTAGAGAATCTGGGAATCTCCCAAGTTTCACTCTCAAATTAGAAATAAATATTTGACCATGTGACTAAATCTTAATCCCTTTTTTGAAGATGGAACTTGGCACTATCATCTATATAGTATGTAGAAAAAGTTTCATCTTCAAGGAAGGGGGTAACAATTGGACCATGTGACCAAATATTAACCATCCTATAAATTCCCAAAGTATATGAAAATTTCCAAACTCTCTAATATAGTGTTACTCGTGGAAGAACCCCTATGTAAAGGTTTTCTTGTAGGTCTAATTTTCACACCTAGTAATCCCATCTTGGAGGAGATAGTAGCTATAGAAATTCTAAGGAAATTCCCAATGATCCAAAATAACTTGAAATAAAGAGGATTTGACAAAAAAAGGAAAAACCCTTAGAGAGAAAGCCAAATTTTAATATTATATTTGTAGAAGGTGTGCTTTTATACAACTAGCATAGGTAATGCATTCCCAAAAGCTCAAACCTCAAAAACAAAATCTTATGGAAATTACATGATGGCAATCATGTAGTTAGACATTTTGACTATGCAAAGACGATGAATGCAATAAGGAAGAGATATTATTGGTTTGTAATGAAGTCTGGTGCACTTAGGTATGTCACTCAATGGCGATTAAGTTGCCAATGGATCAAAGCTAAAAGGATCAAGGATCAAGGATCAAGGTTCAAGGAGAACTACATCCTCTTGATATCCCTTAGATGAAGTGGGAATATATCATAATGGACTTTGTAGTTGATCTTCCCACTATGCAAGGATGATACAATTCCATCTTAGTGATTGTCAATATGTTGACCAAGGTATCACACATCATTCCGATGAAGACTACATTTAAGTCATCTCCATCACTAGGTTGTTTGTTAAGAAAATCACTCAACTTCATGGGTTATCTAAGAGCATTGTTAGTGAAAGGGATTCACTTTTCATGTCCAAGTTTTGGACATGTCTTTTTGAGGCCATGGTATCTAACTCTATCACAATGTAGGCTATCACCCTCAAATTGATAGAAAGACAAAAAGAGTCAACCACATTCTAGAAGATATCCTAAGGGTATAGAGCCAAAGAGAAGGATTGAGTACCTACCTTTACTCGAGTATACCTACAACACCTCATATCAATAGGATTTTGGGATGACTCCCTTTCAAGCATTATATGGGCAAGAGTGTTTATCGCCTCTAAATTGTTGTGACCCTACCTTTGGGGTCGAAGCTTCCAAGAAAATGTCTTTGAAAAAATTCTTACAAAGTAGAACTTTTACCTCATCTCAAAGTCCACAATGTATTTCATGTAAGCCTTCTAAAATCCTACATCCCTAACCATGATCGTGTCCTTCATGACAAGCAAATCATAATGCCAAATTGTTAACCATATTATGAGAAGGTTGCAGAAGCGCAAGTGTTGGCTACTATTTTTTGGTGGATATTATTTTTTTGGAGCTACACTGTATAAGTTTTGGCACTTGTGTATTATTTTGTACTCATGAACATCAGCAAATTATCATGGATGTATTATTTTGAGAGTCCGGCACATTGTATTATCACATGCAATTATATTTGTTACACCCACAAGTGTTGCATGGGTTGCGCACATGTATTTGTGATTAGATTAGCATAGGCTAGTCTAATCAGGCTAAGGTACAAGCATGCTTCAAGGATTGACTAGCCTAGAGCCCAGTAAGTGGGTAGGATGCCCAAAAGGGGGTGCAAACCCTAATTCATCATTATGGAAACCCTAAACGCAAAAGGGGCACAAACCCAAACCCTAATTCAAGGAGAGACTTAGAGTGATGACCTAACCCTAACCCTAATTCTTGGTCTATATAGGGGTGTGAGTTCTCAATTGTATAAGTTCCCTCTTGGCTCTTTTTGACTCTAATTCCAATGTGTAATGAGTATCAATCCTTAGATTCTCTATTACCTTTGGCTCACTAATGTCCTCCACATGCACACATACACTCTCTATCTTTCTTGCTCACTAATGTCCTACACATACACATTTTTTGTTGGACTTCCTTTTTAAAGCTATATACTTATGTACATATATGGGGGGTAAATGTCCCCCCACTGACCCAAACCACACACACACACACACACACACACAACTTCTCTTAATTATTCTCTATTCTAAACTCATAATCTACTTAACTTGGACTTGCATGTATGCACTCCCTCAATCCTACTAACAAATGTATCTATCAAACACCCACACATAGCAATCAAACCATAAATCCTATTTAAAGTTCTAACGGAAAGTTAGCCTTGGTTTTTATTAAAGAGAGGAACATTGAGAATCCTTTGGGTACAGCACTACCTACATACACTAGTGCAATGGACCATGGAGAGGATCCAAACATGTTTTGGCCATATATTTGGAAATAATTATGCCTTGTACCTTCCCTTGATAATTCTATACTTATGAGATCATATATAGTCAGAGCCATGACTAGACTCCATATTTAGCCAAGTCATCAAGAAGTTATTTAGTAATGTTAGCTAGAAATAATAGGGCCTAGCTAATTCTAATTGTATACACATTTTCACACACTTTACTAGTGCACTCTAATATAAGGATGTACTCATAAACAATCTATTATACCTTACACAGACTAAGAAGTTACATGTTCTAATAACATCTTGATTTATATTAGAATTTTAAGAGGGTAATGAGCTCTTTTCGGGTCTCACCCTTAGAAACACCATGTCACCTTCCTTGAATGTTCTTATGGATCTTTCAACATCTGCATAGGACTTTTGCCAATCTTGAGCAGCTTGGATGTCATGTCAAATCAATTGGTTTGTTGGTCCATCTCTTCAAGCATAGCCTTAGAAGCCTCTACCTAAAGAGTGGGATCTGAGAAGTTTAGAGGTTTATGACATCCTTGCCCATACAAGGCTTGGAATGGCGACATCTTGATTGTTTGTTGAAAGGTAGTGTTATAAGAAAAATCCACCAAAGATAAATGTTCAATCCATCATTTCGATTCTTTGCCACAACAAGACCTTAGAATATCTTCAATGGTCTAGTTCACCCTCTCAGTTTGGCCATCAATTTGAGGATGATAAGGAGTACAGAAGTATAGCTGTGTTTTAATTTCTTGGAATAGGCAAGTCCAAAACTTAGAGGTGAACATGGAGTCTTGGTCACTGATTATGCTCTTTGGCAATCCATGTAACCTAAATACTTCTCTGATA
This sequence comes from Lygodium microphyllum, assembly GCF_053477565.2. Lineage (NCBI taxonomy): Eukaryota > Viridiplantae > Streptophyta > Polypodiopsida > Schizaeales > Lygodiaceae > Lygodium > Lygodium microphyllum. The sequence continues at coordinate 68,105,843 of NC_141149.1, read as the reverse complement.
AAGACTCGAGCAATGTCAAATGACTTATAGGTTGTTTTTACTAGGCTCAAGTCTGCAACTTTTGTCAATCTATCAAGCACTACCATGATGGAGTCATATCCACCACCAGCAGTAGGTAATCCAACAACAAAGTCCATACTTATTCACTCCCATTTCATTTGTGGAATATCCAAGGGTTGTAACTCTCCAACCATCTTGATCCTTTCTACCTTGACTCTTTGACAAGTCAAGCACTAAGTTACATACTTTAATACATCCCTTTTCAATCCTAGCCAGTGATAGCTCTTGCGAACAGTGTTGAGCGTCTTGGCATACCCCCCCTCAAACGTCCTGCAATGGGGTTGCCATGTGTTTCCCATAAGATCTTGGCCTTCACTTCTAGTCTTTTTGGCACACAAAGGCAATCATGGTAATATAGACAACCATTGCTAGCATGATAGTCCTTAATCTTAGACCTTTCTTTGTCAAAGTTTTCTCCTTAAAGTACCTTAGTGTTAACCCCAAGTCGAGATGGCCCCAAGTCGACGAGACAGAGCCCCCTCCTTGACATTGCCAATGACATCGTAAAAAATGCTAAAAGAAAAGTGTTCTCTCTTTATCATCGATGACGTCATCGAAAATGCTAAAAAGCATGCATCCTCTCTTTACCCCCCGGTGACTATATAAACAGGGGTAGAGCGCCACGTTAGGTACACATAGAGAAACAACAACAACCCGTGCAAAAGTCTCTCTACTATTGATGTGATGAAGCTCTGCTGCAATAAGCTGAATCTCTCCCTCTCTCTCCACACCTATGCGGAAGTGTTGCTCAATTCCGTTAGCTTCTTCCACAGCTCCCAAGAGACATCGAGATGCTGAGCGAGGTCACGCTCATAGAGCTCCCCAATGTGAGGAAGTGGCTGCTGCTGAGGGAACTCAACATGCTGCTGAAATGCAAGCTGAAGTTAACCCCGAATCCATTCAACCCGAAGGACTGGTTATTCCACAACAAATCAAGGTTGCATCCATAAATCGTAATCATGATGGATGGCCGAACAGAGATAATCAGGTTAGTATATAAGAAAATGATCACGATTAGTTAGAACTTACGTAAACTTGTAAAAGAATGTTAGTATTATCAAATACTTTTTAGGCAGGAACACAAAAATTGATGAAGGGGATAGATTCCATGCATCACATACATTGACAAGTGTTAAAAATGTCTTATGGTTATGACAGCTTTTGGATTTATGAATGATAATTATGGCTCTTATGATTTCGTGCTTGCACATACCCACAAATTATAGATTATGGTGGTTTAGGATGTTGGGATCCCTAACCCAATGCTCCTTAACACTCTCTGGAGTGTGAAAAAACTCACTTGTTGATGGGGGTCCTATGCTCCTGAGGGAGGTAGGTGTTTTTTATTTTTGATCGTCGAGCACATGAGAGGGGAAATGACCGAGTGGTAAGTGCCCATGTTATGTAGGACAACTCCTAAGGCTCAAGGAAGCTTAGAGGGGATTTGAGCCAGTAAATTCCTTGTTGATTGTTGCAGATGGAGTGCGATCACATACAACCCAATCCCAAGGGATTGGAAAGTCCTACTATCCTAGGCTGGATGGTGTCTTTCTGTGAAAAGACGGTTTTGTATCACTTTGAGGAGTGATGATTTTGGATGTTACTATGAAATAAAGTATCTGATTTTTCAAATTGTTTGTTATGTGCTAAAGATTGAGTTTAATGAACCTAGTTTAACGAAGTAATAAAAGGAAGCTGATTTTATATGTCCAAACAACGTGGTAGTATGCTTTGGAAATTAGAAAATTAAGCAAACCCCATTGAGGAAAGTGGGAGGCTTTGATCATGAGACGACCGAACGCCTATGGCTGGATGGACCTAATAAGTTGGGTAACTTTCCATTAGATAGAACTGATTAAATTGCGACCCTCCCAATATCGGTAGGATTAGTTAGTAGGTTTAACACCATTTTAGGGGGCCGAAGACCTAAGATTTTACCTTATGGGTAGGGGGATCAAGTTACACTCTCCCTCATCTCTCACTCTCTTTGAACCAAGTGCAGTGTTAACCTCACTCCAACCTTTGATTGATTACAAAGTGGTCTTTCTTAGGTGGGCATTAGATTGCTACACTTCCCTTGTGAAGTAGAACTGAGATTTCCATGTTTAAGTGAGTCCAAGGTTTCCCATGGGGAGACGAGATGGTGAGGTGCATGGATATGAATTTTAGTCGACTACTAAGAGGACTCCTCTAGGTCTGTTGGAGGAGGGACCTCACACGTGGTATCAGAGCCTAGGTTTCAAAAGAGCTTTTAGTGTAAGATTAAGTAGTCAATGGAATTTATAAAATAACCACACTTGTTTGAAGAAAATTGTTGTTGCTTATCTTGCACTAACACTAGCATACACATTGTGTTCATAGAAACTTAGTGATGAGGAAGCTACATGTTTACAAGATATTTTTTCCATCATGTATCAAGTAGCCTTAGGGTCAAATACTTTCTCATACCACGAGGCTATATTTGAGATAATGGAGATGATCTTTATTCCTCCAATTGTATTGCAACCTCATTCTAACTCATAGTACATGGGAGATTTATGACAAAGGAATAGGTCACATATGGAGATATATTGTGGGCATAACATTCTTCTTCATTATGAACTATGGAGGATTCGATGGGTTGAACAACTAAGGATAGTTAAGATATACCTTTTGTTCAGTGCCTTTGTTGAAAGGTTACTAGACATTGGGGATGAGCTTGTACCTGAAACCTTGTGGGTATATTAAAAAGTGCTACAAATAGTACCACCCGAGAGAGTTGTTGTAGTGCCAAGAAGGCCTTATTTTGGCACGGAATGTTTTGATTATCCCCAAGAGCCACAATATTATGTTGTTTGCCATGTACATAAGAATCCACCAAGATATGAGAATATAGACCCTCATACTTTTCATGAGGAAAGGATCCATGAGATGATGTATTGGTAGATCATAGTATGATCAAATAGATCTTTGTAAATACTTTTCATAAATATAAAGTCTCATTATTATTTTTGAAGAGCATGAGTTATGGCCTTATGATGACAATTGAGTTGCTTTGACAAGTAAATTATGGAGTACACTTTATACGAGCAATTTTTGAGATCGTGTACTCCATTGCTTGCCAGTCAAACATGTTGGAATTAAGAGAAAGCATAATGGCTATCTTAGAGAAGACTCATCTATGGGGTTGTTTAAGCTTACAAAGGGGCTACAACTGGAGCCCAAATCTGTGGACAGGACGACCCTTACTTTTACTTAGACTCAACTATGTACAAAGATGTGAAAGTCCATCTCAAGTTGTTGAAATAACCCGAAGAACTCTAATTGATAGGACTTTATAAGCACGATACTCTTCAAAATGATAAGGCAAAATATATAGATGGGAAAAGTGTAATGAGAAATAAATGGGTGTATGACCAATATACAAAGGTTATTTCTCTCGATAGGATCGCCCTTATTACCGGGAGTGTAAAGTCAAAAAATTTATGAGCTTCCAGAATATCCCAATCTCCCAAAATCTTATCAATTCCTAGAAACAAAGGCTAAACCACCTCATTTTGTAACAAAGAAGTTAAGGAGATAATCAGAATCGCCAACTAGTGCGAACTGATGAAACATACAAGGAACTCCAAGAGAAGAAGTTTCTTCTCAAGTAGACACCACCACGTAGGTTTAACGATGAAGGACCCAAGGTGGAACAAGATGCAAAAGTGTAGATTGAGGCTTTGGGTGACTATTTCCTAGCTGCTAGATTGTTGCTACAAACTAGTCCATGACTGCTCGTCTTCATCTTATTGGTGAAGCTAAGCTTTGGTGGAGCTTTGGTGGAAATGGTTTTGTTGAGATAAAGGGGTAACAAAAGCTTCCCAAACTTGGGAGCAGATCAAAGAAGTTGTGAAAGGATGTTATCTTCCCTCATCTTTTGAATTAATCAAGATGAATGAATTCTACAGCTTAGGACAAGTAAGCCTAACCTTGGAAGGATACTATTCTAAGTTTGTGAGACTACGCAAATATGCACCCCCAATGACAATGTCTCAACAGATTGCAAGGTTCTACCAAGCACTAAATCCACCTTTGGACACTCGCATTGAATCAATGAGACCAATGACTCTCGAAGATGATCTTATGCAAGCAAAACCTATGGCCAAGGAAATCACTCAAAATGGCCAAAGGAACTGTCCAATAAACAACTATGGAAGGGGCTACCCAAACTGTGGTGTCAACTGGCCAATGCTAGAGGTAATGGTAAAGCTAATGAAATCACCCAAGGACTAAACGGGATAGGAATCAGACACTACGACTAGTGCGAAAGGATTGGACACCTAAGGGCAAATTGTCCTAACGGTCCTCAAAATCCTAGCCCAAACCTAATTGGTGGAAGAGGTCAAGGAAACGGCAACAACAGCCCATGCCCTGGACGTGGAAGAACAATTGGTGCCCAGGTAAACACCATGATTGGACAGCTTGAGGAATGCACGTTAGGTAAAGAATTGAAAGAGGACCCATTCATGTTGTCGTGGAAAGGAAAGGAGCGGACCACCAATGTTTAGTAATTCAATCTCCAGCTACTTACAAGGGTACGTTGTTTATAATCTTAATTGATTGTGGTAGCACGCATTCCTTTCTTGCACCCAAGACATTACATCTAGAATCTAGGGGGACAAGGAAAATGATAGTAGAATTGGCTACTAGTGGGAAGGAAATCGCCTCAATCGAAACTATAGGGAAACTTCAATTTGAGTTAGATAGCCATATAACTGAAGCAGAATTTCAAATCCTACCACTAGGATGCTACGATTGCATTCCGAGAATTTTGTGCTAGTATTCTTTGACGATATACTAGTATACTTCAAATCAATAGAGGAACATGAAGGTCACTTAAAGATTGCTCCAGTAACACTGTGAAAATCAGCTCTATGCCAAGATGAGTAAATGCATATTTCTCACTGTCAGGATTGAATGTCTTGGATACATTGTTTTTGCTAATGGAATCTCTATAGACCCTACCAAAGTAATAGATATCCTAGAATGGTTAATACCTAAGATAGTAAAAGAAATCTGAGGATTTTTGGGACTGACAGGATGGTAGCAAATCTTCATCAAGGATTATTCCCTCATTGTTGGACCCTTAACAAATATTTTGAAGAAACATAGAGTAATACTTTCGACCATTGAGTATCAAGAAAGCTTTGATAAGCTTAAAGAATCTATAACTACTACACCTATATTAAAACTCCCCGACTTCAGTCAACCATTTGAGGTGATCACTGATGCAAGTGGACTTGCAATTGGTGGGATGCTAGTACAAAAATGGGGACCAGAGGCCTATACTTCTAAAAAATTGAAACCCTATGAATCCAACTATACCACTTGTGACTTTGAGTTATTTGCAGTAATCCATGCCTTGAAATTGTGGAGATGCTATCTATTGGGAAGGGAATTCACTTTAGTGAGAGATCATAAAAGTCAAGTGCAACTTCACCCAAGTTGACCTAAACATCAGGCAAAGAAGATGGATAGAGATACTGCAAGAGTTTCATTTTAAAATCAAATATCTTCTAGGGAAGGACAATGTTGTTGCAGATGCATTAAGTCAAAAAGCCTTTCTTAACATCATTGTAGAAGTTCGAAGCTTAAGAACCATATCCATACCTGATAACCCTGTACTTGAGATTGTATGCTAAGCTATTTCTCAAGATAACGAATATGAAGGACTCATGGCTAAGTGTGGGAGCCTTCGCTCAACTTTCAAGACCCATGGACTGCTTATTGTTTCAAGCGTTCCAAGCGAGCTCTAATGGCTATCTCTCACCTAGCCAACGCACCGTCGATCCTATGAGTGTAGTGAGCTTACCTTGATGCCAATATGAGTTGCCTCCTCTCTCTCACACCCGATAGCTCCACGATCCTAGATGCGAGCTCAAGCATCCTCAAGCCTCCTCCATCTCCAAGCTCCAACCTCCATAGCCGCACGTGCAAGAAAGGAGAAGAGAAGACAAGAAGAGAAGAGGAGATGGTGAAGAGCTTCACCCTCTTGATCCCTCACTCTCACACACTCACTCCCTCACACTCTCACACTCCCTCTCTCAAGAGCACACACAAGCAAGAAGATGAGGAGAAGAGAAGAAGAAGAAGACTTTTGTTGCCACACACCAAAAGAATGAGCTCTCATTCACTTTTTGAACTTTATGTATACAAACCCTAAAATCCCATGGGCACCCATCCCTTTTTTACATGACCGGCCCTTGTGGCAAGGTCTTTTTTCCATTTCTCTCTTCTAGCCTCATGCCTCTAGCCTACACCCGTCTAGTATTTTACAATTGGCACAGGAAGGAGCCTGGCGCTCTTTTACAAGAGTTTTCCGAGTTTTTTGAGGCGCCCTTCATTTAAAATTGCGCTTTTTGCCCCTGTTTTTGCAGCGCAAAGATAAAAATTGACGAATATATGGGTGAGGACACACTAGGTGCTGCATCATCGAGTAGGTGTCACTCCAAGGCATACAACTAAGGCGGTGACCAAGGCATAGACCTTAGTATCTTGGCCTTGGCATACTTGGCAACAGGCTACAAAGGCTTCATTGGTGCCATTGGCTGCACATGAGAATCTCCCACTAGCTTATAGGAAAATCTTCTCGAGACGTCACCCATCCCGACAGTGTGGTCACCCAAGTCCACTTAACTACCAAGTGACTATCCACTAGGCTAATTATTTTTTGTTGTTCTATATTACAAACATGGTTTTAATAAGCTTGTCTTTGGAGGGTTTCCCAAGTCTTTCTTCCATGAATTGGCATATAATACCTTATTAATAATAACAATTCTCTTCATAATTAGAGGTAGTTTCATAATTAGAGCTAGTTTTAAAAATATGCAACATGAACCTTTTTTTTAAATGTATATGCACCTTGTTTAATAAACTAAATGTTGAGATGGCAAGCTCAACACGTGCGGACATTGATGGTGGACTGCCTAGCTAGATGGGTCCGCATGTCTATATTTAGCACGTTGGTGGTCATTATGACACTCACATGGCCACTGACTTATCACTTATTATATTTAGTTTATTACACCTACCTACAGCTGGCAAAGATATAGTGTCAGTCGATTAGTGTAGTTAGTTATGTATTGTTTGACTTAGAAGGCCACTTTCCTTTATGTTGTATCTTATCTATACTTAGTGTACATTGTGTAGTGTGTGGAAGAAGAAGAAAAATCAGCAAGAAAATGTTTTAGCCTCCATCTCTCTTCTTGTGTTCTTGAGGGAGCTTCCTCTTGTGTATACAATGTGTGTTTGACACAACAGCTTAAGCAAATCCCCCCATCACGCGATTCTTGACATGGTATCAGAGCCATGCCACTGAGAGAGGCTGATTTTGAAGGCTGAAGTGAAGGAGAAGAAGCAAGGTTCGAGCAAGAAAGAAATGGGTAAGAAGCTCTCCCATTCTTCCGCTCTCTCTCTTGGATAGTGCCTATGGAGGCACCGGAAGCAAGGTAGAGCAAAAATCTCATATTGTTGTGAGATTTGTTGTGCGAGTAGAGCACTATATATTCTATAGATCGGCCATTTAGGGCTTTCCCACAATTATTTTGGGTGTCTGAGGCCATTTCAGGCCCCATTTTAGAGCCGCAAGGTTGCGGATAGCAATTTCATGGTACACTGTGATTTTGGATGTATTGACCGAAAGTGGATGCACAAGTTGATAGATTGCGAATCTATAATTTTTGAGGTGTTTGTAGGAAGTAAACATAAGGTTTATCTACAAACAGGTTACAGATTACATGTACTATTGAGCAATCAGTGAAAAAGGTTGTTTGGTGTAGTGTTGTGCACGTATTGTGAAAGATTGCAGAATACTAGCTTGCTGTGTTGTATCCTTGTTTGTGATAATAGTAGAGAACAGTGGAAATCCCATTATTGAGAAGCTCAACAAGAACAACTACCCTTCATGGAAGTTCCGTGTGACGAACTTCCTCATTGGAAAGGGCCTTTATAAGTTTTTTTAGGTGAAGAAAATGAGCCAGAGTTGGGTATCCCTTCGACTGCAGATGAATTAAAAGTATGGAAAGAATAGAATGGGAAAGACAAAAAGGTGATGTACTGGTTATCTGCAGTCATTGATAATACGATGTTGGGACATATCAGGAATGTAGAAACTTCACATGGAGCTTGGACAATTTTTGAGAACATGTTTTTAGTAAATACAAAGGCATGAAAGATTCAACTCAAGCAAGAGTTGAATGCCTTGAAGAAAGGGAAAATGTCTATCAATGAGTATGTGTTGAAGGTGAGGAGCATTGCAGATGCTTTAGCAGCGATTGATGCAATGCCTGATGATTATGATTTGGTTTCATCCACTTTGAGTGGCCTTAACAATGAGAAGGCATGGAAATCATTTGTTACTTCAATATACATACGGAAGCCATTTCCAGATTTTGATGAGTTGATCTCTCTCATGATTACTGAAGAGATCAATATGCAGGGTGACTCATCTGAAAAAAATGGTGAACAAGTTTAAGCATTTTACTCAAGTTCAAGAAGGGGACATGGTAGATCCTCTTCGAGAGGCCGTGGTATGGGCAGGATGACTCATCTGAAAAAAATGGTGAACAAGTTCAAGCATTTTACTCAAGTTCAAGAAGGGGACATGGTAGATCCTCTTCGAGAGGCCGTGGTATGGGACGTGCTAGTGATAACTAGCAAAATAGGTTCAATCAGCAATTTGGTGAAATGCAGGTTTCAAGAGGCTGAGAAAACTTTAGAGGTAGGGGGAGCTCTAGAGGAGAAGATGGATGGTAGAATAGAGGTTCTGGAAATTCTACTATTGTTTGCCATTATTGTGGCAAAACAAGCCATAGTATAGCCCATTGCTATGCTAAGAAGGGTTATATTCGCAGTGGTAAATTGCAGCAAGGAAACTATGTATCGTCTTCACGACACAATGAAGACAAAAATGAGCGTCTGTTTGTTATGCAGCATATGATAAATACAGTTATAGGAAAGGGACACATGATGATGTATGGTATATCGATTCACGTGCATCTAATCATATGACCAGTCATGTCGAATGGTTTGGAGAGATGCAGGACTTACAAAATCCAGGTTATGTGTAGAGACGAGTGATGATTCATGTCACCCAATTTCACACACAGGAAAGGTTCCCTTGTCCTTGTATGATGGCCAGACAAAGAGTCTGACAAATGTATTACATGTGCCATCAATTGCAAAGAATCTAGTGTCTATTGGCCAAATGGTAGAGCAGGGGTTGTAGGTCTGATTCAATGCAAAAGGTTGTTTTGTAGAAGACTTTAATGATAAGTGCGGGTTGGTCGCAAAAGTAAGTAGAGTTGGTCGAATGTTCACTTTAGATGCTAGAATTCCTGCAATGGATGCTGCTATGTATGCTAAAGAAAAAGTAGTAGTTGCAAATATTGAAATATGGTATAAACATATTGGACATGCAAATGTGCAAAGGCTGAAACTAATGCAGTCCAAGGGATTGGTTATAGGTTTGCCTTCTTTTAGAGTTGCAGAATTGCATAAAGTCTGTGAAGCATGCTAGTTTTGTAAGCAGGCAAGACAACCCTTCTCACATAACAGAGAAGTGAGTAGAAAAATACTTGATGTAGTGCATATAGATGTTTGGGGGCCTACACAAAATGTATCTCTTGGTGGCAGCAAATACTTTGTCACATTTATTGATGACTGTTCAAGGAAGTTATGGGTATACTTCATGAAGGAAAAGAGTGATGTGTTTGAGCACTTCAATTCTTTTAAGGCAGCTATTAAAATAGAAATAGAGCTTAAAAGTGAAGTGCTTGAGATCAGATGGAGGGGGTGAGTACCTCTCTAATGAGTTTATTGGCTTTTTGAGGACTCATGGGATAAAGAGGCAATTTACTTGCAGGTATACCCCACAACAAAATGGGGTTGCAGAAAGAAAAAATAGGCATATTGCAAAAGTCGCACATGCATTAATGGCTGAAAAGAATATGCCCAAACATTTTTGGTATGAGATTGTCCATACTAATGTCTACATTATGAACAAAACTCCCACAGCCGCAGTTCATGGGATGACTCCTGAAGAGTGCTTTACTGGCAAGAAGCCGGATGTATCGTACTTGAAGGTATTTGGATGTGTTGCATATGTTCATGTGCCTGATGAGCTACAAAAGAAGCTTGATCCAAAGGCTGAAAAATGTATTTTTATTGGGTACTCTTTAGAAAGCAGAAAGGGTATCGATGTTATAACCCTATCACAGGTGAGTTCAAAGTGAGCAGGGATGTTATCTTTGATGAGATGGGCAACTCGTATGCACCTGCTGCTGATGTATTAGATGATGATAATGATCAGGACAGTTATGTGCAGAAAGAAAAACAAGAATCACAGAGTCTTATTGGACCAAAAACATCATCTGGTACTATACCTACAGTGAGCCCTTGGTCTGGGAGACTAAGGAGTAGCCCCACATCTTCAGGTGGATCTATAAGTGTTGCAGGGAAGGACAAAGGAAAGAAGAAAGTGCTGGATGGTAATGGTGCATCTATCAGTCATTTGGGATTTGACGAAGATTCTAGTGGTTCAGAGAGTTTGGATGATGAGCTTATTATTCCTTCAGTCAGGACACCAGGTGTACAGAGAGCTCATAGTAATGTAAAGGCTCCATTGAGTAATCCAGTGGTACACAGATCTAGCAGGGTCAAATACCCTGTTAAAAGATTTGGTTTTGAAGGTTATGTAGCTCACCATTATGCTTATATGGTGAAACTAGTTGAGGATGTTGAGCCCACTTGTTTTGAGGATGTTTTTGGTCATACTCATTGGGATGCAGCAATGGATGAGGAGGTGGCTACATTAGAAGCCAACAATTTTACAATACACGGGATCTAGAGCATGGCTATGGCAGCTTGTAAGCATAGACTAAACTAATGATGACATTGACTGAAGACCACAACTGTTACACAAGTGAATTACGTTCCAAGATGGAAGCTTGGACTCGTAAACACAATCTTGTGTAGGACTGACAAGTACAAGACTAACATTAACCAATAAAGAAAAGCATCATCATGTATTCATTCATCTATCAAAAGTGGTAGTCAAGTACAAGGCTTATTGGATGGGTACAGTTTTCCCTTTCTGTGCATATGGGATTCCTGCAGCCTACATGTCTTCATCCCAAACTGCCTCATACAAAGAGGCTACATTAGGTGTGTGATGACACCAAAAGAAGCATAAAAACAAGGCACAAAAATGTCCATACATATATCATAATTTCATCTTTTGTAAAGGGGATAACATTTACATTGTTACTAAATCACCAAAAAGAGATAGAGATATGAGGGGGCCACATCCACATCCACCATCATAAATAAATGGTATGCACAAAAGTGTTATGTGCATGCATTTGTAAAGGGTAGGAATACTCAAAATTAAAGGCCAAAGGTCTTATAATATCAAATGTATCAAAGTTTCAAAGAAATAATAAAAATACGAAGGGGTGTGCTTTTTGGGAAAGAGGTGGGGTGGAGTGCACGAGTGGTCATGTGCCTTTTTCCCTTCCCTCTCTCTTGTCCAATCGCATATTCTCCTTTTTAGTGGTGCTAAAAATTTGTTCTCTCTCCTCTCTCCTCTGTCTTTTGTGCAAAAATTTCTCTTTTCCCTTTTGCTCCTAACTTTTGTGCATAATGATTGAAGCTATGGATGAAGATGATGAAGATGACAAATTTGTTTATTATTAAAAGAAAGAGTTATGGTTTCCTTTCAGTTTTGAGATTAATGGTAGAGTGATACACATAGATTTTGTGTGCTTTGTCCTTGGTTTTGTGGTTGATTATGTTCGTGGGAGGGTTGCTGTCATTTTGGTGTGCAACCGGGGAAGAAGCTGATCTCTTGATTGGGATTATACATTAACAAGCAATGTTAATGCAGCCCTGAAATGAGAAGCCGATGGAGAAGAAATCCTCTTGCCATAATTGGCTATTTCTCAGATTTGATGGAAGAAGAAGAAAATGATTCAAATTTTTTGGAGGGGGAGGGGGAGGAGGAGGAGGAGGAGGAGGAGAGGCTGGTAACATCTAATGGTGCAGTGGTTGCCGGTAACAATGATGGTTATTTGATCCATTACAAACGAAGCTATGGCTTCCCGAGGGTATACAACTGTTCGCCATCGTCTTCGTCAAATCCCCTGCTAGCGTAACTTGAGCTACAACAATTCTGTGGAATTCGAGGCCTCTGCGCCTTCCTTTGGCACAGCAAATGCAGCATTAACATTTTTTCAATCAATCTGGTAGCCAATATTGAAACACAATCATCTATTAGTCGAATCTCAACGAGAGTCCAAGTACATAAAATTTATAGATCATCACAATATGGCCACCGATTCTTGGTCCTTCAAGGCTTTTGCCAAATAGAGAAGACCCCGGGGGATAGCTTGCTACGGAGAGTACCCCTACCTGTGCAAGTCTATACAAGCTAGAAAAATGCATAGGTTGCTGACACTACCAAGGACATACCACTCATTAAGAGGTCTCCATCTCAAACATTTTCTGGATCATGTACATCGGCATTGCAGTCTTATCACGAAATGGAAAAGAATAAGGATCTGAAAAATGAAGTTACTAGAGCAAACATTACTTGCATAGAAGACATCCCACTGCAAAGATTCTCTCAGAAGATAAGAATGGCTATCAATTCCATGGCTTCTATGGGGAAGGACGATTGGATGAAACATTTGAGTCATTGGAAGGGAAAAATCAGGGATACTATTAAGCACTATTGGCTAGAGACCAAGCTTCTTTGGACAGATATTAGGATTGCATCACGTAAAGATGTGATTAAACTGATGAGGGGATATAGTCTTAGTCGAAGGGAAAGGCAAGGACTACTGCAGACATATTTCGTCTTGTCCCTTTTGCTTTCAATGTGATTGCTAATATCTCAACACCCCTCCTCAATCACAACCAGACAGTACAAAGTGTGTAGAGGCTTTAGTGAAAGTAACACCTGCAAAGTGTGGGCACACCATAAACGTGGAAAAATACCAGAGGCTGTCACAGAAAAGGCTAAGTGTGGGTACCACAAACATGATGGACATCCAGAGGCTGTAGCAAGGGCCTTACAAAGGCTGTAGTACAAGGCAACATGAGGAGTTTTACAAGCTTATGATAAAGACATTTGAGCTAGACATTACAAGGCTAAAAGAGTTAGTAAAAAATAGGATCAAGGACCATGAGGCCCTTGTAGTTTTTAACATTTCTTTTGACATAGATCTTCAATTCATTGCAATTCTTCTTGTCTACCTTCCTGTACTTGTACTTCACTTTGTTTGCCACTTCAAAGTCTTCATGATTTTTCTGCTTCTTATTCTTATTATTGTTCTTTTGGTCCTCTTGATATGCTTCTTCATTGATTTTGCTTGCAATAGTTGCATCAGTCTTTATGTCCATGTCCCCCTCAAGCAAAGATATCATTATCTTTGAGTCAGCAAAAATGTCTTCAAAATCTTCAAATAAATTCATCGATTGCTCTTCAAAACAAGTAAATCCATTCATCCCTGCAAGCGGAATAAATGAGTCTTCCATGTAGTTGAATTGAGCAACAAGAGTAATGTTACTCTTCATGAGAAGCATCTTTATAAAAGACTTGATTTTGGTCATGATGGAAATCAACTTCAAATGACTGAGAATAACCAGCAATGAGTTGATCTTTGTATGTGTCAAAAGACACAAGCTATGGCACTGAAGTATCAAAAGATACTAGTTTGAAATTTGATGTTTGTTGCTTGAGTTTGACTTGATGATCTTCAAAAACTCTTCATAGCTTCCCCTCCTTGCTAATTTTATGGTTGAATACTTAATGAAAACTTTAGATTAGAGTGGCTTTGGCTTGGTTTAAGTGGAAGGAGAGAGAAAATGAAGGAAAAATGAGCTCGAAGGTAAGTGGATATGGCTGTCCTATCAAAACAGAGACCAAAAACATGGACCGGGGACTGGTAAATGAGCTCCCACGAGCTCCACAGGTTGAATCCGCTCAAACCCTTTAAGATGGAGGACCCTCACTACTAGTTCTAACTCCCCCTAAGAGGGTTTGTACTCATTTTGCCCGAGTTGAGATATCTAAACCTTCAAAGTGGTCGCTGTCAAAACTACGCCCAGATATGGGAAAATGCAAATGAAGTTGGAGATAGGGTCCAGTACTCAAACTGAGCTTAGCAGATATGGAAAGGAGTTGAGAGGAGTGAAAGGAGAGTTGGGCCATGCTCAACTGAGCTCTGATACCATGTTACAATACGCGGGATCTAGAGCATGGATATGGTGGCTTGTAAGCATAGACTAAACTCATGATGGCATTGACTGAAGACTACAACTGTTACACAAGTAAATTAGGTTCTAAGATGGAATCTTGGACTCATAAACACAATCTTGTGTAGGACTGACAAGTACAAGACTAAAACTAATTGATAAAGAAAAGCATCATCATGTATTCATTCATCTATCAAAAGTGGTAGTCAAGTACAATGCTTTATAGTTGTTGGATGAGTACAGTTTTTCCTTTCTGTGCATATGGGATTCATGCACCCTGCATGTCTTCATCCCAAACTACCTCATACAAAGAGGCTACATTATGTGTGATTACTAATATCTCAACAAATAAGATTTGGGATTTGGTACCCTTACCTAAGGGTAAGAAAGCTATTAGCTGTAAGTGGGTTTACAAATTCAAGCATAATGCTGATGGTTCAGTTAGCAGGTATAAAGCCAGGCTGGTTGCAAAAGGCTATGCTCAAACATATGGCATAGATTATGAAGAGACATTCAGTCCAGTTGCTAGGATGGCAACTGTTAGATGTGTGCTTGCTTTGGCAGCAGCCAAAGGTTGGAGTTTGCAGCAAATGGATATTAATAATGCCTTCTTGCATGGTGAATTGCAAGAAGAAGTGTATATAGAGCAACCAGCAGGTTATGAGGATTTAGAGCATCCCACATATGTGTGCAAGTTAAAGAAGGCACTCTATGGGGGCTGAAGCAAGCACCTAGAGCATGGTCTGATAAGATTGGAGAGTATCTTGTCAATATTGGATTTTGTATTTCTGATGTTGATCACTCACTTTATGTGAGAGAGGGAGATGAAGGTTTGGTCATCATAGTCATCTATGTGGATGACTTGATTATTACAGGTGACAGTGATAATGGGATTGCTGAAGTTAAGGACTTCTTGAATAAGAAGTTTGAGATGAAAGATTTGGGTGAGTTGAGATACTTTCTTGGTATTGAGGTGATCAGATTTGATGATGGTATATGGCTATCCCAAAGGTAATATGGCTTGGATATGTTATCCAAGTATGGTATGACAGTATGTAAGCCTCTTTCAGTACCATTGGAGCAAAATGTGAAGTTGAGTGCTGACGTTGGGGATGAGATAGAAGACCCTACTATGTTCAGGAGGATAGTAGGGAGTTTGATTTACATGACTATCACAAGGCTAGACTTGAGCTATGTTGTTGGCCTTGTCAGTAAGTTTATGTAGATTCTTAGAAAGCCTCATTTAGATGCAGTTAGACGTATATTGAGGTATGTAAAGTTCACTTTACATTATGGACTTTTTTATGAGACAGGTAAGGATGTACAGGTCTTTGGATATACAAATGCAGATTGGGCTAGTAGCATGTCAGACAGAAGATCTACAAGTGGATTCATGTTTTCCCTTGGTAGTGCATCAGTTACATGGAGCAGTAAAAAGCAACCTAGAGTTGCTTTATTGAGTACAGAAGCTGAGTATAGAGGTGCTGCTATGGCAGCATGTGAGGTGCGGTGCTATGACTGAGTATAGAGGTGCTGCTATGGAAGCATGTGAGGTGGTATGGCTGCAAAAGTTATTAGGTGATTTGGGCGTGCATGGAGATGGTCCAGTTGTCATTCATTGTGACAACATGAGCAGCATACAGCTAGCTAGGAATCCATTGTTCCATGCTATGACAAAATACATTGAGGTGCACTACCACTTTGTGAGAGAAGGTACTTGCAGGAGAGATTGAGTTGGTATATGTGAGCACACAGGATCACATAGCTGACATTTTCACAAAGGCATTGGGTGCAGAGAAGCTTCGAAAGTTTCGAAGCTTATTTGGAGTTACAGAAATAGAATTAAGCTTGAGGGGGAGTGTTGAGATGGCAAGCTCAACACATGCAGACATTGATGATGGGCCGCCTGGCTAGATGGGTCCGCACATCTATACTTAGAACATTGGTGGTCATTATGACACTCACATGGTCACTGACTTATCGCTTATTATATTTAGTTTGTTATACCTACCTACAGCTGGCGAAGATATAGCGCCAGTCAATTAGTGTAGTTGGTTATGCACTGTTTGACTTAGAAGGCCACTTTCCTTTATTTTGTATCTTATCTATAGTTAGTGTACATTGTATAGTGTGTGGAAGAAGAAGAAAAATCAGCAAGAAAATGTTTTGGCCTCCATCTCTCTTCTTGTGTTCTTGAGGGAGCTTTCTCTTGTGTATACAGTGTGTGTTTGGCACAACAGCTCAAGCAAATCCCCCCATCATGCGATTCTTAACACTAAATAATGGGGACATTACAATATGCATCTAACTACATCCAAATGAGGCTTTCTAGGCATCTGCATAAATTGACTGATAAGGTCAACATCATAGCTCAAGTTTGGCCTTATGATAGTTATGTAAATCAAACTTTCTACTAACTCTTGAACATATTTTGCTCCAATGGAATTGAAAGAGGATTACATGCTATCATACCATTCTTGAATAACATATTGCCTTTGGGACAACCATGTACCATCATCACATTCGATCACCTCAATACCAAGACAGTACCTCAACTCACTCAAATCCTTTATCTCAAACTTCTTCTTCAAAAGGTCATTGACTTCAGCAATCCCATTATCAAGCCATATTGCCTTTGGGACAACCATGTACCATCATCACATTTGATCACCTCAATACCAAGACAATACCTCAACTCACTCAAATCCTTTATCTCAAACTTCTTCTTCAAAAGGCCATTGACTTCAGCGATCCCTTTATCACTGTTACCTCTAACAATCAAGTCATCCATATAGATGAATATGATGACCAAGCCTACATCTCCCTTTCTTACATAAAGTGAGTGATCAGCATCAGAAACATAAAGGATAATGTTGATAAGATACTCTTTGATCTTTTCAACCAATATTATCAAACCATGATCTAGGTGCTTGCTTCAATCTACAAAGTGCCTTCTTTAACCTACACACGTACGTGGGATGCTCTAAATCTTCATAACCTACCGAGTGCTCCATATATACCTCTTCTTGCAATTCACCATGCAAGAAGGCATTCTTTGTATCCATTTTCTATAAACTCCAATCTTTCTACTGCCAAAGCAATCACACATCTAACAATTAGCATCTAGTAACTAGACTAAATGTCTCTTCATAATCTATGCCATATGTTTGAGCATATCCTTTTGTAACCAGCCTTGCCTTATACCTACTAATATAACCATCTGCACTATGCTTGATTTTGTAAATCCACTTATAGCCAATATCTTTCTTGTTCTTAGGTAATTATACTAGATCTCAAGTCTAATCAGCTTCTAATGCAACCATCTTCTCGTCCATTGTTTCTACATCCCAATGAGCATGACCAACAATATCAAAAGAAGCGTGCTCAATATCCTTAACTACCTTTACTATATAAGCATAATGGTGAGTTGTATAACCTTTGAAACCAAATCTTTTAATAGGATATTTGACCCTACTAGACCTATGTACCACTAGGTCACTTAGTGGAGCCTTTTTATTACCATGTGCTCTCTATACACCTGGTTTCCTAATTAACTGAAACAATAACAAGCTCATTATCCAAACTCTCTAAATCACTAGAATCTCCATCAAATCCCAAATGACTAGTAGATGCATCATTACCACCTGACACTTTCTTCTTCCTTTTGTCTTTACCTACAACACTTGTAGATGCACATGAAGATGTGGGGCTACTCCTTAGTCTCCCAAACCTAGGGCTAACTATAGATGTAGTACCAAATGATGTTTCTAGTCCACTCAAGCTCGATGATTCTTTCTTTTCTTTCAATACATAACTGTCATGATCATCATCATCGTTCAATGCATCATCACCATCTCATCTCATAAAAAATAACATTCCTGCTCACTTTAAACTCACCTGTGAGACATGATTAAAACAATGATACACTTTCTACTCTAAAGAGTATCCAATAAAAATACACTTTTTAGCCTTTGAATCAAGCTACTTTTGTAGCTCATCTAACACATGAATATATGCAATACAACCAAACACTTTCAAGTATGATAACATCGGCATTCTTATATGTAAAGCATTCGTCAAGATAGCAATATGAATAGCTTTAGACCAAAAATACTTTGGTAAATTTTTTATAACCATTAATTTCCATGCAACTTCTACAATATGTCTATTTTTTATTTCTGCAATCCAATTTTATTGTGGGATATATCTACAAGTGTCTCTTTATCCCATGAGATCTCAAGAAGTCACTAAACTCATTAGAGAGGTACTCTCCCCCTCCATCTAACATCAAGCACTTAACTTTCAAGCATGTTTTGGTTTCAACAACAGCCTTGAAAGTTTTGAAGTGCTCAAATACATCACTCTTTTCCTTCATGAAATATACCCATAGCTTTCTTAAACAATCATCAATAAACATGACAAAATGCTTGTTACCATCAAGAGATATGTTTTATGTAGGCCCCCAAACATCTATATGCACAACATCAATTATATTCCTACTCACATCTCTATCATGTGAAAAATCTTATCTTACTTACTTATTAAGCTGATATGCTTCACATACTTTATAAAACTTTGCAACTCTAAAAGCAAGCAACCTTGTAACAAACCCTTTGGACTGCATTAATTTTATCATTTGTGAATTTGCATATCCAATACATTTATACCATATTTCAATGTCTACACAACCACTCCTTAGCCTTTAGCATACAGCAGCATTCATAGCAAGAATTCCAACATATAAAGTAAACATGCAGCCAACTCTACTTTCTTTAATAAGCAACCTATACTTATCATTAAAATCTTTCACAAAATAATATTTTGTATTAAATTAAACCTATATCCTTTGCTCTAACTACCATTTGGCCAATAAATACTAAATTCTTTGTGATTGATAGCATATGTAATACATTTTATAGACTCTTTATCCAGACCATTATGCAAGGACAATGAAACTTTTCAATATGTAAAATTGGGTGGCATGGCCATCTATACATAATCTATTTTATAAATCCTATATCTCTCCACACCATTCAGCATGACAAATCATATGATTAGATGCGTCTCAATCAATATACCATACATCAACATGTGTCCCCTTTCCTATAACAACATTTATCATATGCTATATAACAAACAAATGCTCATTTTTGTATTTATTCTATCATAAAGATGGTGCATATTTTTCTTGTTGCAATTTATCACTATGGATATCATCCTTCTTAGTATAACAATGGGCTATAATATGACTTATTTTGCCACAATATGATAAATAATACCATAGTTGCCAAAACCTCTATTCTACCATCCACCTCTTCCTTTAAAGCTCCCCCTATCTCTAAATTTTCCACGACCTTGAAACCTATATTTTACCAAACTACTAATTTAACCTATTTTGCTAGTTATCATCAGCATATCCCATACCATGGCCTCTTGAGTGAAGAGAATTTTGCCTTACCTCCATTATACTTGCACAAACATAGCCCTAATTTTCCACACACAATATCTAATTGTTTCTCAATTAAAACTCGATTTTTCTCTATTTTTCACAATTATTTGTAATTAAGATTTTTATTTTTCTACATTTTTTATGTGAAACACTTAATAATGTTAAGATTCATTATTACTCCCTATTTTTCTCCATGGAGACACAATTTTCCATTATGGAACTATAAAATTAACAATTTAGCATAAAACTACACTTTGCGTGTTTTGCATGTTTAGCATAAAGTGTATAAATGATTAAGACTTGATGTTCATGTTGACATTTCTAATACAATGAACCATTTTCAAACACTACAAACCAATTTCAACCATATGATACTAATATGCATCATAAAATCGAGAAGCCCACTTACTCACAAAATTGCATACGCACACTTCGTAATTCGAGAACAGGAAGCTGCCTAATGCTTGTTTACAACCATTGATGCTTCATGGGCACTTCTTTCATATAAACCACAGTTATGGCAAGGGAGAAAGAGGAGAAAGACAAATTTTGGATCTTGTTGAATACTACATTATTCTTTGTGAGAATTGAATCGATGAAGAGTGAAAAAAATGATGAAACTTAGGCCCAAGAGCAGGAAGAGGATCGTTGCATGCCCAAAATTGCCATTTTTGGAGGATTTGAGGAGGTGTCAAAAAAATGGAACCTCCCCCTCCCCATCATGTTTCATTTTTTGAGTTTTTTCCCTCTTTAGTCAAGATTACCATTAAACCACAACTTATTTAGTTCACTTCTTGGTGTTCACACTTGACCCAAAGTGTTTTCAGCCCAGTTGAGGGGATAAGCAAGCTCAAAATTGCAAGCCAACTAGAAAAATTCTTTCTGGCATTCGAATCTATCATCCTAGCCTTTATCACATGCTTTCTAGCTTTTGGATTTGGTAGCTGCTTCATAACACCAAACCTTATGGCCATTAAATGGGAGGTCTAATGGGCGTCGATTGACAAACGAACACACCTTGGATTCCCAGGGTCACAATGTGTCTAGGAAATTATCATCTTCTTGATCCACATCCGTTTCATTTTCCATGAAAATTTGCTCCTTTACGCCTCCCGAGCCATTTTTGTGCTTTAAATCGGCTCCAAAAATCCGCTCTCATTGGCAATCATGGGATATAGGGCAACTTAGTCTGTCGAATCTATGAACTAATTTGCACATAAATAAACCATAAAGAGTATCAAGATGCTTTAAAGAAAAATATACAACAAAACACAAAACCACCCTCACCCCATTCCCTAACAAAATCAAGACATGAAGATCCATGAGGGATAGGCTAAGCATAATTTGACAAAGATTGGGAGCTAGTTGCTAACCAACTACTCCAACACAAATTGGCTAAAAAAAACTATCGAACGAGTCATCCTAAGTGGTAGTCAAACCTACTTATCTAACCTAAGACGAATTGACCAAGAACTCTTACTAGGCGAGGACTCCTATAGCCTGGCCTTGTATTTTCAAATACTTTTAATTTATCACTTTTTAATATTTCAGGACCAAATACTCAAGCATGTAAAAAGGAGGGAGGTGAGCATATTCTGACCCAAGGAGAAAACGACATCAGCCTCAAGTCATGTCTTGCTACCCAAGAATCTACCAAGCTCTCGCGAGATGATACTAAATCCTTTTCTTATTTTTCTCACTTTTATTTTTTCTCCAACCGTCCTTATTTATTTTTTCGGCTAAATGCTACCCCTAGGAAGATAATATCAGACTGATTCATCCCTAAGAACCTACCAGGCCTTTGCAAGAAGGCAATGATCATCTGCTCTTGGAATTGTTTGATTCTTTTCTCTCTTTTTTCCTTATTTGGGGTTAGAACCCTTTTTTACACACCTCAGTATTTTATTTATATATTTTTCAAATATATTTATTATTTTTTATCTTTATTTTTTGTAGGCTTTCCTAACTATCTCACAACTAACTGAACCTCCTAAAAACGGCTACCTAGCAGGCTAGCAAGACAAGGTCATTATAACTACTCACAAAAATAGCTCTTAGAGTACCCAACAATGTCTTCACAAGAGGCAGACTACCCAGACCTCCCCCAAATATACAAAACCAAACCCAAGGACTTTATACATTGACTTGCCGATCCCCCCATAAAGGAAGAAAATTTTCCACAAACACATATACATTCAAATTAAGAGGTAAAAATCTCAGAAAGAAAGAACAACACCTAAACTCAGCCATAAAAAGTGTATATGCAAGAAGCAGCAAAGCAGCTCCCTCTAGGCACTTCTCAAACCTGTCTAGGGTGTAACACTTTTTTAAAAAAACATCAAATGCACCCGCACCAAACACACACATGGCCCTCTTGGCCTAAAGAAATAAATCCTTTCACGCCAAAAGAAATGGCCCTTGTAGCCTTATGAAATCAAACGTCAAATCCAACAAGAACGGCTCTTTTGGCTTTATGAAAATATAGCTCTAAAACACACCATTCACCATCCTATTGCTGAAAGCAAACCCTTAGTTACCATAGTAACTCTATTGAAGCACAAAACTAGACCAAGGGATACGCCTCTCAAGCCCTATACTAAATGCATCAAATTATTAGCTAATTCTCTGCATAAATGGCAGGAGGTGTCCAACACATATATCATTGAACAATCCTATGCGTCCATGAAAGAATAGAAAGATGGTGGTCAATCGCTACCTGGCTCATCACCCATACTAACCATCATCAACAACCATAACAAGACATGTCAGTGAAAAGTGGTCCCCATGGTAGTCCTTGGGGCTAATAAGATCGAGCAATTCTAATAACTCCTCAAGACCACATTTGAGAAATACATCCTTAACAAAGGAATAATTTGCCAATGAATCTCGAAAGAAGTGCAACTGATAAGGAACTAGCTAACAAGTCACTATCTTAAAATTTTGAAGTATATCCAAGGTGGCATGATGATACATCCGCAGAATAGGATCCCTCACACTATAAGTCCCATCCAATTGGTTGATCACTAAGTGTGAGTCTCCTTTCACTAATAAATGGTGGATACCACCATATTGAGCTATATTCAGTCCCATGATAAGGCCTCGTATTCTGCCACATTATTAGTAAAAGTAGTGCCTAAATAGACTCCCATTTTCATAATGACTCTACGTTAGGGATCTTTAATGACCATACCAACACTCACATGCTTAGCAGACCCTTGTGAAGCTTTGTCAAAATACAAAGTATAGATCTATTCTCCATTGATAGGCCACACCATATCAATCAACCTACTCATACTTATGGTAGTCAAAGTTGAGCCGAGATAAAGGATGTATAACAAGTACAATCTTCCTCACTAAACGCAAAAGGGATACTAATAAGAACCCTATGACAATGGTGGCAATAGACCATAATGTCCCACGTGAAAGATCTATTTTGCTACTCAGTAATATGATAACCCTTAGTCCACTAAATCACTCAACCTTTGGTGGTAACACTACTCTAAATATGGATGTTCAAGATAAGGAATGATTCAGCCCATCCAATTACCTTGGCATCCAAGCTGCAAGTTTAAGCTAGATCCTGGAAGACCTGCAAAGGCACCAAGTCCACCAACGGTAGCTCGTACACATAATAGGGATTCAATTTATTAAATTTTACTTTATTTTTAAACTCTACCCCTGCAAATCTAGTAAAAGGGTTGTAGAGCCATTCTTTTCTATACGAGCGATCTTATAAGGGCCATTCCGTTTTGGTTCTAATTTGCTAGGAAATAACTTGTGACCTGCATCATAATATAGGACCAGCTTACCCTTCACAAATTTATATCTTTTAGCATGAAGGTCATGAAGTACTTTCATCCTCTTCTTCCCTACCTCTTGATAAAAGAAAGCTTGCAATCAGAATTCATCAAGATGTACTAGGGAGGTCAACCTTTCTTGCAATGCTTCCTCTTCATCCAAACAATGGTTCAATGCAAATCTCACAGTGGCAACTCAATTTCCAAGGGCAAGATACACTCTTCCCCATATACCAACTTAAATGGGGTGTAGTCTGTTTCTGTCTTAAATGTAGTATTATGAGCCTAGACATCCACATGAAGTTTCTTTCCTAAGTCACGCTTACCCTCAAATACAGTTTTTGATCAAATCCTTACGAGCTCCTTATTGGTACTCTCTATTTGTCCATTCACTTGGGGATTATATGGGGTGGTTTTATTATGTTTAATTTTTAGAGCCTCTGTCAAGGCTTCTATAGTCTTATTTAGAAAGTATGTCCCATAGTTGAACACTAGTTCTTTAGATGGATCGAAACAGCAAACTATTTATTCCATATAAGAAACTAAACAAAGAACCTTTGATACTTCTATGCTCAAGAATGGGTTTGGTCCATTGAGGAAACAACTTAATATAATCAACGTATTCTTTGAGGTATTCTCAGTAGGTATCGCTTCCAATTGTGGTGTTGCACTCAACCAAGTCAAGCATAGTATTGAGAGTATATCCTACAGATGATGAAGCTATCCCTTTATGGTGAACCTACCCATGCACTCAAACTAATGTGCCCACTAGCTCCATGGTGGTATTGCTTGGTAGCCATGGCTATGAAACCTAGTTAGTCATGGCGGTATTGATCAATAGTATGTTCTCAAGGTGGTTTGATGGAGGTGATTAAGGCCTTGAGCCATGAAATTTTGCATAAGTCCTCGCAGTCACCAATATCAATCCACTCTTCCTCCTTAAGCTTACCAAAATCTACTAGATACTCTATGATTTGCTGGCATGCTCCTAATCTCATAGTCAAACTCATGCAAAGGGATCAACCACTTGGCTAGGCAATCAATTGGTTGAAGCTTGTTCAATAATAAATGCAATCCCTCTACCTTGGTAAATAACACCACCTTCTCATAAATAATATAGTGTCTAAACTTCTTGGTGGTGAATACCATAGCCAAGCAAACCTTCTCCAAATAGCTGTAACAAAGCTCTAAAATTCTCAACTTCTTCTGGCTTGTGAATGCAATAGGATGATAAAGTTGTACCTCCCAAATTTGGGATAGTTAACAACTAATACTACCCTTTGTCACAGTCATGAATATATAGAAAACCTCACCCCTTTTTGGAGCTTTTAAAACCAGCACTTTGGATAATTCTAATTTAACATCTTCAAATGCCACTTTGCATACTTGTATCCATTCAAAAACATGGCTATTGTTGAGGCGAACACAAGCTCAACCACCAAGACCCACGGACCGCTTATTGTTCAAGCGTTTCAAGCGAGCACTCATGGCTACCTCTCACATAGCTGATGTGCTATCCCTCTCTATGAGTGTAGTGAGATTACATTGATGCCCGATTGAGTTGCTTCTCTCTCGAGCACTTTGATAGCTCCATGATTTGTGATGCAAGCTCAAGCATCCTCAAGCCTCTTCCTCCAAGCTCCATCCTCCATAGCCACCCGTGAGACGAGAGAAGAGAAGAGAAGAGAAGAAGAAGAGAGGAGATGGTGGAGAGCTTCACCTCCAAGATCCCTCACTCTCACAAGCTTGCTCCCTCACTCCCTCCCTCAAGCACTCACAAGCAAGCAAGAGAAGAGAAGGAGAGAAGAAGAAGAGTCCACTTTGCCACACACCAAAGAATGAGCTCTCATTTATCTTTTGAACTTTATATACAAAGCCCTAAATCCCATTTGGGCAGTCATCCCTTTTTTACATGGCCAGCCATAGCCTAGGAATTTTTTTTCATTCTCCTCCTATCTTCCTAGCTTCCTTCCTATTGCCCATCTACTTTTACAATTTGCACAGATGGGAGCCCGGCACTCTTAAAATAAATCATGGTGTGCCTTGCACTTTTTTACAAAAGTATTGACTTCTACTTTTTCTTGTGCACATTTCTCCTTGATTTAGGACTTTTCTACACTTCTTGTGTTTCCATATTTTTCTTGGTGCGCCTTCGTCTTCCGTTTTACTTTTACCTTGGCCTTGTCCACTGCTTTAGAGTTTCCCGATGTTCCACCTTGTTCATCTCAGGGTTAACATTACCCCCCTCCTAGACGAGTGCCAGTCCCATGGCACTTGCTAGTGGTGAGAGGGGCGGTGGTGTTGGGTGGTGAGGGGCTTCTTGAGTTTGTGGACAAACCGTGTTGAGGGTGCGTTGGAGGGATTTCTAGAACTAGAAGGCTCTTGAGTTTGGGATGAGCCGTGGTATTGGAGGGATTTATGGACCTGGTGGAGAGATTTATGGAGTTGGATAGCTCTTGAGCCGGGTAGGGGCCCTGGTATTGGAGGAATTTTTGAAACCGAGAGGCCTTGATGTTGGGCATGATCCCTGGTGTTGGAGTGATGTTGAGGGTTGGGTCCATCGTTGAAATTGAAAATGATGCTAGACGGATCTATCATTTGACTCTCTGTGGCTAAGTTCACGTGCGATGTTCCCAAAGAGCTTGTTCGTTCACTGTCTAATGGGGCTATTGTGTCTGCCCCTTGGTTGGTTGTACTTTTCCTGATTGCACATGGCGTAGGATGGGAAGGATTGCATGGATGATGGGGTCTCTGAAGCTG
This sequence comes from Lygodium microphyllum, assembly GCF_053477565.2. NCBI lineage: Eukaryota > Viridiplantae > Streptophyta > Polypodiopsida > Schizaeales > Lygodiaceae > Lygodium > Lygodium microphyllum. The sequence continues at coordinate 68,079,497 of NC_141149.1, read as the reverse complement.
GTGGCAGGGCCTTCGCGTGTACCTGGAAGAAAAAGAGGGTGCACTACCTAGGGTGTGTCAGCCTGACCGTGGAGTGCATGGTGCCAATGTTGTGGAACTAGGAGATGGGTCTACCTTGGGCAAGCCCTTGGTGGTGTCCCACACTTGAGGACCTAGTTGGTGTAGATGGAGGGTGTGGTGCATGGAGCTTAGGGTGACAGGTCTAACCATAGGCAAGTGGTACCTCCCTAGGTCTGTCCTTCTCTTGTTTTCCCCTAAGCATGTGTCGTGGGGAGAGGGGCTAGGTATAAAAACACTAGGTGCAATGATTTGTGGCATCCAAAGTTTTTTTTTTTTTTACCATAGGGGTGCTCTCAAACTCTACCCTAATCTTCCTTGGATGAGTCGCGAGGTGGTCTTAGGGATTTAGTCAAGAAGGTACGGCTTTGTAGGTATTCCTTAATGTTAACCCTCGCATTGAGAGGTGTGGTTGAAAAAAAGGGTGGTTGCACCTCGTAAAGTGGCCGTCATTCATGTATTCAAGGATCCTCATGCAAAAAACGAGGGAAGCAGGGTTGCCCTCATCATGAGCCTAGCCATAGCACAACTATCTATTCCTAGGTTAATGTCAAAAAAGAGTGGGGGGAGGTGGGCTTCCTCAACTAATGGCTTTTGTTTAAGCAGAAACCTAATGATCCTCAGGTAATTACAAGTGGTTATGAAGGCTAGGTCTGGGCAGGAAGAGAAATCCTCGAGGAAGCGATTAATAGAAGCCCCTACTCTAAAGGTCATGCATTCCCCAAGAGTTGCTGCATTAACATTGTAGATCTTCGAAAAGTCACACCTGCAATGCACCCCCTATCGTAATCCACTTCGTGTCTGCGAGGGTAGGGCATGTAGATGGGATCATTCCATTCTTCCTATAGCGTGCCATAGAAATCCATCCATGCATCAAAATTGGTATCCCAAATCCTCCTCCATCACTTTGGTTGCGCCTCATAGCCTTGGATGGTTTTGGAAACCTGATAGACCTTGTCCTACCAGTAGTCCATGGGCTGCTGCCTCCATTGGATGATGATGATGCTCTGCTCCTCGTCCCATCGGTTTGCTAGGGTATTGCCCAAATGAATGATTCCTTCCACTACTTCCAAGGGTAAGACTCAGTTTAAGGCCCATGGGTAGAGGAAGAAGAACTCCAAGAGTCAAGATTGGAGCTCTTGTTGTTGCCAGATAGCCAGCTCCTGTGGCTAGTTAACGAGGTAGTGATTCTCGTGTGGCGGCACGGGCTTGTTAGGAAGCTGTTGTGGCCATGTCTGGGTACCCTCCGACTCTTCTGGGGGTGGATTAGGTAAGGGCGGATTGGCCTTTCGGATTTGCGGTTCTTCTTCAAATGCTTGCTCAAGGTCATGCCCTTCCTCGGTGTCTTGTTCCATAGGGAGTTGGATTGGGGGTGGGTGGGGCTACTCTTGTTCCTCAAATCCAAGTTCCCTGAGCTCATTAGTGTAGAGGCCGGCTTGTTGCAAGTAGCTACATTGCTGCTCCTTGGTTATGCCCATGCTAGTTGGAAGTGTGAGCTCTTGCAGGCCATATCTTAAAGCTCAAGTTGTCAGTTCTGGCTTCCTCCTCATTCTCTCCAACGAATCCTCACCTTCAACTTGTGTGACATGAAGCACAGTGCTCAAAAAGGCTTGCCTCTGCGTGTTGGAGCATGCTTCAATGGCCTTAGCTTTAGACTGTGCAAGCACCCTCTCACATTCTGATATTCCCATGCACTCTATTAGTCTCCGCACTCTTTCAAGGTTGCATTCCTCCCACAGCTGTGCTTTTTATTCCATCTCTTCCTTAACCCTCTCCATCTCCTGAGACAACATCATTACCACTTGTTGCTACTCGCTCCAGATTTCCATCATATGGGTCTTCTCCTTATCCCAGCGGTTCAGCTGCTCCTTGGCCATCCTCCTACCTTGCTCACCCACCACAGAGTATTGTTGGTAGGCTTCTGCGATCTGTTTTGATAGATCTTCAATAGTTTATGCACAACTTTCAAGCTCTGCTGAGTGCAGCTTCCTTTCGGTCATGGCCATGGCCATTAGTGCCTCCACCTCCTCCCGCGCATTCTTCAGGTCATCTTGTAGGCTTCTTGTGGCTTTGTCGATGGCCTTGTCCCTCATTTTTGACACGGCTTCTATTTCTCTCTCCACCCTTCCTTGCTCTTCCATTGCCATCCACAACTGGAATACCAAGGCATCCTCCTATTCTTGGTGTTGTTCTTTTGGTGTCCAGTCTCCTTCTTGTAGGCTTCCCTTTAGTTCTGCATGCATAGCTTCCACCCGTGTCATTCGTTGCTGGAGCTCAACATATTGTTGGATGAGCCTCTTGTGGCCCCGTTGCTCCGCCACCAACTCTTGGGCTTCATCCTCTAGTCTTTGCCTTAGGCAATCTTCATTTTCTTGAGCCTTCTTTTCTTGGGCACTGAGTTGCTCTTTCAAGCTCTGAATTTATTTTTAATGCTCATAGGCTTGTTGTGTCATCTCTAGTCGTAGGGCTGTCGAAACCTCTCTTTCAGCCTCCAGCTCCACAATAGTGATCTTCGTCTCCTCCTTGGCCCTCTCTAGTTGGGCAAGGAGTTCAACCACATAGGTGTCATAATCCACGGCCACGGGCATTGTTGGCAGTGTTGTGGTGGACGCGTCTAGCTTTTGCCATTTTGGGTCCTCCCTGGACTCAACATCCACCATAGAAAACCTTTTGGCTCTTGTCCTTGGTGCCATCTCTCATACTTTTGTGACCAGGAGCTGCATGATGGACATGAGCTAAGTGGTGTCCATGGCAGACGCTGGCTCCTATATGTGGTGGAGGTGGTGGTGGTGGTTTGAGGCATGAGAGTTGTAGGGGGTGCAATAGGGCCTTTCCCTTTCCCGCGACAACTGGGGCTACTTCAGCACTGCCACTTGGTTTGCCTTCATACTGTGGGCTCAAGGTGGCCATTCCTCAGGAATCATAGGCCTCCTCCATAGACATGTGCATGTCCTCCGCCGTATCTTCATCCTCCTTTCTTTTTAGCTCTTCTGCCTCTCTCTCGACTCTTCTCTTTCTCTCATCTTTGACCCTCTTGGACTCTTTTTGGGCCTTTCTCAACTCAGTCCATTCCTCCCTTGTCATTGTTTCTTTTGTCTCACTCTGCAGCTTTGATGGGGTTCCCTTCGTTTGTGCCTTCGGCTCTCCTTGGCCGGACTGCATCTCTTGCTCTTCCTTATCACTTATAGTCCTTTCACTTGACTACTCCTGTTCATGGTGAGGTAGTTAGTCACGGGTTTCCCTACTCCCTCTCCACTTTCATATGTTTCCTTCAAGGCCTCCTGGATGATGGCCGTTAGGATCCCATCGGAACCTAATGGTGGATGATTTGGAGGGGGACTTCTTTTGAGGTGATCTTGCTATGGAGGTCAGGGATTCTCCTCCTACTATCGTTCTACCAGTGGTCAAATCTTTCATTGATCTTTCAATAGTTTTGTGCACGAAGGCATTCTAATATATTTTGTCTAGGGATCGTGCTGCAATGCTCTCCAACAACAGCACTCCGATTCTATTCATAAGGGCATTGTACCTTTTACTAGAGAAGAGAGTGTGGACCATTTTTGCCTGTAGCTTGATCTCAGGATTTGGGATATCCGCTAAACTTATCCCATCCACTGTGTGTATGGTAGCCTTGTTCATCCCTAGTATGTTGTACATGTCCCTTTTTGGGCATCGCTTGGTCCTACTAGTTAAGCCTAGGGCCTTCTCCACCACCTCAGGGCTCAATTCCACCTCTACTTGGTGGGCTTCCTCCCCTTTCCTAATTGTCACCATGCCACATTTCCTTTTGGCATTGAAGCTCCTCAGAAACTCTATGCATTTTTTGTAGTTGATCACCTACCCAACCTTCTCTATGTACTTTTGTAGGCTGCACTATTCCACAAGTCGTTTTATGCATGGCTCTTCCATCCTTGAGGTTTATGGCACGCTTGAATGTGAACTAGCTGTAGCCCCTCATTTCAGGTTCCTGTCATATATCATGATTCACCATTAGTATTCCTAAGATATTTTATTGTTGGAAAATAAACAGGAATTGATCATGCTTTTATGGCAAGAAGAACCTGTCTGAAGTAACAAAAAGAATTTTCCCCTAAGTACTTCTATTCATTTCCAAGATCTTATGACAATTTTCTTTGATTTCACCTTTCTTCACATTTACCCCCTCCCCCCTTAGGAATGAGAAGAACCCTTCCTAGGATTGGACATGCAAGAGGCAAGACATTTGAGCACTGCAAGGTGCTATTTACTTGGTCATAAGCCAATTATAGAAATCAAGGTTGTATTCCAATTGGGCATGACGATTGAGATTACAAGGGCTAATGCATACTTGGGTAATGTAAGTCAGGACATTGGTTAGAAAGTCACCTGAGTTGATGTGGCTAGTCACATGTAGCTTTTCTTCCATAAGGATACGATCAATGTAAGGATGGGCCAAGACCCAGTTGTCTAGGTGGTTGGATCGAGTGGTGGCCAAGACCCTAAATGAGGTTGGTGCTACTCAAGTCGGGTCATGCTCAGTTGTCTTGATGGCACGTCATTGCTCAGCATTAGTCATTATTTGGCACCCCGTTTCTCCCATTGGAGACGTAGGTTACCCCATTTTTGTAGGAACAAGGAGTTAGATTCAACAAGGTGAGTAAGTTCCTCAATCTCCATGGTTGACGCAGGTCTTTGGGGCTTGCAGTAGGACGTTATTAATCATCTAATGAATGCATGCTCTTTTGAGATTTCACCATTATCGATCAACTCCTTTAAGACTTTGGGGGATGTTATGGTTATAAACTCGTATTCTTCCCAAGTGCAGGATAAGGAATGAACCTCGGTGGCAAGGGGTTCATCAAGTAAGCCAAGGTCAAGTCTTTCATAGTTTCTAGCGAATGTGGTAAATGTTGTATCCAAGAGTTTGATGCAAGTTACCAAGTCATCTCTCATATTCTCAACAAGGTCCTTGGCAATTGATAGAAATGAATGTCGCTCCGTAGGAAGGCCTAAGGCCTACTGGTGGTTGAGGTAGAAGGGAGCTAGACATTAATGGTTTGAGGGGGGAATGATGTGACAATGGTATATCTACAGGTAGTTCCTTAGCCTGGTTGATGGGACCAGTACTGCTTTGGGGTACTAGGGTGGCGTTAGGGGCATGGATGGTACTTTTCCCACCCCATGTGCAGCCACTCGGGAGCCAAGCTCTCCAGCCTTAGATGATTTTGGGGTGTCACGCGTCTGTGTGGTTTGATACATTGGTTGGGGTTTTTTTTACCGCAGCCATCGTGGGTTCTACAGTCTTGGCCACTCAGGTTTTCTGGGTGTTCACAAGATTTTTGAGAATCCTGTTTACGGACACTGCCACTGCCATTCTTTCCATACCCATCATTCCTGCCTCTAACTGTCATAGCATGCGACACACGAGAGGCATCCAAATTCTTACGATTAACCTCTTCCTGCAGAAGAGCACTCTCAACAATAGATAATTTCAAGGTAGCAGTAGAGGCACATAATGCAGTACGGAATACATCCCATGACTCATTAAGAATACCAAGCAAAAAAAGAGGAGTGACATCCTCTGCAAAAGTGATGTCCTGCGAAATCAAGTTCTTGAGTATAGCATGGAATTGGCTCAAGTGAGCAGACATAGTCACATTCTCCTTCATGCACAGATCCATAAGCTGCTTCAGCCAATACATCTAACTCGTTGGACTTTTCTTGTCATAGAGATTCTTGATTTTATCCCACAACTGCCATGCACTATGTTCTTCCTCAAATACATTGTATTGAACCTGTTCTATGAGAGATAATACAATAGTGGACTTGCATAACTCATCAAGCTCAAGCCATTCCTCATTTGGCATAAATATAGGCAAATGCCCACTCAACCTCAATGGTTTGATCTGCGATTTCTGCACCAACACCTACCAAATCTGGCTCTTCCAATAAGATTAATTTGTACCACCAAGCTTAGTGATGTTGAAAATAGCATAATCAGTGGGGACGAACTCGCCATAATGCAAGCTGGAAGACTGTAGACAGTTCCAAACTGCTTGCTCTTTATTGCACAAAATGACCAGAAAATCACCAAAATTGAGAAAAAATGGCGAAAAAGTTGTAACCAAAACTGCTGACCACCAAGTACTAGTGAAAGTACATCATTTCAAAATATTTTAGCATGAAAAATCCATGTCATTCCGAAGTTATATGCTTGTTGTAATAAATGACAGCAGGGTACTATGAGAGGCAATTGCTGACCAAATCACTACACCAAGGCAAGAAATGACAGCCAAGACATGACCAGCCATAAACAGGCATAAATCAACACCAAACAGTCATCAAGACCCTGAGAAAACACCCAAACATGTCACCAAAGCATCCGTCAGTGTGAGTAGGCATACCCGTTGGGCAATAGGGCCAAGTATACATAACACTAACAAGACCTGACACCAGTAGGTGTATGCTCACAAGAGTGCAAAGCCCAAGCTCAGGTCAAAAGCAACTCCAAGATATCAGTGCATGAACCATGCAACATTTAAGTGTAAGAGATCCCAAAGTCTCAAGTATCTGCAAAATGCTCAAAATAGCATAAACCTCCTACTCAATGTCGGTCAAGCATACAAGATGCTCGCACTGGCACAAAAGGTGGATAAAGGAGCTCAACAGCTCAATCAAACAATGCCTCAATAGCCTCAATAGCATCCCAAGAGCATGACGGCTACAAAGCAATTGTAGGTAGCATCCATGAGCAAGACATACATCCCAATAAATATCTCTGACAACCAAAATGACATCCAATACAAAATTTCGGAATAGCAAATGAGAATCCAAGCCAAGTCTTTAGAGAGCACTAAAGCTCAACAAATACATGGTACATTGTGCCAAGACAAATGCATCAAGCCGTAGGCGTCGAGTAAGCGTATACCCAAAGAGCATATAATTGTCAAAGAACTGACCACTGCCAAGCATAAACCGATGTCAATAAGTGTGGCCTGAAATAAGCTCAAGCTTCCAAAAGCATCCGCATCCAATGACAAGCTCGAAGTCGTCCCTTGATGATCAATACATCATAGCATAACCCAAGACATACACCCGAAACCAATAGGCATGTGTCAAAGCATGAAAGATAGCTTCAGCCCAAGAGTATTCAGCATGCATTTACTGTTATAAACTGAGTATTTCTAGCCCCACAATCAGGCCAAAATCATAGCATTACATGTAGCTTCAATCCCCCAATCAATCCGGATGCAATACGCATCAAACTGGTTATGTAGTCATGCCCAAACAAGCATAGGCATAAACTGTGAATGTAGCACTAGCATCAAATATATGTGGACTATTTATAATAGTCCTAAAACACTATTTTCAGCCACCAACCAATTCCTAATATCAGAGGATCAATGCCAAGTATCAATACATGTGCAAGAAGCCCGAAATGTAACCCGAACAAGTACTGAATGCTAGACTGGAGCTGGAGCTGAAGTGGCTAACTATGTGGCTATCCAAAAAACAGGTGAAAATTTTTGTGGGATTGCTCCTAGTCATGTTGGTCCACGTGGCAGATCTGGAGTGGTTGGAGGGCTCAAACATGAGCCAAAGGGGCCTGGAAACAAGTCTCTAGCAGCCCATAAATGGGGGCAAAGAGATATGAAGGTTGGAAGCTTCAATGGTGGCTGCCTTGTTTGCCTAGACTTGTGGACTGAAATAAAACTCTAAAATAATGAAGCAATACCTCAATGTCAATGCCCTGATGGTGCCTCAATAGGCCAGGAAGAAGCTCGGGAAGCCGGGGAGTGACGGGAGCTCAAGAGAATGAGCTATGGCTGCTGAGAAGGAGACCCAATGCGAGTGGGAAGCTGAGAATGCCACGAGCCAAGCTCAAGAATCGGGAAGTCGTGCTCTAATACCAGTTGAAAGGTGACAAGGATTGAATCTTGCAGTCGAGAGCTATGGTGGGAGAGCAAGAGCAAGAAAGAGAGAGATAAGAAATGGGAACTCCAACAATCACAATGTGTTGACTGGGCCTTCCTTTATTCAAACTATCACTAAAAGAATAAAGAATAAAGTGATGGTGACGGGCGCCCACCACCTGTAATGTGCAGTGGCGGTGACTGTCAGTATAGTAATACACGGGTGGCTAGGCGGAGGCGCCTTTACCCCCAACAGCAAGCAAGAGAAGAGAAGGAGAGAAGAAAAAGATTCCACTTTGCCACACACCAAAGAATGAGCTCTTATTCATTTTTTGAACTTTATATACAAAGGCCTAAATCCCCTTTGGGTGGTTATCCCCTTTTTACATGGCCGACCATAGCCTAGACCCTTTTTTCCATTGTCCTCCTATCTTCCTAGCTTCCTTCCTATCGCCCATCTACTTTTACAATTTGCAAGGGTGGGAGCCTGACACTCTTAAAATAAATCGTGGTGTGCCTTGCACCTTTTTACAAAAGTATTGACTTGCCTTGTGTGTCTTTCTCCTTGATTTAGGACTTTTCTGTACTTCTTGTGTTTCCATAATTTTATTGGCATGCCTTCGTCTTCTGTTTCACTTTTGCCTTCGCCTTGTCCTTTGCTTCAAAGTTTACCGATATTCCAACTTGTTCGTCTGAGGATTAACATCTATGAGATAAAAGATTTGTCAAGTGTAACAAATGTTCATTAGCCAATGAATTAATGAATCAATGATAGTATCCCACAAATGAAACAAAATTGTGAACTTTCCTAGGGTAAGTGGGTGGGCTTAGGGCCACAATAACAACCATCTTTTTAGGGTCAGTGGCAATACCAGAGCCGCACTCACAACATGACCCAATAGCAAACCATAAGGCACCTCGAATACACACTTTTGAGGATTCAACGCTATGCAATACTCATGACATTGCTCAAAGCATGTGTGTAGAACAATCAATTGTCTATGATGGGTCATGGTAGCTACCCGCAAATCATTTATAAAAGCATTTAGCTCTTCAGGGGATATATCAACAAATCTCTCGTCAACCGTTCTCTACCAAGACCTAGGAGCATTACATAGGCCAAAAGGCATCACATGGTATACAAAAGTAACAAAAATTGTAATGAACATTGTCTTTAACTTATCCTCTTTAGCTATGGCCATCTGATTATAATCCAGGAAATAGTCCATGAAAGAGTATATCTCTCACCATGCTAGCTAATCTAAAATTTGATCGACAAGGAAATAGTCCATGAATGAGTATATATCTCACCATGCTAGCTAATCTAAAATTTGATCGACAAGGATAGATGATAATAGCCCTTCATCGTTTGCTTATTCAATTCCTTAAAATCAACACACAAGAAGATTTGATTGTTTCTTTTCTTTCTTATTACCATCGATGAGCACCATTTTGTATGTTCAACCGGAAAGATCAGACCAAGCCTTCCTTAAATACATTAATTGCTCAAAAAGAGGCACTCTCAACCCAAAAGGCATACAACTAACCTTCTACCTCACTAGCTTACTACCTTCTTTCGATGGGATTGTACACACAACAACAAAGGGAAAATCCCCTTCAGTTCATCCATAACTCCATGCAAATATATCCATGAACTCATGTACTAAGAGTGCCACATAATCTGCACGCTCATCAGCAAATAACATAGTGTCGAGTTTAACGGGGTGGGGATCACTAGGAGTCCCAAGATCTAGATATATCACATCAACATCATGAATCATGTCCTTTGACTCTATTGGCTCATTTAAACATTCTTGGTAAACCTCCTTAGTAGTAGAACCCTCTTCAGAATCATTGGAACCTGAGGTTCCAATAGCTGAGGTTTGCTCGAGTGCCTCCCATTTTGTAGTGAGGGATAATACCCTTTCATCCAATAGGCTCTCAAGGTATGCACCCAGAATTGTTCTCTTTAACCCATGCCCAAAAATCAATCGACTAGTTAGGATATCCACCAAACAATCGGAATGTAATATCCATGGACATCCAAGTAACAATTGATAGCTTGGCCTCCTACCAAATCAGATAACACAAAAATCAAAGACACACTCAATATTAGCAACCATCACATGTACTTACGCTACCATTCCTTCCAATTGCCTTAGGCTATCATCAGTCATTTTTAAAAATGTATTGACATCCTTTTGGATTGGTAGACCCAACCTCTCCAATAAATCCATACTCATAATGTTTACGTATGAGCTGAGGTCCACCACTACATTTTTATTAGGATTCCGTCGACATATGCATGTACCCTAGAGCAACGTTTCTCTACATGATCCCACCATTCACTATCCACTCAATGGACACCAAAAGGTTCTACAACATAATCCATTTGTAGGATTTTCTTGAACTCCTTTACGAACGTTCGGTGATAGGTAGATAAGTTGTACCAAATTCACATCCAGTTTGACTTCACATAGCATGTTTTCTTGGTCAAACTCATAGAAGTTTGCCACTACTCTCTTCTCTTTCCACATCCGATTTGACTTTACATAATGTGTTTACTAGGTCAAACTCATAGAAGTTTGCCACTACTCTCTTCTCTTTCCACATCCAGTTTGACTTCACATATCATGTTTGCTAGGTCAAACTCACATAAGTTTTCCCACCAACTGCTCTTTTGGCTTCTAGATAACCTTAATAGCCTCCTTTCCTTTCAATTTCTGTTTCCTTTTGACCACATGCTCCTCTAAAATACCAACATTTTAAGAGGACCCGCTTGGACATCCAACACCTTCTTATCATCCCTCTTAGGTTTAGGGTTAACTTTGCTTGTACTAGGGTCATTTTTCTAATTGTCTTTTAGTTTTTGACCCCTAGTTACCACCCTAATATTTTTAGTGGATAAAATCTCACTCATTAGCAAAGTTTCAACTAGACTTATCCCATTGGGAATTTCCTCAAGTGTGGCTTTACCCCTTTGCAAAATTTGCTTAGATCCCTCTCCTTTAGTATTCTTGTTATTCTCACGATGGTTCATAGGCCCAGGTTGCTGACTACCTTGCTAGAGAGAACTAACCCTACTCCAGCAATAGTGGCTAAGTGACCAGACTTTTTGCATATATCGCATTTGACATTAGGATAATTATGAGGAAAATGCTGCCCACCACACCATTTACAATTGAATTGCAATGGGCCCACATCATTGGGCTTTCTAATACACATCAGATTTTGCTAGCGCTTTAAAAAATTAACATTTATGTTGCGATCTAGCAATATTGCTCAGTGATCATATCTATATAATGTTTCATTGTATCTTTTACTTCCTCTACAATGTTTGATGTAGAGAACTCATAACCAGTTGCTTCCAGAGCTACCCCACCCTCCCACTAGGTTGCATAGCTTGCAAAGGGGGTGCTACCTGTACTAACCCTTGGTTTACAAAAGGCACTCTTTGGCTAGCTATTAGGTTAACGACATTTGGAGGAGTTGGCAACAAAGGCACATTTTGCATCATGCTTCCTCTAACATTCAGGTTAGTCATAGGGGTACTGATCGCACCTTGATCTCCACTAACCAATCCAAAATTATTTCCAAGATTAAGGCTCAAATTTAGATTTTTCCTTGATGTGTAGGCTGCTTGTAAGCTAGACTCTACTTCCTTTGCTCGAATTATAGTAGTATCTATATCTACTAGAGGGACACTACTCAATTGCACTTGGATATTGAAGTTCAATCCATGCAAGAAATATTGCAATTGGGTAGCAAGTGGGATAGGGATAGAGGCTTGCAATTTGTGAAATACCTCTTTCATCTTCTTGGCATATGCTTCGGCATTTCACGGGGTGCTTGACATGTCACATTTAGCACACGTAGTCAATTTTGTTCACCTCTCTTAGGGGCAAATTCCCTTTGAAAGGTTACATAAAATAAATTGATTGTGGTTATGGTACACCGACTTCTAAGCCATGATACAACATGGGAGCCCTCCCTTTTAGGGTCATGTTAAAGAACATCATTAGATGTCCCTCATCTTGAATTTGACAATTGAACATTAATTTGTAGAACTCACTAATGTGAAGTTGTGTATCTTCCTCTACTAACCCATTAAAGATGGGTAAACAGAAATCTAAAGCTGGCACATCCTATGTTCCTACAGGTATTGCAATCAGTTGCACCATCATGACAATCAGGTTTTCTCTAACAGTTTGTAGCAGTGTGACTGCAACCCTACTTGAAGTGGGTTGACTTATTGGGAGAAGGGGAGCACTAAAGCTTCTCCTCCTCCTTCTAATGGATTGTTTGTGGCACTAGGGTCACTAAGACCTCTACCTCGTAGGGGTATTGAGCTACTATGTTGAGGGGAATATCTCTTAAGGACTTCAACCCACGGTCTAGACCTTTCATCTCTTTCTTGTTTTTGGATCTAAACTTGACAATGTTTATCAAGAAATAATGGGTCTATCTCGATGCTCTTTGGCATAAATTGATTGACTAATCCCTAATTAATCGAGGTTCAGGAACCGCCACTTATTAGCAGCTCTCGATTAATTCACCACGTGTGAGGACAAATAATGGGCTCAACATTTCTCTAAGCTGGCCTCCTATACTCAACCAAATAACTCCATAGCCTCGCAGCTAGGAGAGTATAAACACTATGAACTGATTTATCAAAAGAATGAATTTGTAGATACAATCTCTAGATTATAGTCCAACCTGATGCCCTTCCCGACTCTAAGCAAAGAGAGTATCCAAACTTACTATTTCTTGTGCCCTTTGACACATTCAAGAATCAACTCACTACTGGTCTTATCTCACTCACTTGAAGCTGATCAACATGGCAGAACTCAAACAAATAGCCAAGTTCAATGGAGAATGATTTCATGCTTGGAAGGAGAAGACCATGTACCACCTTATGTGCAGAAGGACTTATGGGACCTATTTGAGGATGATGCAGATAGCAAGAAGGACAATGACGAAGACAGGCTCGTTGAAGAAGACCAACTCAAGACAAGGGGGTGGAAAAATATGAACAACAAGGCTCTAGGCATCATTGCTTGGGGACTATCTGATGATGTATTACACCATATCTCTGGCATCAGAGATGCTAAAAACGCTTGGGATGAGCTTGACAAGATCTTTGGAAGTCAAGCCAAAAACTCTAAGGTCAAGTTGTTAATGCAGTTATATAAGCTTGACATAAAAATAGCACTTCAATGACTATGCATATTAACAAATTCAAAAGTCTAAAAACTCAACTTGCCACTCAGAAGAAAACAATAGATGAAGATGAAGCCATTCAAACTCCTTGCTAGTGTAAACCATGATCCTTATGAAAATTTTGTCTCTACTCTCAACAATGTACCTAATATGTCACATAAAGATATTGAGCACTCTCTTCTTGATGAAGAGAATAAACAGAAGAAAAAAAATGCAAAATATGGTGTTCCATCATCTAGGGAAAATTTCTTATACACCAAAGGAGTTGCTGGAGCAAAAGGCCGAGGCCGAGGATTCAACTTCGACAACAAAGATTGGATGACATGTCATTATTGTGGTAAGACTAGCCATATAGCCAATGAATGTTTCCACTGTAAAAGAGCACAACAAATGTTGAATGGTAACCACCCGAATCAGTTCATGAATGAAAGAAAAGAAGATGATGATGCTTTCGCCATCAACAACTCTAACAAATTGTTTTGAAGAAATTATCTTTCCCTTAGTGAATTTGATTTGTAAAACAAAACCCTTACCAAATATGTAAATTTTCAAGCTTTAACTTGACTAGGTTGCCTGTGAGCTAGTCTCATGGGCCATGTCATCGTGTAGGGAGAGAGGGGGGGCAAAATCCAGCAACTGTAGGAACTCATCATTTGAGGGGGGTGTTGAGAATGGAAAATAATGCTTGCCTATAGAGACTAGATGTATGCCCTGAAGAGGCTAGAAGATAGACAAATGATGTATGTGTTGGGAATAAAGGCCCTCGTGCCTTTTAATGTGCTCGGGTGTGAACACACCCTTAGCACTTGTACTTACACATATATATCTATCTAAAAACCTAAAGTGGTACACTCGTCATTGTACCCAAAAAATCATGCACACTCTCTACTCTACTCTCTCTCACTCTCTGACTCACTACACATAACGAACACTAACTGTCTAGATTTTGGTGCCTCCCAATCCCTGCAAACTGGTATCAGAGCTATTGAGGGGGTAGACTAACAAGCGTAACAGTCTTGTGTATCAGCCTTGTGGACTGTTGAAGAGCAGGTAACACATGGCATGTAGATGAACAGGCGAGCTATGTGATAGGTGACAAGGTCACACTGAGTGATAACTAATGAGGCGATGTGAACATGATGCTAAACGGTCTCCGTGACAGGTGACAGGGCAGGCAACTAGTCGGGGGTCCAAGAGTGGACCACAGCAGCAACAGCATGAGGCAGTTGACTGGTGCAGCAGCTAACGGATGATTGCAAGTGATGTCGAGCTGTACGGATAATTGACGGGACTGGAGGCGAGCTGCATGGCCCTGAAGATGGACATGTCACAATTGCGAGTGAGTCAACAAACCCCGATACTTTTTTTTTAAATCAATTTTTTCTTGAAACTCCTTTTCCCCCCTTCCTGTTACCGAGTGTTCGCACCTACAAGCATAGAGTGCAAATCTACGTCTTGAAATTTGGAAAATTTTCCAAATTTGGTGCTTGATATACATTGCAATGTTCTTTGGACCAAAAATTACAAACATTGAATGCACATGCCTGAGAAATTTTTTCGAAGATTCTCAAATGCAAGTGAGATTTTTTCTTGGATGAGTCAATTTCACTAAAATCTATGCAATCTTGGCCTGAAAATTTGGGGCTTTTCTCGAATTTGGGGTTTGTGATACAGGACAAGACAATTTATCTTAGAAATTGCAAGAATTTGTGACATTTTGTCTCTGACATTTAGAGCTCTTCATGTACATGCAAAATTGGGCTGAAATTTATTCGATTTCTTGACATTGATGCACATTGGACCCCGTGCAATTTGAGGCTTTTGCAGTTTGGGAAAATTTTGTGTGCCATTTGGTCATTTTATGTACATGTAGGTTTAATTCCATGCAATTTGGACATTCAACACTTGGAAAATTTGGGGGTTTTATTGAAATTGCTCTATTTTGGCAAAATTGGCATGTTCTATGCATGAGAGAGAAAATGCAGATGTCACTAAATTGATTGCTTATTAGGCATTCTCTATTTAATAAATTAATGTCAATAAATTAGTGACTCGCTTTTCTTTAAGTGAAGAGGAAGTGCATTAGCATTGTATATATGTATTTATGTGTGCATCCAAGGACACCTGGGAATGTTTACTTGTGTGTAATGAGCATTGCATTCATTTGAGGTCATCCTCTCCCCTACAAGTCAAGGTTTAAGGTCTTTTCTTTCATTAAGAAAGATGAGAGAGGACATTCTCTCACTAAGAAAGATGAGAGACGTGATCCTCTAAAAGTGAGGAGAGAAGTGATTTTCTCTTTCTAAGGTCTAAAATGACACAAGCTTTTATGTGGAATTCAATCTTAAGGTTGAGGCCCAAGGCAATCTAATGAACTCTCCTTATCTATGACTCAAGGTGGTTGCATGGACCACAAGTTAAGAGTACAGTTTAAAAACCTGTTTTTTGGAAAATCAATTTTTAAAATATCTCGCAATAGAAAAACGATCTTTAAAAACAAGATATGCAAGTTATCGAAAACAATGAGATCTACAACTTTTGTGTTGGACATTTTTTCATCCAAACAATGCACAAAGAGATATCTTGAAATTAGTGCTGCAGAGTGGAACAACCACATCTTGCATGAAAACTCAACTCTCTCTCCAAGAAGAGAAGCTCTTGAAAGCCTATAAAATAGGAGGCTTTCCTTGGGTGTAAGAGAGAGGTGAAGGAAGCATCACTTTGCATGTATCTAAGAGGAGAAGAGAACGTGTAAGTGCTGCAGATGCCTTGCTGAAATCAAGCGTTGTGGAAGCTCTGGTGAAATCAAGTTCCAAGAGAAGAAGAGAAGGTGCAAGTGCTATAGAAGCTTTGCTCAAATCAAGTTCCAAGAGAAGAGAAGGTGCAAGTGCTACGGAAGCTCTGTTGAAATCAAGCACCAAGAGGAGAGCCCTACACATATTGTGTAGGAGAGAAGGAGACTCAAGAAGGATCAAAAGGTGCCAACTTCCAAGTTATGCAAGTGTTAACCAGTTATATACCATGCAAGGAACCGTGATCTTGTTTTGAAGATCTACAAGTAAGAACTAGCTTATGTGTAACAGAGGAGCTTGCTCCTTGTCAATAATATAACTCCACAAGGGGGGTGGGGATGGGGGGCTGGCCCATCTTCCAATCCCTAGAATGTTGCCAATTTCTCTACCTCTCTCTCTACATCTTTCTTTTCTCTCATATTTCCTCCCTCTGTGCCAATATAATATTCGCCATATATATTTTAAGTATATAAGAAAGTCGAGCGTGTATCTCGGATTCTATAACAACAAATGTGTGGTTGATGCTTTGAGCACAAAAATTTTGGGGCTTTTGACCGTGTGTGTCAAATTTTATGCTCGTGCCGTGGATACATATACAATAGAAATTGCAACTAAAATTTGGGATTTCTCATGTAATGTGATGTATATGCCCTTGGAACAGCTGTAATCAGTTGTGGAATGATGTAGCACATGGTTTCATGCTTCTGAAAATTTAATTACAAATCTGAAATCTCTACTTCTATGTGGTCATTTATTGTTGGTTGATACTTGTTTGTACCTTGGTCAATTGTGTGACAGTTTAGGCCTACATTTTGCTGAATTTTTGGGTCACATTTGGGCTGAAAATCATGGCTGGCAAGAGCAATGATAGTAGTAATCTCATGCACATAAAGAAGCTTGAAGGAGCACATAACTTTGCAGTTTGGCAAAAGCAGTGCTATAATATCCTGTTGCAAAAGAAGCAGGCAAAGCCGATCAAAACCAAAGAGGCAAAGCTTGCAGACATGGAACAGGACGATTGGGATGAGTTAAATGAGCTTGCATGCTCAACCATTGAGCTATCAATTTCTGATGCCTTGTTGTTTAACATTGAAGGTTTGGATTCTGCATATGCTATATGGACTCGATTTGAAGAATTGTATGCATAGAAGAGTGCTACAAGCAAAGTGTATTGGTTGAAAAAGCTTATGGATTTGTGTATGAAAGAGGGTACAAAAATGTCTACTCACTTGAGTGAGTTTAACTCCATTTTCAGCCAACTGGTTTCCTTGAAGTTCTTGATTGATGAAGAATTTAAGGCTACATTCTTGCTTTGCACTCTTCCAGAGAGTTGGGATACATTCAGGAGGACTACTATGAGCAATTCCAATGCGATTCTTTTGTATGCTGATGTAGAGAGTGCTCTACTTGTGGAAGAAATGAACCGGTAGAACAATGCATCCAGTAAGTCTTCTAGTGCTTTGCATACTAGGGGCAGATCATAGTAGAAAGGCAAATCTGATAGCAAGGGATGCAGTAAATCACGTGGCAAAGATGTTGAACGCCATCATTGTGGCAAGAAGGGTCACTTTAAATGTGACCGTTACAAATGGAAGAAAGAGAAAGGAAAGGGCAAGAAGACTGATGATAGCAAGGAAGAGACGAAAGAGGGTCAACCCAAGAAGAGCAATGTCAAAATTGAAGAGGTGAATGTAGTCACTCATGGCAGTGACAGTGGGAATGACATCCTTTTGGTCTCTTCACACTTTGGTGCACTGCTTTACTTGCAGATACAAATGATGACATGCATACCTGGATTCTTGATCCAGGTGCTTTCTTTCATGTCGCCCCTCATCATGAGTGGTTCTCTGCCTTTATAGGGGGTTAACATGGTATTGTCCATCTTGGGGACAACTATGCATGTGACATTGCAAGTATTGGCAATGCGCAATTGCAGTTTCAACATGGCTCTATTTTCACACATGTATGGCATGTACCTTAGCTCAAGAAGAGCTTGATTAGCATAGGGCAGCTAGATGATGATGGTTTTCATACCACCTTTGGTAATGGAAAATGGAAGATTTGTAAGGGATCTAGAACGATTGCCAGAGGTTGTAAAAGTGATACTTTGTATCCTCTTCATGTATCTAGTATGAGTGATCATGTTGTTGCTGTGACCGAGTAGCCAAGTGTTTCTTTGTGGCATGGTCGGTTGGGATACATGAGTCAAATAAGAATGAAAGTGCTTTCTCGTTTGGGTTACTTATCTTGTCTTTGTTATGATGATTTTGTGATCATTGTGTTTATGGTGAACATGCACAGACGTCTCATAAAAAGTCTCTTTCGCTGAAATCTTCTCCTTTAGAGTTAGTACATTTAGATGTATGTCAGATGCCAGGATTATCTTTAGAGGGAAATAAATATTTTGTCACCTTTGTGATGATGCTACATGAAAGGTATGGGTTTATCCTATTCGTAGCAAGGATGAAGTGCTTGATAGGTTTAAAAATTTCTTGGCATTAGTTGAAAATAAGACTGATAAGACACTTAAGTGTCTTTGCTCTAACAACGGTGGGGAATATGTGTCCAAGGCCTTTCAGGCATTTTGTGGTAGCAAAGGGATAAAGAGGGAGCTCACTGCCCCTCATAATCCACCCCAAAATGGAGTTGCAGAGCATATGAATCAGACCATACAAGATAAGGTCCGTACAATGATGTCTCATGTTGCATTACCCCATGGTTTTTGGGTAGAGGCTGTTATGATAGCCATACACTTAATTAATTAGTCACCAAACAGGTCTTTGGGGGGGCCACCCTCATATGCTCACCTGAAAGTGTTCGGCTGCGAGGCTTTTGTACACATTCGTAAAGAAAAACGCAGCAAACTTGAGCCAAAGTCTTGTAAATGCATTTTACTAGGTTATGGTGAAGAGGGTGAAATGGGGTATAGATTGTGGAATCCCAAGAAAAGGAAAGTAGTACGTGCAGCAATTATGTTATCTTCCGAGAAGATCGCATGCATAAATAGCCCGAAAAGACTGAGGAGGTCCGTAGGGTTGTATTCCGAGAAGAAATACCTTTTGGACAAAAAATGTGCCCGCTATACAGCAGCGTATACCTGATGTAAATGAACCTTAAATGCAAAAAATAATGCTGGAAATGATTAGCCAACTATTGCCCATGATAATGAGCCACTACATGTGTAGGAACAGCCAAGATAGCAAGCTATTAATGTTGATTTAAAAGCTGAAATGCCAGGATAGCATGCTGAAAATGGAATTTTGCAAGAATAGCCAGCAAACAATGATCATTGGGTTAGGAGAACGTCTAGAGATACTAGACAACCTTATAGATTTGTTCATGGTGCAAACAATGTGGCTGATTATGTCATGTTGACAGACTGTGGTGAACCATCTTGATTCAAGGAAGCAATGGACAGACATGACAATAAGAAATGGTATAAAGCCATGTTGTCAAAGATGGAATCTCTTGAGAAAAATGGCACTTGGGACTTGGTGCAGTTGGCTAAAGGGCAGAAAACACTTCCATGCAAGTGGGTTTACAATATGAAGGTCACTTCTAGTTCCTCATCAAAGTACAAAGCAAGATTGGTTGCAAAGGGGTACAAGCAGGAACATGGAATTGACTTTGATGAGATCTTCTCTCCTGTAGTGAAGATGACTACCTTGAGAACCATTTTGGGATTGGTTGCAACTGAAGATATGGATCTCATATAGATGGATGTAAAGATTACATTCTTACATGCTGATCTGCATGAAGACATATATATGCAGCAACCTGAAGGGTTTGTTGAAAAAGGGAAAGAAAATATGGTATGTAAATTCAAAAGGAGTTTGTATGGGCTGAAACAAGCACCAAGAGAATGGTATCATAAATTTGATACATTTATGCAATCTCAAGGTTTCTATAGAAGTCAAGTAGATCACTGCTTGTACACTAAGAAGGCAGCTGATGGCAACCTGATTATCTTGGTTCTATATATTGATGACATGCTGATTGCTGGCAAGGATAGTAATGCCTTGGACTCACTGAAGCAAAGTGTTCATGGAAACTTTGACATGAAGGATCTTGGTGATGCAAATCACATTCTTGGCATGCAAATACTCAAAGATAGGTCAAAAGGATTTCTCTATCTATCTCAGTAGGATTATATCTCCAAGGTTTTGCAGCATTTCAATATGGAGGGGGGCATTTCAATATGGAGGGGGAGAAAAAAATTGGGGTTCCATTGCCTCCATATGTTAAACTCAGTGCAGAGGACAGCCCTACATATGATGATGAGAAGGCTGAAATGGATAAGATTCTACACCCCAAGGATTGGCCCCAGGATGCATTGTCTAAAACATATAAAACATTGTAACATACTTCTCTCTTGATATTTATCATTTTAGGAAACTTTTCATAACCTCACATAATCCTTCCTCCAAGAACAAACGCACTAACCTACAATTAGCAATCCTCTTCCACTCCACATGGATCAATAGTTTCTCAAGTTGTTGCTATGCATTGGGGAGATTTATTCAAATACCATGATTTTATGCTCTTTCCATGTAAGGTGGAATGCTCTAAAGTGTGCAAACAAAAGAAAAACAGTATCATGTTCCATGTGCACAATCATTCATGCTTTTTACTATACGTATTGCAATGATATAGAAGATAGTACCGAGAAAACTTGTGTTGCTATCATCCTTACACTAAAAATTTGACCTATATGCATATGAAAAATATTTAAAAGTCGGTAGATTTAATCTCATTGCCCCCTATTATCAAAAAAAATTACAAGCATTTTCATATTCTTAGGTATGTAGTAAAATGAGAAAAATCACATAGATGCACACCTTAACACACAATATGAGACCATGCTGAAACAATCTCCATGCCATGAAATCCATACAAATATTGCACAAATATATATTTATTATTTCACAACATTGAGATCCATCTAATCATTCAATTTTCCTCAAAATCCCATTTTTCACAATTTTGCTTATATGAACTCCTTTTAAAAACCAATTATTATTATAAAAAACATAATATTCAAACATTTTTCTAATTTCTACTCAGCAAGAATACTTTATATGCACATATGCCACTCAATTTTTTTCATTTTCAAATAAAATGATCCTTATTGTAAAATATTCCATAAAATTGCTTTATTTTCTTCATTTTGGGATCATTTAGTTAACCTGTTGATGCTCCATATAGCCATTAACAACCACCTTCACACTGCTTCGCTCGTTTGCTTGCATCATTTCATGTTCTGACACCCCTTCTCCCTCACCCTCTCAGCCTATATGAATAGGCACTATGGTGAGAGAAAAAGAGAAAGAAACACTAAAAACTGATATTTTCATAGAATGCATCATTTTGCATGCTTCCTCTAGCAATCAGAGCCAAAGAAAATTTAAGATCTCATAGCCAAGAGTGCTCTTGATGATTCAGACACTTGCACATCTCCATTTTTCCAAGAAATCAAGAGGCACCAAATAAAAAAGTGTGCCCCTCTCATGTGAAGAATTTTGGTTATTTTGGTCTTCCTTAAGATCTTATTAACAAATAACCAGTTCACTTGATGCACATCCACACTATGGGAACGTGGTTTCATTAAAATCAAAGGGGTAAAAGAGATTGAATTCGAGATCTGAAGGTACAATCATGTTCATGGTGTCATTTTCTATTGGCTTGGTCTCCTTGATGCTATTTTTGGCCTCTGGATTAGGTAGTTGCTTTGTAATGCTAAAGTTGCGCCTCTTTAAATGGACTGTCTAACAAACTTTGATTGAGGAATGGATGTTTCCAATGCATTTTGGGCCACCCTCTTTAGCTTAGAAAACTCTGGCATCTCCTCATTTTTACAGCAAATGCTTTATTTTCTACTTTAGTTTTGGTGCCTAATCGCACATCTCATTGACAACCCTATATAGGATAGGGTGACTTAAGCTATTGAATCCATAGATTAATCTACATACATATAAAACACAGTGAGCATCAAGCTGCTTCAAATAAAATACATAACATAACATAGAAACAATCTCACCCTACCCTCTAATAAAGATCATGGCATAAATTCCACAAGGATAGGCCAAGAATAATCTAACAAAGAGATCAAGAGCTAGTTACTAACTAATTACTCCAACATAGACTGGCTAAAAGATCTATCTAAGAGGTCATCCTAAGTAGTGGTCTAACCTGCCTACCTGTAGTAGGACAACTATACCAAGAACTTCTATTAGGCAAGTACTCCTATAGCCTAGTCCACTTGAATTCATATATTCTTCTATTTTTCTCATTTTTTATTCTTCAATATTTGGTACTTGAATGTGTAAAAAGGAGGGAGCTAAGTGTATTATGACCCAAGGAGAACAAGGCATCAACCTAAGGTCCCCAATCTCAGTACCCAAGAACCTACCAAGCTCTTGCAAGGCACACTAAATCCTTTTCTCCCACTCACTATTATTTTCACTCCAAGCTTCCTTATTTTCTTTAGGCCCCTAGGAAGGTAAGAAATTAACAGTGGATCTTCATCCCCAAGAACCTACCAAGCCTGTCGAAGGCAATAAACGTTTACTCTTTTGATTTTTCTCTTTATGTTCTTATTTCAAGGGTTAGAACCCCTTTTTACACATCTCTATATTGTATGTATTTCAAACACATTTATCATTTTCTTTTTGTATTTATCGGGCTTCCCTAGCTACCTCACAACAACTAACATGAATTCCTAAAACTAGCCTCCTTAATAAGCTAGGAGAATAGGGTCACTAGGATTACCTCAAGGACAAATCCTTATATACCTAACAATGTCTTTGTAATTGGTGGACAACTTCTCAAACCTCCCTAGACATACCTAACCTAATCCTATGACTTCATACCTTAACTATCATTCCCCAACAAAGAAAGAAGCATTCCAAAATACACCTATGTATTCTACTTAATTCAAAAGAACTTAAAAAGGAAAGACACCACTTGAATGGCCACAAGAAGCTTCCACGTCGCAATTGGCTCCCTCTAGGTACTCTTTCAAACGTGTCTAGTGCAACACTAAAACAAAGAACCATCAAATGCACTTGTGCCAACCTGACATATGGCTCTCTTGGCCTAACAAAGTAAATCATTTCACTACAAAAGAAATGGTAATCTTGGTCTCATGAAATATAATACTTTCCCAAGTCCAAAACAACTAAAACCTACTTGCTAAGGAGATCGAATACCTCTTCAAACTCCCTCGCTTCCTACCTATCTATGATGCCAGGAGGCATATTACACGGTGGATTCTGTGCGACGGTGGATTCCGTGAGGTTTTACGGTGGATTCTTTAAACTTTTATTATCGGGGCTCATACACAAAGTGGATTCTTTGTGCGAGAAGTCGATGGGGACGCTTATCCTTTTCGGGTGTTTTGTTAATTTAGTGTGTACATGGGTGATTCTATAGTGGGTGATTCTGCAAAATACATATTAAATTAATAAACATTTATGAGTTTAGAGTGCGCACTCGTGATAAATTAAGGTTAGGATTGATTTCTAACCAATTGATTTATTTATGTAACTGAAGACTGCTAGGTATTCACTTTTGTCGGTTTAATTGTATTATTTTACTAATGATTGCGAATGCTTCAGTTAATGTGTAGAGATAGCAGCAGTGGTGGCGGAAAGCATTGGAGGATAGTGTGTATTCGAGTTATCATCTATATTTTGATGGGCACATACCTTAGGCATGGCGCCTATATTTTGTCATGCCTATTTATCAAGGCGTTGGATATTTATTTATTATTTTTGTATGTGCATGGACGCACGATTTAGATATTTGTATTTGGACATTGTATTGGGTATGCCTGACTTCTTGGGCGCCCATTAGCTTCATTTCTATTTGGCACTAAAGCAAACTCAAAAGCCAAAAGCGTACTATTTTGTAATTTGGGCTATTATTTGAGCTTGAAGATGATTAATATATAAAAATACATGCTTTGTGGAGCGCTCACACAAGGCATGGGGGGAGATTGCACCCAATTGGTCTCTTGTTCATGTCGTGCATGCTTTCTACATTGATTTGTGTGCAAAAAGTAGAGTTCTTTTGCTCTTGGGGACCTTCTGACGCTCACTACGCGTGCTTACGGCATCTGATCTGTGCACCAGTGGTATCAGATGCTAATATTTCAGGAATATGCAATTCATCATTTGACTAAATGTAGGAGGTGCATTAGTTAATCTAAAAGGCATCACTAAAAATTCATAATGTCCAAATTGTGTTCTAAATGCAGTTTTGAATATATCAGATTTATCCAATCTCACTTAATGATAACCAGATTTAAGATCTATCTTACTGAATATAGGAGAACCTTGTAGTTTATCCATAAGATCATCTACCCTAGGAATCGGATATCTATTCTTAACTGTAATTTTATTTAGGGCACGATAATCAATGCACGTGCGATAAGTATTATTCTTCTTTTTTACCAATAAAATAGGTACGCCAAATGGAGAACTACTAGGTCTAATTAATCCTCTGTTAAGCAATTCTTCTACTTGATTTTGAATTTCTTTCTATTCAATTTGATTATGCCTATATGGTGCTTTACATGATGGTTGTGTACCAAGAATTAAATCTATTTTGTGATCTTCAGGACGTGAAGGTGGTAGTCCATTGGTAAATCATCAGCAAAGCAATCTTTAAATTGAGTAAGAAATTGTTTATGCCTAGGATGCATATGTTTTTCTTTAGCTTGAAGTTCATTCACCCAAATTAAATAAGATTTGCTACTTTTACGTAATGCACATTTAGCTTGAGTATGAGTAAGTAGTGGAAAATTATTAGATGCGTGCATACCATGCAATATAATTTGTTTTCCTTGAAAATGAATTTTAATTGAATGCGTGGAATAATCTATATCAAGATTATACTGATGACGCCAAGGCATACCTAGGATAATATCACTAGACTACAAAGGTACAACTAGGAAATTCCTTCGTTCAGTGTATTCACCAATTTTAATTTCTAAGTTATGCATCTCTTGTGTTCCATTATATCTATGCCTAAGAATGCTGCTTTAATGCGATAATGTGTAGAAACAGTTTGTAATTTCAATTCTTTCACTAACTTTACAGAAATAAAATCATGTGTGCTACCATCATCATGCAAAATAATCTTTTCTTTACCATGCACAAAACATTTCATTGTCAACAATGTTAACCCCAACACGAAGAAAGCAAAAGGAAATAAAAAAGACGCAGGTCAAAGGCGGAAAAAAGGTAGCCCGACTGAAGAAAGAAGAGGAGAAAAGACCAAAAGTGCAAGGGCAACCTTAAAAGTCCAAGGAAAATGCAAAAGGGGAAAGGCGCATTTTAAAATACAAAGGCGCACCCTGAAATCTTGTAAAAGAGTGCCAGGCGGTGGAAAATCTGGAAAGCTAAAACAGAAGATAAAGACAAAGGCCGAGGCAAAGAGAAACGGAAGACAAAGGCGCACGAGGAAAAGCGCAAGTCAAACTATTGTAAAAGAGTGCAAGTGCATCATGGTTTAATTCAAGGAGCGTCGGGCTCTCACCCGTGCAATTTGTAAATGTAAACGGGCGGTGGAAAGGAAGCTAGGAAGATAGAAGGACAATGGGAAAAAGGGCCTAGGCTACGGCCGGCCATGTAAAAAAAGGGAAAAGGGGATGACCGCCCAAAAGGGATTTAGGGTTTTGTATATAAAGTTGAAAAGTGAATGAGAAGCTCATTCTTGTGTGTGACCAAAAGTAGCTCTCCTCTTCTTCTTCTTCTTCTTCTTCTTCTTCTTCTTGCTTGCTTGAGCTTGTGCTTGAGAGAGGGAGTGTGAGAGTGTGAGGGAGTGAGTGTGTGAGGGTGAGGGACTGAGGAGGAGAAGCTCTCCATCTTCTCCTCTCTTCTTCTCTTCTCTTCTCTTCTCTTGTCTTGCTCGTGGCAATGGAGCTTGGAGCTTGGAGCGAGAGGATCGAGCTTGCTTGAAGCTTGCACTTGGATCGTGGAGCTATCGGAGTGCAGGGAGAGGAGGTAACTCGAGCGGCACAGAGGTAAGCTCACTACACCCATAGATATGGATGGCGCATCGATTATGTGAGAGGTAGCCATTAGTGCTCGGCTTGGAACGCTTGAAGCAATAAGCGGTCCATGGGTCTTGGCGGTTGAGTGAAAGCTCCCACATTTTGGTTCCGTTGCCGGGACACGGATTCAAGCCTTGAGTGCTTGCACGCTTCAAATCGAGCATTGGAGTAGGGTTTTCCCCCGAACCGGTGCTTGAGATATGTAGGAAGTGAGGGGGTTGAAGATGGTATTCGATCTCCTTAGCAAGTAGGTTTTTTGATTTTTTGAGATTTATGTTGTGAGATGGAGTAGTATAGGTATTTACTTTGTGATTTGGATACATTTAGGATAGGAAAAAACAAAGAAAAAGAAACAAACAGTAGGGTTCTCTGTTGTTGTATAATAGGCTAAAACAAGGAAATAGGGGCACAGATCCTTGGAGTGCCGTTTGATTCGAGCACCACAGTGGTTCCAGGCATGTCTGGCATTCCCTTGTAGTGTCTTGCACCTATCTAGAAGGCGCTGGACGATTCGGTGTAGTAGACGTCAGTCTAGAGGCATCGCGTGCAACTCGCGGGCCGTCGGCCGTGTAGTCGGACCAGCTCGTCCGAGTCCCAGAATCGGACCCGTCCAGAATCAGACCAGTCCATAATCGTACGCTTGGACAACCGTTCGATCGGACCATCCTGTCCGATCGGACCACTTGGACTAACCTGTCCGATTTTGGAAATCGGACCACTCGGACACTCGGACTCGGACCACTCGGACCATTCTGTTCGATGATCGAGGCAATCAGACCACCCTGTCCAATCCAATTCCCAGAATCAGACCAGTCTAGAATCGGACCAACCCAGAATCGGACCAGTCTAGAATCGGACCACCCAGAATTGGACCATCCGGAATCAGACCACCCGGAATCGGACCAGTCAGAATCGGACCATCCAACTACTAGAATTGGACCACCCTGTCCGATCCGATTCCCAGAATCGGACGTGAGCAAAATCGAACCACTAGGCCGATCGAACCAACCCAAAATCGGACTCCTGAAAATCGGACATCTGAGAATCAGACAAAAAAGTGTCAAAATCGGACAGGTATCTAGAACACAAATTTTGACACATCTAAACCAAGAGATTGACCCCAAAGGCTACGTAGAGCTAAAGGCACATCACAGATCCATCACTGGGCTAAAATTTAGAGCACGTAGTTCAAAATTTGGCTATAAACGGTCCTCCAAATTGTGCATGGCTTTTACCGTAATGGCCTTGCGGGCCAGGGGGGACTGCCCCCCCCAGACCCCCGCAGAGGGGGCTCTGCCCCCTCCGCACCTCCCCCAAGTAGGTTGGAGAGAAAACGCGCGCCGTGATAGGTCCTCCAAATTGGACCCTGGTGAAGTAATGGCTCTACATGAGCATAGATTCTCACTTGCAAAAGAGCAACCAAAAGCCCATACTTGAACAGAGAGAAACAGAGACCCTAGAACATCAATGGGCCAATCTAGCCATCAAGGGCAAAAAGGCCACACCACGAGAACATAAAGACATTGTGTTCATGCCATGTCTAGTCAGAGCAAAATGCAACATCAGCAAGCTATAAAGGCCAAGATAACTAGACATGACACTCTTGACAAGAGATGTACCTTGAGCAACACTGCACAAACAACCCAAGACGTTGGTGGAGAATCCACGTCTGGTCATGCAAGTAGGGACTCAAGGGCATCTGTCAGAAGGCTTAAATTTACAAGCCAAGATCCGGAAGATGAAGACATAGTACCACCTGCTTATCTTAGGGTCAAACTCACCGCGAAAAGAGAGCATACTATCGATGCTTTGATTGATGAAGGAGCAGATTTTAACATCTTGACCTATGAATCATGGACCCTACTAGGCAACCAGAGCTCACACCGACTAGTGCAACTCTTAGCCCTTATGGGGGACACCCACAAGCACTCATAGGGAAGTGCAAAATCCTTGCGACAATTGAAAGGAAAAGCTTGCCTATCCTATTTCATGTTTCTCCAAATAGTGCAACTGCGGGAAAGAAACCCTCCTAGGAAGACCCTTCAAAAGGGTGACCAAGTGTGAGGCCGACTATGTAGCACAGAGGATACACCTGACACTACCGGGTGTGAGGATAGTCACAACCTTTAGCAAGGGTGACTTCATCAAACCTCGAGGGAAAGGCAAGGAAAGTGATGACTGGGCAAGGACTTGTCAGAAGAGTTGATACAAGCACAGGTCGAACAACGAGAACCAGTGAGTGAGGCCATGCTTGAAACAAAAAGGTCAGGAGACAAGACCAAGGATGGAGTTGGGACTTACAGATATCGTAGAAGACCACGAAAAAAGTCCAAGCCTTATAGACGGAGGCATCGATGGAGAGCCAGCACAACGCCACGATGGATATCCAAGGCGTTGCTTCGGGCTCAAGGGTATTATGCAGGCAACCGATGGATTTGGGTGCCAAAACCCCTTGCTAAACCTCCCTGGTCGATTGAAGGCCAGATCGTATCAAGAGAAAGGAAGCGTAGGAGGAGATCTAAATGAAAAACCAAGTCTCGAGTCAACAACAGTGGAGTGACCGAGCCCCTCATGGTCGAAATCAAGAAACCAAACGGGACCAATCGGAGGGTAGATCCTCGGCCTAGTGTGCTTGACAAGCAGATGCCAGATGTAATCGTTGAGGATACGCAGAAGCCGCTAGTGCCCAAGGAGCTTTTGATTCCCCAAGAGGATAGCAAGCATCATAGGCACAACATTGCTCATGGCAAGGTTAAATGCTCAACAAAGCAAATAGCACAATCATCTAACAGCCACGAGCAAATCTCCCAGCCAGTGTCAAAGCCACTTAGGAGTTCCAAGCCTCCTACACCCTCTTCCCCTAAACGGACACACGAAGCACAACACTCGTCAAGTGAGGCTACTCAATCCCAATCTCTACCTACATCAGAGCTTCCAAATGTCCAAGAGGCAGGACACGACACCAACCTTAGCTCTCAACCTAAGGATGTGCATGTGCAATCCACCGTGGTTAGCTCAACCGCTACTCAATCTGCACAAGTGAATACGCAAAGGGCAACAAAAGGCACGACCACTTTTGATCTGCCTAAGGACTTGACACCCCAAGCTACCAATGGTAGCCAGTCCACTGAACTAGCCACCACTACTTCCAATCAGAAATCACAGCAGTCATAGCCCTTGGCCGTGACAACGCCCCTTGTGGAACGTGTCCTTAGTAGTTTACCTCTAGAGGAGGTGTCGCAACCAACTTTCTTGAAAACTCCAGCACTTTCAAAGTGCCTAAAGCCTAGGCTGGAGGAGTTAAACACAAGGGAGTTGGCTGAAAAGCTAGACTCCCCAAAAAGGGAGGCAGTTGTGCCCTCACAGCCTAGTAAGGCTATTCAGTAGGCCACGGCTATATCCCATAAGGACACACTAGAGAGAGAGAATGCTGAGGCCCAACCAAGCACGTCAACAGTTGACCTAGTCCAAGGTCCTGAGTCATTAAGAGAGGCACCTTCACTGACCAAGAAAAAGAGGAGAAAGTAGAGAAAACAACAACAATTGCAGGTGGTTGTGGACCCCAAGAACATTGAGACGAAGGGCGCTGGAGAGCTTATGAATAAAGCATCGAGTCCATCCACCAATGAGCCCACTGATGCCTCTCCTAATAGCGGTGAACTCTCAGACACATCTGTGTGCTCTGAAAAATCAAAGCAATCGTTGCCATCAACAGTTGCTTTCAACACGCAATCCACCGACAATAGAACTCACATCGACCAATCAAGAGTGGATAAAATGTCGTCACAACAGGGTGACAAATCTATACCAGTCACATCCGAGAAGAACCATGATAAAATAGCAACAAAACCTCATGAAAAACACACAATCCCTAAGAGCATAAGCAATCCTAGCGTTGACCAATCTTGCTCATCTAGGCCTGAGCCCCCAGCCATGCTAAAGCCTAAGGAAACTCTTAGAACTGTTCATGAGATAGCAACCGAGCAAGCCTTCGTTGAACATAGAAGTGTCACAGAATGCTTAACTGAGTTGGATGCTAAGCTCAAAGTGTTCGCACGTGTCTACATCCTTGCAGACGTGGGCACAATCCCCAAGGAGCAGCTTGGAGATTACTTGCCCTTTCCTCTATCCTGGGAAGAGCAAGAACATCTTAACGAGCACTACGACAGGCTCCTGCATGAACGCATGCGACTCATCTCTGACGAGGAGGCTGACGAACTGCGCTTAACCGTCACATTCAATGAAGTGCTCTGTCGACCGAATCTTGTAGACATAGAGCAACTAAAGCGACTATCAGCAGGCCAGAGTCAATTTGAGCAGCGTTGGTGCGAAAGCCGCGTTGTAATGGTCGAACTAGGGGCTCAGATTGTGACAGTCTCAAAGGAGTGATTGGCCAAATGGCAGGTCTCAAAGAGACCCAACCTATGTGGCACCAACTTCCCTTCGAGTGCTGACTGCCATTCGAGGTATGGACTTAGCTGGAACTAGCCAAGAGAATGCTCTGTTTGATAAGGTTCTCACTGAGGAGGAGTTACATATAGCCAGTAGACCCGGACAAGGTTCCATGCTACTCGATGTGGCAAAATATCTATCGGTATTAAGTAAGCTGCCACGAATACTAGATATGTGTGCCACGCTCCAGTACAATCCCGAGTTCTACAATTGGTTCTTATCCTCGTGAAGTGACATGGATTCATAAATATGTATATAAATAAACACTGAATTGTGTGTCACCGTGTATAAACAATATCAACACACACAAGCAATGATAGTCAAGCGTAGGAAGAAGAGTTGGGTCTGACAGGCTAAGCTCCTCAAGTCCTCCTCTCATCATGCTTTTAAAAGCTGTGTGACCATCCCTACCTCCAAGTGAAGGGCATGCAACCCACATTACCACCATAGGAAGCCTTGACCAACAACTCTGATGGTGTAGACAGGGTGCAGCCCCTTTTTCTATACACCTTCTTTCCTTCACGATCTATCCTTCCAAGGCTGAGCCCTGCCTAAATTCATGACCGCCAACAAACGTAGCTCAACATGAGCCAAGATCTACTAATGGCATGAGGCTAAGTATGCATCACGGGGGCCATCCCTCTACAACAAGTACTACATGCCCTACCCCTCCCCTTCTCGTCCTATGCGCTTGATAACCCGCACTATAATCCCTTCCATATGAATGGTCTTATCATGTAACAAATCCTAATCCTTGATTCGCATCTTACAGGTCCCCCTGCGAGGAAAGCATGGAGAACCAAGGGCAGCTAGCTTGCAAGGACGCTCTTCGCAGGCCGACAGGAACATGCAGCACACGCCCCTCCACCGGTGCGCTACGTGCCCACTCTTAAAAGGTATGCCAAGAAACGTGGCCCCAAGCGACACCGCCCCAGACGAAGGCCGAAGAATCCACGGGCCAGGGGAGTGGACGCTCAAGGAGGCACACAAAATGTGGCAATGCCAATTGCACAGACCCCCAATGCACGCTTGGGCACCAGGTGCTCACGAAGTGAAAATGCGGCCAGGGATAGGGCAGAATTTAATGAATTGTTTAAAGACCTTCTAGAAATGGTAGCGGCCCGGGACTATACCATTCATGTCCCGGCCGACATGTTCCCTGCCCAGCCTCACGGGAGCCCCGCACTAGCACCGCCCCAGTTGCCTAGCCAACCTGCCTCACCCCGCCTCATACCTATCGACTAAATCCCTATGATGTGCAAGTAGCTCGACAAGTTAGCATGCCAGAACATTTTGTTTTTTGATGAGTAAAGGGGCAAGATCCCCACTTGTACACATTCCCGTTACTTCTTGTTAATATATGCGACCTTAACAAGCAATGAAATAGGCATCCCAATAGACATCATAGAATTCTGAAAAATTATGTCTTATCATGATTGCATTTGTTCGATGCACTTAACACAAGCAAGCATATACTCTCACGAAGTGACAAGTGGATGCAGGATAATACATGTCCTTGTGCGAAAGTGTTCAATGCCCAATCACCGCAAGACCATTGACCCCACAAAGAGCTGTGACAAAGCCACACTGCCGAAAGCAAAAATCACCCTTGCTAACCGCCCACATCGTATGGCCCAAAGCATATTCATGGGCTACGCTCTCTTTCTGGGTCAAGCTCTATAGTTGGCTCACGGCAGTCATTACCTCAATTGTACCAACATCGCGTGTGTCGCAAGAAGGTTTGCAATATCCCAAGTGTATCTCCCCATCTCAACAACTGCTTCTCTAACAACGAGGCTAGGGCACAATCATCACTGTAATATCCATTTCCTGAGCCTTCCAAGCTTGACATTTTCCAACCCATTGAAAGGCTGATAGCCTCAACATATTGTAATGGCTGTACTCAGGCAAGTCCCAAAAAAAAAAGGGAGGAAAAAAAAACAAAGAGAACAGAACGAAAAAAAAAAGAAAAAAAAAGAAAAAAAAAAAGAAGAAGAAACGAACGAAAAGATAAGAAACAACCACGATCATAACACAGCACCTAGGGGTCCTCAAATTAGGTATGTCCAGTGACCTTGGTCGACTGGCTCTGTCCCTAGTTCCTTAGCCCTTTAGCATCACCCACAATTATTCAAAGCACATCAAGGGCAGGACATACCTAGGGAGCTTGTCTCGCCTATGGTTAGACCTGTCACCCTGACCCACTTGCATAATTCTCTCTTGCACTCTGCCTTAGTACCATTGCAATCAGTAGTGGTAAGCACTGCACGATTGGCCATGAAAAGTACACCGTCCTCATCAAGAAAGTCCAATAGCTTCCAACTATACCGAAAGTGCGGTGTCCCTGTATTCAATTATGCTCCGTCATGCAGTCACAATCCAAAGGATGTCTCATATACCTTCACGTGTACTTCTTCTCAACATGGTTAACTTTGCTTCATCCACACATTGTTACGAGAAACTAGCCCACGGTCTTCTGACTACGTAATATCTAAGTATGCACGAGCACTTACATAATATCTGCACCGAAGTATATACACAGTTTGGGTCCTCAAGTGCAGGACAATACTCTCAAATTGCTTAGAGTTTGACCTGTCTCCCAAACTAATCAAATATGTCTTGTGCACGATAAGAAGACTAGCACTACCCTTAGGGAGAGACCACACGAGAGGTTTTCACATTGCAGGTATTGACGCCTCCAACGAAATTTCAATCGCTCTTTACTGACACCCAACTCCGAATGCTTATCCCTTACCATCCGACAAGCCTGAAAAGAATCATCATGTGCAGAATCCCCAACAAACCTACGCTTGTGCTGACCATCAATGCAATCCCCAACACAGAACAGCCCTATCACCAACTCCAACAACCCTTCCACTAGCCACCTTGGCCACCAACAGGTTCCCAGGACCTTCCGCCACACTACCACCAACACTTCTCCACGGAAACCATAGGTGTCCTTGTCACCCACATCTTCGGTGCATGCTACAGCCTGCTACCTATGACGGTGAGTGCCATGGGACTGGCACTCATCTAGGAGGGGGGTAATGTTAACCCCAACACAAAGAAAGAAAAAGGAAATAAAAAAGACGCAAGTCAAAGGCAGAAAAAAGGTAGCCCGATTGAAGAAAGAAGAGGAGAAAAGGCCAAAAGTGCAAGGGCAACCTTAAAAGTCCAAGGGAAATGCAAAAGGGGAAATGCGCATTTTAAAATACAAAGGCGCACCCTGAAATCTTGTAAAAGAGTGCCAAGCGGTGGAAAATCCGGAAAGCTAAAACAAAAGATAAAGACAAAGGCCAAGGCAAAGAGAAACGGAAGACAAAGGCACACGAGGAAAAGCGCAAGTCAAACTATTGTAAAAGAGCGCAAGTGCATCATGGTTTAATTCAAAGAGCACCGGGCTCTCACCCGTGCAATTTGTAAATATAGACGGGTGGTGGAAAGGAAGCTAGGAAGATAGAAGGACAATGGAAAAAATGGCCTAGGCTACGGCCAGCCATGTAAAAAAGGGGAAAAGGGGATGACCGCCCAAAAGGGATTTAGGGTTTTGTATATAAAGTTGAAAAGTGAATGAGAAGCTCATTCTTGTGTGTGGCCAAAAGTAGCTCTCCTCTTCTTCTTCTTCTTCTTGTTCTTGCTTGCTTGAGCTTGTGCTTGAGAGAGGGAGTGTGAGAGTGTGAGGGTGAGGGACCGAGGAGGACAAGCTCTCCATCTTCTCCTCTCTTATTCTCTTCTCTTCTCTTCTCTTCTCTTGCTCGCGACAATGGAGCTTGGAGCTCGGAGCGGGAGGATTGAGCTTGCTTGAAGCTTGCACTTGGATTGTGGAGCTATCGGAGTGCGTAGGAGAGGAGGTAACTTGAGTGGCATGGAGGTAAGCTTACTACACTCGTAGGTATGGATGGCGCGTCGGTTATGTGAGAGGTAGCCATTAGTGCTCGTCTTGGAACTCTTGAAGCAATAAGCAGTCCATGGGTCTTGGCGGTTGAGTGAAAGCTCCCACAAACAAAGAATGTGGAGTTGGCATACCTAGTAAAGTATCTGAAGAAGTAGCAATGTCGTCATCATCTTCCGTAAAATCAGGCATTTCCTCATGTTCTTCATCTTCCATTGCTCCAAGATAATTGATATGGACAGGTGGCTTTTTCGATTGGCAATTGGCTGCAAGATGTCCAGGTTGATGGCATTTGTAATAAACTATAGGTTTGGCTTTAGATACATTGTTGGCAATGGTAGGAAGTCTAGGAATATTAGGATTTGACTGTGAGGATGGTTTAGGGTTTGGATTGGTATTTGATGGCAAAGCAGGTGGTTTTGTCCAAGACTTACAAAATGACGATTGAAGAAAACGACTTTGATTAAATCTTCTAAAATTTGAATTGAATTACTTGGAACCATAGTTACCATTTGCTTGAAATTGTTGTGGACGCTTGTCTCTTCCTCGAATCTTGTCATGAGCCAAAGAAATTGCATCTTCAAGGGTTGTAGGCTTGAACATATTAACTTCAACATAGTAATGTCCAAGTAATCCAGACATAAACTTGTGTTTGTGTGTCACTTCAGGTACGTCTTCAAGCATGCGTAGTTGCAGTAGGGCATTCCAAAAACGTTCAGTGTATTGAGAAATAGGCTCACGATCTCTTTGCTATAGAAAATCCCATTGCTTTATGGCTTTTTCATGGAATTGAGAAGGAAGGAAATTCTACATAAACTTCTTTTTGAAACTCTCCCAGGTAGTGGGACAATCAATGCTCTTGCGAACTACAGTCCACCAAAGAGATGCTCGATCGACTAAATGATTAGTGACACATTTAATTTTGTCTTTTTCAGCATATGTCTCTTCATGAAAGTAATCATCAAACTGACTGATAAATGCAAGGACAGTCTTTCCATCTCGAGTTCCATTGAAAGTACGAAATTTGAAGTTTCTTTTACTTATCTTTGTTTCTTTGCGGATGGATTGAGCTTCGAGCGTCGCATCGATGGTTCGTCAGATAAGATCTTCGGGTTGCAGTTCATCTTTGTTAGTGGTAGATTGTTGGAAATTGGCCAATTGGACTTGCAAAGCTTGTCGGGCTCTTTGTTCTTCATCAAGCTACATCATAATCAAATCCAATTTTTGTTCCATCATAGGTTCGGAAAGATCATCTTCAGCCATTAAATCATCCATATTTTGTTCCGTCATCCTGTAAAAATCCAAAAGACCTCACTCTCTCAAAATCTGATTAGCGGGATGAGCATAGCTCAAAGTCGAGTATACAAGGCTTATAGATTTTGTTGGGCTTTTACGGTCTTTGTCTTTTGCGGTTGCGGGATTTGTTGTCTTTGTAGAAACTGCATATGACCTTCTCTGTGTGCTGAAACTGGTTCAACAAGTCTGCGTATATGAATAGAGTCTTCCAGGGAGCAATTTTGTAGTTCTATGCTTCTGCGCAGAAATAGTCTTTATGGGAGTAATCAAGATAAGTCGGTTTTGATCCTCTGTGACTTACAGGACTTGCAGAGTAATACAACTTGCAGAACTTGAGTGACTTTGGAAGTTTGAAGGCTTATGTTACTAAGCTTAAGCTTAAAGTGACTGTCCTGAATTCAATTTTTGAGGGAGGGTCCGTTTTTTTCGCCGACTACTGCGTCAGCATGCCGCTGCTGCCTAGTGGTCAATTTTTATGGGATAAAGCTTTCTTATAAGCTTACTAAGTTTTACTTAAAGCTTTTAACCTTTTTCTTTGGATATGGAAGCTTACTCAGTCTGTTTCAAAACGACTTGTAAAAGGAGATGTTGACGTGGTCCTCCGCCTCCTCAGGCCACTCCTTCACGATCAGAGGCTGCAAACAGAGGTTCTTGACTGCTAGGATTCCACCCATATCGACCGTTCGAGATGAAACTCACTGTAGAGCTCGATCGTTCCAGGAGCTCTGCCTTCACACAAGATGGGTAGCGATTGGAAGCTCTCGATCTCAGCTTTGCTCTGATACCACTGGTGCACAAATCGGATGTCGTAAGCGCGTGTAGTGAGCGTCAGAAGGTCCCCAAGAACAAAAGAACTCTACTTTTTGCACACAAATCAATGTAGAAAGCATGCACGACATGAATAAGAGACCAATTGGGTGCAATCTCCCCCCATGCCTTGTGTGAGCGCTCCACAAAGCATGTATTTTTATATATTAATCATCTTCAAGCTCAAATAATAGCCCAAATTACAAAATAGCATGCTTTTGGCTTTTGAGTTTACTTTAGTGCCAAATAGAAATAAAGCTAATGGGCGCCCAAGAATTCAGGCATACCCAATACAATGTCCAAATACAGATATATAAATTGTGCGCCCATGCGCATACAAAAATAATAAATAAATATCCAATGCCTTAATAAATAGGCACGACAAAATATAGGCGTCATGCCTAAGGTATGTGCCCATCAAAATATAGATGATAACTCGAATACACGCTATCCTCCAATTCTTTCCACCACCACTGCTGCTATCTCTACACATCAACTGAAGCATTCGCAATCGCTAGTAAAATAATACAATTAAACCGACAAAAGTGAATACCTAGCAGTCTTCAACTACATAAATAAATCAATTGGTTAGAAATCAATCCTAACCTTAATTTATCACGAGTGCATACTCTAAACTCATAAAGGTTTATTAATTCAATATGTATTTTGTGGAATCGCCCGCTATGGAATCACCCATGTACACACTAAATTAACAAAACACCCGAAAAGGATAGGTGTCCACATCGACTTCTCGCACAAAGAATCCACTTTGTGTATGAGCCCCAATAATAAAAGTTTACAAAATGCACCGTAAAACCTCACGGAATCCACCGTGGCATGGAATCCACCATATAATATGCCTCCTAGCATCATAGATAGGTAGGAAGCGAGGGAGTTTGAAGAGGTATTCGATCTCCTTAGCAAGTAGGTTCTAGTTGTTTTGGACTTGGAAAAGTATGATGGGTGTAGGTATTTTCCTTATGATGTTTTCTTGCATTTAGGAAGGATAGGAGCAAAACATTGGAACAAACAGTAGGGTTTTTTGTTGCTATATAACAGACTGAAACAGGGAAAAGAATGGCTAAAAATGAAATTTTGGGTTAAATGTTAGTAAGGGAGGCAAGATAAGGTGAGTACATGCTTAGGTAGGGTAATAAGAGGCTAGGAGTGGCAAGAAATGCAACATTGTGCGTTGCAGGGTTTTAGGAGAGCAGGAGAGAGGAAGAAAGCTTCGTCGCATAGATCCGCTTCGATCTGGCCATCCGGGAGTTATTTGCCCAACCCAAGTAATTCTACACCTTCCCCTACATGAGTAGGTTGGATCTAGAGCTCCTCAACCAGGGGGAAGGCCTCCAACGCTCGGCGCGATGAATTTCGTGAAGTCCAACGAAAAAACGCACCGCGCTCGGCGTGTCCGAGTGACGGCGATTTCGGGCCGAGTCCCAGAATCAACCCTCAGACTGCTCAGCCATTCGGCCCTTGGCCCACTACCACTCGAACCACTTCACTCGGCCCACTCAACTCGGACACCCACCGCTCGGCCCGTCCGAATTGATCATTCGGACCAACTTTGAAATTCGACCTCAGCTCACTAGACTCGGCCCATCTGACTCAGCCCTTGGCCCACTCGGCCTACAGACAACCAAACTCGGACTGGCTGAATTTGACATTCGGACCAATTACATTCGGCCCTTTCTACTCAGCCCCTGCAATTCGGACCTATTGGGCTGAAATTAGATTTTTTTTCAAATTTTAACCTGTAGACCCTGAAACTGACCGAGAGACCATATAGAGCCGAAACCATATCATAGATCGATCATTGGGCTGAAACTTAGAGCAACTAGTTCAAAATTTGGCTATAAACGGTCCTTCAAATCGCGCATGGTGTTTACCGTAACGGCCTTGCGGGCTGGGGGGACTGCCCCCCCCAAGACCCTCGCAGAGGGGGCTCGGCCCCCTCCGCACCTCCCCCAAGTAGGTTGGATAGAAAATACGCACCGTGGCAGGTCCTCCAAAACAGACCCTAGTGTAGTAGTGGCTCTACACAAGCATGGATTCTCACTTGCAAAAGAGCAACCAAAATCCCATACCCGAACAGAGAGAAACAGAGACCCTAGAACCTCAATGGGCCAATCTAGCCAATAAGGGAAAAAAGGCCACACTGCAAAAACACATATGTGTTGCATTCGGACTGCATCTAGTCAAAGCGGAAAGCAACAACATCAAGCTACAACAGTGAGAATGACTAGATATGACAGTCCTGACAATAGATGCTCCTTGAATAGCACTACACTCACGATCCAAGACACCAGTGGAGAACCCACATCTGATCGTGCAGTTGGGGACTCAAGGGCATTTGTTAGAAGGCTTAAATTTACAAGCCAAGACCGGAAAGACAAAGACATAGTACCACCTGCTTATCTTATGGTCAAACTCACTGCGAAAAGAGAGCATACCATCGATGCTCTGATTGATGAAGGAGCAAATTTCAATATCTTGACCTATGAAGCATGGATCCTACTAGGCCAACCAGAGCTCACACCGACTAATGCAACTCTTAGCCCTTACGGGGGACACCCACAAGCACTCATAGGGAAGTGCAAAATCCTTGCGACAATTGAAACTGAAAGCTTGCCTATCATATTTCATGTTCCTCCAAATAGTGTTAATTGCGAGAAGGGAACCCTCCTTGGAAGACCCTTCAAAAGGGCGACCAAGTGTGAGGTCGACTATGTAGCACATAGGATACACCTGACACTACCGGGTGTAAGGATAGTCACAACCTTTAGCAAGGGTGACCTCATCGAACCTCGAGGAAAATGCAAGGAAGGTGCTGACATAACAGTCAAGCCTACTAACGAGAGCAAGGACTTGTTGGAAGAGTTGATACAAGCACAGGTCAAACAACGAGAACCAGTGAGTGAGGCCATGCCTGAAACAAGAAGGTCAAGAGACAATGCCAAGGACGGGCTTTGGACTTACAAATATCATAGAAGACCCCAAAAGAAGCCCAAGCATTATAGACGAAGGCATCGATGGAGAGCCAATACAATGCCAAGATGGATATCCAAAGCGTTGCTACGTGCTCAAGGGTATTATGCAGGTAACAGATGGATTTGGGTACCAAAACCCCCTGTTAAACCACCTCTATCATCTGAAGGCCAGATTGCATCAAAAGCAACAAAGCACAGGAGGAAATATAAGAGAAACTCCATGTCTCGAGGCAAGAAACCAAACATGAATGTTCGAAAGAAAGAGCCTCAGTCTAGCATGCCTAATAAGTAGATGTCATATGTAACCATTGAGCGTGCACAAAGACCACTAGTGCTCAAGGAGCTTTTGACTTTCCAAGAGGATAATGAGCACCAGAGGCACAACGCTGCTCGTGAGAAGGCTGATTTCTCAACAAAGAAAATGGCACAATCGTCTAATAGCCTCGAGCAAATCATTCAGCCAGTGCCACGTCCACCTAAGAGTCCTAGATCTCCTACACCCTCTTTTCCCAAATAGACACAGGAAGCACAACATCAATCGTCAAGGGCGGCTGCACAATCCCAATCAATCTCTATCTCCATCTAAGCTTCCAAATGTCCAAGAGGTGGGACATGATACCATCTATAGCTCTCGGCCCAAGGATATGCCTGTGCAACCTAATGTGACTAGATCAACTCATGCTCGATCTACACAAGTGAATGCTCTAAGGGAAACAAAAGACACGACCACTTCCAACTGACCTAGGGACTTGACACTACAATCTACTAATAGTAGCCAGTCCATTGAAATAGCTGCTACTACTTCCAAACAGGGATCACAGCAGACACAACCCCTGGTCGTGAGAATCCCCCTTGCGGAACGTGTCCTTAGCAGTTCACCTATGGAGGAGGTGCCACAACCAGCATCCTTGACAACTCCAGCACTTCCAAAGTGCTTAAATCCTAGTGTGGAGGAGTTAAACAGAAGGGAATTGGCTGAAGAGCTAGACTCTCCAAAAAGGAAGGCACTTGTACCCTCACAACCTAGCGAGGCTATTTAGCAGGCCACAACTATGTCCCATGAGGACACACTAGAGAAAGAGAATGTTGAGGCCCAACCAAGCACATCAATGGTTGACCTAGTCCAGGGATCTGAGTCGTTGAAAGATGCAACTTCACTGACCAAGAAAAAGAGGAGAAAACAGCAAAAACAACAGCAGTTACAGGTGGTTGTGGACCCCAAGAACATTAAGACCAAGAGCGTTGGAGAGCTAAGGAATAAAGCATCGAGTCCATCCACCAATGAACCCTTTGATGTCTCTCCTAATAGCGGTGAAACCTCAGACACATCCTTGTGTTCTAAAAAATTAAAGCAATCGTTACCATCAACGGTTGCTTACAACACTCAATCCACTGAAAATAGAACACGCATTGACCAATCAAGAGTGGATACAATGCTGTCACAACAGGGTGGCAAATTTATACCAATCACATCCAAGGAGAACCATGACACAATAACAAAGCCTCAGGAGAAACATGGAAACCCCGAGAGCATAAGAAATCCTAGTGTTGACCAATCTTGCTCATCTAAGCCTGAGCCCCCAACTATGCTAAAGCCTAGGAAAACTCCTGGAACCTTGCATGAGATAGCAACCGAGCAAGCCCTCGTTGAACATAGAAGTGTCGCAGTGCTTAACTGAGTTGGATGCTAAGCTCAAGGTGTTCGCACGTGTCTACGTCCTTGCAGACATGGGCACATCCCCTAAGGAGTAGCTTGGAGAATACTTGCAATTTTTCCTATCCTGGGAAGAGCAAGAACATCTTAACGAGCACTATGACAAGCTCCTGCATGAACGCATGCAACTCATCTCTGACGAGGAAGTCGACGAACTACGCTTAACTGTAACATTCAATGATGAGCTCTACCAACCAAATCTCTTGGAGATAGAGCAACTAAAGTCACAATCGAAGGGTCAAAGTCAATTTTAGAAACGTTGGTTTGAAAACCGTGTTGCAATGGCCGAACTAGGAACCCAAATCATGACAGTCTCAAAGGAGCGATTGGCCAAATGGCGCGGTCTCAAAGAGACCCAACCTATGTGGCACCAACTTCCTTTCGAGTGCTGACTGACATTCGGGGTACGGACTTAGCTAGAACTAGCCAAGAGAAATCTTTGGCTGATAAGGTTCTCACTGAGGAGGAGCTACATGTTGCAAGTAGACTCAGACAAGGTACCATGATACTTGACGTTGCAAAATACCTGATGCTATTAAGAAGGCTACCACGATTATTGGATGCAAGTGCCACACAATCCTGAGTTCTACAATTGGTTTTTATCCTCGTGAAGTGGCATGGATTCGTAAATATGTATATAAATAAACAATGACTTTTGTGACCCTATATAGATAAGATCAACACACACAAGCAATGATAGTCAAGTGCATGGTGAAGGGTTGGGTTTGACAGGCTAAGCTCCTGAGGTCCTCCTCTCACCACACATTTAGAAGTTGTATGACCATTCCCGCCTCCAGGTGGAGGGCATGCAACCCTCATTACCACCATAGGAAGCCCTGACCAACATCTCTGATGGTGTAGACAGGGTATCGTCCCTTCCTATACACCTTTTCCCTTTTTCGGTCTATCCTTCCAAGGATGAGCCGTGCTCCACTCCATGACAACCAGTCCACACAACTTAGCATAAGCCAAGATCTGCTAATGGCTGGAGGCAAAACGAACATCATCATGGGGGCTATCCCCCTACAACAAACACTGCATGCCTCACCTCTCCCCTCCTCATCATATGCGCTTGATAACCCACTGTATAATCCCTTCCATGCGAATAGTTTTATCCTGCCTCAAGGCCTAATCAATGGTTTTCATTTTGCAGGCCCCCTATGGTAGCCGACATGGAGCACCCAGTGCAGCTAGCCTGCAAGGATGCTATCCCCCGTCAAAGAAGGGAGCATGCAGTAGAAGCTCCTCCTCCAGGACGCTACGTACCTACCCTTAAAAGGTACGCAAACAAACGAGGCCCTAAACAACACCACCCAGGACATAGGCCAAAAACCCCCCAAGCCAAGAGGACGAGAGCTCAAAAACCCCCCAAGCCAAAAACCCCCCAAGAGGATGAGAGCTCAAGGGAGCACACAGGGCGTGGCAACACTGATCATGCAGACCCCCAACAGACACTCGGGCACCAGGTGCTCGAAAGAGGAGAGGGCATCTCGAGACAAGCAGAAATTTGATGCATTGTTTAAAAGCATTCTAGAAATAGTTGCGGCCAGGGACTACACCATCCGAGTCCCAGCCGACATCTTCCCTGCCCAATCTCACAGGAGCCCCGCACCAGCAGAACCTCAATCGCCTGACCACCCGGACTCACCCTGCCTCGTACAAATAGAGTAGCCCCATGTTGTATAAAAGGCTTATCAAATGCTACCTGGCCATGACTTTTTGTCTTTAAAGGGTTAAGTGCTGACATGTTCCCCAATTGTACAAACTTTTCATATTTTCGTTTAATGTATTTCACATCTTTAGCAAAAGAAAAAGCTAATCAAGCGCAGGTGATAAGTATCTAAGCCAACACCATGGAATTCAGATAAGTGATGTCTCCTTGCGTTGCACTGGTTTATTAGAGTTGCGGCATATGCCATGCATGTACTCTCATGAAGTGACAAGTGGATGCAGGATGACGCAGGTCTTTGTGCGAAAGTGTTTAATGCCTAAGTCACCGCAAGACCACCAACCCCACAAAGAGCCACGACAAAGCCACGTTGCCGAAAGCAAAAATCACCCGTGCGAGTGCCCACATCGCATGGCCCAAAGCATGATCTTAACCACTTTCTCTTTCTAGGTTACACTCTGCGCTGGGCACTAACGGCAGCTGTTACCCCAATAGTATCAACATCGCACGTTCCAAAGAGGGTTGCAATATCTCAAGTGTATCTCCCCGTCTCAACGACTGCTTCTCTAACAACGAGGCTAGGGCACAATCATCACTATAATATCCATTTCCTGAGCCTTCGAAGCTTGACATTTTTCAACCCATTGAAAGGCTGATAGCCTCAACATATTGCAATGGTTGTACTCAGGCAAGTCCAAAAAAAAAGACAAAACAAAACAAAAAAAAAGAAAAATAAAGAAAGAAAAAAGAACAAGAAAAAGAAACAAAAAAGAAAACGGAAAAGGAAAAAAGAAAAGAAAAGAAGAAAAAGATACGAAGCACCCACGATCACAGCATAGCACCTAGGGGTCCTCAAATTAGGCACGTCCAGTGACCTTGGTCGGCTGGCTCCATCCCTAGTCCCCTAGCCCTTTAACATCACCCACAATTGTTCAGTGTACATCAAGGGCAGGACATACCTAGCGAGCTTGTCTCGCTTATGGATAGACCTATCACCCTGACCCATTCACACGATTCCCTCTTGCACTCTACCTTAATACCATTGCAATCAATTGTGGTAAGCACCACATGAATGGCCATGAAAAGTACACCGTCCTCATCAAGCAAGTCCAATAGCTCTCAGCTACCAAAAGTGTGGTATCCCTGTGTTTAATTATGCCTACGTTGTGCAGTCACAATGCAAAGGATGTCTCATACACCTTCACGTATACTTCTTCTCAACATGGAAAACTTTGCTTCATCCACACATTGTTACGAGAAATCAGCCCGCAGTCTTCTAGCTACGTAATATCTAAGTATGCACAAGCACTCACATAATATCTGCACTGAAATATATACACAGTTTGGGTCATCAAGTGCAGGACAATACTCTCAGCTTGC
This sequence comes from Lygodium microphyllum, assembly GCF_053477565.2. Lineage (NCBI taxonomy): Eukaryota > Viridiplantae > Streptophyta > Polypodiopsida > Schizaeales > Lygodiaceae > Lygodium > Lygodium microphyllum. Next base: position 68,035,276 of record NC_141149.1, on the reverse strand, counting down.
TTAGAGTTTGACTTGTCTCCCAAACTAATTGAACTATGTCTTGTGCAGATAGAGAAGACTAGCACTACCCCTAGGGAGAGACCACCTATGAGAGGTTTTCAATTGCAGGTATTGAAGACTCCAACGAAAGTGTCGTTCACTCTTCATCAACACCCAACTCTGAATTCTTATCCTTTATCATCCTGCAAGCCCACCAAAAATCGTCATGTGTAGAATCCCCAACAAACCAACATGCCTACCACCAGCCACCTAGGCCACCAACATGCCCCCAATGACCTTCCTCCACACCACCACCAACACTCCTCCACGGCAACCACCGATGTCCCTTCCACCCCCATCTTCAGTGCAGGCCAAAGCCTGCTACCTATGACGGTGAGTGCCATGGGACTGGCACTCATCTAGGAGGGAGGTAATGTTAACTGTCAAACAAACAAGGTGGAAAATCTGGAAAAGCTAAAGCAGAAGACAAAGGCCAAGGAAAAGTGAAATGGAAGACGAAGGCGCGCCAAGAAAAAACTAGAAACATAAGAAGCACAAAAAATCCCTAAATAAGGGAAAAAGGTGCACAAGGAAAAGCACAAGTCAATACTTTTGTAAAAGAGCGCAAGCGCATCATGATTTAATTTAAGGAGCACTAGGCTCTCACCCATGCAATTTATAAATGTAGACGGGCGGTGGAAAGGAAGCTAGAAAGATAGAAGGACAATGGGAAAAAGGGCCTAGACCATGGCCAGGGACATGTAAAAAAGGGGATAAGGGGATGACCGCCCAAAAGGGATTTAGGGTTTTGTATATAAAGTTGAAAAGTGAATGAGAAGCTCATTCTTGTGTGTGGCCAAAAGTGGGTCTCCTCTTCTTCTTCTTCTTCTAAATCTTCTTCTTGCTTGCTTGAGCTTGTGCTTGAGAGAGGGAGTGTGAGAGTGTGAGGGAGTGAGTGTGTGAGGGTGAGGGACCGGGGAGGAGAAGTTCTCCATCTTCTCCTCTCTTCTTCTCTTCTCTTCTCTTCTCTTCTCTTGCTCACGGTGATGGAGCTTGAGGATGGAGCTTGCTTGAAGCTTGCACTTGGATCGTGGAGCTACCGGAATGCGCGGGAGAGGAGGTAACTCGATCAGCATGGAGGTAAGCTCACTATACCCATAGATATGGATGGCATGTCGGCTATGTGAGAGGTAGCCATAAGTGCTCGGCTTGGAACACTTGAAACAATAAGTGGTCCATGGTTCTTGGTGGTTGAGCGAAAGCTTCCACAGCATGGAAGATTACTTGTGGCAGGCTTGTACTTGCAAGAGATACCATGTCTGGCAGCCTCTATCCCTTACTTGTATCAGGAGCTACATTGGATCATGTTTTGTCTGTGGGTTCTATTCCCCATGTATCCCTTTGGCATGCTCGTTTGGGGCATATGTCTCTTAAAGGAATGAAAATGCTCCGTGCTTTGCAGTATCTTCTGCCTTTTGACTCTTTGCATTTTGATACTTGTGATCATTATTTATATAGCAGGCAGACTAGAAATATGCATAAAAATTCTGGTAAGAAATGCATGGGTGAGCCCTTGGCTCTTGTGCACTCAGATGTATGTGGACCCATGCCCTGTCAGTCACTTGGTGGGGCAAAGTACTTTGTTACTTTCATAGATGATTACTCACGTAAGGTTTGGGCTTATTCCATAAAGAGAAAATCCGATGTCGTAGACACATTTCAGCGTTGACTTGCATTGACAGAGAACCAGTCTAGGAAAAGGCTCAAATGCCTAAGGTTAGATAATGGGGGTGATTATGCATCACGTGCTTTTGAGCACTTTTGTGATGAGCGGGGTATTAAGCATCAGTTGATCGCCCCTTACACCCCACCCCAAAATGGTATGGCTGAATGCATGAATAAGACCATTCAAGAAAGGGTCCATAGCATGCTTAGCCAAGCTAGCTTACCACAGTACTTTTGGGCCGAGGTAGTTACTACTGCAGTGCATCTCATTAACAAGTTGCCTAGTAGTGGCATTGACTTTCAGGTTGCAGAGGAGGTATGGGCAGGCAAGCCCCCCTCTTATGATCATTTGCGTATCTTTAGATGTGAGGCATTCTGCCATGTGCCCAAGGACAAATGCAATAAGTTGGATCCTAAAAATGTCAAATGCATTTTCATTGGCTATGGAGATGCAGGAGAGATGGGTTACCATCTATGGGATCCGCAGGTGTGGAAAGCGAATAGCACCCATGATGTCAACTTTCATGAGGACAAAATGCATATGCCGCCTAAGAAAGTGGTTGAGGTACGCTGAGTTATCTTTCAGGAGGAGCCACATGCTCCCGTTTAGCCCGCCCCACGGCCAGCTAGACAACATGCAGCATCACTTGATGCTCATGGCCCAAATGCTAGACATGCTGATGTTAGACAAGATGTCGGTTAGGTAGCAAAGCCTGGATTGAGACGTTCTACTAGAGATAGACGACCTCTTGACCATTTTGCGCCCTCTATGGATTATGTACTAGTTACATATGCAGAAGAGCCTCTCACTTATGATGAGGCTATGCACAAGGGTGATTGTAATTCTTGGGAGAGGGCTATGCAGTCTGAGCTTGACTCATTGCATAAGAATAAAACTTGGGGTTTGGTTTCCTTGCCTCAGGGTAAGAAGGCTTTGCCATGCAAGTGGGTGTACAAGCTAAAAAGTACCCTTGGACACCCCAAGCCAGCATACAAGGCTCGATTGGTTGCTAAGGGTTTTAAACAGGAGCATGGTATTCACTTTGATGAAGTCTTTTCTCCTGTGGTCAAGATGACCACCCTACGCTTAGTCTTGGTCTTGGTTGCACAGCTTGACCTAGACTTATACCAAATGGATGTCAAGATGGCTTTTTCACATGGGGACTTGCATGATGAGATTTACATGGAGCAGCCTAAGGGCTTTGTAGACCCTGGCAAGGAATACCTAGTGTGCAAGCTAAAAAAGAGTCTATATGGCTTGAAGCAAGCACCTAGGGAATGGTACCATAAGTTTGATGCATTCATTCAGTCACAGGGCTACAGCCGCAGTGCTATGGATCCGTGCTTGTACACAAAGAAAGCTCGTGACGGTTCTTTACTGATTTTGGTACTCTATGTGGATGACATGCTTTTAGCAAGGACAGCTCATGAGGAGCTAGATGCTCTTCAAGCTCAGCTCAAGAAAATCTTTGAGATGAAAGACCTGGGACAGGCCTCTCATATACTTGGCATACACATTACACGCGATAGATCTCAGGGACTACTCTATCTGTCCACAGAGGAAGTACATTCATAAAGTCCTTGAGCGCTTCCGCATGCAAGATATTAAGCCTATTGGCTGTCCATTACCTTCTCATGTGAAGGTTTCACAGGCCGATTTTCCGCAGACAGAGGGCCAAGATGGCCAAGATTCCCTATGCATCAGCCATGGGCAGTCTTATGTAAGCCATGATAGCCACCCGTTCAAATACAGCTTTTGCAGTTGGGGTTGTGGCACGTTATATGGCTACACCTGGCAAGAAACATTGGGATGTCGTGAAGAGTATCATGAGGTACCTGAAGGGCACAGTAGATATGTGTCTTTGTTATGGCAGCCAAGATACAAGAGTCGTGGGGTACACTGACTCTGATTATGCAGGACATGCAAATAGTAGGAAGTCCACTTCTGGCTATGTGTTCACCTATGTTGGAGGGGCTATCTCTTGGATGTCCAGGGCGCATAAGTGTACGGCCCTTTCTACTACAAAGGCCGAGTATATTACAGCCATAGAGGCTTGCAAGGAGGCTATCTGGTTAGGCCGTTTAATTGCAGACCTTGGTATGACAGATGCTATGCCTACACTGCATTCAAATTCTATGAGTGCCATTCAGTTGGCCAAGAATCTGGTCTTCTATGCGAAGACGAAATATATTGAGGTGAGGTATCACTTCATTCGCAAGGTCATTGAGGATAGGTCTGTTGACCTTGTCAAGATTCCGACTGATCAGAATCATACAGACTTGCTCACAAAAAGCCTCACTATCGAGCGCTTTGCCTTCCTCAGGAGATTGATGGACATTGGATGAGATGACGTTTTTTTCCTCATCCTGTTGTACATGTGTACATGTTGTACTGTCTTTTCTTTTTCTCTCTCACTGGGGCAGATTCGCCTTTAAGTGGGAGGTTGTTAGGGGTAAAGCGCCTCCGTCTAGTCGCCCGTGTATTACTACACTGATAATACCCACACCACTACACACTGTAGGTGGCGGGCGCCAGTCACAGTTACTTATTTTTTATTCTTTTAGTGACAGTTTGAATAAAGGAAGGCCTGACCACACATTGTGGTTGTTGGAGTTCCCATTTGTGTCTCTCTCTCTTCTTGCTCTTACTCTCTGCCATAGCTCATTTCCAAGCAAGCTTCGATCCTTCTTACCTTTCAATCAAGATCCCTATAGATACAAATCCTATAGCTCTACTCATTAAAAGTTTCCTAGTAGAATGATAAGCCTTCCTTAAGAGGTTGATGGGCATAGGATGAGATAACATCTTTCCTCATCCTATTGTACTCTATTTACATGTTGTACTTTCCTTTTATCTTTTACTCCTCACTAAGGCATAGTCTCCTTTAAGTGGGAGGTTGTTGGGGGCTAACTTATATACATACTTGCACATTTGTATACTGTAGGTGGTAGATACCTCTTACTGTCAATTTATTATTTATTCTTTTAGTGAAAAATAGAATAAGGAAAGTTAAGTCATACATTTTTAGAATAAGGAAAGTTAAGTCATACATTTTTTACTGCTGGATTTTCCACGTATTGGTTTCTCTCTTATTTCTTGAACCTCCATAGCTCTTTCTTCCTTCTTACTTCCACTTATGCTTCCATTGCTAGCTCCACCTTTCACTAATACCAGTTAGAAATAGTTGAATCATGCCCCTCATCCCTCCTCAAGACATCTCCATTGTCAACCTACGTGCTACTATCTTAGTATATACTTACATGGGCATTTAATGAGATCACAATGAGCCTTGGGAATATGTCAAGCTACTAATTGTTAAGTATGTTTACTATGTCTTTCAATAGCCAAAAAATGCTAAAGCAATCTAACATACAAGGATAAAAATTGTAGGATTTAAATGACATTGAAATAAACATGTGCTTGAGTATATCAATTACATATCATTTTACCTTCTAACTATGTGTAATAGATATGTAGTTCAATCATGTGTCTCCACATTACATCAGTATAAATCATGCTTGAGTTCATAAGCAATACATCTTATATTCTCAAGATATGTATGATTATGCAAAGCATACTACCATGTGATATTGTAACTAATTGCTTGTAAAGAAAGTTGGCATACCTTAAAGGGGAATTTTTCTTTTGTTTATATTGTACTCTAGTCCCCAAAATCAATAAATAGCTTGTAGCTATTGTGAACATTACATCCTATTATGCTACACTTGAGCATGTGTTTGTGATACTAAATATTGGCCTAAGGTGACTATTTGTTAAAACTCCCTCTGCGATATATCTTGCAAAAGATTCTACAAAATGTATATTATCCCAAATGATATATTGAGAAGGGTTACTACAACGAGTTGCCTCCACTAAGGTTCCATTTATGTATCCACTTGAACCACATTGAATTGCATCTACATAGTTGTGCTCTCCTCTAGCACCACAACATGCAGAGAAAGGATATAGCACACCTGCATTTCACAATTCACATATTAATCAAATAGATCCTATTGATAAAGTTGAAGCTCATAGCATTGAAAGTGCCATGAGGATTTTTAAAAAATTGATGGTTTAACAACTTATGCACAATTCCTTTTTTATGTTATTTTTGGACATGTCATGGCTTACTTGGGCTTCTATCGGTAATTTAGGAGGATGCTTGAGTGGCTAGCTAGGTGGCATATTTTTAGTTGACTTGCTTTTCTTTAGACTCATTCCTCAACCTATTTATATGGTCCTCCTCTCTACTCCCTCACACATTATCTTACATACCTCCATCCTATGGAGAGTGGGATATTGGATACATTCATCTAGTAAGCCATTCTCTATATGGGATATACTCATCGTCTCTTCCTTTCATATATAAATTCCATGACTCTTTCTTTATTCTCTATTTTTTTAATGCTTCTTTCATCCATTTCATTTAGTGTTCAACTATTGATTTCTATTGGTCATGTTGCATATATCATTCTCACATGGTATTAGATGACGAAGTTCTAATCTTGGAGTACTTTCTTGCTATTGTCATTATTATTTTATATCTATTTCTACAAGCATGACTAGGGCTAGCAATCATTGTGTTTTGTTACTATAAGCCCTTCATTTGGTGTGGATGAACTTCATCCTAGCTAGGGACCTTCTAAACAATCTAGTTTTTTACCTTGCAATTGTTTTTATTTATGCTTCCAGCTCATCACCTTGTGTCCTTAGTCCCATATCTTTATTCTTACTATAACTTCCTTGACCTAGCTCCTTGTGTAGTAGTAACCTTGCTATCATTTTGATAACCTAGTGTCTACATGACTACAAGTAATGTATGATCATATTCTTACTTCTTCAGAGAGGGTCATCATGTGTTTTAGCAACATGTTAAGTGAACCAAAGAGTTCAAGCAGTTAAGTCAGACTTGAGTAGCTCCTGAGGAGTCGAGCCACATGTTTATTCACTATAATGTGTTTGCATCACTCTTATGTCTTGTAGGCATGTAAACTATCTTTTGAAATTTTTGAACCTTTGATTGTGAGTTTATTGATATAAGTCAATACTCTCTCATACCCCTTACTTGAATTTTATCTTCATTTCATCATTCAATGGCTCCTCTTTGTTTCAATATGGATGATAATCTCAAAGTCCCTAACTATCTAATTTGGTATGTGGTTATGAAAGCTTGGTTTCTAGAGAAGTGATCATGGTACCTTATTTCAAGATCCACTTCTCATGCTTAATGGCCATCTTTTGTCTCCCATCTAGTTGGGATGAAGATGACTTTGTGGAAGTAGTGCTCAATTGGGATATTAATATACCAAAGCATATTTGGCTCTTCTATATGTATCTCAAAGGAAGCCATACTTGTAGTCACCTCCTATAGGACATCTTATGATGTCTGGGGACCAACCTATCACACTCCATGATTAGCTTTAGACCACACACAATTTGAGTCTACAAACACCATTGAATCATTCATCCTTTGAGTGACCCCTATACAAAACTATCTTTGCAATATGCAATCTGCTTTAGCAAAGCTCATTTGGTGGGGATAATCCTACACCAAGAATGATGGCGTGATGATGCCTTGTGGGATCAAACATTAACAACTTCAATATCTTTTCAATGTACAAATTCTATGTTGTTCGGAGCATGATTTTTCACTTAGGCTACATGGAAGGCTCCCATCTTGTTCTCAATGAGGTGGCATCAAGATGACGACGACAACAACAAGGAGGAGGAGGAGGAGGAGGAGGAGGAGGAGGTGGTGGTGGTGGTGGTGGTGGTGGTGGTGGTGGTGGTGGTGGTGGTGGTGGTGGTGGTGGTGGTGGTGGTGGTGGTGGTGGTGGTGGTGGTGGTGGTGGTGGTGGTGGTGGTGGTGGTGGTGATGCTACTTCTGTGGCAAGAAAGTGTATCTCTAAAGGGATTGTAAGAATATAATGATTGTGCAAGAAGAAGGAGAAGAAGGGCAAGCACTTCTCAAACTCTTGTATCATCCTCTAATTCTAACATGGATTTCACCTATGCTAAAAAATCCCATAATGACAACATAAATAATCTGCTAGCCTAGTAATGTTACCATCTCGTACTACTCTTTGGGCCAAAGAGGGAGTATGTGAAGAAGGTGGAGGTGGTGCATGCTAGTCTAATCCATATTCAAATTCAATGAACCTTGAGTGTGGCTTTCTACATGCACCAACTAAAGTCTAGGGGATTCAAAAATTGGAGCTACTTCTCCTTTCAAGTTCATGATGGGAGGCTGGACAAAGAGCAGTGTTTTCTCTTAGTCTCTTCTCATGTGAAAATACCCCTTTGGTGTTTGGACTTGGTTGACTAGGTCCTCATTCCTTAGGCTACATACATATGGACCTCCCCTCCACTATCCTCCACATCATCTTGCATCTCTACATCTTGTCAATGGAGGGGATTGGAGGCACTTACCTAGTTAGTTGTTGCCATTGTGATTTGTATTCACCATCCAATGCTTTGGTATGTAGACTCCATGGCCCATTGCCTCATTCATTAATTCATTTGTCTTCCTTCTCTTGTTCATTTCATTTAGTGTTTAGTAGTTAAGTCCCGTACTTTTATTGCATATCTCATTCTCACAAACCCAAGTATTTGGAAATACTATGTAATCTTGTGAACCTATGAATACACATATGAATGCATATTATCAAACTAATTCTAACCTATGGTAAAGAGTAGTTTAAGCTTTCAATCAATTAATTTTGTGTACGTGTGCTTGTGCATGTGCATGGGAGTGCGTGTGTGCATGTGTGCGTGTGTGTTCTAAAAAGTTGTTAACATTCATATACTTACCATAGTTTGAAGGGTTGTGGTAGCCATCTATGAGGATACCATAGGCATCAAAGTAGACCCAATTTGCATCTGAAAACTCACTTGATAGATTTGTAAGAAGTACTTGTAGTTGTTCATTGTGGAACTCCATAATATAATTGAGAAGGATTCTACATCCATATTCGTCTGCCTCAAGATTGGGGTATCGAACAATGTACACAGGTGTACATCCAAGAGGAGTAAGACCCATAACCACAAAATTTCTTGCCCCAAGGTTGTACAATTCCTAGAAGCAAAGAGAAAAGTCATCAAGGATACTATTTTGGATTCCTAGCATTATTGTTGTTTAACTCTTGTCCTCGTAGTTTAAAGTTTTTCAACATATGTAATACCTTCAAAGTTATTTGATTAGTTTATGGTTACATGTGTGGATGCATAGTGTTTTTAAAATGTCCTATAAAGGATCTTAGAAGTACATGGTAAGGTGCTCATGATGCTTTCCAAATTTTTCCATTGCTTTATCCCCTTCTTCAAATTTCTTGTAAATCTATGTATATAGTAGTTATACATATACATGCACCTATACATTTGATCATTGATTAAAGTGTATGTTATACAACACTACATATGTAAAAGTGTTTGCCAAAAAAAAATTAGAAGTTAAGTTTTAATAGTTAAATCTTGAGTTTTAGTTGCCATGTGAAAGTGTTTGCCAAAAAAAATTTAGAAATTAAGTTTTAATAGTTAAATCTTAAGGTTTACTTGCATTGTAATTTTTCAATAGTTCTAAGGAAAGATGAGAGCAATAATTTACCAATAGAAGCAAGCTATGGCAAATGAAATGTGACAAACAACTAGTATCACTTTTGTTTGTGTACCTCCTAATCTTCTCATAAGCTAAGATATGAGTTGTGACATTCTTACCTCTTAATAGTTATAGAGGAAAATGATAGCATGAATTTATCAATACAATAAAGATATAGCAAATGCAAGGCAATAAATAACTAGCACCACTTCTACTTATGTACCTACTATGTCTAGTTTCATGGTCTAGGGTATATAGTTTTAGACAACATTACCCTAAATCCATCCTCCATTGCATTCAAAACACTAGTCACAAAAGTTGGCACATCAAAATCCGTTGTATTTTCAAATTGATAAACATAATCATTGTTGCCATTTTCGAAAAAGAAAATGGCTTCATTCAATTGTTGTGATGAATAACCTGCCACACAAAATCATTTGTTAGATGGTACAACTACCTTGTAGGATGTTGAGAAGGATAAAGACATTTAAAATGAATATGGCCATTTGCACAAAAAGAAGTTCCTAGTTGTTATAGTAGTATTAGAGACAATAAGTAGCATTTGCATTTTTTTTGCATCCCATGGCTTGCTTGCAAGAAGCCTCAAATCGTGAACCTGTCAAACCTTGCTACTGGGTCGGTCTAACATAAGCTTGTAGTCAAGGACGTTGAGTAAAGAACAAGTGACACCAAGACAATATATCATTGTACTTCTTTTTGCATAGATGTCATCTCCATACTGCAACTAATAAACTCATGAGTGCATGGACTTATGAACTGATGAATGCATGGTTGACAATTTGCTCAAGGAATATGAAATGATTGAACAACATTCTAGCATTGATGAAAGTGTTGTAATGATGATCATGTTCGATACTTCAAAATGCATCAAGGCATTAGGAGCTATTAATAATGTTCATTAAAATGGTACCTTCGCTTGATTGGTTTAGTTCGTTAAGAAAATCAATGAATTGATTGACTTGCACGCTTAGGGGGAACAACTCGTCGCTGTCCCTTGCTGTAGACCCAGCTGAGGCAAAGTTAGCTCCAAAGGTGAAATTTGCGGCAACACTCCTCAGATAGGGGTTCAATAGACCATAGCCAAGGCCTTGACCTGTCAACATAGCCCGCACAAACATGGCATTGTTTATAGTTGGACGGAGTGACAAACACTGCGATTATAATCGCTTCAATTTGGTGAATAGACTCATGAAACCACCACATGGGCCAAAAGGCATGCTAGATTTATGAGCACGCACAGGAGCCTGAATGTGTAAATGACGAGACCTCCATTAAAGCTTCCCTCTCAAGCTCATGAAAGGGGGGGCATGGATGGCCTGGACCATGAGCGAAGCTGGTGTGTGCTGTGCAAATAAGCTCTGCATTATATGTGCCGTACACAGACACAGACACACAGAGAGAGAGAGAGAGAGAGAGAGGTAGTATTACTGATGAAGTCTGTGATGACACGGCCGTTGCTCCATCGGCCAGCGGGCCTGGAGAAGTAGTCGACGCCGTAAGGCACGAAGTCCGCTCGCGTCGAGAAAGGCATTGCGGACGAGAACTCCCCCGTGTCCCACATGGACGCCCCGAACACAAACATCAGGGGCTGGCAACTGCCCCCCGCCCCAGCATTACTACCACCACCACCACCAGCCGCCGCCGCCGCCGCCGCCTCGGCTCTGCTTGATGTTCGGGAATCCTGGGCCACAATAATATTGCTGAAGAAAGCAGAAGACGAGGAAGCTGCCGGATCTGCACGACCTTCCACGGAATGCAGGCAAACCATCGAACATGTGCAGAGGAACAACAGCAGCAGGAGGAGGAGGAGAGGGACAGGCCGAGACAGCTCCATGGCTGCATGCGCACCGAGAGAGACAGACAGACAGAGAGAGAGAGCCCCTCAGCTTAACCTCTCGGAGTCCATCAGCGGTTTCACCATCTTTTAATTCGTCTTGGAGACCATATTTTATGTGTGTCTCTCTCACACACACTCTCTCTAACTTGCAGGTGCGATTCTCGTGGTGGTGGGCTCACGACGCCCTCTTTAATAAGTATAGGCCCCAAATCCCCTCTCAAAAGAACCTTAACCTCCCCAATAATTCACCCCTGTAGCCTTTGTCCCCGTTCCCTTTTCAACACGTGACTGTTCCCCTCTCTCGAGGGCCTGCCAAATTCCCAGTGGCCATTCCACTAGAACTTGCAAGGGTGACTCTAGAATCTGAGAGGTGCGAGTCACCTAAGTGAAAATGAATAAGTTTGTGGAGGTGAGACTTCAACTTGCATGAGCATTTGTGCCAAGCAACGATGCCTTTCTCGGAGCTCGGCAAAGTTGAGATAGTTTTTCTCAGAATGAACATACTACATCTGTGTTTTGGTAACCCCCCATGGGACCTAGTGGCCAACGCCTTTGTCACAATGGACCCTTTCCTCCTCTCTCTCTACTGTCATTGATGCAACATCATCATTCATGTTTTCCCATGAGCTCATCAATTAACCAAACTTACAACGTATGCACAAGTCAATCAACTTATGCATGGCACTGCTCTAAAGGGTAGTTAGACAAGAATCTTGTATGTCAACAATCTTTGGTACCCATAATGTAAGATGAATAACCAATTCCTGCCCAAAATGTGAAAATGAATTTTTAGACAATAGGCAAGGATATGGGCACAATATCTTTACACAAAAAGGGACACGCTTTGCAAAAACGGAAAAAATGTTTAAAATATATAATTTTATGATTGGCCACATGCAAATAATCTACCATTGCCCATTACTCTGTAAAGCGCACAAGGAGTTTGCCAATTTAGCAAGTATATAATAGTTCATGTTCTCTCCATTGTGCAACAAAGGGTGCATGATCAACCCCCTACTTTGATGACTAGCTAATAACTAGCACTATGGCCATCCCTCGCTTGCTATGTAACTAGCCTAAAAGAATTTGGGATGCTTAATGGTAGGTTTGTGACACATTCCTTCATCTTATCAAAGCTTTATAAACCATAGGGTTTGAGTATACTTATGGACAAGGTTTGTAAAGCAATAGCTATGAGAGAGTAATCTTTGCTCAGGATCCTACATGTTACTATCCAGTAAGTCCCAATAATCTTGAAACTTCCTTGATTGATCTACCCATGGGCTCTATTTTTGCTTTTCTTAAACTTCTAAATTTGGAAAAAAGTGAGTAAATACTAAATTGCAACAAATAACTCAAAAGCACTCAAATTAGCTTGTTTTAAGCTTAGGATAAGCTTCCCCTCTCTAACTACATTAATAGCCCATGGGTAGCCTCAAGGACACACAACTCCCTTAGAGGGAGATGCAACTTGACAAGTGCAAGCAAAGCTACAAGAACTCTCTCTCTCTCTCTCTCTCTCTCTCTCTCTCTCTCTCTCTCTCTCTCTCTCTCTCTCTCTCTCTCTCTCTCTCTCTCTCTCTCTCTCTCTCTCTCTCTCTCTCTCTCTCTCTCTCTCTCTCTCTGTGTGTGTGTGTGTGTGTGTGTGTGTGTGTGTGTGTGTGTGTGTGTGTGTGTGTGTGTGTGTGTGTGTGTGTGTGTGTGTGTGTGTGTGTGTGTGTGTGTGTGTGTGTGTGTGTGTGTGTGTGTGTGTGTGTGTGTGTGTGTGTGTGTGTGTGTGTGTGTAAAGATACCATCAAGGATGCAAACTAGACTATGCCTACTCAATATAATTGGGTCTAATTTTTTAATTTCATATTTTAGTTTTTAAATTAAAGGTTAAAGGATTGCTTTAGTTAAATTTATTTGTTGATTGGAAAGGATTCCATTCATTGCCTTGGTACGTCTACTTTATGGTGTTTCTTGTGAATGAATAAGAAGATTTAAGAGGATATACTGGTTCCGTAGGACCAAATTATATATGAATATTGGATCTGTAGAACCAATGGAGCTGTCAATAGTTGAACTCACCCCAAGGTCTAATGAAGTAATAGAGATAAACTTAGAAGCATCATTGCTTGGTATCTAAGGCAGAGAGTTAAATGGTGAAAAAGGCCAAGCACATTGTTACTACATATTCACCTCAAGCGGAGGAGCTTAGAAGGCCTTAAAGCCACTAAATCTCTTGACATTCTATGATAGAAATGTAGATCTTCATAAACCCTATCATCTACTAGGGATGAAGACCTTGAATACTATTTAAGTGATGGAATGACCTTAAGGGGTCAAGAATCCTTACACGAACTTAGGCAACCTTGTGGAAGTCGGGATCCTTATAGGGATCATAATTAAGAGGAGATGCTTTCATTATTGATTATATACTTTATGTGCCTAAATGGCAGGTAATGAACCTTGTATAATAGATTAATAATGAAATATGATTTTATATGTTCTAACAGTGTGGCAATATTTTACCTAATTAGATAACTAAAACAAACCCATCAAAGAAAGTGGGAGACCTCTGTCCTAATGGTTGAGATTCTATGGTTGGGTGGACCTAATCAATGGTAACTTTTCAAAACACTTAGATAAAGCTATTTGAACATGACCTCCCAATTCTGTAGGATAGAATTATCTTAGCATTGTTTTAGGAGTCCCTATATTGGTCTTGGTGGCCGTGAAAGTTTAAAAGACAATTACATTCTCATTGAGCCAAGTGTGGTATTAGCTCACTCTCACCTTTGATTGGTTATAAAGTCCCTTCATAGATGGGCATTCTGTAACATATTAAAGTAACTAAATATTCATTCAATTTGCTTGGAAAAATTAAATTCAAAATATTTCTAGGAGGATTTAATTGAGAAGTGAAATTGATGCGACTTCTTCTGAAGAAGGGATTTCCCAGAGTAGTAAAGGAAGAAAATGGATAAAATAATTGAAAATGAGTTGGTAAAGTGAATCTAAGTGTCTAGATTGAGAGTATTTGTGAATAACTAAATCAATTATTGAGATTGATGGAATATCATCTCAAGAGTTTAAGATAAGATGCTTTTGTGATCTCAAGAACATCAAGGCATAATTGTAGTTGAACTCCAAGAAAAGAAATTCATTTACAAGCAGACAAAACCACTAGACTTCAATGGTGAGGATATCAAAGTTGAGGTGGATCTATAAGTTTGGATTAATAGTATGGGTGATTATTTCTCTACTATCAAAACCAATGAAGTGAATAGATCTATGGTAGCAAGTTTATACCTCATTGATTAAGCCAAACTGTGCTAGAAACTATGATACCTTGATAATGTAGTGTTAAAAGGGTCAAGCACTTTAGGAAGACATAAAAGTTGTAGCAAGAGGAAGATACCCTCCATCCTCCTTTAAAATGTATTGAGATATTTGCAATCACACCTAATGTAGCCTCTTTGTATGAGGCGGTTAGGGTTGAAGACATGTAGGTTGTAGGAATCCCATATGCACAGAGAGGGAAGATTGCTACCCATCCAGCAACTATAAAGCATTGTACTTGACTACCACTTTTCATATAGAATGAATACAATGTCATGATGCTTTGTACTTTCAGTTAAGTGTATTGTCTTTGTCAAACCATCGAACATGTGCAGAGGAACAACAGCAGCAGGAGGAGGAGGAGAGGGACAGGCCGAGACAGCTCCATGGCTGCATGCGCACCGAGAGAGACAGACAGACAGAGAGAGAGAGAGAGAGAGAGAGCGCTCTACTATCTCTCGCTCTCATGAAAGTATCTTTCGAAAACCAAAACAGTGAAAAGGCGTTCACCCTTTACAACTTGCATACTTTTTTGAAACCCATAAAACTAGGTTGACATGTGCGGCACAGTAAACGAGTTTGAAGTTTTATATGCATTTTTGCATATTTATTGCGGGTAAACGAGTTTGAAGTTTTATATGCATTTTTGCATATTTATTACGTAGCAGTTATATTGTCAGTACGTTTGTAAATAAGTTTTACATTGTTTAAATACATAGAGGATGTCGAAATGAGAATATGTATACATATGTAATTCAAGTCACTTATAAAGATTTTGAACGTTCACATTTCTTTTCGTCCTAAGGCCATGGCCAAGTGCGTCCAAGGCCATGGCCAAGTGGGAATAAGAATGAAAACACGGCATTTTCCAAGGTGATATCTAGGCAAGGTGAGGTTCTTGCATGCAAGCCATCAATCCAAAACGTCATTATCCTTTCAACAAGACGGTTATTATTCTTGTAATATGATGCTCAAAGGGATGCTCTTGCACGTTATGTTTTGCATAGAAATGCTTAAGCTACAAGGTATTGCTTGTTGATAGTTTTGTCATTTCTGATTCCTTGTTTCTCTTGGCATGCCATTCTTCCAATCCCAATATACTATTCCACCAATTCATTTCTTTTATGTAACGAGATACAATGGTCTTTCAAATGTGCACAATATTTTGCTCCAAGAACAAAATTTTTAATTTGAAAGTACATCAAAATTTGTGGATTAACATTAACATGGATTCTCAAACACATGCATGTGAAAACAAATGTCTTCACACTACCATGACATGTAGTAATTCAACAGAAATTCATTTCACATGGAAAAATATCATCAATCTAGGGCATTAACAAAATGATTAGCATCATCAAAAACCCTCAAGAACCATGTCTCTAGTGCAAGGAAGTTGTTGCCATCGAATTGAAGTAGCAAGTTCCCACATGACTTCATTTACTTCCCTTTCATTCTACCTCCATGCACGATCATTCTCAATCTGATGATTGAGCCTCTCTCATTGCAGCGCCAAGCTTGTATCATGCATGAGGGCTTCACTAGTTGCTCACCTCTCCTCCACCTCTAAGGCAAGGGATTCCCTCGCAGCTCTTGCCTCTCATCCACCTCTGAGAAGCAATCCATCAATTGCTTCGTGGTCTCTTCCAAATCATGGCCTAAGGTTGTGCGATATGTCTTATGCCTCTTGTGGCCCACAAATTTTGGAGTTGTTTGCTAGAGCTTGTTGATTTGTTAAATCTTTCGCTCCTTCTTCATTTGCAGGTGCATCGTTTTCATCATGGTTTGCAGATTCATGCCCTACTGGTGGTTCTGTGAAGTAAACAATCAAATTTATAACTCAAGATTTGAACAAAAAAAATTGGTGCTACATTATTGTTCATGCTAACAAAGGGTTCGCACCTAGTTGGTGGTCACCAGATGTTGTCCACACTACTTCATCCCCTAGATCTACCACATGCTATCCACCAATGCAGTTATCTATGGTATCATAGACACCTATGTCAAATGATATTGGTAGCTTCCTAGCCTTTCATTCCCTTGAGCTCATATGCCAGTACAAGGGATATCCAAATGGGACATGCTGCTCGTAATCATGAATTGTCTTCCACTCTCTGCTAACTCAACTCTAGTAGCGGGTCTTGAACTACCTTGTTAACCTATAGACATTTGAATTGGCACATTGCTCAGTCACATATACCCATCTATGTCCAGTAGTCCTCATGCACAGGCAGCCTCCCAGTCTCTATCATGTCATCCAAGTCCAATTTAGCTATGATAAGAGCATTGATCTCTCAAATATCCCAAGGATCATTGCTAGAGGCTTGAGGGTCCTTTACACAGGGACTACTATTCATGGCTACTGCAACAAAAGGAGGGTTGTTGTCCCTGTCGATGTGGTGTATTGGTGCATTGTTGCCAATATGGTTCTCCTCACTTTAACCTAGTGTCATGACATCAACTGGATCCATCCCATCCTCAAGAAGGGGAAGAGGAGTGCGAGAGGCTTCTCTTGGGAGGCCCATAGGTGGCAACTCTAGGTGTCCGAGCAGCGTGTCTATGAATGGTGGAGACTAGTGGTGCAGGATCTGTCCATGGAGGTGATGGTGATTCTTGATTATAAAAGGACTAGTATTCTCCAGGAGCGCCTGCATGGTCAGTGGTGGATTTTTGTGTTGTGGAGATGAGAAAGGAGGCATTAGGAGTACAAAAAGGCAAACCACCATTTTGTGCACGTACTTGTGGTGCATTGTGTAGTAGTCCCGGTACGCTCCCATGTGGTGAACTATAAGTGTCATGCTCGAGTTGTGAAGATGGCACAAAATTATTGCCTACTACTTCTAGGTCCTCACTTTGGGACCAATCCTAAGAACTCATATTGTTCAAGAATCGAAGATATTGAATTTAAATCGAAATATGTTTCTTGGATTACTAACTTGTGTGTTGCCAAGCAACAAGTTATGTACTTACAACTTTGATGCACTACAACAAAATGACTACTTCAAAATGATCAGCAACATGAGGGCAATCCTTTGCGGAGAAGCAAAAGATTGCTATCCAAAAGAGTTAGCATGTAGCTACATATTGCTGTGTCTGCTTGAAATGTGGCTACATTCTATTTCATGGAGTGGAGTTGCCATTAAAAAGTAGGATGTTGTTGCCCATTTCAATGCTTATTAAAATCCAATTCGTGAGCATTTAGAATATTCCTAAATTTTCTGCACTAGAGATTTGTATAAGTAGCCAATTTTAAGAATTCAACATGCTAATAAAAACCAGTTAGAGGCATAAAACCATTTTGAACATTCCACACCCCTCTCAATAAGTTAAGATTTCGAGTACTCTTAGTTTTTTCTATTTGCAACAAACACGTAGAAATATAAGTGCAGAGAAATATATTTCTGAATTCCAATTAGCTGACAAGTAGAAGAAATGCAATGAGCAGGCGCTCAATCTTAGAGAGTAAAGGAATAATAGAAATGCATGACATATATTGCTCAAGGCGCTGGTGTTGGGCTATATACATGGCGTTGGGGGGGCCTTAGCAAGCAACACGCCAGAGGCTTGCCGCTCACCGCTCGCCACCCGCCGCTCTGCCACGTGGGGTCCACCAAAGGAGATATTCTACTATATTTAACAACACCCTAAATAGGTATTAGGAAGCATGCATGTTCTTGATGGAACACGCCCGTGGGCCCTGGGCGGTCCCTTGGAAAACACTGTGGTTTTTCCAAAAATCGAAAACCTACCCCATGTGACGTGGAGACATTCCCCATTTTTTGGGAAACCCCACACTTGAATTTTGAAATTTATACTTAAAAATAAATTTTCAAGGTGAGAACTTATAAATCTTAGAAGCTTTTAGTGTATTTTTACCTCAATACCTCTAAATTTTGGCAAATGACATCTTATCTTCCCTGCTCTAAAGTTCTTCCCCGCTCTAAAGTTTTCCAACTTTTTGGAAAAATAATTGTTTCGAGCAATGGTGGGGAAGAGTAGACAAGGACACTGCATAATTTCTACACCCTCCCATCCTCTCCATGGTGAGATCAAACATTTGCAAAGTTTTTTAGTGTTTAAAAAAAAAGCCTATAGAACAATTGCAAGCCTTCCCCAGTAAAAGAATCGGCTTCATGGCAATAGGCTATCCCTTAGCAGTCTCTCGTGTCCAATCAGATCGTTCGATTTTGTCTCATCACAAGCTCTGCAACATCCCTTCAAAGGGGGGTGAAGTGCTACTGTACAAGGGGCCATTCTTTTTATTGGCCCCCTTACCCTAACAGCTTGTGAGTTCTTGTTCGTTATATGGTCATATTAAGCGTATTATGCTTAGATTCTCTGAATGCCTCGCACCAATGTTCTCCCAATTCTTTGCACCATTGTAAAGAATAATTAGGGCACCTCACATCCATGCTTCTTGTGGCAAGAGGTTTGCACAAAAGTATCCATACTTAGATTCTACCACTACTTTGCACACCAATGTTGAGAACAGTTAGGGCGCTTTGCATCTTAATACGCACTTCACAACTTGAGATCAAACAGCACAATCAAAGAAGGTCTCTAAGACAAACCAACATAAAAAGAGCGAGTTACATACAAAACCATGCTAATAAAATCTTTCTCTCCATCCCCCCTCCCATTCCATTACAATGCATTGAAGATGTAGGCCTAAAAGATTTATCTTCAATTTTCTACAATTGGGAGGTGGAAAAAGTTGTGGGAACTATGCATGTGGATCTAAGGTCATGCATGGAAGACACCTATTGAGACCAAGCATAAGTTGTTGCTATTGTAAAAGCAAGGGTATTTAGTCTTAGTGGACCTTGGAAACTATTCTCAAACTATTTAGCTTATCATACATTCACTTGCATAATGTGTGTTAAAAGAGCTTGCATAGATTGTTGCAATTAAACAACATATGTTTCTCAATTAAAGGTTATAATTAAGGAGTTTTCTCTATGCCCCATATCAATGTTGCATACTTTTTGTTCAATCATTATCATACATTTGAAGGGCAAGGGCTAGGCAGAGGTAAGGAAGGCCAGTGGTACACTAGAGAGGTGAAGATGGGAGTTTGGGGAGGCTAGGCATGGCTAGCTAGCAAGGGGGAGAGAGAGAGAGAGAGAGAGAGAGAGAGAGAGAGAGAGAGAGAGAGAGAGAGAGAGAGAGAGAGAGAGAGAGAGAGAGAGAGAGAGAGAGAGAGAGAGAGAGAGAGAGAGAGAGGGTGTATATACCCTCTCCTTTCCCTAGCCCAAATCTAGTGCCATCGGCAATAGCTACTCCAGCTCCATGGTTACCAAATCCTCTAGCTCTAGACTTTGTACCTACACCATAAGCACTAGCTCCTTTATGAGCTCATCCTGCAATGCCAAATGGCCTCGCCCCAACTACATCTCCAATCATGCAATGACTAGCTACTCCATCTCCAAACCTGGTCATTCCACCAACTGCTCCTCCATGGCCACCAATTCTTACACTCATGACACCATGAACTTCCCAATACCAATCAGTGTGGTGTCACCTACACTAGTAGATGTGCCTCATTGACTAGCACCAAGCTCACTTGCTTAATGTTGAAGAATTTGAACCACAAATTATAGATTATGAATACAAAGAAAATTGAGAGACAAATGAAAAAAGACATCACAGAACCATTTGAGTTCATTCTCAATGTCAAAGAATTTGAACCACAAATTGATTAGCTATGCACAAATTAAAGTGGAGACAAAGTCCAAAATAGGATATTACATACATTCTTTATGCTATTTTCGTGGATGGCTCTATTCTCCTAAGATATAAGTAGTATCTAAACTTTTAAGCATTTTCTTTGGGCTCAAATAAATAATCATGTTCAAGAAGAATATAAAAATTACTTGTGCATGGACTATACAAAATAAATCCCAAAGGTTACCAAAATACTTATTTGCACTCCATGTAGTGCTTCCTTATCATAATTTCCTCCAATTCTCCAATCTAATGATCTGCCCACCAAAAACACAAAACACGTTAATTCTCTAATCATCTATCTAGCATAATGCAACTGATGCTACACATTCACACGTGCAACAAGTCATGCTTGTGTGTGTGAATGACCATAAATAAAAATCCACATAAGATTTGATAATTAAATCAATTACAAAAATAATCAAAACATTGTCAAAATGTAGAAAAGTAAATATCCTCATATGACAAAACAAAGAAATAGCAGGGTTGATCAACCACACTCTAGTGCTATCTCATGCAAAGAATCTATGCTAAGTCAATCAAGAAGTAGCAAAAAATAAACCCTAATAAATAAATACAAATGGCAACGAATAAATGTGCTACCTCGTGTGGTGAATTAGCACAATCATTACAAAAAGTAAGTGACTATGGATTACAAATACTAACGTCAAGCAATGTAGAATTTAATGTGCTTGTAAGTGGTATGAGGAGATTAGACCATTAGAAATGGATGTTTTTTAAATCCATTGTGATTCCTCAACAAAGTGATGTTTATATTTTACCAAGTAATAAGGGTATTCATGACAACTACAAGATGTAGTTTTATCATGATCAATAATAATTTTTAGAAGTAAAACTTGTGTGTCCTCCTTAAGCAATGGAGGATCATCAACTGGTAAACTAGTGGATGGACTTTCTCCAAAGATTTTCAATACACTAAAATGAAAAGAATTGTGTACTTGCCAATGGGGTGGAATATCTAGACTAAAGATAACATCATTAATATTATGGATAATTTAGAAATCCCATAATATCTGGGAGATAGTTTACCTTTTGGATATTGTTCAATAAAGTTCCATATTCTCCATTCAGTGTGTAAGCATACTAAATCACTTTTAATTGCATGCCCTAGGCTTTTGCTACTTATTAGCTTGAGTAGTGTACCTTAGTTGAGATTGTTTAAATCTATGAGTAAGTTTATGCAAAATTTTCATTTTATCAATGGCCAATGCATATGTTTGTTGATAGACCAATAGATATAATCCACAAAGAGATAGGTAATTTCTTACTGTAGATTTTTTGAAAAGGTGCTCTAGAGTCTACCAACTATACACCCATACATTTAGACATCTAGATACTTAGAATTAGCTAGAGAGTATATTCTCACTAGGGAACGATTGCAATTAAGAAGCTTATTTTCTTGAACCAAAAACAATATTTGTACCCTTCTAGCAATGTTATAGCACTACATAAAAATAATATTTCACCAGTGTGTACCACAACGCAATAAACACTCATCTTTTCACAACAATGCTAACATGTAGAGAAGGACATTTAATGCAAAAACAAACTATACACCACAAATTTTACACTCACCAAAGAAAGGAGGGAAAGTAAATAATACATACTCAAGAATTAAGAAACCATTGAAATTTAATAGGAATACTTAGCATAATTTTCTAGCATTCCTTTTTAAATTAATTAGGAGATTTGGTCAATGTGATGCTTCTTATCATGAAAGTTAAAGGTTGGACTTCCTTTTTTAAAAAATTAAGGCTGACCCATCTATAACTTACATGGTTTATATAAGATGGTCCAACATACCTAACATTTTAATGTTAAAGTAATAATTCCTCTTGTATTTCCTTATAAATGTCAACAAAGTAATGGCTTTAGCAATAATCCAAAACTAAATTCAAAAATGGATGTTGGTTGGAGTAGATGGAATGGTTGACATATCTTTTAATATTGTTGAGGATCTCATAAAGGATTGTAATATGCCCTTAATTCCAAAGCTTGCACATGAGTTGTTCATGTTGTGTGGAGTACGGCTCGTAATATGTCTTTGAAATGAGTTTAAGTAGAATAGCCGCTTCAAGGGTTCAATTTGATGGGAGAAAGTTAGCTTTTGGTAAGTAATATTGCTTAGAAAAAGGAATAAAAGCAACAATAATAACCATTTAACCTCAATTTTATCAAAATAGCCAATAGACTTGTTTTGGTTTTAGGCTTCACCACTAAGTATTACTATGGCCCATTCAAATAAGGTAGACACCTTTGATCCTGCAAGTTGTATATTACTGCATAATCATATTAGGCCATTTGATTGACCAATGCACTAAATGTTGGAAACGGAAACAATGGAAGTAGAAGGATTGCCCATATTATTACATTTTGTTAGCCCAAGTAATGCCTCCATGAAGATTGGAAGGATGGGTTGAGAATGATTGCCCCTTCCCAATAAGACCTAGTCTTATTATTGACGATGAGAGAAAAGCTTGGAAATTATGAACCTCTCTTTCCCCTTTGATGAGTCAACCCCGCTACTAAACAAGAGTCTTAAGTTAAAAATAAATGAATCAATAAAAATAACTAAATTTTAAAAAACTATGGTGTTGTAGTTGCACATCTAGTCGTGGTGGAGATAGTGGTACTATTGTGCATTAGGCCCTAGTGGATGGTGAGATGAAGGTTGGAAAAGTGTGCAAATAATCACAGTGATAGTTAATGGTAGGGGTAGTCTTTAAAGGTTAAAATTTAAACTTCATAGGCTAATCATAAGCTAATTAGAATTGGTCCCCCTTGTACTAAGGTAGCACAAT
Source organism: Lygodium microphyllum (assembly GCF_053477565.2). NCBI lineage: Eukaryota > Viridiplantae > Streptophyta > Polypodiopsida > Schizaeales > Lygodiaceae > Lygodium > Lygodium microphyllum. The sequence continues at coordinate 68,012,249 of NC_141149.1, read as the reverse complement.
CTTTAAGGCTAAATGCTAATCTTTTGGGGGTGTATTCTCATCTGGGGTTGTAGTGAGATGACTAAATTGTTAAGCCAATAGCCTACATGGTTGTAGAATTGGTAAGGGCTTTAAGATGGAGCTCCACGTGATGTAGATGACACTACTATTGAAGTATAGAGGCCTTAGGGGTCAACATGATGGAGAGGTTGACGTAGGTTGTAGTGTGGGAGATTTTCAAGAGAGATAATAGCCTCCCTCTCTAGTCTAGGATATGATCTAGCTTGGTTGATTGGAGGCTAGGAGGACTCTTTGGGATAGAGGCTATAACCTTCTAGTTTCGTTCTATTCTTTGTGTATGTCATCCTACATGTAATCCCTAGGTGTATCTCATCCAACAAGCCTAACTCTGTGGAAAGGGACTAGGCACAAACTCCCAACCTCTCTCGCCCTCAAGGGGGGCAAAGCCTCATAGTCTACATGAATAGAACCACACTCAAGTGTGCCCCTGGTCTCTTCCCCTCTCAAAAGTCTTACCTAGAATTTGCATATTGTCCTTCCCCAATTTGGCACCGTATCCACTCCCATCATGCAACTAACCCCCCGACTTACCATCATGACTTGGGGATGGTTGACTCTCTAAATAGAGCTTATGGCAACATACTAGGCAAAACTTTGTTTAATGGACTCTTTGTACAATATATTAATCATGGACCTAATGGTCTTTAAGAAAGAGGGGAAAGTGTCAATTAGCTAGGAGGAGTAGAACAATAGCCATTTGGACCTAGAACAATCAAGATGGGAGGCCCTACAATTAGCGAGAGCTAGTCATGGAAGCCCCATCAACCAAGGGGAGGGATTCAAAGAAGCTACATGGGCTTACAACACTCCCACTCCTAGACACCAATCAAGAACTCCTCAATGAGGCCAATATTAGGCTATGCAAGGACAACAAAACGATTTGCTTGACTCCATCCCTATCCCCAACTCATCACAAGAAAGCGGCATGATGTCAACTCTTGAGTCCAATCTTCCATATAATAAGTTTCTTTGTCTATTATTGCTTTTGAGTTAAAGATTTGTAATAGATTGCCCCTTGGTTTAATATATGAGAATATGGACCAAAACAAATTGGGAGTCCTTAGGCTATAAACCGATTATAATGCACTATTTTCCTAATAACTACTTATTTTTCCTCCGTGAGGGTGAACAAATAGCATTGAATCTCCTAAGCTATAGGAAATGGATACTCAAAAATTCCCCTTTTGTCATTATTCAAATGGACTTTGGATTTTGACCATGTAGGTCCTAAGTTGTGACACGCATACTTTTCTGGGTCGAATTTCTAGATCTCCTTCTAAACCTATATCCTTTCATTAAAATTATTATTGCCTTGCTAGGTAAATCGCAATGGTAAAGACCTTACATAGACATCAATCCAAGATGGCATCCTCAAATCCTAGTCGAGATGGACATCAAGAAATTGATTGAAACATTGGCAATCTCTGATATAGAGGGAAATTTCATAAAGGATCAAGCTATCCTTTATAAGAATCTCCAAATGCCTAAAAATAGGATGTTTTATTAGAAACTTTCCAAAAGTAAAGAATTAGGAAGAAATAGAGAAAAAGAAAGAGGCTACCCCCCCAAATTGAGAAACCCCAAGGTGATGAGTTTTAGCTAGTTAAATAGGAAAGAAAATAACAAAAACAAAGGTCAGAGTCAGCTAACAAACCTAATAATACCGATAAAGAAAATAACTTCAACAAATGTGTAGCCCTACTAATGAACTTAGATGGGGAAATCAACAATACTCAAGGGATGGGGAATCTAGCAAAAACAAAGAAAAATCCCCTTTGAGTCAAATAATGATGAGATTGTTGTGAGGAATCAAACTACACAATAAGGGAGAGACCACCAGAATTAATGAAAATTTAAATATAGACCACATGAAGCCTATCTTAGGATATAAAGCACCCTAATTGTTAGTAACACTAGTGTAAAGCATCAAACTTGTGCCATGCTTTGCATGGCCTATCCATGAAGCACCTAATTATATATTACCCAATTCCCTTTGAAAGGGCCTTCCTTACCCTCCCCAATACTTGGCCTTAGAAAACTTGTACCTTTTTTCCTTGCATTTCAATATGTGCATCCCACCCCTCCTGTCCATAAAAAAGTATGAACATGGTAATATGAGTAGCTTCCAATGGCCATTAGATTACAACTTAAAAGTAGCACCCATAATATAAAGAAATAAGTTAATATCCTACCATGAAATCTAATGAACATTTAAAAACAAGAGTGCACTATTGTGTACCCCAATTGCTTGATTGCTTGTAAAGGCTTGTTATGTATCTCAAGTACTTTTTGGTTCATATCCAATGAATATTGCATTGTGATTTGATTAATATAGTGGAATAATTAATGTTATTATTTGTGTACTATTAACATTTGTCCATATATGATCAAGCAAAGAGTTGTATTGTATCTTTGGTTGGTTTTTGTTCAATATTCAAAATTTTGATCATAATTTGTAAGGTTTTATTGGTTGTAGCATGTTAATGTTGAAGCCTCTAAGAAAGAATGCAGGTTTATCTATTGCACATGTTCTTATTTTTCCTTTTATGTGGAAGAGGAAGTCTATTGGCTTTGTATTAGGCATTCATTATGTATATTTCGTTATTTGGTTGGATATGTTCTTTTGTGCTTATTTCATAAGCTTGTATAATGGTCACAGAGTGTAATGTCGTGTTTTGTTTTTGTTTGCATAGTTTCAGAGTTTGTTTGTAGTAGATGTGGTTCAATATCATAAATGTATATTTCAATTGTTTTTGTGAAGTCTATGTGTTCTTGATTCAGTATGCTCAAGATGTCTTTTCTTTGCAATGGTCTTGTGTTGAATGCCATTTTTGTAGCTGTCTCTTATTGCTTTTCTTGTATTACAACAAAGTAATAAAGATACAAATCTACATCTATAAGCATTGTGAAGCAATAACCCTTTATATTACAAGGATCGTCGGGAAGAGCTGATGCTCAATAGATTAATTTGCATAAATAATATTACAAGGGGTGTGCAATTGAACGCATATAATATACAAGGGGTATACAATAAGTTAGTGAGAGATAAAAAACCATGTGTTATTGGAAACAAAAGAACAAAGTGCATATGTGACGTGCCCGCCCAAGCCGCTTTCTCACTAGCACATTCTTAGTAGCCCATCAAGAGATATCCTAGACAACGTCATGCAGGATTCCATGGAATACCCTGAAGTATGCTTTCTAGGCTCACTCGAGTCTACCTTGTAGTGGAAGTTCTGGATGTTCCCACAAGGATTGTACTGAGTTTTAGGTTCCTATTATTGGTCTAGTTACCTACTAACGGTCGGTTAGCATCTGTAATTCAAGTTTCCACTTCTTATAGGATTACTCGAACTGAAGCGGACTTGCATTGCACTTGGTTCAAAAATAATGGGAGATGAAGGGGATGCGGCATGTCGATCCTTTTGCCCATAGGGAAAAATCCCATTCCATCCCCCTAAAACAATGCAAGTCGAGTTTCTTAATATCTAGTGGTCATTCGTTTACCTATTCATGAACGTGAATTTTTCCTTTTGAGAAAAGCTCTCGGCTTATCGAGTCCACCCAATCGTAGGTTTGGACCCATTGGGGATCCACCCACCCGCTTCCGTTGATAGAGTATTTTTAATTACCACTTTAGGTTTGACATATAAAAATAGCTTCCTTGATTATATTCAGACACAAATTTGTTACACTCTTTATTTCACGACACAAAAATAGTGTAAAGCAATTCTTTCTCAATAGTTCCTTTATGAAAATTATATGTTTACAAAGTTTTCTATCCTGCATGGACATAATATCAACCCGAAGGTATTATTCTTACCAAGTTCGGTTCCTAAACTAGTATTGGAACTTCCAAAGTACTATCTGGGTGTCAAAGGGTAATTGATAGTTCATAAGAGTCTAAGGAATTTGAGACTAGAGCCCCTTGGTATCCTTACCTCCTCCTGCCAACTAGAATTCCCTATGATAGGACCTTTTGCATCGTGATTAGTCTATACTCACCAACATGAAAACAAAACCCCTTGGAGTAGGTTTAATTCACGCTGACCTTGGGGAGGTCTAGCACCATTAGAGAACACTACCTCAGCTGGCATTTTGTGCCCATCGAAATACTACCTCAATGGACGATCTATACTTGGTTATCCATCTTTTAGCTTGATAGTTTAGGAAAGATCACTACCTAGTTTACAATCACAAACAACTTACTTCAATGCATTATTCACAAACTCCCAACGAATTTATTTCTAAGACAAACCCCTTTTCTAGAATAACGATATCAGGGCTGAACTTAGCGTAAGTGGCCATATCTTCCAACAATCTTCTCAGATTACTCTTCCCTTGGGATCTAGCCCGGGATAAACTTAAACAAGAATTATTTTTTCCTAAACTTCTATTTTTTAGAGCAACTCCCATGATGATCTTTTTCTTTTTCTTAATGGAGTTATGTGGGTCCTTGTCTAGCAATAATTCACTAGTTTCAAAAATCTTGGTTGTTTTTATTACAGAAAGTATTTTTCAACAATTTCATCTCAATACTTTTTTTCAGAGAATTAGCATTCGTGTTTATCATTCAGAGGTTCCATCAATTCAATACAAATCAAAACTTTAACTTCTTAGAATATATATTGTTGCAAAAATATTAGTCCCTGAATCTAGTTCTTGGAAAAAAAAATCAACTTTTGATCGATCTTCATAATTTCTTCTTCGAGGCCTTGGTCGTTGATCAGATATTGTGGAGAAGACTTTTACACAATAAAGCTTTGGGTCGTCACAATTGGATTGATGGAAATGGCGATTATTGGAAATTGAGAGAAAATTGAGTAGAGTCTTGATTCTACAAGGGAGTGAAGGTAGAAGAGATGGAATTTGATTTCAAGAGCCGATGGAGTATCCTCCTTGTCTTTGTGACAATAATTTTCTTTCTCGTGCTCCTCTTACCTCTCTCCATCTTGCTCTTCTCTCTTGGTTCAAGAAGAGTTTCTTCTCTTAGTTCAGGTTGATCCTCAACGGCTCCTCATGCCCTATATTTATAGTTAAATTCAAGGGGGGGTTTTATGGGTTGTGGCCAAGAAGAAGAGTTCTTTGTGGAGGACATCTTGCCAATCCAATTATCTAGAGGCTTTCAAGATGCAATCTAATGCTAACGATCTGATCTTTGAGGTCCAGAGAGGTTGCCAGAGATGCCATGACTGATTTGCCTACTAGCTCTCAGGTGATCTTGCTCCAATCTAGGCCTCTTGTCAAACTGAGAAAAGGGGGAGATTGCTAGAGTCTTACACTGAGATTGAGGAGGAGAATTTGGGCTTTTTTTTCATGTTTCCAGTTTTCCCAATTTGGGAAGGGAGAGAGAGATGCCATTGTTTTCACGAAAAGGAGGAGGGGAGGCGCTAGTTCATCAACTTCTTCTCCTTCTTAAGCTTTTCTTATTAAAGCTTAAGGCTTTTTTTCCTTCCTTCCTTAGTCTCCACTAGTCAAGTCTTGACTACTCAAGTTTTAAATGTGTTTGGCCAATTTCAGACTTATGAGCCATGACCACCATGCGTATGATAATTTTTGTGTAAAGATGTTTGGAATTTTATCAGCCCCCCCTCCCGGAAGGTATCAGGTTACATGATATAGATTATTTTATCCAAGACTCTGCTTTTTGATAGTCCAGACTCTCAAATCTCAATTATGAGAAGTTGAGAAAGTTGAAATAAAAGTCAAAATATCACATCCTCTTCCCCTTAGAGGAATCGAGATGTCCTCATCTCAAATGAAACTGGGGATACTGGTTACATAGTGATACTCCCTAAGGGTTTTGCTTCTTAGAACCTTCTCTCACATGTCAAGTATCTTTTCTGATTGAAGTTCAAGGACTCCTTGACTTGGCATCAAAATTTGTTGGTCATTAAGTACATGGTCAGGGCTGGGAATATAGGCTTTCAATAGATTGACATGAAATACATTATCCACTTCAAGTTGTCAGGGAGTTGCAACTTGTAAGCATTAGGTCCTAAACACTTTAGCACCTTATATGGCCCACAATACCTGGGGCTTAGCTTCTTGAATTCTTCTAGAGATAAGGAACTTTTCTTTGGGCGAACACGAATAAAAACCATGTCACCTTCTTTGAAAATGTGTTCTTGTCTTCGTTGATCGGCATATGCCTTCTATCAATCCTTGAATATCTTACCTTATAACCTTTACTTGCTGATCCATTTCTTCCAGTATTTGCTTAGATGCTTCTACCCATAGGGTAGGATTAGAAAAGTTTAGCAATGTAAGACAACCTTGCACATACAATGCTTGGAAAGGAGTCATTTGAATACTTTGATGGTACTACACATTGTAGGAAAATTCAACTAAGGATAAGTATTGGATCCACTGCCTAGGTTCCTTATTGCAAATAAGCTCTAAGTATATCCTCAATAACTTGATTGCCCCCTTTTCTAACCATCGGTTTGGGGATGGTAAGCAGTACTACTGAAGCAAAGATGGGTTCCTAGAGCTTTGAACAAACTCTTCCAAAAGTTTGATGTGAAGAGAGAATCATTGTCACTAATGATACTCTAGGGTAATCCATGTACTCTAAACTTTTCCTTAATGAAAAGGCTGGCGATATCGGAAGCCTTGTAATTGGTTTTTATAGGAATAAGGTGTGTAACTTTTGTTAGGATATCAATGACTACCATTATTGATTTATATCCTCCTTATACAGGGGGTAATCCGACTATGAAGTCCATGCTGATATATTCCCATTTCATTTGAGGGATGTCAAGTGGCTAGAGCTTTCCTGGCAACTTGACACGTTCAACCTTAATTTGCTGGCAATTTAGGCATTCGGTAACATACTTGAGTACGATACCCTTGAGTCTTTCCTAATAGAAGCTTTTTCTGACTACATTAAGAGTCTTAGCGTATCCAGGATGACCCAAAAATGGAGAATCGTGAGCTTCCCATAGTATTTTCTTCTTGAGTTCCTAGCTTGCAGGAATGCATAGTCTGGTCTTGAAATAGACAAGCTCTCCGCTTATGGAAAAATCTTAAACTTTGCCTTGAGTTTTGAACTTGAATCCTTAATGGGAATTTCTCTTATCATTCTTTGATAGCTTGGATCCTTCACTGCTTCTTCTTTGGCCATGTCTATGATATGGTTACTGGGAATTGAAATCATTGTAGCAAGAGTTTTTCTCTTAGCATTCTATGATAGCTTGGATCCTTCACTGCTTCTTCTTTGGCCATGTCTATGATATGGTTACTAGAAATTGAAATCATTGTAGCAAGAGTTTTTGCCCTAGAGGGTTCCTCTAAGATTAGAGTATTAAGAAATGATTTAGGACTTAGGGCATCCGCAATCACATTCTCTTTGCCTGGTAAGATGTCCCTAAGACTGCCTTTAACACAAGGTATAGTCATTATGAATTTATTGTGATGTCATTCAGATTAATGAATGCTCCTGCCACCTTCGACAGATTGGTGCAAGACATTTTCAGACCCTATCTTGACGACTCCATCCTTGTCTTCTTTGATGATATATTAACATATTCCAAGAATGAGAAGACCATGGACCACAACTATGAATAGTTCTTGAAACAATGAGAACCCACAAGATGTATGCTAAAAACAAGAAATGTACTTTCTTCAAAAAGTAGATTGAATATCTAGGGTTCATAGTATCAGCAGATGGCATTTCAATGGATCTTGCCAAGGTCAAAGATGTACAAGATTGGCCACCCCCAACAACGTTCAAAGAGGTGCAAAGCTTTCTAGGCCTAATAGGTTGATATAGAGTCTTCATTAAAGACTATGCCTCGATTATTGCACCTCTCACCCCTTCTCAAAAAGTAGGTCTCCATTATATGGACGTCCACCGAAAAATCTAGCTTTGAAAAGCTTAAGCACAGTTTGATAACTACCTTTATTTTAAGGCTACCTAACCTAAGCAAGGAGTTCGAAGTCATAACTAACACAAGCTCCCTTGCATTGGGGTGTGTGCTTATGCAAGAAGGACATATGGTAGCCTATGCTTTAAGAAAATTAAAGATCCATGAAAGAAATTATGCCACACATAATCTAGAATTACTTGTTGTAATTCACACCTTCAAATTATGGAGATTATATGCTTGGTAAACAAGTTTTCCTTACGGACTAATCATAAAAGCATGAAGTGGATTTTTACTCAACCAGCCCTCAATATGAGATAGCACCGATAGATCAAGATTTTGTAGGAATTTAACTTTTCCTTGATTCTTATTTGGTAGTAGCCCAATCTTTGAAAATATCTTTGCTCCCCAGAGTTGGTCAAGCAACTCGTCTATCCTGGTTATTTGATATTTATTTTTCACTATCACTTGGTTCAATCCATGGTAATCAATGTGTGTGTGTGTGTGTGTGTTCTCAAGGAACTTCATAGCTCTCTCTCTCTCTCTCTCTCTCTCTCTCTCTCTCTCTCTCTCTCTCTCTCTCTCTCTCTCTCTCTCTCTCTCTCTCTCTCTCTCTCTCTCTTTCTACTTAGTAACCCACCTTGTCAACCTATTATGCTAGTTAGGCTAGCCACTTGCACACAATCACTCCACTATCTTACTACTGCTACCACTCCCATTATGTTGCTACTTCATGCCCCTTATGTACCATGTGTATGCTAATTGTGTACCTACATTAGTGTATATACGTGTGCAACCCCATCATTTCTTAATAATCTAAATAAAGTTTTAATTAATATAACAAGAATTAGTAAATTTTCCAATCACCATGATTGTACAAAATATGCCAAAAACATAGAACCCAGCTATCACTCTCTCTACTATTGCTCATCTCTCCACTATTGGTGGGTATATCCTAAGACTCTATACTTCTCATTCTAGGTACCTAGTAAGGTGACAAGATGGACAGTAACCCTTCCTAGACTTGAGCCCATACCTCATGCTTGACCCTTCCACTCCTTTAAGGAATGTCACACATTAGGGAAGTTTTGACAAGTGACACCCAAGATTACAACAAGAGCTCTTGAAAAAGGTAGAAACCCTTAGGCTATCTAGACCATGCTAACAAAAGATATAGTGCATTCATTGTGGCAAAGACCACCTTCTATCATAGTGCTCAAGGTCAGCATGCACATGCACAAATTGTGGATACTATGGGCATGATGTCATATTATAGAACTCTATGAAGACTTCTAAGACCCAATCCCAATTTTGGCTACACTCTATACAATGAGTTCTTAATTACCCAAGCTAGCTACAAGTAGTACCACCTTTGATCTTGCCAACTCCCCAAGAGTAAAGGAAAATAGTATCAAGGAACAAAATTAACCCCTCAAGGATTCCTAGACTACCAAGCCCAATCATCACCCTTCAAGTAATGCTCCCACTCATTATGTCAAGGAACTAACAAAGGACAAGAAGTACACTAGCTCCTTTTTTTGCTATGATCAAGAGGGTTACCCTATCCTAATGGATTATTGGCATGTGCCTATCATGATGTTAGGATGAGTTAGAGGAAGAAAAATGTTCCAGCCATGAGAAAAAATAGCTTGATGGAATTATGGACAACTAGGACACGTGTCCTTGAGAATAACCTAAGGAAAATGAAGTAGACCAATGGTTCCTTGAATGTGGAATCATATATATGTATTGGGATTACTTGAGACGAAAAGCTAGTGGTAGCAAGTAAATCGTATCCTCATTGCCCTTGAGTCTCTTTGATGTTGCATTATTAAGGATAGATGTCCTTCCAATTTTGATCAATGCTATCACAAGAGCACAAAGCAAGAAGGCTACAATCACCATTGAGGGACCAACCACTATGAATGGGTCAATGACAGGCAAGAAGAACGCTAAGGAAAGATGAAAGCATACAGAACTCAAATTAAAAAGAAAAGGCTTGACTACCCAACAAGGCACAACTCCTAAATCAAGTATCAAGAGCATAACAAGAGCATACCAAACAGAGAAGGATGATATAGAAATGGTAGGGGAATGCCCTAATCTTAAGGAATAGTTGTCCACAATTGATAAGGTCAAGCAATAGGTGGAAGCAGTGAAGAGGGAACTACCAACTGAGACAACCTTAGAAACCACTAGCATGCCCAGCCTCTCTAACACTTCACATGAGTCTTTACTTGTTCAACCCTCAAACCTTCATAGCTATACCTCTAAACTACTCTACTTTGGACAATGTATATAGCAACAGGAGACCACCACTCCAAACAATACAAAATGTAGATTCCATTATTGAGATATAGAACTTAACGTCATGTCAACCCTCACATCCACCAACATCTCAATTCTACTTGGAATTCTAATGAAAGAAAGCCCTGCCATATGGCAAGCAAAATCCTATACCATTAATGCCTAATTCACAATCCCAGTATCTAGCCATGCCCACTTTGGGAGCCTTGGGGATCAACACTTTTTAGGAAGAGATAGGGCACAGGGTATCCTTTCGGTGGAAGCCCTCGAGGACTCTACTAGGCAAGGAATCATTGATATAGGAGCTGGAGTTAGTATAGTTAACAAAATGTATTCCACACCTAGGAAAACCTACCAACTGAACCTGTCCATTTTCATCTAGCTATCATTGGTGGAATTAAGGTCTATCCACAAGATGTGTTAAAAGATTGGCTTGTCAAAATCATTGGGGAATGATTTTCGATTCACTTTGTTATTATAAAGGGGGTCAAATACAAAATAACCTAGCTATGGTCAAAATGTATATTGCATCAATCGGCTAAATGTTGTCATGGTATTAATCAATCCAAATGGCATGACCAATAATTCATAATGACCATATCTAGTACTGAAGGTGGTCTTTGGTATATCTTGATCCTTGATCTGGATTTGGTATTATTTGGATCTTAAGTGTATCTTCAAAAAGATCTTTGCTTCATGTAGATGGTCTAGAAGTTCATCAATATTGTTTATAAGATACTTCTTCTTGACCATTACTTGATTTAGTCCTCTGAAATCAATGTAAAGTCTAAGAAATCCATATTCTTTCTTCTGAAAAATATTGATGCATCCCAAGGTGAATTACTTGGGTGGATGATCAATTGTCTTGATTATTCAATAAGCTCAATGACTTATCTTGTATGGCCATTTAGATATTGGTTTAGCTCTAGGAATTGGTTATATCTTGTGGTCAACTTCTAGGTTCAATTGAGTCAACTCTTTTGAAAAGACATCTTTAAAGTCATTAATCCAAGAAGATAATGTGCCACCTTTAGTATTTTCGACCATATTTAACCAGATCATATAAACTGGATGTCCCTTCCTTAATCCTTTTTGGAGTTGACTTGCCTTGGCTAGTTGGACTTTATTTCTCCCATTTTTTCTATGTCTTCATGATGTTTCTTTAATACACAAAATCTAAGATTTATTCTTCTTAAGCCAATCCATTCCTAAGATACAATCATAGCATTCTAAAGATAGAATTCAAAATTTAGCTTTAGTTACTTGGCTATCTAGTTCAAATTGTTTGTTTCCTACAATTTCACTAGAGGTAACTTCCTTTCTACTAGCTAATTCTACTATCAAGCTTCTTGTTTCCTTGGATTCTAGATGTAATCTTCTATTTTTGTTGTAAGAAAAAAAATGTAATCTTCTATGTTTGCTTCATTGTATTCTAGATGCAAACTTCTATGTTTGGTGCAAGAAAAGAATGAGTACTTCCCTTAAATCACTTACCTTCATAAGTTTCTAGAGTCTGAATGATAGAGTATCAATAGTCTACTCCTTTATTCTTAATAGTAGCATGTATGGATCCTTGCAGGAGCTCTCACTCAACTGCCAAGACCCACAAATTGCTTATTGCTTCAAGCATTTCAAGCCAAGTGCAATGGCGACCTCTCACATAGTCATGTGCTCTCTCACACCTACAAGTGTAGTGAGCTTACCTCCATGCTTGATCGAGTCGCCTCCTCCCTCAAGCACTCCGGTTTCTCCATGATCCAAGGTGCAAGCCCAAGCAAGCTCAATCCTCAAGCTCCAAGCTCCATTACCACACATGAGACAAGAGAAAAGAAGAGAAGAGAAGAAGAAGAAGAAGAGAGGAGAAGATGGAGAGCTTCTCCACCATGGTCCCTCACCCTCACACACTCACTCCCTTACTCTCTCACACTCCCCTCTCTCAAGCACAAGCACAAGCAAGAACAAGAGCAAGAAGAGAAGAAGAGAGCTAGTTTTGGCCACACACAAGAATAAGCTTCTTCATTCACTTTTTGTCTTTTATACATCCCCTACTCATCTTGGGCACCCATCCCTTGTTTACATGACCAGCCATTTTAGCCTAGGTCCTCCTTCCCTATTCCCATCCTATTTGCATTGTTCCTTCACCCATACCCATCTACATTTACAAATTGCACAAGAGGGAGCTTGTTGGTTTTTTACAAGGATTTAGGGTGTGCTTTTATATTTAAGATGTGTTTTTCTCCTTTTGCACTTGCCTTGGATTTTTTTAATTTGCTTCTTACACTTTTGGCCATTTTTCTCTTGTTTTTTCATTGGTCCATCTTTTTCTGCTTTATCCTGTATCTTTTTGGTTTTCTTTTGCTTTATTTGCACCAAGGTGAATATCACCCCCTCCTTTAGACGAGTGCTATCCCCATGGCACTTGTTGATGAGAGATTGGGTGGTTGAAGGGTTACCATGTGGGCCAATGATTGGGCTTTGTGGAGATTGGATGTGGAGAAGAAGCATCACCCAATGGATGTGAGGTTGTGGAGGCCGGAGCAGATTGAGTGGGTGACGGGGGCCTTCAAAGTCAGTGGTGGTTGATCGCGGATTGTCAAATGTACCTAAAAAGGAAAATGAAATGCACTACTACCTGGGTTATATGCCTACCTTACCATGCAGTGTGGGGTGTCCGTGCTAGTGAAACTGGGATTTGGGTCGAATCTTAGGGAAGCCTATGGTATTGTCCCACACTTGAGGACCTAGTTTGTGTACAAGGGGAGGTGTTGTGGGTGTGACTTAGGGAGATAGGTCTAGGCGAGCACAACCTCCCTAGGTGTGTCTTGCCCTTGATGTGCCCTAAGTGTGAAGTGGGGGAACAGGGAGGGCTAGGGGGTTAGGCACAGAGCCAACCCATCGAGGCCACCGGATGCACCTAACTTGAGAACTCCTACGTGCAGCATTTGTGGCACTCTTATGTTACATGAGAAATCTCTTCATTCCTTTCCTTTTGCATCTTGTGGGTCTTTTCTTTATTTTCTCTTCTCTTTTTTTTGAGATACATTGGGAGGGAGTACATTAGACCTCATCCTAATCCTTTTCAGTAGCTACATTTTGAGGGGGCCTAAGAGATTTGCTAAGGAATGCATCGCTTTGCATGTAGTCCTTTTGATCAATTCTTACATTGAGAGGGGTAATGCACCGGAAAGGATGATTACATTTTGAGAAATTGGGCCTTATCTATCCCTAGCATACTGTAAACATCTCTGTTGGATTGCCTCTCGAGCTTGTTGACTAGTCCTAGAGCTCTTTCCACCATTTAGGGGCTCAAGTCCACTTCTACTCTATGAGTCTCTCCTCCTTATCTCACTATCACACGGTGCCACAATTCCTATTTGCATCAAAAGTTCACAAGAACTCCATACACTTATTGTAGTCAATGGCTTAGCTGACCTTCTCCATATATTTACCAAGGTTACCCTAGTTGATAATCTATTTTACCACTTACTTTTTCATCGCCACGTATTCTAAGTTCTAGATGCTTCTAAGCTTAAGTTGATTAAAGGCCCTTATTTCTGTATTTGGCCTACTCTTCTTCCGTTCTCTTCTTCTATAAACGGAAGCTTGCTACCTTTGTTGTGTCGCCCGGCCATCTCAGGTTCCTGTTATGATGCAACAGCTCACTATTAGTTCACTTGAAATGACTTTTTGTAAAAATATGAGGGGATCATGAATATTGCTATGGAAAGATGAAGTGCTCAAGTACAGAATGAAAATTTTTGCTTCAAGCAGTCCACATAGTCTAACCAAGAATTTCATGAAAATTTTCCTTAAGTACAAATGGACTTTTATCCATCTATTTTGCTTTTTTAAATTCAGTTTAAGATTCAAGTTGTGTCTTATTTTACACTTTACCCCCTCCCCCTGAGAGTGATGAAAATCCTTCCTAGGATTGGAGGATGAAGGGTTAAGGGCATTAAGCACATGCTTGATGTGTTGAACCAATCATAGAAGTTTGGGTTATACTCCAAGTGGGCTTAATGGTCCATGTCATGAGGTCTAATTGCTACATGTGTAATGTAGGTCATGACATTAGTGAGGAAGTCACCGGAGTTCTTCCTGATCTAGCGATGTGTAGTTCTTCCTCAATCAAGGTTCAATCGAAATTGGGGTGGACCATGACGTGATCCTTTAACGGTCGATTGCGCGACTAATGGCCAACACTCTAAACAAGGTACGAGCCACATAGGTTGGATTGTATTCGGAGGTTTTGATCGCCCATCTCTGCTCAACATTGATCATAATTTGGCAGGCCTCTTGTTCTGTGTCGGCTAAACTTTTCAACTCTTCTAGCTCCTAGCTTGTTGCAGAGACTTTGCTCCTACTATAGGATGTGATTAGCCATTGTTTGCAAGCTTGCTCTCAAGAGATGTCATTGGCAATCAATTCCTTGGCTACCATGGGAAACTTATCAAACATGGATTTGGATTCTTCCTAGCTGCATGGCAAGGAGCATACATCTATTGTTAATGGCTCGTCTAGGAGACCTAAGTCTAGCCATTCATAGCTCTTAGTAGAGAGCATGGTGAAGGTGGCGTCCAATCATCTAATGTAGGTGACTAAGTCGTCCCTCATATTCATGGCTAGGTCTGACCCCGAGGTGAGGATAGATCTACACTCGTAGGAGGATCTGAGGCCTGCGGCGGGAGGTTGGAGGGGTTTGGCTAGACTAGATAACTTAGGAATCGATGCCTACTTCATGGACTGGTGAGTAGGGTATTTAGTGGCCATTTGTGTGATGGGTTGGTCTTGGGGCTCAGGTGATGCACTACTTTCTACTTCTGGAGTAGTTGGGACACTAGGAGCATCAGGTTGAGTTGGTCTAGGAGGGGAAAAAACCGATTGTGTTTTTTATCAATAGAGTCATTGAGGTTCTATGGGTTTGGTGCTTTTTGAGTCAATTGGTTTCTCATTCATGGCTAACTTACCATTTTGTGGAGATGGACTAGAGGGTCTGAATTGAGGGGCATGCGTGCCGCTTGTAGTCTTGGGCAACCAAATCTAGTTGTTACCTTCGTAGTAGTCTTGAGCGCGCAATAGGTCTTTGGGGACGTATCGTGGCTTGACCGTTTGTCTGCTTCTGTAGCGCCAGCTTTGTCTCCTAGGTCTAGGGTGTGAGGTTTTATGGTTACGAGTTCATGCGGTTTGGCTACTAGGGAGTTGCGACTGCCATTTGGGCACCCATTTGAGATGTTGCACAGTGGTCTTGGGTGCGTCTCCTTTGGGTGTTGCAGCAAGTTTGTCTTGGCAGGGTGGGACAAGTCACAATGCCCCTCCTTAGACCTTACAATATGTTCGTCTACCAATGTGGCACTATAGGCTCTTCGATGGAGCCACATTGCCCTTGCTGAAAGCTGTCACTATCCAAACATTGCCAATGGTGAGGTGAATGCACTGTAAGTCATAGTCGACATTGCAGTGTGCCTGTTTCTTAAATGCCCATCCTAGCAGTGTTTCCTTTTTGGTGGCCTTAGTATTAGGCAACACATAGAAGATCATAGATAGGCTTTCAGTCTCAATAGAGACCGCTATTTTGCACTTTCCTAACAATGACTAGGACTATCCCCCAAACAAGTGGAGTTTAGCATTAGTAGGCTACAGTTGGGACTGACCAATGAGGGTCCAATGATCATGTGTAAGGATATTTAAGTCAGCTCCCTCATTAATAAGTATGTCAAAGGCATGTGTCTTCTAGGCAGTCACACTGATATGCATAGGTAGGCAAGTGCTACTGCTTCCTAATCCTCATCCTCTATCTCCATGATGGTGCCTACTCTTACATTCACGGATGGTTCCAGTATTGGAGGATCATGTTGAGGATGCATTGGAGGGTAGTACTTCTAGGGCCACCATAGCTGAGATTGTAGTTCCTTGCGTATTGTAGTGTCTCCACTGATATGTCCTCTAGCAATTCCACCATGTGCTTCAGCAACAAGCACATCATGCATTTCATGCTCACATACACATCTTCACAATAACTCGTCATGTCCTAGTCTATAGAGCTAGTCGGCAATTAACTGATAAGGTTGTGTTAGATCAGCCCTAAATAGGTCTCTCTCACTGGACATGCTAAAGAAGTATGCATCATGTAAGTCATTTATAATGCCCTATCCACAACAGCTTCTCCTATGGGTATGTGGGACATATGGTCTGCCATGTAATGTTGCTTACCCTTGCATACCACCACAAAGAAGTTAAATTCTAGAAGCAAAAGTAACCATCTAGCTATGTGTCCTATAGCGCAAGGTCTGTTCACTACATAAAGCAAGGATTAATGGTCAACGAAGAAGGCAAAGGACATAACTAAAAGATAATGACAAAACTTCTTTACAACAAATACCATGGCTAGGCCTTCCCTCTTCATTGTTGTGGAGTAATTCATCTCCATATCTGTGAGTTGTCTACTAGCAAAGCTCACTAGATAATCAAGATTATGTTCACCAAGTTGGCACAAAATAACTCCCACATTGAACTTTGAGGCATCAATGTGCACATGGAATGTTATGTTCCAATCTGGGGCTCGTAGAATCGGTGCGGTCATGAGAGCCTTTTTTAGTTCCTTGTAGGCGCATTAGCATTCCTCGAACCACTCAAATATAATCAGCAATTTGTAAAGAAGACTAGCGATCAATGCATAGTTCAACATGAATTGTCGATAGTATTTTATGTGTCCGAGGAAGCACTAAACTCCCTTATAGTTCATGGGTGGTGGTAAATCAACAATGACTCTAACTTTGGAGAAGTCGGTGGCAATGCCATTCTTAGACATCACATGCCCTAGGATATTTTTGTGTTTTACCCAAAATTGGCACTTCAAGGGGTTCAAGGAGGGAACATGCCCCATTCTATTACAAACATTAGCTTATGCCTATTGTCAGGGTGTACATGTACCTGGTTATAACATGAGAAGCCATCCAAGAAACTGTAGGCCCCTCTTCATGCTACTCCTTCGAGCATGAGCTCCATGTAGGGTAGTGCATAGTTATCTCTCTTTGTCACAACATTGACTTTTTAATAGTTTACAAACACTCGAATTTTTTCATTCTTCTTTAGGACAATCACTATGGGTGATACCCAATCCGTGTGCTCACTTTTGTACATGAATCCGGCCTTCAATAACTTACCTATCTCCTCCTCCTTGATGGCGTGTCCGTGCTTTGGATTCATCGGGTATGGCCACTGTTTAACTAATGTTGCATTAGGAGTCATCAAGACATTATGGGTCATGACCCTTGGATTGACTCATTTGAGTTCACCTAAGGACCAAGCGAATACATCTATGTACTCTCGTAGGAGAGCAACGAGATCAACCTCCTCTTGCTTAGTCAGGTCATTAGCTATGAACATGGATCGAGGCTTTTCCCCTCCCCTTGCCAAGTTGGCTTCCTTGACCTTAGCAGGCCCTTCCATTGGTTCATTTGCATGTCCTTGCCTCTTAGCTCCTGACAAGATCACCACCATGTCATCCTTTTTTAACTTTGTGAAGTGCTTAGGTAGGTCTTGGGGCTTCTATTGTTCTTCAGCTTCCATTCTCTTTGGTTGCTTTCTATTTTCCTCTTTCAATTGTCTATGCCTTAGGTGGACTAGCATGTCCCCTTTGGTGCATTTGGTCTTAGGAGGTCGGGGTATTTTTGGGTCACTCTCAAAGCTTACTTCTAACTCAAAGTCAAACTCACAACCTTTGCTAGAAGGAGGAGTTTCCCCTGGTGATTGTAACTTTAAAGCTAATTCTATTCTGAGGAGTGGTGTGGTACTTAGTTGAACTAATCCAACTTGCTCGTAGTCTATCACTCCTAGGTGGTCCCCAACCAAGTACGATGGCATCCAATTATAAAGACTCCTCCTTCAATCCTAAAGACATTGGTTTTCCGTGGCTTGGAGTCTACTCGTATCTATTCAATCACTCGGTCGCCCCTATGTCATACTCTATTGTCTCGACCTCTTTTTCACTTTCCTTATTCAGAGAGTAGCAGTCTCCATATTCATCACCCGAATTGTTACCTTATGATTGCTCATCGTCCCCTAGGTTTTTGTCCTCTATCCTCTTCTCATCCATGATCAATGCCCAATTTTACATTAGGTTCAAGTCATGCATTTTGGTCTATTGCCACTTTGACTTGTCCATGAGATCCTTGAGGAGTTTGAGATTGGCAATTGGGTTACCTACTAGTTCTCTTATCAAGTATTCAAGGATCCCTTGGAGCTCAAGTTTCTTAAACTGAATGTGGAAAGGAATAGGTGTTGGTTGTCTATTAGATCTCTTGGTCATCATGCAAAGTGGTACTAATGGCAAGTCTTACACTTTGATAGTTTAGAGGTTGTAGCTTCATGGGACTCACTGGCCGTCCTTTTACAACCTGCTTATAATCCTCATCATCATCTAAGAACGGCAAGTTGATGGTGGCTAGCACATGCATCCAATCCTGCTCGTCCAAGGGATATACTTCGTTAGTGGCCCGTAAGAGTTCCTAACCTATGAGCCTCCTTTTAAGATAGCTGAGATGGCATCTAGGTCGATCGGTGTGGTCTTCCACAGGTATCCATCTCGACTCTTACAGCCTCCAATGTGTTGCCCAAGAATATGAGATTGTTGCCCCAATCTTCTATCGCTCGTGCATTTTGCACCGAGGGTCCCTCACAAGATGTCGTAGTCCATTCCCTTTGAACTATGAAATTCACTGAATACTGGACTCCCGCTATCTTCAAGGACCAATCTTTTAGTACTCGTGTATAGACCATCTTTGCATGCAGCTTGATCTTAGGATTTGGAATATCCGCTAAACTTACCACATCCACTGTGCGTACAATAGCCTTATTCATCCTTAGCATGTTGTATACGTTCATTTTTGGGCGTCGCTCGGTCCTGCTAGTTAATCCTAGGGCCCTCTCCACCACCTCAGGGCTCAATTCCACCTCCACTTGGTGGGCTTCTTCCCCTTTCCTAATTGTCACCATGCCACAGTTTCTATCGGCATTGAAGCTCCTCAGAAACTCTACCCATTTTTCATAGTTGACCACCTACCCAACCTTTTCTACGTACTTCTGTGGGCTGCACTAGTCCACAAGTCATTTTATGGGTGGCTCTTCCATGATGACGTCTTCCAAGTTCATGGCATGCTTGAATGTTGTCAAGATTCTCATGGTGGGGAGACTTGCTTGAGTTGCTGCGCCAAACATACACTGTATGCACAAGAGGAAGCTCACTTAAGAATACAAGAAGAGAGATGGAGGCCAAAAATGTTTTCTTGCTAATTTCTTCTTCTTCTTCCACACCCTATACAATGTACACAAAGTATAGATAAGATACAACATAAAGGAAAGTGGCCTGTTAAGTCAAACAATGCATAACAGACTACACTAATCGACTGGCATTATATCTTTGCCAGTTGTAGGTAGGTGTAACAAACTAAATATAATAAGCGATAATTCAGTGGCCATGTGAGTATCATAATGACCACCAATGTGCTAAGTGTAGATGTGCGGACCCATATAGCCAAGCGGTCCATCATCAATATCCGCACGTGTTGAGCTTGCCATCTCAACACTCCCCCTCAAGCTCAACTCTATCTCTGCAACTCCAAGTAAGCTTCAAAACTTATCAATGTCTGCACGTGTTGAGCTTGCCATCTCAACACTCCCCCTCAAGCTCAACTCTATCTCTACAACTCCAAGTAAGCTTCGAAACTTTCGAAGCTTCTCTGCACCCAATGCCTTTGTGAAAATGTCAGCTATCTGATTCTGTGTGTTGGCATATACCACGTCAATCTCTCCTGCAAGTACCTTCTCTCTCATAAACTAGTAGTGCTGTGGGAGCTTTCGCTCAACCGCCAAGACCCACGGACCGCTTATTGTTCAAGCGTTCCAAGCGAGCTCTAATGGCTATCTCTCACCTAGCCAATGCGCCGTCGATCCTATGAATGCAGTGAGCTTACCTTGATGCTCGATCGAGTACCCTCCTCTCTCTTGCACTCCGGTAGCTCCACGATCCTAGATGCTAGCTCAAGCATCCTCAAGCCTCCTCCATCTCCAAGCTCCATCCTCCATAGCCACGCGCGCAAGAGAAGAGAAGAGAAGAGAAGAGAAGAAGAGGAGAGGAGATGGTGAAGAGCTTCACCCTCTTGATCCCTCACTCTCGCACACACTCACTCCCTCACCCTCTCACACTCCCTCTCTCAAGAGCACACACAAGCAAGAAAGGGGAGAAGAAGAGAGGAAGAAGAAGACTCCTTTTGCCACACACCAAAGAATGAGCTCCTCATTCACTTTTCAACTTTATATACAAAACCCTAAATCCCTTTTGGGCGGTCATCCCCTTTTCCCCTTTTTACATGGCCGGCCATAGCCTAGGCCCTTTTTTCCATTGTCCTTCTATCTTCCTAGCTTCCTTTTCACCGCCCCTCTACATTTACAAATTGCATGGGTGAGAGCCCAGCGCTCTTTTACAAGATTTTAGGGTGCGCCTTTTTATTTAAAAATGCGCCTTTCCCCTTTTGTATTTGCCTTGGACTTTTAAGGTTGCCCTTGCGCTTTTGGCCTTTTCTCCTTTTCTTTCTTCAATCGGGCTACCTTTTTTCCGCCTTTGCCCTACGTCTTTTCCACTTTCTTTTGTTTTCTTCGTGTTGGGGTTAACATTACCCCCTCCTAGATGAGTGCCAGTCCCATGGCACTCATTGTCGTAGGTAGCAAGTGGTAGCATGCACCGAAGACGTGGGTAACAAGGACGCCTGTGGTTTTCGTGGGGTTTGCATTGGTGGCCGGCACACGCGTTGGTTTGTTGGGGATTTTCCACAGGACTATTCTTTTCGGGCTTGTCGGATGATGAGGGGTGAGCAGTCAGAGTTGGGCGTTGATGAAGAGTGAATGACACTTTCGTTGTGGTCTTCAACACCTGCAATTGAAAACCTCTCAGGTGGTCTCTCCCTAAGGGTAGTGCTAGTCTTCCCTATTGTGCACAAGACATATTTGATTAGTTTGGGAGACAGGTCGAACTCTAAGCAAGCTGAGAGTATTGTCCTACACTTGAGGACCCAAACTGTGAATATACTTCAGTGTAGGCATTATGTGAGTGCTTGTGCATACTTAGATATTACTTAGTTAGAAGACTGTCGGCGTGGTTCCTTGTAGAGGAAGGGGCTAAGTTGATGGAAAAATGTGTCAATGAAGACGTGAAGTACACTTTGAAGATTGCTGGAGACGTCATTATGGGCTTTCCATTGTCTTTCAAGCCTTGCTTACCTCGGTGGGTTATAAGGGTGTTGAGATGAGTGCAAAGGAATATCATGGGCGAGGCGATATCCCTAGGTATGTCCTGCCCTTAATGTGCCCTCAACAAGTGTGGGGGATGTATGAAAGGGCTAGGGGATTAGGAACGGAGCCAGCTGACCAAGGTCGCTAGTCATACCTAATTTGAGGACCCCTAGGTGCGGTGCTGTGATCTTGTGTGCTTTTTCTTTCTTTCTTTTTTTCTTCTATTTTTTTTAATAATATAATAGCATGAGGAGGCGTATACATGGAGGCAACAGTACAAGGGCATGACAGGAGTTTTACTCCTCGTCATCCGAATAGTGGGTAAGGGTTGGTGGAGGGCGGGGGGCCTTGTTAAGGAATTTTTGACTCAACAAGTAGCCTTTGATGTGGAGGCGGGTTTTGAGGGTGGTAGTAGAGAGAAAGGGGTGGTTGCACTGGGTGAATTTGTTGTCATTCATGTCTTCGAGTAGTGCACCACAGAAAGATGGCAAAAGAGAAGCACGCATCATGAGGCAAGTCATGGTGTTGCTATCTATGGCGTTGGGGTCAAAATAGAGGGGTGGGAGGTGGCGTTCTTGGGGTGCGGGTTCTTGGTGGACTAGGATCCTAATTAACCTAAGATAATTACAGGTGGTGATGAATGCGAGGTCGGGGCAAGAGGTGAATTCGCTAAGAAATTTATCTATAGAGCTATATAAGTCGGGGAGGGTGAAAAGGAGGGTGTTTCTATGGGAGGTGGTATTGGTATTATAGATGATGGGGAAATTGAACCTGCCATGGATGGACAGGTTGAAGTCCACTCCTACCCTTTGAGGATACGGCATAAAAGTGGGGTCGTTTCTCTCTGAAGGGAGGGTGTTGCAAAATGCCATCCACGCTTCCAGGTTGACGTCAAAAATGTGTCTCCTCTAGGTGGGTTGGCAATTATAGCCTTCCATTGATTAAGGCACCTGGAGGACTTTATCTTGCCAAAACTCGCGGTCCTCGGCTCCCCAAGCAGTTGGGTGAGCCTCACGCTCCGCTAACCATTTGGCTTTGAGCCTGGCCCCCATGGCAATGACATCCTCCACTAGCTGAATGGGCAGTACCCTATTCAAGGCAATGGGAAACTCAAAGCGCAGGTCGAAGGGTCGCGGTTATACTCCTGCTGTTCCCACATAATCATTTTGGCACGGAATTCAGCAGGGGAATCTTGGGTGCACAGTAGGAGAGGGGTAGGCTGTCCATGGACAGGTCTGGCATTCAGCTTTCTTCTTGCCTTCTCCACCATCTCTTTCCTACGGTTGGTTTGGGCCACTCTTCGCTCGGCAGATGTATCAGGGGGCTGTACTTCGGCTTGTTGTGGTTGAGGGGGTGATGGGACATATTCCTTCTCCTGAGGTCCCAGATCGAGCTCCGGTTCACCCCCTTCTGCTTGCTCGCCTTCTTGTGTTTTCTCCTCTATGAAACCGAGGTCGTCCATCTCCTGTGCCGTCAGGCCTACCTGTGCCAGATATCTTCTCTGCTCTTTTAGGCTCTGCGGCGGGCCTCCTAGCCTGCAGCGGCACGTGCAGGCCTGCTGTGAGAGCTCTGCGCGCAATGGTTAGTTTCCTTTGCAGCTGATCATTGGCTTCATCTCCTTCTGGTTTGGTGGCGTGGAGCAGCGTGTTGAGAAAGGTGTGCTGCTGAGCTATCATGGAGAGCTGGGCTGCTTCTGCCTAATTCTCAACCAGCACCCTGTCTCCTTCGGCCTTGGCTAGTCGGAGTGCTAAGTCCCGTACTCTATGCTCGTTATGATTGGACCATTATTTTGCCCTTCTCTCCATATCTTCCAGGCTCTCCCCATGATGGAGGGTCATTTCCATGAGTTGTTGTTGCTGGGCCTCGAGCTCACGGTGCAGGCGGGACTGCTCCTGGTGTTCCTCTGCGATTTGCGCATTGAGCTGGTCCAGCTTCACCTGCATCCTGCGCACCTATTCTGCCCTTAATTGATCCAGCTCTGCAGCCTCCTGTCTGATTTTGTCAAGCTAGCTTTGCGCTTCCAAGTTGGCTGCAGATAACTGATCATTCTTGCGCCGAAGGTGGGCATTTGTTTCCCTCTCCCCGTTGAGATGCTCGATCAGGATTTTCCTTCTTCCCTCCCAGGCAGTGTCGCGTTCCTTCAGGGCTCTTAGTTCTTCTGCCTCCTTAGTGCTGGCCTCCTCCTTGAGCACAGCGATTTTCCTTTGATATTATGTTATCTGCTTCACTCTATCCAGTTGGAGGGCGGCTTGTGATTCGCGTTCCGCTGCTAGCTCCTCCACGGCTATCCTCCTTTCCTGCCTGGCTCTTTGCAACTGTGCGAGCAACTCCTTCACGTACTCGTCGTAGTGGCCTGCTGGAGGTGGAGGTGGGGCATGGTTGTAGTGGTGGCAACCTCTTCTAATTTTTGTATTTTCACTTCCGACCCTAGCTCCAGTTCGGCCGTGGCTGCCCTTTTGGCACCTGAAGCTGGGGTGGCCATGGCCGCTTCCCTTGCCAACTCCCTTTCCACCAGAAACTACAGCCAGGTGACCACGTTGCTCTCATCAATTTTTGGGGTGTGCCCCTGGGTGGCGGTGGCAGGGGGTGTCACCGTGATAGGGGTGGCTTGCATGGGTGGCATGAGGAGAGGGGAGGCTGGCCTGATTGGGTCTTTTCCTTTTCCTTCTGCAGGAGGCAGGTGCACAATTTCCGACACACCAGTGCTGGGACCGGGTGCCTCAGGTTGGTACGGACCCCCTGCTCCTTCCACGTCTCTTCTTCGTTGTTCCTCGATGCAACGACGGGTTGCCAGCTCCAAATCTTCTTCTTCCCTCCTTCTTAGCTCCTCCTCAGCCCTCTTTTTTATTTCCTCCTCTTCCCTTACCGACTCCCTTTGGGCCCATTCGAGCTCTTCCTTCTCTTTCCTCCTTCGCTCCTCCTCTCTTTTTCCGTGTAGGGCCTTAGTCCGTTGTTCCGCCTTTCTTTTTGGTGTAGCCTGGGGTTCTCCCTCCTCGTTGGTGTCCGTTTCCGTTTCATCAGACTGCTCTTCTGAATGAGGCTGGGACTGCGACGGCGATTCGCCACTTTTCTCGTCACCTCCATGTTTGTCTTCTCCTGCTTGTCCCTGCCCTATCGCTTCGTGGATGATTGCGGTAAGGGCACCTCCAAACCCTATGGTGGAGGCCTTGGACGATGAGGCTTTGCGGGTCGATCGGGGTGAAGGGGATTCTCCTGCCACGGCCCTTCCTCCTGTCACCAGGGCCTTTGCCGAAGCCTCAATTGTCTTCCTTACGAACCCATTGAGGTTCACCTCGTCCAGCGATTGCGCAGCGATGCTTTCAAGCAGAGGTACATTGATTCTGGACATAATGCTGTTGTACCGCTGGCTCGAGAACAGGGCATGCATCATCTTTGCCTGCAGCTGAATCTCTTGATTGGGGATGTCTGCCAGGCTAATTCCATCGTTGGTGTGGACCTTCACTTTGTCCATCCCCAACATGGCATAGATGTCTCTTTTTGGTTTCCTCTCCACCTTGTTTGGAAGCCCTAGTGCCCTTTCTATTAGTTCGGGGGTCAGTTTGACCTGCACTTGTCTGGTAGCTTCCCTGTCCCGCACCATGACGGTGCCCCTGTTTCTGTTGAAGGTGCGCAAGAACTCGGCGCACAGGGTGTAGTTTATCCTCTGGCCCACTGCGTCCAGGTACCTCTATAGGTGGCATTGCTCTATAATTTGTTGTACCGCCGGTTCCTCGATGACCACATCTTCCAGGTTGAATATGTGGCGGAACTTCAGCTGGTTGAACGCTCTTGTTTCCACCGTGAGGCCGTACTTCACTTGTTCTTCCTTCGAGAAGGGGAGCTTGCTTGCTTTGTCTTTGCTTGCCATGGTCGCCACCTGCACATTTAGCCAATTCCCTTTTTAGTATTTTTTGGCAACCAATCTGCTGGATGACCACAAACATAGCAGATTTTATTGTCCATAGCCCTAACTTTTCCTTTCAGACTTCTATCACCCCCTTTTATATGGCATTTCAATTTTGAGCTTTTCACACTTGGTTTACTTTTTAGATTTAACTCCGTTTATCCCCTTACTGCCCCTTCCCCCTTTTGGAAAAGAAGAATCCGTCCCAGTATTGGAGGTTGTGGGGCCAAGG
The DNA here is from genome assembly GCF_053477565.2 of Lygodium microphyllum. Taxonomy (NCBI): domain Eukaryota; kingdom Viridiplantae; phylum Streptophyta; class Polypodiopsida; order Schizaeales; family Lygodiaceae; genus Lygodium; species Lygodium microphyllum. The sequence continues at coordinate 67,986,592 of NC_141149.1, read as the reverse complement.
CGTTCATGTTTATTTGTGTAGGAGCCAAACGTAGAAGTTGGGGTTATATTCCAGGTGTGCAGCGTAGTCCAGGTCACAGGGTCGAATGCCTACATGTGTGATGTACGTGAGGACATCTGTGAGCAAATCACCGGAGTCGACTCGACTTGCAATGTGGAGCTCTTCCTCTGTTAAGAGGCGGTCGAGATAGGGGTGCCCTGAGATATGATGGTCCGACCCCGAAGAGTGGTTAACACTCTATATGAGGTCGGCGCGACGTAGGTGGGATCATACTCGGCCGTTTTGATGGCTTGGCGTTGTTCGGCATTGGTCATGATGCGGCATTCGTCGACTTCTCATTTCAACCTAAGAGCGTACCACCGCTTCAAGAAGGATGATCCCGTATCCGCCAGGTGGGACAACCTTGCGCGTTCTTGGTCAGTGATGGCAGACGTTGTCCGTGGGTCAAATGATGTGATGAGGCGTTGCTTAATGGCTTGCTCTTTGGAGACCTCGCTAGCGAGCAACTCGGCGGCAGAGCGAGAAGCCTGTGCAAAGGCGAATTCAAAAGTCTCCCAAGAGCAAGGCATATTGCGCACGTCTGTTGCAAAGGGTTCTGCTAATAGTCCTAAGTCCAGGCGATCATAGCTGAGGGCCAATGCAACAAAGGTGGCATCGAGCTGTTTGATGCAGTCCACCACATCATCTCCAGTGTCCTCTGCAAGGTCAACGACTAGCTTTAGAAATGACTTTCGTTCATAGGAGGGCTTAAGGCCGGCAGGTGGTTGGGGTTTGCTAGAGCTGGAGGTTCTGACAGTACAGAGCTGTGGGCGGTTGGGGGTCCGTTTGAGTCGGCAATCTGGGCATTGGCCAGATGGATGGGTCGGGTTTGATCTTAGGGGCTATGCTGCTGCAGTCAGCTAGGCTGCTGAGCGGCGGGTTGGGTTGGTTGGATGATGCCACTTGTGGTGATGGCCGTTGTTTGGGCCGATAGGCATGTGCGACACTCTTGGGTTGACACGTAGAGGAGTTGGATGAGTGGGGTGAGCCCTGCGATTCGTGGTCTTGAGGCATCGGGGGACAAGGACTGATTAGACTTGAGGTCGACGTAGAACTAGTGCGTTTGACAGTTGGGATTTTAGGGATCCACAGTGAGGCATTCCCCTCATAGTAGCCTTGTGCACGCAGGAGGACTTTAGGGACCCATATTTGTTTAATCACGCGGCACTTGCGATGATGGAGTCTTGGTTTCCTAGGTTTAGATTTGTAGGTCTTCTGCAGACATGCGCGTCTAGTTCTAAGCAGTTCTCGAGGCTTCTTAGGTGCCCATTGCAAGTGAGTCTGTTGGGGTTTTGCTTTGGGTGCTGCGGGCCGCGGTTTATGGGGATCTGGGTGTGGTAGATATGCATGGCCCCCCTCCTTAGTCCTAGCTATGGCTGTTTCTATCGGTGGCCCTGTGAGCGGTGATAGGGTTATGAGGCTCTTGCTGAAAGTCATGACAATAGGCACGTTCCCGATCGTTAAGTGGATGCGTTGTGACTCATAATCAACATTGCAGCGGGTCTGCTTTTTAAAAGTTCGCCCGAGCAATGACTCTGTGCTTGCATCCATGGTACTTGGCAACACGTAAAACAGCATGGGGATAGTTTCAGACTCGATAGAAACGGCGACTCGGCATGTGCCGAGGATCGGGTAGGATTGAGCCCCGTATGGACTTAATTTGGCTGTTGTGGGATGAAGTATTGGCGCGCCAAGCTGGGTCAAATGCTCGTGCGTTAAAACGTTAAAATCCGCCCCCTCATCGATCAGGGCATCGAAGGAGCACGTCTGCTTGGCCGTGACCGTGACACGGAGGTAGGCGGGTTCTACAGGCTCCTCCTCATTCTCGCGGATTTCTGTAATTGTGGCTACTCGTGTTTTGATGGGTGGTTCTACCATTGGTGGCTCATGTAACAGATGAGTGGGTGGGTACTACTTCTTGACCCGACTGCCATTGAAGAAGCCCATTCCTTCACCATCCAGTGTTTCCAACTCGACATTACCAGTTCGGCTGATTGCCCGGACCTTAAAGGGTCCGAGACCTCTGAATTTCATCTTTTGTTTATGTCCTTTAACTGAGTAGAGGAGCACTAGGTCACCCTGCTCAAACTCCCGTTGCTTGACATGTTTGCCAAACCAGCTTTTGTGTCGGGCTTTCTCGCAGATAAGTGCGTGGGTGGCTAGGAAACGAAATTCTGACACTTCTGACAGGCGTTCCAGCTCAACCAAGCGTTGCGTCCATGCTTCCTTCCCTTCCCATCGTTCTTGGAGTGCTATCCTCAGGCTAGGGACAAAGAATTCTAATGGGAGAATGGCTTCAGTCCCATAGGTTAGCCTAAAATGTGTTTGACCGACAGCCGTTTTATAAGTTGTTCGGTAGGCCCACAAGGCTGCCATCAACTTGTTATCCCAATCACTTCGTGAGGCTGAGACTACTTTAGTTAGGACATTGATGAGAATTTTGTTGGTTGATTCAGCCTGGCCATTAGCCTGAGGGTAGTATGGTGAGGATTTGCGATGGATGATGAGAAAGGTGGATAGGAGATGGGCTATCACTTCGTTGATGAAGTGCATTCCCTGGTCACTAACCAATTTGATGGGGCAACCAAAACGCAAGATTACTTGCTCCCATAAGAACTTGGCAGTCATCCTAGCATCGTTTCTCCACGTGGCTCTCGCCTCTGCCCATTTGGTGAGGTAATCCGTGGTCACCACAATGTACTTGGCTTGTGAGTATTGTGTCGCGGGGCTGATGGGTCCTATGAAGTCAATCCCCCATTTTTCGAAGGGTTGGCGAGCAATAACAGGGGTTAACTCCATCTGATCTTTACGAACCGGGACTTTTGTCCGTTGGCACTCGTCACAATGCTTGACGAATTGTGTAGCATCGCGAAAAAGTGTGGGCCACCATAGTTGGGACTGCAGCACCTTCCGTGCTGTAGTGTCCCCGCTAAAGTGTCCTCCTGCAATACCGTTGTGCGCCTCTGAGAGCACATCGTGCATCTCATGCTCACATACGCACCTACGAAGCAATCCGTCTTGCCCCAGCCTATAGAGCTGGCCTGCAATCAGCTGGTAGGGCTGGATTTTCAGGATTAAGCGCCTAAGCCGTGCCCGTTCTATTGGTCATTCGGGCAGCCCATGCTCGAGCACTTGGACTATGTCGTCTGCCCAGTATGGTGTCAGATCGGCCCTGAATAGGTCTCCCTCGCTGGACAGATGGAATAAGTGGCTGTTCGGTAACTCGTCCATGATGCCTTGTCCAGCAGCTTTTCCTGTGGGTATACGAGACAAATGATCAGCCATGTAATGTTGTTTCCCCTTCCGCACCACCACGGAGAAGTCGAACTCTAGGAGCAAGAGAAGCCATCGAGCTATACGTCCTGTAGCACAAGGTTTGTTCACTAAATAGAGCAGGGCTTGATGGTCTACGAAGAAGGTGAAGGGGGTGGCCAGTAGGTAATGCCGGAACTTCTTCACGTCGAACACCATGGCTAATCCCTCCCTTTCTGTTGTCAAATAATTCATCTCCGTCTCAGTGAGTTGCCTGCTAGCAAAACTCACTGGGGAATCTAGGTTATGCTCACCAGGTTGGCACAACACTGCCCCCACGGCAAACTTAGAGGCGTCAATGTGTACGTGGAAAGTAATGGTCCAGTCTGGGGCTCGTAGAATAGGTGCCGTTGTTAGGGCCTTTTTCAATTCTTCATACGTCCCTTGGCATGCTTCAGTCCACTCAAAGACAATTAGCAGTTTGTACAATGGCCTAGCAATCAGCACGTAGTTCAGTACAAACCGCCGATAGTATCCTGTGTGACCTAAGAAGCATTGAACTCCCCTGTAATTACCTGGGGGTGGAAGGTCCATGATAACTTTGACCTTTGAGAAGTCCATGGCAATGCCATTCTTGGACACCACGTGTCCTAAGATGCATCCGTGCTTCACCCAAAACTAACATTTTAGGGGGTTCAGGGAGAGATGGTATAAGCAACACCGTTCAAAGACCACGCGGAGTTTGTCTAGATGTTCGATCCAGGTCGAATGGACACACAGGTCATCGACAAAGACCTCTAACTCCTTGCGAAGCACGTCCTTGAATATGGTGCACATGAGGCATTGAAAGGTGGCGGGGGCATTGGTTAGCCCGAAGGGCATGACTACGTATGCAAAGACGCTCCACTCAGTGGCGAAGGCGGTCTGTCTGCAAGATGCACTTGCACCTAATTGTACCCCGAGAAGCCATCCAGGAAACTGTAGGCTTCCTTACCTGCCACTCTCTCAAGCATGTGCTCGGTGTATCGTAAGGGGTAGTTGTCTCTCTTTGTAGTGGCGTTCACCTTCTTGTAATTGACGCACACTCGAATCTTGTCATTTTTCTTCATAACAATGACTATGGGTGACACCCAGTTTGTGTGCTCAATTTCGTAAATGAATCCAACTCTCATCAGCTTGTCGATTTCCTCCTTGACAGCATGAGCGTGCTTTGGATTCATGGGGTATGGCCGCTGCTTGATCGGTGTTGCATCCGTCGTCATGGGTATGTTGTGAGTCACCACACTCGGATCTACCCCTCGTAGCTCATCTAAGGACCAAGCAAATACGTCCACGTACTCCCGCAAAAAAGTGACAAGACTGGACTCTTCTTTAGTGGTCAAGTCCTCAGCAATGAACACTGGTCGGGGTACTTCCCCTTCTAGGGCTAGGTTTACCTCCTTGACCTTGGTGGCTGGCCCTTCGATTGGTTCGCTGGTTTGCCCTTGGCGCTTGGCATTTAGCAGAACCACTACCATGTCCCCTCTTTTGAATTTAGAAAAGCGTTTAGGGAGGTCTCGCGGCTTCCTTTGTTCCTCTGATCGTGCATCCTTAGGATGCTTAGCCGCATCCTGTCGTAACCGTCTGCACCTCAGGTGGACAGGTAAGTCCCCCTTGGTGCATCTGGTCATGGGTGGCCTAGGGATTTCTAGGTCACTATCCGAAGTAACTTCCGACTCAGAGTTAAACTCCCCATTTTCACTAGAGGAGGTGGTCTCCCCTGGCGGCCACAGTTCAGATGGCGATTCGGTTCTAAGCAGTGATGTCGTTCCTGGTTGGGCTAGACCGGCTTGCTCAAGGTCTACTGCTCCCATCCGTTCCAACCAAGCACGATCACATTTCGTACACATAACTCCTTGGTCCACTCTAAGGGCCTGTCTCTTCTGCGGCTTAGCATCTGCCCGGATTTGCTCAATTTCTCGCCCTTCAGTGCCGTATTCTATGGTATCTACCTCACCCTCACTTTCATCATCGCAGGATTGGCAATCTTTGTATTCATCACAGGAATCTTTATCGCTCGACTGCTCATCGTCTCCCAAGGCTTGTTCTGCCTCGTCTTGTTGGTCGAGAACCAAAGCCCAGTTATACCTGAGGTTTAGTTCATGTACCCTGGTCCACTTCCACTCGGACTCTTCCAAGAGGTCCTGGAGAGGCTTGAGATTGGCGGCTGCGTTGCCTGCCAGTCGATCCGTTAAGTGCTCCAGTATTCCCTGGAGTTCCCTCTTGTTGGTAGGCACTTGGAAGATGACAGGCTTAGGCCCTTCATGGGGGCTTGCTGCCATCATGTAGACAGGTGTAGGGAGTGTTTCTTTTGGCTTGCCAATTGTTTTGATAGCCTGCTCGTACGCCTCATGGTCTGAGAATGGCAAGTCAAGTGTAGCGAGAACATGCATCCAATCCCGCTCGTCTTCTGGGCATGGGATATACTTAGTTAAGGACCCATAGGGTTCCTTGTCCTGAGTGTTTCCCTTGAGCAGAGTAGAGATGGCGTCTAGGTCGATTGACGAGGTCTTCCAAGTGTCCATCTCTATTCTCACGGCGTCAGTTCGGTTGCCAAGGAAGATCAGGTTGTTACCCCAGTCTTCGATAACTCTAGCATTGCGTATCCAGGGTCGGCCCAATAAGATATCATAATCCACTCCCTTCATGACTATAAAGTCGACAGAGAACTGGACTCCTGCAATCTTCACTAGCCAATTCTTCAAGACCCCGAATGGCTTCACTCGCATACCATTTGCTAGCGTGACATTAAACCGAGCAGCTTTGACAGGAGGGTTTCCCCACGTCTGTAGCATTGCGTGGCTAAGCACACTAACCCCAGCTCCTATGTCTACAATCCCCTTCCTCGTTGTGTCTCCCAGGGCTAGGACCGGCAGGACTGCGTGCATCTCCGAGCCCTCCCAGAAAGCGTTGACGTGCAAGGATTTAGGCCCGGTGTGTAGTGTCAAACTTGGCAAGTGTCTTTCCGCATCCTGGTCTTGAGGATCTGCCGGGGCCTGCTCTTGCGGTCTCTCGACCCACTGCTTGAGGTCCTGCCATAGGGCAGGGTGCTGCTTAAGCAGATCTCCCAGGCCAAACGTTACAGGGGTGGTTACTAGTGTGGTCAGGAGATTGCTAAACACTCGTCCTTCCTTTAGCCTAGACTGTCCGGGCCAATGGCCGTGGCTGATCTGCAGCTCTGTTGCGTCTAGGCTTGGCCTCGATGGCACTGCTTGTGGCATAGTAGCCTCGGCAGACTTAGGTTGGGGCAGTGATATTGGCGTGCTTATGCTGGAGAGATCATCAATCTCGTCCTCCGTAATGGGTTCAACATCCTTGAGGTGCTGTTGAGCCTCCCTCACCCATTCCTTCACCTTTTCTATGACTTCTAATTGCCGTTTGGGGTGTGGGTATTCCCCTACCTTAGCGCTTCCCTTTTGGGTTGTTTTAGGGGCTGAAGTCTCTGCCTCCGCGTCTGAAACTTTCTTCCCTTGAGGTAAGGTCATAACACTGTCGGTTTTTAGTGCGACCTTAGCCTCCGATCTCTTCTTTTTCCACCTACAGCTTTTCTTTCCTACTGAGGTTGCGTCAAGATTGCTAGGTCCTGGCAGAGAGATGTCGGTCTGCTTCGTTTATGCTCGGGTCATAACTCGCAAGGGAATAGGTGTGGCCTCCCCGTCGGGATTTTCAACACCAAACAGCCCCAGCGGGACGGACGGCAAATTAGCGGAACCGGAAGGCGACTTGCGTTTTGGGCAGTCTATGAAAAGATGGGCGATTCCACACTCTGTGCACCTTTGGTCAACTTTGTCCCTGTTTTGCTGCTCTCTTTCGGGGCAACGCGATGAGACGTGACCGGGATGTCCACAAGTCCAACAAGTGACCGGATCCTGTGGCTGCCCTCCTAGGCCTCTACCCCGTCCTCGTCCTAACGCCATCACCGGCACGGATCGGTAATCCATGAGGACCGCATTGCCCTCGTTGTCATGCGAGACGTAAGGGTATATGTAGGTCTCTTCATCACTGGGTTCCTCTACGTAGTGTACGGGAGCATCGCTCAGTGGGTGGGTCACATAGGGACCAGGCGGACTAGGAATGCCAGTAGGATTTATGTCCAGCCTAGGGACCGATGGTTTCATATCGTTAGGTGCAGGTAGGGCTAGCAGGGCTCCCCTTCCGAAGAATGGCTGTGGCCTGTTAGCCGAATAAAGCTGGCCATAGGGTTGCGCGTATGGTAATCTTCGTGGTAGTCTACAGTGTGCGGCATCATGGCCGAACCTACCGCAGTTAGCGCAGGGTCTTGACCTAGGGTTCTGACACTCTGTTGCAGGTGATTTCCTCCACAGTACACGCACTGGACGTGCGGACGCGTCTGTCGTCTCAACATGTCTTGTATTTTGGCCAATTCCGTCTTGACCTCGGCCAAGCCGTGGTCTGTCTCGGTGGTCTTTCCCTTATCTTGGGATGATGGGTTTGATCACTCGCTAGAGGTTGATGTTCGCTCTAAATTCCGTGGGTTGGTTTCTTCTAGGTTTGAGCTCCTGGAGCTCCGCTCTTTCAGCTGGTCATCGACCTTGATGGCTTCCTCAAAAACCCTAGCCACCACGTCTCGTTGCAAGCTTGAGTTGCCTACAAGTGCCTTATACAATTCCTCACCTCGAATTCCGCTGATGAATACAGTCGATACTACCCTGTCAGTCGGTCTCTCGCCTAAGGGGATTCTTTTAAGGAGGCTTCTCACGTGGGTCACATAGTCGCGGATGCCCTCCTTCTCCTTCTGCTTGACGTTCATCAGGCGTACTAGCAGATTGTCAGAGTATCCGAGTTTGGCAAACCTCTTGACAAAAAGGTCCTTGAGATTATTGAAGTTGGCTCGTTCTATGGCGTCCAGGCTTATATACCATGTCCTACCCTTATTGCTTAAGCAAAGTCCGAATGCTTGTGAACGTTGAGCCTGGTCGTTGAGGCCATTGGCCTCGCAGACTTGCTCAAACTGCTCGACAAAGCTGTACGGGTCGTCAGGTGGCTGGCACTTGTCGAGTTGCTTGGCCACAATAGGTATTTTGGCTTGGCTCTTTGAGCCCTGGTTTGCCCCCAGCCCTGCAAGTAGCGATGTTGCTAGCGCAGTGGCACTCTGTTCTACCGCAGTGTTATCGAGCAGTCGTTTCATGAGGAGCTCGCCCAGCGTCAGGTCTTCCTCTAGTGCTCTTTCCTGGTCTGTCCGGTTCCGGCCAGCCAAGTTCAGCACTCGCTGCACCTCATGCAGCTCCATGCTATGCCTTAGGCTCCTAGCTTGTTGGTCCCTATTATACTCGGCTATGCCCTGCAATGCCTTGCGGGCTAGCCTTCTCTCCTCCTCTAGGTCCGCAATGATTGCATCTGCCGTCCTGCCACGGTGCTCGTACTGGGCATGTGCATCATAACTGCTCACCATTTGCTGTATAGCGTCTGGGAATGCGCTCACATCGAGCTTCCCTGTAAACCGATGGTCTGAGCCTCCCTCTGTCATGGTTGAATTCTTGCGCCTGGTTGTGAGTCAGATCCTTGTCGTTGACGCTCCTTGCTTGATCCTACCCTGCGCTTCGCGCGTTTGCCTATACCTTGGGTCTTCTCCTAGTGGTGGGTTTTTTGAGTGATTTATCTGAGTGCGTTCCTTTAATTTTTGAATGTAGTGCTCAACTTATGGTCACTCGTGAGTATGTGTTGTTCCTCGTGCACTTGTGCTCAATCAAGCTTTCAGCTTTCCTAAGTATACTTCAAGTGCGGAAATTCAGCATGAGTGCTGCGTGCGATTCCCCGATGTCTCACTCACCCTCGCTCGTTTCGGGCCTGATAGGCCTGCTACTCCAGTCCTGGCCGTTCTAACGGGTTCTAGGGTCTTGTACTGCTTCATGTTGTTCACGCGGGGGTGGGTCGTTGGGGAGTGCCCCAGTGTGTCCCTGGATGGGTCAGGTTTTGTTTTGGTTTGACTTTGGGAATCAGACGTCCGATTTACCAGTGGTCCGATTTTGGAAATCGGACCAGGTGTATCAGGGCTGAGTGGTAGTCTTAAGGTCCGAGTGTCCGATTCTCAAAAATCGAACGGGCAAGTCTTCGATGAATCAGACAAGGGGGGTCCGATTCTGGGCTGGTCCGATTCGTCCGAATGGTCCGATCGGACAGGGTGGTCCGATTTCTAGAATCGGGCAGACTGGTCCGAGTGTCCGATCCTAGTGGTCCGATTGTGGGCGGGTCCGATTCTGGGAATCGGACTGGGCAGGTGGTCCGATTGGTGACGTGTATTAATTCGTCCGATCGGACAGGGTGGGTCCGAGTCAAAGCGTCTGAGTCGGACGGGTTGGTACAAGTCCGAGTGTCCGAGTGGTCCGAGCATCCAATTCTCAAAATCGGACGAGTTGGTCCGATCCTAGTAGTCAGACAAGTTGTTTCGATCGGACAGTTGTCCGAGTGTCCGATTCTGGGAATCGGACAACACTGGGTCGGACGTCCGAGTCCGCCGGTCCGATGAGCTTGCGCACGTGGATTTGCCCAACTATCTTCATATGTCTATTACTATTGACCACGAGATTCACCAGCGATGGAGTTGGAGTGGTGAGGGGGAGATCAGTTACCTAGGAATCGCCGAACGCAATGTCCTCCATGCCCTGGTCGATCGGACGGTTGCCAAGCTCGCTCTCTCTCTCACTCTCTCTCTCTCTCACTCTCCGTTGGTTGGAAATGGGGGTTCTCTTGCCCTCCCAGAGTTTATACCCTGCTGGTTCTTCCCTGAACACTACAGATCCCTTTCCTAGCGTTTCCTACGCAGTTACCTTCGCATTTACTCCATTTTCCCCCCTATTTTCTGCGATTTTCCCCCTGTTTCACAGCAGCAACCCTCTGCCTCTTCGTGTGTGATTTTCTACTGTTAATCTACCCTAAACACAACATAAATCTAAAGCAAAACACTGAACTAGTTTCTCCATATTTTCCAATCGTCAACAACCAAAATATCCCAAAATACTTACATGTTCTGAAGATCGAAAACACCCAACTTCCTACCTATCTCAAGCTCCATTTCGGGGATGAATACCCTACTTCAATGCTCGATATGAGGCGCACAAGTGCTCAAGCTTGAATCCGTTTGTCCCGACAAAACGGAACTAAAATGTGGGAGCTTTCGCTCAACTGCCAAGACCCACGGACTGCTTATTGTTCAAGCGTTCCAAGCGAGCTCTAATGGCTATCTCTCACCTAGCCGACGCGCCGTCGAACCTACGAATGCCGTGAGCTTACCTTGATGCTCGATCGAGTACCCTCCTCTCTCTTGCACTCCGGCAGCTCCACGATCCTAGATGCTAGCTCAAGCATCCTCAAGCCTCCTCCATCTCCAAGCTCCATCCTCCATAGCCGCACGCGCAAGAGAAGAGAAGAGAAGAGAAGAGAAGAAGAGGAGAGGAGATGGTGAAGAGCTTCACCCTCTTGATCCCTCACTCTCGCACACACTCACTCCCTCACCCTCTCACACTCCCTCTCTCAAGAGCACACACAAGCAAGAAAGGGGAGAAGAAGAGAGGAAGAAGAAGACTCCTTTTGCCACACACCAAAGAATGAGCTCCTCATTCACTTTTCAACTTTATATACAAAACCCTAAATCCCTTTTGGGCAGTCATCCCCTTTTCCCCTTTTTACATGGCCGGCCATAGCCTAGGCCCTTTTTTCCATTGTCCTTCTATCTTCCTAGCTTCCTTTTCACCGCCCCTCTACATTTACAAATTGCACGGGTGAGAGCCCGGCGCTCTTTTACAAGATTTTAGGGTGTGCCTTTTTATTTAAAAATGCACCTTTCTCCTTTTGTATTTGCCTTAGACTTTTAAGGTTGCCCTTGCGCTTTTGGCCTTTTCTCCTTTTCTTTCTTCAGTCGGGCTACCTTTTTTCCACCTTTGCCCTGCGTCTTTTCCACTTTCTTTTGTTTTCTTCGTGTTGGGGTTAACAAGTGCACCTCAATATGTTTTATCTTAGCATGGAACATTGGATTCCTAGCTAGCTGTATGTTGCTCATGTTGTCACAACAAATGACAACTGGACCATTTCCATGCACATCCAAATCACCTAATAACTTTTGCAGCCATACCACCTCACATGCTGCCATAGCAGTACCTCTATGCTCAACCTCCGTACTTGATAAAGCAACTATAGGTTGCTTTTTGCTACTCCATGTAACTATTGCACTACCAAGGATAAACGTGAATCCACTAATAGATATTCCGTCTGACATGCTACCATCCCAATTTGCATCCGTGTATCCAAAGACTTGTACATCCTTACCTACCTCATAAAAGAGTCCATAATGTAAAGTGGACTTCACATATCTCAATATGTGTCTAACTGCATCCAAATGAGGCTTTCTAGGCATCTGCATAAACTGACTGATAAGGCCAACAGCATAACTTAAGTCTGGCCTTATGATAGTCATGTAAATCAAACTCCCTACTATCCTCCTGAATATAGTAAGGTCTTCTATCTCATCCCTAAGTCGGCACTCAACTTCACATTTTGCTCCAATGGTATTGAAAGAGGCTTACATACTTTCATACCATACTTGGATAACATATCCAATCCATACTGCCTTTGGGATAGCCATATACCATCATCACATCTGATCACCTCAATACCAAGAAAGTATCTCAACTCACCCAAATCCTTCATCTCAAACTTCTTCTTCAAGAAGTCCTTAACTTTAGCAATCTCATTGTCACTGTCACTGTCACATGTAATAATCAACTCATCCACATAAATGAGTATGATGACCAATCCTGCATCTCCCTTTCTCACATAAAGTAAGTGATCAGCATCAAATATACAAAATCCAATATTGACAAGATACTCTCCAATCTTGTCAAACCATGCTCTAAGTGCTTACTTCAACCCATAGAGCGCCTTCTTTAACCTGCACACATATGTGGGATGCTCTAAATCCTCATAACCTGTTGGCTGCTCCATATACACTTCTTCTTGCAATTCACCATGCAAGAAGGCATTCTTAACATTTATTTTCTACAAATTCCAACCTTTGGTTGCTGCCAAGGCAATCACGCATCTAACAATTGCCATCCTAGAACCTAGAGTGAATGTCTCTTCATAATCTATGCCATATGTTTGAGCATAGCCTTTTGCAACCACCCTAATCTTATACCCACTAAGGGATCCATCTACATTATGCTTGACTTTCTAAACCCACTTACAGCCAATAGCTTTCTTACCCTTAGGCAAGGGTACCTAATCCCAAGTCTTATTGGCTTCTAATACAGCCATCTCCTCATCCATTACTGCATCCCAATGAGCATGACCAACAATATCCTCAAAACAAGTGGGCTCAACATCCTCAACTAGTTTTACCATATAAGCATAATGATGAGCTACATAATCTTCAAAACCAAATCTTTTAATAGGATATCTGACCCTGCTAGACCTGCATACCACTGGGTCACTCAATGGAGCCTTTACATTACTATGAGCTCTCTGTACACCTGGTGTCCTGACTGAACGAATACCAAGCTCATAGTCCAAACTCTCTGAACCACTAGAATCTTCATCAAATCCCAAATGACTAGTAGATGCATCATTACCATCCAACACTTTTTTCTTTCCTTTGTCTTTGCCTGCAACACATAGATCCACCTGAAGATGTGGGACTACCCCTTAGTCTTCTAGACCAAGGGCTCACTATAGGTGTAATACCAGATGATATTTTTGGTCCACTAAGAATCCGTGATTCTTGCTTTTCTTTTTGCACATAGCTATCATGATCATTATCATCATCTAATACATCACCAGAGGTGCATACCAACTACTCAACTCATCAAAAATAATATCCCTACTCACTCTGAACTCACCTTTGCTAGGGTTATAACAACGATACCCTTTCTGCTCTCTAAAGAGTATCCAATAAAAATACATTTTTCAGCCTTTGGATCAAGCTTCTCCCGTAGCTCATTTAGCACATGAACATATGCAACACAGTCAAATAACTTCAAGTGTGATACATCAAGCTTCTTGCCAGTAAAGCATTCTTCGGGAGTCACCCCATGAACTGTAGCTATGGGGGTTCTATTCATAATATAGAGAGCAGTATGAATAGCTTCAGACCAAAAATGTTTTGGCATATTCTTTTCAGCCATTAATGCTCATGCAACTTCTACAATATGCCTATTTTTTCTTTCTACAACCCCATTTTTTTGTGGGATATACATGTAAGTAAATTGCCTCTTTATCCCATGAGTCCTCAAGAAGCCACTAAACTCATTAGAAAGGTACTCTCCCCCTCCATCTGATCTCAAGCACTTCACTTTCAAGCTTATTTCTGTTTCAACAACTGCCTTGAAAGATTTGAAGTGCTCAAATACATCACTATTTTCCTTCATGAAATATATCTATAGCTTCCTTAAACTATCATCAATAAATGTGACAAAGTATTTGCTACTACCAAGAGACACATTATTTGTAGGCCTCCAAACATCTGTATGCACTACATCAAGTATTTTTCTACTCGCTTCTCTATCATGTGGGAAGGGTTGTCTTGCCTACTTACCAAACTATCATGCTTCACAGACTCTATGAAATTCTACAACTCTAAAGGAAGGCAACCATGTAACCAATCCTCTGGATTGCATTAATTTCAACCTTTGCACATTTTCATGTCCAATATATTTATGCCATATTTCAATGTCTGCAACCACTCCTTTTCCTTTAGCATACATAGCAGCATCCATTGTAGGAATTCTAGCATCTAAAGTGAACATGCGGCCAACTCTACTTCGTTTTGCGACCAACTTACACTTATCATTAAAGTCTTCTACAAAACAACCTTTTGCATTGAATCGGACTTGCAACACTTGCTCTACCATTTGGCCAACAAACACTAGATTCTTCATGATTGAAGGTACATTTAATACATTTGTCAGACTCTTTGTTTGGCCATCATGCAAGGACAAGGGAACCTTTCCAATATGTGAAATTGGGTGGCATGAATCATCACCCGTCTACACATAACCTGGATTTTGTAAGTCCTACATCTCTCCAAACCATTCAACATGACTGGATATATGATTAGATGCACCTGAATTCACATACCATATATCATCATGTGTCCCCTTTCCTGTAACTGCATTCATCATGTGCTGCATAACAAACAGATGCTCATTTTTGTCTTCATTCTATCGTGAAGACGATGCTTAGTTTCCTTGCTGCAATTTACCACTGCGAATATTATCCTTCTTAGCATAACAATGGGCTGCAATATGACATGTTTTGCCACAATAATGGCAACCAATAGTAGAATATCTAGAACCTTTGTTCTGCCATCCACCTCTTCCTCTAGAGCTCCCCCTTCCTCTAAAGTCTCCTCGGCCTCCTGAAACCTGCATTTCACCAAATTACTGATTGAACCTGTTTTGCTGGTTATCGCCAACACGTCCCATACCACTACCTCTCGAAGAGGATCTACCATGTCTCCTTCCTGAACTTGAGAAAAATTCTTGGACGTGTTTGCCATTTCTTTCAGATGAGTCACCCTGCATATTGATCTCTTTGATAATCATGAGAGAGACCGGCTCATCAAAATCTGGAAATGGCTTCTGTATATATACTAAAGTAACAAATGATTTTCATGCCTTCTCATTATTAAGGCCACTCAAAGTGGATAAAACCAAATCATCATCATCAAGCATTGCATCAATCGATGTTAAAGCATCTGCAATGCTCCTCACCTTCAAAACACACTCATTGACAGATGTTTTTCCTTTCTTCAAGGTATTCAACTCTTGCTTGAGTTGAATCTTTCGTGTCTTTGTATTTACTGAAAACATGCTCTCAAAAAATGTCCAAACTGCATGTGAAGTTTGTACGTTCCTGATATGTCCGAATATCGTATTATCAATGACTACAAATAGCCAATACATCACCTTTTTGTATTTTGCAATCCATTCTTTCCATGCTTTTAATTCATCTGCCGTCAGAGGAATACCCAGCTCTGGCTCCTTTTCTTCACCTAAAATAAACTGATAAAGGCCCTTTCCAATGAGGAAGTTCATCACACAAAACTTCCATGAAGGGTAGTTGTTCTTGTCGAGCTTTTCAATAATGGGATTTTCATTGTTCTCTGCCATTATCACAAAAAAGGATACAACATAGTAAGCTAGTCTTCTGCAACCTTTCACAACAAGTGCACAGCAATACACCAAGCAAAATTTTTCATTGATTGCTCGATAGTACATGTAATCTGTAACCTACTTGCAGATAAATCTTATGTTTGCTTTTTTGCAAACACCTCAAAAATTATAGATTAGAAATCTGTAACATATGGACTCACTTTTGGTCAACACAGTCGAAATCACAGAGTACCCTGAAACTACTTTTCGCAACCTCGTGGCTCTAAAATGGTGCCTGAAATGGTCTCAAATGCCAAAAAGAACTGTGGGGCAGGCCTAAAGGTTTCATCTGTAGAATATAAATTGCTCTGCTCGCACACCAAATCTCACAGCAATCTGAGATTTTCACTCTACCTTGCTTCCGGTGCCTCCACAAGCACTATCCAAAGAGAGAGAGTGGAAGAATAGGAGAGCTTCTTACCCATTGCTTGCTTGCTCGAACCTTGCTTCTTGTCCTTCACTTCAGTCTTCAAAATTAGCCTCTCTCAATGACACAACTCTGATACCATGTCAAGATTCGCGTGGTGGGGAGACTTGCTTGAGCTGCTATGCCAAACATACACTGTATGCACAAGAGGAAGCTCACTCAAAAATACAAGAAGATAGATGGAGGCCAAAAACGTTTTCTTGCTTATTTCTTCTTCTTCTTCCACACACTATACAATGTACACAAAGTATAGATAAGATACAACATAAAGGAAAGTGGCCTATTAAGTCAAATAGTGCATAACAGACTACACTAATTGACTGGCGCTATATCTTTGCCAACTATAGGTAGGTGGAACAAACTAAATATAATAAGTGATAAGTTAGTAGCCATGTGAGTATCATAATGACCACCAATGTGCTAAGTGTAGATGTGCAGACCCATCTAGCCAGGCGGTCCATCATCAATGTCCGCACGTGTTGAGCTTGCCATCTCAACAAATGTAAACTTGCTATAGCCCCTCATTTCTACCATCAAGCCAAACTTAGCTTGCTCTTCCTCCATGAACGAAAGCTTGCTGCCTTTATCTTACCCTGCCATTTTAGGTTCCTGCCACATATCATGGTTCACCATTAGCATTCCTAAGACATTCTCTTGGAAAATAAATAGGGTTAGATCATGCTTTTATGTCCAGAAGAACATGCTCTAAGCAACAAAAGGAATTCCCCTTAAGCAGTTATATTCCTTTCCAAGATCTTATGACACTTCTCCTTGATTTCACCTTTCTTCATGTTTACCCCTCCCCTTTGAGAAGGATCCTCCTAGGATTGGGGACATGGGAGAGCCATGATATTTGAGCATCGTAGGGTTCCATTTATTTGGGCATCAGCCAATTATAGAAATCGGGGTTGTATTCCAATTGGACATGATGATCGAGATTACCATGGCTAATGCATACTTAGGTAATGTAGGTCAGGACATCGATTAGCCGAGTTGATATGGCTAGCCACATGTAGCTCTTCTTCCATAAGGATAGTACGGTCAATGTAAGGATGGGCCAAGACCTAGTCGTCTAAGTGTTTGGCATGAGTGGTGGCCAAGACCCTAAACGAGGTTGGTGCTACATAAGTCAGGTCATACTTAGTTCTCTTGATGGCACGTCATTGCTCAGCATTAGTCATTATTTGGCAACCCCGTTTCTCCCATTGGAGACATAGGTCACCCCATTTCTATAGGAATAAGGAGTTAGAGTTCGTGAGGCGAGTAAGTTCCTTAATCTCAATGGTTGTCGCAGGACTTTGGGGCTTGCAGTAGGATGTTATCAATGTCTGATGAATGTGTGCTCTCTTGAGATTTTAGCATTATCGATCAACTCCTTTGAGACTTTGGGGAATTTTACGGTTATGAACTCATATTCTTCCAAAGTGTAGGACAAGGAACGAACCTCAGAGGCAAGGGGTTCATTAAGCAAGCCGAGGTCGTCTTTCGTAGCTCCTAGCGAACTTGGTAAAGGTGTCATCCAAGAGCTTGATGCAGGTCACCAAGTCATCTCCTGTATTCTCAGCAAGGTCCTTGGTGACTGATAGAATTGAACGTTGCTCGTAGGAAGGCCTCAAACCAGTTGGTGATTGGGGTGGAATTGAGCTCAACGGCAATGGTTTGAGGGGTGGTGGACTAGGAAGTGTTGGATCTAAAGATAACTTCGTAGTCCGATCTGCGTATCCAGCGCTACTTTGGGATACTGATGGTGGCTCCGATATGGAATGGACGGTGCATTGTGAAGGGGATGCAATGGTAGTGAAAAAGGAGAAGAGGAAGATGCAGGAGAGAAGAGCACACACAATGTAGGTGATGTCCAACTAAACTAATAGCCTTATTGCACTATCATATTATATATGAATAAAGAATGGGCAGTCACAGTGTACACGGGCAGGCCTAGATGCCTTTTACCCCAACAACCTCCCACTAAAAGGCCAATGTGGCTAGGGAGTGAAAACAAAGAAAATAAAAAAAAAGACGAGGTGAGGAATCATGACATCTCACCCAACACCCAATCGGAAAGCGAGCTGTGCAAGAAGTGTCAAGAACCTCTGCAGAAGAAGAGTCAAGCATCCCTGATTCCATGACATCCAAGAGATAAGTGATCCTGTAGCTCCATACAATGGAGCAATCCAAGAATGCTTCTCATGAAGCAAGCACGACTCATTAGTGCATGGCTGTAAAGCATCAGAGTCGCGCATAGCATCACCATAGCGCATACAAGACAGCGGAGAGCAGTCAAACTCTCAAAAGTCAATTACTAAAAGAGAGCCAACATCCCGGACACTCGTCCAATGGGGTCTCAAGACTACATGTGGTCTCAGCAAAGTGGAAGACTGGCATATGGCTAGTTGTCCAGCCTACAAAACTACAAGAAAATGGCTCTTATGAGCCTGTAAGGGGTCTAACAACTGACCACCAACATCCTGACCTTGACTACTATGCATAGCTATGTCATCTTGGCCAATAAGTGCCTCATTTTCAATATAAATAGCTTGTTGTAATGGCACTATAGCTGCTGTAAGATTAGCCATAAAGCATATTGAACGCTCATCAAGAGGCCTGAGAGGTGTTTGCGTCTCATAAAAGACAGCATGACAGCTGCATATGACCTTTGGGACAACCAAATCCCATAATCTGTAGGCCTTAAAGTCACCATCTCCATAACCAAGGAGGATACATCTATGTGACATAGGCTCATGTGCAATACGTACAGATGCCTGGCATCCAAACATCGTCAAGTAATCATAGGAGGGTTGCATGCCACTCCATGTCTCATGGGATGTAATACCATCCAAGGTCAAGCACGGTGTCCTGTTAACCAAATAGACTGCTCTCATAAGGGCCTCTGCCCAAAAGCCATAAGACAACCCAGTGGTGGTAAGCATAGAAGCAACCTTTGCCTGTAAGGTCAAGTACATGCCATGAGAAATCCCATAATACTGTGGGCACAAGAAATCAATGCCATACTGTTGACAATAGGTTCGAAATCTGGGAGAGAGAGCATGACTCTCATAATCCATCTGCAAGCACCTAGGCTTGCTACTAGTAGAATCCATAAACCTATCAAGCATAACTACAGCATCCTCAATCTGCACCAAGGGAAAAGCCCAAACATGGTGGGTAGCATGATCAACAAAGGTCACAAAGTACGACACTCCAGCAAGTGACTAGGAAGGCATAGGTCCATATACTACACAATGGATAAGATCTAGAGGAGCATGCCTCGTACGATTGCCATAAGCCGAGGGGCTCTGCAAGGACCAAGAGTACAATCAGAGCAAGCATCAAGATCTGTAATAAGTGACATACGAGGCAACAATGATTCTAAACGAGACAAGATCTCTGTCTCTCTATGGTGCATATGGCCTAGGCGATAATGCCATAACAATGCATGTGGTATCTGGATAACTGCAACCATAGAATCTCCCACATGAGAGACATGCACTGTGGGTAATGAGAACCAACTCTAGAACCTCTGGCCAAAACCAAGCAACCATGACAGATCTTCCATGACCTATCCTGAAGAGAAATAGTATATCCTGCATTATGCAACTGACTGACAAAAATCAAGCTCTTACTGAGCATGGGAGCATGTAAAAAATCCATGAGTATAAGAGAAGTCCCATTATGCAACTGACTAACAAAAATCAAGCTATTACTGAGCATCGGAGCATGTAAAACATCCTTGAGTATAAGAGAAGTCCCATTAGGCAAGGCTAAGTGTATATCCCATGTACCAACAATGGCATAAGACTGCTCAAGGCCCAAATCAATACATCCATTAACCTCCATGTAAGAAGAGAACCATGCTCTATGAGGGGTAACATGACAAGATGCCATAGAGTTCAAAACCCAATCAAACACATAGGCCTGATCACTGAGCAAGTAAGTTGTAGGGAAACAAGATGACAAGAGTACATGCTCAACTGCATCATCATGGGTAACTGCATGTACCTCACCACTAGTAAGAGTGGTAACACATGTTGCATCTGTTGTATCTCTGACTCGCTACTCATGTCAAGTCCATCTCTATCTCTACTGCTCTCTAATCCATCTAAAGCATTTTCTTTGAACATGCCCAAGCTTCCCACAATGGAAGCAAACAACATCTGAAGTAGAAGAACCTGTAGAAGACGACAAGGAATCCAAGTCATCATGAATAGGGCTATCCATAGCATCCATGAAGCTCAAGTAGTCGAGGGCTATCCCAACGGAGGGAACTTGCTCATAAAGACAATCATCTACAAGTACATCAGTGGTAGAAGCATGCTGCAAAGGCTCATGAAACCTCAACAAATGGGTGGACATAAAGGCATCAACCAAGGATGCAAAAGCTCCCACATGAAAAAGAGTCGTAGCCAACTGCATGACATAACCAACCATAGCACGGTAAAGCATAAGATATCTATCATAAGAGCATATGGTATTCAGCCATGAAATTAACCCATAACCATAATGGCAAACATGACTCTACACTACATCAGACCACATAGTAGCATCCAAGTCAAGGTAAGTGGCATAAGATCCTGCAATGGTCAAGCTCCAAGAGAAGCCCCAAGTATCTGTGCAACAGTATATCCAAAGAAGTGGCTCTGTAAAGTACATGATAGTAGACAAAGTGCATAGCTAGATAAGCATCAAGAGCAATTGGTCTCTAACATGTATGGGAAAAAGCAACCCAACTAGCATAGAAGCTAGGCAACACAGAAGCAACAAAACCATAACTGCTAAACCCAAGCACTATCAAGCAGTCCACTGTTCAAGGAGTAACCCCCAAAGAACCAAGCATCAATGAGCAATGAAAGCTCAATAACTGATTGCCAAGACAATGGAGCAAGCACTGCTCAAACATGTATCTACATCCAAGTAAATCCAAGATCCATAATTGGGGCATTAAGGGCCAAATAGCATCCAAGGTGCATAAGTGATAAGCCAACCAAATGCAAACTGCTCCACAAAATTTTGAAATACAAATCGATTCAATCCCAAACATCTACCACACTGCAGCCGAACCCAAAAGCATCCACATCAAACAGCATCCCCATAATGGGTAGCATGGGGCATAAACCTTATCAAGTGAAATGCCAGCTGCAAAGAAAATGACAGTGAACCAAGATTTGATCTCTACTCTTTGCTCAAGAAGCCGCGAGCATAAACATCAAAGTGGCATCATCCAAATACATCAACATATCATCCCGAGTAGTCAGGAGCACCTGTAGACCATACGCATAACCAAACTGGAGGTAAAATAACATGTCAACCAAAGTAGCATAAATCCCAACCAACAACAAAGTGTCTGCATCCAAATCAAGGCTCAAAAGCTCTCAAATAGCATATTCGGGCATAAACCATGATAACCAAGCATCAATACATCCAACAAGACACCCGAATGTCAACAAAGAGCATTATACATAAGCCATCCTTGATAAAACCTTGCTGCCCAAACAATATACATCAGTAAATCCCTGCATCAAATTGAGCTATGGAAGCTCAAACCAAGTCCCAAAGCATCTCAAAACATTGGACAAACATCCCCAAAGCATTTAGGCATCAAATACAAAGCATCGAGAGCATCACATAAGCTAAGAGCATGACATTTTCTTGTTGTAAATCAACTTAGATCTGTTATAAAAAATTTTGTGATTAGAATTTGGCAAATCTGACATCACCATTGCGTCCAGAGCATGTCAAAACCCCAAGTTAGACTCTTACCTTGCCTAAACCAGGTTTCAAATGCCCGAGATATGAGAAAAAATGGGATTTTTGAGCTAGATTTTGAAACGAGCGCAAAAAAAACGTGAGTTGCTACTGTGGGGCATGCTGGTTATGCTAAGGATAAGGGAGGAAATGGGGGCATACAAGGTGCCCATTGAAGCCAAGGAACCTAAGCCTATGAGGGTCGGGGAGAGACAAGAGATGAAATCTTACCTCGAGGGGAAGAAGCCATGGCTAAATTGAAGCTCCAAGCTCTAGGTCTTCAATCCGAGCTGAAGTAATGCTAGGCCAAGCTCCACGATTAAGCTCTGATCCAAAGCTCTGGTACCAGTTAAAGGGGATGCAATGGTAGTGGAGAAGGATTAGAGAAAGATGCGGTAGAGAAGAGCGCACACAATGTAGGTGCTGTCCAACTAAACTGACAGCCTTATTACATTATCATATTATATATGAATTAAGAATGGGCGGTCACAGTGTACACGGGTAGGCCCAGAGGCCTTTTACCCCAACACATTGCTTCCCTCTTGTGCAGCCACTAGGGTGCCAAGTTCTCTGGACTTTGATGAATCCAGGATATTGAGCTGTTGTTTCGGTCGATATATTGGTTGGTTCTTTTTTACCACACCCATCACGGGTTCTGTGGGCTTTGCAACTCGAGTTTCCTGGCTATTCCTTGCCTTAACAAGAGCGGGGCTTCCTCAAGATGGGGTGGCAGTCAATGCTCGTGGTTGGGTTATGGTGTTAGGACCTCTTGTCTTGGGCATCCATATCCAAGGATTGCCTTAGTAGTATCCCTGGGCTCGCAACAGATCTTTGAGAATCCATCGTGGCTTGATTGTGCATCTATGCCGATAGCATCGGCTTGGTCGCTTAGGTTTCGAATGATAGCTGTTAGGCCTATGGGACCGTGTTTTCTTGTTGTGCGTAGGCCGTTTTTAGTGCCTTGGCACCCATTTAAGTGTGGGCTCTGTGGCCTTGGGAATGGCCTTAATTGGCAATGGTTTTGTGGTCTGGGTGGGTTGTGATAACTCACAAACCCCCCCTTTTGGCTTGGTCCTAGGTGGTTCTATCCGCGGCATAGCAGGCTTTGGTGGAGCCTTGCTGCCCTTGCTAGAAACTGTCACAATTTGAACACTGCCAATAGAAAAGTGAATCTGTTGCAGGTCGTAGTCCACGTTGCAGTGTGCTTACTTCTTGAAAGTGCATTCTAATAACATTTCTTGGCATGCATCCTTCGTGTTTGGCAATACGTAGAAGATGACTGGTAGATTCTCGGACTCTATAGAGACTGCAATCTTGCACTTCCCTAGGAGTGCATATGACTTGCCCTTGAATGGGCTGAGTTTAGCTTTGGTGGGCTATAACTATGGCTGACCAATGAGGATCCAATGAGCATGTGCCAAGACATTAAAGCCAGCTCCCTTGTCAATCAAGACATCAAAAGCATGCATGTGCCGAGCAGTGGCCATGATGCGTAGGTATACTGGTGCTACCACCTCTTCATCCTCCTCCTCTAGAGGTTGTCAACTAGTCCGAGCAGCTTTGGTAGCGTTTTGCCATCAATCTTGTTGTCCTTTCAGTCCCCCTGTCGACTTTGCGGGTCCTATTAATAGGGCTCTGAGGCACCTGACTACATTTTGGGGTCTCCTCCTACTGGTGGGTTCCTTCGAGTTATTAAGTTTGCATGTATTTCTTATTATCAAAAATAGTCCTCAAATTATGTACATTCAGTGATGGGTGTTTGGTTGTGCATGGTGCACAATCAAGCTTTTCTATTCTTTTCCAATGCACTTATGTGGAAGAAATCACTGTGTGGGGTGCACTTGCAAAATGATTATGCAATTCTAGCCATCCCCCCTTCCTGTCTATGACCTAATATGACTCTAAGTGCGGTCTCTGGTCACTCGTAAGGATTGGGTCCGTAATGCTCCCTCTATGTTCCATCAAGGCAGGGTTACAGTCTAGAGGCCAACCTTTGGGCTACACATCTAGTCGGCTATGTGATCGAACTCCTAGAGTTTGCCTCTAGGCCGCATAGTCACGGTTTCCTCTAATTACTAGCTTTGGCGAGCTAGGGTGGATTTCCAGGGGTGTTTTGGTTTCGATCATGGTTGGCTCTAAGTCATGGAACTGGTCCATGGGTCTGTATCTCCTTACCTTGGTTTGTTGGTTCGATTCCCAAAATCAAATTGTCCGATTCTGGGTGGTCCGACTCTCAAAGTTAGATGGTTTGACTCTGCCAAGTGGTCCAATTATGAGGGTCCATTGTCACACTCAAATAGTTTGAATCATCAAATCGGACGTTGTGTGTTCGATTGGAGTTGGTTGGTCTAATTATAGGGTGATTCGATAGTTGTGTGCACTTGACTGGACAAATGGGTGCCCGATCGGACAGTTGGTCCAACTCTCACAAGCGGGCGGTCCGATTGCCCAATTTTGGGAGTCGGACCCGTACATAGTGATCCAATCGCCTACGAAGCGACAGGGCGCATACGATGATTTTGAGTCGATTTCTTCAAGCTTGGTCCACAGCTACCTGCTACAAGGCTCTCCAGATCACATCTATGCCAATCAAGGAAGGGATTTGCATACTTGGATCAAAGGAATAGCTCTAAAATCGAGTGCTCCAATCTCCTCTAACCTCAATCTCACTAAGTGCACAAGAAAATCTCCATTCTCTCATCTTGGACCTTCAACCTCCATAGCTAGCTTGACCCCCTGACCTTGGAGAACCTAGGGAAGCCAAAGAAGAGCATTTCAACTCCTGGCTTCAACTAAGAACTTCTTCCCCAACATAAGCTAATTCACCATGGCATGTTAAATGCAAGGATTAGTAGTTGTGGAGGGTAGCATTGCTCAGTTCCTGAAAACGGTGCAGTTTTGGGCAGCGTGATGTTCCAGGGCATGGCATGGTTTTCAAGCAGCACAATCTTCCTAGCCACCATAGGGCTTTCAAATCCCCCCCAATGAGTTATCTCCCTCTAAGAGGGTTTGGTGAAATTCTTCCTGTGGTGGCTACAATCAACCAAATCCTAATTGTCTATTTCCTAACAGCCATAGCCAAGAAGCTTCAAGCTTTTTCATTCTTCATATTTTTCAATGTCTGAGCACTAACACTGATTCTAATCACTAATTGATCTTCTCCAAAGTTAGTTGAAGGTTTGAAAGTTCTATTTCAAAGTTCTTACACTCAGTGGATCTCTTTAATTCAGCAAACAATCCATATCATACATCTCAAGTGGCATAAACCTTGAGATGAGTGCTTGTAAGCACTAATGTTGCATTTTACAATCATGTTACTAGTTGGATGATTGACTCAATTTGGTTTTTTAATCAAAAAATTAAATCCATCAAAGTGCTTTATAACTTTTTCCCTTCTTGCTTGGTTGTAAGGCTATGTGTACAACTATAAACACATAGACCATATCCCAATATTAATCTGCTGGTACATCAGAGATATGAGTGTTATTGTACTCTCCTTTGATTGATCCAAGAGCATAGAATTGATCGATAAGCCATGCTCCACCAAGAACTCCTCTAATAGGCCACATTATCGGGAAGAGCCTGAAGTCCAGTCAAAGCTCACCTTGTTGAAACCTAGAAAAATAGCAAAGCCTAAATGAAAATTTGTTCGAAGAACAGGACCTCCTAAATCCTATCTTGAGATCTTGCATATGTATGATTTCCAACCGTTTTCAACTCTACAACTCTAAAACTTGGCTATCAATTCTGTTATTTGGTTGTACCTGGCCACCTGTGAAGGATTAGCTGCCATTGCTTAAGGAAATTGGTAAGACCTTCCTATAATGGCCATGGTCTATGTGGATGTAAGGCCTCAAATTCACAAATTTAATGGAAAAGATTTCCATCCTTGGCAAGTCTTGGTAAAATACAAAATGATGGAAAGACGCTACTGTCCCTTCATAAAAGGGACCAAAGTAATTGACCCATCCAATAACCTCGATGTAGAAGATGATGAACGGGCTCAGGCCATCATCATGCTTCATTTAGATGAATCTTTAATTTATCATATTGACAACCTCTCCATTGCCAAAGAAAAGTGGGATGAGCTTGAAAGGCTCTACGGTACTACAGGGAAGAACTCCAAGATATTTCACAAGATTGAGTTTTTCAGCTTGGAATACAAATAGGGAGAAGATCTAAGCAAGTTTATTTCAAATATGAAGATATGGCACAGCTTGCCTCCGTTCAAGCATCCATCCATGATGAAGATGCCATTGCCATCCTGCTAAAGTCTGTGAAGAAGGTTTTTCCAACCCTTGTGACTACCCTAACTAATATCGCAAACCCAACTTTGGCAAGTACCATCCAGTTTTGTGCCTGGATGAAGAGAAGAGAAACCACAGTGAAGAAACTTCAGTAGTCACTTCCCATGAGCAAGTGTTAGTCCATAACACTTCTACTAAGTGCTCCTTTTGTCACAAAAAAGGGCATATTGTAAGCAATTGCTGGAAGAAATACCATGACAAAATGAAGTGCAACAAATGCAAAAAGACCGGGAATATCACCAGTAAGTGTCCGAGAGTTCCATCAGTATCTAAGGAATTGGAGGCCAACTTTGCCTCCCAATCCACAGATGATCAACTATTTTGAGTCTTGTAACATCCTCTACCTATGAATGTCCTTGTAGCCTGATTTATAAAGGCATCCCATTTGATTGAAGGGGGGAACTTTAACATGTCTTGTGATGCAATGCCACCCTAGCATTGAGGGGGGTGTTACAATATAGGTATGGGAATTCACCCTAAGCAAGGGTCTATGAGGGCAGATGGATGTGAATGGCCTTAAGGGGCAAGGGAGACCGTAACCCTAGCTTGGCAGAGGCTATATAAATAGCTTATGGGTCACCATCAAGTGTGAGATAGAGTGTACCCAAGTTGTACTTTGAGCAACTTAGTAAGCAAGATTTTGTTCTTGTACTTTGAGTTCTCATCTCCCTCTTGTGCACATTCTTCTTTGCTGCAACTTTGATTTTCCACAAACTCCTTTCATGATAATAAAATTCACTACAAATCTAATACTTGCAATTTTAATAGGTCTGTTCTTCAACACACCATATGGTCTGACCTTTGTTCCATTGGTCAATATGACGTTAAACTACACAGTTTTTTCAAGTGGGTTACCCCAAGCTTGCAATACTGCAT